>NC_133324.1:830037747-831292747 GCF_042186555.1 Aquarana catesbeiana | reverse complement strand
GGTTAGAAGGGGGAACACCAAGCCTTAGAAATTAGAAAAATTACTCTCTCTCTTTTGCTCACCTGTGAACATTTACTTTTGCTCACCTGTGAACACTTGGATAAAATTCAGCAAATAAACTATGGATGTGTTGGGGGGAGGGGGTGCAGGAAATAATGTGAGATGTAAGGAAGCACTATATGGTTCAAACCATCTGTTCTTTCTTGTTTGGTGAGCCATACAGGTGCTTTTGCTTTAGCTTTGCTTTAGAAAAGTTGATGCTGATTTTCTAAAACAGTTAAGCTTCACTCAATAAGGAAGTTAGGCATCACATCAATTATCCATTTATGTGAAAAGCATACATGTTTGTTTCTTTGATCTGCACAATAATAAATTCAAAATTAACACAGCTGCATTTTATTGAGTGAAGATTCTCAACTACTTTCAGCAAATGAACCACACTTTCCTGCATTTAAAGTTCTCTTTTGTAAAAATAAATAAATAAATAAATAAATAAATAAATAAAATAAATGCACATTTTTTGCAGGTAAAAAATTATTATTATAATTTATTTTCCCAAGAGTCTGCAGAGCATCTGCTGATCATGGGTGCAATGTCAGGCTCCTGCAGACCCTCAGTACATCTATCTGCCCATACCTCCCATATGGGAAGACAGTTACCGAAGAGCAGGAAAATGAACTATGATGGCACTCACTAGCGCCCTTGCAGTTAATTGAAAACTAAAAGCCATTTGCCGCATTGGAATATGGGATTTGTAGTTCATTAATTCACAGAACTGAGTAAATAAATGATGTGGCTATGTAGGTAGAGCCCCGCACAGCTGTGCTGTTTTTTAATTATGACAGCGGGTAGGGGAATTGAATCCCCCTGCCCGCTGTCACAATGAGGAATTTGAGGTTTCGGAGCTGCTGCTTTACTTGTTATGGGTATAACATATAACATGTTATACTTGGTCCTTCTTGTGAGGTCCAGAAAATCTGTGTCTTCAGAAAACCTTTAACACTTTTCAAAAAGCTAGGTCCTGAAAGGTAAGCCTTAAGAAGCCCATACAATGAGCATTTCTTTTAGTTCAACCAGTGGGTTGAACAAAAAAAAACAATGATTCGATTTCCCTATACACACATTCAAGTTGGATGGGGGAATGGTGGGGAGACTTCCCTATTGTCAGAATACAATCATCAGTGTTGCCAACAATAACCGGTAGCACGGATTATTTGAAAAAAACGACAGGCTGGTTGTACACAAGTAGATTAATAATAGACATTTGCATGCCGGAAAATGTTGTTTCGCTTCACGACAACCCCCCCTCCTGAACCTTACCAGGCCACATGCTTTCAACATTAGGGGTGTTTTGGGGGAGAGTGGCGGGAAGGTGTTAATATACACCTTAAATTTTTATTCTTGTTATTGAATTTCATGATGGGTCTAATCTTTTTGGAGGTATCATTACTTTCCCCCTGAAAAATAAGTAACTCCCTAGGGTTTGCCTTTGCTTCCATAAATTCTTTCTTAAGTGACCTATTACTATAATCCCTATCTAAAAATTGTTCTCTCAATACGTTTACTTGTTTGTCAAAATGTGTTTCTGTACTGCCATTACGTCTATCCCTTAGGTGCTGACTTTTAGGTATTGATTTAATGAAATGTGGTGGGTGGGCGCTCCTATAATGGAGGAGAGAATTGCCTGCTGTTTCTTTTCTGTTTCTTTTTATGTTTCTGATCATCTTTCAAAATATGTAAATCCAAGAATGTAAGACATTTCTTGTCCCATGATAATGTGAAAGTCAAGTTGAATTCATTAGAGTTTAATAGTTCAATAAACATAAACAATAGATCACTTTGACCTGTTCAAAAAATAAATATGTTGTCGATATACCTGCACCACAAAATAATGTGGAGCAGGTAGACCGACAAGACATCAGAGAAACAAATGTTTTGTTCCCACCCCCAGGTACAGATTTGTGTACAATGGGGCACAAGTAGTCCTCATCACCACTCTATGCACCTTGAGGTAGTGTGAACCATTGAATGTAAACATATTATGAGTCAAGATGAATGAAAGCATCTGCAGGATAAAGGCGTTGTAAGATGCAATCTCAACGCTTCTCTCCTGAAGAAATTATGCCACAACTGAAATGCCCTTTTTATTGGGTATAATCAAATATACCACCTCAGCGTCACTGGAGGTGATCATTGTGTTAACATGTACATACATATTGTCAAGTATGGTAAGTAAATAAATGGTGTCTTTCAAATGCAATGGAGGACTCTCTGCATGAGGATGTAGGTAATCCTCAATTACATGACTTGCTTGATGCATCAAAGAACCTACTCTGGAGATAATGGGTCTCCCCGTTGGGTTATTTAATTTCTTGTATGTTTTCGGGAGCGCATAAAACGTGGGTATGTAACACTTTCAAAAAATCTTTAGTCTCCTTGAAGATGAGCCCATCCCCAAATGATCAGTCAACAATTCGAAAAAGAATTGTTTTTGAAAATCCAAAACTGCAACCATAGATATTTTACGATACCATTGATTATTCAACAGGATTTTTTGGCACATAGAAATATAACCCTCTTCAGTCATAATTATAATGTTGCCTCTTTTATAGAAGGGTTTAATGGTGATTTCCAATCTGGACTGTACTTTACGTAAAGCTTGCACTGGACTTAGGTTAAGTTAGAATCATTAAATTTAGATGGCACGAGTTTCTCTTGTCACTCTTTCAGTAAATCATTTCAAGTTAGAGTTGGAGGTTGCTGGAAACTTCAAAAATTTATTTTTATAGTCTAAGATATTTACCGCTCCTACTCTAGGTTGAATGGCTCTGCCACCATTTCCAACATCTCATGTGGAATATCCCAGACTCCTCACTCATTTTCTAACTGAATCAATATTTTCATAGCTCTATAATCCTGTCATGTAAGTTCCATAGAACAAGCAGGTTTTGTAGGTGCCTCTTGAATCTACCAATAATGATATATTCTAACGAAAAGATTTAAATCCTTCATGCATTAAAATATATCCAACTCCTCAAAAATCCTTGGCAATGGTGGCTTGGGAGGTTGAGATGGCCCAGGAGGTTCCTGACGAGGATTGGCAGGACATGATTAACAACATGCACAAATGCACACGTTCTGTGTCGATTAAGGAAACGGTACTCAAGCTTCACACCAGATGGTACTACACTCCGGAACGCCTTCATAGAATATATCCCCTGGTCTCTGGCACATGTTTCAGAGGATGCCAGGACAGGGGTACGTTGCTACACACGTTCTGGAGCTGTAAGGCCTTAGACACTGTTTGGCACAAGACTACATCCCTCATAAGGCTTCTCTCCGGAATATCGCTTACACTGACATGTCAAATGAGTCTGCTGTTTGCGGAGCTTCCAGGTGTTCCCCTCCCCCTACAAAAATTAATCCATACTCTCTTCAGTGCAGTTCAATGAGCAATAGCATTGAACTGGAAGCACCCCCAAGTATCCTGGTCACAGGTGATTTCCCGTATGGAGTCCATCAGGTCTATGGAAAGAATACATCATACTCTCATGGATTCCATGCATATATTTGATCGAAAGTGGAACATCTGGACAGCTCATCTGCTTAGCAACAGTCTGGAGGACCCCTCAGAACCCACGGCTGACTCCCATTAATGCAAATCTTAATTCTATTTGTTAGAACACGCGAAGGGGTCACTCCCGGGCCTCCACAGCGTATCTGATTCTCACAAAATTAGACACATCGTTTCTTACTCCCTGACAGCAATCTCAATTTATTAGAAATGCACATTTATCACAACTGTATGCTTCCTGTTTTCCTGTTTTTTCTTTATTTGTTAGTCATTTTATTTTCCTTTTTATTTTACTACTCTTGTTTTATGGGCTCATTTTGTACGATTATGAGAACTATGATTCGCACTGTGTGTGATATATCATCTCTCTACTATGGGCTTTCTAGCCACTATGTTTCATGTCACTACAGTGCCTGTACACCCAGATGTTATATTTTCCTACAATAAAAACGTTTGAAAACAAAATATATCCAACTCAGGAGAAGAGCAAAAATTAAGGCCCAACCGGAGAACCTCCACCTCTGTGTAGTGAAAGCAAAAGAGGTCAGATTGATCACGTCAAATGTGCGTGAAGGGTCTAGGTTGTGGGAACATGTGTTGGTCTAAATTGGCCTGTATAGACAATTTGGATGTGACTGTGTTGTTTTGTTTTTTATCTCTTGGATTTGGGATGTCTAAAAAAATATTATTACCCTTTTTTTTAATGGTACCTATGTCAACTGAACTACCATTGCCTGAAGACCCACCACAATGCATATCACCTAAAGTGCCAATGGAGTCCTCCATATCAGACGATGGAGGAGTTTTCCTCTTGTTGTGAAGTAAATGAGTGTCAGATAAATCACCACTTTAATGACAACTTTGTGAAAAAAGTTTTTATTTAATTACTTCATTTTCCAAAAAATTGTGACAAAAAATTACAATTTTAAAAAAATCACCAATACAATTTTTTTTGCAAAATTTTCTAATTTTCTATTTTTTTTTATTTTTGGTATTTTTTTGGTTATATAACAAAAAAAAACACCCCAGAGGTGATTGAATACCATAAGAAAGCTCTATTTGTGTGAAAAAAATGATAAAAGTTTCATATGGGTACAGTGTTGCATGAACGCGCAAGTGTCATTCAAAGTGCAACAGCACTGAAAGGTGGAAATTGGCCTGGGCAGGAGGGTGAAAGTGCCCTGTATTGTAGTGGTTAATGATAATGTGTGATATTATTAAGAAATCAAATATACCGCTGGATTGTTGTAAAAATGTTACCCTCGGGTTTTTGTAAAAAAAATTTAAGTTAACTGCAAAAAGGAGGAGAGTTATCAGCGGAGACAGCAAACCTGTCCTGTAAAAACCATTTGCCACTATGGAAACACACACTGTTTGGAGGTTCTAGCAAGAGGCACAGCTACTCATATATCCCAGTGCTGCAAAAGGAGGAGAGTTGGGCTCTGGGGTTCTAGTCCCTGTCAGATTGGATCTGGGGTTCTTTGGTGGGATGGAAGAGCCTGGAAAAGCACCGGAGAGTGGCGGGAGGGGTGATGACCCTCCCCGCCACTTGTAAAAGTGATCCAGCCGCTAGGATCGCTAGGATCGCTTTTACAGTGTAGGGCATCCATCACTGAAAACAGTGAGTGTATCAAAGTGTAGCGCTATTGTGCCAAATAACCATATAAACAGAAAAATTGTGCATATAACAAATGCGGTGAGCAAAATATTCTTTTTGTTGTGTTAGCTGCTAATCACTGAGCAAGCGCAGGGTTTAATTTTTGGTCTTATTGTTTGCACTGAAAACAGTGATGTACATGTATGTGACTGTGTGTCAAGTGGTTAATGACAATGTGTGATTTTAATAAGAAATAGAAATACCCCCAAATTGTTGTAAAAATGTTACCCCTGGATTGTTGTAAAAAATTGCAGTTAACTCAGCCATGGCTAGTCCCAAGCCCGTGTTGTGAAAGAAGGAAGGTTAAGTGCTGGGTCAGCAAACCAGCCCTGTAAAAAACATTTGCTATTATGGAAACACAAATTTTTTGGAAGTTCTAGCAAGAGGACGCAGCTACTCGTATATCTGCGTACTGCGAAAGGAGGAGGGTTGGGTTTCGGGGTTTCCATTACCTGCCAGATCAGATCCTAGGCTCTCCAGTGAGATGAAAGCGCACCGGAGAGTGGCAGAAAGGGGGGGACAACCCCTCCCACCACTTGTAAATTCAGCTAATTAGTCGCTATAATTGCTTTTACAGTGTAGGGTATACATAGTCACTGAACACAGTGACATACAGTACATGTACATGACCGTGCATCAAGTGGTTAATTATAATGTGTAATATTAATAAGAAATAAAAAATACCCCTGGATTGTTGAAAAAATTAAGTTAACTCTGCCATGGCTGGTCCTAAGCCTGTGTTGCACCAGGAGGAGGGTTCAGTACTGGGACTTGGGTGCCAGATGGAGCAGAGGAGGAAACTGAAGGTGAAGTGGCACAACCCCAAGAAGGCCGACATCAAGAAAGAGTAGAGAGCAGCCACCTTATTCCATCACATTCTGCAGCTGTTATCCCCCGGCCCACTCCCCAAAGCTGTCTGGGCCTTTTTCAGCACATCTGTAGCAGATCGCACTGTTGCTATCTGCAAACTGTGTCTCAGGCACATCAAACGTAGCAAAAACACCAACCATTTGGGTACCACATGCTAAACAAGGCATTTAACGTCCAATCACTCAGCCCTTTGGCAAAAGCACCTAAAAGCTACACAAAAGGGGCACAAATCTGTCCCTCCTCCTTACCCACTTCAGACTGCCTCTGCTATACCCAGTCATTACCTTTCAGCAGCCTCCACTGACAGGGATGATGGTATAGAACAGGGTGTCCCAGGTCCTAGCAGCACATCTGCCAGCAGCACACCATCAGCTGTAGACTGTAGCCGGCAAATTTCTCTGCCCCATCTGCTGCAGCTGAAAAGAAAATACAGTCCATGCCATCCACATACCCAGCATCTATATGCATGCTTGTCCAAGCTGTTGGCTCTCCAACTTCTGCCCTTCAGCCTGGTGGATTCTGCCTCCTTCCGTGAATTCACACAATGTGCTGTACCGCAATGGCAGGTTCCCAGTCGCTACTACTTTTCACGTAAGGCCGTTCCATCTCTCTACCATCATGTGGAAGGGAATTTCAGGCATCATTGGGCAAGGCAGTCAGCCGTAAAATCCACCTTACTGCTGACACGTGGTCCAGCAAGCATGGACATGAACTATGTATTTTGTTCACAGCACACTGGGTAACGCTGCTTGCAACTCAAAGAGATGCAGGACAGGGCTCGGTGATGCAGCTTGTTGTGCCCCCATGTCTCTATACAGCTGGTGGTGATAATGCCAGACCTATGAGCTCTACCCCCTCCTCCTACACCACCTCTATGCCCTCCTCTGCAGAATTGTACTATGAACATCAGGTACCCCCAAGCGTTCAAAGGGCTATTCCCAGAGACAGGCTAAAAGGTGCCATGCAGTGCTTCAGCTGGTGTGTTTAGGAAACAGGAACCACACCGGATCAGAGATTCTTGCAGCTCTGCAAGGACAGGCCTAGAGGTGGTTCACACCACGTCAGCTGGAGCCAGGAATGGTGTTGTGCAATAATGGCTCAAACCTCCTGTCCCCCCTTAGACAGGGAAAGTTGACACATGTGCCATGTCTGGCACATGTCCTCAATTTGGTGGTGCAGCGTTTCTTAAATACATACCCAGGGTTGCAAGATGTGCTAAAGCTGGCCAGAAGAGTCTGTAGCCATTTCAAGCAGTCATACACAGCCAGTGCTTGGTTGGCTGAAATTCAGGAGGAAATCCACCTGCCCGTAAAGCGCCTGATTTGTGGCATGCCCACAAGGTGGAACTCGAGTTTTGTCAATGCTGCAGTGGCTATACATGCAGCAGAGGGCCATCAATGTACCAGAGTACCTGTGCGAATACGGCATGACGACAGGCTCAGGCCACCTCTGCTTTTCTCCCCATGCCAATGGCTGATCATTAAGGATGCATGCACTGTATTGTCACCATTTGAGGAGGCCACAAGGATGGTAAGCCGTGAAAGTGCATGCATCAGTGACACAATCCCTGTTGTGTTCCTGCTGGAGCAGACTCTGTGTGGCATTATAGACAGGGCACTGGAGGCAGACCAGCAGGAGGAAGAGGAGGACTTCCTTTCCTCTCAAGGCCTACTTTATCCAGACACCATCATTCCTATGTCACAGAACACACGGGAGGAGAGAGGGGAGGAGGATGAGGAGGAGGATTCTGGCACTTTCATAGGCTTTAAAGAAGAGGAAGACATGCATCAATCTGTAAGCGATGGCTTTCCAACCCCAGGACCCTTGGGAGTAGTACGTGGCTGGGAGGAGGAAGTTCCAGATGCTGTCATCCTGAGTGACCCCGAGGAGTCTGCTTCTCAAGCCTTGGCAAATTTGAGGGGCAAGGGCAACCTCATGCTTCAAAGCCTGCGAAAGGACCCAAGAATACGTGGCATAAAGGAGAAGGATGATTACTGGTTGGCAAGCCTCCTTGACCACCGTTATAAGGGGAAGGTCTCAGAACTTGTTCCCAGTGCACTACATTGTGGCCTCATCATACACACTGGCTCCCCAGCTGTTGCTGAACAAAATAAAGGCAGCTTGCAGGGAAAATGTCATTTTTTTGTGGCTTTATAAATGCAATTATTGCTTCATCAGATTCTAGACATGGTACAGATCTACCACTTTACAGGTAGACTAAGGGTAACCCCCCCCCCCCCCCAGCACTATATTGGAAGGAACTTTTCATTTTTAGCTTTCACTTTGAAAATAAAAAAATCACTGCTCATTTAAAAATGATGTGTTTCACAAACTTTTTTTTTTATTGACACATGTCCCCCAGGGCAGGACCCGGACCCCTATAACCACTGTATGCCCTATTACTTGCATATAAGCCTTCAAAATGGGCACTTTTTATTTTTGACGTTCGGGTCCCATTGACTTTAATGGGGTTCGTTATTCGGGTCAGAACTTTTGCGGTGTTCGGAAGTTCTGGTGCGAACCAAACAGGGGTTCCTTCGGCCCATCCCTAATTATATGAACAATGATGGTATTAATTATGAGTTGGGGAACTGGTCATAACGTGGTCTTCCGGGCTTTGTGGCAAAGTGGATCTGAGTGTACCTTGCCCCAGGATAGTGGAGTATATTAAGAAAAATATATTGGGAAATGTTTTTAATTGGCAATAATCATGATACTGCCACTGTGCGCAGAGCTTCTTCCTTGAGCTTTGGAGAAGTCTCAGGGAACATTTTCTCTGGCCTCTCCGGCAAGCTTGTCACAGATTCACATGGTCCCATGGGACTTCTTTAAAGCCCAAGCTGACCCCATGGAAGTCCTGACTTTGCTGCCTTAGCCAGCCTTGCCCCAGTCCTTCCCTGCGCGTATTCAGTCAAATGCCCAGGACTTTTCTGATGCCCAGGGCAAACCATTTTTCGTGATCTCGATCTGGCTGTCAGGGACTTACTGCAGCAAGATGGAGGTGCGTGCATGTGCACATGCGCACATGAGTTCCTGTCCAACGTGCTGGGCAGCAGCGTGTGTGTGCGCGGGGGCACACACCAGATGCACGTGTAAGCGTGCTAAACACTGCTTGGCGCCTATGGGCCTTTAAAAGAACAACAGCTGCACTTGTGCAGTGCTGTTTGATCTGCAGCTTATTGTGTCCTGAAACCTGTACCTGCTATCTGATTACCTGTATTTGACCCAGCTCTGCTGACTTACCTGATATCTCAAATCCTGACCTCAGCTCGCCTTTACTCTGCTAAAGACTCTCATGCTTGATATTCTGCCAACAACTGCCTGTTCATCTGACCCTGCTCCAGGCTGCTGCCTTGCTCTGTCTGATTACCTGCGTTTGACCCGGCTTGTCTCACTCTGCTTCAGCCTGGTGCTGATCCTGCACCATCCAGCTAACCGGGTCGCTGACCTGCATCTGCCTCTGCTGTCATCCGCATCCCAGTCCTTCCTGGTGGTTCATCATGCGCCCATCTGTGCCAGCTACCACAGATCTCACAGGCACTTCTACCTCACTGCGCTCTAGAGGCCACTGTCCCAACTCCAGTGGCTCCTGAGCCAGGGCTGTAAGAGATGTCTCCTCCTACAAGTCAGGCTCTACTACAAGGTACGTAACAGTATCCAACAGCCATGTCTGAGCCTGCAGGAGGAACCTCACCAGTGGAGGAGATTTTTCAGTACCTCGCAGCCCTCACGCAAGCCGTGAAATCTCTACAGGAGGGCTATGTTAAGTTGGAAGAACGGGTACAGAATTTAACGGGTCCTAGTAGTGCAGCTTCTGCAACCCCTGCTGCACCTACACAGACTGTTTCCACCTCCTCGGTGGTGATGCTACCACCTGAACCCAGAGTCCCCATTCCAGAGAGATTCGCAGGGGACCGAACTAAGTTCCGGGCCTTCTGCAATGCATGACAGCTGTATTTTGCTTTACAACCTCTGACTTTTTCACTAGAATCCACCAAGGTGGGATTTGTAATCTCTGTACTCCAAGGAGAGACCCAAACCTGGGCCCACCGGCTGCTAGAAGAAAACAATGTACAAACGCTTGCTATGTCATCCTTCTTTGACGCCATGGCCCAGCTCTATGAAGACCCTCAGTGGACTGCCACAGCAGAGTCTGCTTTGTTTTCACTGCAGCAAGGCCGCAGTGCAGCTGAAGACTATGTTAAGGACTTCAGACGCTGGAGCGCAGACACCTAATGGAATGACGCAGCTCTGCGACACCAGTTTCGCATGGGTTTTTCCGAAAACCTCAAGGATGAACTTGCCCGAGTTGGTATACCCAACACCCTTGAAGGACTGATCACCCTCACTATCCAGATCGATCGGCGACTCCGTGAGCGTCGATCAGAGCAGGGCCGTCCAGTATGGATGACACCAAGACAGCTGGCAATTACCTGACAGCTAAGTGGCCAGCTTTGAGAAGGAAGGGCTGAGCCCAGCCCTGACAGTACCCACCCTCTAGTGTTAACCCCTTCCCTGCCAGTCATATTTTTATAGTAATCAGTGCATTTTTATAGCAATGGTCCCAAAAATGTGTCAAAAGTGTCTGATGTGTTCGCCATAATGTCGCAGTCCTGATAAAAATCGCAGATCACCGCCATTGCTAGTAAAAAAAACAAATAATAATAAAAATTCTATAAATCTATCCCCTATTTTGTAGATGCTATAACTTTTGCGCAAACCAATCAATATACTCTTATTGTGATTTTTATTACCAAAAATATGTAGAAGAATTTATAGCGCAAAAAATAAAAAACGCAGAGGCTATCAAATACCACCAAAAGAAAGCTCTATTTGTAGGGAAAAAAGGACATCAATTTTGTTTGGGTGCAGCGCCGCACGACTGCGAACTTGTCAGTTAAATCGATGCAGTGCCGAATCGCAAAAAATGGCCTGGTCATTCAGCAGCCAAATCTTCCGGCTAGAGATGTGACCAAGGCGAAAGCAGAGATCATCTGGGCTGGACGGCTTAAGTAGGCAGGACTAACAAGCAGGGTATCATTACTATTATTATACAGGATTTTTATAGCGCCGACAGTTTATGCAGCGCTTTACAACATTAGGGCAGACAGTACATTTACAATAGAATTCAATACAGGGGGGAATCAGAGAGCCCTGCTCGTTAGAGCTTACAATCTAGGAGGGAGGGTCAAGTTATAAAAAAGGGTACTAGCTGTGGGGGATGAGCTAATGGAGAAAATAGTGCAGTTGTTAGATGGAGGCAGGATAGGCTTCTCTGAAGAGGAAAGCTTTCAGGGATCGCCTAAAAGTGGATAAATTTGGAGACAGTCTGACAGATTGTGGTAGTGAATTCCAGAGGATGGGCGATGCTTGAGAGAAGTCCCGGAGGCCTATTTGGGAGGAGGTGATGAGGGAGCTAGAAAGCAGGAGGTCTTGGGAGGAACGAAGAGGGCGATTAGGTTGGTATTTTGAAATAAGGCTAGTGATGTAGCTGGGGGCAGAGTTGTGGATGGCTTTATAACTTATTGTTAGTATTTTGAATTTAATTAGTTGGGCAAGTGGCAGCCAATGGAGGGATTGGAAGAGAGGGGTAGCAGACACTGAGCGGTTTGTAAGGTGGATGCGTCTGGCAGCAGCATTCATGATGGACTGAAGGGGGGATAGTCTATTTAAAGGTAAGCCAATGAGGCAGGAGTTGGGGGAGACGTTTATTTCTTGGATTAAACTACTATATAGGGCACCGAAAGCTTGCATTAGAATTAATAACACATTATCCCCCTTCTTTGATCTACACCGGGGAACAAGACAGGGCTGCCCACTATCCCCGTTGCTCTTTGCTTTGGCCATAGAGCCTGTGGCCTCTGCTATCAGGGGGAACCCGGATATATGTGGCTTTAAAAGGAAAGATTTAGAAGATAAAATAGTCCTGTATGCGGACGACGCGCTCATTATTTTGGGCGTCACACCGGCCTCTTTAACAAATCTCATGGAATTAATCTGTAAATTTGGAACCTTCTCAGGGTTCAAAATAAACTGGGACAAATCCACACTGTTACCACTTGATCCCCTTATGTTGCCTCTTCCCTCAACAGCGGACCAGATCAGGGTGGTAGATACATTTCGGTATTTAGGCATAGTTATTCATCCCAACCTGAAACACTATGTGAAACTTAATCTAAATCCCCTGATTCAAAAATTCCAGGAAAAAGTAGCTAGTCAGATTAAACTACCCCTCTCGGTGGTGGGGTGTTGTAATCTGATAAAAATGGTATGGGGACCACAACTTTTGTATGCTCTCCACAATGCCCCCATCTGGATTCCTATCCATATATTCAAAAAATGCAACACTATATTTCGCTCATTGATATGGAGGAAACAAGTGCCACGTATTAAATTGGAAACGTTACAAGAGGCGAAGGACTCAGGCGGGCTAGCAGTAACAAACCCATACTATTACTTTATTGCGGCTCAATTGCAACACCTAACGGGATTGCGGCACTCTGGGTCCTTTGATCCTGCAAGTAATATTATGCAAAGCGAGGTGGTATACGTACCGTAGTTATACCAAGGCTGACTCCTATGGGATTTTCAATCTCTGAGGGAAGAGTATGGTCTACCAAACGTCTTGTTTTTCCAATACTTACAACTTAGACATGCCATTTCAGCACAGGCTACGCAGTCCACATGGGAATTAACTAGACCAGGGATATGCAATTAGCGGACCTCCAGCTGTTGCAGAACTACAAGTCCCATCAGGCATAGCAAGATTCCGACAGCCACAAGCATGACACCCAGAGGCAGAGGCATGATGGGACTTGTAGTTTTGCAACAGCTGGAGGTCCGCTAATTGCCTATCCCTGAACTAGACCCTCAGTGCTCACACGACTAGTAGCATCATCGTCTAGGAAAGGACAGATATCATCTATATATGCCTCTCTAATATCGCAGGTATCCAATGCTATGGCATTGAAGTGCAGAACAAGCTGGGGGGAAGATATAGGTCACATAACAGATGAGGAATGGTCAGCTATAATGGAGGACATACCCAAGGTGTCACTTTCCTCTTCCCAAAAACCCACACAACTATTCATTATACACCGAACTTACTGTACCCCATATAAACTACACAAATGGCATAAAAGAGATGATCCATTTTGTCCTCGTTGCAGGGTAGATAATGTTACCCTTATTCACATGCCTTGGAAGTGCCCGAAACTGCAAAGGTATTGGTCTGTTGTAATTAACTTTATTAACAAAATATGGAATCTTACATTTGCAACTGACCCCAAGCTGTGTCTGCTGGGATGGTTAGGCGAGGAATTACATACTGTACGCCACACACCTACATAGCCATTCTCAGAGTCTTGTTTATTGCCAGAAAACTTATAGCTAGAAAATGGCTTTCGGTGTCACCGCCAACATACAAGGAGTGGGTTAATGCCATAAATGACACTCTATTGATGGAGAAGTTGACATACCAACACAGAGGTAGCCCAACAAAATTTGAAAATATATGGGATCCCTGGTTGGAGGTACCTGGTTTAGCCCCCTTCCAACTGGTCCAGAATAGAGTACTTGGTGGCAGGACATAGACACCCTCCCCCTCTTATGAGGGCGGCGGCTGTTTATACAAGATGGGTAAAGGATGAGATGGTGACATATAGACTCAGAATGTGGATCAATTTGAAATAATATTCCTGATGAGGAGATGTCTTGCTCTGTAGTGACGAGTTATAAGGGTTAATTTTATAAGATAGTTAATAGAAGAACACTGGAAATCCCCCCCCCCCCCACTGTTTAGGGGGGGAAGTACCCTTACACTGACCGATTGTCCTTTTTAGGACCGGGAGCGGAGTAGGGGAATAGAAAATCAAAAGGACACGTTTATTAAATAAGGAAATGGTAGACACGGTTATATACATGTAGAGATTTGCCTTTTTACATGGACTGTAATTTCATATAAAATAATGATGCAGGAGAAGCAAAACCGATCAGCTGTACATCTAGATAATGATATGTTCTTTGCAATGTTATTTGATGTATGTTTTTGTTTTTGTTCAATGGAAGAATTTTTCTCTTTCTATGTTTTATCAATAAAAAAAATCTGATTCAAAAAAGAGAGTGTAGGATAGAGTCAGAGGGTGACTGTAGTATTTGAGAGGGAATAGGGTCCAGGGGGCAGGTGGTTAGGTGGGCATTAGAAAGGAGTTTAGCAACTTCGTCTGTAGTGGTAGATTTGAATAAAGGGCGTGTCAATTGTATTTGCTGACATGGGGTCTTAACTGGGGGAGATATCTGTAGAGTGGAGATTTCATCACGGATTGTATCAATCTTGTTTTTGAAGTGATTAGCAATCTCCTGGTCAGTGAGTGAGTCAGTGGGTGGAGGCAGTGGAGGACGAAGTAGAGAGTTGAAGGTAGAGAAGCGTTTACAGGGACTGGATGAGAAGGTGTTAATAAGAGTTGTAAAATACGTCTGCTTGGCAGTGTGGAGGAAAGAATAGTATTTTTGAAGGGAAGATTTGTATTGGTTGAAGTCTTTGAGAGATTTAGTCTTGTGCCATAGACACTCAAGAGTGTGACTACGTTTTTTGAGAATTTTAGTGTCATCTGTTTGCCAGGGTTGTAGGGGGTTGAGGCCTGATTCTGCGTGTAGTGAGGGGAGCGAGCTTGTCCAGAGTGGAGGACAGGGATTTATTGTAGATAGAAGTGGCTTGGTTGGGGCAGGACAGGGGAGAGATTTTGTCATAGAGGTGGTCAGTAGCAGAATAGAGGAGAGAAGAGTTGATGTTGCAAAAGTTTCTATGGGTGATGGTTAGGCGATTGGAGGGAAAGGTGGTGGAAGACAGGGAGAGAGAGAAACTAATAAGGTGATGGTCAGAGAGAGGAAAAGGATTGTTTGAGAAGTTGCATGAAGTGCATAGGTAGGAGAATACAAGGTCAAGGGTATTGCCATCAGAGTGAGTAGAAGCCTGTACCCATTGCTTCAGGTCAAATGAAGAGGTTAGACTAAGAAGCTTACAAGTAGCAGGAGTGATTGTATTACCAGGGATGTTGAAATCACCGAGAAGGCTTGTGGGAATTTGCAAAGAGAGAAAGTAGGGTAGCCAGGCAGAAAACTCATCAAGGAAAGTCGATGATGGTCAAGGGGGTTGGTAGATCACAGCAATTCTTAGAGAAGTTGGAGAAAATAGACGTATACAGTGAGCTTCAAATGATGAGAGGGAAAGAGAGGGAGGGGAGTGAATAACCTGGAAGGTGCTTTAGGGGGATAGGAGGAATCCCACTCCACCTCCCTTGTGTCCATTAAGCCTAGGGCAGTGTGTCCAGTGAAGGCCAACCTGGGAGATTGAAGCAGGAGAAGGGGTGTCAAATTCGTGGAGCCAGGTTTCAGTGACAGCAAGTAGATTAAAGGAATTAGTGACAAAGAGGTCATGAACAGCGGTGAGTTTGTTGCAGACAGAGGGCACAGGAGAGGGGGAGGCTGGCGTTGGGAAGAAGAGGAATGGAGACTAAACTGCGTAGATTGCGACTACTGCCAGAGGGTATAGGATGATGGTGATGGGTGTGTTGGGTACAGTTAAATAAGGGAGGCCCAGGGTTTGAGGAAATATTTCCAGCGGTTAGGAGAAGCAGAAAAGTAAGGGAGGTAATATGAGAATACGATTTGTATGAGGGGACATGCTTCAGTATCCTGGGGGGTTTGTTAGCAAGTGGGCTTAGAGTTAGAAAGAGCTGATGAGTGCAGTAATAAGGGGAGGGGAGAAGTGAGGGTGATATGTACAGATTGTGGGGTGGAGCAGAGGGGTGAAGAAAAGAGTTTGAGGAGAGAGGCTGCAATTGCGAAAAGGAGGAGAGGTAAAGAGTGCATGTTTCAGAGAGGAAGGTGAGATAATTTGTAAATGAGGTAAATGATCTGAAGTCTGCTGTGGTTTGCTTTGTGTAAATCGCTGAAGTGCAAGAGCTGAAGTCCCACTTGTTTAAAGAACCCCACTTCTTTGGAAGAATCATATCATAAACAGGTGAGTCACTGTGGAGAGAAAGGAGCTGGCAATTAGCTGAAAGCTGAGCGGCCAGCTTTGAGAAGGAAGGGATGAGCCCAGCCCTGACACCTTGACTCTGCTAGAGACTCTCATGCTTTATATCCTGTTGCCAACCACTACCTTTTCATCTGACCCTGTTCCAGCCTGCTGCCTTGCTCTGTCTGATTACCTGTGTTGACCCGATTTGTCTGACCCCGCTCCAGCCTGCTACCTTGTTCTGTCTGATTACCTGTGTTTGACCCAGCTTGTCTCACCCTGCTCCAGCCTGCTGCTGATCCTGCACCATCCAACTCATCGGGTTGCTGACCTGCATCTGCTTCCACTGTCATCCGCATCCCATCCTTCCTGGTGGTTCATCATCCGCGCATCTCTGCCAGCTAGATCTTACAGGCACTCCTACCTCACTGCGCTCTTGAGGCCACTGTTACAACTCCAGCGGCTCTTGAGCCAGGGCTGTAAGAGAGGTCTCCTCCTACAAGTCAGGCTCTACTACAAGGTATGTAACACTGGCCCTCAATGTTCAACTTTTAAAATGTTATTGATTAAAAACAGAATGGCATAATGCCACATGGGTCTGAAGACTTCATAGAGCATTGACTATCCTACAAGTGGACTTTGGATATGGTTTGGAGATTCTAGCGGGGGGAGCAACTACTTGTATACCCTTAGATTGTTGTACAAATTATGAAGTTAGTCCAAAGTCCAGGTGATCTCAGGATTTTTACTTAGCCCAGGCCGACCCCCTTGGAGCCCCTGCCAGCCACTTTGGTAGTTTCAGCCTCTATGTAGCATAAGGGATGGAGGTTCGTCTATGAATCAGACAAAAAGTATGATAGTAGTTTCCAGGGCAGGATATGGAGGTCATTCTACTACTTCTCCTCCTGAGTATGGGATACCACATGTGTATTTTGGGAGCCTAGCCACGTACGGGAGTCCAAAATCCAATGAGCATCTTCAGGCTTTCAAGAGGTGTAACTTGAGCATTTGATTTCCTTACTGCCTATTAGGGATGAGTCAAACACCCCCCCAGTTCGGTTCGCACCAGAACATACCGAACAGGCAATTCAGTAGAACACACGAACATCGTTAAAGTCTATGGGACACGAACATGAATAATCAAAAGTGTTCATTGTAAAGGCTTATATGCAAGTTGTTGTCATAAAATGTGTTTGGGGACCCGGGTCCTGCCACAGTGGACATGTATCAATGCAAAATAAAAATGGCAGTTTTTTGGGGAGCATCAGAGGGGTATGTAAATGGGTGGCCCCACCCCCTCTGACACCATGGGGAAGCCATTGGGAAAAGCCCCATATGTCAGAGGGGGGCGGGGTCACCCGGGTAAGTCACCGTGTGGCCCCGCCCTCAGTTATAAAAGAACTGTCACCTGCAAGGACGCGTCATACGGCGGGTGCCTCCCATGGAGGCAGATCGGTGGTGGCTTGCAGGTTTTTATTTTTTTAGTTCGGCAGCGGAGAGAGAGATGAAGATGAATGGACTTCGTGGGACATTTTTATTTTTTAATAAAGGACTTGTCCCAAAGTGTGTCTTATCGTTTTTTTAAATTTTGACACTTTTTTGTTTGAAATGGTATTGTGAAATACCTCTTCAAACAGGGGGGCCGGGATCTGGGGTCCCCTTGTTAAAGGGGGCTTCCAGATTCCGATAAGCCCCCCACCCACAGACCCCCACAACCACCGGGCAAGGGTTGTGGGGATGAGGCCCTTGTCCCCATCAACATGGGGGCTACCCCATAGCACCCTTACCATGTTGAGGGCATGTGGCCTGGTACTGGTCAGGAGGGGCGCTCTCTCAGCCCCCCCTTTTCCTGTGGCCTGCCAGGTTGCATGCTTGGATATGGGACTGGTATTGATTTTTTGGGGGACCCCTGCGCCATTTTTTTTTAAATTTTGGCGTGGGGTTCCCCTTAAAATCCATATCAGACCTAAAGGGCATGATATGGAATTTGGGGAGACCCCCACGCAATTTTTTTAAAAAATTTTGGTTTGGGGTTCCCCTTAACCGCTTCCCGCCCGCCGTATGCCAAATGACGTCGTCAGCTTTGAGCGGGGATATCTGAGTGATGCCTGTAGCTACAGACATCATCCAGATATCGTCTTTTAGAGCCGGTGAATCTGCGCACCATAAGAACGATCATAGCGGCTGTTCCACTGCTTGATCGTTCTTACGGAGGTGAGGAGGGATGCCGCCCTCCACCGATCGTAGCGGTGAGTTGGTCACAGGATCCGCCAGCCCCAGATGTTTAGTATAGAGATTTCTGGCGGACCAGATGGTCGCCGGAGTCACTATGATCGTTCAGAGGCCGGGCGCGATGTTATGACGTCACGCCCGACCTCTGTATTCAAAAAAACGGCGCCGCTTTGGCTGGGAAGCGGTGATCATCTTTTATTTTTTTTTATTTCAGGCTTCTAAGCCTAGAGGTGAGATGTGGGGTCTTATTGACCCCACATCTCACTGTAAAGAGCACCTGTCATGCTTATTCCTATTACAAGGGATGTTTACATTCCTTGTAATAGAAACAAAAGTGATCAAAAATAGTTTTTTGGAAAAAAAGTGTCAAGCTAAAATAAAAAAAGTAAAATTAACAATAAAAAAAAATTTTCTTTTAAAGCGCCCCTGTCCCCATGAGCTCGCACGCAGAAGCAAATGCATACATAAGTCCCGCCCACATATGAAAACGGTGTTCAAACCACACATGTGAGGCGTCGCCACGAACGTTAGAGTGAGAGCAATAATTCTGGCCCTAGATCTCCTCTGTGACTCAAAACATGTAACCAGTAAAAATTTTTAAAGCGTCGCCTAAGGGGATTTTTAAATAGCGAAGTTTGGCGCCATTCCACGAGCGTGTGCAATT
The DNA here is from genome assembly GCF_042186555.1 of Aquarana catesbeiana. Classification (NCBI taxonomy): domain Eukaryota; kingdom Metazoa; phylum Chordata; class Amphibia; order Anura; family Ranidae; genus Aquarana; species Aquarana catesbeiana. Next base: position 831,273,732 of record NC_133324.1, on the reverse strand, counting down.
TTGAAGCGTGACATGTTGGGTATCTATTTACTCAGCGTAACTTCATCTTTCACTTTCTGCAAACTATGGGCTAACTTTCTTGTTTTGTTTTTTCTTTTAAATCCCAAAAAAACGCATTTGAAAAATTGCTGCGCAAATACCGTGCTAGATAAAAAGTTGCAATGACCGCCATTGTATTCTATAGGCTCTCTGCTAAAAAAACATATATAATGTTTGGGGGTTCTATGTAATTTTCTAGCAAAAAAATTATGATTTTTAGATGTAGGAGAGAAATGTCAGAATTGGCCTGGTAGGCAAGTGGTTAATATTCATACCAGACCCAAAGGGCCTGGTAATGGACTGTGGGGGATCCCATGCTGTTTTTTTCAATGACTTTTATCTGTATTGCCGGGACCACTAGTACTTTTAAATGACTTTTTTTCCTTTAGAAATGTCATTTGTGCAGGAACTGTTCTAAAAATGGGAAAAATGCGCCACTTTCCAGGCATACTATAGTCACCCCCCAGGTACGAAATTTAAAGGAATATTTCACTTTTATTGTTTCACTTTCAGCATTATTAAAATCACTGCTCCCAAAAAAACGGCTGTTTTTAAAACTTTTTTTGCATTGATACATGTCCCCTGGGGCAGGACCTAGGTCCCCAAACACTTTTTATGACAATACCATGCATATAAGCATTTAAAATTAGCACTTTTGATTTCTTCCATGGACAATTCATTATAGCCGCGAGTACTTTTACTTTTAAATGACTTTTTTTCCTTTCGAAATGTCATTTTGTGCAGGGACTGTTCTAAACATGGGAAAAATGCGCCACTTTACAGGCATACTATAGACACCCCCCAGGTACGAAATTTAAAGGAATATTTCACTTTTATTGTTTCACTTTAAGCATTATTAAAATCACTGCTCCTGAAAAAACAGACGTTTTAAAAAAAAACATTTTGCATTGATACATGTCCCCTGGGGCAGGACCCGGGTCCCCAAACACAACATTATGACAATAACTTGCATATATAAGCTTTAAAATGAACACTTTTCATTTTTCATGTTAATGTCCCATAGACTTTAACGGTGTTCCGAATTTTCCCCGAACACCGCATATTGTTCAGTGTTCGCAGAACATCCGAACAACCAAAGTTTGGCCCGAACTTATGCTCGGGCCAAACCATTCGCCCATCCCTACTGCTTATCACTGCCTATCACAGTTTCAGAGGCCCTAAAATGCCAGGGTAGTACAAACAACCCCCAAATGATGAGGCATGATGAGTATTTTTCAGACTTCATTTTTTTTGTCACAAGGTTTCGAAAAATGAAAAGAAAAAACACATTTTCCTTTTCTTTCATTTTCCAAAAGCTTGTGGCAACAAATGAGATCTGCAAAATACTTGCCATGCCTCTTATCAAATACCATGGAGTGCCTATTTTCAAAATAGGGTTCATTTGGGGGATGTTTATACTATCCTGCCATTTTAGGGCCTCCGTATATGTGATAGGTAGTCAGGAAATCCAATGCGTAATTAATGCACCTTGAAAGCCTGCCAAAAAGTCTCACACATGTATCTCCATCTTCTGGAGAAGCAGCAGAATGTGTTTTGCGGTGTAATTCCACATATACCCATGGCATGTGTGAGAAATATCTAATTAAAGTGACAACTTTGTGTAAAAAAAAAAAATAATAATTCTTGTCGTTTTCAAAAAACCTGTGGCAAAAAACAAAATCTTCCCTGGATTCAAATATGCCTCTCAGCAAATACCTTGGGTGTCTACTTTCCAAAAAGGGGTTGTTTGGGGGTGTTTGATCTGTCCTGGTATTTTAGGGCCTCTAAAAACATTATATGTATGTCTAGCATTAGGCGTTTTTGCCACACTCCTTACATTAGGAATACATGCAATGTTCTTACCTAACAGATTCCTCCATTCACATCGATCGATGTGGATGAAGAGACCTCTACCAGAAAAAGTGTATGCCCAACATTAGACGCTTCAGCTACACATCCACCTACCCTTCTAATATTGGGCATACATTTACCGGCCACTTATTAGGTACAGCTTGTTAGTACTGGGTTGGACCCCCTTTTGCCTTCATAACTGCCTTAATTCTTCATGGCATGGATTCAACAAGGTGTTGGAAACATTCCTCAGAGATTTTGGTCCATATTGACATGCTAGCATAAGGCAGTTGCTGCAGATTTGTCAGCTGCACATCCATGAGGCGAATCTCCCATTCCACCACATCCCAAAGGTGCTCTATTGGATTGAGATCAGGTGACTGTGGAGGCCATTGGAGTACAGTAAACTCATTGTCATATTCAAGAAACAAGTTTAAGATTATTTGAGCTTTGTAACATGGTGCATTATCCTGCTGGAAGTAGCCATCAGAAGATGGGTACATTGTAGTCATAAAGGGATGGAGATGGTCAGCAATAATATTCAGGTAGGATGTGGCGTTTAAAAGGATGCTCAATTGGTACTAAGGGGCCCAAAGTGTGCCAAAAAAATATCCCCCCACACTATTACACCACCATCCTGAACCGTTGATACAAGGCAGGATGGATCCATACTCCAAATTCTAAACCCTACCATCTAAATGTCACAGCTGAAATTGAGGCTCATCAGACCAGGCAACGATTTTCCAATTTTCTATTGTCCAAATTTGCCTTTCTATCATCTGGAACGAGTCTGCCCATTCTCCTCTGACCTCTGACATCAACAAGGCATTTCCCCCCACACAACTGCCACTCACTGGATATTTTCTCTTTTTCAGACCATTCTCTGTAAACCCTAGAGATGGTTGTGTGTGAAAATAACAGGAGATGAGCAGTTTTTAAAATACTCAGGCCAGCCCGTCTGGCGCCAACAACCATGCCAGATTCAAAGTCACTTAAATCCCCTTTCTTTCTCATTCTAATGTTCGGTTTGAGCTTCAGCAAGTCGTCTTCACCACGTCTAGATGCCTAAATGCATTGAGTTGCCGCCATGTGATTGGCTGATTAGCAATTTGTGTTACCAAGCAATTGGACAGGTGGTACCTAATAAAGTGGCTGGTGAGTGCATATGTAATATTTTTTTTTTCATGCAGATTCCTCTATTTACATTGATTGATGTGGATGAAGAAATCTCTGCTAGAAAAAAAGTGAAAAAATACATTCCGAAGCATAGGAATTACCGCCGCTGACCACCCCACGCTCCTAATGCTGGGCATATATGTTCTTTTTTTCTAACTGCAGATGGAGACATCTTTTGCCGCAGTGCTGCAGGCATTTACAGATGTATTCTAAGAGCTAAAATGTTTGGTGGGTGTGCTGGAATTCTTGGTGGCTGCAGTTACATTAGGCTACTAGGGCTAACCACCTCACCAGCTTGTATTAAGCTGCTGGTGCTTGCCAGATCACCAAAATGTAGTGCATCGCTAGTACTTGCACCCTGCTGCATAGGAGCAGTTATGCATTCCTAGCACTTCAGCAACATGGGGTCCGGTATGCCTGATTTTAGCAGGGATCTTCATCTTCATTATCATCCGAGCTAGCTGTCGGGTGCCGCTGCTTTCTACAGGGTCATATTTTGAGCCTGATTCTGACAGTGAAGCTTCCTCTTTGCTCTCATCTGTCATGCTCAGATTCCTCTTCGCCTCCTCACTAGTGTACATTTCTTTTGGACATTTTGGGCACTAACTTTAAAGGTATCTAGTGGCGACTATAGGAAAAAGTGCCCCTGGCTAGCAATCAGACTGCTTGTGCACTAGAAATAACATTAACTGCTAGTGCTAGCAGAGATCAGGCCTGATCCTGTTAATATTATTTATTTATTTATTTATTTCAGGTACTTATATAGCGCCGTCAATTTACGCAGCGCTTTATAATACTGTGATTTTGCAGACAATGTATCAGAGGTGGCAGTGATCAGAAGAATTATACTGACACTGCACTTGTTGAGGGGACATAATACTATTGGGGACACTAGTATAGTTCTGATCGTGATCAAGATACTAATCCGTAAAGACAAAAAATTATAAAGAATACATAACAGTATGGGGATCATTATAATAGAAGAAGCCAATTATTGGAGGACAGGTCCTGGAAGTTGGCAAGTAATAGTTTGTAATAAAAACATCTTTGCCATTCTGAAGCTTCCCACCAACCTGCATATTATTTTATATATACTGTGATTCTGTACTAGCCAAATATGTTGCAGAAACCTCCCTCCATTAAGTCTGGCTGCATCCATTTTAAGTGTGGGCAGCTGAAGCTGCTGCCTGTTCAATTCCTGGATTTACACAGACACACCTCCAGCTCTGAAACCCTGCAGCTTTTATTGGCCCTCTTATGACTCACCCCCCACCTCCCTTCCTGGAAAACTCTCACAAGAGTGAGAGAGAGAGAGCTGTGTATGATGTCATAAGCCTAGGCTAATGACCAGACAAGAAACAGGAAGTGGGCTGTATAAGGTATTTACTGGCAGAAAGAAATGTTTTACTATCCAAAGTTAAGACAACAATGGCAGAAGATTTAATTGATGGAAAGTTGAAAAAATGACTAAAGGTCCGCTTTAAGTTAATAGTGGCTATTTTTTTTTTTTTAGCAGTGCTAATAAGATTCTATGCCATAACTAAATGTGCAATGTTGTAGAAATAATTCTATAGTATCTGTGACTGGTGAACAGGCCAGCTGCAGTTTAGCACATTCACTAATTCAAATACTGAACATTTCCATATCAGTAAATATGGAATCGGCACTAACTTTTCGTTATTGTTTTTTTTTTATAAACCCCTTATTGGTGATTTTATTACTGAATCTGTTTTACAATGAAGGTAGATTATTATTCAGGGTATGTAAAAAAGTTTACGTAGGGAATTATATCACTGTCAGTTGCTATAGCTGCTTGATACATTTGCTTGATATTGTTCATACAATTAAATATATTTTAATTGTACATTGTGTTTCTAGGATGACATCTATTGTTTTGTTTATTGTTTCTATTGTATTTCATAATGTTGTGTATTTGTATTTACAGGAACCCATGTGTTTCTGTAATCACTCTTTGTTATAAGGTCCTAATAATATAAGCATTGTTCCTCTGGTTTGCTGGAAGCTGTGGTTTACGTCCCTCAGTTAGCATTGCCTGACCTTGAATAACTCACCTTGACTTTTCACGTCCCAAAAGACATCAGCAATTCGATTCGTCTGGACACACACACTGCTTTTTAGGAATCCATTTATTGTTTTTTTGTGGATAAGAAACAGTGGTCATGCTAACATTGTCATATTGAACGCTGGACACATTTGCCCAACATTCCTTGACATTTCGTGCATTTTGCATAAAAAAATGAGTAACAATTGTTTACAGACATACAAGCACATTATAGTATGTAGGGAAACCCCTGCAGTGATGGAAGCACTGTTAATTGCAGTAGGTTACGTGTATTTGTGAATACACTCCAATCACTATATAAGTATTTACATATACACAACTAGATCTGAGGATTTTGTAACAAAAGCGATCGTTCAAACTGCAATATATACTTATTGATAGGGTTACATAACATATTCAAATTACACACTAAATAGTATTTACGAAACAATGTACACTATAAGGCTCAGTTCACACCAGGGTGACTTGTCAGGTGACTTAGCCGCCTGACAGGTCACGCTCCATTCAGTGCAATGGAACCATTCTAATCGGAGAGACTCAAGTCGCTCCGACTTAGAAAAAGATTCCTGCACTACTTGGGGGTGACTTCAGAGTGGCTTGTATTGACTGCTATTAAAGAAGCGTTTGCAAGCCGCGCTGAAGTCGCGCTGTACGGGCCGGCGACTTTGAAGCTGCCTTAGTGCAAACTGAGCCTCAGTATACTGGGCTACGTGATATTTACAAATTACACACAAAACCATATTTACAAAACAATGTACAGTACACGTATGCCTGGTACACATGATAAGATTATTGGACGAATGATTGTTCATTTTTTGCTTTTGCATGCTAATATCATATTGAAAATGAAGAGGTTACTAAAGTTATGAAAATTCTCATACAACAGAATAAAAATTTTAAAGTGATGTAATGTGTTGTAGTGTATTTGTATTGTATTTTCGGATGAAAACTGTACTAATTAAACGAAAATTGTATGATCTGGTATCGTACGGGAACATTTTTCTTGTTTGTCCCATTGGATAATATTGGATGAACCGTCGTGATTGGCTCTCCAAAGCTGTGTACTAACGATCAGATTATTGTACGATCGATTCAAAAGCGTTTTTTTTCCGTATGATTTTCTGATCATGTGTACGGGCCTTTATGAAGTTATTTTACCTCTTAGCTTCAGGTGTGGTTATACTCATCCATGTTGGTAACAATACATTATATCCCCCTCTCATTTCTGTACAGTGGTTAATATAATGCACCCTAAATGGTCACTATACCTAACAAATGCATATTGGGAACAGCCTGATTGGACGATTCAAATAAAACTTCTGTTTACAACCCTTGCATCCCAACAGCCCATGCTTACCTTTTCTCTCCGGCACCCTGAGTTGTTGGGGGGCCTTGGGATCCTTCCTTACAATGCAGGATTGTTAGTTCTACATTTTTCTTGATGACAATACAGCTGTGACCACCTGTCTACATGACGTAGACAGGATGCTTTGGGGGACCAGTCACATGGAAAACAACCTGAAGCAGCAAGGGATAAAGTAAGTAAAAAGTGCTTTAAAGGATAAGTTCACCTTTTATGAAAAAAGATCTCTCGGGACTTGTCTGTCCCGGGGCTGCGATGCATGACTTGGCACCTCCCTCTTACCTCCGTCTCTAGCCTACAACTGGGGTGAGTTGGGGGTGATCACACTGCGCACACGCCTAAATCGTGGTAATATGTTGCGTTGTTAGGGTGTTTTTTTGTTCCATCTGACGCTGGAGGGCGGATCGGTGTAACCCGCTTACAGCGCATGGCACCGGATGTGGGAGTACTTTTTATCATCCCCCCCCCCTTAGTTGTGTGGCGTCCGCATGGCGTTTACGAGGACCCGTCTGTTCCCACCGGGGTACAAAGCTGAGGTCAGTCAGGTACCTCATTTCTGCATGACCTATTGTCACTTGGTGGCCACGCTGGATATCCGCTTTTAGAACACGTCATTATTACAGGTAAAACCCTGAGGGGTCCCCTTCACTCTCATTACACCCATTATTAGCTTGTTCACCTTTCTCATCTTGGTTTTGTCCCCATACTTGGTTCTGGTTTGTTTTTGTTGCTTGTGTTTTTCCTGTTTTCTTCTTCTTCCAAATCGCTCATTCCTTCACATGATCCCTTTTCTCACCTTATTGTCCGACCACACAGGTGTCATCCCTACATACACTCTTTTTCCACCTTGGAGACTTTCTTGGATTGTTGGACACATCACTTAACACTAATCCAAGGATTTTATTCTAAATCATATATATATATATATATATATATATATATATATATATATATATATATATATACCATGCTCTGATCACACACTATATTTCTCTTGGATTAGGTTGATCTACACGTTTCTCAATGCCATGGAGTTGCAGTCTGAGGGTCTGAGGTCCTGATCTGTCCTTTGGCTGCCTTCCTCCCCGTGGCCTGGGTGACTCTTTCCTGTCACAGCCCCGGTATAGACGGTGCCCCGGCGCCCTCATTCCCCTGTTTAGATGCTGGGCCCACCCCTCGAGCTGACATGTAAGCAGTAAAGCTATTTTTGATCATTTTTCTTTCCTTTTTCTTTTGTGAGGAACAATTTATTATACTTGTTTATATCCTTTTTTTATTTGATATATATATATATATATATATATATATATATATATATATATATATATATATATATATATACACATGAGATTTTTCTTACTTTATATACATTTACATCTATAGATATCCTTTTGCATTAAACTCCTGTTGAGTGGACTAGGATCCATGAAACGCGTAGAGCTCCAGAGATGCTAAGATATATCTGTTACCATATAGATTAATTATGCACTTTTTCATGAAATTTCATCAATTCTACTATATATGAATTGTGTGTGAAAATCTCACGCTAATTATAAGTGTAGACTGCTGCACATTTATCACTCCTTGGATACAAGGAGATAATGGAGAAAATGGGAAAATGGCAAAAATTGCACTGTCTCATAAACAAAGAAAAAACTCTTATCAAAAAATATAGCGAACACAGTGTATCAACTAGTGATAAATAAATAGTTCAATAAACAAGTGTCCATGTGTATCAAAAATTATTCCATTAGTATTCCACCAACTGGATGTCCTATCCACCATTCCCAGTGATAATAAAGTCTAACAATCCAAATGAAAATTAAATTGGCCTCTTACCAACTTCCGATGATCTCTAAATTATAAGAGATCATCTAACGCATGAGGTAAGAATATACCCGATGCCTGGCCACATCCTCTGTGTGTCTCCTGATCTCCAAGATGGATGGATGGATCCAACAGCTCTGGGCTCAGCATCCCAACACCTTTCACTCTGGACTCTGGCTCCATACTGAAAGTATATTCCACAGCGCCCCCAGCACAGCTTGCCTTACTCAGGATGATCACTGTGCTTCACTCAGCTGTGTGTGCAGGATAAGGGAACACAGAGAGAGAGTTCATCGCATAGTATGTAAAAACAGGGGATATATTTAAAGCGGGGGTTCACCCACACCGCCAAAAAAAAAAAATATTAAAAGCCAGAAGCTACAAATACTGTAGCTGCTGACTTTTAATACATGGCCACTTACCTGTCCCAGGGTCCAGCGATGTCGGCAGGGGACGCCGAGAACCCCCTCGGTTCTCGGCAGCTGCCACTGCCATCCTAGGTGAGGGAATCAGGAAGTGAAGCATTGCGGCTTCACTTCCCGGTTCCCTACTGCGCATGCGCGAGTCACGCTGTGCGTCCCTAGTGGTCCCCGCTCTCTCCTGGGAGCTGTGTGTTCCCAGCAGACAGCGCGGTCGGGACGGGAAGAGGCATAGACTCCCATGGGAGTCTATGCCGGAAGTGGGTGCAAATACCTGTCTTAGACAGGTATCTTCACCCCCCTCCCCCCTGAAAGGTGCCAAATGTGACACCGGAGGGGGGGAGGGTTCCGAAAAGCGGAAGTTCCATTTTTGTGTGGAACTCCGCTTTAAGCTAAAATATGCACTTAAAACAGAGGTAGTAATATTAGGCAGTAGAGAGAGAGTATGATCCAGCATGGAGATCACCAACAAACCTGGATGCTCATCATGTCACAGCTCCTGTCTCCTTCCAACATGTTTCCCCTTAACAGGCTACGGCTGGGAATGGAGGATCCCCCCCCCCCCCCCCCCCACTTACTTCCCCAGAGACACTGCAGGAAGCTAGAGAAAATCCAAAGAGAATCCAAAGTCTCCTCCAGTTGTCACTGGAACAAGATCTCCATTGGAAGATTTCCCCTCACTTTCTTTTGCAGTGAAAACTGTAAGATTTTGGGATTTTCCACAAATTTCTGTTCTGTGGCACTAGTCATTAGGACAGTTATAAAGTATGGATCTCTCCAGCAGGGACACATAAACAAACCTTGCATGGCTTTTAAGCCTCTGGTGTTCAATTCAGGAGTGAAAAGAAAAAATGTTGCTTTAGATACAGAAGAAGCAGTTTATAAGAAACACTCAAGAAAGGCAGCTTTGGTATCTTGTCCTTGTTAGTTCACATACCTTTATTCTTATTAGTAACATTTTATTTTTTGGCTTCTTTTGACAAATTATTCATTAACCACGTCAACCCCGGAAGAATTTACCCCCTTAATGACCAGAGCATTTTTTGCGATACGGCACTGCGTCACTTTAACTGACAATTACACGGTCGTGCGACGCTGTACCCAAACAAAATTGACGTCCTTTTTTTTCCCCCACCAATAGAGCTTTCTGTTGGTGGTATTTGATCACCTCTGCAGTTTTGATTTTTTTTCAGCTATAAACAAAAGAAGAGCGACAATTTTGAAAAAAATACAATATCTTTTACTTTTTTCTATAATAAATATCCCACACTTTTTTTCAAAATGTTTTTTTTCCCTCAGTTTAGGCCAATATATATTCTTCTACATATTTTTGGTAAAAAAAATCCACAATAAGTGTATTTTGATTGGTTTGCGCATAAGTTATTGCGTCTACAAAATAGGGGATAGATTTATGGTATTTTTATTATTTTTTTTTTTTACTAGTAATGGCGGCGATCTGCCAATTTTATAGGGACTGCGATATTGCAGCGGACAAATTGGACACTTTTGACACATTTTTGGGACCACTGACATTTATACAGCGATCAGTGCTAAAAAATGCACTGATTACTGTAAAAATGTCACTGGTAGGGAAGGGGTTAACACTAGGGGCGATCAAGGGGTTAACTGTGTTCCCTAGGTGTGTTCTAACTGTATGGGGGATGGCATCATCTGGGAGGAGAGAGAGATAGTATGAACACACGATCTATCTTCTCTCCCCTGAGAGAACCGGGATCTGTGTGTTTACACACACAGATCCCGGTTCTCGCTCTGTCATGAGCGATGGCGGGTGCCCGGCATTTATCGCACCCGCTGGGCACTCGCATCAGCTACAGGCACACGCTGCAGGCACACGCGCAGCTCTGGCGGCGTGCGCACGCCCCTAGTGGCCAAAAGGCAAAGCGAAATAAGGTAATGTCATTTCGCCCAGCCGTGCCATTCTGCCGGCCGCAGTAAAACTGCAGGGGCTGGTCAGCAACCAGTTTATGGTCCCTAATGATTTTATGTATTATATGACTTTGAGTTACATGACCATAATGATCATTCTTACTTGGAGCAAAGATAGATTCCCAAGTACAATTAGTTCCCTAATGGGTGTCTTGCTATGAAATATTAAAGTGTAACTCCACTTTTGTTAAGAAAAAAACATTCCCCTCTGGGTGATCTATGTACATTGCAAGGAGCATAACAAGCTTTGTTGCAGAGTCCTACCTTTTGTTATTCTTAAGAAATCCCTGTATCCCTGTATGAAAGTATCTCTCCAAAAATGACATTTTTGTTGCAGGGGATGCCTGAAATCTGACTTGTATCTTAGTGCAGATTTCTGGGAAAATTGGTGAGCCAATCACACAAGCAGGAAATGATGTATCTGGGAAGTGGTCAGTACACATTCTGTTTACAGAACAACCCCAGGTAGCCATATTGCAATGCATTCTCAGAAAATTACAGAGCTGCAGATTGAAAAGAAATGGTAATTTTAAATAACATTCAATTACAATATGATTAGTGTTGCAATTATATGCGCTATATTATTTTTTCTTTATTTGCTATTCTTTTTCCCCACGAAAGTGTTACCCTTTAAGCAAAACTATAGGAAATGTTGTGATAAAATGTTAATGATGACTTCTGATAACTTTTCTTACATAGACCAAATAGATTTATTTTTGGTAAAACAGAACCAATTTAAATCCATCTTGGTAAAAGTAATGCCGCGTACACACGAGCGGACTTTGCAGCAGACTTCGTCTGGCGGACTTTTCGACGGACTTTACAATGGACTTTCCGAATGAACGGACTTGCCTACACACGATCAACCAAAGTCCGACAGATTCGTACATGATGACGTACGACCGGACTAAAACAAGGAAGTTCATAGCCAGTAGCCAATAGCTGCCCTAGAGTCGGTTTTTGTCCGTCGGACTAGTATACAGACGAGCTGACTTTTCAACCAGACTCGAGTCCGTCGGACAGATTTGAAACATGTTTCAAATCTAAGTCTGTCAAACTTTTGAGAAAAAAAAGTCCGCTGGAGCCCACACACGATCGAATCGCCTGACGGACTCAGGTTCGCAGGACCAAGTATGCCGTAAAGTCCGATCGTGTGTACGCGGCATAATGTGAACTCCGATTAGTTAATATTGTATGTTAGTCTACCTTGCTGCTTGCACTATTTATTGCATAGGACTACCTATATGTTAAGCTATATTAGATGTTTTGTGTCCTATTAATGCTTCTAATACCCTAATTTACATAATTTCCTACTGTATTGTTTGGTGTAATTCTACCAATTCCATTAAAAATATATACCGTACATAATGATTATTGCATTTTAATGGCACCTTTAATGGATAAGTGAGCTCAGCCATTTCATAGAGATACATAATTTGTCCTTGTGAAATCACAAATGCTCTTTTATCCCCTTCAACAGAAGCTGTGAAATAAAATCTCTACTGGTGAGTTATGGAAGTGAGTACATGGGCAATACATACTAATTACACATGTCAAGAAAATATAAATAACAGAAGATTAAAGGATTCATCATTAATCTGGGTTGTTTGAGAGATACAAACAGATATCAGCAACACTTTAGGCTTTGCGTTTCCTCAAATTCTAATTAACTATTAATTTATCTCAGTGCGCTTATATTTAATGATGTATACAGTGTTTTCCTTTCTCATTATTTTTCTTGCATTGGTACATTGGTTTCATACAAAGACTAGATTTAATAAGTTATCACATGAAATGTTTTTAATAATAAAGAAAAACATCCTTCTTAGAATATGTTGTAAGCTTAGAGCCTTGATGTGAGCATCTGTTTATGCAGTAAATGCACAGCTTCGTTGTGGGTTAGATGACATGGCTCACTGTATGACAATAATACAGTAACAAGTAAATCTGTTGCCTCATTATTTTGGCCTATCGAGCCCATTGGTAGAATAATAAGTAATCCATGCAGCAGTAGGCGATATGCTATATCCTACCAGCTTTTGATAAGATTCTAACAAGACCCATGATGCATTGACAGTTACAAGCATGACTCTTAAACAGAGAGGCATGATGGGACTTGCAGTACCGCAACAGATGGAGGGCCACAGGTTGAGCACCTATGGTTTATACCATAGAAGATCTTAAAGTGGACGTCCAGTCAAATACTAATTATACCCCAATCTGCTCCCACCCCCATTCTAATCCATTTTTAACTACAGTGCAAAGAAAAAATGTCTATACTTACCTATGCTGAGGGAGCTCCAGTCCGGTCACATGATCAGCTCCCAGCGCCCACCAACGCTGTATCCTGACCTAGGCCAACAAGGCCCAAGCCTAGGGCAGCACTTTGCAGGGGGGCAACACGGAAAGAGTCCCTGCCAGCTTGCACTACACTGTAATAGGGCGTACACACGGTCAGACTTTGTTCGGACATTCCGACAACAAAATCCTAGGATTTTTTCCAACGGATGTTGGCTCAAACTTGTCTTGCATACACATGGTCACACAAAGTTGTTGGAAAATCCGATCGTTCTAAACGCGGTGACGTAAAACACGTACGTCGGGACTATAAACGGGGCAGTGGCCAATAGCTTTCATCTCTTTATTTATTCTGAGCATGCGTGGCACTTTGTCCGTCGGATTTGTGTACACATGACCGGAATTTCCGACAACGGATTTTGTTGTTGGAAAATTTTATCTCCTGCTCTCCAACTTTGTGTGTCGGAAAATCCGATAGAAAATGTCCGATGGAGCCCACACACGGTCGGAATTTCTGACAACACGCTCCGATCGGACATTTTCCATCGGAAAATCCGACCGTGTATACGGGGCATTAGTGTAGCACCAGTTTTATGGGGCGGACTGGACTGAGAGGCAAGTTAGTATAGCGCCCCCATAAAGTGGCCGCACTGCTTCCAATATGCGGGTGGCTGGCATTCCGCAACTGGGGGGGGCACTTCTAATTTTGACTGTCCTCTCATCTTGGACCACAAACCTTCCTCACTGTACTATATGTTTTCTGCTGCACCATTGGCATGGTTATACCTTCTTAGTCCTCTCCATAAAATTATCAGAAATTTGTGCTTAAAGTAGAACTATAGGCAGCACTTTTTTTTAAAAAATTTTGGATAGAGTAAGGGTGGGTTATAACCTCTGTCAGTTTATTTTTTACCATCCCTGTCCCATTGCAGAGATTTCCCTTCACTTCCTGCCCCATAGTCAAACAGGAAGTGAGAGGAAATCTATGCAAATTAAGGGAATCCATTGTTCCCCCCCAAGGCCCTCAGAACTAGTGTCCCCGCTCGAAAATTTCAGGGCAAGGCCCTTAAACAGCAAGGAGTGTGGTCTTGACAGAAAGGGGTGGCTCATATTTAAATTAGGGGATCACAAGTTTAGTCAGGCCTAGGCAGCACAAAACCTAAATACACTACTGACGCCCGCTTCAGTGTAGAGGAGATACAGGCGACAACAGATGCCCTATAGTTAGCCTAAAGCCTAGTACACACAGGCCGATGGTACACCTTCAGCCCATGAGTACGGCAGCCGGTTCAACAGAAGATGGCTGTTTGCCCGACTTCTGTTGAAGGGTCATGACTAGAAAAGGTCTGCTGACTGGCTCTTGATCAACTCCTGACTGGCTCTTGATCAGGTCCTGACTGGCTCCCGATCAGGTCCTGACTGGCTCCTGATTAGGTCCTGACTGGCTCCTGATCAGGTCCTGACTGGCTCCTGATCAGGTCCTGACTGGCTCCTGATCAGCTGCGCTCTCAGCCACTGGCTGAGAGCGCGGACCGTAGTGTTTTGGTGGGGGGGCTGTCCCCCTGTCAGAACACAATAGCATAGCAGGCTCTGACCTGAGCTATCAGTTTTTTTTTAGTTAACCCTGAAAAAAAACTAGTAGTGCGTACGAGGCTTTAGAATGGGTGTGGGAGCAGATTTAAAGAGGAGTTCCACACAAAAATGGAACTTCTGCTTTTCGGAACCCTCCCCCCCTCCGGTGTCACATTTGGCACCATTCAGGGGGGTGCAGATACCTGTCTAAGACAGGTATTTGCACCCACTTCCGGCATAGACTCCCATGGGAGTCTATGCCTCTTCCTGTCCCTCCGCGCTGTCTCCTGGGAAACACACAGCTCCCAGGAGATAGCGGGGACCAGTTACGATGCGCAGCGCGACTCGCGCATGTGCAGTAGGGAACCGGGAATTGAAGCCGCAACGCTTCACTTCCTGATTCCCTCACCTAGGATGGAGGCGGCAGCTGCCGAGAACCGAGCGGGTTCTCGGCGTCAAAATAGGAAAGAAATCAGCGCGTGTATGACAATAAGCAGCTGAACACCAGGGTCAATCAAATCCCTAAAATAAAATGTAAAAAATGGTGCAGCGCTGAGTAAGCTGAACTAAACATCAAGGGATATTAAATGCAGTTGAAAGAGTAAATCCTCATACAGTATAAAAATAGAAACATTTTAGATGCAAATCAAAAGTCCAAAAAGTCCGTAAAAAAAACTTTGTAAAAATCTATTAAGAAATTCCACCAAGTGATCGTGATGTCATGCTGATATGGGTGACTGATGTGCCCTTCACCGGTATCTGAAATAGCCTCTCACCTGACGACCAGGACCCTTTAATGACAGAGGGTCATGCAAGCCTTCCCTTACGGGTCATATAAGTGGATGGTGTTCAGAATCAGGGACCAAGAGCTCCGTCACACACCGGGTGGAAAATTCCAGATATTCCAATGATATATATAATGAAAGAGTGACAACATATAGTGCTCTCCGTTTGCAAAACAATTTATTAAAAAGCTAAGAAATACACTTACATAGCTAGCACTTCTCAAGTGCCAGTAAAACAGCAACAAGCGGTGGTGTGTATACACAGAAGGAATAGAGCATGCGCGGTGGCCGCGGGTGACGTCACGACGTCTCGTTCTGGACGCGTTGCATCCCAGTGGGAGGGGACCTTTTCAGCAGAACTCCCATGGGAGTCTATGCCTCTTCCTGTCCCTCCGCGCTGTCTCCTGGGAAACACACAGCTCCCAGGAGATAGCGGGGACCAGTTACGATGCGCAGCGCGACTCGCGCATGTGCAGTAGGGAACCGGGAATTGAAGCCGCAACGCTTCACTTCCTGATTCCCTCACCTAGGATGGAGGCGGCAGCTGCCGAGAACCGAGCGGGTTCTCGGCGTCGCCTGCCGACATCGCTGGACCCTGGGACAGGTAAGTGGCCATTTATTAAAAGTCAGCAGCTGCAGTATTTGTAGCTGCTGGCTTTTAATATTTTTTTTTTTTGGCGGTTTAGGTGGACCCCCGCTTTAAGTATAGTTAGGATTTGACTGAACTTCTACTTTGATGTTAACAAGAGTATTTCATTAAAACAATTTAGGTACAAATTAGACTTTATAGGGTTGATTTGCTGTAGGCAAATAGACTGTTCACTTTGCATGGGAAATTTCAAGCAAAAGTGCTGTTTTTTGCGAAATTTCACCACATTTACTAAGCTCTGGGGAAAATCTCCATGCAAAATTCAACTTCCCTTGCAAAGTGAACAACCTATTTGCCTTTAGTATATCAAACCGTACCAGTCTCTATGATTGCAATATATTTAACCCTGATATATTAAAAAAAAAAAAATTACCTGTACTGACATAAATAGTTAGGTTGTAACTCCTGACCTCATTTTCATGTTGCTAGTTGCCTGTCTCTCTCAAGTGTCAATACTTTTGAGTCGTGGAGCCAAAACAGACATGCAGCAAGTAAAATTCTGAACTACTAATCTTGTTCCAGGTCAGTGACTCAGAAACTGACCGTGGCCTGCCTTCCTCCCAGTAATTTAAAGCCCAAATGTAAACTAAACTCCAAGACTTTCACTCTATGGCATCATTCACATGGGGCATACCCACATGGAGGGCTGTGTTTACCTGCACCTGCTCTACCCCCTAAAAACTTAAAACTAATTGCCTAACCAACCCAACTGTATTCAAATGTAATATGTGCTAATATATATACATTTTAAGTGGTTGTAAAGGCTGAAGCTTTTTTACCTTCATGCAATCTACGCATGAAGGTAAAAAACCTTCTATGTGCTGCTCCCCCAACAGCCCCCTAATACTCCCCTGAGCCTCCTCTCGATCCAGCAATCCGGTTCCCATACTCCCTCTCCTCCCATTGCTGTCAATCACAGGCAGTATGCCAAGGAGGAGAGAGCAGGGGGCAGGGCTGGGCTGCAACTCTAGGGGGGTTATTTACGAAAGGCAAATCCACTTTGCACTGCAAGTGCACTTGAAAGTGCACTTGGAAGTGCAGTTGCTCTAAATCTAAGGGGTAGATCTGAAATGAGTGGAAGCTCTGCTGATTTTATCATCCAATTATGTGCAAGCTAAAATGCTGTTTTTTATTTTCCTTGCATGTCCCCCTCGGATCTACAGCGACTGCACTTCCAAGTGCCCCCAGTGCCCCCTTAGCAAGTGGCTTGATATCAGGGGCACTGGTCAAGGGGGAGGAGCCAGGAGTGTCAGCGGGGGACCAGAGAAGAAGAAGATCAGGGCTGCTCTGTGCAACCATTGCGCAGAGCAGGTAAGTATGACATGTTTGTTATTTTCTTTTTTTTAAGCTGAACCTTTAATACAACTTAAAATCACATGAAGAACTTTTAAAAGTGCTAGGTGCTTAAGAACCCTGTGTAAGGTTTTTGTGACTGCACATTTATTTGTGTTCTTTGCCTATAAAGTACTGTAATGAAATTAGGTTAGATCAAAAAGCAAAATACTAAGAGGGAGATTTACTAAAACGGGTGAACACCAAATCTGGTGCAGCTGTGCATATAAGCCAATCAGCTTCTAATTTCAGCTTGTTCAATTGAGCTTTGACAATTCACATTGGTTCACATTGGTACAATTTGACATGCGATTTGACAGGTCAAATCGCATGTCAAACTGGAGCCTATTACCGGCAATCGGAGCGCTCCAGTCGGTGTGATGCCGACTTTGCCTCATTCCTGCACTACTTTTGGCAAATTCGGGGACGATTTCAATAGACATCTGTGCATAAACTCACACAGATGTCTTTCAAGTTACCCCTGAAGTTGGACTGAAATGCGGCTTTGAAATCGCACGGGTTCAGGTGAACTTGCACGATTTCAAAGCTGTGTTCAGTGTGAACAGGGGCTTAAATAGGGTTGCCACCTTTTCTTCAAGCCAAACCCGAACACTTTAGCGGGGCTTGGCATTTTTTTTGTAGCATACATTATAAGATGGTAAAATAGCCGGGACACCTCTGTGTGCCCTAGGGGAGTAGTAATGTGGCACGCGCAGCAGTGAACAGTGGGTGTATACATAGTACAGGAGATGGTCAGAGACTGCAGACATGATACAGGAGATGGTCAGAGACTGCAGACATGATACAGGAGATGGTCAGAGACTGCAGACATAGTACAGGAGATGGTCAGAGACTGCAGACATACTACAGGAGATAGTCAGAGACTGCATACATGATACAGGAGATGGTCAGAGACTGCAGACATAGTACAGGAGATGGTCAGAGACTGCAGACATGATTCAGGAGATGGTCAGAGACTGCAGACATAGTACAGGAGATGGTAAGAAACTGCAGATATAGTACAGGAGAAAGAAACTGCAGACATGATACAGGGGATGGTCGGAGACTGCAGACATGATACAGGGGATGGTCAGAGACTGCAGACATAGTACAGGAGATGGTCAGAGACTGCAGACATGATACAGGAGATGGTCAGAGACTGCAGACATGATACAGGAGATGATCAGAGACTGCAGACATGGTACAAAAGATGGTCAAAGACTGCAGACATAGTACAGGAGATGGTCAGAGACTGCCGACATAGTACAGGAGATGGTCAGAGACTGCAGACATAGTACAGGAGATGGTCAGAGACTACAGACATGATACAGGAGATGGTCAGAGACTGCAGACATAGCACAGGAGATGGTCAGAGAGTGCAGACATAGTACAGGAGATGGTCAGAGACTGCAGACAAAGTACAGGAGATGATCAGAGACTGCAGACATGATACAGGAGATGATCAGAGACTGCAGACATAATACAGGAGATGGTCAGAGACTGCAGACATAGTACAGGAGATGGTCAGAGACTACAGACATAGTACAGGAGATGGTCAGAGACTGCAGACATGATACAGGAGATGGTCAGAGACTGCAGACATGATACAGGAGATGGTCAGAGACTGCATACATGATAAAGGAGAAGGTCAGAGACTGCAGACATAATACAGGAGATGATCAGAGACTGCAGATATGGTACAAAAGATGGTCAGAGACTGCAGACATAGTACAGGAGATGGTCAGAGACTACAGACATAGTACAGGAGATGGTCAGAGACTGCAGACATGATACAGGAGATGGTCAGAGACTGCAGACATGATACAGGAGATGGTCAGAGACTGCATACATGATAAAGGAGAAGGTCAGAGACTGCAGACATAATACAGGAGATGATCAGAGACTGCAGATATGGTACAAAAGATGGTCAGAGACTGCAGACATAGTACAGGAGATGGTCAGAGACTGCCGACATAGTACAGGAGATGGTCAGAGACTGCAGAGATAGTACAGGAGATAGTCAGAGACTGCAGACATGATACAGGAGATGGTCAGAGACTGCAGACATAGCACAGGAGATGGTCAGAGAGTGCAGACATAGTACAGGAGATGGTCAGAGACTGCAGACAAAGTACAGGAGATGATCAGAGACTGCAGACATGATACAGGAGATGATCAGAGACTGCAGACATGATACAGGAGATGGTCAGAGACTGCATACATGATACAGGAGATGGTCAGAGAATGCAGACATAGTACAGGAGATGGTCAGAGACTACAGACATAGTACAGGAGATGGTCAGAGACTGCAGACATGATACAGGAGATGGTCAGAGACTACATACATGATACAGGAGATGGTCAGAGACTGCAGACATAGTACAGGAGATGGTAAGAAACTGCAGATATAGTACAGGAGATGGTAAGAAACTGCATACATGATACAGGAGATGGTAAGAGACTGCAGACATAGTACAGGAGATGGTCAGAGACTGCAGACATGATACAGGAAATGGTCAGAGACTGCAGACATAATACAGGAGATGGTCAGAGACTGCAGACATAGTACAGGAGATGATCAGAGACTGCAGACATAGCACAGGAGATGGTCAGAGAGTGCAGACATAGTACAGGAGATGGTCAGAGACTGCAGACAAAGTACAGGAGATGATCAGAGACTGCAGACATGATACAGGAGATGATCAGAGACTGCAGACATAATACAGGAGATGGTCAGAGATTGCATACATGATACAGGAGATGGTCAGAGACTGCAGACATAGTACAGGAGATGGTAAGAAACTGCAGATATAGTACAGGAGATGGTAAGAAACTGCATACATGATACAGGAGATGGTCAGAGACTGCAGACATGATACAGGAGATGGTCAGAGACTGCAGACATAGCACAGGAGATGGTCAGAGAGTGCAGACATAGTACAGGAGATGGTCAGAGACTGCAGACAAAGTACAGGAGATGATCAGAGACTGCAGACATGATACAGGAGATGATCAGAGACTGCAGACATAATACAGGAGATGGACAGAGACTGCATACATGATACAGGAGATGGTCAGAGACTGCAGACATAGTACAGGAGATGGTCAGAGACTGCAGACAAAGTACAGGAGATGATCAGAGACTGCAGACATGATACAGGAGATGGTCAGAGACTGCAGACATGATACAGGAGATGGTCAGAGACTGCATACATGATAAAGGAGAAGGTCAGAGACTGCAGACATAATACAGGAGATGATCAGAGACAGCAGATATGGTACAAAAGATGGTCAGAGACTGCAGACATAGTACAGGAGATGGTCAGAGACTGCCGACATAGTACAGGAGATGGTCAGAGACTGCAGAGATAGTACAGGAGATAGTCAGAGACTGCAGACATGATACAGGAGATGGTCAGAGACTGCAGACATAGCACAGGAGATGGTCAGAGAGTGCAGACATAGTACAGGAGATGGTCAGAGACTGCAGACATAGCACAGGAGATGGTCAGAGAGTGCAGACATAGTACAGGAGATGGTCAGAGACTGCAGACAAAGTACAGGAGATGATCAGAGACTGCAGACATGATACAGGAGATGATCAGAGACTGCAGACATAATACAGGAGATGGTCAGAGATTGCATACATGATACAGGAGATGGTCAGAGACTGCAGACATAGTACAGGAGATGGTAAGAAACTGCAGATATAGTACAGGAGATGGTAAGAAACTGCATACATGATACAGGAGATGGTCAGAGACTGCAGACATGATACAGGAGATGGTCAGAGACTGCAGACATAGCACAGGAGATGGTCAGAGAGTGCAGACATAGTACAGGAGATGGTCAGAGACTGCAGACAAAGTACAGGAGATGATCAGAGACTGCAGACATGATACAGGAGATGATCAGAGACTGCAGACATAATACAGGAGATGGACAGAGACTGCATACATGATACAGGAGATGGTCAGAGACTGCAGACATAGTACAGGAGATGGTCAGAGACTGCAGACAAAGTACAGGAGATGATCAGAGACTGCAGACATGATACAGGAGATAATCAGAGACTGCAGACATGATACAGGAGATGGTCAGAGACTGCATACATGATACAGGAGATGGTCAGAGAATGCAGACATAGTACAGGAGATGGTCAGAGACTACAGACATAGTACAGGAGATGGTCAGAGACTGCAGACATGATACAGGAGATGGTCAGAGACTACATACATGATACAGGAGATGGTCA
This sequence comes from Aquarana catesbeiana, assembly GCF_042186555.1. NCBI lineage: Eukaryota > Metazoa > Chordata > Amphibia > Anura > Ranidae > Aquarana > Aquarana catesbeiana. The sequence continues at coordinate 831,252,136 of NC_133324.1, read as the reverse complement.
GAGACTGCAGACATAGTACAGGAGATGGTAAGAAACTGCAGATATAGTACAGGAGATGGTAAGAAACTGCATACATGATACAGGAGATGGTAAGAGACTGCAGACATAGTACAGGAGATGGTCAGAGACTGCAGACATGATACAGGAAATGGTCAGAGACTGCAGACATAATACAGGAGATGGTCAGAGACTGCAGACATAGTACAGGAGATGATCAGAGACTGCAGACATAGCACAGGAGATGGTCAGAGAGTGCAGACATAGTACAGGAGATGGTCAGAGACTGCAGACAAAGTACAGGAGATGATCAGAGACTGCAGACATGATACAGGAGATGATCAGAGACTGCAGACATAATACAGGAGATGGTCAGAGATTGCATACATGATACAGGAGATGGTCAGAGACTGCAGACATAGTACAGGAGATGGTAAGAAACTGCAGATATAGTACAGGAGATGGTAAGAAACTGCATACATGATACAGGAGATGGTCAGAGACTGCAGACATGATACAGGAGATGGTCAGAGACTGCAGACATAGCACAGGAGATGGTCAGAGAGTGCAGACATAGTACAGGAGATGGTCAGAGACTGCAGACAAAGTACAGGAGATGATCAGAGACTGCAGACATGATACAGGAGATGATCAGAGACTGCAGACATAATACAGGAGATGGACAGAGACTGCATACATGATACAGGAGATGGTCAGAGACTGCAGACATAGTACAGGAGATGGTCAGAGACTGCAGACATAGTACAGGAGATGGTCAGAGACTGCAGACATGATACAGGAGATGGTCAGAGACTGCAGACATGATACAGGAGATGGTCAGAGACTGCATACATGATACAGGAGATGGTCAGAGACTGCATACATGATAAAGGAGAAGGTCAGAGACTGCAGACATAATATAGGAGATGATCAGAGACTGCAGATATGGTACAAAAGATGGTCAGAGAGTGCAGACATAGTACAGGAGATGGTCAGAGACTGCAGACATAGTACAGGAGATAGTCAGAGACTGCAGACATGATACAGGAGATGGTCAGAGACTGCAGACATAGCACAGGAGATGGTCAGAGACTGCAGACATAGTACAGGAGATGGTCAGAGACTGCAGACAAAGTACAGGAGATGATCAGAGACTGCAGAAATAATACAGGAGATGGTCAGAGACTGCATACATGATACAGGAGATGGTCAGAGACTGCAGACATAGTACAGGAGATGGTCAGAGACTGCAGACATAGTACAGGAGATGATCAGAGACTGCAGACATAGTACAGGAGATGATCAGAGACTGCAGACATAGTTCGGCTGAAATTGCAACCGGGTCACATATGAATCGTACAGAACGCACAGCGCGTTCCTGTGTTTTCATAGTGTGAACCTGTCCTGTTACCTGGAATCCACACTTTGCTCCACTAACTTGCTTGAAAGGGGGGCTCTAGTATGGGCACCTGGAGCAATTTTTCACATCTCTTGTGGGGTGCCAAGGTAGACATCTCTTTAATATTGGGGGGAGATGATATGTGCTAAGGGGTCTGGATTTCATATCCAAGCCCCCTTGTAGCACAGGTATTAAAGTGCCCCCTAAAAGATATCCCCCCCCCCCCCATTACTCAAAGTAAACTGTAGGCTAGTTCCCCCCTCACCCTCTTGTTCATGCCCCCCATCCTCTGGAAGACTCACTGTGGATTTGTTGATAAATGATCTCAGTCTGGCAGCGTTGTCGGCAGCATGGTGAGCTTTCTCCTCCCCTCCTCCTCCTCTGTGTACACAGGAAAACAACACAGCAGCAGGAGGAGGAGGGGCGGGTTCACTCCACAGCACTCTCTCTGCACCGTGTCTGTGTCCTGCAGCTGGGGACAGCGGGGAGAGATGTCGGGTCTGTCATGAAAAATGGAGCTCACGGGGGACATGCGGGAACAAAGATACCCCGCACAACTGCGGCATTCCATTACTATGATTCGTCGGGGAAGTTAATTAGAGGTCCACCTGTGTAGGCAAGGCATGCCGCACAGAGCCACCGGCGGGTCTGAATAATGTGCCCGGGTCTCAGGCGGCCAGAGACCCGGACACATGTTTCACAACCCGTACTGTCCTGGTGAATCCCGGACAGGTGGCAACCCTAGGCTTAAACATAGAAGCTGACTGGTTATTATGCACAGCTGCACCAGATTCTGTGTGCACCAGTTTTAGTAAATTCCCCCCTAATTGTCTTAGTATGTTTCCCTGTCACAGCAGAAAACTCTTATTCCCGGTAGGAGTGTGCAGCATTCTCTGTACAGTGGTACATATGCCTGCCTTGTTATCATTGCTTGGCCTAAGCCCACACTCCCTGCTGATTGCAGCACTGTAGCAGTAACAAGGTAGGGGTAAGGGGGTAATAGTTGTGTTAGACCCCTGTATAGAGTGCAGTGGTTTTTAGCTATATGCCAGGTATGTGAGTTCTACATTAGGGAAGCCATAAAAAAAAAAAAAAATACAAAATTTATAAACAAATAAAAAAAAATACCATTCATACTTAGCTTTTTGATCCAACCTAGCCTATTTTCTATACTTTATAGAGAAATTGCAACTGAGCTTTAATTAATAATAAAAATACCAGGGGTCTGCACCTTCCGGATCTTTACTGTGCAACCCACACTTTCTCTTTCTTTAAATTTTCCGAATTTTGCAGCATGGTACTGACAAATGCGGGCCAGAGCCCCCATTCACTGCAATGGAAAGCCCGCCTGCATCCTGACAGACTGAAAGGAATAGAGGACATAACATGCATACACACGTCTGTAAAAAACAGAAGATTTCAGTACAGGATACAAGTACTTTACATTCTGTTATCAAATGCAGTCTCCATATTTGCAACAATACCTCAAGTCTCTGTCTTATGAATGATTATTCATCGTGGCTGAGGCATCCAGTCAATATTTCTGTTTGGATGTCATTATTGGATAACTTACACATGTTTCCAGAGACACTGTACCTACAAATAGTTTTTAATAGGGGAAATCTTATTAAAAAAAGGCATCATACTTATTGCAATAGAAAAACATGGCAACTAACTAGTCAGCTAAGCTATACTGAATACATTAAAATGATTGTAAAGTCTCAAGGTTTGTCACCTTAATGCATTCTATGCATTAAGGCGACAAACCTTCTTTGCTGCAGCTGCCCCCCCAGGGCCCCCCTTTTTCTTACCTGAGCCCATCTGATCCAGCGATGTGCATGAGTGCAGCGGCTCCAGCTGTCTCTGTCCTCATTGGACAGATTGATAACAGCAGGAACCATTGGGTTCCGCCACTGTCAATCATATCCAGTGACATGGGATCGGGGGGGGGGGCGGGGCCTATTCCCAGTGCCTATGTCAATGGATACAGCAGCGAGAATTGGAAGGGAGCCTGCCCAGTTGCCCCCATGGAAAGCGGCTTTCCATGGGGGGCACCTGATGAAGGGGAGGAGCCAGGAGCACTGGTGGCAGAACCCAGAAGAGGAGGATCAGGGCTGCTCTGTGCAAAACCCTTGCGCAGAGCAGGTAATTATAACATGCTTGTTATTTTTAGTTAAAAAATAACCTTACAATCATTTTAATAAAATAGTGGATATGGTCAGGTTGCAAACCAGTAGCTTTATTTTTACTATTTTACTGTGCAGATATTTTCTGTAGCTCCCACTAAACTATATCTAATAGTAGTTAGTCACATTCAACTGAACTTGTTCCTTAATGTTGAAGATATTTTTTAGCTTATCCAAGCTACTTCTTCAGTGGTTTGGATTAACTAGAAAACACCTTCAACATTATAGAAAAAGTCCAGTTGAATGTGACTTACTATTACTAGCTATACCATGACCCAAATAAATGAGAACCTTCACAGACACACATAACTATATATTTATCTGTAGAAGAAGATTGCTCTCTTTTGAATAATGCATACCCATGTGTTCTCCCCCATTGAGGAATAATTAGGAGATGACAGAATGCACTGTCAGACAAGCACTAGTGCTACATGGTGGGCAGACATGTTTTTTCCTGTGATTTATTACAGCTAGTATGTATGTGAATAACAAACATGCATTCTTTATTTTTATTATAAAATAGTTGAGCAACCACAAATACTACTACCACTACAATAAGAATTTTGAGGTCATGATAATGTTTTAATACTAACTGTGGAACTTGATTTTTTTTTTTTGTAGATTACAGATATGTTTTGGTAGCTTTTACAGTATATTTTTCATAATCATATTTATATCTTCTTCCATACTTACCTAAATATTGATTGTGAATGTACAAAAAAAAATTTAAATGATGATAAGGAAAATGCTGTTTTATTTAGGAAATATAAAAGGAAAATATGTAATTTCCCCATAAATACAATACTCGTTCACAAATGGAAAACAAGCCTTTAGAAAAGACAGAAAATACAACCAAGTTGCCTAGGACCCCTTACATTAGGTATTATCCATGCAGCACCAGTACACCAAACTGCTTAGTATCACCTTGTTGCTGGTAATTAATGTATTCGTCTGGAAACCTGTGTTGCTGAATTAATTACATTTACATTGCAGGTATTCTCAACTTTGCTCACCTTGAGATCCTTAATGGCAAACACAAAGAGGGTTCTTTAGGAAGTTCTACTGCAAAGAATCATATGACAAGAAGCTTAAAGTGGAGTTCCACCCAAAAATGGAACTTCCACTTTAAGGGAAGGTGACCCCCTGATATGCCACATTTGGCATGTCATTTTTTTTTGGGGGGGGGGGGGGAGTGGAAACCCTCTTTTTAGAGGGTTCCAGCTCCCACATCCTCCAGGGGCACCGCGGCACCTGAAGTAAGTTCACCTCTCCCCCCTCCCTCTCGGCAATCATCTGGGACACGTCACAGCACACACTGCATGCGCAGTGCGTGCCCGGCTGTGAAGCCACAGCTGGGCGTCCACAGTGACAATCCTGGCGCCGCAGAGAGGAGGGGGAAACGACGAGGCTTTGTTCTCCCGCATGACTGGACCCTGGGACAGGTAAGTGTCCGATTATTAAAAGTCAGCAGCTGCAGTATTTGTAGCTGCTGACTTTTAATTTTTTTTTTTTAGTCGGAACTCCGCTTTAAGTCTCATCACAGAACATGTGGGGATCTCACCGAATTAATTAATTAATTAATTAATTAACTTTGGTTAAAGTGGACCAATAAATAAAAATTTAAAATTTCCTTTTTTGGGGAATATATAGAAATGTTAATGTAGTGCTAATCCTCAAAAGGTCCGCTGATTTGTCCCAGGTTCTTTTCCCACCAGTGCAATGACAGCAAGGCAAACAGCAATATTCACTTCTCTGACTCAGTCTAGAGGTTGCTTTTTTTAGGTTTATTGCAGAATAACTTGGATGTGGCTTAGGGAATCTGCAGGATACTTTAGAACACTAAGCAACATTGAGAGGACACTCTTCTCTGCACAGCTATTTTCTAGCAAAATCCCTTCAGCAGCAGGGCAAAATTGGACTGCACTGGAACACCATAAGTTGTTCTCCAGGCCAGGCAAGCCTTAGTATCAGTGCGCCAGGGGGTTCACAGCAGCCACAGTAACTAGGTTCCTTCTCTCAGGTCTGTACGCCCAGTGTCTCTGGGACTAGGATGCCTCCCTCCAGACTTAGGCAGACAGTCTCCTTGGTGGAACTTCAGTGGAACCCCTCTCTGGTAGCTTCAAAAGAATTTGCAGCAGGATAGGCCTCCAGCTATGCACAGCTGGGACCTCAATGGGACAAGCAGAATTTTTGGCTTGACTGCCTAGAAGAGCAGCAGGCCTTCTGGTTGGGAATCTCTCCTCCTGGGGAAGAACCCTGCTCTCTGAGGCTCCAAACTATTTATGCACTCCCCCAGCCATCTGGGCACACTCCCCAGGCTTTATCTGGTGCCACATAACTATTCAGGCTGCTCATTTGTCTCTCTCACCCACTACATTCTGGAAGCCTCCAGAAGATATCACATGCGGCTCTGCTGATTACAGAAGAGCCACAAAACTAAAATTACCTAACCTTACTAGCAGTCTATCTGGGAGGATGCTACATTGATTTTGTCTAAGCAGTACCCATGCAATGTATTTGTTGCTTTAAATTCCTTCTGAAAACAGCATTGCACTTCCAGGCATTTGACTTTGCCTAGGCTCTGCTGTTCTCTAGCCTAATAGTTCTATATTAAGCATATGACTGTTAGTCTTATGAGATTTGGAGGTAATCTGGTAATGTCTGTGCTGCTCACTTTTTTCCTTACTGGAGAGAAAGCTTTACCCGATGACCTGTAGTGCAAGGATGTCCCTGTATATGCTACTTTAATCCTGTTGATCTGTACTTCCTCCACCTTTTCTGCCTCTTCTTGATTATTTTACCATCAGTTATCAGATCACTAGTCACCAAGGGGGCAGGTCTGACATCAGGTAGCAAACCTCTTTCCTGTACCAAGATGGTTGCTTTCACACAGAGACAGAGTGCAGAACAAGACATTGTGAGTCAAGTAAGTAAATGGAAAAAGATCAGCTACAGGAGGACCAGGCATGACTTGTGACTAGTCCTTGGTCCACAGGCATGACTGGTGACTAGTCCTTGGTCCAATACTTGCTTATTTTGGGCACAGTTTCCACAGTGCAAAGCCTCCTTTAAATCCAACTGAGTCATCTGAAGTAAGCACAGATGTAGTGTTTCCAAGACAGCATTAGCTGTTTGCTGATGTGTTTTTCATTTACGTAGGTTAGAAAAAAATACTGCAGAATTCAGTCTCACAGTGATAATTTTTTTCTGCCTCAGGTGGTATATGTGCATATTATAAATGTGTTTCCTTAATCAATATGCATGTGGTGATTTGATATTATTATTAGTGAATCAATTTTGTTACATTTGTGATTGTAAGGCCTGTATGTTGGCATATATTTCCAGCTTGAAAAAAAAAAAAGGTTTACATCTAAAATGTTGTTTTCAAAGAATGTTTCCATAAGTAAATAATTTTTACGCCAATCTTTCCATCACAGCAATCCCCTTTTTTGTTTGAGCTGCTGTTGCAGAGTAATCAACATGGGAAATCAGTGTGTTTTGTTTTGGTCTTTTTTTTTGCTTTTTATTTGAACCTCTAACACAAAACAGAAAGATGGTCATGAATGCTTAACAGTGACCTTGCCTGGGTGCTTCAGATAATTGTTCAAAATGCAAGTCCCCCAAATGAATTTTGCATGATACTGTATTGATAATCTGGATAAGGATAGACTTTGCCACAACATACTACCATAGCTGATTAGGCTACAACTATATCAAAAAATGATATCTCTTAAAACCAATTGATAATCAAAATGGGTGCTGCTACTTATAAAAATCAAAATACTCAATTCTAAACATATACAACAAATAAGTGCGCAATCCTAACAATATTGAAATATATAGCTTAAAAGTGAAGTGTCCAAACTAGTATTGGCAAAAAAAAAAAAAAAAAAAAAACTTATTGTCCATAGGGGCTCTTTATGCAGATTCATGAATAACCATGTTGTTCTGTGATGTTATCTCTTAGACAAAAGGAATCATAAGCCTCTTACCACAAGGGATGGATCCCAGGTGACAGGGATCAAACACGCTTAGTTGTGTTTACAACCACCTGCAATGTTCCACTCCTCCAGCTTCAGCAAGAAGGCTCCCTTTAGTTGCAGTATTAACTTCACCTAGATATAGGAATGTTATCTCTCATATTCCCAGCTCCACAGATAATCCTGCTGTAAATGCTCTCCAGCATGTGAAGATATCAAGGAAGGAGAAACTTCATAGTGCAGTATGTAAAAGTAGGCATTTATTGAAAAAGTCTCTTTAGACTTACAAAAATTGAAACAATAGAAGATACTCAAACAAGCACATCGTCCTGCTGGCTGGTGCGTGGTGACGTCACAGAATGTAGCTCCACCCGACGCGTTTCCCCGTAAGAGGTTTAGACTGGGAACGGAGGCTCTCCTGAGACGTCGCTTACCACGTATAGCATACCTGAATGGGCAGGAGGGACACCAGAAGTATCAAAAGCAATCATACTTCTGTGGTGTCACCTGAACATTAAATATTCACAATCAACATCCTATTTCTTATTATTAGCATGTATGTTTGAAACCCAATGAGAAAGGCAAAGAAAAATGAAACATATTCAGCTGTAGGGATGAGCTTCGTGTTCGAGTCGAACCCATGTTCGACTCGAACATCGGCTGTTCGATCGTTCGTCGAATTGCGAACGATATGGGCTGTTCGCGCCAAATTCGTGTGGCGCGTCACGGCCCATAATTCACTGCGGCATCGCAGTGCATTGCTTGCTGATGATTGGCCAAGAATGCACTATGACCCGCATGCTTGGCCAATCACAGCGCCGCCTTAACAGAGAGCCGTAATTGGCCAAAGCCAAGGAGGCTTTGGCCAATTATGGCTCAGGGGATTTAGTACACGCCCCACACTATATAAGGCCGCCTGCACGGCGGCCCTGTGCAGTGTGTTCCGGTGTGCTGAGAAATAGAGAGAGAGAGAGACAGTGTCATTTCATTTGAGTTAGCTAGATTAGGCAGGACAGTCAGTCAGTTAGCTGCACTTAAAGTGTATTGTCTATATATATGCATCCCAGGTGTTGCATATATATATATATATACACTGTATTCAGTTTAGCTAGATCCGTTCCTGTTATCTTCTAGACTATTTACATTTAGTGCAGTGCGTCCTGCTCACAGTGTTCAGCTAGATCCGTTCCTGTTATCTTCTTACTGACAGGCAGGCTTGTCTTGTTACAGTATTTTGAAGAAAATTACTGGTGTTCTTTTGATCCTATTAGTACCACAGTCAGGCAGCTAGACTATTTACATTTAGTGCAGTGCGTCCTGCTCACAGTGTTCAACTAGATCCGTTCCTGTTCTCTTCTTACTGACAGGCAGGCTTGTCTTGTTACAGTATATAAAGCTACCTGAAGAAAATTACTGGTGTTCTTTTGATCCTATTAGTACCACAGTCAGGCAGCTAGACTATTTACATTTAGTGCAGAGCGTCCTGCTCACAGTGTTCTGCTAAACCTACAAGTTAGTGGGGTGTGTCCTGCTCACAGTGTTCAGCTAGATCCGTTTCTATTATCTTCTTACTGACAGGCAGGCTTGTCTTGTTACAGTAAATACAGCTACCTGAAGAAAATTGCTTGTGTTCTTTTGATCCTATTAGTACCACAGTCAGGCAGCTAGACTATTTACAGTTAGTGCAGTGCGTCCTGCTCACAGTGTTCAGCTAAACCTACAAGTTAGTGTGGTGCGTCCACCTCACAGTATTCAGCTAAACCTACAAGCTAGTGGGGTGCGTCCTGCTCACAGTGTTCAGCTAGATCCGTTTCTGTTATCTTCTTACTGACAGGCAGGCTTGTCTTGTTACAGTAAATACAGCTACCTGAAGAAAATTGCTTGTGTTCTTTTGATCCTATTAGTACCACAGTCAGGCAGCTAGACTATTTACAGTTAGTGCAGTGCGTCCTGCTCACAGTGTTCTGCTAAACCTACAAGTTAGTGGGGTGCGTCCTGCTCACAGTGTTCAGCTAAACCTACAAGTTAGTGGGGTGCGTCCACCTCACAGTGTTCAGCTAAACCTACAAGCTAGTGGGGTGCGTCCTGCTCACAGTGTTCAGCTAGATCCGTTTCTGTTATCTTCTTACTGACAGGCAGGCTTGTCTTGTTACAGTAAATACAGCTACCTGAAGAAAATTGCTGGTGTTCTTTTGATCCTATTAGTACCACAGTCAGGCAGCTAGACTATTTACAGTTAGTGCAGTGCGTCCTGCTCACAGTGTTCTGCTAAACCTACAAGTTAGTGGGGTGCGTCCTGCTCACAGTGTTCAGCTAAACCTACAAGTTAGTGGGGTGCGTCCACCTCACAGTGTTCAGCTAAACCTACAAGCTAGTGGGGTGTGTCCTGCTCACAGTGTTCAGCTAGATCTGTTTCTGTTATCTTCTTACTGACAGACAGGCTTGTCTTGTTACAGTAAATACAGCTACCTGAAGAAAATTGCTGGTGTTCGTTTGATCCTATTAGTACCACAGTCAGGCAGCTAGACTATTTACAGTTAGTGCAGTGCGTCCTGCTCACAGTGTTCAGCTAAACCTACAAGTTAGTGGGGTGCGTCCACCTCACAGTGTTCAGCTAAAGCTACCTGTAGAAGGTTGGTGGTGTTCTCATACTACAGGCAGGCAGTTGATTTTGCTAGCTGCAGTATCAGTACATATATATATATATATATATATATATATATATATATATATCCCAGCTTAGTGCAGCTACAGGCCATTAGTATGTCTGGAAGGCCAAGAAGGAGAGGCAGACAGTCACAAGCCAATAAGAGAGGGCAAGCAGGCTCTGTGTCTAGTGCTGGTCGTGGAGACGGTGCATCCTCATCAGCACGTGGCCATGGGACACGCTTGGCCTTTTTTTCGGCAGCTGGCCATGTTGAGCCGCAACATGCGGAAGACTTGGTCGAGTGGATGACCAAGCCATCCTCATCCTCCTCATCCTCTCTCACCCATGCCCAGGGTACTTTGGCAAAGCAGCGGCCTCTTCCCTCGGCTCAATGTCATCAGTGACTCCTTCCCTAGCCCCACCATGTCCTCCTGAGGAGTCCCTCGAACTGTTTGACCACAGTGTTGGGTACATGCTCCAGGAGGATGCCCAGCGTTTGGAAGGCTCTGATGATGATACTGAGCTCGATGAAGGCAGTAACATGAGCACGGACAGAGGGGGTGCCCAAGAAGGACAGCAATCTGGCAGTCATGCTCCCCCTGCTGCAGCATACTGCCAGGTTTGCTCCAGTGATGAGGAGGGAGGGGATGATGAGGTCACTGACTCAACGTGGTTGCCTGATAGGAGAGAAGAGGAGGAGGAGGAGGAGGTGGCACATCACCAACGAGGCAGGATGCCCTCCAGGGGCCAGCCTAAGGGCAGCACATTGACTGCATCACACCCCAAAGCTCCACATGTGCAGGGCGCTGCAGTCTCTGCGCGTTATTCAAAAAGTTCTTTGGTGTGGGCCTTTTTTGAGACGAGTGCATCAGATCGCACCGCTGCTATTTGCAACATATGTCTCAAGCGTATCTCGCGTGGCCAAAACATCTCCCGCTTGGGTACCACATGCTTGACCAGACATATGTTGACCTGCCATGCAGTTCGTTGGCAAGCGTATCTAAAAGACCCACACCAAAGAACAAAGAGGACCTCTCCTTGCTCCTCATCAGCTGAGATTTCCAACCCCACTAGACCTTCAGTCCTCTCTGAGACCTGCACTGAGAGGAATGAAGGTGTAGAATTAGGTGTGTCACAGCCAAGTACTTGTGGGCAATCTGATTTTGGTACACTGACGTCAGATTGTACCAGGCAAATTTCCCTGCCCCAGCTGCTGCACCGCCGAAAGAAGTTTGCTCCCAGCCATCCACATGCCCAGCGGTTGAATGCTAGCTTGGCAAAATTGCTAGCACTTCAACTGCTGCCTTTTCAGTTGGTAGACTCTGCCCCCTTCCGTGAGTTTGTGGAATGTGCGGTTCCTCAGTGGCAGGTACCCAAACGCCACTTTTTCTCACGGAAGGTGATTCCGGCTCTCTACCAGCATGTGGAAGGCAATGTCCATGCCTCGCTGGACAGGGCGGTCAGCGGTAAGGTGCATATTACCGCTGACTCATGGTCCAGCAGGCATGGACAGGGACGTTACCTAAGTTTCACGGCGCATTGGGTGACTCTGCTGGCAGCTGGGAAGGATGCAGGACAAGGTGCAGTAGTGTTGGAGGTTGTTCCGCCACCACGCCTCCAAAATGCTAATGATTGTGACACACCTCTCTCCTCCACCCCCTCCTCTTCTTCTTCCTCCATGGCCTCTTCCTGTGCTTTGTCCTCGGAACCAGCGGTGCTCCGTAGCCGTTCAAGAGGCTACGCAAGTACGCAGGCCAAAAGATGCCATGCGGTGCTTGAGCTGGTGTGCTTGGGGGACAGGAGCCACACTGGGGCAGAGGTTCTGTCAGCTCTGCAGGGGCAGGTTCAGAGGTGGTTGACGCCATGCCAACTTAAGGCAGGAATGGTGGTTTGCGACAATGGCACCAACCTCCACTCTGCCCTCCGACAGGGACAAATGACCCATGTGCCCTGTTTGGCTCACGTCCTTAACTTGGTGGTGCAGCGGTTCTTGGGCAGGTACCCGGGCTTACAGGATGTCCTGAGGCAGGCCAGGAAAGTCTGTGTGCATTTCCGCCGGTCATATAATGCCAGTGCTCGGCTGACGGACCTCCAAAAGGAGTTTAACCTGCCCAAGAACCGCCTAATCTGTGACATGCCCACCAGGTGGAACTCAACGTTGGCCATGCTGCAGTGGCTGCACACGCAGCAGAGGGCCATCAATGAGTACCTGTGCGACTATGGCACCAGGACAGGGTCAGGGGAACTTGTTTTTTTTTCCCCACGCCAGTGGGCCATGATCAGGGATGCATGCACTGTCCTGTCACCATTTGAGGAGGCCACGAGGATGGTGAGCAGTGACAGTGCATGCATCAGTGACACTGTCCCCCTTGTCCACCTGTTGGAGCACACGCTGCGTGGAATAATGGACAGGGCACTTGAGGCAGAACAGAGGCAGGAAGAGGAGGACTTCCTTAGCTCTCAAGGCCCCCTTTATCCAGACAGTGTTCCTGCCTGCCCGCCAATCACACAGGAAGAGGACGAGGAGGAGGAGGAGGAGGAGGAGGAAGATTGTGTCAGTATGGAGGTGGAGCCTGGCACTCAGCATCAGCAGCAGTCTTTAAGGGATCAGTCCCAAGAAACACATGGACTTGTACGTGGCTGGGAGGAGGTGGCTGCGGACCATGTCATCCTTAGTGACCCAGAAGACTCCGGACCGAATGCCTCAGCAAACCTACGCTGCATGGCCTCCCTGATCCTGCAAAGCCTGCGTAAGGATCCTGGTATTCGTGGTATCAAGGAGAAGGACCAATACTGGCTGGCAACCCTCCTTGATCCACGTTACAAGGGTAAGGTTGCGGACCTTATCTTGCCATCGCAGAGGGAGCAGAGGATGAAACATCTTCGGGAGGCCTTGCAGAAAGGTCTGTGCAACGCATTCCCAGAGACTGGGAGGTTACAAACTCCTGTTTCTGGACAACATGTTGCTGAGGCTTCGGTCAGTCAAAGAAGGAGCGGTGGAGAAGGTGGCCGTCTGACCAATGCGTTCAGACAATTTTTTGGTCCGCAGCCCCAAGGTATGATCGGTTCCAGCAACCATCGCCAGCGTCTGTTTTACATGGTGCAGGAATACCTAGGGGCAAGATCAGACTTGGACACCTTTCCCACCGAAAATCCTCTGGGTTACTGGGTCTTGAGGATGGATCACTGGCCAGAGCTTGCACAGTATGCAATTGAGCTACTGGCCTGTCCTGCATCCAGCGTTCTTTCGGAACGCACATTCAGTGCTGCTGGAGGCGTGGTAACCGATCACAGGGTGCGTCTGTCCACTGACTCGGTCGATCGACTGACCTTCATAAAAATGAATCAGTCTTGGATCACCACCAGCTACCAAGCACCTGATGCTGATGTAACCTAATAATTTTTTTTGAAATCTCAGATCCCTTCAAAGACTGCCTATGCTGATGCTGAGTGACTATCCTTGAGTAATTATCCTCTTCCTCCTCAATCATCACGCTGATAGCTTGTAAGAACATTTTTGGTTCTGGGCGCCACCACCAGTGCCTAAGGCACAATTTTTCAGCCCCTGTTTAACAGGGGCGTGTAATTACAATTTTTGATGTAATACTTTGCAGCAGGGCTCGTTCCTGCATTCCAACTAGAGTGTCTGTGAGGGGTTGCAGTGTTGTGGCACCAGCACCAGTGCCTAAGGCCTAATTTTTCAGCTCCTGTTCAACAGGGGCATGTAATTACAATTCTTGATCTAATATTTCACAGCAGGGCCCTGTGAGGGCTTACAGTGTTGTGGCCACAGCAACACCTAAGGCCCACATTTCTGCTGAGTATATAGGGCAGGACCCTACTTTCAAACAACTAACTTACAAACGACTCCTACTTGCAAACGGAAGGAGACAACAGGAAGTGAGATGAAATCTACCCCTAGGAAGGGAAATTCTCTCCTGTAAGAGTTAATATGGGAAAAACATTTCTCCTTTCCACTGATGCTTTCCAATCCATTGGGACAAAAAGTGAGGTGAAATCTTCTGAAGAGGAGGAAAGACAGCAAAACAAATGTCACAGGGGTGATAACCCTTCCCTATGTTTTCCAAAAAGCTTAAAAAAGATTTTTTGGCTGGAGCTAAACACGTTAAAAATGTACCCGTTCAAAATTACAAAGAGATTCTACTTAACAACAAACCTACAGTCCCTGTCTTGTTTGCACCGCCTGTATACTGCTGTTCAGAGTATATAGGGCCTGGTGGCCCCACACCTTTCCTTATTTTAATTTGGGTGTGGGGTTCCCCTTAATATCCATACAAGACCCAAAGGGCCTGGTAATGGACTGGGGGGTACCCATGCCGTTTGTCTCACTGATTTTCATCCATTTTGCCAGGACCCGACATTACATTAAACCCGCAAGCAGTTTTAAATGAGATTTTTTTCCTTTAAAAATGACATTTGGTGCAGGGACTGTTCTCAACACGGGAAACACGCGTCACTTTACAGGCATACTATAGACACCCCTCAGGTACAATATTTAAAGGAATATTTCACTTTTTTACTTTAAGCATCATTAAAATCACTGCTCCCGAAAAAACGGCCGTTTTTAAAAGTTTTTTTTGCATTGATACATGTCCCCTGGGGTAGGACCCGTGTCCCCAAACCCTTTTTAGGACAATACCATGCAAATTAGTTTTTAAAATGAGCACTTTTGATTTCGAACGTTCGAGTCCCATAGACGTCAATGGGGTTCTAACGTTCGTGCGAACTTTCGGTCCGTTCGCAGGTTCTGGTGCGAACCGAACCGGGGGGTGTTCGGCTCATCCCTATTCAGCTGTTATTAATGTAGCAATTTATATCCCATTCCATGTTGAGTCCCAGGGGACTATATGATTGAAGGTCAATAATCCACCGGGTTTCTCGACGTGAGAGGTGTCTTTTAGGATTGCTACCCCTCCAGTTGGCAGTATATTTTTCAGTGGTCACTACTTTCAACAATGAGATTTCTGCCATGATGTTCACAAAAATGTCTGGACACACTGTGTCCAATGAATCCTTTGCGAATATTAGCTAAGTGTTCCCCAATTCTTACGTTCATTGCCTGTGTGGTTCTCCCCACATATTGCAAACCACACAGACATGTCAGCAAGTAAATAACACCTATCATCCCACAGGTAATGAGATCTTGGATCTCATATACCTTGGACGTAGAATTTGAAGAGGAGGATGAAGTTCTAAAAGTATTAGAGTTTTTACAAACATTACATCTTTTACATGGAAAAAATCCTTTTAGATTCCCTAACATGCTAACTTCGGGGAGGGGGATTTACTGCGCTGGGTGCCAAAGCATCTTTAAGTGTGTTACTTCTTCTGAAAATAACATTAGGTTTATCTGGAAGTGTAAGACCTAAAACTCTATCATTCTTGAGAACTTGCCAGCGTTTCTTCATTATTTTATTATCACACCAATATTGGGATGAAAAAGTGGTAATGAAGGCCCATTCAATTAGATTTACTTCCCCTAATTCCTTAACTTTAGGAGCTAATAATAGGTTTCTATTCATGGCTGAAACTTTTTGTAGTTCATTTCCTAAACTATCCTGATTATAACCTTTCGCAACAAAACTCTCTTTTAAGATTTCTGTATGTAATGTAAAGTCCTCTTTTCTAGAGCAGTTTCTTCTAATATGTTGAAATTGGCCTTTAGCCAACTTTCAAGCGGGATATACCCGTTTCTATCAGTAGATTTAAAAAAGAGTTTTGGTTAGTAATTTGTTTTGATCCTTAAAAATAAATAAATCCAGAAAACACATTGTAATCACATGTGAATCTGAACAGATGGAACAGATGGAAAAAAGGTCTCCCTAGGGTGTAAGCTACACAGTTTGTAGTAGGGATCATTTTTCAGTGAACAGTCACTACCCTTAAGCTGGAATATCAGCCGGTGCAGCAGGTTCGACATTCGGACAGTGTGCACAGAAGCCAGTCTCACGCCCAACTTATGTCACACGAGCAAGATGGAAAACAGCATTCATCCAGCAGCCCATCAACGCTGGCAGCCAATGGCTGTGAGCGCTGATTTGTGTGTAATGGCGGTCAGTCCCCCTGTCAGAACACAATAGCTTGGCGGGGAAGATCGCCACACTAACATCACTTTACATCACAGTTAGTACAGTGAGCGCTCAGTTTTTTTTTTGTTCAGCCTGCTAGGTTGAATGAAAAAAAAAAAAAAGGTAACGCGTGTAGTTATTAAAGCAGTAGTGAACTCTTCTTTGTGTGTTTTTTTTTTAAATGGTCCCCTGTAGGTTTTTGCCATTATATGCTACCACAGTTCCTTGAAAAAGTATTCATACCCCTTGAAATTTTCCACATTTTGTCATGTTACAACCCAAAACATAAATGTATTTTATTGGGATTTTATGTGATAGACCAACACAAAGTGGCACATAATTGTGAAGTGGAAGGAAAATGATAAATGGTTTGTAATTTTTTTTTACAAATAAATATGTGAAAAGTGTGGTGTGCATTTGTATTTCACCCCCCCCGAGTCAATACTTTGTAGAACCACCTTTCACTGCAATTACAGCTGCAAGTCTTTTTGGGAATGTCTCTACCAGCTTTGTTCATCTAGAGAGTGACATTTTTGCCCATTCCTCTTTGCAAAATAGCTCAAGCTCTGTCAGATGGGATGGAGAGCATCTGTAAACAGCAATTTTCCAGCAGTTGCCACAGATTCCCAGTTGGATTTAGGTCTGGACACTGACTGGGCCATTCTAACACATGAATTTGCTTTTATCAAAACCATTCCATTGTAGCTCTGGCTGTATGTTTAGGGTCATTGCCCTGCTGGAAGCTTTGCCCCAGTCTCAACTCTTTTGCAGAATCTAACAGGTTTTCTTCTAAGGTTGCCCTATACAGGGCCGATCTTAGGAGGGTGCAGGGGGTGCATTTCACTCAGGCACCACAGAGGTGGGGGCGCTCAAGCGCCAGAGTGCTCCCCTCCCTCCTCCTCTCCTTGTTGGTGTCCAGAGGCAGCTCTCTCCACCGCTCACTGCTGCCGCTGTGTTTCCTGCCCAAGTCCGTCCCCCCATCCTCCTGCCAGAGAAGATCGGAGGGGGGCGGGGCGGTCCATGCCGTGCAGTGCCTTTCATTTGCTCTTCTCCTACTGTCTATCACGATCTTCTCCACCCGGGCGGCACGGCTGCACAATGTCCTCTCCTCTTCAGCTGCCGCCCGGGTGGGGTTCGTCCTGAGGGGGGTCTGTACTAATGGAGGGGGGGTGGTTTGTGGGGGGGGTCTGTACTAATGGAGGGGGGGTGGTTTGTGGGGGGGTCTGTACTAATGGAGGGGGGGTGGTTTGTGGGGGGGTCTGTACTAATGGAGGGGGGTGGTTTGTGGGGGGGTCTGTACTAATGGAGGGGGGGTGGTTTGTGGGGGGGTCTGTACTAATGGAGGGGGGTCTGTACTAATGGGGGGTGGTTTCTGAGGGGTCGGTGGGGTCTGTACTAATGGAGGGGGGGTGGTTTGTCTGGGGGGTCTGTACTAATGGAAGGGGGTCTTTACTAATGGAGGGGGGTAGTTTGTCCTGAGGGGGGTCTGTACTAATAGAGGGGGTGGTTGATGGGGGGATCTGTACTAATGGAGGGGGGTGGTTTGTCAGTGAGGTCTGTACTAATGGAGGGGGGTGGTTTATGGGGGGGTCTGTTCTAATAGAGGGGGGTGGTTTGTCAGTGGGGTCTGTACTAATGGAGGGGGGGTGGTTTGTCCTGGGGTCTGTACTAATGGAAGGGGGGTCTCTACTAATGGAGGGGGGGTGGTTTGTCCTGAGGGGGGTCTGTACTAATAGGGGGGGTGGTTTATGGGGGGTCTGTACTAATGTAGGGGGTGGTTTATGGGGGGTCTGTACTAATGGAGGGGGGTGGTTTGTAGGGGGGTCTGTACTAATGGAGGGGGAGGTTTGTCCTGAGGTGGGTCTGTACTAATGGAGGGGGGTTGTTTGTCCTGGGGGGGCTGTACTAATGGAGGGGGGTGTTTGCCCTGGGGGGTCTGTACTAATGGAGGGGGGGGTCTGTACTAAGGGAGGGGTTTATACTTAGCGGGGAGTCTGCACTGACAGAGGGGGGTCTATACTTAGTGGAGGGGGGTCTGTACTAATGGAGGGGGGCTGTACTGAGGGAGGGGTTTATACTTAGTGGGGGATCTGCACTGCCGGAGGGGGGGTCTATACTTAGTGGAGGGGGGTCTGTACTGAGGGGCGACTATAGTTGGTAGAGGGGGGGTGACATTAACCCTAGTGATGCCACTGCAGCCGGGGGCTCTTCTTTCCCCCCTCCCTCTCCCTCTCCTCGCGCTGCTGTACTAGTGAGCAGTGCTTGCCAGCACAGCCGCCCACTATGTTTCTTACCCTGCCTTCATATCAGCCAGGGAAGAAATAGAATAAAAAAAGAGCAAAGAAGAGGATTGTGGGACATGTAGTCCCGAGGACTGGCAGCCCAACTGTAACACGGAAACTGCAGCCCACACAGCATGCCCAGCTGAATGGGAGAGAGAGAGCCAGGATCCCGGGAAAGCTTTCAGGGAAGTGCACCCAGGACTCCAGAGAGAGAGGACAGTGCTGAGGGAACACCATCAGCGAGAGAACCCCAGAGGGAAAGCCACATAGCCTAGCGCCATCCCTGGTGGAGAAAGGAATGGAGTCATTGCCAGAGTACAGATCTGGGCTCTACCCAGCGGAATCGCCACGGGCAATTCAGAGTGAGCTGACTCCTGAACAGAGGAACCGTTGTTGCTCGGTCAGGTGAGAGGGCCGATCGGCCATTATCTCCTGTAGTATGTCTGCAGTCTCTGACCATCTCCTGTATTATATCTGCAGTCTCTGACCATCTCTTGTGCTATGTCTGCAGTCTCTGAACATCTCCTGAGCTATGTCTGCAGTCTCTGACCATCTCCTGCATTATATCTGCAGTTTCTGATCATCTCCTGTAATGTCTGCACTCTCTGACCATCTCCTGTAATATGTCTGCACTCTCTGACTGTCTCCTGTAATATGTCTGCACTCTCTGACCGCCTCCTGTAATATCTCTGCACTCTCTGACCGTCTTCTGTGGTATGTCTGCAGTCTCTGACCATCTCCTGTATTATATCTGCAGTCTCTGACCATCTCCTGCATTATATCTACAGTCTCTGACCATCTCCTGTGCTATGTCTGCAGTCTCTGACCATCTCCTGTATTATATCTGCAGTCTTTGACCATCTCCTGTGCTATGTCTGCAGTCTCTGACCATCTCCTGTGCTATGTCTGCAGTCTCTGACCATCTCCTGTGCTATGCCTGCAGTCTCTGACCATCTCCTGTAATATGTCTGCACTCTCTGACCATCTCCTGTAATATGTCTGCACTCTCTGACCTTCTCCTGTAATATGTCTGCACTCTCTGACTGCCTCCTGTAATATGTCTGCACTCTCTGACCATCTCCTGTGCTATGTCTGCAATCTCTGACTATCTCCTGTGCTATGTCTGCAGTCTCTGACTATCTCCTGTGCTATGTCTGCAGTCTCTGACCATCTCCTCTACTATGTCTGTAGTCTCTGACCATCTCCTGTGCTATGTCTGCAGTCTCTGACCATCTCCTGTAATAGGTCTGCACTCTCTGACCATCTCCTGTACTATGTCTGCAGTCTCTGACCATCTCCTGTGCTATGTCTGCAGTCTCTGACCATATCTTGTGCTATGTCTGCAGTCTCTGAACGTCTCCTGTACTATGTCTGCAGTCTCTGACCATCTCCTGTGCTATGTCTGCAGTCTCTGACCATATCTTGTATCATGTCTGCAGTTTCTGACCATCTCCTGTATCATGTCTGCAGTCTCTGACCATCTCCTGTACTATGTCTGCAGTCTCTGACCATCTCCTATACTATGTCTGCAGTCTCTGACCATCTCCTATGCTATGTCTGCAGTCTCTATCATCTCCTGTATTATATCTACAGTCTCTGACCATCTCCTGTGATATGTCTGCAGTCTCTGACCATCTCCTGTGCTATGTCTGCAGTCTCTGATCATCTCCTGTACTATGTCTGCAGTCTCTGACCATCTCCTGTGCTATGTCTGCAATCTATGACCATCTCCTGTAATATGTCTGCTCTCTCTGACCATCTCCTGTTATATGTTTGCACTCCCTGACCGTCTCCTGTAATATGTCTGCACTCTCTGACCATCTCCTGTACTATGTTTGCAGTCTCTGTCCATCTCCTGTGCTATGTCTGCAGTCTCTGACCACATCTTGTGCTATGTCTGCAGTCTCTGACCGTCTCCTGTACTATGTCTGCAGTCTCTGACCATCTCCTGTGCTATGTCTGCAGTCTCTGACCATCTCCTGTAATATGTCTGCACTCTCTGACCATCTCCTGTAATATGTCTGCACTCTCTGACCATCTCCTATAATATGTCTGCACTCTCTGACTGCCTCCTGTAATATGTCTGCACTCTCTGACCATCTCCTGTGCTATGTCTGCAGTCTCTGACTATCTCCTGTGCTATGTCTGCAGTCTCTGACCATCTCCTGTAATATGTCTGCACTCTCTGACAGTCTCTCTTTAATGTGTTTGCACTCTCTGACCCTCTCCTGTAATAGGTCTGCACTCTCTGACCATCTCCTGTACTATGTCTGCAGTCTCTGACCATCTCCTGTGCTATGTCCGGAGTCTCTGACCATATCTTGTGCTATGTCTGCAGTCTCTGACCGTCTCCTTTACTATATCTGCAGTCTCTGACCATCTCCTGTGCTATGTCTGCAGTCTCTGACCATATCTTGTATCATGTCTGCAGTTTCTGACCATCTCCTGTATCATGTCTGCAGTCTCTGACCATCTCCTGTACTATGTCTGCAGTCTCTGACCATCTCCTGTACTATGTCTGCAGTCTCTGACCATCTCCTGTGCTATGTCTGCAGTCTCTGACCATATCTTGTATCATGTCTGCAGTTTCTGACCATCTCCTGTATCATGTCTGCAGTCTCTGACCATCTCCTGTACTATGTCTGCAGTCTCTGACCATCTCCTGTACTATGTCTGCAGTCTCTGACCATCTCCTGTGCTATGTCTGCAGTCTCTGACCATCTCCTGTAATATGTCTGCTCTCTCTGACCATCTCCTGTCATATGTTTGCACTCTCTGACCGTCTCCTTTAATATGTCTGCACTCTCTGACCATCTCCTGTACTATGTTTGCAGTCTCTGTCCATCTCCTGTGCTATGTCTGCAGTCTCTGACCATATCTTGTGCTATGTCTGCAGTCTCTGACCGTCTCCTGTACTATGTCTGCAGTCTATGACCATATCCTGTGCTATGTCTGCAGTCTCTGGCTATCTCTTGTATCATGTCTACAGTCTCTAACCGTCTCTTGTATCATGTCTGCAGTCTCTGACCATCTCCTGTATCATGTCTGCAGTCTCTGACCATCTCCTGTACTATGTCTGCAGTCTCTGACCGTCTCTTGTATCATGTCTGCAGTCTCTGACCATCTCCTGTCATATGTCTGCAGTTTCTGACCATTTCTTGTATCATGTCTGCAGTCTCTGACCATCTCCTGTACTATGTCTGGGGGCTATTTCTAACAGACTCTCTAACAGAAGCCCTCTCTATGTGCATCAGAGAGACTCCCCTCCAGGTCTCATTAGTGTAAGCTCTTCCTGTATTTTTTTTTATTGTTAAAAGATCATGGGAGGATCCCAGGGTAACGAAGACTTCTTAGGGGAGCATCTCTGTGTTTGAGTCGTTGCCATAGAAACATGCGTAAAGGGGAGGATTTTGTAAGATGACCACGTCCATGTGGGGGCGCCAGAAATATTTCTGAACCCAGGCCCTGTATTTGGCTCCATCCATCTTGCCATCAACTCTAACCAGCTTCCCTGTCCCCGCTGAAGAAAAGCATCCCCACAACATGATGCTACCACCACCATGTTTCACGGTGGGGATGGTGTGTTCAGGGTCATGTGCGGTGTTAGTTTTCTGCCACACATAGCGTTTTGCTTTTAGGACAAAAAGATTAATTTTGGTCTCATCTGACTAGAGCGCCTTCTTCCACGTGTCTACTGTATCCCCCACATGGCTTCACACAAGCTACATACTGGACTTCTTATGGCTTTCTTTCACCAATGGCTTTCTTCTTGCCACTCTTCCATAAAGGCCAGATTTGTGGAGTGCACGAGTAATAGTTGTCCTGTGTACAGATTCTCCCACCTGAGCTGTAGATCTCTGCAGCACCTCCAGCGTTACCATGGGCCTCTCGGCTACTTCTCTGATTAATGCTCTCCTTGCCTGGCCTGTCAGTTCAGGTGGACGGCCTTGTCTTGGTAGGATTGCAGATGTGCTATACTCTTTCCATTTTTCCGATGATGTATTGAACAGTGCTCTGTGAGATGTTCAAAGTTTGGGATATTTTTGTATAACCTAACCCTGCTTTAAAGTTCTCCACAACTTTATCCCTGACCTATCTGGTGTGATCCTTGGACTTCATGATGCTGTTTGTTCACTAAGGTTCTCTAACAAACATCTGAGGGCTTCACAGAACAGCTGTATTTATACTGAGATTAAATTACACACAGGTGGACTCTATTTACTAATAAGGTGACTTCTGAAGGCAATTGGTTCCACTAGATTTTAGTTAGGGTATCAGAGTAAAGGGGGCTGAATACAAATGCACACCACACTTTTTAGATATTTATTTGTAAAAAAATATGTTGAAAACCATTTATAATTTTTCCTTCACTTCACACTTATGTGCCACTTTGTGCTGGCCTATCACATAAAATCCCAATAAAATGAATTTGAGTTTTTGGTTGTAACATGACAAAATGTAGAAATTTCAAGTGGTATGAATACATTTTCAAGGCACGGCATGCACAGCATAGTGCAAGTGCCACCATCCAGTGCTGCTCTGTGACCATTCCCAGTGCTTCTATCTTCACTGGTCTTCATTCTGGTCCAGGGCTTTCCAAGGATTGGAATGGCGAGACCATATGGACACAAGAAACATGATTGCGGCATAGTGCTCTCTGCATTGATGGCAAGATGACATCACCTGCTGCAGACACTGTGAATGTCTTCTACGTTTATTCACAGTACCTACAGGTTAGCCTTATTATAAGCTTACCAATAGCTACAAGTATACAAGGTATCAGAAGACTTAATTTTAATTGCTACTAAAGTAGAGAGCATACAGTAGTGGCAACAAATACTGTATACAGAAAAGCAGCTAGGGGATATGAAAAGCAAGTAATTGTGCATGCACATTTCCTCTATCAAAAGATCATTGGTCTGATTCTTGGGGGCATGTAGTTATAGGCAAAGGCAAAGCTGTCTGATATAGTCCCCCCTCTCTGAGAAGGTTTGGCCTGAAGATGTCTTCCACAATTAGGAAGACCTTACTTTCATATGAAGGTTCCTGGAAATCACCTTAAATGGTTAGGTTAGGCAAACTTAATCTTCTCTCTATAGACAAGGTAAGACTTTCCTTTATGATGGATTCTACATAGGGGGTTATTTACGAAAGGCAAATCCACTTTGCACTGCAAGTGCACTTGAAAGTGCACTGAAAGTGCACTTGGTAGGGCAGTCGCTCTAAATCTAAGGGGTTGATCTGAAATGAGTGGAAGCTCTGCTGATTTTATCATACAATCATGTACAAGCTAAAATGCTTTTTTTAAAATTTCCTTGCATGTCCCCCTCAGATCTACAGCAACTTTACTTCCAAGTGCACTTTCAGTGCAGAGTGGATTTTCCTTTCGTAAATAACCCCCATAGTGTTGTTAAGAAGCCATTACTCTTATGTGAACATTGCTGTATTGGATGTTGTTACCATGCTTTACTATTTTCCATGCAGAATTTTTTTTTTACCTTGGTTATGCTAAAACACTGAGCCCTGTAGAGAAAAAAGTTTCATATAGGTTAGATCTATAAGTAAAAAAACAAATAAAGTAAATTAGGTTATATTGACAAACACAAAGATCAGTAAAGAATGAAGCAGAGAATGCAGTAAAAGTTGCATGAGAGAGCGGTAAATTAAAATCAACTGAAAATGAAGAGGATACACTCTGTAGTATTTTTTATTAAATGAGAAAACATTAGTAAAATAATATTTTAATTGAAGGCTAAAGGGATTTTGCTAGTCTTAGGTCAATATTTTAACTTGAATTTATATTTGAATGTTTTTATCTCAACATAATTTCTCCCTAGAATGTTCAGTTCATGAATGTTTTTGCCCATTTAACTACTGAAATCCTAAACTTTTTATGGGCCTAATTTTATTATAAATTGTAATTTTATCTCATAAAGGTTTTTTTTTACCACTACCTCATTTTGCTAACTTTCCTGATCACCTCAATAAAATTGAAAATTACAGCTATTTGACCTGAAACACTGCAAACCATGCAATACTTTTCTGCATTGACGGTTACGTAGAAAATACAATAAAACTGATCAAACATTGTATGCGCAGTCAGCTGATCCAAGCTGTAATAATTTTAGTGAATTAAAACAAAATATAACACATACTAATAGAATAATTGCGTGTATTAAGCTTGTGAATGGATCATATTAGTTGTCAGACATATTTTATTACTCTTATTAACAGCCTCTCATCCAGTCCCCGTCAACTCTTCTCTACCCTTAGCCGCTACTTCGTCCTCCAATGCCTCCACCCACTAATTTACTCACTGCCCAGCAGATCACCAATCAATTAAAAAATCTGATAGATACAATTTGTGATGAGATCTCCACTGCACAGATACAGTTGTGCTCATAAGTTTACATACCCTTGCAGAATTTATGATTTCTTGGCCATTTTTCAGAGAATAAGAATGATAACACAAAAACATTTCTTTCACTCATGGTTAGTGTTTGGCTGAAGCCATTTATTATCAATCAAATATTTACTGTTTACTATTTTTAAATCATAATCACAGAAACTACCCAAATGACCCTATTCAAAAGTTTACATACCCTGGTGATTTTGGCCTGATAACATGCACACAAGTTGACACAAAGGGGTTTGAATGGTTATTAAAGCAGAGTTCCAACCACATATATCATTTATTTTTTTAAATCCATCTGTTACAATCATAGTATGCTAATTTTGCATTAATTAGGCTGGTAAATTGTGCCACGTTTGTTCCCATTTTATTAAAAAACTAACCTTATATTTCTCCTGCTTGGGCATTTCCATCTTGCTTGTGGGCAGGCGAAGCCCACAAGGATAAACTTCCGGGTTTACGGTGCTGAATAACCAGCATGCACCACCCGTTCTCGTGCATGCGCAGTAAGCACACATCGGATCGAGGAGAGCCCTCAGTGCTGCCCACTGACTCCTGGTAAAGAATAACACACATCTTCCAGGAGCCCTAACGAGCACAGGCGCCAGGGAAATTATGTAAATCGCTGCTGAGCTGAAGCTGCAGAATACAAAAGACCCCATAGCAATAGTGAAGAAGGGGTGAGTAAAAAAATGAAATGCCCAATTGTTGTTGCTGAAGGATTATGATGTTTATTTCTGTAAAGTACATTTCATGTGTGGAACTCCACTTTAAAGGTAACCATTTTCACCTGTGATCTGTTTGCTTGTAATTAGTGTGTGTGTATAAAAGGTCAATGAGTTTCTGGACTCCTGACAGACCCTTGTATCTTTCATTTAGTGCCGCACTGACGTTTCTGGATTCTGAGTCATGGGGAAAGCAAAAAAATTGTCAAATAATCTGCGGGAAAAGGTAGTTGAACTGTATAAAACAGGAAAGGGATATAAAAAGATATCCAATTGAGAATGCCAATCAGCAGTGTTCAAACTCTAATCAAGAAGTGGAAAATGAGGGGTTCTGTTGAAAACAAACCAGGGTCAGGTAGACCAACTGAGCCTTCAGCCACAACTGCCAGGAAAATTGTTCGAGATGCAAAGAAAAACCCAAAAATAACTTCAGGTGAAATACAGGACTCCGAAAACATGGGGTGTGTCTGTTTTAAGATGCACAATAAGGATGCACTTGAAGAAAGATGGGCTGCATGGTCGAGTTGCCAGAATAAAGCCATTACTATGCAAATGCCACAAAGTATCCCGCTTACAATACGACAAACAGCACAGAGACAAGCCTCAAACCTTCTGGCACAAAGTCATTTGGAGTGATGAGACAAAAAATTTAGCTTTTTGGCCACAACCATAAACGCTTAATTTGGAGAGGATTCAACAAGGTCTATAATGAAAGGTACACCAGTCCTACTGTGAAACACAGATGTGAACCACTGATGTTTTGAGGATGTGTGAGCTACAAAGGCACAGGAAATTTGGTCAAAATCGATGGCAAGATGAATGCAGTATGTTATCAAAACGTATTGGAGAAACATTTGCATTCACCAGCCAGGAAGCTGCGCATAGGATGTACTTGGACATTCCAACATGACAATGATCCAAAACACAAGGCCAAGTTGACCTGTCATTGGCTACAGCAGAATAAAGTGAAGGTTCTGGAGTGGCCAGCTCAGTCTCCTGACCTCAATATCATTGAGCCACTCTGGGGAGATCTCAAATGTGTAGTTCATGCAAAACAGCCCAAGAATTTCCAGGAATTGGAGGCTTTTTGCCAAGAGGAATGGGCAGCTTTACCATCTGAGAAGATAAACAGCCTCATCTACAAATACCACAAAAGACTTCAAGCTGTGATTGATGTTAAAGGGAGCAACACACGGTATTAGGAACTGGGGTATGTAAACTTTTGATCAGGGTCATTTGGGTAGTTAGGTAGTTTCATTGATAATAAATGGCTTCAGCCAAACGCTAACCATAAGTGACAGAAAAGTTTTTGTGTTATCATTCATATTCTCCAAAAAATGGCCAAGAAATCATTAATTCTGCCAGGGTATGTAAACTTATGAGCACAACTATATCTCTCTAACTTAACACTCCATATCCACCTGTACACTCAGTACTTCCCTCATTCAACCCTGCTACTATAGACAAGGTTGCTAAACTTTTTTTGAATGCCCACCTAAACAACTGGCCTCTGAACCCTGTTTCCTCACAAATACTACAGCCATTCTCTGGCTCTATCCTACCCTCTCTATCTCACATCTTCAATCTCTCCCTGACATCTTCCCCAACTAAAACATGCACTAGTGACCCCCATACTTAAAAAGCCCCTAATGGATTCCACCATAGCAACCTATGTCCAATCTACTTGCTCCCATTTTTCTCCAAACTCCTTGAACACCTGCTCTGCAACAGATTGAGCTATCACCTCACCGAGAATAACCTTCTTGATTGCCTTCAGTCTTGATTTTGCCCTCAACACGCCACAGAAACTGCTGTCCTAAAACTCACAAATGATTTACTAACAGCTAAAACCCATTGTCACTATTCTGAACCTCTTATCCCCATCCTCCTCTCCTCTTCCTTTTTCCATTGGGATCCCCCAAGGTTATATTCTTGGACTTCTTCTTTTCTCAATCTGAACCTCCTCCCTGGGCCAGTTGATAGCCTCTCATGGCTATCAAAACCATTCCTACACTGATGACACCCAAATCTATCTCTCTACCTTTCAGCTCACTGCTTCAGTCTCCTCACACACCACTAAGTTATTAACAGACATATCAGTCTGGATGTCACACCACTTCCTCAAACTCAACCTATTCTTAGGATTATTCTGTAAATACAGTACTGGGCATCCCATATCACCCTAACCCCATCCAAGTTACATTCTTCTAATAAAAGATCAAAAACAAGCTCATGTCCTGGATTATTGACTGTGGAGTGCTATCTGAAAATGCATGTTGTCTGGCTGTGCAGGTGAAGGGGGACCCAAAATCCAGTGACCCTTTAGCGGGTAGTGCTAAAGGAATATGAGGAAAAAGAAGCTTAAATCATCTACCAAGATGGCCTCCTCCAAATAAAGACACAGTGGGGAACAAAGCGGAATTGGGAAAAAGATTTGTTGCATAGAGCCTCAAAGGTAATACTAATAACTAGTCTTTTTATCTCTACTTGTCCTTGTGGGCAAAGCTTCCGCTGTCTAGGTCTCTTACGGACTGCCCACCGTCGATATACATCACTACTTTGGCGTTAAATACTGTTGTTATGGCAGCAGATAACTGCCATAACCCCAGTATTTTTTTAAACAGCGGGCGGTCAGCTTCAAGATAACAAATGGTCTCTGCAGCGGATTCGCCACAAGATCACTTTTATTGGTGACAGGAGAGGTGCCCTCCCACCGCGTCCTGGTAGTCTTCGCCACTTACCGGAGCTGCCGGTAGTGGCAGAGATGATCTGATCCTTTCTCCTGATGGACAGGAAGTCGAGTGAGGGAATGATGGCCCCCCTCGACTCTGTGCCATTGGATGACGGGAGCGACGTCAAACCTCTCTTCCGCCCAACGGCCTTAAAGAGACCATTTTTTTTTTATTGAAAAAAAAAAATAAATACTTTTTATTTTATTTTTATTGCTTTTAAGTGTAAATGTGAGATCTGAGGTCTTTTTGACCCCAGATCTCACATTAAAGAGGTCCTGTCATGCTTTTTATCTATTACAAGGAATGTTTACAATACTTGTAATAGGAATAAAAGTGATCCATTTTTTTTTAAAAGGGACAGTGTAAAAATAAAAAGCAAAATAAATAAGAAATAATTAAATTTAAAATTTAAAGCACCCTGTCCCTTTGTGCTTGCGTGCAGAAGCACACGCGTAAGTCGCGCCTGCATATGTAAACGGTGTTCAAACCACACATGTGAGATACCACCGCGATTGATAGAGCGAGAGCAATAATTCTAGCAAAAGACCTCCTCTGTAACTCAAAACTGGTAACCTGTAGAAATTTTTAAACGTCGCCTATGGAGATTTTTACGGGGTCAAAGTTTGTCGCCATTCCACAAGCGGGCGCAATTTTTAAGCATGACATGTTGGGTATCAATTTTCTCGTATTTTTTATTTTTGTATTTTTTCAAAAAAAATTGTAAGACTGCTGCGCAATTATGGTGTGACATAAAGTATTGCAACAACCGCCATTTTATTCTCTAGGGTGTCTGAAAAAAAAAAAAATAATGTTTGGGGGTTCTACTGTAAGAAACTTTCTAGCAAAAAAAAAAATGTTTTTAACTTGTAAACACCAAGTGTAAAAAATAGGCTTGGTCCTTAAAGGGGTTGTAAACCCTCGTGTTTTTTCACCTGAATGCATCCTATGCACCTGGTGAAAACCTGGTGAAATACACCTGGCAGTCATCGGCCCCACCAGCCCCCCATTTTACTTACCTGAGCTGCTTCATCTCCTCGACGGGGACGCGCTGTCCCTCTCTTCAAAGGGTCCTGGCTCTTGATTGAATAGATTGATAGCAGCGCAGCCATTGGCTCCTGCTGCTGTCAATCAAATCCAATGACGCGGGCGCCTGGGGGCAGGGCCGAGTCCGGCATTCGTGTCTATGGACGCAAATGCTGGACTCGGGAGCAGGCCCGCAAGGTAACCCCCTCAGAGAGTGCTTCTTCTAGGGGGTTATCTGATGCGGGAAGGAGCTGCGGAAAGTGGTTTTAAAGCTGAACTTCTGGCAAATACTAAAATCCACCATTAAATCTTTGTATACATTAAATTTTTTTTTTTAAATCCTTTAGTTCTCTGCACATCAGCATTGTGATGGGGGAGGGAATGATGGCAATCAGGCTGTACTAAATTGCTCAAAGTTGTCCATCTAACACAAACAGAAAGTGTGAAACCTGCCCGTGCTGTCTGGCAGCAGTACCTAAACCACAACAATAGCTGTACAGAGCTATACATCTTAAGGAAGGTTAAATAGTTCCTATATAGCTGTTTACCTGGGGTTCGTTTAAAAATAAGTGTACTATTATAGTTCTGATATTCTGTTTTTTTTTTGTTAAAGAAATGAAAACACTTTTTTTATTTAGAATTTTTGGTAAAAAAAAGGTTAGAATTTATGTAGTATATATTACACTACCTGATAAATAAATTGCAAATGACAAATAGGCATGATGATGATGGATATCATGGTCAGCAGCGGGAATGAGACAATACATAAATGATTCCTGTTAGTTGGTTGTGCAGGAAATAATGTGCTAGTACAGCTGTTGTTCACTTTCAAGTCTGTTGTTCAGCATTTGATGGATCCCTGCTGGGCTATCTAGTGTTCAGAGTTAGTAATGTCACGAAATTTTATGGATGTACACAATGTCAAATTATAGCACTTTGAGTAGAGATGACATCCTGACGTAAGTAGAGAGAATTGCTCATCCTCCCTGTAAATATGGCTCTAGGACTACAGTAGATGATACATTTTGATTCAGATCAGGCTAATCACCTTTGATCTTCCACATTCACTTCAATGGATTGGTCCATAACATTCATGCTTTTATTCCCAGTTTTAAATTGGCTCTCAGAATTTGATTTTCGTTCATTTTAAACCACAGATTTATCATAGTTCAAATAAGAACCTGATTTTCCTGAAAAAAAAGAAGAAAATATAAAAACACATGAAAACCTGTGTATCTTACAATGGAATTTAAAGTATATATGTGATAGAGTCTGTTAGTAGCATTAATGCAGATGTTTTTGTTTTCCTGAATCGCCCCTTCTGTCATTTGATTACCTGCTGATACTGCCAATAGATCCTACTTTTAACAGGATGACATCAGGACATCATTGCCACCAGGATTGCCCGAATCGGCACCAACATCCCTCAAATTATAGACAATAGCAAAAAATTCCACCATACATGGGACTATGGGTTTTATTTACTAAAGGCAAATAGACTGGGCCCTTTGCAAAGTGCAGTTTCTCCAAAGCTTAGCAAATGAATTAAAGCTTCACTTTGCAAAGAGTACCCAATCACATGCAAGGAAATAAAAAATAAAACAGCATTTTTGCTTGCACATGATTGGATGATGGAAGTCGGCAGAGCTTCTACTCATGTACTAAGTTCTGGAGCAACTGCTCTTGCAGAGTGCAAGTGCAAAGTATATTTGC
The DNA here is from genome assembly GCF_042186555.1 of Aquarana catesbeiana. Classification (NCBI taxonomy): domain Eukaryota; kingdom Metazoa; phylum Chordata; class Amphibia; order Anura; family Ranidae; genus Aquarana; species Aquarana catesbeiana. Next base: position 831,220,951 of record NC_133324.1, on the reverse strand, counting down.
CATTAGTAAGTCAACCACTATATGCCAAATTATATTTACAAGCACTGTTAAAATTCAATAAATGTATTCAAGTTCATATAAAACATTAAAAAAACACATGGTTTTAACCAAACACGACTTCCTTTATGAATTACAAGGTATTCCACTATAAAAGAAACATTTGTTTCACACTATAGTGTTGACCTTGCCACTCTAGTGTATCTTATCCTTTTTTGTATTTGTATTCAAACCAATAATTTATAAGGATTGGCCATGGTAAGGGGAGTTTCAACAATTTATAACAACACATTTCCTTGTCAAAAGAAGTTTATTGAGTATACAATGTTATAAAGATACATAAAGTAAGTTTACAAGGATCTATAAAGTAAGCTCATTGTTTTACAGTAGGGTTTATATAGGTAAATATCATGAAATTTCAAATATTAAACATTGGGTTCACGTAAACCCAAATTAAAGATATATATCATTTCCTTAGTTACTTTTGTAGGTATTTAAATGATTTATACCTACTATACATATTGTTTACAAGTAGAGTGTATATAGGTCAAATAAATTCTGATAATGAGCTTTAATTATAAGGTGGAGAAAAGGAAAGAGAAAGAAGAAAAAGGGTTGAAAGGTAGAGGTATGGTCCACAAGGTTGTCCCGCTCGTCAGTTTATTATTCTTTTTAGTTCTCTTTGAAGCCTTAGAATAGGTGTCTCTGTAAGTCATTTAATCTGTTACCATGGCAACAGGACAGAGTCATTGAAGTTTGACAGGAACTGTTGTTTTATCCAAGGATGCCAAAGTTTTTCAAATTTTGGAATTTGATTTTGATCGATGGCTACCATCTTAGCATGGGACATTGTATTATTCATTCTGTGAATTGTTTCTGCTAGTACCAATGTAGGAGATTTCCATGCCTTGGCCACTGTTTGTTTTGCAGCCGTTATTAGTTGGATCATAAGTTTGAATTGAGAGAGTGTTAACCATTCCGGTTTTAGATTAAGTAAAGTTAAATATGGATCTGGTTGTATTATTTTTTTAAATATTTTAGATGCAATCATGAAGACTTCCTTCCAGAAGGTTTGGATTACTGGGCATGTCCACCATATGTGTAAATATGTACCTATTTCTGGGCATCCTCGAAAACAAAGAGCTGAGGTATTAGGTGAATATTTTGCCACTCTAGCGGGTACAAGGTACCAGCGAGTTAGGACTTTATAATTTGTCTCCAGTGCTAAGATGTTGGGTGAAGATGACTTAGATGTGAGCCATATGTTAGACCAGTCCGTGTCTTCTAAAGTTCGTCCCAGGTCCTCCTCCCACCTCTGAACGTAAGAGGGTCTATTAAGATTTGCTACTCCATATAATTGATTATAAAGTGATGAAATTGTACCTTTAGCAAATGGATCTTTTGTACAGATTGATTCAAAAATGGATAATTGGGATAATGGTGTATCCCCCTTTAGGAATGGTGTATAGAAATTTTTGATTTGGAGATATCTAAATATCTCAGAGTTTGGTAGATCATATTTTTCTCTAAGCGATGGGAATGAAAGGAATGATTTAGATGCTATGAAGTCATTTAGTGTCTGAATGCCTGATGTTGTCCAAGCTTTAAAAGAATTTGGGTAGATCCATGCCGGATAAAAGGCCGGATTTCTGATAAAAGAAAGGAGAGGATTGTGTGGAGATTGTAACTGATATTTGGTTTTTAGTTTATCCCAGAGAGATAAGAAGTGTTTAGTTATGGGATTATGAATTTTAAAGCGGTCTTTAGGATCAAGCCATAATAAATTTGATATTAATAGAGGGTCATTTTCTGAAGCCTCTATAAATACCCATAATGGGATTTCCTGTTTTGCATGGTATTTGGACAGACTGGCCAAATGTGCTGCTCTGTAGTAGTTAGTAAAATTAGGGTATCTCAGGCCTCCTTTATTTTTGGGAAGATGTAGTGTGTGTATAGGTATACGTGGTTTAGAAGAGCCCCATATAAACGAAGTTGCTCTTTTTTGTACTATTCTCAAAAAATAGGAAGGAATTGGAATAGGGAGGACTCTGAATAGATAAAGCAATTTGGGTAGAATAGTCATTTTGATTGCATTAATCTTCCCTATCCAGGATAAAGGAAGTTGCGACCATTGTTTTATTAGATTTGTGATCTGTCTTAATACAGGAGGATAATTGGTTGAGAATAAGTCAGAATGAGATGCTGTTAAATGAATTCCAAGATATGGGATTGATTTTACTGCCCATGTGAATGGGAGTGCAGCCCTAGCCGGGATCAATTCCATGTTTGTGAGTGAAATATTAAGCACTAGGCATTTCTTAGGATTAATCATAAGGCCGGATAGGGCTGCAAATCCATCAAGAGCTGGTATTAAGTTAGGACCAGAGACCTGTGGTGATGATAGAAAAAGTAATATATCGTCTGCAAATATACATAATTTGTCTGTAATACCTCCTACTTCAATGCCAGTTATAGTTTGGTTTGTTCTGATGTATTGGGCCATGGGTTCGAGTATAAGGGCAAATAATAAGGGAGATAATGGGCAACCCTGTCGGGTACCTCTTTCGATATTAAAGGCATCAGATTTGTATCCAGCATATTTTATATAGGCTTTGGGTTTATTATATAATGCTTTGATCCATGTTAAAAAGTGGGGTCCAAAACCCCATTTTTGTAATGAATATTGCATATATTGCCAGGATACTGTGTCAAATGCCCTCTTAATATCGAGAGATAGAAAACATAAAGGGATTTTCCGTTTTTTTTTTCCGTTTCCGTTTATGTGCCAATAACACTGCCCTGCGTATATTATCGCCTGCCTGTCTATTTGGCATGAAGCCTACTTGATCTCTATGTATTAATTTTCCTATAATGCTATTGAGGCGTTTTGTTTTATAGTATAAAGCCGAGTAGCCGTCTGGGCCTGGTCTTTTGTTAAGTTTTAGGTCTTTTATGGCGTTAGCAACTTCATCTATAGTTATAGGCTCATCCAAACTGCTTTTTTGATTCTGAGATAACTCAGGTAAGGTTATTTTTGAGAAGAAGGATTCAGCCTCTGTAGGATTAAATTCATTGTTTGTCTTGTATAAAGTTGCGAGATGTGAGTGAAATTTATGGACTATTTTAACTGGATTACAAGTGTAAATATTTTTTGATAATTTCAAACGTATTGGTTTGAAAGATTTGTTAGTTGAATTTAATGCCCGAGCCAAATATGTACCTGGTTTGTTTGTATTCATGTAGAAATTGTGTTTGGAGCGTTTGAGGGATTTATCAACTGACTCAGTGAGAAATAGATCGTATTCCAATCTAGATTTTTCCAGATGAGATTTTGTACTCTGAGATGGATTATCTTGAAATGATATGTAGGCTGCATTAAAATTGAGTTCTAGTTTTTTTGCTAGATTTTTGCGTTCCCGTTTAAATAGTGCCATTTGTCTTTGTATTGTACCACGCAAGACAGGATTATGAGCTTCCCACAGTGTTATTGGGGAGATGTCTGTTGTATTATTAATTGATATGTATTCCTTTAAAGCTTGTTCAATGGCCATCTGATGTAGTGGGTGTTTGAGCATTATGTCCGGTAAGTACCACGTTGGGTCATGCACTTTTGGTATGGCTGAGGCTATAGTAGTGTATACTGCATTATGGTCAGACCACGGAATCGGAACTATATCTGATGCAATAATTTCTGGTATCATTCCTATTGTTAGAAAAATATGATCTATTCTGGTGAAGGTTTGATGAGGGTGCGAGAAATAAGTGAATTTCTTTTTCATTGGGTTACTTTCTCTCCATGAATCTACCAGATTGTATTTGGAAAGAAGTTGAGAAAAAGGTAATCTAGAGGTTATTTTGGATGGTGTAAAAGGTGATTTATCTAGAAATGGGAGGAGGACCTGGTTCGAATCCCCGCACATTATCACTGTTCCTATTTTGTGTGTATTAATCACTTGTAATATATGTGAGAGGAATGGTGTAGGTTGTTTGTTAGGAGCGTAGTAGGAAATCACCGTGATTGCTGTATCCATTATATAACCCATGAGTATCAGGTATCTACCTTCTGGGTCTTTAATTTCTGATGATAAGGTGAATGGTGTGGATCGGTGAAATGCAATTAGAGTTCCCCTTTGCTTGGTACAGGCAGAAGCCGTGTAAATTTGTTGATAAAAAGGAGAAATATATTTTGGAGTAGACTCTTTGGTGAAGTGTGTTTCTTGGAGGCATACTATGTGAGCCTTCTTGTTATGGAAAGTACGGAAGGCTTTGGTCCTTTTTTGAGGGACATTTATTCCCTGAACATTCAGGGAAAGTATATTCAGTGGTGCCATGGCAATAGATCAAATAGTTTTGACTTACTTTTTGTTATGCAGAGCTGACTGCGCAGATCAACCTGTGTGGACTGAAGAGATGAATAGATAGAAAAGAAACCAGTGAATTCTGGAGTAAAGAGTAAACAAAAAACATATGAGATTAGATGATACATTGTATAAATAATTTTTTGCAAGTAATCACAATTTACCCGTGAAAGAGAATAAATCTCTCTCTCAGGGGAATAAGTGCCTTCTTCACACTCCCACATAATATGGTTGGGAGAATGAGGAGGGCTAATGGGGGTACACGGATCTTCCGCTTACAGGAGAGAAGTGCTATGTCAAAAGACATCAAAATGATGTTTCATTAATTGGAGTGCAGAATATAGTTTTTGTTGAAATTATTTATTCCAGGGTGGTTGTATATGGTTAGTCTTGCCCTAGGCTAAATAATTCAGTTAGAAAGGTACTGTTAATAACTTTGGTATTGATGAAGGTAGTTTGAATTATTTTGGGATTTTAACCCTTTTAGAGTAAACAATTACATATTTTATTCATATGTAACTGTTTAGATATGTTAACTCATAAAATTGAGGTTGTATTGCTTCAGATTAGAATAAACAAAAACATAATTCTAGGAACTAGTTAGGTAATAATATATTTGTTTTAAGAAAAGAAAGAAAAAGCTTCCATTACTTCTGGATTATTGAACATATTTGTCCTAAAAAGTAATAAAGCTATTGTTATTACCTGATAATATATAACTGAACAAGTATTTCCTTATTTCACTTATATATTCTAAGGCTATATGAATCAGAAGTAATAAGAAATATAACTGGAATGTAACATGATCCCACACAGTGTGTGACTATCAGAATGCAGTTACATTCAGTTATAAATACAGGTTTTTTATAGAGAACCATCTCTTAGTATAATAAATGAAGAGATATCAGGAATTAGGATGTCAGTCCATTGAATCTTCTTGGTCCATGGATGATGTGGCATAACGGCCTCTTTTGTGAGAATGATGATTCCCATTTTGTTCTGGAATTTTCTGAGTGCTGCCTGAAGGTGAAGATGATGCCATTCTTCTGCGTGTGGGAGTGTTGCTGCTTGTGGGTTCTGTCAGATTTAATTTTAAAAGGGTTTGTTGTAGTTCATCTGCTGATCTGCTTCTGTAAATTGTACCTTGGTAGTTAAATCTGACTGAAAAGGGGAAGCCCCATTGATACATAATGTTGTGGCGTTGCAGTTCCATTAGTTGGGGTTTCATGGATCGTCTATAACAACACATTTCACGGGTCTCAAACTATCCCACTTCCAAAGGTTCTGTGAAACTCTATACAGAATATACAGTAGGTGGTATCCCCTTCACAGAATGGGTGAGAGAGAGAAAATGGGGGTAATTTACGAAAGGCAAATCCACTTTACACTACAAGTGCAAACTACAAGTGCAAAGTGCACTTGAAATTGCACTGAAAGTGCACTTGGAAGTGCAGTCGCTGTAAATCTGAGGGGTAGATCTGAAATGAGGGGAAGATCTGCTGATTTTATTATCCAATCATGTGCAAGCTAAAATGCTGTTTTTTATTTTCCTTGCATGTCCCCTTCGTGCGCTTTCAGTGCAATTTCAAGTACACTTCGCACTTGTAGTGCAAAGTGTATTTGCCTTTAGTAAATCACCCCCATTGCAACACATTCTGCCAACCCTCATGTGCAATGGAATGAACACATTATCCACATAGGGGAAAAAAGAAACAAATTCTAGAGCTGTGTATAACCACCTTAGGTTATATAACAGAAAAATGAACAACACACAGGTCCCTCCAAGTGTAGCTCAGTGATCTTACAGTCTCTCTTTCTCCCCCATTCTGTGAGGGAGATACCAACTAGGCTTTATTTAGTGTTTCACAGAACCCGAGGAAGTGAGATAGTTGGAGACCCATGAAACGTGTCTTTATAAATCACTTGAGCTCTCCCTACCATCACCAATCAAAACCTTATAAATATTGAAAAAAATAGAGAAAAAAAAGGAAAAAAAAATGTGTGCAAAAGAATAACTGTGGTATTTGGGTCGCTGTTGCTCCCAATGGGGTATGGAGTACATACACCATACAGTAAAGATTAATTATAAAAAAAGCTGCACTTACCCCTTTAGGTCTAATTTAAAAACTCCCTAAAAAAATAACAAGTCCAATGTGCAGTCACTGTATAGTAGGTAGGTAATAAATCGCATATTAATAAAGTGCAAAACCATAAAAATGTATCACAAAAAGGCATGGAAAAAAGTGCATCAAGGAAAAGCTCCAAGACCGAATCTTCAAAGTGCAACCATGCATGAAATCATCAGTAGATCCTTCACAAGTGCTCTGTGTATTCAAATATTCCACCACAGCAATCCACCATCTGTGCCCCCACCAGGATATGCACTCACCTGCAGGAGTTCACCCCCCCAAGTGTACACTAGCTTAAATAAGATGTCTCTGATATGGGATGTCACTGCCCAAGTAGTCTCGGTCCACTCGCCCATACAGTTAATAAAAAGAAACTATGGGAAAACATCATAGCGTACCTTCTCTTATTCATTAAAAGCCCATGAAACCATATACCCTCCCAAAAATTGTGCCCTTACCAGCACTAGGAATAATCTGCTAATGACAAGTGTACAGTACCGCCGCTCTGGTATACTCCAGAGCCTGGCGTGCGCTCTAACTCACAGAAGTAACATGGTGCCGGAAAACCCCGCCCCTAACCATGCACTTTTATGGTTTTGCACTTTATTAATACGTGATTTATTCCCTACCTACTACAATACACATTGGATTTGTTATTTATTTAGTGAGTTTTTACAATGTACAGCAGAGAATACCATTTACAGTAGGGTGGCAAGGCCAACGCTATACTTTGAAACAAATGTTCTTTTATTGTGGAATATATTGCAATTCATTAAGGAAACCAATATTGGCTAAAACCATGTGCTATTTTAATGTTTTATATGATCTTGAATAAATGTATTGAATTTTAACAGTATTATCAAATATAATTTGGTACCTATAAAGACCCATGTATGGTGGCATTTTTGCTAATGGCTGTTTGTTCTGCATAGCAGAAACATTAGTCTCTATTTCCCAGGGACAGTCCCCATCCCATTTCAGGAAAAAAAGGGTCTCCAGCATGTCCCCAGTTGTGAGGCAGTGTAGTGTACACATTACACTGCACAGGCATCTCAAAATGGCGCTGCTGGACCCTGTTGCCAACTGCGCATGCATAGAAATACCTGTATGGTACTGGTTTTTCCTTTTCAGCTTTTGGCTATGTAGTCCTGCAGTGCCATTTTAAGGTGGCTTAGGTGCCAGGGTCATGCCTCAGACTCTGCTACTCTGAAGGATCCAGGATGGACTTATTTCCCCCAGCCTCTCCACTGGCCATGGAGGGTTGTCAGATCTGCATTGGTTTGTGTCATTCTGCTCCACTCCTGTATGCCTGTGAGTGCATTCTTACCATTATCTTTTTAAAGTGTTCCTAACTTTAATGCACAGAATTGACCTTGAGCCCTGTTCTGTTTTTTTTTTCCAAATAACGTTTTTTATTATTATTTCGTTTTTGCAGTACATTATGCATTAACAAGTAGTAAATGTAACAGTAGTACAAAAATGTAGGTTTTTTGTATACAGTGCTGATAATCAATTGCTATGTTCCAATATTAAAACTTTGCAAAATGCTAACTGAGTGTCATTGTCTGTCATTTAATATATCTATTGGCAAGTTTATAACCTTAATATGATTGCAGAATCATAACTTAGTTATCTATGACTATAAAAATCACAGGTTTACATAATATAGGAGAGTAGAAGTGGATAGTAGAAAGAGAGGAAGGTAGAGGGGGGTTATAGTAGATATATCAGCGGTGGTGTTACCTGGTCATGGTGGGTCCTCCCAGAGGTGCCATAGCTCCCAGACCCTGTTATGTGCTTCTAGTCTATCTTGTATTCTGGCCGTCATCTTCTCCATCACTTCTATATCCTATATTCTGGCATACAGATCCTCAGCAGAGGGGGGGGGGGGAACGTTTCCAGTGTAGTGCTATAAGGCATCTTGCCGCCGTTAGTATGTGGCGTACCAGCTTTTTATATGGAGTGGGAAGTTTAAGTGGCGATAGGCCCAATAGGAAGAATTTTGGGGACGCCTGGACCTGTGTGTCCAGGAGGCGAGCCAGTAATTGTTGGACTGTGGACCAGTAAGGAGTTAACAGTGGGCAGCTCCAGTATATATGTATGAAGGTGCCCCTTGCTCCCTGGCATCTCCAGCATCTATGGGAACTATTGGGGAAAATGGTATGAAGAACATCTAGAGTCATGTACCACAGCAAGAGGATTTTATAAGAGTTTCCTTTGTATAAAGAACATAGTGAGCTCTTAGCTGTTTGATTCCATATGATCTGCCATTGTGAGATAGGGAGTTTCTCACCGAGGATCCCCTCCCATTTAGTCATATACAAGTGTTTACCTTGATCATCCTCAGAGAAGACATTCAGGATCCTGTATATGCTCGATATAAGCCCCTTCTGGTTGTTACCCGCCAGGATTGTGGTTTCAAACAGTGATGGTGGTGAAAATTGTAGGGTGGGTGTTATAGTAAGTGCATAGTGCCGAATTTGTAAATACCCGTACAATGCCTGTCTGGGGAGGTCATGTTTGTTTTGTAGTTCAGCAAATGGCAATAGTTTCGTAGTCCTGGGGTCCCCCAGGTTCCCAAAGTGGAACAAATTCCGGGACGTCCAATGATGTGACATTTGGTAAGTTAGACTGTCTGGCACTTTGGGGTTACAGATGAAAGAGGTCAGGAGCGATTTATCTGATGAGAGAACATGTTTGGGAGCTAGCGTGCGCCTCAAATGGGACATGGGACCCAGCATACGTTCAGGGGCTACGTCCGCATTCGCGCTCCACAGCAGATTATTTGGATGTATGGGGGCAAGCCATAATTTTTCAATTTCTGTCCATTTATTGTAAGATTTGTGGGTGTACCAGGAGGCTATTGCACGCAACTGAGCTGCGTAATAATATTTAATAATATTAGGGAATGCTAGTCCCCCCTCATTGCGGGACGCCATCAGCACCGACCTCGGAACCCTGTGTCTTTTGTAATTCCATGTATAATGAAGTAGGTCGGATTGGAGTTTTTTCAGTTGGGCAGTCGGGATTGGTATGGGTAGTGTTTGGAAGAGGTATAAAAGCCTCGGGAGGATAGTCATTTTTATTGAAGCTATTCAACCTAGTAGAGAGATGTGGTGTTTTTTCCACTGAATTAGTGAGGATCTTATAGATCGGAACAGTGGTGGAAAATTTTCTTGGTATAGAGTATTGAATTTGGGTGTGAGAAATGTACCTAAATACTTCAGGGAAGTCGTTTTCCATGTGAATGGAAAGTTGGATTTTAAGAGTGAGATTTCCGTGGGAAGGATATTGATTGGAAGGGCCTCCGCCTGTTCTGTTTTTATGTCCTCCTTAGTACATGGATCTTGCCTTTCCAGCTTTTGGATTTATAGGCCTATTTTAACCCTGAATTACCCAGAAATTCTGAAATTCAAGTTGCAATTGTATTTTTTTTGTACATTTAATGAAGGTACAACATTTAGCAACTCACATGGTTGATGATTAAAACAGGCACATCTAAGTATGCATGCATCCGGGTAAAGTTGTCCACATAGACCATCCTCTGCACTGCCATCACTGTCATCCCTTCCACGCTGCGCTCCACGAGAACGGTTTATGTGGACAGCTTTACCCCGGATGCCTGCATACTTAGATTTGCCTGTTTTAATCATCAACCATGTGAGTTTCTAAATGTTGTACCTCTATTAAATGTGACCATATTGCTACACTTAGAGGTGCCTCTCTTCCTTTTTATACTCTGTAGTTGCTGCTGGATTTCGCTTCTAACCCCCTTGTGGAGGCTGCCATTTGTGGATGGACATTTTATGGTTACACAACCTATCACATTGCTATAATCTTTTTATATAGATTATAAACTGAAGTATTTATGAATAAATGGTTGTGGAATGAATCATATGAGATTCCATTATTTCTTATGGGGAAATTTGCTTTGATATAAGAGTGCTTTGGATTACAAGCATGTTTCCAGAACGAATTATGCTTGCAATCCAAGATTTTACTGTATTTTTGATGAGGAAAGTTGCAGTGCCTGCATCTCTTTAAAAGTAGTTAACCCTTAGAGCCCTTTCAGACTGGGGCAGGTGGGCCGCTAGTGGGGAGGTTTTACCCCCCAATAGCGGCCGAGAAATGGTTAAAAACCACCGCAAAGCGCCTCTGCAGAGGCGCTTTGCCGGCGGTATAGACGCGCCGTCCCATTGATTTCAATGGGCAGGAGCGCTGAAGGAGCGGTATACACTCCGCTCCTTCACCGCTCCGAAGATGCTGCTAGCAGGACTTTTTTTACCGTCCTGCCAGCGCATCGCTCCAGTGTGAAAGCCCTCGGGGCTTTCACACTGGAATGAAAGCAGCGGGACTTTCGGGTCGGTTTGCAGTCGCTATTATTAGCGCAATAGCGCCTGCAAACCGCCCCAGTGTGAAAGGACCCTTAGGGAGTATTTCACCAAAAAATTTCATTTGCAAGGAATGTCTAAATTTTTTTGTACAAACATGTGAGAAAATCAATGAATCAATCACACAATCAGAAAATTACATTTCTGGGGAAGCTCTGTACAACAACAATGTGCAGGACACCTCCAGGTTGCCATATTGCATTTAATTATTTAAGCAGTTATAGAAAACTACAGTGGTTAAGGATTGAAATATAAAGTCATTTTTAATATCATTACAAAATGGCCTTCACAGCTATTTTACATGCTATTATAATTTTTTTCAATGAAAGTGGAGTTCTCCTTTAAAGTGTTTGTAACCCTAAAAAAAAATGGATCCTGTTCCTTTAAAGCATAAATAACAGTACAGTGCTTTTGCTGTGTCATTTGACCCCCTGTATAACCTAGAATGCCAGGCTGATCCTGCCTGGTACTGCACTCCCCCCTGGAAAATGACCATGGTTTATCATGGCTGCTGAGCTCTGACACCGTGGTCATTTTACTTTTCTCCATCATCCACAGCTCTCCTCTGTCCTCTCTCCCCCCTCCCCTCCCTGTCTGTCAGCTCCACTCCACCCCCCCCCCCCCAGCATCATAACTCAGTGTTCTTTCTACAATCCCCTTTGTTATGTTAAATGATATGCCCTAGTGTATGTAGTTTTTAAAAAAATAAGCCACTGTATACCTTTTTCATAGCGCTGCTCGGCACGTGGCTGTCCGCCTCTCTCTTCCTCTCCTCCCGGCTGACGTCAGTGGGGGATTCTCGGCCCCTCTCGCTGTAGCTGTCAGATTGACAGAGGAGAGAGGTGACCAGTCATGTGAGTGCTGAGTGGTGCTATAAAATAAGGTATACAGCGGACGTTTTTTAAAAAAAAAAAAAACACATACACTGGGGCACATAATTTACTATAACAGAGGGGATTGTAGCACCAACACTTAGTGGCTTAACAAAAACTTTAAATCTTTAATCGAGTTCAGCCATATAATCTATTGGACAGTAAGGTTTTCATATCTTTCTTTACAGAAGTGCCTTTATTTTTATTTTATTATTTCTGTTTTTTATAAGCAACAGAGTAATTTTAGGGTCTGCTTTATAGTATACAAAAAAGCACATGAAGTACCTCTTATGACAAACATTAGATTTATTTAATTATTACTACATAATATGATTACCATTGATGTGTGCAACATAGATCTAAATCCTAACTAGATGATATTAGGGTGGAGCGTTACTAAAACTGGAACACTCAGAATCTGGTGCAGCTGTACATGGTAGCCTATCAGCTTCTAACTTCAGCTTGTTCAAATAAAGTGACTGTAAACTTTAAGATAAAAAAACAAAAAAAAAAAAAAAAACATGCATGTCATGCTTACCTGCTCTGTGCAATGGACTTGCACAGAACAAACAACAGAAAAAGGAAACTCCGCTCCAGGTGAGTAATGAATGGCAGGTAGGCTGGGGAAAGGACTCCTCCCATAGGTGCAAGCCTTGGCTCGCCGGCCGCACAACAAATGCAATTGAAAGGTAGATGGCTGCACACCAAGGTACTGGAAATTCCCTTTATTCTTTAATGATAAAAACATGAGATGACACCACAGGATGGTAGCAAATACAGGTGCAGGTAGATGCGTTTCACGCAGTAACCCTCTGCTTACTTATTACTGTGATGAGTAAGCACAGGGTTACTGTGTAAAACATGTCTACCTGCATCTGTATTTGCTACCATCCTGTGGTGTCATCTCATGTTTTTATGATTTAAGAATAAAGGGACTTTCCAATACCTTGGTGTGCAGCCATCCATTTTTCAATTGCAACCCTGATCCTCTTACCATACCATTTCCTATGGGGGCACCCATGTGTACTCGATTCCAAGGTGGCTCTATGTGTCCATAAGACAAACAGAGCGTGGCTCGGTCCTGCCCCCCTCCCTCTACACTGGCTGCGATTGACAGCAGCAGGAGCCAATGGCTCCTGCGGCTGTGTCTGAGCCAATCAGGAAGGATTGAGCTGAGAGAGACTCAACTCTTGTGTACATCGCTGGATTGAGATTGGGCTCAAGTAAGTATAAAGGGGAGCTGGGGGTGAGCTACACATAGGTTTTTTACCTTCATGCAGTGAAAGCATTAAGGTAAAAAGCCTTTAGGGTTTAGAACTACTTAAATCCTTTTATAGTTACATAGTTGGTAAGGTTGAATAAAGACTACAGTCCATCCAGTTCAACCTGTGTAGGTGAGTGTGTGTAGAAAAATAATATCCCTGTATATTGTTTTCGCTAAGATGCACATCCAAGAGTCTTTTAAAACTAAGTATCCATACTTCCTGCCGACACCACTGATTATGGAAGAGAGTTCAACATGCTTACCACCCTGACAGTGAAAACCCCCCTACGCAGCTTAAGGTTAAACCACTTCTCTTCCAGTCTAATCGTTCCTTGGGACTGAAAAGTTTCATACTTACGCTTTGGATCACCGTTGATATATATATATATATATATATATATATATATATATATATATATTTGTATATCATATTTCCTCTGAAGCGTCTCTTCTCTAGGGAGAATACATTTAGTAGTCGTCCCTCAAAATTAAGGTCATCCAGTCCCCATATTAATTTAGTTGCCCTTCTCTGGATTCTCAGCAGCTCCAGCACATCCCTTCTGAGGACTGGTGACCAGAACTGGATGGAATACTCCAGATGCCAGGCCCTGCACTCCACTTTTAAACTCAGGTGGCCAGGCCATTTATGCAATTTTCGATTGCTTTTTTATTTTTCCCTTACAACTTTCAGAGTTTGTGAAAGACCCCACCCAAAACCATACATTTTCTGAATGTATAAGACCAGTAGAATAAAAGAATGGTGCTAGTGATTTTTTATCAAAACAATAGTTTAGTTAAAAACACCCTAAAATCTAAAATCATTATTAGTGCATACATAAATGGCAAAATGTACAAAATTCCTTCCAAAATCCTACTAAATACAAAAGTTAAATCTGTATTGAGCTAATAAATAACAAATATTTGTACATTTTAAATTGGGCCTTTTTGTGAAATGGTGAAAACTGAAGGTGTGCAAAACTTTATTTAAACATAATTAACTCTAAAAATCTGAGGTTATCATTTTTCCCTTACAGCTTTCAGAGTTTATTATTATTATTATTGTTATACAGGATTTATATAGCGCCAACAGTTTACGTAGCGCTTTACAACTTGAGGGTAGACAGTACAAATACAATACACTTTGATACAGTAGGAATCAGAGGGCCCTGCTCCTTAGAGCTTACAATCTAAGAGGGAAGATCAAGAGATACAAGAGGTAATAACTGTGGGTGATGTGCTGATTGAGAAGATAAATGTACAGTTGTTAGGTGGGGGGCCAGATAGGCTTCTCTGAAGAGATGAGTTTTCAGGGATCATCTGAAAGTGGATAAAGATGGGGAGAAAATCGGACGGATTGGGGTAGAGCATTCCAGAGGATCGGGGAGGCTCTGGAGAAGTCCTGAAGGCAAGCATGGGATGAAGTGACAAGGGAGTTTGAGAGCAGGAGGTCTTGGGAGGAGCAAAGAGAACGATTAGGTTGATATTTTGTGACTAGGTTAGAGATGTAGCTGGGGGCCAGGTTGTGGATGGCTTTGTAAGTTATAGTTAGTATCTTGAATTTAATTCGGTGACTGAGTGGCAGCCAATGGAGGGATTGGCAGAGGGGTGTAGCAGACGCTGAGCGGTTTGTGAGGTGGATGAGCCTGGCAGCAGCGTTCATGACGGACTGAAGTGGGGATAGCCTATTTAGAGGTAAATCAATGAGGAGGGAGTTGCAGTAGTTGAGGCGGGAGATGACCAGGGCGTGGATTAGAAGCTTTGTGGTGACATTGGTTAGGAAGCGGCGTATCTTGGAGATGTTGCGGAGATTGAGGCGGCAAGTTTTGGATAGTGATAGAATGTGGGGTCGAAAGGTTAGTTCAGAGTCCAGGATTACACCTAGGACCTTGGCGTGAGGAGATGGGTTGATAGTTGAGCCGTTGATATTGACAGGGAAATCAGGGGAAGTGGCACCTGAGGGAGGAAATATCATGAGCTTGGTTTTGGATAGGTTGAGTTTGAGGAAGTGATGTGACATCCAGGCTGATATATCTGCTAGTAAGTTGGTAATGCGTGAGGAGACAGATGGAGAGAGCTGGGGGGTGGAGAGATAGATTTGGGTGTCATCAGCATAGAGATGATATTTAAAGCCGTGGGAGGCAATCAACTGACCCAAGGAGGTGGTGTAGATTGAGAAAAGAAGAGGTCCAAGAACAGAACCTTGGGGGACCCCAACGGAGAAAGGAAGAGGAGAGGAGGAAGTAGAGTTGTAAGTGACACTGAAGGAGCGGTGGGATAGGTAGGATGAGAACCAGCGAAGAGTACAGTCACGGAGACCAAAGGAGTGGAGTTTTTTGAGGAGGAGTGGGTGATCCACTGTGTCGAAAGGCAGCAGAGAGATCCAGGAGAAGTAGTACAGAATAGTGTCCATTGGCTTTAGCCATTAGTAGATCATTTGAGAGTTTAAGGAGAGCAGTTTCTGTGGAGTGTTGAGGACGAAAACCAGACTGAAGGGGATCAAGAAGTTTATTCATGGTCAGATGGTCGCTTAGTCGGTTGTAGACCAGTCTTTCAAGAAGTTTGGAGGAGAAGGAGAGTAAGGAGATGGGACGTAAGTATTTGAGATTGGTGGGGTCCAGTGAGGACTTTTTAAGTATGGGTTGACTAGCGCATGTTTTAGAGAGTTTGGGAAGATGCCACAAGAGAGGGAGAGGTTGAAAATGTGAGTTAGAGAGTGTAGAATCGAGTCAGAGGGTGAGCGTAGCATTTGCGAGGGAACAGGATCCAGGGGGCAGGTGGTTAGATGAGTGTTAGATAAAAGTTTAGCAACCTCAGTAATAGTAGCAGGGTTGAATGAGGGAAGTAATGATTGTATCTGTGAACATGGGGTGTTGCATGGGGGAGGTTTTTGCGCATTGGTGATCTCCTCATGAATTGTATCAATCTTAGTTTTGAAGTGATTGGCAATCTCCTGGGCAGTGAGTGAGTTGGTGGGTGGAGGCAGTGGAGGACAGAGTAGAGTGTTGAAGGTAGAGAAGAGTTGACGTGGACTGGATGAGAAGGTGTTAATGAGTGTGATAAAGTAGGTCTATTTGGCAGTGTGAAGGCAGGAGTAGTATTTTAGGAGGGCAGATTTATATTGTGTGAAGTCTTCCTGGGTCTTAGTCTTATGCCACAGGCGCTCAAGAGCGCGGCTATGTTTTCTGAGACTTCTGGTGTCATCTGTTTGCCAGGGTTGTAGCAGTCGGGGCCCAATTCTGCGTGTAGTGAGGGGGGCAAGCTTGTCTAGGGAGGAAGACAGTGAGCTGTTGTAGATTAAAGTAGCTAGGTTGGGGCAGGACAGAGGTGAGATTTTGTCATAGAGGTGATCAGTAGCAGAGTAGAGAAAAGAAGGGTTGAGGTGGCGAAGGTTTCTACGTGTAACTGTTAGGCGGTTGGAGGGAGAAGAGGTGGAAGACAGGGAGAGAGCAAAACTAATAAGGTGGTGATCAGAGAGTGAGAGTGGATTGTTGGAAAGGTTGCACGGAGTGCACAGATAGGAGAAGACAAGGTCAAGGGTGTTGCCGTTGGAGTGGGTAGGAGCCTGTATCCATTGCTTCAGGTCAAGCGATGAGGTTAGACTGAGAAGTTTAGAAGTAATAGTAGTGTTAGTGTTAACAGGGATGTTGAAGTCCCCAAGAATAATTGTGGGGATTTCAGAAGAGAGAAAGTAGGGTAGCCAGGCAGAGAAGTCATCAAGAAAGGCTGATACTGGTCCAGGGGGCCGGTAGATGACAGCAATTCTTAGAGAAATGGGAGAGAATAGACAAAT
Organism: Aquarana catesbeiana; assembly: GCF_042186555.1. Classification (NCBI taxonomy): domain Eukaryota; kingdom Metazoa; phylum Chordata; class Amphibia; order Anura; family Ranidae; genus Aquarana; species Aquarana catesbeiana. Next base: position 831,204,150 of record NC_133324.1, on the reverse strand, counting down.
GCAATGTGCCTCAAAAGAGGAGAGTGTCAGAGAGGGAGGTGGGTGAAGTACCTCCACCTCCCTTCCGTCCACTTGGTCTGGAGGAGTGAGTCCAGAGAAGGCCCCCATGGGAGAGGGAAGCAGGAGAAATAGTATCTGATTCATGAAGCCAGGTTTCAGTAATGGCAAGTAGGTTAAAGGAATTTGTGATAAAGAGGTCGTGAAGGGCGGTGAGTTTGTTGCAGACAGAACGTGCATTCCACAGGGCACGGGAAAAGGAGGGGCTGGTTTTGGAAAGAGGAATAGAGACCAAGTTCTGTGGGTTGCGGCTCCTGCCAGAGGGTGTAGGGGGATGGGAGCGTTGGGCAAAGACAGATGATGGTGGCCCAGGGTTTGGGGATATGTCACCAGAGATTAGGAGAAGCAGGAGGGTGAGGGAGGTAATGTGGGAATGTGATTTATGTGAAGGGGCATGTCTCAGAGTACTGGAGGTTTTATCAGTATATGGATGTAGAATGAGCAAGAGTTGGTAGGAGCAGTAGTAGGGAGAGGACAGAAGGCAGGGTGATATGTATAAGCAGGGGGGTGGAGAGGGGGGGGGTGAAGGTAAGAGAGTTTGAGGAGAGAGGACAGGAGTGTCAGAAGCAGTGGTAGAGAGTGCATGTTACAGAGTGGAAGGAGAGCTTATTAGAGAGACAGGGTCACCTGCAGTCTGTTAGGTGCTTTCCAGTGCAGATTGCTATATTTGTTTGCTTCGTGCAATCGCTGAAGTGCAGAGATTGAAGTGCATATCACTTGTAGAAAGAATCACTTAGAGATAGAAGCCTTACAGATAGAAGCCATTGCAATGTGTTCCCCCAGCAATGTGCTGACCCCTTAAGGATGTTCAAATTTATACTGTTATAAGGGTGGGGTTGAAGTTCATGAATTAATCATGAGTGACTATAAGAATGCCTAACAATCAAAGTGGACTTTTTTCTTCTAAAGTCAGAATAGCAAGAGGCCTGAGGCCAAGATAAGATCAACACATAAAACTTAGGTAAGACAGTCCAGAGCAACAAAAAACAACATCATGGTTATGCACACAGGGCAACAGATAGAGAAGGCCACATACCAAAGACACACACACACAGACAGCAAGCAGATCCCAATTTCATTTAACGGTGGAAGATGTGGTGGAGCTGACACATACCAAAGAGACATGCACACAGACAGCAAGCAGATCCCAATTTCATTTAACGGTGGAGGATGTGGTTGAGCTGACACATACCTGTAAAGAGACAGAGAAGGAATGATCAGGTGAGGCAGAACTTGAAGCAGAGATTGAAGTGCATATCACTTGTAGGAGTTTGTAAATAACCCTCCCAAATAACCCTCCCAAACCATACATTTTCTGAATGCAAAGGACCCGTAGAATAAAAAAAGTGCTGCTGATTTTTTAGGTCCCTCAATAGCTGGAAAATGTTCATCAAATCGCTATTTTCACTAAAAATGCACTAAAATGATTATTAGTGAGATATCCAACCCCTGATTTCTCTTTTTTGAGACAGTCCCCTTCTCTGCAGCCTCAGCTGCACTGTACATGAATGAATAGGAGTCTGTATAGAGACTCCTATTCATTTACAAACTGTTTACTATACTTCAGAGATGAATGGACACATGAGCGATCAGTACTGATCACCCACTTTGTCCATTCATGGAAAGTAAGGGGGCTGGTAAACAAATGCTTACCAGCCCCTTCCCCCCCAGTGGTCTTGATCTTGACAGCTTCCTTGTGTGCCCCAGCTGCAGCCGGCTGGAGGGGAAATGCCAGCCAGCAGCACAGCAGGGACAGATGTGGGGGATTGGTGGGGGGGCATTGAGGGGGTTGGAGAGAAGAGGGGGTGTATATAAATATTTTTAAAGCCCCCATGGGGCCCTGCAGCTCCTGAAGCCAGTGGGAAAGGCGGGAAGCGGGTGGCTCCAGGATAGCCACATGGGATCAAGGTTGTGATGGGATTGGTGCTGGGAAAGGAGGATTGCTGAATTGGCAGAGAAAGGGGACAGAAGAGTGTGTTTAAAAGCAGAACAATAGTGGTGGTGGGGGGGGGGGGGGTGTCTCTGATCACTGGCTTGTTAGCCAGTAATCAGAGCTATCTGTTTGTTCAGCAGAGTCTGCTGAAAATGTTGCTCTAAGCTCATGGTCAAAAAAAGCTTAGAGCAGGAGGAGGAATGTCAGGTCCGTAAAGCAAACAGACCTGGCCAGCTGCAAGCAGTGCTGTAGGCTTGTATACGGACCTGGCAGCAAAAGGGTTAAAGGGTAGCTCCGCTTTTGTTGGGAAAAAAATAAGCAAATTAAAAAAGACAATATATCATATACAATTGCGACAAGTCATATTGTAATTGAACTTTATTAAAAATTACCTTTCCTTTTCAATCTGCAGCTCTGTAGTTTTCTGTAAAATGCAATGCAATGTGGCTACCTGAAGGTGTTCTGTACACAGATGGTGTACAGAACGCCCCCCAGTTATGTAATTTCTTGCTTGTTTGATTAGCTGACTGATTTTCCCAGAACTTTGCACTAAGATACCAATTCGATTTTGAGCATCCCCTGGAACAAAAATTGCATTTTTGGTGAAATACTCCCTAAGGGAAACCACTTCTAAAGGGATGCAAGTGCAGCAGCTGACTGATAATTGTAAAACCACTCCAATACAGATTCACTTGACACATGGACACAGACAAACAAACAGCTATTTCTCCAGGATAACAAACGGTGGGACTTTACAACATAGTTTGTTAAAATCCTTTTAATGTACATAGATCACCCAGAGGGGAATATTTTTTCTTAACAAAAGTGGAGTTACTCTTTAGGCTTTGACAATGAACACTGGATTTGATTGTTTTTTATGCAGAGCTGCATCAGGATTTATTTTAGTAAATCTCCCCCTGTGCTTGTGTGTATAATAAAAAACTGTAATTTTCCTTTCTTAAGAATATTGTTCCCATCTGTTTTTATTTCAGTGCTGCTGATCACCCCCTCTACCTATTGCCATTTTAGGGGCAAACTGCTTTTCATTGCTCAGGGGGTTTCCTTATGGTGATGATGCTGCGACATGCCTGTGCATCAGAGTTTGGCTTGAAAAAAGCTGCAGGTTTAAAAAGATTAGATTTCACTTATTTGACTTGAAATTATATTGACATGTTAAAGATTATGAGATTTTAGTGATTGGGTTTTACATATGATTAAAAAAATAGCTCCTTAAGGTTATGAAAGGATATTCTGGTTCACAAAACAGCCCCTCATTAGCCTCCAGAGTTTCACCTTCCAAGTGAAGAGGCAAATTGTCATTGCTGTAAAAACCTCCATAGCAACTATTTTTGATTTGTAACAGGACCAGAGCAGCACAGAACTGATTTTATCAAGTGGAATCTACAATATTTAATTTCATCTGCATGGTCCATCTACTATGTAGCTTTAATTTTTTTTTCTTTACAATATACTGAATCAGCAAAAGTGAAATGCCACTTCAAAGCATTTAATTAGTGTGATCTTTTTCCCTCTGAAAATATTGCTTTTATATGCCTCCTTTTCTATATATTACTCATGAAAAGCAAGAGGATGCCATGGCTTATGCTGGCTGTTATAACTGTGCTGATAAGTCCAAAGCTGACGTATTCACCAAAAGGTGTACGTTGAACATACATTTATTTTCCTACAGGCCTTAGAACCAAAAACATAGAAGTGGAGGCAGTTCAGGAAATAGGGATTCCTATCATGGGGGAGTGGGCATAATTTGATAAATACTTTTTGTGCTAGTTGAAGAGAACCTATGAATATTTGTATGGCTCATGTAATAGCACAGCAGCAGAGGCTTAGGCTGTACAGAAAATGAATACTTTGGGTGGAAGAATCCTCCAATATTTATTCTGCAACATCTGCAGCAGACGCATGGTAGTTATTGCTGGTTCAACATTTTGTTAATTTTGTCCAACATGGCAAAAAATCTTTTTGCTCTAAGGGTAAAAGCTACCAGCAACAACTTCTTTAATTGTTCATCAGACTTCGTGGTCTATGGACTCACTTGCCCCTGTGGATTGATATATGTTGGTCGCACCATCTACCCTCTCAGGCACAGGTTCAGCCAACATAGAAGACTCATTGAAGGGGGCAAGGATAAATATAGTGTTCCACAGCATTTTACCGAGTTTCATCAAAAATCTACTGCTGGCCTGCAAGTGTGGGTAATAGAACAAATACCGAGGTTCCTCACGGAGGAACAAAGAATCACATAATTATACTTTACTAGCATTGCATAACATGGTTATGATAAATATATTTAATGTTTTTTCTTGTTTTATAATATAGTATGATGTATATGAACTTTATGAAATGTGAATTAAGTTTTTAATTATATGTAGAACCCAATCACTAAAATATCTTAATCTTTAACATGTCAATATAATTTCAAGCCAAATAAGTCAAATCTAATATTTTGAAATCTGCGCCAGAGAGGCCTTCTGGATATATAATCTTGATGTGCTCTCTCCTGGAGGCCTCAACGAGGGCATTGAGATTGCCACGGTACTATAATCTATGGTCCATTGATTATTCATCTGTTCCTATTCAATTTTAATCACTTTATTTATAATTATTACAGGATTTCTTCATTTCTTATGGGGGTGGCGGGATCGAAGCCCTTGTGAGTATTCATCTTTAGGGCCTGGAGACAACCCAGATAGTTATATGGTCCTCCCTATTCCTTCCCTTATTTCTACACCCCCATCCCTTCCTCTTCTTTTTTCTCCCACCTCCTTACATATTTCATTAAATAAATAACTAATCACCCATGATTAGATATTAAACTTTTATGGCAATATTTTAACATATTTTATAATAACACTGTACCAAGGCTGAATAATTCTTTCATCTGGTTAAATTTATGAATTTATTAGTTTGCCTTTGATTTATGCTCATGTATGGTGCACATACATGTTTATACATGCATCTCTGCATTTCTGCTTATATACTGTATATGTGTATGTATGATTATATGTGCACATATATGTATTGTTATATTATATGTACACATATGTATATGCTGCTGTGTTGAGAGCAGTATATACTGGGCATCTGTTTCATAGTCATTTTCCATCTCAACATTACCACCTATTAATTAACTTAATTAATTTTTTAGCTTCATATTTCATTTTAATCCACCCTGTCGTGAGCCCTTCCTCCTTCCCTGTGTTCAGCATTAGTTTGAGCTTCTTATGAAGTTTTTTATTTGTTTCTTGTATTGTATATGATGCACTTTATGTTTCAGTCATTTATACTGCATATGCATTGACTCCTCCCTCAGTCCCACTATATAAGACTTCTCCCCCATGCCATCACTTATGCTTAAAAAGGGAATGCAACTGCCATACCACTCTGACAGCTCCCCACGTCTACCCCCCTGGATATCTGATGTCCCAGCAGGACTTCCACACTACTGGTGAGCAGGGCCGTCTTTAATATTGATTGGACCCTGGGCAAAAATCCCTCCCCCACACAGAAATGTGCTGCCCTTTAGTAGATACACAGCAATTCCATTAATTGTTAATGAAACCCTCACACATCTGCTGACATGTGTCTTGGCACCGTGTGGTTTTGAAAAAGGGTTAGGGACTTTCTTCCGCATTTCTAGCGCATAGAGCAACCCACTGAAATTAATGGTCTGCTCTACAGGCTACCTACATCTTTATCCACCTTTGCATCATAAAACCCCTGCTAACCTCTGCACCCCAAACTTCCCCCATCCTCTCCACTCTAATCCCCCTCCCCTTTAACTCTACCTGCCTCCTCTACTCATCTTTGCACCCACCTTCTATACCCCTTATTGCTCACCTGTGCACCCCAAACTGTAATTCCTTCTCTCCCTACCTCTGCACACCCCAAACTACCCTCCCCCACATTAAATTGCTTACCTTTGCAGAACAGGCTGAAGTTAGGCTGAATGACCACAGTTGTATGCAGGACTTTCAAGCATGCCCCTTCAGTGGGCAGCATTCAGCAGAAGTGATGGTGAATATGACCTCAGGGGGGCATGATATACATATGAATGTCACCTCTATTTACATATGAATGCCGCAGGTCCGCTGCTATTTACATATGAATGCCGATATTTACATGTAAACACAGGATCTGTTGGTGAGTCATCTGTACACAACAATAGGGCTGAGCAGCTTTAGTAACAGAACTTCACACTGAGATATCGGGATATAGCACAGGACTAAAACCTCAAGGGATGAGGAAATTTAAACTGGGATAGTTTGCAAGTATGAGGCAGCTGCTTGGGGCCCCACAACAATGACAGGGCCCAGGGCAGCTGCCCCTTTTGCCCTGCCTTAAAAACGGCCCTGCTGGTGAGAAGTGGACTTCACTGTGACCTGATCATCTACCCTGGACTCTGCTCCTGGACGGTATCCAGCTTACCCATGTGCAACATTGCTTTCCTCCATGTGAGTTGATATTGCTTTTTTTAAATTAAAGTGCTTACTTTTATTCAGAGGCACCCCTCTCCTTGTCTTTTTTCAGCTCTACTGAATTTCTGGCTTCTGGTCTATATTGGTGGTAGCCCTGACTCGCGGCCCCAATGCCCATCACATACATATTGTTGGACTTTTATGGATTTTATATGGTCAACTCTGAGGTACTAGTGTGTTGAGCCTTTTACTTGTATCTATGTGTTATTTCTGGTCCTGTGGTGTGAACCAGATATAAAATATAGCACTGGAAAGAAAAAAAAAAAAAGACATATATATATATATATATAATTGGGTCCAGTTAGCCATTTTCCCTTCCTGGTATCATGTGATTCATTATTGTTACAAGGTCAGGTGTGAATGGGGAACAGGTGTGTTAAATTTGGTGTTATCGCTCTAACTCGCTCATACTGGTCACTGGAAGTTCAACATGGCACCTCATGGTAAAGAACTCTCTGAAGATCTGAAAAAAGCATTGTTGCTCTACATAAAGATGGCCTAGGGTATAAGAAGATTGCCAAGACCCTGAAACTGAGCTGCAGCATGGTGGCCAAGACCATACAGCGGTTTAACAGGACAGGTTCCACTCAGAACAGGCCTCGCCATGGTCAACCAAAGAAGTTGAGGGCATGTGCTCAACGTCATATCCAGAGGTTGTCTCTTTGCGAAATAGACATATGAGTGCCAACAGCATTGCTTCAGAGGTTGAAGGGGTGGGGGGTCCGCCTGTCAGTGCTCATACCATTCGCCTGTAATGGAAATTTGTACGTTCTGTATATAATTGTATTGTATTTTGTATGTATTGCACACTGCCCTCACTGTGCACACAGCACCAATAATGTTTTCAGTAAATGTTTACATTCTTTAGAGTCCTGATTAGAATTAGCCTGCCTATGTAACGCCCCTTGTTACCATAAACGTACAATTGTAATATTAATGTGATACCTACGTAATCATGTGCATAAAAACCTTCAATTGCGTCATAATAAAGCAGAACAGTTATTTGGAAAGATGCTGAGCGTATCTTTTGTGTCTGTTTCCTACTGCAGTAGTTATTATTAATTTGGAACCACTAATCAATATGAGGCTAGGAGTTGCCTATCATCAATTTAACCAAGTTAGCATGGTGAGCTTTGCCTTAGGAGGGGATTCCAGGTGACCCTGAGTATCCAAAATGAGGAGCTTGAGACGATCCGGGAATTTCTGATAATCAGCCGGCTGATGTAAGCCTTTTGCTTACATTTGAGTTATCAGACTTCCTTGATCGGTAAGGCATTTTCGGGACAAAGGGTACCTATTTTACTCCCCTTAATCAAACTGTATTGATTGGTGGTTATATGTAATGTTGTCACTGTCTATTGTCCATCGGAGTGTTATAGATAAGAAAGGGAAGAACAGTGCTGTTCGCAAGTATATGTAGTACATCTGCTAGATAAAGTAGTTTAGAGGCAAGAGGGTATAGGCACATGTAGAGAAGAGAGAAGACTGGCCAGTCATTATGGGCATTGAATTAAGTAAGGGAATGAAGGGTAAGAGACCCTCAAAAATGCCCAGCACAAGAGGAGCGCTATATATGAACCGAAGGTGCGGTTCTGCCTATACTGAGCCCCTAGATTAATGGTTAAAGTGGACAGGGATCCACAATGGGTAACTTGGTTACTAAGGTCCACAGGGACTAAGAATCATGCAGAGAAACAGTTATCTATGTGAGCAGGATGGATCAAGGGTGACATTAACACTAGACAGAAAGGGACATTTTCATGTTAAGTTGTGGGATGAATTTGGGGTCAGGCACTACAACTATTAGAGTCAGAAACAGAGAAATGAGAGGTAAAACAGAATACTTTAAGGTGTCCTTTTATGAAACTGAGATCAGCGGCGATCCCGAGTCTCACCGCTGATCTCAGCTCATTACCAGTTTATGAAACTGAGATAATCAGCGGAGAACATGTTCTCCGCTGATTATCTCAGCACAGTGAGAATTTGTAACTGACTTCACAGAAACGGCCAGTTTATGAAGGTGCGATCTCAGCACCTCACTGGCGATCTGTGACAGAATTCTCACTTTCTGATTCACCATTTCAGAAGTGGAGAATCAGAGTGAGAAGCCTGAAACTGGCTGATATTCTGGAGAAAGAAAGAAGTCTTTTGACTTCTTTCTTTCACCAAACAGTCAGAGCACATCTTCCCCACCATTACACACCCCAAAACCAGCAGAATAGGAATTTATAGTGTATAGATATATATATCTATATATATCTATATATATAGATATATATAGATATATCTCTATAGATATATCTATATATATCTATATCTATATATAGATATATATATATATTTTTTTTATATGTTTACGTCTCTGGCTGGGTTCACACTTGTGTGATGCGTGAACCAGCGTGATTCCTGTGCGGGTTTTCACATCGCACCTACATTGACATCTGCGCACCACTGCGGGTGTCAATGTAACGTTAATGACACCCCCAGATCATTTCACAGATCGCAGTGCGAACTATGTAATGGTGCAGGAATCGGATCGCATGGGTGTTCACACCCATGCGACCCGATTCCAGTGCGGACCAAATAAAGGGTCCTGTACCATTTTGGTGCAAATGCAATATGATTTAGGGCCAGTTCCCACTGCTGCGGTGTCCGAGATCGGATGTGATTCGCACCGCACTGCAGTGCAAAATCACATCCGATCTCTGTGCGATGCGATTTCAGCCATACAGATAGTATTGCTAAATTTGCATTGCCCTCGGACCAAACTCTTACAGGATCCTTTTTTTGGTCCACAGCAGAATCGGATCGCATGGGTGTTCACAGCCATGCGATTCGATTACTGTCCGAGTTTGCAGATCGCACTGCGATATGCGAACTGATTTGGGGGTGTTGTTAACTTTTAGGCCCAGTTCACACTTGTGCGATGCCGGACATCGCACAGGCATCGCATGTTATTCGCAGCACACTGCCATTCACATTACATGCGATGTCTGTGCGGTGCGATATCAGCTGTACAGATAGTATGGCTGATATCGCACCGCATTCGGTGCAAACACGCACAGGACCCTTTTTTCTGTTTGGACCAGAATCGGATCGCATGTGTGTTCACACATATGCGATCCGATTCATGTCCGAACTGTCAGTTCGCAGTGCGATATGCAAGCTGATCTGGGGGTAACAATGTATTGACACTCCCCAGCGATTCGCATATGGCAGTGTGAACAGACATGCGAGTCGGTGCGATGCGGGAACCCGCAGTGGATTCGCAGTGTTCTCGCATTGCACCAGTTTATCAATTTTTATGTTTATCTATAATGAAATATATTTTATTTTAATTTATTAATAAATATTTATACTTGTATACTTTATTAAAATTATTTTTTTAATGATTATAAATGTGTTTTGTATTTATATGAATGGTGTATAGCTGCATTACATATGTGCATTACATTCATTTACTATACACCATTCACATTTAAATAGGGACATGTATGATCTTTAAATATTGATAAAAACAATGTTTTTTTTATAATTAGGTTAATGTGTATTGTGTAGGGGGAATTTAACTTTATTATTTTATTAATATGTTGGGGAATAATGTGTGCTGATTTGTGTTAAACTTTTGTATTTTATGGTTACTCATACTGTAATCCCGCTATATCACGCGAGATTACAGTGAGAGGAGCCATTCTCAGGAGTTCCTGGCGTTTGTAGATCGCTCCTCAACTCAACATGAGAAGCGATCTACACACTTTCATAAACAGGCACTCAGAGGAGAGCGATCTCCTCTGAGAATGCCTGAGAACTGAAAAGCGGTATTTTACCGCACTTTCATAAAAGGACACCTATATGTTGTCAGAGAGGGAAGATGGGATGAGCACTGTGGCTGCCCGTCTGATCATAGAAGCTAGATATAAAAGATGTCTGAACAAAATAAGGAAAGCAGAATTTAGGCAGGGAAATATTAATGAGAGTTCAAAGAAAGTGAGAGAATGATATGCATGTGTTGTGTACAAATGGGAAAAATGTAAGCGATTTTAGAGAGATATTGGTGTATGTGTGTGCGAATGCTGGGACCTTTAGTTCTATTGCTTGTGTGTGTCATGTACACAGATGTGACCCCCTCCTTTGTGCTCTCCTGAAAGAATGTGGTCAGTGATAAGCTGGAAGGACACCATGCCAATTCCATTTTTTTTAGACAAAACATTTATAACAAAATGTGCCGGGTTAACGAATCTAATGGTAAACAATGTGATCACAATTATTTTGAATCTGTTTTCCAGACATGGTAAAATGAAGGTTACATTTAAACGTGTATTGCACAAATTGAATATCCTTTGATAGTGGAAACACTGCATTTTAAAAAGGGAAATTAAGTCAAATTAAGTAATAATGAGTATTCATTTCTAATATGAGTTTGACAATTTTATTAATAATATAGATATATTGAAACTGGTTTAGACAACCTTTGGTTGGAAATGAAATCCAGGTTATTGGGGAAATTTGTAAAAATGGGATTAGTTTAGATTAAGATAACAATTTTGTAATTTTACATTTATACAATAAGCCCTTATTGAGAGAAAAAAAGATTAAGATGAGGTTGTTATTTGGAATACAGCTGCCATAATATTTAACAAAGCCAAGATGGATGGCATTTATAAGAAGTTTTTCTACAAAAATGACATTTTAAGGTTCTTGATAATAACTTGATGTGCGGTCCATAATGTGAGAGTAATAATAAATAAAATTTAAATATAATAGACCCATCACATCAAGTCCACACACCTTGTTAGGATAGATGCCACCTGCAGCCAGTTGTTTTATAGTTTTTGATACTTTCTGGTCCATCATACAGATTGTTGATCCTTTTGTTTTATTTATTTTTATTTTTGAAATCCAAAGCAGAATATGTGGATTGTGAAATGATGTGCCCCTTTTCCTTGTAACTGCAGTGGTATAAGCAGAAGAATATTTTGGATCTATGGGCATCTCTCCATGACTGCAGGGTATTGTTATCATTTATTATAATATTGCTAGGAAAAAGTTGACTTTTGAAACATGAAACTGGAGTTCTTACACAAACAGCATGATAGAAAACAAGCCATTGTAATATATTTATGCAAGCTGGACCCAGTAATGAAGAGTTCACCTCGATATATCAGAGCTGTAGCTTTTATGCGAAGGTGCTATTAGACAAAGTTAGATATTGTTTTGGTCAAACATTTAATTTTTAATGGTCCGACATTCTGTGCAGCAAATATACAGCTAACTAAATGTTTGTCTAATGAAAGGTTTAAAATATGAGTTTGTTTATGTAGAAATCCAACAATGAAAAATGCGTACATTTATTCAAAAGCAAGGAAAAACCACATGTGTTAAATTGATGGTGTAGGAATCAGCTGCTGTGAGCCCAGTGCGGGACACACTCCCTGAAGACCCAGATATTACATTTTTTGTGGATTTGAGGATGCAGTTTATCACCCAGAAGGATACTCTGTATTCAAAGACATTGGATCCTTTTTTCCCCAGCTCAAGAAGCAGAGCCCCATGTTTTAGCAAAGCCTGTGAGCTATAAAAAGAATGTATATTTATATAGATAGTCGAGATATAGAGAGCTTTTGGTTCCATTTGAAGGGCCAAAAGTTTGTTTTTACTTCAGCAGGTAAACAAATAAAGCATGCCAAGTTAATTTGATTGGCTGTTTTCAGCCTTCCAGCTTCTTGCTGAGGTAGCCATATTAACTTTCACACATGGAAGCAGACCAGGCAACTAAGGATGCTGCATTTACAGCCCTGGACACTTGATGGGTCTGTGCAACTCACAGATTCCACCCTAGTTCTGGCCCAGTATAGCTGGGATTAATAATTCAACTTTAAGGATCCCAGAACGAGAAGAACAAGTGGTCCACAGGGGGCAACTTCTTATGAAACAGGACTTTGGAAAAGGTGATCATTTATGTCTGCCAGCCACTCTTTTCCCTCCAGCTTGACACATGGACCGTGTCATCAGTCACAAGCAGTTATGGCTGCCTTAGTAAATGAGCATGGGATAGATCCAGGGTTCTCCACAGCTGTTTTTATAACATACCACTTCTTGTTTTACCTGTTACCAAAGGTGTTACCAAAAGCTGAACATCCCTTCCAGAGATTAAAAAGATATCCAGATGCCCAAGTCAGGATCTTACAAGTATGCATTTTGTCTGTATATACATGTTTTTTGGATGTCCAGTGGCAAATGCTACTGCAAAGGCCACAGTAAAAAGTGTTATCAGAAGTAGTTTGTAAATACAGAGTGCAGAAAGTACAGAGAGTAACAGAGGAAATCATTTTTATAGGAGAGTCCTTACTAGACGTTTTGAGGTTTTATTTTTACACCCCCTACTGTCTACAATATAGCGAACAAAGTAGAGTAAGAAACTAGAAAACTTTTGCCTGAATGTTTTCTTATATTTCATCAAGCCTGTAAGGGGGATGTTGGACTCTCTCCCTATGGGATTTGGTTTGGGAGTGTGTTACTCACTTGCTTATATTTTGTCTCAGCAGCTGAAGTTCTCCATTCAGATCTCACAGAGAATGTTGCTGATCCTTTAAGGTTTTTGACAAACTAATTTATGTATTTTCTCCCCAATTCCAGATCCTAAAAGTTTGGAAGGGTCTAAAACTAAAGCCAGGTGACTTGTGGATTGTTAAGAGACATTTATATATAAGGAAATGTTTGGAGACTCAATACAGCATCTATTTCATGTACAGTTTTTGCAAAACTTGAAGGAAAAGTCACCTGGATCCACACCAGACACTGCAAAAATGACTAAATTAAAGAAATCTCTGTGTTTGATTTGTTTCCCTCTTGTGATCACAGTCTAGGGTACTTTTTGATTCAATTACTTTAATTGTAAGGGATATATATATTTGAAAAATAGTTTAGCCATGTTGAAGTCATATTTTGTCTTTTGTACGTCTTCCATTTTATGTAGAATTGTCTGTGTTTACATGTGCTGATAAGTCAGCATGCCCACGATTCAGCTAGAAGGCCATTCTGGTCACAGGAATGTACAGCCAGTACTCTGTAAATATGTCTTATCAATCAGTAGTTTTTCACAATGAAAAGTCATTTTGTAATGAAAAAGTTGCTCAGCTATTATTTTCTCCACAATGGAGTTTTTTTTGCCACTTTGGCCAGGACTACCTCCACCTAAGCGTGTGGAGGTTCCAGGTTAAAGGTGATAGCAGGTATGGTTAGTGATCAAAATATTGATCAAAAGAGGGGAGACTGTAATGGAAATTTGTACGTTCTGTATATAATTGTATTGTATTTTGTATGTATTGCACACTGCCCTCACTGTGCACACAGCACTAATAATGTTTTTAGTAAAAGTTTACATTCTTTAGAGTCCTGATTAGAATTAGCCTGCCTATGTAACGCCCCTTGTTACCATAAACGTACAATTGTAATATTAATGTGATACCTACGTAATCATGTGCATAAAAACCTTCAATTGCGTCATAATAAAGCAGAACAGTTATTTGGAAAGATGCTGAGCGTATCTTTTGTGTCTGTTCCCTACTGCAGTAGTTATTACTAATTTGGTACCACTAATCAATATTAGGATAGGAGTTGCCTATCATAAATTTAACCAAGTCACGCCGCACACTGCATGGTCTGCATGGCTGTCGTCCCAAAAGGAAGCCTCTTCTAAAGATGATGCACAAGAAAGGCCGCAAACGGTGCTGAAGACAAGCAGACTAAAGACATGGATTACTGAAACTATGTCCTGTGGTCTGATTAGACCAAGATAAACTTATTTGGTTCAGATGGTGTCAAACATCTGTGGTGGCAACCAGGTGAGGAGTACAAAGACAAGTGTGTCTTGCCTACAGTCAAGCATGGTGGTGGGAGTGCCATGGTCTGGGGCTGCATGAGTGCTGCCGGCACTGGGGAGCTGCAGTTCATTGAGGGAACCATGAGTGCAAAATGTACTGTGACATACTGAAGCAGAGCATGATCCCCTCCCTTCAGAGACTGGGAAGCAGGGCAGTATTCCAACATGATAACGACCCCAAACACACCTCCAAGATGATTACTGCCTTGCTAAAGAAGCTGAGGGTAAAGGTGATGGACTGGCCAAGCATGTCTCCAGACCTAAACCCTATTGAGCATCTGTGGGGCATCCTCAAACGGAAGGTGGAGAAGCGCAAGGTCTCTAACATCTAACAACAGGGGTGTACTCACTTTTGTTGCCAGCGGTTTAGACATTAATGGCTGTGTGTTGAGTTATTTTGAGGGGGCAGCAAATTTACACTGTTATACAAGCTGAACACTCACTACTTTACATTGTACATTTTTTCAGTGTTGTCACATGAAAAGATATAATAAAATATTTCCAAAAATGTGAGGGGTGTACTTTTGTTTGTGAGATACTGTATATATATATATATATATATATATATATATATATATATATATATATATGTATATATATATATATATATGTATATATATATATATATATATATGTATATATATATATATATATGTATATATGTATATATATATATATATATATGTATATATATATATATATATATGTATATGTATATATATATATATATATATATATATATATATATATATATATATATATATATATATGTATATATATATATATATATATATATATATATATAGCTATATCTATATATAGATATATATCTATATATACACACACACACACACACACTAAGTAGAAACAAAAATACAGTATATATACAAATAAAAAATTCAACGTAAACATAACATAGATTAAAATTATTTGATTGGTTTAAAAATGTCAAATCAATTTATAAGTGTGAATGGCATGAGTTGGACCACTGTAATTGCATATAAGACTTATAATCACATATTATGCCCCATACACACAAGCGAAATTTCCGTCGGAAAAATCTTGGATGGCTTTTCCAACGGAATTCCGCTCAAGCTTGGCTTGCATACACACGGTCACACAAAAGTTCCCTGAACTTTCGACCGTCAAGAACACGGTGACATACAACACTATGATGAGCCGAGAAAATGAGGTTCAATGCTTCCAAGCATGCGTCGAATTGTTTCAGAGCATGGGTGTTCTTTTGCACGTCGCATTGCATACAGACAAACGTAATCTCCGATAGGAACTTATTCCGACGGAAAAATAGAGAACCTGCTCTCAATTTTTTGCTGGCGGAAATTCCACCAGCAAAAGTCCAATGGAGCATACACACGGTCGGAATTTCCGACCAAAAGCTCACATCGGACTTTTGCTGGCGGAATTTCCGCTCGTGTGTACGGGGCATTAGTCTTTCACAAGTTGAAAGAAAGACAATACTCCCTAATTGGATTTTTATTGGCAACAACACCACTATGTATTATAAAAGAAAAGATTATTGGTACATGTAAAATGGATCAATCACACATATGATGATCTGATAAAAACAAAGCAGAAAAACACATAGTGTATTCATTACAAGCATACAAAAATGTTATCTAAATAGTGTTACTCTCCAATGTCCGAAAACAACGCACTTCAGGTTCAAGCCTTTCGTCAGGGTTATTAGATAGGAGAATGTATATTCAAATATTTGTCAAAATTGGATAAGATAATGGTGCAATGAGCTATGCAAGCATGAATCACAAGGATCACTGCAGAGGATGGCGTCAGTGGAGATCTCCGACACCACCCCCAAAGGCCAAAGACAGGATGACCCACGGAGGTCCCCACACTGATTGGTTGCAAATCACAGATGGTATAGGAAATAAAAACAGGGGCATGTAATATATATGATGGGTATCATAATATGATCCTTAGCATGGCTCTTCTTAGTACTTAGGTAAACAGTCAGCAAAGGTATGTGGCCTACACCCTCTTCCTGTATTGTCATGTTGTGAGCTTTGTCTGTCAAGATGCCATCCTCCCTGGCAGTGCTGATATTTGAATATACATTCTCCTATCTAATACCCCTGATGAAAGGCTTGACCCTGAAACACGTTGGGTACTGAAGAGTTGTTTTTGGACATTGGATAGTAACACTATTTAGAACACATTTTTGTAAGCTTGTAATGAATTAACTATGTGTTTTTCAGCTTTGTTTTTAAAAGATCATCACATGTGTGATTGATACATTTTACATGTACCAATAAACTTTCTTTTATGATACATAGTGGTGTTGTTGTCGTTAAAATCCCAGTTAGTGGGTATTTTCTTTCTTTTTACATACCAGGGATGTGGCAACTACACAACAATTTCTGACATGGTAAAAACATCTTTATATAATCACAAGTTAATGCATTTCATGGATTTTTTTCTGCTTGTTCAGGATCACTGTCATAGCTGATCATAGTTGTATATAATATCATTGTTCCCCTTAACAGTTATTAATAAATCATCTAGCAATATTTTTCATTTTATACAGTAAAAAAGCACCAGATTACCTTCCTAATTGTGTATACTTTAAATGACAGAATGGCTTGGTTAGACTGTACTTCAGTTAGGTAAAATATTTTTGCCTGTGCTTGGTTTACATGGCAAATACAATTTCCTTATGTTGCATTTTTGAGATTTAAGAGGGATTAAAAGATCCCTGTAGTATGACATAAATGCTAAGAAATTGCACATGGCAAGCAATAAATGTTCATTCTCAGTATGTAATAATCTCTCGCCCATGCAGGGGTTCTGCCTTTTCCTTCTGAAATATTACTGTATCAAGAAATGTGTAGGGAATATTCAGTCAAAATGATTTTTTTACGCTTTAAATAGTTAGGTATACAGTATGTTATGTGCTGAATATTAAGAATCAATTTCAAATAAGATTTCACTTAAACCTTCTTTATATGGAGTACAGTTTAGATAAGTCAAAGTAGTAAAGTTTGTTTGTAGTATTTATTCAACTTAATTTTTTTACACAGTGTTTTAGAGTACATACAGATATCATGTTATGTCAAAGAAGTGTGTAATCTAAGGCCCCTTACCAAACATGTACATACAGGTACATGTGCTGTAAGGGGAACATGGGCGAACTTTAAACGCAAGTTAAATAAGTAGCCCATTAAAAGTGACATAAAAAAAACAGCTTTTGTTGCAATTCTCACTTTCAATCCAAGATATGTTCTCTCTCCAGTGATCCATTTCCACCACTAAATATTACAAGCCATTAGGGTTGAATAATGGCTAGTATCAGTCTGCCCACTTCCTGTGAGCTCAAGCTGTCATGGACATGCCTTCTAGGTTCACTGTGCTTTTACACGCTTGGACACCCCCCATGTTATTACTGATGTTACAATGTTTGCAGCATAAAGAACTGCTATCCTACTGCTACTGGAGGAGGAAGTACCCTTGACGTCATCAAGCTGACCAGAAGCCTGCTGGATCAACGCTATGTATGCTTTTTTTTTATTTGTGTAAGTCCCCAGCCCTGGGCTGGCTAAATTTAGTATATAGCTCTGTTGTAGCCACCTGAGCTGCAATTCAAACCTAGCAACTGATCGCTTCTGTCTGCTTTTGGAATAAAATTCTAGAAAGAGTGTGGCAGGATCAGTTGCTAGAACATACCCAAATCCATGCTCCACTCAAGCTGCGGCATGGGCACCACCCCCCATCCATGATCCATGAGTCTGGCCCCCTGATCTACAAGCAGAGCGCCGGACCATGGATTCCAATGGGCGGGGGTGTTTTTTTGAAGCACGTGATTAGAGCCAGAGGCTCTAGTAGGTCTGAAAAAAGGGTGGGTTCAGGGTACAGAGCTCTGCTCTCTGAACCCAACCAGTTGTGTGACAATAGCAAATGATTATTTACTATTGCCACACTGATCCTCCTCCCGGGCCAATCAGGAAGCGGGTCTTGAGACCCGTCACCCGATTGGCTGAAAGGACAGGTGAGCCTATTGAATCCTAGAGGTAGAGGGAGGAGACGCATGGCGGAAGGCGCCGTGATGCAGAAGAGGAGGAGAGGACACAGGAGCCCGTAGGAGCGCTGCTCATCCACTACCTAGATGGGGTAAGTGCCGGGCCAGATGACTGACTGACCGGCTAGGGGGGTGGTTGTTTGCCGCCCCCTTAAAAAAAACACCAGCTGCCACTGCTCACAAGGATAGGTCTGCTGACTTCCCAATCCTTTTGAGCAAGCCAGCAATGGTGAAACATGTCAAGATTTTGATGGTTTTGGATGGAGACATGATTACAGTAAATATTTTTTGACAACCATTTAATACAAGTAAGAAGAGCTTAGTTTTCGAGTGCAGCTTATATTTTCTATACTTCAGGATCAGTCGCTGGATTATGAAAAGTTATGTGACCTTAGTCAAATTCTGAGAGGCTGGCCAAGAAGGTATGGCTAGAGAGAAGATAAATGTTTGGGAGGATCTGATCAGATCTCTCTTCCCCTGGGACTTTACCCCTGGGAAAACTACTGCTAATAGGCCTCAGCAAGGAAGACTTGCCGAAAGCAAACTTACCTATGGAAGCTTAGCTGGAGGTGGGAGTCCTTTTCCAGGTGCAGAAGTACTTGAGGGTGAGATGCTATAAGTTGCTGACAAGGACTGTGGCTACTATCATAGGGTCTTATATTGACTGTCTGCCTCCTCTTTCTTCAGTATCATTTTATGGTTGCTGGTATAGGACCTAATACTGCCGGAACAAGAATTTTCAGTAAAATGTCCTCTAGGATTTTGTTCAAGATCTGCAATAAAACTTTTAAAAGGCTGAGCTGGATTTTTCGGTGTGCTTTTGGGACTGGAGACAGACAGCCTCTAACAGGTAAGTAATTAATTTCCAGAGGCCCCTGCAGAGGTCATTGCTACATTTTCTGGTGGGAACCTTAGGTGGGCAGGGGTATATATTATTTATGTAAACATGGAGCTCCACTTTAAAGCTTTTTATTCACAATGATGTGCAATGATTTCAGACTATTTTGTACTTACTACCAAGTAGCCCTGTAAATATTTGTGTAAATGGTTTCTTCCCAGAAGGGATAATGACCCGCTCATAAACTTGGATAAATTATATACAGTATCTCACAAAAGTGAGTACACTCCTCACATTCTTGTAAATATTTTATTATTTCTTTTCATGTGACAACACTGAAGAAATCACAGTTTGCTACAATGTAAAGTAGTGAGTGTACAGCTTGTATAACAGTGTACATTTGCTGTCCCCTCAAAAATAACTCAACACGCAGCCATTAATGTCTAAACCGCTGGCAACAAAAGTGAGTAAACCCCTAAGTGAAAATGTCCAAATTGTGCCCAAAGTGTCAATATTTTGTGTGGCCACCATTATTTTCCAGCACTGCCTTAAACCTCTTGGGCATGGAGTTCACCAGAGCTTCACAGGTTGCCACTGGAGTCCTCTTCCACTCCTCCATGACGACATCACAAAGCTGGTGTTAGAGACCTTGCACTTCTCCACCTTCTGTTTGAGGATGCCCCACCGATGCTCAATAGGGTTTAGGTCTGGAGACATGCTTAGCCAGTCCATCACCTTTACCCTCAGCTTCTTTAACAAGGCAGTGGTCGTCTTGGAGGTATGGTTAGGGTTTTTATCTTGTTGGAATACTGCCCTGCGGCCCAGTCTCTGAAGGGAGGGAATCATGCTCTGCTTCAGTATGTCACAGTACATGTTGGCATTTATGGTTCCCTCAATGAACTGTAGCTCCCCAGTGTCGGCAGCACTCATGCAGCCTCAGACCATGACACTCCCACCACCATGCTTGACTGTAGGCAAGACACACTTGTCTTTGTACACCTCACCTGGTTGCTGCCACACACACTTGACACCATCTGAACCAAATAAGTTTATCTTGGTCTCATCAGACCACAGGACATGGTTACAGTAATCCATGTCCTTAGTCTGCTTGTCTTCAGAAAACTGTTTGCGGGCTTTCTTCTGCATCATATTTGGAAGAGGCTTCCTTCTGGGATGACAATTTGATGCAGTGTGCGGCGTATGGTCTGAACACTGACAGGCTGACCCCCCACCCCTTCAACCTCTGCAGCAATGCTGGCAGCACTCATATGTCTATTTCTCAAAGACAACCTCTGGATATGACGCTGAGCACGTGCACTCAACCTCTTTGGTCGACCATGGCGAGGCCTGTTCTGAGTGGAACCTGTCCTGTTAAACCGCTGTATGGTCTTGGCCACCATGCTGCAGCTCAGTTGCAGCATTCTATGCATTAAAGTGAAAAACCTTCTGTGGTGCAGCTGCCCCCCAGAGCCCCCCTTTTTCTTACCTGTACCCGATTGTTCCAGCGACAAGCACAAACCCAGCAGCTCCAGCCCCTGTCTCGGGTCCTCATTGGATAGATTGATAGCAGCAGGAGCCATTGGCTCCTGCTGCTGTCAATCAAATTCAGTGACATGGGAGCTGGGGGCAGGGCCGAGTCCTGCTGTCTGTGTCAATGGAATGGGAGTGCGCCCGCACGAGTGCCCCCATGGGGTGCGGGGGACCCCAGAAAAGGAGGATCGTGGCCACTCTGTGCAAAACTCTTGCATAGAGGAGGTAAGTAAAACATGTATTTTTTTTTTTTTTAAACAAACCTTTACAATCACTTTAAAGTTTTAGTAGCTTGACAGACAGTGACTTGATCCAAAAGACATTTTGCAAATCATAGATAATTGTAATCCAAAAACTTAGGCAGATCATAACACATGAACATCAGATAGGTTGAAAAATTATAGTGTGTCTAGCTCCAGCAGAATAGAGTACTTGATTGAAGACACTATGTTTATTTCTAAGCACTACTCTGATCTAATGGTACTTTGTAAAGTCAAAAATAATAGCATACAGACGTGGTCAAATGCCTTAGATTTATGGGAAAGGCATGAAAAGAATTTCAAAATAATCATACAAATACAGTCATAGCATATAGAGATTGGTTACTTGTAATTTTTGCGTTTATTATATCAGCAAAGTATATAAAGTAAACAAATTACACAAATTTTTTTTTCTCATGTGGCAAAATGCAGGCATTTTATGTGGTATGGAAATATGATTAATAATGCTATTACTGGCCCTCTTACTCTTACTCTTTTTCTAATATATGCAATCATAAATCATGTAATTTGGCTGTCAATGATAAATAATCATAGAGTACATTTAATACAAATATTCTTCAGATGTATGGGTTTTCATGCCTGTACATTGCCTTCAAATAAAAAGCCCTTTAGCACCTACATTGTCTAACCAGATAGATCATATTAACAAAAAACATTCCTTTAAAAGAAACCTGTAATGAAGAAGTATGTAGGCTGTCATTGTTGACCTCAACTTCTGAACCATCTGGATCCCCAGCTGTCATGCTGATCCAATGTCTTTTATGCAATAACTTGCAGCAAGCCCACAAATTAGGAGTTCTTACTTCAGTCTGACTCTTCTAGTCCGCATGTTTGTTCCAGATGAGTGCTACAATTCAACCCTTTAAATCTCAATACAAATTAGCTTTAACTCACAAGGCTAGATGTTACCCAAAAAATGTAATCACTCTCCCATCAGCAGGGATTGAAGCATTGGCTAAAAATGACAACAGAGCTGAGAGAAGGGTGGGTTATGCTTTCCTTCCTGTGGGAGCTTGTGATGGAAGGCGTAATATGTTTTTTTTTTTAATATCAGATGTGTCTGGACTGTTGAAACCTGATTACACCTAAGCCGTTTGGATACTGCTGGGGATAGCCTGGAATGCCAGCAGAGAAAGGTTACCCAGCAGGGTGTTTGTAACAAGGAGTCATAAATGAGAATTTATCTCCTGAAGGATGTTCTTGCATAGGCCTCCTGATGTATGGGGGGGGGGGGGGGGAGTAGAGGGGCATTAGAAATAATAGTCCCTTAAGGGTTCTCATTGGACAGAGGGCTACATGTGTGGGCAGAGGGTGTTTGTGTGGGTCAGTGTTGCCAACCTACTAGATTGAAATTTACTGACACCCAAAATATACTGGCACAGCCAAGTTTTTACTGGCATTTCCAGAAGTTACAAAATTACAGTTTTAAGTGCAAATGCAAAAGACAAGACACAGCTTGGGACAAGTCCTTTATTAGAAAATAAAAATGTCCCACGATGTCCATTCATCTTCTTCTATCATGCTGCCCCCCACTGACACCATGGGGAAGTCTTCGTGGCGTCAGAGGGGGCGGGGTCACCCGGTTACATCACCGGGTGGCCCTGCCCTCAGTTATATAAGAACTGTCACAAGCGAAGAAGCGTCACACGGCAGGAGCCTCCCATGGAGGTGGATCAGTTGCGGATTTTTTTTTTTCTTTTTTGGTTCGTCGTGGCGAGATAGAAGAAGATGAATGGGCAAAGGTGCGCATGCACGGGACTCCCGAGGAGACGCTCTAATCGAGAGCTCCGCACCGCTCCGGCCCTTCTCCTCCCCCAGAGCTCTCAGATCGAGCAGAACCGGCACCAGACTTTCCCCGGGGCTCACCGAACCTCCCCAGCTCACCAACACATGACGAGCGGATCGAAAAAGAGCGAGGTGAGCCGTCAATTGCTCTTTAATCAGGCGGCCCCTGACCCGTCCAAGATGGCGACCGCAACTTCACAGAGGGACAGCATGGATGTCACAGACCACACTTTCCCCACCCAGCAGAGCGCTGACATGCTGGCGGCTACAGTAAGTCTCAGCACCACTCAAGGGACCCCCCCCGGTCAACACTGACTCCCTCCATATCAAGTCCCGGGGTGACATTATTCTCCCTCCCAGGCTCCATGCTCCTCTAGGCCTAACAGGGCCCGCCCATCCACCGGCCTCACAGCAGCCCCAGCCCCAGGACATGCAGCTCTTGTTACAGAGCTTTTCAGATATGCTGGCAGCAGGATTAGCTCAGAATGCCACCCAGATCACAGCTACTATTAAGGCTGACCTACAAAACTTGGGCTCCCGGATAGATGCAATTGAGCAGGTGGTGGATAACACTGCTGCATGCACAAACCAGAACACGGCCTGTATTCAATCGCTTCAAGACCAGCTAGATACGGCCTTATCCAAAATAGACGATTTGGAGAACAGAAATAGATGTTACAATTTCCGTATTCGTGGGATACCCGAAACGATAACAGATGTACCAAAAACCGTCCAATTATTCATCAAAGACCTCATTCCAGACATCCAAAACCACAGACTTGAACTGGACAGAGCGCACAGAGCCCTCCAGCTTCCCCGCCAAGATGGCCTCCCGAGGGACATCGTGGTCAAACCACATTTTTATGGCGTGAAGGAGGAAATTATGAGAAGATCCCGCAACATAGAGAACCTGTCATTTCAAGGACATAAGATTCAAATCTTTGCTGACATCTCGCCAGCTACAGTACAAAAGAGAAGAGCGCTCAAGCCATTGCTGGTAATACTTGCCCAAAATTCCATCAAATATCGCTGGTCGTTTCCCTTTCGCCTTCAATTCCACTACAAAGATGTTCCCTACCACTTCTCCAACTTCCAAGATGGGGAGCATTTGCTCCTGCAACTAGGCCTGATCTCGCAATCCCTGTCTTCCCTACACGAAACACCCACCCCGGGGTCCTCCAAGAGACCCCCCCCCGGGCAGCCCCCTTACTCCACTATGGAACAAGCAGCTACCAAAGCGGCAACGGGACTCTCGCTCCACAAGATGAACATTATCCCTCAAGCCGGAATAGGACTCTCTTTTTCCAAACTACCCGCTGGACTGAGGACCAAGTGTTTTCTTCAGAATAGGGGCATCCCTACGGCAAACAAACCGCTGTATTCCTTTCCTGACTGCTATTGCCCACAACTAGGCCCCCCCTAGCTCAGATAATGGCTACTGGGGTTCCCTTTCCAGGCTAAAACGTATCCTCTGGACGAGGAAATATACATAAAGGCATTGCCAAGTAGACAATATAATGGCTACCCTCGTAAAAACGGGGGGGAAAAAAAGAAGAAAGAGCATGCTTTATTTTTCTTTTCGATTTTTCCCCTTTTTCCTCCACTACCCCATCCCCCCAGCATTTACTACCCCGCCCCCTCCCCATTGTTTTTGCACTATTACTCTCGGTCTCCCCCCTTTTTTTTTTTTTTTTTTTTGTACCTAAGGTCCTATTGCCAACAATTTAAATTGCTTTCCCTCCTGGTGACCGATCCCATATTTGTTTTTTATCGCCTTACATTGGGGGATCCAGACGGCCGGAGCGGCCCTGCATACCACCCTCTCTGTTGTGACTTTAGGGGTCTCAGTGCCCCTCTGGTGACATCAGGTAGACAACCCATTTTGAGGTTGCCCTCTCCCCTTTTTCTCCGGACTCCCCCATTTAGGGGAATCCGGACTAGGACTAGCAACACTAGTCCGAGTTTTCATTATTTCCTTTATACACTTGATCCTAGTTTGATCTCATTTATTGTTGATTTTGCACTTAATGTTTGCAGTATTTTTATACCTGATTAATCTACTTGTCCTACATTTCTCTCTCTCCCTCCTTCTCTCTCTTTTTCCCTCCCACTCCTCTCCTTTGTCTTCCCTCCTCTCCCCCCCCTCTTTTTCACACTCCCTCCAGGAATCCTCGAGAAACATACCTACAGACCCAGCCTTCAGGAAGACTAATGAATCCAATCCTCTTCGAGTCGACTTCCATTTCCGGGCGGTCCTGGTAAGCTCCATTTGCCTCATATCGCTCCGCACTCCATACACCCATGGCTGACCCTATTACCCAGGCACGCTCATTAAAAATAGCGTCGCATAATGTTCAGGGACTCAACTCCCCCTCTAAACGCCGCAAGGCATTTCAAAGCTACCACGCCAGGGGCCTCGATGTTATACTACTTCAGGAAACCCATTTCCCAGCCAGTTATAACCCCACCTTCCTGCACCGTAACTTCCCGACTTTTTTCCTGGCGAATGCTGACACCAAGAAAAGGGGTGTCGCCATTCTCTTGTCCAAAAATACTCCCTTTACACTCACGCACACGATCAAAGACCCAGAGGGCAGGTATATTTTAATAAAAGGAACAATAGGGGGTATTCTATACTTCATTATCTCCTATTACGCCCCTAATCAACGACAGGCACATTTCTTCACCTCTATGCTATCGATTCTAGCCCCTCACTTGGAAGGCAGAGTGATCATGGGCGGTGATTCTAACATCGCTTTTGATCAACTGCTGGACAAGTCTTCTCAAGGGAGAGCTCGTCTTAAAAAACCCACCCACTCAAAGCCTCAAAATAGCCCGCCTTCTACATGATATGGGCCTGATAGATGCCTGGAGGGAATTAAATCCCACGGCAAACGACTATACCCATTTCTCGGCTCCACATAATACATACGCCAGAATTGATCATATTTTCCTCCCAAATTCTGATATTCATACAGCATCCAAGGCCTCCATACAGGAAGTCCCATGGTCAGACCACTCCTTAGTGACACTTAAAATCTCATGCTCCCTTTCTCCCTCTGGGCCTCCACAATGGCGCATAAGTAAATCTCTACTAGCTAACCCCGTCCATTGTATAATTCTAGAAAAAGACATCAGGGAATTCTTTCGTATTAATGATACGGGGGACATCTCTCCTAGTGTGCTCTGGGGTGCCCACAAGGCAGTCCTCAGAGGGAAAATGATCCAAATGGCGTCTAAACTCAAAAGGGAAAGAAAAGCGGATATTCTGCAAATGGAAAGGGAATTCCAGTCCCTCAGTAAGTCCCGTAAAGCTGACCCTTCTCCCTCAACCCTGTCCAAGCTAGAAGCCGCCCGAGTAGCACTTAATCTGGCCCTTACCTCTAATGCAGACAAGCATCTTGAATGGCTCAGCGGCAGATTTTATATCCAGGCAAATAAAATAGGCCCCCAGCTGGCTGCTAAATTATCCCCCAAAATTAAAACTTTCTCACTTCCCAAGATCAGATCCCATTCGGGAACTCTCACACAAAATCCCCAAAAAATCTTGGAAACCTTCCAGGATTTTTATTCCAAGCTATACTCAGCCCCCGTCCCTACCAACTCAAACAACTCAGACCGTATTGAATCCTTCCTCAATAACCTCGATATTCCCACACTTTCGGACTCCCATAGGTCCATTATGGAATCCCCCTTCAGGGTGGAGGAAATTCATGAAGTCATAAAGAACCTCAAAACAGATTCAGCCCCAGGCCCTGACGGCTTCTCCGCACATTACTTTAAAGCTTTTTCGGTTATCCTCTCTCCTTATCTGGCCCGCCTCTTTAATTCTCTCCGCGCGGGGTCCCCCTTGGAACCGTCTGCCAACTTGGCATACGTTTCAGTAATCCCCAAACCGGGCAAAGACCCTAGTGACATAAGCAATTACAGACCAATCTCATTGATAAACAATGATTTAAAAATTATGACGAAAATTCTGGCTAATAGACTAGCTTCCTTCATAGCTAACTATATCCACAAGGACCAGGTGGGGTTTATCCCCGGAAGACAGGGGCCGGACCAGATTAGGAGAGCGGTAGATTTAATTTCCCTCATGCAATCGTCATGGGATGGGGGACCCTCTCATCCAGGATATGTCCTATCGATAGATCTCCAAAAGGCCTTCCACACGGTCACCTGGCCATACCTCTTTACTGTATTGCGGAAATGGGGTTTTGGCCCGGAATTTATTACTACCATATCCTCCCTCTATTCCTCCCCTAAAGCACGTATTAAAATACAAGGCCACCTTTCCGAAGAATTCTCTATACTAAAAGGGACTAGACAAGGCTGCCCTCTTTCGCCGATTCTATTCGCAATAGCGATAGAAACCTTGGCTTTAGCCATAAGACAAAACCCTAACATTCACGGAGTGCAGTGCGGCCAAAAAACCCATAAGTGCGCCCTATTCGCTGATGACGTCCTCCTGTTTGTCACATCCCCCCTCATTTCCACCCCCAACATTCTCCAACTACTTAACTCCTTTGGCTGCATATCGGGACTTCAGGTTAACATGGCCAAATCAATAGCCCTGAATATCTCCTCCCCACACGAGCTGGTAGAGAGGCTCAAGACCCATTTCCCCTTCACTTGGTGTGACTCATCCCTACCATACTTAGGTGTCTCCTTATCAGCGAAAATAGATCAGCTCTACCACCACAATTACCCCCCAATGTTTAAGAAACTTTCAGAAGATCTCATGCATTGGGCCCGCTATAAAATGTCCTGGTTAGGTAGAATCAATTCAGTCAAAATGACTTTACTCCCCAAAATCCTGTATCTCTTCTGCTCCCTACCCATTCCCATTCGAAAACACACACTAGACAAACTCCAGGCATCAATCACCAGATTTATCTGGGGGGGGAAGGGTCACCGTTTTTCCAAGCAGGTGCTATACCGACCTAAGAAGAAAGGAGGGCTAGGCCTACCTAATTTATGGTGGTATTATTAGGCGGCACAACTCTGCCAATTCTCAGCTATATATTCTAAAGGCTCTAGGCCTGATTGGGTTGACATTGAACGACAGGCCACTCCTAACCATACTCTAGACTTCCTGGCTTGGAGACCACAAAAAGATAGACCCCCGATCCTTTCCCCATCCTTATCTCATTCAATGGCCCTGTGCGACACACTTTACAAGAAACATCACATCACTTCCGAATGGTCACCCCTGGCACACATCTTTCACAATCCTCAATTCCAACCGGGTATGAACATCGAGGCCTTTAGGTGGTGGCTCGACAAGGGCCTTTACAGAATAGGACAATTTTTCATTAACTCTGGGCCCATATCGCTCAAATACTGCATCTCTAAATTAGAGATGCCAGCATCAGAGACCTTCCGTTACTATCAACTTTCACATTTCTTACGAGGGATTTGGAAAAACTCGTCAGTCCCACTATCGGTTACACCATACGAATTCTGGTGCTCCTCAGCCATGGGTGTAAGGGGTGGAATATCCCTCATATACTCTGCACTAGCAGAACCCCGGGAGAAAGCGAATTATATGCTGCAATGGGAGCGGGATCTGCAACTCGAATGGGACATGGATACCTGGCATACTTGTGTTTCCCGTTCCTTTAAAGGCATGCTTAGCTCCTCACTGATGGAGGCAGATCTCAAGGTCATAACCAGGTGGTACCTGGTACCAACCCGAATTACTAAATTCTATCCAAATTCTTCGCCCCTCTGCTTCAGAGGCTGTGACCATATAGGTTCCCTACTTCACACATTTTGGGACTGTCCCAAAATTAGAGGGTTTTTGTAACGGAATATTTCACCTCATCCGCAAAACCACAGGATTTGCAGTCCAACAATGTCCCACAATAGCTCTACTAAATTACAACATCCCGAAAGTACCTAGATTGTCACGATTTCTGATTCACTTCATTCTGCTTGGGGCCAAGATTACGTTGGCTCATGCCTGGAAAAAACCCTCGGTTTCCCTTCACCAGGCCAAACTAAAAATTTCCTGGATTATGACACAGGAAAAGGTCTCGAGCAGCATATTAGACACCTCTGACAAATTCAGACTGATTTGGGAGCCCTGGGCTCGTTTCCTAGGACTACCACCTCTTACCTGAATCGGCACAAGGTATAGGGGCCCCCAGGCTCCGGTCGGATCCAGGTCTGCCCCTTTATTCGCGAGGATTCCTGTCCCCAACCTTTTCATTCCCTTTCTCTTTTCTCCCCTCCGTTTCCCCCTGTTCTTCTTCCTTCTTTCTCTTTAACCCTAATACCTTTTGCCCAAAATCCTTCTAAGTATGATGAGCAACGGTTGAGAATAGAGTACCTGGCAGAAACCCCCTTAACTGTATATTTTTCCTTCAATGACATATTAAGGCTATACAATTAGTAGAAGGGAAAATTTCACATTATAGTGATTCTTTCGATATTGTTACAGTTAGGCTCATAGCCTGTTCTTACTCCCTTCTTTGAAAAGACAGAGCTCTCATTTGAACAACAATGGGCGGCCCGTAAGCTCAGGACAGGTCCAGAGAAGGCTATTATACTCTCCCAGGGTCCCTTCAGGCGGGTCCGCGTACAGCAGCTTCCCAATTGGGGTGCGTGGCCGTCCCTGGAGGATCCCTGGTACTCGTGAACTATAGGTTCCCTGTCCTGATCTCTGGCAGCCTTATTCTAGGAAATAGAGTTCTGATTGATGACCTTGAGTCCTCATATGTTTACACTCTTATCCTGTACTTGAATCAAGGGGAGATACATGTACATTCTGACACTATTGTACCTTATATTGTTATGTTACTTCTGGTGGTCTCTGCCAGTTTGATAATTTTGTACTGTTATTTATTTTTCAATAAACAGTATTTAAAACTAAAAAAAAAAAAAAAAAAAAAAAAAGAAGAAGATGAATGGACATCGTAGGACATTTTTATTTTTTATTTTTTTAATAAAGGACTTGTCCCAAGCTGTGTCTTGTCTTTTTTAACATTTTGACTTTTTTTTGTGAAATGGTAGGGGGACTTGTACCCCGTTACCATTTCACACAGGGGGGAGGCTGGGATCCAGATTCCGATAAACCCCCCACCCACCGGGCAAGGGTTGTGAGGATGAGGCCCTTGTCCCCATCAACCTAGAAATAAATCAAAGTCAGCAGCTACAAATACCGTAGCTGCTGACTTTTAATATAAGGACATTTACCTCTCCAAGGATCCAGCACCATCCTCACCCAAGCTGATTCTTCAATTGGTGTTGGGTCAAGGCGCCACCATTTTAAAAGAGAAGTATGGGGGGCAGGGTTTCATAATGCTGCATCTGTCCCCCGCTGGCTCTAATGCCCCGTACACACGGTCGGACTTTGTTCGGACATTCCGACAACAAAATCCTAGGATTTTTTCCGACGGATGTTGGCTCAAACTTGTTTTGCCTACACACGGTCGCACAAAGTTGTCGGAAATTCCGATCGACAACCACGCGGTCACGTACACCACGTACGACGAGACTAGAAAAGGCCGGTTCAGAACCAAGCGCGGCACCCTTTGGGCTCCTTTTGCTAATCTCGTGTTAGTAAAAGTTTGGTGAGAGACGATTCGCGCTTTTTCAGACTCGTGGCTTTCAGATCGTTTTCTGCCGTTCAGTTTGTGCTTGTGGGTTTGTATCTGCTCTTCAGTGCGTGCAGTCAGTTCGTATCGGAGTTTTCTGTGTGATCTTGCCTGCTCGTTGCTGTTTTTCAGGTCGCTCTTCACAGGCCTTGCTGTTCTTCAGTGCGTTCTGTTACTTCGTTCTGAGCAGCCGACCGTTTTCTAGCCATGTTTCATATGCGTACTCCTCGTAGAGTTCGTGCTGTGCGGGGGCTTGGTGTTGGGGTCCTGACCTTGACACAAGTCCAGTCCATGAACAGGGTGGGGAGGAGTTCATGGACCAAGAATTGGTTGCTTCAGTGTGACCAGTTCTCTCATATGCCTTTGCTCCGTGAGATCCTTGAGAATAATCCAGATGATTTCAGGAACTTTCTCAGGATGACGGACCCCGTATTTCACCGTCTGTTGGCTTCGCTGACCCCCTATATCAGCAGGCAGGATACCTGCATGAGGCAAGCCATCACTCCGGAGCAGAGGTTGGTCGCTACCCTGCGGTATTTGGCCACAGGGAGAAGCCTGCAGGACCTCAAGTTCTCGACAGGCATCTCCCCCCAGGCTCTTCTTTGTGGACATTTACTGCTTGTGTTTGTTTGAGCTGACCCTGACAGAAATGTGTTGAGTGCAGAAAATGTCGTGATTGTGTAACTTTACAAAGCACTGTTGGCTGTTATTTACTAAATGCAAAGACACTTTTCACTACAAGTGCACTTGCAACTGCACTGAAACTGCACTTGTAGTGCAAAGTGGATTTGCCCTTAGGAAATAACCCCCATTTTCTCATAAAACAACAATTACATCACCCCAAAAGTGTTGTAGTGTTGAGACAATAATCCACACATTCTTGATGAGCAATCTTTTTAATACCTGCACAATCACATGTGCATTTACCAAAGGTTTTTCTGACAAACCAACATGCTTGTTGTATAACAATTTTTGTGGTGTCATTATCCAAAATCAGAACGTGCATTTTATAGAAAACAGGCCTGTGTAAAACCCACAAGAAAGACACAAATCTTGATCTTACAAAGTTCACATTTGGTAGAACTGGAAGGCAATATCAGACATGAGTATTTAGGAACTGTGTTTGATATTGCGTTCAGATGGGGGGAAATCACCCCAGGAAAAGCCAAATTTGGAAGATGCACACAAATTTCACAATGTCAACATGTGCTAATTGCCATCATGGGGGATCAAGGGACGTGTTTTGGGGGAGAAAGCCCTTCCTCACCGTTACTTTATAATTGAGGAAGGGGTTGCACCCCCAAAACGCGTCCATTGATCTCCCGTGATGGCAGATAGCACATGTTGGCACACTGTGTGCATCCTCCAAATTTGGCTTTGGGAAAAATCACAAAAGCATTTTGCACATTGTAGCACACAAAAGAAAAAAGTGATTTGGAGGGGTTTTAAACTCGCCCCAAAACATCAATGATGTTTTTATATTTTGGAATAACATCATTGATGTTTTGCTTGATGTTTTCCAATTGTAAATTACACCCCATGATCTCCCCGATCAGGATCTGGGCACTTTCGGATGTGAAAGGATCTTCATCCACAACCTCACGATCACCTAAAAAGAGAGGAACCCAAAAATAAATTTGGTCTAAAAAATGCCGCCATCCCTCTCTTATCTGAGCCTGTGGTTGCAGACACTCACCTGTTGTGGTGACTAGTTTCACCACGTCTTCTTCCTCCTGCTCATCTTGTGTTGGGGGGATTTCCCCTTCTTCCAGAGGGGATGGGGCTCTGGTCTCCTCGGATGAGGGGTGTCCTCCGAGTCTTTTCTCCCCTATGTAAAACAAAAATGGTATAATTAGCACACAGATATTTGATGGCAGAACTAGAAATAGGAAACATTGCTTGGAAATGGGGTACAATTGTCTATTTTAGCCGAGTTCCAAGATGTGGCTTTTTTAGTGTCCTTTGTCAAGCTGCAATACTTTACCTGTTTAGTACAAGCTTCACAGATGGAGACCCCCCTATAGTATACACTGGAGCACCTGTGTGGCCCCCCTAATAAAAATGGTGTTCTGGGGTCCCACATTAGTGCTCCAGTGTGCAGATGTGAAAACAGCTGCTCAGTGTCCTCTCCTTACACAGAATCTAGTTTGCATTTCATTCTAGTAACAAACCCATCTTCACAACCCAATTCTTTGAAGACAAGTATAGGGCGTCAAAATGGTGGCCAAATGCATATGGCCTAAACAATGGTATTTTTTCGTCCGAAATAAAAATGTGTGATCCGAACGAATAATGTGCCCATGAACATGAAAGTTGCCATTTTAAACTGTACAACAGTTCCTAAAAGTACATGGAGCAGCACGAACGTAATAAACACAAGAACAATAGGAACACAGCACAACTACTTACTTTTTTGCAGCACTCTCCGGATCTTTCTGTACTGCTCATGTTCTCGTAATTTCAGGTCCGACCACCGCTTCCTGAGCTGATCTTTCGATCGTCGTACCCGGAATTTCCGGTGCAGACTCCTGACCACTTTCGCCATGATCTTGACCTTTCGGACATTGTGGTTGGGGTAAGGCCCATACTTTCCATCATAGTCGGCCCTCTTCAGGATGTCCACCATCTCCAACATCTCCCCAAAGGACATATTTGAGTCCTTTAATCTCCTTCTGGATCGGGACGTTTCAGGCTCCGGCCTTTCCTCCTCCTCCTCCTCGTTGCTGTAATTAGCACGATCCTGCTGTCTATCCGCCATGTGCTCTTCCTCCACTGCGCCGAACGAAAAGGGGTGGGGAATAGAATAGAAAGAACGTCAGGGGCGGGCGGAGTTATACGCATGCGCAGTGTGTATAAATCGTAACGCGCGCGTCTTACGTACGATCTGTGAGCGGAGGAAGGAGCATCGGAGACGCCGATCGTGCTAACGAAGGTAGGATCTAAACTTGGGCCTATACTTCGAAATGGAAGCCTATATTGTAACAAGATTAGGGGAGTTTGGCCTGACATTAGGGTTTGTCTTGTGTTGTGTCTTGCAGAGAAAATGGATGGGTTCAACGACCACAATTTCCTGCCCCTGTTTATAGACAAGTACAGGGAGCTGCCCTGTCTGTGGCAGGTGAGACACCCCCACTATAACCATAAACAAAAGAGGCAGGCAGCGCTAGAGAAACTGCTGGAGTTGGTGAAGCCGGTGGTCCCCACAGCAACCATCCCTTATTTAAAAGCCAAAATTGGTGGTCTGAGGAGCACGTATCTAAGGGAGCGCAAGAAGGTCACAGATTCCCAGAGATCCGGAGCTGCAGCAGATGACATTTATGTCCCCAGGCTGTGGTACTACGAGAGACTGCGATTTCTGTCAGACCACACTGAAGTCAGGGAATCCCTCTCTACTCTTCCTTCCACGCTTCCTTCCATACCAGCTGAGGCTTCCGATGTCCAACCTGGGCCTTCCAGCCAGGAAGAAGTGGAGGAGCCCAGCTGGAGTCAGGTATAGCATTCCTCTACAGATTTCTGGGCAATAAATAAATGATCTTTACTAGATGTTATTATTGATCACTAATTGCTGATTGAAAAAAGTGTTTTACATATCAATAGACAGTAGTGGGCACCCAAAATTGGGACAAGAATGCAAAATGCTGGGCTCAGAATGATAGTCTGTTATATTTGTTAACATTCAATTTGCAGCAGTCAGGAGGTGAAAATTGTGTGTGACTGATGTAAAAAATACTAAAACTATGTCCCTTTTTCATACACAGGAAGACCTCAGCCAGGAGGAGGCTGTGGAATGTGGCAGTCAGGAGGAGGCGGGAATTAGTGTCAGCCAGGAGGAGGCGGGGCTAAGTGTCAGCCAAGAGAAGCCTGGGACAAGTCGCAGCCTGACTGAGTCTCAGGTTCCTCCCCTCCGCCTGCCACATAAACGAGCCAGGAAGACGACTCCCAGTCCTGTGCAGGATTCAGCATACAGGCTGATCCAGGAGGCTTCGGCGTCCCTCAGAGCCTTCCCCAGTCCTGAAGAGGCCTTTGCCTGCATGGCTGCAACCAAATTGCTGGGCATGCAGGAGGGCCAACGCAAGATCTCTGAGGACCTGATTTATAAAGTGCTACGTAAGGGGGAGAGTGGGGAACTGACACCCAAGACGGATGTCATTGAGATCGACGATCCTCCTCCTCCTCCTGCTGCCACAACTCCACCACCACAGCCAAAGGCTGGAAGGAAGCGTGGAAGGAAGACCAAAGAGTGATGACCCTGAGTGTCTGGTCTGACAGAATCTGCAGTCTCTCGTATGACCACAGCCTGGGGACACAGATGTCATCTGCTGCTTTTGGATCTCTGGGACTTCTGGACTAGACTGCCCTCCCTTAGATAAGGACTCCTCAGGCCACCAATTTTGCTTTTAAATAATTGATGTCTGCCCTGGGGGTCCAAGGCTTCGCCCACTTCTGCAGTTTCTCCAGCGTTGCCTCCCTCTTTGTTTATAGTTGTAACCCCTAATAAAAGTTTTTTGGTAAATTCTACTCTCCTGTGTGTGTTTTCATCCAAAAAAGACAGTTTGTTGGTGACGATTCAGGTACATTTCTAAAAACATAAAATGTGAAATTAACAAGGGACAATAACACCAAACAATCTCCTACAGATTAAATAGAACAACATATCAATGGTGTTGTGGGAACTTGTCACAAAAAACACACAAACATTTTCGGGAGTACAAATCAAAATCAACAAAAAAAAAATTAAAAAAGAGAAACACAAAAAAAGAATCTACATTAAAGTAAAAAAAAAAAAAATATGTTGTCAGATGTGAGAAATCAAAATATATTGAGGGAATCCCGATAAATAGTAACGAAAGAAGTTTGTGAGAAGTGTGTGTGAATATGAGCAGCAAAACTACTTAATTCTTGTCACATTATAAAGAAGAAGAGAGTGCGCTGTATTAAACCATTTTGAACATTGCAGCGTGACGAAAGTGCTGTATCCATTGCGAACGCTAAGTTTACCATAACGAGCTGTCCCGTGTCGGAATTTCTTCTGAACATGCGTGGCACTTTGTGCGTCGGAACAGGCCACACACGGTCGGAATTGACGCGATCGGATTTTGTTGTCGGAAAATTTTATCTCCTGCTGTCCAACTTTGTGTGTCGGAAAATCCGATGGAAAATGTCCGATGGTGCCCACACACGGTCGGAATTTCCGACAACACGCTCCGATCGGACATTGTCCATCGGAAAATCCGACCGCGTGTACGGGGCATAAGACTGAGAACCAAGCGATCAAACACCACCAATCAGGGCTCCCTGAGCAGAGATCTGGTGTCAGAAACCAACTCTCTGGTCTGCCCCCCCACTCGCTCACTGGAGCACTGGGCTGTGAAGGAGGTGGGAGCAGCCAGCTCAGGCTCTTAGCGGCTCACTGAGAGGCTGAGCCAGGTGCCGGTCCAGGCTTGTGGGTGGATCCTGACTTTATTGTCGCAATCTTTCCTGAGTCTGGACCGGCTCTGTGAAGTCAGACGACGGGGGGCTTCAGCCAGCTGTCTGCTGAAAACAGGTCACTGCAGTGCACTCCTGTAATCCACAGGAGAAGTACAGCCAAATGAGCTTTGGCTGTACTTCTCCTTTAACTAAGGGAACCTATTAGTGAAGCCTTGTGGCTTTATAGCCGATTTCCCACTGCGCATTTGCGAGCCGCTCTGCACTTTGTGAATGGTCCCTCAGTCTTCTGGGACCTGTCCCAGAAGGCTGCAGGGAAGGAGGGAGCACTTTTAATTGCAGGAAGCTATAATACAGCTTCAGTGAATGGAGGAGGCGGCACTCTTGATGAGTTCCTTTGACAGGTCCAGCTGCTTTTTTTAACCCAAACAGCACAGGAAGATTACTGCTGGGATAGTATAGGGGTGGGGCACAGGATTGAAGATTTCAAGAGAGCAGCCAGCAGAAGAAGGGACACTTCTCCATCATGTAAATACCATTCCTTGTGCTGATTTTAAAAAAGGAACTAAACTTAAGCTTTAGAGTGTTTTTCAAGGGAATTTACTATACATTTCTGTCAATTATTATTTTACAATAGCTCCTAAAATACTCATGTATTTTTGCCAAGCTCCTCAATTTATTACCATGTGCTATGAAGATAAACCTCCCCATTATCCACCTCTTTGTGAAAGTCTCGACTCAGGGTATTGGAAAATGTTCCTATTTACAGTGATAACATACAGAATAGTGGCCTTAAACAATACATATGTACCCAGACTCTGCAGAAACTGTGATGCTGGTAGATGGCAGACCACCATCTGCAAAACACTGCATTGGGCAATATGAAAATGTTCTTATCTACTTTACCCACCAGTACCCTTTATCTTCCTGTTTCTTTGTGGTGGATTGCTTTTCTTACATACCCCCGGGAAAGTCTAGCAAGTGCCTTTTCTTTTTTCTTCTGTTATATTTGCTTTGTATAAAAAAAAAAAAAAAAAGATGTCACATATGCATCTTGTAGTATGAATATGTAGTAAGTATAGGTGCTAATTGGGTAAGAACTAATTACTGTCAGACTATTTTAACCACTTGAAGTCCAGGCCATAGCCGAATGACGGCTACAGCGCGGACCTCAATTTTCTTTCCTCGCTCCCCGTGCACGCTCACGAGCGCGCATCGGGGAAATTCTGGATACAGCCAGTCACAGATCGCTGTAAGTGGCCAATCACAGCGGCCGTTTACAGCACAATCCGTGTGGCCAATGACATATGATCTCAAATGTAAACATGAGATCATCTCTCATTGCCGACTCTCTCTCCTCACACAGAGACCGCGTGTGAGGAGAGAGAGAGAGGATCTGACAGCGATCTGTGCTAGTGAGTTAAAACACAAATTCAAACAGTTCAAACCAGTGCCCTAACAGTGCCCCAGTAAAGTGCCTATTTAGTACAATAAGTGCAGTGCCTATTTGGGATCTGTGTCCACCTGTGCCAATCTGTGCCCTCCTGTGACCACCTTTGCCAATCTGTGCCCACCTGTGCCAATCTGTGCCATCGGTGATCAGTGTCTATCTGTGCACACCTTTGCAATCAGTGCACATCTGTGCCACCTCATCAGTGCCCATCTGTGCCGCCTCATCAGTGCCCATCAGTGCCACCTCATCAGTGCACATTTGTGCCATCTCATCAGTGAACATCTGTGCAATCAATCAGTGCACATCTGTTCCGCCTCATCAGTGCCCATCTGTTCTGCCTCATCAGTGCCCATCTGTGCCACCTCATCAGTGCCCATCTGTGCCGCCTCATTAGTCCACATCTATGCAATCAATCAGAGCCCATCTGTGCAGCTTCATCAGTGCCCATCTGTGCCGCCTCATCAGTGCCCATCTGTGCCGCCTCATCAGTGCACATCTGTTCCACCTCAGCAGTGCACATCTGTTCCACCTAATCAGTGCCCCTCTCTACCACCTCATTAGTGCCCCTCTGTGCCACCTCAGTGCCCATCTGTGCTCATCAGTGCCGTATCATCAGTGCCCATCAGTGCAGGCTTAGCACACACCTGTGTAGTTGCATCGCCACCAGAAACCATGTCCAAAAGATGCTTTTCCGCCGAGGAGGCGTACCAAATACTTTCCCAGGCCGACGAGAGCAGCGGCCTTTCAAACTCCAATTCTGAGTCGGACGTAAATTATGAGCCAGTCCTCAGTAGTGGAACACTGAGTGACTCAGAGGAGGAAGATATTCGGCCCGCCAAACGAAGGCGTTCTGGTGAGGAGGCAGTGGCATCCACCAGCACTGCAGTGCCATCCACCAGCACCGCAGTGCCATCCAACAGCACTGCAGTGCTATCTACCAGCGCCGCAGTACCTCGGCAAGAAAGGCCAAGAACCCATGCCAGCCTTCCCTATGCCCTTCAGAACCCCTTGTGGCTTCCTCCTAATTCAGGAAAAGCCAACATTTACCCCTTCACTGCCCAGCCAGGAGCCCAGGTGGACACAGAGAATTTTCCCCAATCAATTTTTTTATTTCATTTTTACAGAGGACATGCTATCAACAATTGTGGCCCAGTGCAACCTTTATGCACAGCAATTTATTTTAAATAATCCAACGTCCTATTATGCCTGTCCCTACCAGTGGACAGACCTAACAGTGGAGGAGTTGAAGGTTTTTTTAGGCCTCACATTTTGTATGGGACCACAAAAAAACTCTTTAAATTCCTATTGGTCAACCCACCCCATCCACCACATGCCAATCTTCTCCAAGGTAATGCCCAGAACCAGATACCAAATGATAATGAGGTTCCTCCATTTCAATGATAATACCCAGTGCCCTCCCCGAAATTACCCAAATTATGACAGGCTTTTCAAAATTCGGTCACTTCTAAATGATTTTTCTGAAGTATTTCCCCAGCTGTTTACCCTGGACCAAAACATATGTGTGGATGACTCCCTTGCTAAATTTAGTGGCAGGCTTAAAATCAAACAATTTATTCCCAGAAAAAGGGCCCGCTATGGGGTGAAGGTATAGTATACAAATTATGTGAGTCACAGGGTACATATTTGCCTTCAAAGTGTACGAAGAGAAGGACACCCAGCTGCAACCCCCTAATTGCCCAGACTACTTGGGATCAAGCAGGAAAAATTGCTTGGTACCTCATATACCCCCTACTGGAGAAAGGCTACCATTTATACGTAGACAACTTCTACACATCTCTGCCCCTGCTCAACAACCTTCACCGGAAGAAGACGCCAGCATGTGGCACCGTAAAAAAGAACCGGAAGGGCTTTCCTCAAAGTCTTGTCAATAAGAAAAGGAGAAATGGCAAGTCTGCGAAACAAGGAGATTTTGGCAGTGAAGTGGAGAGACAGAAGGGATGTCTACATGTTGTCTTCGATCCACAATGATACCTTTGTGGAAATCCCCAGAAGGCATGGCCCCATACAAATCCAAAATGCATCTATGAATATAATTTGTTCATGGGGGGAGTCGACTTCAATGACCAAATGCTGGAACCATACCTTGCCACAAGACGGACATACCTGTCAGAGGAATAGCAGAGTCAGAGCCTGTCAGTATCGGTGCATCCCTGTGTGCCTGCGCGGTAGAGTTGCACATCAACACGTACGAGTACACGATCGGTGGGTACGAGCGTGTGACTCGAACAGATTAGCACATGTGGGTACACGAACACGTGCGCGCACAGTGGGACGTCCCCTTGGCCGACCTATATAAAGGCAGCTATGCCTTGTGCTTGTTGCTGGTTTGTCTTCTCAGCTCCCAGTGTTCCCGTTACTCTCTGCATACCTGTACCTGCCTATAGTGACCCGGATCATTTGACTACTCTTATCTTCTCTCCAGTGTTTGACCCTCAGCTTGATTAAGGACTACTCTTATCTTCTCTCCAGTGTTTGACCCTCGGCTTGATTAAGGACTTGCTATAACGATTACCTGGTGTTTGACCCTCGGCCTGTTTTAAGGACTTGTTCTTGCTTAATCCTGTGTTTTACCCTCAGCTGCTTCAGTGGATCCTTCTCCAGTTCCTGTCTCCAGGTCAAGGTGTTGGAGCCCTGCCAGGCTTCTCATCGGTCCAGCAACCAGTCCACTCTACACGGGTTCTACGCACCTAAAGATACCTTCGTGGCCTGCACACCTGCTGGCAACCCGTGCCTCTCTGTGCCTGATACCCTCTGTGCCACCTTCAGGGGTATCACGCACCTAGTTGCTAGGGAAGCCTCTTTCAGCATTTCGGCCTTGGTGAGTACTTGACAATACCATTGGTATAAAAAAGTTGCAATTTGTTTTTTTCAATTGGCTATATACCACTCATATGTTATTTACCGCAACTCCACCCAAAACCCCAAACGCTTCCTTGGCTACCAGGAGGAAGTTTTCACTGCCCTTATATTCCCGAATGGCCCACCAGAAAACATCCGATCAGATGTTCTTAGTCGACTCTCCGAACGCCACTTTCCAGATAAACTCCCTCCCAGACCAACAGGCCAACGACATAAAAAAAAAATGTAAGGTGTGTACCAGAGCAGGAGTCAGAAGAGACACATCTTATTACTGTGCCCAATGTCCGTCCCAACCAGGCCTCTGCATAGGTGAATGTTTTCACCATTACCATACTTCAATAAATTATTAGTGAAGTATGGTAAACGTAATTGTCAGTTCCTGCCTTCACACACCTTCACACCCCTTATGCCACTGCCTGCTCTGTAACTGACCCTGGCTTGTTATTCAACCACTCTTCTGTCTGCCGATTCTGTACATACCTCTGCCTGATCTGGAACTGACCCTGAACTGTTATTCCACCATGGTTCTGCCTAATGATTCTGTACATACCTCTGCCTGATCTGGAACTGACCTTGGACTGTTTGACCATGTTTTTTTGCCTGCCTCATGGACTGATCTTGTACTCTGCTACTGGACTAGTGGGATTCAACAGAGGGGTCTCACATATGTGAGGGGCTCCAGAATTTTTTTTCTGGATGAAGAAAACAATTTTATTTGTTTTCTCATTCCTAGATTAGGGTCTGGAGACTCGGAGGCTTCAAAGAGATTTGGGTGGGAGAAGCCTCTACCCCGTCCCCATTCTGTCCTGAACTAGGCCCTACTTCTGCCTGCTGCCTGTAGGACTTGCTGCCATTATTGCTGCCATTATGTCTCTGACCACACAACATGTTCCTGCCTACTACCAGGACCAATATTTTTGGCATTGCTGACAATATCTCTGCCTGCACTGACCCTGGACTTTATATGGACAGTATCCCTGCCTGCTGTCTGGACAATTGTGTTCGCTGTTGCTGACCAAGTCCCCGCCTGCTGCCTGGACCAGTGCTATCCTCCTGTGTACAACTGCTCTACTACAACCACAGGTAATCTTTTGTTTACACTTTGCTCAGCATAATGTATTTTGGAGTGTAATTCTTGGTATGTGAATGCTATGTGTCCCTGGAACACCTGACGGTGTTCCTTGCATGTTGGATCTCTGTATGTGGCCAGGCAGTGAAAAAGTCCCACACATGTGGTATCGTAATACTCAGGAGGAGTAGCAGAATATATTTTGGGGTGTCATTTTTGCTATCTAAATGCTATGTGTTGGAAATATCTTATAAACGGACAACTTTGTGTAAAAAAGATGCGTTTTCATTTTTTTAAAAACATTTTCCAAAAACTTCTGGGAAAAAATGAACCGTTCAAAAGACTCATTATGCCTCATAGATTATACGTTGGGGTATTAGCTTTCCAAAATGGTGTCATTTTTTGGGTGTTTCCATTGTCCTGGTGCTCCAGGGCCTTCAAAAGTGTAATAGGTGGTTGAGAAATGAGATGTGTAATTTTTGCTCCTAGAACACCTGATGGTGCTCCCTGCATGTTGGGCCTCTGTATGTGGCCAGGCAGTGAAAAAGTCCCACACATGTGGTATCGTAATACTCAGGAGGAATAGCAGAATGTATTTTGGGGTGTCATTTGTGGTATGCACATGCCATGTGAGAGAAATAAGCTATTACAATGACAATTTTGTGAAAAAATAAAAATCTTAATTTTGCAAAGAATTGTGGGAAAAAATTACAACTTCAAATAACTCACCATGCCTCTTACTAAATACATTGAAATGTCTATTTTCCAAAAAAGGGTAATTTGGGGGGCATTTGTACTTTCCTGGCTTGTTAGGGTCTCAAGAAATGAGATAGGCCGCCAGTACATCAGATGTGATACATTTTTTATGATTTGCACCATAGCTTGTAGACTCTAAAACGTTCACACCAAATAATTTCCACTAATTTTGGGTTATGTTTACCAAAGATATGTAGCAGTATAAATTGTGGCCAACATTTATGAAGAAAAATTACTAATTTGCAAAATTGTATCACAGAAATTAAGAAAAAATAATTTTTTTCTAAATTTTCAGTCATTTTTCATTTATAGCGCAAAAAATAAAAAAGCCAAAGGTGATCAAATACCAGCAAAAGAAAGCTCTATTTGTATGAAAAAAAGGACAAAAAAAATCATTTGGGTACAGCGTTGCATGACTGAGTAATTGTCATTCAAAGTGTGAGAGCACTGAAAGCTGAAAATTGGTCTGTACAGGAGGGGGGTTTAAGTGCCCAGTAAGCAAGTGGTTAAACCATAGAAAGATCTTGCAGTCGCTGTATTCTCCTTTTATTTTTTAGCTAATCTGTCAAAAATACAGCAATGCTGTACAAAACAGTTTCTAGACTTGGGTCAAAAAAAGAACATTTTACATCTAAACTGGCTCAGGGGACAAAACTTCTCTGTATGACTCTAATTTTCATCTTGACATTCATTTTCTGCAGCTGGCTGCCAATTCCTCCAAATCACTGTAATAAGATATTGGGTATTTACAGAATTCCTTTCCTAGTATGTTATGTATGTGCAATAAAAAGAACAGCATGCTTTGTGTTGCATTGTAGATTGTGAAAGAGACTCTGCAAGGCCCCAAAACTTTGGAGAGACATTCTCTCACTTTCTGGTGTGAGTGTAGGACAAGAAAATAGGGAAAATCTCCCCAACAGGACACAAACTGCAAACATAAATAAATACATAAATAAATAAAATAAAATAAAAACATTTATGATATACATACACCTTAAATAATCTACTAAACAGTAAGAGTAAGGCTCGGTTCACACTAGGACGACTTGTCAGGCGACCTAGGTCGCCTGACAAGTAGCGTCCCGTTCAGTACAATGGAACCGTTCTAATCGGAGCGACGCAAGTCGCTCCGACTTAGAAAAAGGTTCCTGTACGACTTTGGGGGCGACTTGGGGCGACTTGCATAGACTTCTATACAGAAGTCGTTGCAAGTCGCCCGGGCAGTCGTGTGCAGGTCGCCTCGGTGAGGCGACCTGCAAGTCGTGCCGCCTCTGGTGTGAACCGAGGCTTTAACAGAATAATGTCTTTATAAATTGGCAAATTTTAGTTGTGTAATACATTTTTAGAGGGTGCAATTATGGTGGGGTACAAAGCTAACAAACATCAAAGTGTCCAATGACCTTAGCAAATGTTCTCCTAACAGGGTCAAATCAGAGTTGGCACCATATGAATTTATTAGGGTACAATGCTGCCCCAACCTGCCACCCATTGTAGCTCAGGCTGAAATAACGCCCCCCCCTATTTAAAACTGAAGTTTAATTTCCTTTTTGC
This sequence comes from Aquarana catesbeiana, assembly GCF_042186555.1. NCBI lineage: Eukaryota > Metazoa > Chordata > Amphibia > Anura > Ranidae > Aquarana > Aquarana catesbeiana. The sequence continues at coordinate 831,160,563 of NC_133324.1, read as the reverse complement.
CTTCCATGGTTTCTCCCTTCCACCTCATCAACTTGCTAATGACATTTTTAAAATAAAACCTTTCCATTAATATTACATACTTTATTTTAGATCCAGTGATGTCATTGTTGCTCTTTGCTTCTCTTTGCAATGCAGGCAGATAATGACTGACTGGAGGGGGCAGCGCTCTGCTTTACACAGCTACCAGAAAACATCATAGCATCCTGCCTCAGTTCTACTCTCAAGAGTACTCAGCCCTGCAATGGGCTGGCTCTTGGGAGGAGTTATGAAATCAAATATCAAATGCCTTCCCAGGTGGGGGTCAGTCTGGAAGGATAAGTGTACCTTTGCAGACAGCATTTGCATACAGACCACCCTAGGTAACACCCCCATGTGATGGAGAAAAAGGCTAGATGATGCTGGACCTCCTCTAGATGAGAAATAGGGCGGGCGATATCTAATGTTCTGCTGGTTCTAATGCACACTTTGAGAAGCTCTATCCATTTAAAAAGTCCCCAAAGCATGGAATTAAAGGCTCACTTCTACCAAATGGCAGGCAATGCATGTCTCCTACACAAGAACCTCCTAGACCTCTCTCAATGGGCTTCCTCAAGTTATCACACAGGAGCACTTAACCCTTTCACAGACACACACACTCCCAGCTACTACAACAGCCAGGAATGTGTGTAAATGTGCAGTGGCGGAACTATCAGGGTAGCAGCAGTCACATTTGCGACTGGGCCCTGGCATTCTACCACTGTGGGGGGGGGGGGGGGGGGACCTGGCATCTCCCCCTGCACCTCTGGCTGTCAGTTTAGTATGCAGTGGGGGGAGGTGGGAGGTGGCGATAGGCAGCTCTATGGTGTCCGTGGGCGGCAGGATCTCCCTGGGGCTAGTAGTTCTCTTTCCCGAGTGTATACAGTGGAGAAGGGAGGGGCCTCTGACCCAGGCATGAATCTGCTTCACTCTTCAGTGTACACGTGAGTCGCTCTGCATGTACACACTTGCTGATACATGCCAGGGTAAGAGGCCCCTCTCCTCTCAACTGTATATACTCGGGCAGGGGCGGATCCAGAGTCTAGTCTCGGGAGGGGCACTGCCAGAAAATATATATTTTTGGGGTACATTTATCGGGGAAATGGCTGGTGTTGGCGCTTCAATCATCACGGCACCATGGTTGTTATGGTGTCAGGATGATTGAAGCACATTATTACTATAATTACATTGTTATAAAAAATTAAATAGTTTAACTCACCATAATGCAGAATCAGTGGGAGCCCCGAGTGTGTCACTTGCCACGTCACCTGTCACTAGATGCAGATTGTCACTTGCCACGTCGCCTGTCACCAGATGCAGATTGTCACTTGCCACGTCGCCTGCCACGTTGCAGATTGTCATTTGCCATGTCACTTGCCACGTCGCCTGCCACTGTGCGGATTGTCACTTGCCATGTCACTTGCCACATCGCCTGCCACGTTGCGGATTGTCACTTGCCACGTCGCCTGTCACCAGATGCAGATTGTCACTTGCCACATCGCCTGCCACGTTGCGGATTGTCACTTGCCATGTCACTTGCCACGTCGCTTGCCACATGTTGCGGATTGTCACTTGCCACGTCACCTGTCACCAGATGCAGATTGTCACTTGCCACGTCGCCTGTCACCAGATGCAGATTGTCACTTGCCACGTTGCGGATTGTCACTTGCCATGTCACTTGCCACGTCGCCTGCCACATGTTGCGGATTGTCACTTGCCACGTCGCCTGTCACTTGCCACCTGCTAAGGTGGTCTCTTGTGTCCCAGAGACAGGCAGCAGAGAGATAATGTAATCCATCTGCTGCCGCAGCTGCCTGCATGGAGGGGGGGAAGTTGAACTGCAGGGATGCAGGGCGGGCGCCGGGCGGGCGCCGGGCGGTGAGAGATTGGCCAGCAGGCAGCAGCCCGCCCACAAACACATTGAGCGGCGGCTCTCTCTCGCCTATGGAGCCACCCGGCGGCTCCCTCACTTACGGAGCCACCCAGCGGCTCCCTCAGTCACGGAGCCGCCCAGCGGCTCCCTCAGTCACCGAGCCGCCCAGCGGCTCCCTCAGTCACCGAGCCACCCAGCGGCTCTCTCAGTCACCGAGCCGCCCAGCGGCTCCCTCAGTCACCGAGCCACCCAGCGGCTCTCTCAGTCACCGAGCCGCCCAGCGGCTCCCTCAGTCACCGAGCCGCCCAGCGGCTCCCTCAGTCACCGAGCCGCCCAGCGGCTCCCTCAGTCACCGAGCCGCCCAGCGGCTCCTTCAGTCACCGAGCCGCCCAGCGGCTCTCTCAGTCACGGAGCCGCCCAGCGGCTCCCTCAGTCACCGAGTCGCCCAGCGGCTCTCTCAGTCACGGAGCCGCCCGGCTCCTCTTTCACTCACGGAGCCGCCCGGCGGCTCTCTCACACACCCTGCTCTCACAGTCACCTGCATTTCTCGGAGGGGGCAATTGCCCCGTTGCCCCCCCCCTGGATCCGCCCCTGTACTCGGGGAGGAGAACTACCAGCCCCAGGGAGAGCCATAGAGCTGTTGATCGCCACCTCCCACCTCACCCCAGGTGGGGGGTACAGAGATGTGCTGGGGGTTGGAGGTGCACAGCGGAGACCAGCCAGGTAAAGGGAAACCTCTGGAAGGTGGTGCTGTCTGGGGACCCTGATGTAAGGGGGGGCCTCTGGGGACCCTGGTGTAAGGAAGAGCTCTCTGGGGATCCTGATGTAAAGAAGGGCTCTCTGGGGACCCTGCTGTAAGGGGGTGGCTGTCTGGGGATCCTGATGTAAGGGGGGGGCTGTCTGGGGACCCTGATGTAAGGGGGGCTCTCTGAGGACCCTGATGTAAGGGGGGCTCTCTGGGGACCCTGATGTAAGGGGGGCTCTCTGGGGACCCTGATGTAAGGGGGGGCTCTCTGGGGACTCTGATGTAAGGAAGCGCTTTCTGGGGACCCTAATGTAAGTAGGGAGGCTCTTTGGGGACCCTGATGTATGGGGAGGCTCCCTGGGGAACCTGATGTAAGTGGGGGATCTCTGGGGACCCTGGTGTAAGGGGGGATCCACACTAAGATATGTAACAATATTATATATACTGTATATATAGATACAGGGCACCAGGGCCCTGAAGATTCTAGTTACGCCTCTGTAAATGTGACAAACAGAATGTCAGCTGTCAGTTGGAAGTGGTTGGGTGGCTATGCACCTGATCATTTCCATACACCCCAGCAACAGTGTGTAGAGTGGGAGTGGTCTGGTAGGTGCCACCAGGAGAGGGGAAGGAGATTAGTGAACATCCATTTACTGATTTCCCTTCCTTATAAGAACCCCAGAAGTGACTTGTAAAATGTCACTTCCAGGTCCAACTGTCATTTTCCTTGGTCACTGCATGACCTGCTCTCCATTAGCTTCAATAGACGGCAGGTAAGACACCCGGGGGCTAAAAGTGGAACTGTCACCAAAATCAAAAAAAGCATCACATTTTTGTATTGTTTTTGCGTTTGTGTGCCCTACACTTAACTTTAATATATTTTTTACTAAAATTTTGTGCTGGATAAACCATTGTGTTAATATCTTGTGACATAAAGAATTAAAACATCCACTATTTTATTCTCCAGTGTCTGGTTTCAGAACATACAGTGGGGCAAAAAAGTATTTAGTCAGCCACCAATTGTGCAAGTTCTCCCACTTAAAAAAATGAGATAGGCCTGTAATTGTCATCATAGGCATACCTCAACTATGAGAGACACACATTGTCTGATTTTTGAAAGAATGTATTTGCAAACTATGGTGGAAAATAAGTATTTGGTCAATATCAAAAGTTCATCTCAATACTTTGTTATATATCCTTTGTTGGCAATGACAGAGGTCAAACGTTTTCTGTCTTCACAAGGTTGTCACACACTGTTGCTGGTATGTTGGGCCATTCCTCCATGCAGATCTCCTCTAGAGCAGTGATGTTTTGGGGCTATCACTGGGAAACACAGACTTTCAACTCCCTCCAAAGGTTTTCTATGGGGTTGAGATCTGGAGACTGGCTAGGCCACTCCAGGACCTTGAAATGCTTCTTACGAAGCCACTCCTTCTTTGCCCAGGTGGTGTGTTTGGGATCATTGTCTTGCTGAAAGACCCAGCCACGTTTCATCTTCAATGCCCTTGCTGATGGGAGGAGGTTTGCACTCAAAATCTCACGATACATGGCCCCATTCATTCTTTCATGTAGACGGATCAGTCGTCCTGTTCCCTTTGCAGAGAAACGGCCCCAAAGCATGATGTTGCCACCCCCATGCTTCACAGTAGGTATGGTGTTCTTTGGTTGCAACTCAGCATTCTCTCTCCTCCAAACACAACGAGTTGTGTTTCTACCAAACAGTTCTACTTTGGTTTCATCTGACCATATGACATTCTCCCAATCCTCTTCTGGTCATCTAAATGCTCTCTAGCAAACCTCAGATGAGCCGGACATGTACTGGCTTAAGCAGGGGGACACATCTGGCACTGCAGAATCTGAGTCCCTGGCGGCGTAGTGTGTTACTGATGGTAGCCTTTGTTACATTGGTCCCAGCTATCTGCAGGTCATTCACTAGGTCCCCCTGTGTGGTTCTGGGATTTTTGCTCACCGTTCTTGTGATCATTTTGACACCACAGGGTGAGATCTTGTGTGGAGCCCCAGATCAAGGGAGATTATCAGTGGTCTTGTATGTCTTCCATTTTCTAATTATTGCTCCCACAGTTGATTTTTTCACACCAAGCTGCTTGCCTATTGCAGATTCAGTCTTCCCAGCCTGGTGCAGGTCTACAATTTTGTTTTGGTGTCCTTCGACAGCTCTTTGGTCTTCACCATAGTGGAGTTTGGAGTGTAACTGTTTGAAGTTGTGAACAGGTGTCTTTTATACTGATAACAAGTTCAAACAGGTGCCATTAATACAGGTAATGAGTGGAGGACAGAGGAGCCTCTTAAAGAAGAAGATACAGGTCTGTGAGAGCCAGAAATCTTGCTTGTTTGTAGGTGACCAAATACTTATTTTCCACCATAATTTGCAAATAAATTCTTTCAAAAATCAGACAATGTGATTGTCTGGATTTGTTTCCACATTTTGTCTCTCATAGTCGAGGTAAACCTATGATGACAATTACAGGCCTCTCTCATCTTTTTAAGTGGGAGAACTTGCACAATTGGTGGCTGATGAAATACTTTTTTGCCCCACTGTATATAATGTTTTGGGGGCTTTAAATAATCTTCAACCTGTCAGGAATGTTTGAATGATTAATTTAGTCAGCTTTATTGACCTTTTAATCAATTAATGAAAGACAGTGCCTCCAATGCAAAAATTATTTTCTTTGTCTAACAAGTTCTCTTCCAGTTACTGCCAACAGCACTGTTTGCACGGAACTCCTGCAAAACCCAGTCAACTCTTGTGTCTGAACACCAACACGGAATCGCAGCAGGCGATTCCCATCCCTTACCAGGACTTCTCCGATGTCTTTAGCAAAAAAGGGGCTGAGACCCTTCCGCCTCATAGACACTACGACTGTCCCATTGAGTTGTTGCCCAGATCTGAAGTTCCTTTTGGGAGAATATTCCCTTTAACAGAGCAGGAGCTGGGTACTCTCAAGGTGTATATCGATGAAAATCTTAAGAGAGGCTTTATCCGTCCTTCGACATCACCAGCCGGGGCAGGCATCTTTTTTGTCGAGAAAAAGGACCACTCGCTACGTCCCTGCATCGATTATAGAGCACTCAACAAGGTGACCATCAAAAATCGCTATCCCTTACCTCTTGTGCCAGAGCTGTTCCAAAGATTGGGTTCAGCAAAAATATTTACCAAACTCGACCTCCGTGGGTTCTATAACTTGATTCGCATCAGAGAGGGGGACGAGTGGAAAACAGCCTTCCGTACCAGGTTCAGACATTTTGAATACCTCGTCATGCCCTTCGGCCTGTGCAACGCACCGGCAACTTTTCAACATTTCGTAAATGACATTTTTCGTGACCTCCTGGATTTATATGTTATCGTATACCTGGACGATATTCTGATCTTCTCCTCTTCTGTTACCGAACATCGCAGGCATGTCAGGAATGTGATAACCCGGCTCAGGCAGCATGGACTCTATGCTAAATTGGACAAATGCGATTTTGAGCTCCAGTGCATTCAGTTCCTTGGCCCAATCATCTCTACCGATGGTGTTAAAATGGACCCGCAAAAGGTTGCAGCTATTCTGGACTGGCCCGCTCCCTCCGATAAAAAAGGGGTCCAACGCTTTGTCGGTTTCGCCAATTTTTATCGGAAATTTATAAGGAGTTTTTCTACTATAATCGCCCCCATCACAGAACTGACAAAACAGGGAAATCGATTCTGTTGGTCTCCTCAGGCGCAGGCAGCCTTTGATAAACTCAAGGAACTTTTTACTTCCGCTTCTGTCCTGAAGCACCCAGACCCTGCCTTGCCGTTTGTCCTTGAGGTGGACGCATCGGAGGTCGCGGGGCAGGGGCAGTACTGTCTCAGCGGCAAGGTGCCAAGGCTCTCCTTCATCCCGTAGCCTTCTTCTCACGAAAACTTTCTGATGCAGAAAAAAATTACGAAGTAGGAGATCGTGAGTTGCTGGCCATTAAAGCCGCACTTGAAGAGTGGCGCTACCTATTGGAGGGGGCCGCTCACCCCATTCTGATTTACACGGACCATAAAAATCTTGAGTATTTGAGAACGGCCAAGAGATTGAGACCACGACAGGCAAGATGGGCTCTGTTCTTTTCGAGATTTCAATTCCACATTACGTATAGGCCAGGTACCAAGAACACCAAACCAGATGCATTATCCCGTATGTTTCATGACTCCAGGGAATCTCTGCCTCCAGACACCATTCTCCCTGCTGGAAGTTTTCTGCTTTTTCAGGGAGATCTTATATCCCGGATCAAACAGGCCTCAAGAAATTGGTCCCCTTCTGTGGAAGGCGAGGTAAGCTTGCAAGACGGCTTATTCCGATACAAGGATAAAATCTTGGTCCCAGAGGATCTGAGGATTGCTGTACTGGAACTCTGTCACGACCACAAATTGGCTGGGCATTTTGGTGTGTTGAAAACAACAGAACTTGTACAGCGTACTTTTTGGTGGCCCCAGCTGGTAAGCGACTGCAAGAGCTTTGTGGAGTCCTGTATTACCTGCGCTCGGAGCAAGAGCAGCCGAACGAAGGCCTGGGGGCTATTAAGGCCCTTACCCGTGCCAGAAAGGCCGTGGAAAATGATTGCGATGGACTTCATCGTTGAGCTCCCTTTGGCAGAAGGCTACTCCACCATCTTCGTCATTGTAGACAGACTGTCCAAGATGGTCCACTTTATACCCATGAAGGGTACCCCATCAGCTTTGGAAACTGCAAAAATATTTATTAAGGAAATTGTCCGCCTCCACGGAGTTCCCTCAAGTATAGTATCCGATCGTGGGGTTCAGTTTACCTCCAGATTCTGGAAAGCTCTCTGTAGGTCTCTGGAGATAGAGTTGGCATTCTCTTCGGCCTACCACCCCCAGATGAATGGGCAGATGGGGAGAACTAATCAGTCACTGGAACAGTACCTTCGTTGCTTTTCTGCCTTCTCACAAGATGACTGGGTCTCTCTCCTGCCTATTGCCGAGTTTGCCTACAACAACTCTGTGCATTCGGCCATCAAACAGACACCGTTTTTTGCGAACTACGGGTTTCACCCATCCTTTTTAACCAGTTCCTTACCTGAATGTGCGATTCCCACGGTTTCTGAAACCATGAACTTCTTCATCAACAACAACAAACTATTGCAAGAAACAATGGCTAGAACCCAGGAATACAACAAAAAAATGTATGACAGCAAGAAGCAAGGACAACTATTGCTAGAACCTGGCAATCAGGTCTGGCTGTCTACCAGTAACTTAAGGATGGCTTGTCTTTCGAGAAAGTTAGGTCCCAGGTTCATGGGTCCCTTTTCAGTCAAGAGAAAAATCAATGATGTGGCCTATGAGCTGGACTTACCTAATTCATTGAAAATCCATCCGGTTTTTCACGTATCCCTACTTAAACCCGTTATCCCCAACTCTTTTTCGGGTCTAAATACTGGCCCGCCTGAACCCGTAATTATAGACAACGAGAAGGAGCTGGCTCGCGCTGGCTCGCGCTGGCTCACGCTGGCGTGCGGGTGCGCACGGGCGCGCGCCTGGGCGTGCCCTATTTAGGTTGCTGGGATGCTGTGCTCGTGCTGTCCGATCATCAGCTTCCTGTTCCCGTGCTTCCTGTTTCCTGTGTACTGTTTGATCTCTCTGTGACCCGGCTTGTTTACTGGACTCTGCTCTGCTATCCGCCTGCATCTGACCCCTGGCCTGCCTCCGACTTTGAACCTGCCTGACCCCTCTGTACCGTGCCGACCACCTGCTGCCAAACCTGCTTGTGACCTGGACTTTGTATCTGCCTGCTCCTTTTGTACCATGCTGACTGCCTGTTGCCAACCTTGCTTGTGTTTGGATCTGCCTGCTCCTGCTCTGCACCTGTAGCTGACCTACAGACTACCTATCATCTCCTGCCAGCTTGCATCAGGACTTTGGGCCTCATCCCTGCTAACCACCCACCAGACTCTCATACCATTCTGTGCTCCCATGCCTTCTGTGTGCTCTATCAGGGCCGGGAACCAGATATGTACGGGAGGCCATCCTCTGCTATATCGGGTTCGTCAGTCTGATACGGGTAAGTCTGACAACATCATTAATATTTACACAATCCCAAATTCACCAAAAAAGTATACCTGGCTGAAGTTGGGCGCATCCACTTCATCAAGGATGAAAGGGCCCAGTTCTTCTTGGGACTCCTCAGCTGGGGTGGAGGGAAGGGTGGAGGTGGAGGGAAGGCAGGAGGGAAGGCTGGAGGGAAGGCTGGAGGGAAGGCTCGAAAGTGATTGCCTTGCTTCTGTCTGGTCATCCAGAAATCACATTTTTTTGGTAGTACCACAGCTTGGGGACTTAAACCTGGTCTGCTGCTGCTCAAGGATCTGCGCGACTCCTGGATCTTCTTGTGTTCCCGCCTGTACATGTTGCACAAGATACCAATTTTTTTGTCCACAAACTTAAGGTCTGCCTGGGGGACTCGAGTCTTCACAAATTCCAAAAGTGTGCCCAGTGTTGCCTTCCTTACATCTCTATTAAAATACAATGGGTGCTTGACCTCCCACAGGTTTCTGTTTTCTTGATACAAATCAAGAAAACATGTCAAAAATTCTTCCTCCTTAAAAGGATTCATTTTTGCTGAAAGACAAGACACAAGATAAAAACTGTAATGTCAGTCCAAACTCCCAGTATTATATTTGGCTCAATCTAGGGTACACACACACACCAAACACATTCACCAAACACACACCCACGTTTAATCTTACCTTCGTTTATGACGCTCGCTACCAGCGTAATAGCTTTAGATACACTGCGCATGTGTCATGCTAAGCCTGCATCGCCCGCCCCTGACGTTCTTTAGTACGATTTGTCCCCACCCCTTCACTCTTCGTTGCGCAGTGGCAGGATATTCAGAAAGATGGCGGAGAGATTATCTGCAAGTAGCATGGAGGAAAGCCCGGAGCCACAACCATCCAGATCCAGGAGGAGATCATGGCCTTTGAACATGGCCTTTGAAGAGATGGTGTCCATATTGAGAAGGGAGGACTACGATGGCAAAAAAGGACCGTACACCCGACCCAATATGCGGAAGGACAAAATAATGTCCTCAGTTGTCATCGCTCTTGAACAAAAATTTGGCACTAAACGGGCTAAAGAACAATTGAGGAAGCGGTGGTCTGACCTCAAAAGTAGGGAGCCTGAACAATATTGGCGAATAAAGAAGCTGCTTAAAAAAATAAGTACTTGTTGTGTGTTCCGAATGAGATACTTAACTTGCATGCTGATCCATATGCTTTTCGTTTATACAGCATCATTCGTAAAGACCGTTCTTTTGAAAAAACATATGATACTAAGAAAATTAAGTTTTTTTTTCGCAAAATACGATGGTACAGGGTTTGGACATACATTTAGGTCTTGATAATTTGTCGTATTCCAAAAATGTGGTGATGTTGTGTAGATGTGTTTGAAAATATAATGCTTCTTCAAAAATGATTCAGTGTAATGTAAGGACAGGACACAGCAGCTGTTTCCACATCTGGACTCACGAGCACTAGTGTACTATGTGACACCAGAAAATTTTTTTTGGGGTAATACACATAGGGGCTCCAGGGGATACTTGAGGTCTCTGCATTTGTGAAACTTGCATGAAAATGTGTATTGTTTGGCATTTTTGGGCAGAGTGAATTTTAATCCTGTCTTCAAAATTTTTGGTGCAAAAAAATGACAATTGTCCACAACTTCTAACGAACGTTTCATATTCCTTTTTCAAGACTGAAATATCACTGTGTTTTAACTATACCTTTTGTTTAATTATCATAGGGGAGAAAAGACTCAGACAACAGTCCAAGGATCCCAGGACCCCCCCAAGTCACCAGCCTGAAGCTGAAATTACCTCAAGCCCCAGCCCAAGACCACGTCCACCCGACGAGCTGGAGGAAGGAGAGGTGGAGGAAGTGTGCGATATTTCCACCCCACCAAGTGAGTGACTGACACCACAGCTTAAAGAGGAGTTCCACCCAGGGGGTCCATTAAAAAAAAAAAAAAAAAATTAAAAGTCAGCAGCTACAAATACTGCAGCTGCTGACTTTTAATTGGACACTTACCTGTCCCTGGGTCCAGCGATTCGGGGGATCGAAGCCCCGCTCGTCCCCCCCTTCCGCTCGTCGACGCCGGCATTTCAACTGTGGGCGCCGGGCTGTGGCTTCACAGCCTGGCGCCCACTGCGCATGCGCGAGTGGCGCCGCGCGCCGTGATTGGCCGCTCAATCACCTGGGACCTGTAATGGGTCCCAGATGATTGACAGGAGGGAGGGAGCAGAGCCGAGCCCTTCCTGTGCCGAGGGGGAAGTGATGTCACCAGCCCAGGCAAAGGAAGAGGCAGACTACAAGGGACCCCCTACCAAGAGGCATTTAGAGGTAAGTAAAAAAAAAAAATATCCACATTTTTTTTGTTTTTTGTTTTTTTTTAGAATTTTTCAGGTATTTTTGTTTTTTTGGGTGGAACCCCACTTTAAGTTCATCTATTTAGGCGTGCATATTTTACAATAATTTTTTATCCACAAATTTTAGGTGATGTTCTGGTTGTGGAAGGCCAAGCGGTGAAGCCATTTAGCACAGACAGTGCACAAAGACTCATTGGCCAGATAATGGTGTGGAATGGCCAAATTGATAGAATGCGTGACCAAATTGCAGCATGAGAAATCGGCTGGACAGCATGCAACAAGAAATGAAGAACATGATTGATGTTTTGGCCAGAATCGAATAACTTTTTGCCTAAAAACATCAATCATGTTCTTCATTAGTGATGAGCCGAACACCCCCCTGTTCGGTTCGCACCAGAACATGCGAACAGGAAAAAAGTTTGTTCGAACACGCGAACACCGTTAAAGTCTATGGGACACGAACATGAATAATCAAAAGTGTTAATTTTAAAGGCTTATATGCAAGTTATTGTCATAAAAAGTGTTTGGGGACCCGGGTCCTGCCCCAGGGGACATGGATCAATGCAAAAAAAGTTTTAAAAACAGCCGTTTTTTCAGGAGCAGTGATTTTAATAATGCTTAAAGTCAAACAATAAAAGTGTAATATCCCTTTAAATTTCGTAGCTGGGGGGTGTCTATAGTATGCCTGTAAAGGTGCGCATGTTTCCCGTGTTTAGAACAGTCTGACAGCAAAATGACATTTCGAAGGAAAAAACCCATTTAAAACTACTCGCGGCTATTGCATTGTTGACAATACACATAGAAGTTCATTGATAAAAACGGCATGGGAATTCCCCACAGGGGAACCCCGAACCAAAATAAAAAAAAAAAATGACGTGGGAGTCCCCCTAGATTCCATACCAGGCCCTTCAGGTCTGGTATGGATATTAAGGGGAACCCCGGCCAAAATTTTTAAAAAAATGATGTGGGGTTCCCCCTAAATTCCATACCAGACCCTTCAGGTCTGGTATGGATTTTAAGGGGAACCCCACGCCAAAAAAAACAAAAAAACGGTGTGGGGTCCCCCCAAAAATCCATACCAGACCCTTATTCGAGCACGCAACCTGGCAGGCCGCAGGAAAAGAGGGGGGGACAAGAGTGCGCCCCCCCCTCCTGAACCGTACCAGGCCACATGCCCTCAACATTGGGAGGGTGCTTTGGGGTAGCCCCCCAAAACACCTTGTCCCCATGTTGATGAGGACAAAGGCCTCATCCCCACAACCCTGGCCGGTGGTTGTGGGGGTCTTATTGGAATATGGAAGCCCCCTTTAACAAGGGGACCCCCAGGGGCCGCCCCCCCCTGTGTGAAATGGTAAGGGGGTACTTACCCCTACCATTTCACAAAAAAACTGTCAAAAATGTTAAAAATGACAAGAGACAGTTTTTGACAATTCCTTTATTTAAATGCTTCTTCTTTCTTCTATCTTCCTTCATCTTCTTCTTCTGGTTCTTCTGGCTCTTCTGGTTCTTCCTCCAGCGTTCTCGTCCAGCATCTCTTCCGCGGCGTCTTCTATCTTCTTCTCCTCGGGCCGCTCCGCACCCATGGCATGGGGGGAGGCTCCCGCTCTTCTCTTCATCTTCTTCATCTTCTTCTCTTCTTCTCTTCTTCATTTTCTTCTCCGGGCCGCTCCGCACCCATGCTGGCATGGAGGGAGGCTCCCTCTGTGTGACGGCGTCTCCTCGTCTGACGGTTCTTAAATAACGGGGGCGGGGCCACCCGGTGACCCCGCCCCCTCTGACGCATGGTGACTTGACGGGACTTCCCTGTGACGTCACGGGGAATGCCACAGGGAAGTCCCATCATGTCCCGTGCATCAGAGGGGGGCGGGGTCACCGGGTAGCCCCGCCCCCTGTTATTTAAGAACCGTCAGACAAGGAGACGCCGTCACACAGCGGGAGCCTCCCTCCATGCCAGCATGGATGCGGAGCGGCCCGGAGAAGAAAATGAAGAAGAGAAGAAGAGAAGAAGAGAAGAAGGAAGAAGAGAAGAAGATGAAGAAGAAGATGAAGAGAAGAGCGGGAGCCTCCCCCCATGCCATGGGTGCGGAGCGGCCCTAGGAGAAGAAGATAGAAGACGCCGCGGAGGAGATGCTGGACGAGAATGCCGGAGGAAGAACCAGAAGAACCAGAAGAAGATGAAGGAAGATAGAAGAAAGAAGAAGCATTTAAGTAAAGGAATTGTCAAAAACTCTCTTGTCATTTTTAACATTTTTGACAGTTTTTTAGTGAAATGGTAGGGGTAAGTACCCCCTTACCATTTCACACAGGGGGGGCCGGGATCTGGGGATCCCCTTGTTAAAGGGGGCTTCCAGATTCCGATAAGCCCCCCGCCCGCAGACCCCCACAACCACCGGCCAGGGTTGTGGGGATGAGGCCCTTGTCCTCATCAACATGGGGACAAGGTGTTTTGGGGGGCTACCCCAAAGCACCCTCCCAATGTTGAGGGCATGTGGCCTGGTACGGTTCAGGGGGGGGCGCACTCTTGTCCCCCCCTCTTTTCCTGCGGCCTGCCAGGTTGCGTGCTCGGATAAGGGTCTGGTATGGATTTTTGGGGGGACCCCACGCCGGTTTTTTTTTTTTGGCGCGGGGTTCCCCTTAAAATCCATACCAGACCTGAAGGACCTGGTATGGAATTTAGGGGGACTCCCACGTCATTTTTTTTTTTTAAATGTTGGTTCGGGGTTCCCCTGTGGGGAATTCCCATGCCGTTTTTATCAATGAACTTCTATGTGTATTGTGGGCAATGCAATAGCCGCGAGTAGTTTTAAATGGGTTTTTTCCTTCAAAATGTCATTTTGCTGTCAGACTGTTCTAAACACGGGAAACATGCGCCCCTTTACAGGCATACTATAGACACCCCCGAGGCTACGAAATTTAAAGGGATATTACACTTTTATTGTTTGACTTTAAGCATTATTAAAATCACTGCTCCTGAAAAAACGGCCGTTTTTAAAACTTTTTTTTGCATTGATCCATGTCCTCTGGGGTAGGACCCGGGTCCCCAAACACTTTTTATGACAATAACTTGCATATAAGCCTTTAAAATTAGCACTTTTGATTTCTCCCATAGACTTTTAAAGGGTGTTCCGCGGCATTTGCCGCGAACACCCCAAATTGTTCGCTGTTTGGCGAACTTGCGAACAGCCAATGTTCGAGTCGAACATGAGTTCGACTCGAACTTGAAGCTCATCCCTATTCTTCATTGCATTGTCAAGTTTTATTTTTCTAACATTTTTTAACTTGCTAAATACTAATGTAAAAATTTTGCAGATGCACACGGTGTGTCATCATGTGCTCTTCCATCAGGGGATATCAATTTACTTGTTTTGTGTTTGCAACCCCTTCATCAGAATAATGTTAGTTTGTGAGAGGAACAAAGGGATTGCACACACAACACACATCCATTGCTCCCCCATGATGGAAGATAGCACATGTTGACTTGAACCTTTTTTCACCAGAAATTGTGAGCATCTGCAATTTTTTTATTTTACATGGGGGACATCACCAGCACCGTTATTAACATGTTGAACTTTGTAAGTTCCTGTTATTTTTTGTTCTTATGGCTTTTAAAACCCTGTTGTAAAGCCAAATTTTGTAAACAATGTATATTTTCTACAAATATGCCTAAACTAAAAAAATTCTAAAAAATATTATTAACAAAAAAAAAAAAAAAAACACGTTCAAACAAAATGCGCCTTTTCAATGTGCACACAGTAAAATGCTTTTACTACTACAATGTGTGTGGCTTATTATTTATCAATAACAGTTTGTTATTTTTTTGTGTGGTTACAGTGACAAAGGGCCTTATTAACTACAGGGAAATGCACTTGCCACTACAAGTGCACTAGGAGACAGACAAAACTAAATGCAAACAAGAATCAAAACAAGAGATTGTTGCCAAAATTTTTTTATTTTTTTTTCTAAAAATCTTAAAGATCTTGTTGCATTGCAATGGCCCCCCGACCATTAAAATAATTGACATATCTGTCACGCACTTCACGGGCAGTTTGGGGGGCCAAGCCAATACGGCCACTTTCCAGGCCTGTGAGTGGTTCATCAACACCAAGTCCGGCCTCAGGCCCAACAGAAGATAGATATGTCAAAGAATGACGTCTCAAGAAATGATGCAGAATGCAGCAAGCAAAGATCACATAATTGATTTTGTATTCTGCTAGATTTATTGCGGAGAGGAACAAACGGAACCGGCTGGCCAGAATCCCAAAGGCATTCTCCACAACTCTTCTTGCTCTGGCCAGCCGGTAATTAAATACCCTCCTCTCAGGGGTGAGTGTCCTTTGGGGAAACGGCCTCATCAAGTGCTCGCAGAGAGCAAACGCTTCATCAGCGATGAAAACTGAGGGGAGTCCATCCACATTCTGGTCATCAGGTGGCAATCCCAGGTCACCAGTCTGGAGACGCTGGCACAGCTCAGTCTGTGCAAAGACTCCTCCGTCAGGCATCCGGCCGTTCTTCCCCACGTCCAATTCCAATTGTGCCGAGACCAACGCCATCAAAACTACACTATGGAACCCCTTATAGTTGTAGAAATAAGACCGTGAATGGGGTGGTGGCACAATGCAGACATGCTTCCCATCAATCGCCCCGACACAGTTGGGAAAGTCCCAACGGTCAGCGAACTGGGAGGCCACAGTCTGACATTTCTGTGTGTTCGAAGGAAACTGTGGAGTCAAACAAGAAAAAAAAAATACAGTACCTGACCGCGAGATTGTGTTTCCAGCGCGATACCATCGCGCTGGTTCTCGGCGACAGGGTACTGTGCATGTCGCGCTGGCTCACTCATCGGGAAAGGAAAACTTTTTTTCCTTTCTCAATGAGTGACAGGCAGTGCTGACAGCTGTCTGGTATGAATCCTGAGGGGGGAATGCCGCGCCAAATTTTAAATAAAAAACCGGCGTGGGTTCCCCCAGGGGCATACCAGGCCCTTAGGTCTAGAATGGATTGTAAGGGGAACCCCCTACGCCGAAAAATCGGCATGGGGGTCCCCCCAAAATCCATACCAGACCCTTATCCGAGCACGCAGCCCGGTCCGTCAGGAAAGGGGGTGGGGACGAGCAAGCGCCCCCCCTCCTGAGCCGTACATGGTACCCCTACCCATTCACCTAGGGAAAAAAAGTTTCAATAAAAAAACCCCACAGTACACAGATTTTAAGAGTAATTTATTAGGCAGCTCCGGGGTCATATTCTGACTTCGGAGGGTCTCCTTACGACTTCTCCCGGTGTTCGGCCTCTTCTCCTGGTGTTCGGCCTCTTCTCCCGGGCCCCTCCGCTATCTTCTTCCAGCTCTTTTGCCAGCGAGGGGCCCGGTCTGCTGACGCTGTCTTGTCGCCGCTGTCTCGTCGCTTCTTCTCCTGGGCCCCTCCACTATCTTCTTCCAGCTCTTTTGCCAGCGAAGGGCCTGGTCTGCTGCCGCTGTCTTGTCGCCGCTGTCTCGTCGCGTCTTCTCTTCTTCCGATGTTGACACGACGCTCTCTCCGGCTGGAATTCTGTGTGCGGGGGCGTGACCCCAGAGTCCCTGCGCATGCTGGGACCGTGACGTCACAAGGGGGCGGGGTCACCGCCTATATAAATGGCTCCGCAGCTCGCAGTACAGTAAAGTTCTCTAGAAACCTCCATTTGTATGTTACGTTGTAGAATCAATTCTCAATACATAATTTTATTCTATAAATTTAAAAACTTATGTTGACTTTTGGTTAAATATATTTGTGGTAAATATTAGCATTTGCTATTTGAATTATGGCAGACTGGTTTCACTTTTTTTTTTTTTCAAATAAGATTCTTATTAAATTTCTAGAAAGGGCAATGCCCAAATATTACAGCAATAGCATTCAAACAGATGAGGTCTCAGCCACATATCAGCATATCACAATGAATTGGGATGTACAACAGACAATTATTACATATACTGAAAAGACTTCAGATAAAATTTGTGGTTATCTCGTACAATCACGTCTCCTGCATTATCGATGTCTGAAGTTTAATTGCTATTAAAGGAGATAGGGCTGCCCATTCTTCTTTTCCATTTTACCTTAAATAATAACAGACACTTAGAAAAGGAAATAGAGAAATAGAATAAGAATGGCTAGAGAAAGGGAAAAAAAAGGGTGGAGGGGTGAAGGTAAGGGGTGGGGGGGGGGGGGAAGGGGGGAGGGGGATGAGAAGATTGGTACAACTGTGGCTCAGGTCAGTAAAGTCAGTTAGCTATGTAAAGCTATTGAGAGGCTCATGTCCTAAAGAGGTCTTTCCCCTCATCTGAGAGTGTAAACATATTCCAGAGACTCCAAGTTTTCGTGTAAATCTCATGCTTATTTTGTGCTCTCAGAATCAAATCCTCCATCCTATTTATATCCTCCACCTTCTTCAGCCAAGTCACAGTGGTTGGCGGATATTGTTGTTTCCAGAGCAGAGGGATACAGGATTTAGCAGCGTTTAGCAAGTGGCGTAGAATTTACTTTTTATAGGTTCTAGCGGGGATAGTCGATATGTGTAACAGAAAGAATTCATTAGGAATCCTGTATTCTGTGAATTTTTGAGAGACAGTATGGATAGCCATCCAGAAATCCGTCAGTTTAGGGCAGGCCCAGAAGATGTGTAAAATTGTCCCTCTGCCCCCCTGGCATCGCCAACAACGGTCCGTCATGTCAGGAAAGATGGTATGTAGTCAACTATTGGTATGTAATCTTCTATTAAGTAATTTTTTGACGTCACAGTTGAGGTAAAGCTAGATTTCTTTTTCTTGCTTTCTTTTGTGTGTCGACACGTGTAGCAACTCCTACACGGATAATACCCCTTACCCTTGAAAAAAGAAAACTTTCTCTTATTCGGGGGTCCAGGACATTTCTTACCAAACGATCCCTCAAAGTAGGGGCTCTTCTGTAAAGGAATTTAGGTTTTTCCGGAAGAATAGTGCCCAAATGGCGATCTGTTCTAATAATGTCCCAGTGTTTTTTAAAAATTCTCTTGATTTGCTTGTATTGGATATTAAAATTCATAATAATGGGTACGTAAAGTTATTGGGGAGTCTAATTCTTCCCGAATTTCAGGTGGAAGGGAGGGAAGTTGAGAGGAGGCAATATAGTCCTCCATACTAGCTTGAGGTGGCGGTTTATTAGGTAGGTTGTAGAGATGGGAATAAAAATCTTTAATGATTTGTGTAGGAAGGACCACCTTTTGACCTCTAGAGGTCATGATCTGGGGGATATACGTGGACAATTTATGTTCCCTGACCGTTTTTGCCAACAGTTTCCCACATTTATCTCCTGATTCATAGCATGTTTTACGGCAAAACTGTAAAGCTGCCTTAGCCTTGTAATGTAGAAGATCAGTGATCTGTTTGCGCAATAGCGCAAGTACACACTCTGAAGTGGGAGAGGGGGCGTGTTTGTGACTAGATTCGGCAGTGGACAGTTTGTTAGGTAGCCGAGAAAGTTGTTCATTGCGTTCCTGTTTAATACATGATCCATGCTTAATGATAACCCCTAAGGACTGTTTTATGAGCTTTCCACAAATAGCCCAGGTCGCAGTCAGGTTGATTGTTCATTTGGAAATAAAAATTTAATTCCCTGGTTACGTCTGCTAACACATCTGGGATCTTCAAAAAGCTCTCACTGAGATGCCAAAAACGGTGTCTGGGGGACAATGTCCCGGATAGTGTATATGTCAGGAAAATAAGTGCATGGTCAGACCACGTTATATTGCCGATTGATGAGTCACTCACGGCAGTTTCGGCAGCTCCTGTCTTCCATGTCTTCTAGGTGTAGTTGCAGGTTCATCATCGCCTCTGCTTGCGTGTTCTGAAGTTCTTCCAGCGTAGACCTCCGGTTGTCTAGTGTGGATAGCAAGGTTTCCCATTTTGCAAGCCTGGTGGAGAGCGCCTGCACTTCAGATTTCGCCGCCCTCAGTTCCTGTCTGTGGGCCACTTTCCCGATGAGGGCTTCAATGTCAGCTTTAGTGGGTAGTGCCTGCAGAAGAGAAAGCAGCTCAGTGTCAGCCATATACATCAGGGACGGGGAATGCGACGGTCTCCCAGGGTCAGATCAGAAGAATGACGGGATGTCGGGGCATGCTTCTGAGCCTGAAGACACCGCGGGTGAAGAAGGTAAGTCGTGGGAGGTATGGCTCCCCACAAGATCAACACGTGTGTCCGCCATCTTGAGCTCCAGGTAGTTCAGCTGGGTGAGTTGGAAGAAACGTTGAATTTCACTCACTGATCGAGCCGGAGGAGAGGGTTTTGTAGATGTATTGTTTCTCTTTGCCGTTTTTGTTCCTTGAGGAGTGCATAATTTGTAATATAAAGGTGAAAAAAGCTGGGGTGGATAAGAGATGGCCAGGAGCTCAGCAAACACACGTCTCTATCCAGCTATATCCAGACCATGCCCCCTCATTTCTTTAATTACACAGAACGTATTTACTAGGGCTACCCCATGCTCCAAGACCTTCTTAGATACAGAAGCTCCTTGCTTGCCATAGAAAATTTGTATATGTATTCCTAATCTGCAAACTAATTTCTAATGACTTCACTGCGTAACACTTACAAAATAAAAAAAATAAGATTGTGAAAAATAGGAGGAAACCTGCTGTCTTACAGAAGCGTTACCATCCTTTCCACTAATCCTAGCCTGAGTGTTGTATGTAATTATCAGCCTGTTCAATTATTAACCTAATGCTTATTAACTGCATGGCACTGCTTCTCATTTTACACTTAATAGAAGTGATTCTCAGCTATCATTATATAAATGGGGCAGGATTTTCACTCCTTGCTTTTATGCTGAGTTTAGATTATTTTATCATTAGAATCTACAAAGTTTTCTTAAACACTGCTGTTCTTTAAAGTGCTTGTAAACTCTCACTGACAAGCCTTAGGTGATAGACAAAGATGAAGCAAATCCTCTTGCATAAGTTGTACCTGTTTATCTGCCACCCCCTCTTCTCCACAACCGTTCACAATTCACAATTCATACATCAAATGCTATTTCTGAGCCTCCATCAGTCAGGGGGTGGGTATATGATGTCACACACTCAGGGTCTAAGCTGGGGGGGGGGCACTGCCCTACTAACACTGTCCACTGCCTTACTGACACAGTTCCCCTCTCCACTGACACTGTCCAATGCCCGACTGACACCATCCACTGCTCTACTGACATGTCCACCACCCTACTAAGGCTGTCTACACACCTTCCACTGCCCTACTGACATGTCCACTGGTCTCTACTGACACCATACACTGCTCTACTGACACTGTCCATTGCTCTACTGACACCGTCCTCTGCCCTACTGACACGGTCCACGGCTCTACTGACACCGTCCTCTGCCCTACTGACACGGTCCACGGCTCTACTGACACCGTCCACTGCCCTACTGACACCGTCCTCTGCTCTAATGACACGGTCCAATGCTCTACTGACATGGTCCACTGATCCACTGACACGTCCACTGCTCTACTGACATGGTCCACTGCTCTACTGACACCATTCACTGCCCTACTGACACCATCCTCTGCTCTAATGACACGGTCCACTGCTCTAATGACACAGTCCACTGCTCTACTGACATGTCCACTGCTCTACTGACATGGTCCACTGCTCTACTGACACCGTCCACTAACCTTCTGACACCATCCACTGCTATACTTACACCAACCACTGCCCTACTGATATGCCCACTGTAAAAAAGAACAGAAGCAGAGCCGCTTCTCAGTGTAGACTGTATAACATTTAATTTAGGACAAAGCAAAAAAAAAACACTCACATTTTAACTAAATGTTATACAGTCTACACTAAGAAGGCACCTCTGCTTCTGTTCTTTTTTATTTGTTGCTGAAATGTGCTTCTGCTTCCCGGAAGAGGCTTGCCCTGAGTATTGGACTGTCCACCATTGTTTTAAGATCTCATCATTGGATGGATCATCCCCTATGACTTTCACCACCTGCCCATTGTTATACGTAGCCCATCTATAGACTGATGATTCCAAGCAATAGTGACTACAATTTGCACCAAACCATCCCCTTGTTGATATGCCCACTGCCTTAAAGACATGCCAACTGCCCTACTGACATAGTCCACTGCCCTTCTGACAAGGCCCACTGCCCTACTGACACCATCCACTGCCCTTCTGACCATGTCCACTGCCCTACTGACATGCCCATTACACTACTGAGACTGTCTACACACCCTCCACTGCCCTACTGAAACTGTGCACTGCCCTACTGACAACATCCACTGCCCTACTGATATCATCCACTGCTCTACTGACACCGTCCACTACCCTACTGACACCATCCACTACACTTCTGACAAAGTCCACTGCCCTACTGACACTGCCCACTGCCGTTCTGACGCCAACCTCTGCCCTACTAACATGTCCACTTTATTGACTCTACTTCATTTTTCATTTCAGAGGTTTACAACCACTTTAGAGTTGACTTAGCATCAGGTAAATGTTTTTCATGTTAAACGCATCCCGCTTCACACAGCACACAGGAACAGAACTGAGGCTTTCAATCAGCTGGAGTTCCCTCCCCTGACACCATTTTTCTGTTATGCCCCGTACACACGGTCGGATTTTCCGACATTCCAACCGTGTGTGGGCTCCATCGGACATTTTTCATCGGATTTTCCGACACACAAAGTTTGAGAGTAGGCTATAAAATTTTCCGACAACAAAATCCGATCGCGTCAATTCCGACCGTGTGTGGCCAGTTCCGATGCACAAAGTGCCACGCATGCTCAGAAGAAATTCCGAGACGGAACAGCTCGGTCTGGTAAAATTAGCGTTCGCAATGGATTCAGCACTTTTGTCATGCTGCAATGTAAAAAATGGTTTAATACAGCGCACTCTCTTCTTTTTTATAATGTGAGAAGAATGAAGTAGTTTTGCTGCTTATATTCACACAGACTTCTCCCAAACTTCTTTCTTTATTATTTATCGTGATTCCCTCAATATATTTTGATTTGTCACATCTGACCCATTTTTTTTTTTGTTTGTTATTAATTGTAAATAATTTTTTTTCAAGGCTGTTTTTTTTTTGGTAATTTTGTTTGTTTTTTAATCAAGAATAATTTTGGGTGTGTTTTGTGTGTCAAGTTACCACAACACCATTATTATCTTGTATTATTTAATCTCAATGAGATTGTTTGGTGTTGGTGTCTCTTGTTAATTCCACATTGTATTTTGAAATGTTCCTGCCTCTTCACAAACAAACTGTTTTTTTTTAAGGAAAACACACATAGGCGTATACACATAGAGTACAATTGAACCAAAAATTCCTTTATTAAGGGCTCACAACCAAACACAGAGGGAGGCAACACTGGAGAAACAGCTGAAATTGGCAAAGCCTTTGGTCCCCAGGGCACATATCAATTATTTTACTGCAAAATTGGTGGCCTGAGGAGTCCATATCTAAGGGAGTGCAGTCTGGTCCAGAAGTCCCAGAGATCCGGAAAGCAGCAGATGACATCTGTGTCAACAGGCTGTGGTCATACAAGAGGCTGCATCTTTTGTCAGACCAGACTGAACCCAGGTCATCACTCTCTGGTCTTCCTTCAACACTTCCTTCCACGCTGTGGCTGTGGTGCTGGAGTTGTAGCAGCAGGAGGAGGAGGAGGATGAGGATGGTTCAACTCAATCACGTCAGTATTGGGTATGATTTTGCCACTCACCCCCTTAGTTAGGACTTTATAAATAAGTTTCTCACACATGAGGCTTTGGCCCTCCTGCATGCCCTTCAGTTTGGTGGCAGCCATGCAGGCAAAGGCCTCTTCAGGAGTGGGTAAGGCTCTGAGGGATGCAGAAGCCTCCTGAATGAGCCTGAGCACTGAATCCTGCACGTGACTCCCCTTCCTGGGTCTTTTGTATGGAAGGCGGAGGGGAGGAACCCGCGATTCGGACAGGCTCCTACTGGGCCCGGCCTTCTCCTGGCTGCCACTAACCCCCGCCTCCTCCTGGCTGCCACTAACCCCTGCTTCCTCCTGGCTGCCACATTCCACAGCCTCCTCCTGTGTGCCACATTCCACAGCCTCGTCCTGGCTGAGGTCTTCCTGTGTATGAAAAAGGGACATAGTTTGAGTTTTTGATTCATCAATCACACACAATTGTCACCTCATGACTGTTGCAAATTGAATGTTAAGAAATATAACTGATGATCATTTTGAGCCCAGCATTTTTCATTCTTGTCCCAAATATTTTTGCCCACTACTGTCTATTGATATGTAAAACACTTTAATAAATCAGCAATTAGTGATCAATAATAACATCTAGTAAAGATAATTTATTTATTGACCAGAAATCTGTAGTACAATGCTATACCTGCCTCCATCTGGGCTCCTCCACTTCTTCCTGGCTGGAAGTCCCAGGTTGGACATCGAAAGCCTCAGCTGGGGTGGAAGGAAGAGTGGAAGGAAAGGTTGAGAGGGATTCCCTGACTCCAGTATGGTCTGACAGAAATCTCAGTCTCTCATAGGACCACAGCCTGGGGACATAAATGTCATCTGCTGCAGCTCCTGATCTCTGGGAATCCGTGACCTTCTTGCGCTCCCTAAGATAAGTGCTCCTCAGGCCACCAATTTTGGTTTTTAAATAGGGGATGGTTGCCGTGAGGACCACCGGCTTCACCAACTCCAGCAGTTTCTCCAGCGCTGCCTGCCTCTTTTGTTTATTATTATAATGTGGATGTTTCACCTGCCACAGACAGGGCAGCTCCTTGTACTTGTCTATGAACAGGGGGAGGAAGTTGTGGTCATTGAAGCCATCCATTTTATCTGCAAGACACAACACAAGACAAACCCTAATGTCAGGCAAAACTCTCCTAATCTTGTTACAATATAGTCTAGAAGCAGTATAGGCCCAGGTTTAGATCTTACCTTCGTTATCACGATCGGCGCCTCCGATACTCCTTCCTCCGCTCACAGATTGTACGTACTACGCACGCGTGTTACACTTTATACACACTGCGCATGCGTGTAACTCCGCCCGCCCCTGACATTCTTTCTAGTCTATTCCCCGTCCCTTTTCGTTCGGCGCAGGGGGGGAAGAGCACATGGTGGAGACACAGCAGGTGCGTGCTAATTATAGCAACGAGGAGGAGGAAAGCCCGGAGCCGGAAATGTCTGGATCCAAAGGAGAAGATTTAAGGCCTCAAATATGTCCTTTGGGGAGATGTTGGAGATGGTCGGCATCCTGAAGAGGGCCGACTATGATGGAAAGTATGGACCTTACCCCAACCCCAATGTCCGAAAGGCCAAGATAATGGCGAAAGTGGTCAAAAGTCTGCACCGCAATTTCGGGGTACGTCGATCGAAAAATCAGCTCAGGAAGCGGTGGTCGGACCTCAAATTAAGAGAACACGAGCAGTACAGAAAGATCCGGAGAGTGCTGCAAAAAGGTAAGTAGTTGTGCTGTGTTCCTATTCTTTTTGTGTTTATTACGTTCGTGCTGCTCCATGTGCTTTTCTTAACTGTTGTACAGTTTAAAATGGCAACTTTCATGTTCATGGGCACATTATTCGTTCGTATCAAACATTTTTCTTTCGGCCTATAAAACACCATTGTTTTGGCCATATGCATTTGACCACATTTTTTAGGGCCTACTTGTATGAAAATAATTTGGTTGTGTAGATGGGTTTGTTACTAGAATGAAATGCAAACTCGATTCTGTGTAAGGAGAGGACCCTCAGCAGCAGTTTTCACATCTGGACACTGGAGCACTAGTGTGGGACACAAGAACACCCTTTTTATTAGGGGGCCCACACAGGTGCTCCAGTGTATACTATAGGGGTGTTTCCATCTGTGAAGCTTGGACAAAACAGGTAAAGTATTGAAGCTTGACAAAGGACACTAAAAATTCTACATCTTGGAACTCTCCCAAAACAGACAATTGTACCCCACTTCCAAGCAATTTTTCATATTTATAGTTCTGCCATCAAATATCTGTGTGCTAAGTATACCATATTTTTTTTACATAGGGGAGAAAAGACTCGGAGGACACCCCTCATCCGAGGAGACCAGAGACCCCCCACCTCTGGAAGAAGTGGAGACCCACAAAAGCCAACAGGAGGAGGAGGAGGAAGGAGATGTGGTGGAAATTGTCACCACAACAGGTGAGTGTCTGCGACCACAGGCTCAGGTAAGAGATGGATGCCGGCATATTTATAATACATGGGTTTTTTTTGGTTTCTATCTTTTTAGGTGATCGTGATGTTGTGGATCCAGGGCATTTCACCTTGGAAAGTGCACAGATCCTGATTGGGGAGATCATGGGGTGTAATGTTGCATTGGAAAATATCAAGAAAAACATCAATGATGTTATTCAAAAAAATAAGAACATCATTGATGTTTTGGGGAGAGTTTAAAACCCCTCCAAATCCCTTTCTTTTATGGGGTGCTACAATTTTTACATTTTTTGTCGAACTGTAGAAAAGCCAAATTTGAAGAGGCACACAGTGTGTCAACATGTGCTATCTGCCATCACGGGAGATCAATGGATGCGTTTTGGTGGTGCAACCCCTTCCTCAATAATAAAGTAGCTGAGAGGAAGCTACACGTCCCTTGATCCCCCGTGATGGCAGCTAGCACATGTTGACATTCGGCTATTTGTGTGCATCTTCAAAATTTGGCTTTTCCTGGGGTGACTTCACCCCATCTGAACGCAATATCAAACACAGTTCCTAAATACTCATGTCTGATATTGCCTTCAAATTCTACCAAATGTGAACTTTGTAAGTTCAAGATTTGTGTCTTTCTTGTTGGTTTGAAACATGCCTGTTTTATCCTAAATGGACATTTCTACTTTTTCCAATGCCACCCCAAAAATTGTTATACAACAAACATGTTGGTTTGTTTTAAAAACCTTTTCAAAATGCACATGTGATTGTGCAGGTATTAAAAAGATTGTTAATCAAGAATGTGTGGATAATTGTCTCAACGCTCCAACACTTTTGTGGTGCTCTAATTGCTGCTTTCTGTGACAATGGGGGTTATTTCCTAAGGGCAAATCCACTTTGCTATACAAGTGCAGTTTCAAGTGCACTTGTAGTGCAAAGTGTCTTTGCCTTTAGTAAATAACACCCAATAGTGCTTTGCAAGGTTACACAATCACGCCATTTTCAGGACTCACCACATTTCTGTCAGGGTCAGCTAAAACAAACACAAGCAGTAAATGTCACCAAAGATTTGCTTAACCACTTCAGCCCCGGAAGGATTTACCCCCTTCCTGACCAGAGCACTTTTTACAATTTGGCACTGCGTCGCTTTAACTGCTAATTGCGCGGTCATGCAATGCTGTACCCAAATGAAATTTGCGTCCTTTTCTTCCCACAAATAGAGCTTTATTTTGATGGTATTTGATCACCTCTGCCGCTTTTATTTTTTGCGCTATAAATGGAAAAAGACCGAAAATTTTGAAAAAAAATGATATTTTCTACTTTTTGTTATAAAAAAAATCCATTAAAATCAATTTTAGTCATACATTTAGGCCAAAATGTATTCAGCCACGTGTCTTTGGTAAAAAAAATGTCAATAAGCGTATATTTATTGGTTTGCGCAAAAGTTATAGCGCCTACAAACTAGGGTACATTTTCTGGAATTTACACAGCTTTTAGTTTATGACTGTCTATGTCATTTCATGAGGTGCTAAAATGGCAAGGCAGTACAAAACCCCCCCAAATGACCCCATTTTGGAAAGTAGACACCCCAAGGAAATTGCTGAGAGGCATGTTGAACCCATTGAATATTTATTTTTTTGTCCCAAGTGATTGAATAATGACAAAAAAAAAAATTACAAAAAGTTGTCACTAAATGATATATTGCTCACACGGGCCATGGGCATATGTGGAATTGCACCCCAAAATACATTCAGCTGCTTCTCCTGAGTACGGGGATACCACATGTGTGAGACTTTTTGGGAGCCTAGCCGCGTACGGGGCCCTGAAAACCAAGCACCGCCTTCAGGATTTCAAAGGGCATACATTTTTGATTTTACTCCTCACTACCTATCACAGTTTTGAAGACCATAAAATGCCAAGATGGCACAAACCCCCCCCAAATGACCCCATTTTGGAAAGTAGACACCCCAAGCTATTTTCTGAGAGGCATGTTGAGTCCATGGAATATTTTATATTTGGACACAAGTTGCGGGAAAGTGACAATTTGTTTTTTTTTTGTTTTTTTTTTTGCACAAAGTTGTCACTAAATGATATATTGCTCAAACATGCCGTGGGCATATGTGGAATTACACCCCAAAATACATTCTGCTGCTTCTCCGGAGTACGGGGATACCACATGTGTGGGACTTTTTGGGAGCCTAGCCGCGTACGGGACCCCGAAAACCAAGCACCGCCTTCAAGATTTCAAAGGGCATAAATTTTTGATTTTACTCCTCACTACCTATCACAGTTTTGAAGGCCATAAAATGCCAAGATGGCACAACCCCCCCCCAAATGACCCCATTTTGGAAAGTAGACACCCAAAGCTATTTGCTGAGAGGCATGTTGAGTCCATGGAATATTTTATATTTGGACACAAGTTGCGGGAAAGTGACAATTTTTTTTTTTTTGCACAAAGTTGTCACTAAATGATATATTGCTCAAACATGCCATGGGCATATGTGGAATTACACCCCAAAATATATTCTGCTGCTTCTCCTGAGTACGGGGATACCACATGTGTGGGACTTTTTGGGGGCCTAGCCGCGTACGGGGACCCGAAAACCAAGCACCGCCTTCAGGATTTCTAAGGGCATAAATTTTTGATTTTACTCCTCACTACCTATCACATTTTTGAAGGCCATAAAATGCCCAGATGGCACAAAACTCCCCCAAATGACCCCATTTTGGAAAGTAGACACCCCAAGCTATTTGCTGAGAGGCATGGTGAGTATTTTGCAGCTCTCATTTGTTTTTGAAAATGAAGAAAGACAAGAAAAACATATTTTTTTTTTCTTTTTTCAATTTTCAAAAGTTTGTGACAAAAAGTGAGGTCTGCAAAATACTCACTATACCTCTCAGCAAATAGCTTTGGGTGTCTATTTTCCAAAATGGGGTCATTTGGGGGGGGGGTTTGTGCCATCTGGGCATTACATGGCCTCCGAAACTGTGATAGGCAGTGAAGAGTGAAATCAAAAATTTACGCCCTTAGAAAGCCTGAAGGCGGTGCTTGGTTTTCGGGGTCCCCTATGCGGTTAGGCTCCCAAAAAGTCTCACACATGTGGTATCCTCGTACTCAGGAGAGGCAACAGAATGTATTTTGGGGTGTAATTTCACATATTCCCATGGCATGTTTGAGCAATATATCATTTAGTGAAAACTTTGTGCAAAAAAAAAAAAAAAATATGTGTCTTTTTCCCGCAACTTGTGTCACAATATAAAATATTCCATGGAGTCGACATGCCTCTCAGCAAATAGCTTGGGGTGTCTACTTTCCAAAATGGGGTCATTTGGGGGGGGTTTGAACTGTCCTGGCATTTTATGCACAACATTTAGAAGCTTATGTCACACATCACCCACTCTTCTAACCACTTGAAGACAAAGCCCTTTCTGACACTTTTTGTTTACATGAAAAAATTATTTTTTTTTGCAAGAAAATTACTTTGAACCCCCAAACATTATATATTTTTTTAAAGCAAATGCCCTACAGATTAAAATGGTGGGTGTTTCATTTTTTTTTTCACACAGTATTTGCGCAGCGATTTTTCAAACGCATTTTTTGGGGAAAAAACACACTTTTTAAAATTTTAATGCACTAAAACACACTATATTGCCCAAATGTTTGATGAAATAAAAAAGATGATCTTAGGCCGAGTACATGGATACCAAACATGACATGTTTTAAAATTGCGCACAAACGTGCAGTGGCGACAAACTAAATACATTTTTAAAAGCCTTTAAAAGCCTTTACAGGTTACCACTTTAGATTTACAGAGGAGGTCTACTGCTAAAATTACTGCCCTCGATCTGACCTTCGCGGTGATACCTCACATGCATGGTGCAATTGCTGTTTACATTTGACGCCAGACCAACGCTTGCGTTCGCCTTTGCGCGAGAGCAGGGGGGGACAGGGGTGCTTTTTTTTTTTTTTTTTTTTTTTTTTTTATTAATTTTTTGATTTTTTATCTTATTTTTAAACTGTTCCTTTCATTTTTATTTTTTTTAAATCATTTTTATTGTTATCTCAGGGAATGTAAATATCCCTTATGATAGCAATAGGTAGTGACAGGTACTCTTTTTTGAAAAAATTGGGGTCTATTAGACCCTAGATCTCTCCTCTGCCCTCAAAGCATCTGACCACACCAAGATCGGTGTGATAAAATGCTTTCCCAATTTCCCAATGGCGCTGTTTACATCCGGCGAAATCTAAGTCATGAAATGCTCGTAGCTTCCGGATTCTTAGGCCATAGAGATGTTTGGAGCCATTCTGGTCTCTGATCAGCTCTATGGTCAGCTGGCCGAATCACCGGCTGCATTCTCAGGTTCCCTGTTGGGACAGGAGAGCCAGAGAAAAACATGGAAGACGGTGGGGGGGGGCATTTCCTCCCACTGCTTGTAAAAGCAGTCTAGAGGCTAATTAGCCACTAGGATTGCTTTTACATGAAAGCCGACCGCTGGCTGAAAAGAATGATACCAAGATGATACCTAAACCTGCAGGCATCATTCTGGTATAACCACTCAAAGTCCAGCAACATACCAGTACGTTGCTGGTCCTTGTTGGGCATATATTGTAAACTTTTTTTTCATGCAGCCTGTGGGCTGAACGAAAAAAAGATATTGATCGGTGGGTATGCCCACCATTAGAATACCTCCCTTCATCCACCCACTTCTAATGATGGGCATACATGCACCATTTATATATGCCGAAGCATGGGGGCATCCTCCCGCAAAAGGCAGGAGCAAATTGCTCCTCCACCCTCTGCCCCCACGCTTCGGCATATATGCTGAAGTATGTAACTGTGGTGGTGAAATCACCTCCGACAGCGCTGGAGTCACGGCTTTATGTATCGTGGGAGCAAACGCTGTTGCTGTCAAGATAAATAAATCCGCGCTGCAACTGAATGGCGTACCTGCTAAGCAAATGATGGTTAACAAAAAACAAAGTAACATTACAGTATAACAGTAATACTTACCATACCTGCAAAGCAAATACAAAAAAAAAACATAGTAAAAAATAAAACATTTAACGCAACCTGTGCCTACCTAAAATATATATATGCCGAAGCATGGGGGCATCCTCCCGCAAAAGGCAGGAGCAAATCGCTCCTCCACCCACTGCTGCTCCCACGCTTCGGCATATATGCTGAAGTATGTAACTGTTGTGGTGAAATCACCTCCGACAGCGCTGGAGTCACAGCTTTATGTATCGTGGGAGCAAATGCTGTTGCTGTCAAGATAAATAAATCCGCGCTGCAACTGAATGGCGTACCTGCTAAGCAAATGATGGTTAACAAAAAACAAAGTAACATTACAGTATAACAGGAATACTTACCATACCTGCAAAGCAAATACAAAAAAAAACATAGTAAAAAATAAAACATTTAACGCAACCTGTGCCTACCTAAAATATATATATGCCGAAGCATGGGGGCATCCTCCCGCAAAAGGCAGGAGCAAATCGCTCCTCCACCCACTTCTGCCCCCACGCTTCGGCATATATGCTGAAGTATGTAACTGTGGTGGTGAAATCACCTCCGACAGCGCTGGAGTCACGGCTTTATGTATCGTGGGAGCAAACGCGGTTGCTGTCAAGATAAATAAATCCGCGCTGCAGCTGAATGGCGTACTTGAAAACAAAAAAACGTTTAAAACACAGTAAACTATAAAAAAATTACATACCTGAAAAGCAAACATGATAAAACATAACAATAAAACATTGCAGAATAGAATACAGTAAAAAAGAGCAGAACAATAGAGAGAAAATAGAGAGAGAGAGAACAATAAAACGACAACTATTTTTGGTTTTTTTATTTTATATTTTTTTGTGTATTTTTTTTTTTTTTTACTTTTTTTTTTATAACTGTAACTTTTAAAACTGTAATGGTTCCAGGTTTGGGTCTCTCAAAATGCGATGGCATCTTGGGAGACCCTGTGGAAGTGTGTCCTAGTCTGTGAAGTGCTGTACCCTACGCTAATACTCAACTAGTGTATGGTAGCGTTCAAAACATTCACCAATGCAAAGACCAGGATTGCCAGGACAGGAGGGACAATAATACCGGGTGTCACGCCTAAATCCGCGCTTTCTGCAGACACGACATTTTCTTTGGGGGGCTCGTTGGGTAGGGGTACTCTGGAGGACATAAGGAAAATGCCTCTCATGCAGCCGGCCTACTGCATTTGGATTGGGAAGGTGAGGTGGAGCACCGTCTGGAAACAGAAGGGCTCTGACGATCTCTTCCTGGAATTTAAGGAAGGATCCAGTCCGTCCTGAAGCTCTGTATAGCACATGAGCGTTCAGCAAAGCCAATTGAAATAAATAAACAGACACTTTTTTGTACCAGCGTCTGGCCTTACGGGCAATTAGGTACGGCGCCAACAACTGGTCGTTGAGGTCCACCCCTCCCATATTAAGGTTGTATTCGTGGACACAGAGGGGTTTCTCCACAACACCAGTCGCCGTAGTAATTTGGGTCATCGTGTCTGCATGAAGGGAGGTGAGAACGAAAACATTCTTCTTATCCCTCCACTTCATAGCGAGCAAATTATTATACTGCAAGCAGGCTCTCTCCCCCAGCCTAAGACGGGACTCTACAAGCCGCTGGGGAAAGCCCCGGCGATTAGGTCGCACGGTGCCACATGCTCCAATCTGCTGATCAAACAAGTGACTAAAAAGTGGCACGCTCGTATAATAATTGTCCACGTACAAGTGGTACCCCTTTCCGAATAAGGGTGACACCAAATCCCACACTATCTTGCCAGCGCTTCCTATGTAGTCAGGGCAGTTTATCGGCTCTACGTGACTA
Organism: Aquarana catesbeiana; assembly: GCF_042186555.1. NCBI lineage: Eukaryota > Metazoa > Chordata > Amphibia > Anura > Ranidae > Aquarana > Aquarana catesbeiana. The sequence continues at coordinate 831,128,525 of NC_133324.1, read as the reverse complement.
TCTTTGCCCTCGTAAACCATAAATCTACATGTATAGCCTGTGGCCCTGTCACAGAGCTTATACATCTTGACCCCGTATCTGGCACGCTTGCTGGGAAGGTACTGTTTGAAGGACAAGGGGCCAGAAAACTTAATCAGGGACTCATCAACGCAGACAACTTGATGGGGAGTAAACAAGTCTGCAAAACGTTGGTTGAAGTGGCTTACGAGGGGCCGAATTTTGTAGAGCCGATCGTATGCAGGGTCTCCACAAGGACGACAGAGTTCATTGTCGTTGAAGTGCATGAACCGCAAAATCTGCTTGTATCGTGCCCTGGCCATGGAGGCAGAGAACACGGGCATATGGTGAATTGGGTCAGTGGACCAATATGACTGCAACTCACTCTTTTTGGTTATGCCCATGTTGAGGGAAAGGCCCAGAAAGATCTTAAATTCGGAGACCGTAATTGGTCTCCAATCTCTGGCAAGGGAGGACTGGGGATTAGCGGCGATGTGTTGACCAGCGTACAAATTGCTTTGGTCCACAATAGATCTATAGAGATCTTCGGTGAAAAACAGTGAATAAAAATCCAGTGGCATAAAGTCAACTGTTTCCACCTGAATTCCGGGTTGGCCAGTGAAAGGGGGAAGTACGGGTGCTGCAGAAGTGATGGGTACCCAATTTGGATTGGCGAATGCAGCAGGAAGGGCACTATGGGCACGACGGGCCTGTCTTTGTCTTCTTGGTGGCAGCGGGACACTAGTTGTGCTTGCCACCTCGCCAGCTTGAACTGCACTTATGGGACTCGCCACGTCACCACGTGATACTGCAGTGCTGGATGTACGACCAGGGTGTACTAGGCCGCTGGTGCTTGCCAGTTCACCAGAAGGAGTAGCGGCACTAGTACTTCTCTGCTCCATACGAGAGCCCTGCGGTTCTTGCACTTCAAGGACAGAAGAAGAAGATCGGGGTCTGGTACGCCTGACCCTAGCAGGGACCACAACTCCGTCGTCAGAGCTATCTGTCATGGAGCCGCTGTCCTCTACAGGTTCGTATTCTGAGCTTGAACTTGACAGATGAGTGACTTCCTCTTCACTATCTGTCATGCTCAGAAACGTGTAGGCTTCTTCACTAGTGTACCTTCTATTTGCCATTTTGGGCTCTAAATTTAGGGGTACACTAGTGAGTCTCACAGGCAAAAAAGCTCCTGACTGTCAGCGACTGATTCAAAGCGCTACCAAAAAACTGTTAGCGATCGCAGGGATCAGGCCTGACTCTGCGAACGCTGCAGTTATGTGTGCTTAGTGTTTTGTGACAGTTATCGATCGATACTGCACTTGGGTGGGCTGGGCTGGGCCGAGGAGCAAAACGCAGATGCTAGCAGGTATCTGGGCTGATCCCGCTAACACTGCGTTTTTTTGGGGGACCCTAAACTGCTGGGGAGTATAGATCTGATCGGATCAGATATCGATCCGTTCAGATACTATAGCACTAAGGGAGGTGTATGCTGCGTGCATGGGTGTTAGCGATACTGGCGCTAACCTGACGCTGCCTGGGGCGACGCAGACCTTATCTGATCCTAAAAACTTAACTTCTATCACCGCCGGGCAATTAGGGGGTTAAACCTTTATAGGGTAATAAACGGCGGGTGCCCTAAAACTGTAATAAACTACAATAAACTACAAAAAACAAACCAACTAACCAGCCTCACCCGTAACAATTATATGGTGATCGCTGGTGAAAGGGTTAACTAGGGGGCAATCAAGGGGTTAAAACCTTTAGTAGGTAGTATATGGGGGTCCCTGTCGCTATAAAACACTGACAGCAAACCTATATACTTACCTCCCTAACTAGCGTCACCTGTGTCACTAATACAGCGATCAGAAAAACGATCGCTTAGTGACACTGGCGACGGGGGGTGATCACGGGGTTAAAACTTTATTAGGGGGGTTAGGGGGGCTAACCTAACTGCCCTAGCACTTGTAACTGACACAAACTGACACCAATGCAATAAATCAGAAAAAAAAAAAACCTGCTATTGGTGTCAGAGTGACAGGGGGTACAGGGGGGTGATCATGGGGTGACTGGGGGGTGACAGGGGGGTGACAAGTGTGCCTGCGTGTTCTACTGTTAGTGTAGTGTTGGTGCACTTACTTGGATGTCTTCTCTCCTCGTCGCCGGATCAAAAAGACCGGCTCGAGGAGAGATGACATCACTTCCTCCGCTTCTGTTTACATTCACAGAAGCCGAGGAAGCTTGTCATTGGCCAGGAGCGATCGCGAGGGGGGAGCCACGAATGAGTGGCCTCCCCCTCACCTTTGATCGACCCTGACCTCGATCCGACCGCCGCTGGCACCGGGGGGGGTCCGATCGGACCCCCCACCCGCGGGCAGGCAAGGACGTACATGTAAGCCCTTTTGCCTGCCCGTGCCGCTCTGTCGACGTACATCGTCGTGTAGCGGTCGGCAACTGGTTAATGTTTTTTTTTTATTTGATAAAGGTTTCACACATTGTCTGGCATATTGATAGCCCCCCTACCTGCAAAGAATTCAAGGTATCTTAGCCGGACATCACGGGCACTCAGGGAGGGCAAGCCAGGACGGCCACTTTCAAGCGCCGTCAGGGTTGGTTCATTTTGAATTCTGGCTTCAGGCCCAACTGAGCCAGCATAGTTGGCAGAATGTTGCCATAAAAAGTTGTGTAGAATACAGCACGCCAGGATAATGCGATTCAGTTTGTACTCCGCCATATGTATGGGTGTAAGAAATAGGCGGAACAGGCTGGCCATGATTCCAAACGTGTTTTCCACCACTCTTCTGGCTCTGGCCAGCCGGTAATTAAAAACCCTCTGGTCCGGGGTGAGGGTCCCCATCGGGAATGGCCGCATAAGATGGTCCCCCAGGGGAAAAGCTTCATCCGCAACCCCCCTCCCCCCTCTCATGGGCCATTTCTAACATTATAGGGGGGGAGCTCTTGGACAGGTAACCCTCTCCACTTCATTGAGAGATGAATGCCTAAATAATGGGTATTACTTGGAACAGCCCCTCCTTACTTACACTATTGGCATCCCACTGGACAGGTAAGAAGTGTCATAATACAAAGATATAAATACACATTTGAGCACATTTGGACATTCTGCTATTACCTATTAAGATATTAATAGGATACAAAACTTTCAACAGTACCATTTGAAAGTATACAGGCAGGCCCTTGCACTACATGCTTTGGGGGATTCATCCATACATCTGAACACAAAATAGATGGGTATAGTGTGTATGGGTTTGGCAAAGTCAGCAGATAGATGATTGAGGATAGATAGTTAATTGGTATGAGCTGACCTAGCAGTTGGGGGGAGGGACGGTTCCAAATGATTTGGGGACCCCCCAAAAAAAGCCTCTGGCACTCTGCCTGAATTTAAAGCACAAATCACATTTAAAAACATTTTAGGGGGTGTTTGGGGTAAAGCACTACTATGGAGCTGATAAAATACATTGTTAAGTGACTACATGAGGTGAATATAGGGCCAGGAGACCATGCTGGGGAGGTAAGTGAAGGCAAATAAGTATGAAGGACCAAAAAAAAAAATTACATAAAAATCCAGCATGCATGAGAACAAAGGGGACATTCACAGCATATTCCAATCATGGTAATTAGGGAATGAGGAAAGAAATACAATACATTGGTAAACATTATATACAATAAAATGTGATATTAAAGGATAAAAATCTTACCTTCATATACTCAGACCTGGATGATGGCAGAACAGGTCTCTGGGATAATGATACCCAGAGCCTTGGGGGAGATGCCTGTCGAGAACTTCAAGTCCTGCAGGCTTCTCCTCGTCGCCAAGTACCGCAGGGTGGCGACGAGCCTCTGCTCCGGAGTGATGGCTTGCCTCATGCAGGTATCCTGCCTGCTGATATAGGGGGTCAGCAAAGCCAACAAATGGTGAAATACGGGGTCCATCATCCGGAGAAAGTTCCTGAAATCATCAGTATTATTCTCACAGATCTCACGGAGCAAAGGCATATGACAGAACTGGTCACGCTGGAGCAACCAATTCTTGGTCCATAAACTCCTCCCCACCCTGTTCATGGACTGAACTTGTGTCAAGGTCAGGACCCCAACACCAAGCCCCCGCACAGCATGAACTCTACGAGGAGTACGTATACGCAACATGGCTAGAAAATGGTCGGCTGCTCAGAACGAAGTAACAGAACGCACTGAAGAACAGCAAGGCCTGTGAGGAGCGACTTGAAAAACAGTAACGAACGAACAAGAACACAATGACAAAGTCACGCGGCGCTTGCTTGCACGCACTGAAGAGCAGATACAAACCCACAAGCACAAACTGAACAGCAGAAAATGATCTGAAAACCATGAGTCTGAAAAAGCGCGAATTGTCTCTCACCAAACTTTTACTAACACGAGATTAGCAAAAGGAGCCCAAAGGGTGCCGCGCTTGGTTCGGAACTGGCCTTTTCTAGTCCCATTGTACGTTGTTTACGTCACCGCGCTCTTGGTGATCGGAAATTCCGACAACTTTGTGCGACCGTGTGTACGCAAAACAAGTTTGAGCCAACATCCGTCGGAAAAAATCCTAGGATTTTGTTGTCGGAATGTCCGATCAATGTCCGACCGTGTGTACGGGGCATTAGTGTCAGGAAAACTCATCAGAAGTAATTCATGTTGATAGCAGAGGAACGGGTCAGTGGATAGTTTATAAAGCATTTCAAATCTTTAGAAGACATGGGGTGGGGATCTTATGTCACACATATACAGCATAGAACATGCAACTGAGTTTATTCTGAGACCCGAGTGGAGGGAATAGACACCCCAACCCTTACATAGTTTTGTAGGGTAACATGCACAGCTGTGGCTGTCAATTACAGGCTATGTGCTGGAGCCCCCTCCTCCCATCCCTCTGGATCCCTTGGAGATTACATAACTGTCAGAAGTGACTCGTGCAGATAGCAGAGGAAGGAGACAGCAGACAGCAATCATACTAAGTGCCTTGGATTGGGGCAAGTACATGCTATAGAGGGAAAAATAGAGGCTGGGTACACACGTGAAATGCGTCTGCTGAACATTGTGGATCCCTCGTGTGTCATGTTTTTAATGTCTTGATTCTACAATAAACAACAACATTTTTTCATTACTGGATGTGCCGCTTTTTCTCTTCGTTTGTATGGACATGCTATAGAGGGATTTGCTCCTTTCATTTTTCATTTTAGGGGTTTATAACCACTTTAAAGCACTCAGGCCTGGCAACTTTCACTCAAGCATTAAGTACCGAATTGTGCATTTGTGTATGTGCTGCATACCTAGAAGTCACCATTTTCTTCAGTTAGAAAGCAGAACAGATGGTGGAAGTTGTAAGAAATACTAAAAATAAGTCATTACGCCAAAAGGATGCCTGCTATGCAGTGGGTTAGTTGGTTTATAATTTTATTTTTTACTTTCATTATTATTTTATACTTTTAATTTATACATTCGGAGGTGGCAGTTTTATTTTAAGTGCTTATAAAAAAAAAAGTGTGATTTTGTCTAGTCTAAAGTACATCTGCCTACTGACCCTGAAAGTCAGTGCACATGTAGTACACTTTATGGATTTTGTGAGCTTGTTAATGTGATATGCTTGATAGGCAGCTTGAATTAATAATACAACAAGCTTCTGAGTGACGGGTAGGAAGATTACCATACAATTATATACAACTCAGTTGCTCAGTAAATGAGCAATGGCATAAATAACATCCCAGAACCTGTTAAATTACTTGTTCAGTTCAGTTAAGTGACATTTCCTAGCATTACAAAACAAATGACAGCTGTTTTAACCATTTCACAGTTTACATGGTGAGGATTTTATAAACATTAGAGCCATAAGATTCAATAGGAACAATTTGCCCTTTTCCTGCAGTGAGACAAACATACTAATAGCTTCTTTTGTTAAAGTGGTTGAAAAGGTAGAAGGTATTTTACTTTAAAAGAGAAGTACAGTCAAAGCTTATTTGGCTGTAGTTCTATGAATCACATGAGTACAGTTCGTTCTGCACTCCTGTGACCTGTTTTCAGCAGACAGCGGGCTGAAGCCCGCTGTTGGCTGATGTCACAAAGCCGGTCCAGACTCGGGAAAGTTCACGGCCATATGGACAGGATCTACCCACATGCCTGGAACCCGGCAAGCCACTGAAAGCCTGAGCCAGCCACTCCTGCCCCCTCCACAGCCCAGGGCTCCAGTGAGCGCCGGGGGGGACAGAGCAGAGAGCCGGTGACTGACAGTTACCGGCTCTCTGCTCAGGAAGCTGTAAGAACCGAGTGATTGGCGGTGTTTGATTGCTCTTTTCTCAGTGTTAGAGCTGGTGTCAGACCAATGCTTCATCCACCTATAAGTATGATTCCAAAGCAAAAACAAAAAAACCCATACTTCTTTTTTAAGGGTGGCTTCACATTGCCCCAGTGTAGTCCCACTGCACTTTGGGCAAAGCGCAGCTGCGCTTTCACATAGACGTCTAAGATGTCCTGCGGTTTTGATGGCATATTACTGTGCTTTCTGAAACCACACTAAAACCACAGGACTTCATAGAAGTATATGGAAAAGAATAGCCAACCTGCACAAAATATGCAGTTTAGTTGTGCTTTAGCTGTAGTTTGAAGCCACTGGGGCAGCGCTGCTATATCACCAGCAAAGCGCCTCTGCAGCGGTATTTTGCAGGTGGATTTAACCCCTTTTCGGACACTAGCGGGGGTTAAAACTGCCCCGCTAGCGGACGAATAGCACTAAAAGTAGCACTGCTTTACTGCTGACGCCCGGGGTGGCTCAGTGTGAAAGTGGTCTACTGCATTCTCCGCATTAAGGGTAAAATCTTCCATGTCTACCAGCTGACCCTACATACTTATCTGAAACTGATCTTAATCCAGAACTGTGCCCAAGAGAAGCAGTTCTTTCCTCTCTCTCTTGTCCTCCTCGCTGGGCATGGAGGCAGCATTGTCAATCACAGCTGGGGAGGAGAGAGCAGGGAAGGGCCAAGTCATGCTTTGTGTGTTATCGAATGCTCTCATAGCAAGCGGCTGTTTGCTATAGGGACAACTGGAAGGGGGGAGGAAACAGGAGCACCCCCCAAAAGAGGAGGATTGGAACTGCTTTGCGCAAAACCATTGCACAGAGCAGGCAAGTATTACATGTTTGTTATTGAAAAAAAATACCTTTACAATCATTTCAAATCCCTTCCCTATGCTCTGCAATACTAGTTTAAACAAAGCAGTATGTTGTCCATTAGAGACTGAATAAAACGGTTTTAAGATCATTAGAAACAATAATATGACTTACCGCATGCATGTTGACAAGATTTACTAAATAGGTATGCCCTGTACACACGATAGGATTTTCCGATGGAAAATGTGTGATAGGACCTTGTCGTCGGAAAATCCGACCGTGTGTAGGCTCCATCACACATTTTCCATAGGAATTTCCGACACACAAAGTTTGAGAGCTTGCTATAAAGTTTTCCGACAACAAAATCCGTTGTCGGAAATTCCGATCGTGTGTACACAAATCCGACGCACAAAGTGCCACGCATGCTCAGAATAAATTAAGAAACTAAAGCTATTGGCTACTGCCCCATTTATAGTCCCGACGTACATGTTTTAAGCCACCGCATTCAGAACGATCGGATTTTCTGACAACTTTGTGTGACCGTGTGTATGCAAGACAAGTTTGTGCCAACATCCGTCGGAAAAAATCCATGTATTTTGTTGTCGGAATGTCCGATCAATGTCCAACCGTGTGTATAGGGCAGTACAGTTTTCACTTAGCTCAGTTATACTGTATTCACATCAAACTTCCAAACAGGCATACTTGTCAACTGTCCCGAATTTCCTGGGACATTCCCAGGATTTAGACCTTTTTCCCGGTTTTAGCTTTTCCCAGGAAATGTCCTGGGAAATTCGTGTTTTCCCGATTTTTCGCCGCTGCCGCCATCTCACTGAAGACCAGAACGCAGAGAACAAACAAGAGGCCGGGTGGCTGCCAATATAAATTGAGCTGTGGTGCCGAACACCCCCCACCCCACTGCCGGTATGTCTGTCTGTGACCTGTTGTGGGAAAGGCCATGGGGCGGGGGGGTGGGCGGTGCCACAGCTCAATTTCTATTGGCAGCCACCTGGCTGGCTCCGCCTCTAATTTCTTCCACTCTGTCTTTCACTTCCTTCTGGTCTAATGTAATGGCGACGGGGAGATTCTCCGCTACTGGGGGATACCTGATGTAAGGCGGGCTCCACTGGGGGATACCTGATGTAAGGGGGACACCGCTGGGGGATACCTGAGGTAAGGAGGGGCTCCACAGGGGGATACCTGATGTAAGGGGGGCTCCACTGGGGGACACCTGATGTAAAGGGGGCTCCAGGGGGGGGCACCTGATGTAAAGGGGGCTCCACTGGGGGATACCTGATGTAAAGGGGACCCCACTCGGGACACCTGATGTAAAGGGTGCTCCACTGGGGGACACGGCTGGGGGATACCTGATGTAAGGGGGACTATACTGGGGACACCTCATGTAAAGAGGACTCCGTTGGGGGACACCTGATGTAAGGGGGACACCGATGGGGGATACCTAATGTCAGGGGGCTCCACTGGGGGACACCTGATGTAAGGGGGACACTGCTGGGGGATACCTGATGTAAGGGAGGGCTCCATTGGGGGATACCTGATGTAAGGAGAGAATCTACTGAGAATGCCTGATGTAAGGAGGGACTCTACTGGGAATGCCTGATGTAAGGAGGGACTCTACTGGGAATGCCTGATGTAAGGAGGGAATCTACTGAGAATGCCTGATGTAAGGAGGGACTCTACTGGGAACGCCTGATGTAAGGAGGGACTCTGCTGGGGACACCTGATGTAAGGAGAGACTCCGCTGGGAATGCCTGGTGTATGGAGGGACTCTGCTGGGGACACCTGATGGCATCTGGTGGCAGGCGACGTGGCAAGTGACACCCTCAGGGCTCCTACTGATTCTGCATTATGGTGAGTTGAACTATTTAATTTTATTTTACAATGTAATAATAGTAATAATGCCCTTCACTCATCCTGACACCATGACATGGTGCCGGGATGATTGAAGCGCTAACACCAGGTGTTTGGAGTGTCTTTTTCTGCCGATTGTTAAACTTTCTGAAATACACATATTTCTATTGTGGTGTAGGATCTGGGCCTGCTGTCCCTCCATCCCTCTTTCTTTCTCTCTCTTTCTCCCTTTGTTTCTCCCTCCATCCCTCGTTCATCTCAAACGGAAATTGATATTTTTCATTGAGTTTTAGGAAAGTACTTGTTCTGTCCCATTTCTAGGTGTTTATATTCAACTGCATTAGGTTATTATTGTTCTGTAATATGCAATCATCTAGTGACAGTTTGTAGCTACTGAATCTTGTTTACTCATATGATGTGGTGTCCTCCCCTCCTGTCTAGTGTTAGTTAGCTCAGCCCTGGCTGGACCCTTCCTGTTCTTCCATGTTCTCTTAGTCAGTTTTAGTACTTCACTGAGGCAGAGCTTAGGAAAGTCATTGTTTTCTTACACTTTAAAGGACTGATAAAACAGCCTCTTTGTTGTGCTTATCTAAAGTAAAATTATGTTGGATTCAACATCTGTGTCTTATTGCCTGTGAATGGTGCCAATTCAGCAGATGAGGTATGTCAATGCATAAAGCAGCATTTGAAACAGAACATTTTCATAACATTAGCCACTTTGCTACCCGGCCATTGTCAAATGACGTCCACAGATGAGATCTCCCATCCTGGGTGGACGTCATATGACGGCCTGGGCTTCCCGGCCGCCCTTTGGGGCGTGCGCGCGCCCGCCACGTTGCTTGGGACCCGGTGCGTGCGATGTCCGCGGGGCACCCGCGATTGCACGTTAACCGGGCCGGACCGTGGATCTGTGTGTGTAAACACACAGATCCACATCCTGTCAGTTGAGAGGAGACCGATCTGTGTTCCCAGTACAGGGGAACTCTGATCGGTCTCCTCCCCTTGTACGTCTCCGCCCCCTACAGTTAGAATCACTCCCTTAGGAAACATAATTAACCCCTTGTGTCCCCCTAGTGGTTAACCCCTTCCCTGCCTGTCACATTTACACAGTAATCAATGCAATTTTATAGCATTGATCGCTGTATAAATGTGAATGGTCCCAAAAATGTATCAAAAGTGTCCGATGTGTCCGCCATAATGTCGCAGTCATGAAAAAAAATCGTGATCGCCGCTATTACTAGTAAAAAAAATAAATAAATATTTTTTTTTTTAAATGCCATAAATCTATCCCGTATTTTGTAGACGCTATAACTTTTGCGCAAACTAATCAATATACGCTTATTGTGATTTTTTTTACCAAAAATATGTAGAAGAATACATATCAGCCGAAACTGAGGAAAAAAATTTGTTTTTTTAAAAAAAAATTGGGATATTTATTATAGCAAAAAGTAAAAAATATTGTGTTTTTTTCAAAATTGTCGCTCTTCGTTTGTTTATAGTGCAGAAAGTAAAAACCACAGAGGTGATCAAATACCACCAAAAGAAAGCTCTATTTGTGGGGAAAAAATGACGTCAATTTTTTTTGGGTACAACGTCGCACGACCGCGCAATTGTCGTTTAAAATGCGACAGTGCTGAAAACTAAAAATTGGCCTGGGAAGGAAGGGGGTGAAAATGCCCTGTATTGAACCGGTTAAAGATCATGTAGGCAAGAGATACGTCCTAGTATACAGAGATAGTAAATAAGTTCAGTACAATGCAAAGTGATCAATCTGGAAAAAAGAGATTCAAGACAATGTAGAGCAGGGGTGCCCAACAGGCCACATGTGACCCACAGAGCCCTCTGTTGTGGCCTGGAACCTCCTGCTCTGGGATGGCAGGTCGGAAAACCCAGATTGCAGGTTGCCAACCTGCCATCCCAGATCATCAGTGTTGGGAGCGAAGCTGGTGGTAGAAAAAGCAAGTGGCTACAGAGCAGAGCCACATAAGCCGATGCTTCCTGTATAGCGCTGGGTCCTGTCACAGGCTTAGTGATACCAAATGCACTCCACTTTGGACAGCAACAGCCCTCAATACCTGAATGGAAGAATGTTAACCACTTCAATACCAGGCACTTTCCCTCCTTCCTGTCCAAGACAGTTTTTAGCTTTCAGCGTTGTCGCATTTTAATGACAATTGCGTGGTCATGCAACACTGTACCCAAACTAAATTTTTATTATTTTCTTCCCACAAATAGAGCTTTGTTTTGGTGGTACTTGATCAACTCCGCGGTTTGTATTTTTTGCACTATAAACAAAAAAAGACAGACAATTTCGAAAAAATAAAATGATGGGCACTGACGCCACTGATAGGCGGTACTGATAGGCGGCACTGATGGGCACAGATAGGTGGCACTGGATAGGCAGCACTGATGAGGAGATACTGACAGGCATTATTAAGTGGCATCTGAAGGGCACAGACAGGCATTACTGATGGGGCACTGATTGGCACTTTCATGGGCACTGATTTCCACTGTTGCGGGCACTGATTTCCACTTTTATGGGCACTGGCAGAAGTTCTTTCTGGGGCACAGGCTGGCAGGTGATGGGCACTTATTGGCAGCTGATGGTCACATCTGATGGGGGCTGCACTGACAATCAATGTGCTGACCCCCCCCCTCTGACAGGAAGAGCTGCCGATTGGCTCTCTCTGTCAGTGTGAATCGGGGAAAGCCGTTTACCGGCACTTCCTGGTTCACGCGATGATCAGCTGTGATTGGTCACAGCTGATCACGTGGTAAGAAGCCTGTCCAAGGCTCCATACCATGATCGGAGTTGGTGTGTCAGACTGAAGGCGTGCCGGCTTCTTATTCTGATCATGTCATATGATGTCCAATCAGGATAACTAAACCACTTTGCCGCCGTCATATTGCTATATGGCGGGCGACAAGTGGTTATTATAGGTCAGTTTATTATGAAAAAACTGTGTATATATGGGCATATCTGTTCTGCAGTGGTTACTGGGCTGCTTTGAACACCTATTTAAGGTTGTGCAGAGGGGTAATCAAGTGCGCAAAGCTATAACATCCACTCAGATTGAACAATGTAAACAAATTCAGATTGTAATGCGTTACTACCCTTTGCTCTTTGTCTTATTTAATAAGCCCACTTGTGTCATATTATATACATTTACATGTAAGGACATTTTGTAATATCTATAACTAAATATAAATATATAATTATCTTACAGCGCCAGATTATCTCTTCTTGGCCGCCTTCTGTCTCTTCACGCAGCCAGTGGTATATAATATGTGTAATACTTCCTTAACTTGAGCCCCAATTCCACTCCAAGTGCAGTTTGTGCCTAGATAATGCACAATAAAGTTTATATATTCTGAAATCATAAAGACACTTAAAAAAAAAAAAAAATCATCTCTGTATAATAGGCACTGTGGAGAAATTAATCTTCAAATTTTACAACAGAGGAACTGAAATCACAGTTCCCCTGCTTTTATTTTCTATGGCAGCAAAAACTTGGCAGTCTGACACATTTTTAATGTACAGTATATTAACAGCAGGTCAGCAGGTATTGTACACTGTTGGAAACCAACTGATACCTGACTTCAGTCCCGGAGGCTGATTTACTAAATAGTTTGAGAATCTTCATACAAATAATTGTGTGAAAAGTAAATTTAAGTTTATCTATTTCATCTGCAAATGATTGGATATTCAAAGTAAAGAGGAATTTTCTCTTCACATGTTTGGATTATTAAAATTGTTATTAATAAAATGTCCTATGTGAAGGTTCTCAAATCGCTTAGGCTTGATTCACATCTATCCATGTTGCTTTTGAGCATTTCTGCAGTGCTTTTTGCAGTGCTTGCTGCGTTTTTGGACACTTGTTTTTACCGCGAATTTGCTGTGATTTGCGTTTTTTTTACACTGTACATAGCTGTTTGCTTAGGAGGGGGCCGGGAAGCGGACCTCTGTGTCCTTAACAACAGATGAGTCATTAGTTGTCAGTGGGCTTCCCGCTTAATGTTAAAAAAAGAATTGCCAGCTAAAAAAAAAAAATCGAGAGAAAAAAATGGCGTGGACCCACCAGGCCCTTGGGTCTAGTATGGATTCCAAGGAGACCTCCACACACCAAATTTTTTTTTAAAATGGCGTGTGGGTCCCCCCAAAATCCATACCAGACCCTTATCCGAGCATGCAGCCCAGCAGGTCAGGAAAGGGAGGGGACGAGCGAGCGCCCCCCTCCTGAACCATGTCAGGCTGCATGCCTTCAACATGGGGGGATGGGTGCTTTGGGGCAGGGGGGGCTCTACGCCCCCACCCCAAAGCACCTTGCCCCCATGTTGATGGGGACAAGGGCCTCTTCCCGACAACCCTTGCCCGGTGGTTGTCGGGGTCTGTGGGCGGGGGGCTTATTGGAATCTGGAAGCCCCCTTTAGCAAGGGGGTCCCCAGATCCTGCCCCCCATGTGAATTAGTATGGGGTACGTTGTACCCCTACCCATTCACTAAAAAATAGTAGTGTAGTGTTAAAAAATACAGTAGACAGTTTTTGACAGGTCTTTTATTAAAAATCTTCTTCTCTGCTTCTTCCTCCGGTTTTCCTCCATCTTCTCCCGAATCTTCATCCTCCGGTCTTCTCCTTCTCCCCCTGCTTCTTCATCCGCTTTTCTTCTGTCTTCTTTGTCCGCTCTTCTTCTTCCTCTGCCGTTGCTCCCGCCGATGACCCTCCTCCGATGCTGCGTCCCACTGATCTATCGGCGGCGATGTACTGCATTTCTTAAATAACGACGGGGGCGTGGCAATCGGATTGCGTCATCCAGAGGCCATTCCCCCTTCTGATATCACCGCCTGGGGCATGATGGGTCCGTGATGTCACCAGGGGGCGTGGCCTCCAGATGACGCAATCCGATTGCCACGTCCCCATCTTTATTTAAGAAATGCAGGACATTGGCTATGACAGATCAGTGGGATGCAGCATCGGAGGAGGGTCGTCGGCTGGAGCGGCAGCAGAGGAAGAAGAAGAGGGGAAGAAGAAGACAGAAGAAGAGCGGTAAGGGTATTCCAGCTTCCTTATTACCATCTTGAAGTTTTGATCAATATTGTCCCAGTGTCTACTCCATCTTCGTGCATACTGATCAGGATTCACCTTATATGCATATAGAGGACACTGAAGCTGTTCACATTAGCGTTTGCTACACGTCCATGTGAACTTTATTTTTCCTTTTGCTGAGGGTGCCACTCATGGATTTTTTCCAGTTTTAGTCATCTCTATTCATGTTGTGCACAGAACATGTTGGCAGCTAGTTTGAGATAACATCTACCTTATATGTCACACTACTCTCATCAATTTTTTTGTACACATTTTTTGATTTGTTTTATTTTGTGTGAGTTACTATACACAGTCTTTATAAGACACACTTATGATATAATTGGTGTATACAGTTATGTATAATACTATACTCCAAGTAGGGTCATATAATCTTATATTGTCTGGTGACTACCAGGAGTTTATTAATCTATGTTGACATCTAGCGATACATATTGTCATACACTTGTTGAATACACCTATTCACTTGTTTATTTATACGTGTGTATCTATAATTAAATTACAGACTTGTATTCCACAAGTGCACATATATATGCACTTTTATTACTCACATATATCCTTTTACACTCGTCTTTCTGAGTGTTCCATTACATTTTTACAGTGCAGTGTACCCCCAGATCCATATTCTGGTTAGGTTTGCACAGTAACAGTCATCATTTAGCGCCACATTTTTTCCATTTATCACTTAACATTTTGTCTATTTGTTATGTTGGCTGCTTTCTTTCCAGAGTGGGCGCAGTATTTTCACTTATATTTTTAGGGGTGCAATGTACCCCATACTCATTCACAAAGGGGGGACTGGGATCTGGGGGCCCCCTTGTTAAAGGGGGACCTTTAGATTCCGATAAGCCCCCCACCCGTAAACCCCGACAACCACCGGGCAAGGGTTGTCGGGAAGAGGCCCTTGTCCCTATCAACATGGGGGCAAGGTGCTTTGGGGTCGGGCTGCAGAGCCCCCCGACCCCAAAGCACTCATCCCCCCATGTTGAGGGCATGCGGCCTTGTATGGTTCAGGAGGGAGGGCGCTTGCTCATCCCCTCCCTTTCCTGGCCCGCCGGGCTGCATGCTCGGATAAGGGTCTGGTATGGATTTTGGGGGGATCCCCACGTCATTTTTAAAAAAATTTTGGCATGGGGGCCCCCTCAGAATCCATACTAGACCCAAGGGCCTTGTATGGACATGGTGGGTGACCCCACGCCGGCATTTTTTTTTTTACATTGAGCGGGAAGCCAGCTGACAGCTGATGACTCATCGGTTGTTAAGGACACGGTAGCTTCCTGGTCCCCTCCTTAGCAACCAGCTATATACAGTGTAAAAAAAAGAAATGAAAAAAAACACAAATCGTGGCAAAATCGCGGTAAAAATGCGGTACTTGCGTTTTGGATGCGGGTCCATTGAATTCTATTACATGCAAAACGCTGCATTATGTGGGAAAAAAGTCCCCAACCCTTTCCAAAAATGCAGAGGCACAAAAACGCATTGATGTGAACATGTTCCATAGGAACCCATGTTAAAAAATTTCCCTGCATTTCTGCAAAATGCACCAAAAAATGCATTAGTGTGAATCAAGCCTTAGTAAGGATTATAGGAGCCCTAAAGTCTCTGTTGTGGTAGTCGAAGATTAATTACTTCACAGTACATGCAGCTACAGTGGTCAGTAACAGGTTGTTTTAAAACATATTTACACATACATGTGGCCTCACTGAGGCTGCATACACATCTACCTGTGTTTGTGCTGGGAGAGTGAGCCCCAGATCTTATACTAATGATTGGAACCTGGGAGGCCTGGTTCTCAAACACCTGATTGCTGATCAGTTACTGTACAGCCCACCCTGTGCGTGTTTCCGAATGGAATGGAGAGAACGATACAGTGGGGTTGATTTACTAAAACTGGAGAGAGCAAAATCTGGTGCGGCTCTGCGTAGAAACCAATTAGCTTCCAGGTTTTTACGTCAAAGCTTAACCACTTACCAACCAGCTCCTATAGATATACGGTGGCAATGCCCCATCCCCCGAATCACTGTACGTGTACGGCGGATCCTTTAAGAGCCATAGCAGGCCCAATGTGCGTGGCCGGCAGGCACGATCGCCATCGGCCACCCGCAATCGTGGGCCAGAACAGGGATTTCTGACAGGAGAGAAAAGACAGATCTGCTGTAGTAGTTACGAACAGTGTTATGTCTCCTCCCCCAGTCAGTTCCCTCCCCCCACAGTTAGAAACATTCCCTATGGAACACATTTAACCCCTTGATCGCCCCCTAGTGTTAACTCCTTCCCTACCAGTGACATTTATACAGTAATCAGTGCATTTTTATAGCACTGATCGCTGTATAAATGTCAATGGTCCCAAAAAAAGTGTTAAAAGTGTCCGATCTTTCCACCGCAATGTCGCAGTCCCGCTAAAAATTGCAGATCACTGCCATTACTAGTGGGAAAAAATAAATAATAAAAATGCCATAACAATGCCAAAAAATCTATTCCATATTTTGTAGGCCCTATAACTTTTGCGCAAACCAATCAATATATGCTTATTGTGATTTTTTTTACCAAAAAGATGTAGAAGAATATATATTGGCTAAACTGATGAAGAAATTTGTTTTTTGGATATTTATTATAGCAAAAAGTAAAAAATATTGTTTTTTTTCCTCAAAATTGTCGTTCTTTTTTTGTTTATAGCGCAAAAAATAAAAACCGCAGAGGTAATCAAATACCACCAAAAGAAAGCTCTATTTGTGGGAAAAAAAAGGACATCCATTTTATTTGGGTACAACATTGCACGACCGCGCAATTGTCAGTTAAATCGGCGCAGTGCCGTATTGCAAAAAACTGCCTGGTCATTAAGGGGCAAATCCTTCCGGGGCTGAAGTGGTTAATTGAACAAACTGAAGTTAGAAGCTGATTGGCTGCCATGCACAACTGCACCAAATTTTACACACTCCAGTTTTAGTAAATCAACCCCATTGCATCTATTTCTCCCTGCTAGAGGAGAAAAATGTAAACAAAGAAAAGTCTGTTAAAAATAAATAAAGGAAGAAAAAAAAAAAAAAAAACAGCTAGATCAGGGTTTGATCTAAGTCATTGACATGGTTAGAGTTAGGGTCAAGTTCAAGGTCAAAGGTCAAGGTCAAAGGTCAGTGTACTTTAGATAGAATTAAACATTTTTTTTAAAAGGATAGTATTAGTGTTAGTTAGTACAAGTGTCAATGATTAGGTAGGTTAAAAAAAGCAAAACAAGCACTATTAATTCTGGTCTGCTAATATATATATATATATATATATATATATATATATATATATATATATATATATATTTTTTTTTTTTTTTTTTTAAATAAAAGCAATACACATATGTGATATCATTGCAATCACTTCTCCATGTGCACCATAGGATGCTGATTCCTATGGGGCACATGTGTGGGCTCACTCCCGGACCGTGCCTTGCCCCCTCACAGATTTGACTGACAGCAGAAGCCAAGTGGCCCCCACGATCTTCATTTTACAGTCTACTGTCAGCAGGGATGAGTCAGGGTTGTTAAGGATAATAGTGGGCAGCTTAAAAATCAGATGTAAACTGAACTGAACTGTAAACTGAATCCTTTGTTTCTTTGATCAAACGTCACTAAATGGATGATGTCCTTGTAAAAGAGGCTTAAGGTACAAGTACAATTTTAGGCATGCTTTGCAAATGGAATTATATTTTTTGTGAGATACTCCCAGGAAATAATTACTTCTAAAGGGATGCAGACACTGCAACTTTCTTCATTAAAACACTGCAAGTCACGCAATGCAAGAAGCACTGCATCAGCTGATTTGAATGAATGCAAATTTCCAGGGAGTGTGGGAGGAGATGTGAAAGTGAGCAGAAACTCATCTGTCAGCGGGTTCAGTAAATTTCCAGAGCGCTGGGCCATCAGCAGTGTTCAGTCAAAGTAAATGAAGACTCTGCTGAAACTCAAAGTAAATAAAGACTCTGCTGACAGCAGGGTCTATTTGGAATTGTTGCATGGCATAATATTATATATCTGTTGAGTAATTCCAAAGGCTCTGTCTTATCAGAAGATGTATTGGGGGCAGTGCAAGAAGGGGAGGATCAGAAAAGATAGGATCAAACAGCCTGGTGGGCTATGATTGGGGTGGGAGGGGGTGGTGCTTTTTGAAGCACCTGATTAGAGCCATAGGCTCTAATAGGCTTCAAAATAGGGTGGGCTCAGGGCGCAGAGAGTGCGCCCTGATCCCACCCAATTGTGTGACGATAGCAAAAATGTTTTCGCTATTTTCACACTAACCTTCCTCCCCACCAATCAAGAAGCAGGACATCAGACCGGGGGGGGGGGGATGTGGGGTGGTGAGGATGCTGCCAGAGCCTGCAAACCCCGTGAGTGGGGGGGGGGGTGCGGTGGGCACAGTGGCTGCATTTGATGGGCTCAGTGACTGCATATACTGGGCACAAGTGGCTGCATTTGATGGGTAAGTGGCTGCATATGATGGGCACAAGTGGCTGCATATGATGGGCACAAGTGGCTGCATATGATGGGCACAAGTGGTTGAATATCATGGGCACAAGTGGCTGCATATGATGGGCACAAGTGGCTGCATTCGCTCGGCACAAGTGTCTGCATATGATGGGCACAAGTGGCTGCATATGATGGGCACGATGGCTGCATGGGCACAGTGGCTGCGTTTGATGGGCACAATGGCTTCAATTGATGGGCACAGTGGCTGCATTTGATGGGCACAATGGTTGCATTTGATGGGCACAGTGAGGCTGCAATTAATGGGGGGGTTCAGTATTTTTCAGTTTGTTTGCACCCCCCAAAAAAATTTGAGCACCAGCCGCCACTGGTTGTGGTTTTAGTAACACTTTAACTGCAAACAGGAAGAAGGAACTTTTAATCAGGAAAAAGACATAGATGCAGCTACAAACTTATAAACACTGCCATCTACTGGTTGAAGAAGTTATCTCTACTAAATACTGATGTACACTAGTTGTTGCACAAAATACAATTCTGTATTCCAACAGCTGTGTATGACACAGCTGGAGAAAAATCACATCTCGATTCAGCCAAAATAGAGAATTGTGTTCTTGGTACATTTTTTTCTTTAAATTAAAGTAATGGTAAGCTACATTTAAAGGCTTATAATTATTGCCAACAACAGAGCCAGCAATTTAATTTTACTGGCCAATCACAATTCTGCTTTCTAATGAGGCAAGAAATTTCACTGTAACTTGAAATTTGTTTCTTTATTTACCAGATCTAAACCAATAAGTGAGATAGATGGATCAATCACTAATTTTACTGGCTAACAGCCTCATTAAGCAAAATGTCAATAATAATAGTGGAAATTGATTTCAAATAGTAATTATGTTTGTAAAGTGTTGTATACTTTCTTTGGCATAGGATTGTAACTGTAGATCTGATCAATATAACACAAATTACTTTATCATGTATACTTGCACATCTATCAGCTGTTTCTGCTAAACCATAGTTTAGAAAGTTTCAAGCTTTTTTGATCACTGCATTGCTGGCTTTATGTTACTACCTGTAGCTGCTGTACTTTCAAGTGGAAATGTCATTAAAATTCACACTTGCATAAGTAGGGCACTTGTTGGCACCAAACCACATTGCTATTTTGAGCTTAAAAAGTACATCTTTCTTGCCATATAAAGCTGCTTCCTTTTCCTATAACTTAGAGTTCACTCAGACTATGAGTTATACTACTGCAACGCATTAACGCACATTTAATTATGTATAACATTTTAAGGTAGCCCACTCATTTTATATGGTCTGGCAGAACACCTTAATGCACTAAAAACACATCTAGGGCTGGGTAACGTCAAGACGCACTGCATCATAAAACTTGCATTTTTTTTTTTTTTTTGCATTGAAGCACACTGTGGTGCTTTGCTTAGGTAGCCCATTCAAAATGAAAGGGATGTAAACTATCTCAGCACACAAATATTTAGTGTATGCTGCATTTTCTGCATTGCACCTCAATGCACCTCTACAGATGCGTTTTGGTTTTGTGCTGGGGTGGCATTCAAAGTAGACATTGCCGCAACTAACCAACATATGCATGCTGCTTTGGTATGTGTTACGGCAATGTGCTGATTTGAAGGAGCCCTGACTTTTTTTTTTCAATGCACCATACTACAATGCACAGATAGTCAACGCTGAAAACGCACATGCATTGAGGCATGCTGGCAAGGTGCATTGAAGTTATATTGAAAATGAATGTCACCAAAATGCACTGTCAATCCTGAGGTAATGTGCATTGCAGTAACCAGCAACACAATATATGTTTATCTATATGATATCGCAACACATCAGTGACTAGAGTCCTGCATGTGCATGCCTGTATATTCCTGATATTTCTGATGGTTACTATCTCATATAAACCATGCTCTTTCATTAGTATGTGTGGATACGCATGCACACACTTAAACATGGATGCATGTGGATGCCTGTGGATACCCCCAAATCAGTGTTATTGTTCTGCTCTCATCTAATTTGAAATGACAACTCCTCTTATACCTCCAATCTACTACTATATAATTAAACTATATATATATATATATATATATATATATATATATATATATATATATATATATATATATATATATATATATATATAAATAAAATTTAACTATAACTATATACATATAATTTTATATATATATATATATATATTATATATAATATATATATATATGTTACATATATATTTTTTCAGTATTATCATGTTATAGTCTGAATCTTATTTATTATTATTTTTTAAATAATCATTTTTCAAAGTAAAAATCTTTTTCCAAAAAATTATTTTTCAATAGAAATCTTATCAATCAATGAGATATTCCCTTCGCTATCCTGTGAGTATATTAGAGCCTTAAGCATCCCCCCTGCTTAGATCTGTATTGGTATTATAGTCAATAATATTATTATTTCTCTCATTTCTAATAATTTCTGTTAATTCCGTGACTATGCCCATTTCACTAATTATCTTTATCCTAATTCATTATTATTAATTTTATTATTATTATCTATTTGTTTTCATTCTTATTTTCCCATTTTTCCTATTTCCTATTTTTTATATATTTTTTAAATTTTTCTTATATTTATATAATTTTTTTTATTATTTTTAAGTTTTTTTTATCACATTTAATGTCCTTTTTTCTCTTTTCTACTTCTATAATCCACTTATATTTCATCTAATTCCTGCCCATTTATTTATAATTTTTAGTTTTATGTTGTGCACATGTGCAGATGACAATTTGGCATCCATAGATTTGCCCCCCTTTTTTAATAACTTAATTTTATTATTGACTGCCCAAATGATGTGTGTATGACCCGTATCTTGTATTCAACACTGGTGTGCTGCAGTCTGGGGCTCTGGACACCACCCCTTCCCTTCCCCTCCTCCTTACCCCTTCCTATATAAACATTGCCAGTAATGGCTGGAATCCACGCCTGACGAAGGAGCACGCATGCTCCGGACGCAAGCGCTTAAGCCACGCCCCCGCTCTCGAGCACCTGACGTTTCCTGCCGAAGTACCTGCTGACGTGCCCGCTGTGTGAACTCCCAGCCTTGGAGCCATGGACACCACCGGAGCGACTGAGGACTGACCCTTCACTCAGCCCAGCTGGAAACCGGAGGGCAACCCAGGACAGCACAAAGAACTTTCTTTTGCCTGATAAAATAACTACTCAAATGTGAGTTTAACTTTTAAGATATTACAGCCTTTTTAACTAAGTTATTACTCTTAGAGCGGCGCTTCTCTGTTTTCTCTTTCTCCCAAACAAAAAAAATCTGCCTACTCTGCCATGGGTCAAAAGTGTGTAATTCATAGAGTGTAGGGGTCAGGGACATGAAGTTCAAAGAGTGCAGGGGTAAGGAGTGTGTAGTGCACAGTGTGAAGGGATTAGGAATGTGTAGTGCACAGTGTGAAGGGATCAGGAGTGTGTAGTGTACAGTGTGTAGAGATTAGGAGTGTGTAGTGCACAGTGTGAAGGGATCAGGAGTGTGTAGTGCACAGTGTGAAGGGATCAGGAGTGTGTAGTGCACAGTGTGAAGGGATCAGGAGTTTGTAGTGTACAGTGTGAAGAGATTAGGAGTGTGTAGTGCACAGTGTGAAGGGATTAGGAGTGTGTAGTGCACAGTGTGAAGGGATTAGGAGTGTGTAGTGCACAGTGTGAAGGGATTAGGAGTGTGTAGTGCACAGTGTGAAGAGATTAGGAGTGTGTAGTGCACAGTGTGAAGAGATTAGGAGTGTGTAGTGCACAGTGTGAAGGGATTAAGAGTGTGTAGTGCACAGTGTGAAGGGATTAGGAGTGTGTAGTGCACAATGTGAAGGGATTAGGAGTGTGTAGTGCACAGTGTGAAGGGATTAGGAGTGTGTAGTGCACAGTGTGAAGGGATCAGGAGTGTGTAATGTACTGAGTGCATAAGTCAGGAGTAATGCAGGGAGTGCAGGCCTGGAGGGACCAGGAGTGAGTAATACACAGAGAGCAGAGGTCAGGAGTAAGTAATGTGCAGAGGTCAGAAGTAAGTGACTCACAGAGAGCAGAGGTTAGAAATGAGTAATGTATAGAGTGCAGCGGTCAGGAGTTAGTAACAACGAAAAACTACAATTTCAAATTACGCTTCTGGGTAATGCAGGATTAGAGTAGAGTTGTTTTCGACAAGCTGTTGTAAAGTGCACTGTTTTTGCTGCCCCTTAACTCTACACAGGGAAGATCCATGTACTAAAGAGGACATTAAGCCCTGGTTCACACTAATGCGATGCAGGAAACGTAGCGAATTCTGTAATTTCCCGCACTGCATTGCATGTGTACTGCTGTGGGTGCCAATGTTAAATTAATGACACCCCGAAACAGATCACAAAAACGCAGTGTGATTGCCATAATTGCATCACATGGGTGTGAACACCCATGCGATGTGATTCAGGTGTGGAAAAAAGGGTCCTGCACCATTTTGGTGCAGATGTGATTTGAGCATACAAAATATATGGTTAAATCGCACCGCACAGATGTCTCATGTGATGTGCACAGGAGTGCAGTGTAATTCCTGTGTGAATCACATTTGGTGTCTGCATCGCACAAGTGTTAACCCAGTCTCAAACAGAGTCAAACAGAGAACAGGTAAAAATGCATATGGGAGTGGACTAGCATGCCACAAGCCAATACAGATCTGACAGACCACTATGGCCAGTGGAGAGGCTGTGTGCGGGGAGAAGCCCATTCTGGATGCTTGCAGAGAAGGAGAGTCTGAGGCATGTGCCTTGTCATAAGACAGTGCAGTTTAGACATTATACTGCACAGGTGCCCTGGCCACCCCAAAACAGCAATGCTGGACTCCATAGCCATAAGCCGGAAAAAGAAACCTGGTTCACCGCATGGGTATTGTTGTGCATACACAATTGGCTACAAAGCCCAGCAGCACCTTTTGGGGTGGCTGAGGCACCTGCACAGTGTAATGTTTGGGAGAGAAAGAACTGGCTTAAATACTGTATATAGAGAATAGTGATTATTGATTCATACTCAGAATAGTCTAAAATTACAAATTTAGATACTAACTGCATCAGATTTGCACAGGTCTGCAATGATTTAACACTGAAATGGGACAGCTTTTGATCAAGATGAGACTTATTTTCACTCTAAACAGACAAACAATTAAAGAGGGGTTCCACCCGCCCTTTTAAAAATTAAAAGTCAGCAGCTACACATACTGTAGCTGCTGACTTTTAACATTAGGACACTTACCTGTTCTGGAGTCCAGCTATGTCGGCACCACAGCTGATGTTTATATTGGCTGGTCGGGTGCACCTGCCACTATTGCTGATAAGGAAACACGGCAGTGTAGCCTTTCAGCTTCGCAGCCGGGTCCCTACTGCGCTGCTCTCTCTCACTGCCCCGGCAGAAGGGGAGAGAGGAGGAGGGGGACCAAGCTGCTGACATACTTCGCCTCGGCCCAGTTTCCCGGAAGTGGGGACAGGGTACCTGTAAAAAACAAGTGCCTGCTCCCCCTGAAAGGTGCTAAATTTGGCACCGGAGGAGGGGAAGAACTCAGATAAGCGGAAGTTCCACTTTTGGGTGGAACTCCACTTTAAGAAGTGGTCAGGGGTAGGGTTTAATCTGTATTTTAAAGCAGCTGAGAGGGGATTTATTAATTAAGCTGTGTAAGTATGATAAATGTTTTCCAAATCTGCCTCACTGCTGCTGCTTAGCATTGCCTAGTTTTGAGTGTTTTTTAAAGTAAAAACTTAATTTGAGTTTTTATTACTTTTATTACTTTAAAGCAATGATTAAAGTGGTTTTCACATTTTATTTGTGTTTATGTCCATATTTGTATTATTTCAATAAAATATACAAATTCATAGATTAGCCATTAATGTGCATATTAGACTTGCAGTCACTCTTCCTCCCTGCTCTATCAAGGGTTACGATAAGATATCCAGCACTCAGGGCCTACATTGCTTTTCTTAAGTCTGCGGACACATAAGGGTCTGTTTATCAAATATTTAATGAGAATTCTCCCTGGCATTTTCCCCAAATTTTACCAAAATTCTTTAGTGAATTTTTACCCTATGTTTCTATCCAACTTAAAAGAAAAACCTCTAAGATTGGCGAAGTGAAAACTATATTCCCTCTCATTTGGCAACATCTGTTCTTTAATAAGAAAAAAGTTAACTGCAACATGCACCCTATGTATTAAAATGTTTCATGTTTCCATCTTAAGACATTCACCAGACATTCCGTCAACTTATTTTGAGCAAGCATTATCTTGGTTAAGCTTCAGTGGGAAGGAGGGCTCCATTTTTGTGGAAACCCTTCTCAAAGCACCTCCGCAATGATGAAGGTATCAATATAGCAGGGTGCTGCACCTTTGATTCTTCTGTGCTTTAGGGACATAACATGCATGCCTGGTGTGATGGGTTGCTTAGTTCTAATAGGAGTTTTTAACACCATGAAGAGGTACTGCTGGCAGATTCACCTGCATGCAGGGTTAAAACTATTCTTCACATGTACTGTAAAGCTGACTGTAAATAGGGTGAAAGTGACTATGGAATGCCAGACAAATGTCGTCAAATTTCACTAGTGAATGTCAGTAAAGGATTGATTGGGCAAATTTCCCAGCAAAATGTATTTTGCAAAGTGAACATACTCTGTGCATTTAGTAAATCAACCCTTTTTCCTCTTTTAATACGTGAAATTATCTTGTTAACAAAAAGTGTGAATTGACTTAGCATGCTGTTTTTAAGCCTGTGATCTGCCAGGACCCCCCATAGGTTTGCAACTGTGTTATGGTTAAAAGAAACCAGCTGTGTTATATTGATTTGCCCTGTTAACTTTCAGGCAGCACTGGTCTGGAAAAAGCTATAATTTTCAGTTGTTTGAGCCTGCTAGGTTTGTTGCGTTCCCTTTTGTGTTCTTGTGCCATGTTCTGCTGTGATGTCTTCAATAAAGTAGCTTTCTTCATGTCACAGTTTTTGTGTTCATTATGCCTGACCTACCAAAATCCACAGCTGCATACATCCTGACCTGGCAAGTCTGAAGATATTTGCATTACAAACATTGTGTGAGTACACGATAGCCTTCACAATGTCAAAACTTACACTATACCTACCACTACATACAATGCTGTGAAAAAAGTATTTGCCCCCTTTCTGATTTTTTTTTTTTTTTGCATATTTGTCACACTTAAATAGCTCAGATCATTAAACAAATTTTACTAATACACAAAGATAACCCAAGTAAATACAAAATGCAGTTTTTAAATGATGGTTTCATTTATTAAGGCAAAAAAGCTGTCCAAACCTGCCTGGCTTTATGTGAAAAAGTAATTGCTCCCTAATAACTGACTGTGCCACCTATGGGGGCAACAACTGCAACCAAGCATTTGTGATAACTGCCAATAAGTCTTGACTGCTGAGAAGCTTAGTCTTGTCTTACCCCCCACTTATTTAAACCACAACAAAACCCATGCCCCCCAAAAAGACACATAGGCCACTTTAAGTTGGAAGTAGGCCAAGGCCACAGCTTTATTGAACATCTTAGTATAACAGCCTTCAAAATACAAATACCATGCCGGTCACGGTTACACCGTGAACATCTATAACCAAACTGTTTAGTCTAAGAGGCCTGTCTCCACCATCAGTGCGAGACAGGCATTACACTGACCCCATAATTAACTTGAGGGCATAGCCCATAAAGTAATAACAATTGCTGGAAAGGTAAAACTGCCAAGGAATCTGTGATGAAAACACAACGGGCAGGTGGGTGGACAACTCTTGTGATGTCAATTTCTCTTGAAAGTCGTGGGACGTGCCACTGTGTAGCCTTTTCTAGAGTTCTGGCTCCACCCAGTCACGTCATGCCATTGTAGCTAATCTCAAGGGAGCCACTCCGACTCCCTGATTAGGTTGACGCCCTGCTTGGTTGCCAAGCATTCAGCAGTCAAGGCTCCCTTTCCTTAGGACAGGGTGGGTCAAGGGGCCTTCATGACTGCTGAGATGCTTAGTCTTGTCTTACCCCCCACTTATTTAAACCACAACAAAACCCCTGCCCCCCAAAAAGACACATAGGCCACTTTACGTTGGAAGTAGGGTAAGGCCACAGCTTTATTGAACATCTTAGTATAACAACCTTCAAAGTACAAATACCATGCCGGTCACGGTTACACCGTGAGCATCTATAACCAAACTGTATAGTCTAAGAGGCCTGTCTGCACCATCAGTGCGAGACAGGCATTAAACTGACCCCATAATTAACTTGAGGGCATAGCCCATAAAGTAATAACAATTGCTGGCAAGGTAAAACCGCCACACGCAAGTCAGTGGTACACTGACTAGCGCCCCACCGCAGGTAGCGCTTTCTCAACTCCACCAACGAGGCCCAGACTGATAATGTCAAGGCCAATAGCATTCAAATGGACCCCATCAGGCCTAAGTAAATCACAGTTGTCCCCTTCCAGGTCTTTGTGGCGCACCACAATACCACCGATTCGGCGAACAAATTTGGAAACTTGCACATTTACCTTGCGCCAACAATGTTCCAGGCTTGCACCTGGGGTACAATGAGCCCAAACCAGGTGAGGGAAAATTTCAGACCAGACAATAGTCAGTTTGGTGAACGTTTGATTGATGAAATGAGGTCCACAGAACAAGACAGGCCAAAGTCATTCCCCCCAGCATGGATGATCAGTACAATTGGGCCAGGTACAAATCTCCTGAGGTTCAACAGCTCAGGCAATATTTGCGCTCAATGAAGCCCACGGAATCCGCACCAGTGTATTCTGGCAAATGCAAAAGGAAATCCAAGGTTCATCCCATAGCATCTGTCAGAGGCACGTTGGCAGCACAGTATACAAAAGAATCGCAGATGATCCAAATCCGAACTGGAGGGGAACCTGAAATCAATACAAAAGATGAGGACAAACATACAGGGAAAAACAAAAAGAATCAAACCTACCCAAGCGCTGCAGCTCCTCATCTGAAAAGCCCATCCCATGAGCAGCAGTGGCTGCGTCAATGCGAAAGGAGTGCGTGGAGAAATCCACAGGAGGAAGGCCCAACTGAGAAATACAAAGGCGAAAAACCTGAAGGAACTGAAACCTACTGAGATTGGAGGAATCAGCATGAACCAGATAAACTTAAGCAGGAGGGCAGACAGAAGAAAAGGAAGAAGCTAAGAGAACCGGGCAAAAGGGGCCCCCACAGGCATTGAGGACTACGCACCTACCTTTGGAGGAACGGTCAATTTTTGAAGTTGGCAATGGAATAGAAACAAAGGAAGCAGTGGTAAGTACATTCTCGACCAAAATGCCACCAATGGAATGTCTATCCTTGGAAACCAACTTGCTGATCTGGAATGCACCAAAGAATGCCCAGGAGAAGGCATGCTGGAAAAGGAGGGCCTCAAAGGAGGAAAAGCATAGATAAAATACTAGTTCAAATTTGGACCGACACTGGGTGCTGAGAGTTGGAGAAGCAAGTCAGACATCTCCATCCTTTCAGGACCTCCGAACGACAAAATCCTTGGTAATTTCTTCCCAGCCAAGGAGCCTAAACCAAAAGGAGAGAGCAGAGAGCAGTACCTACCGACGAACCAGAGACCTTCTTTTCATACAGGTAGAGCAGGTATGAGAAGAGAGCCAAGAGCCTGTCCTGTGGGGAGGAAAGGAGGAACTCACCGCCAAACACAGATACCCATTCAGTCCAAGTCCGCCAATAGGACAACCACGTATTAGGAGAGAGAGAGGCACCGATGCAGTCTAACAGGCTTTGGAAATGAGGGTCCACAAGAACTTCGGGCAAGGGAGGCCCTCTGGAGCAGCATGCGGGGCCAATGAGCGGAAGCGGTCGAACTGTGAAACACTCAGGACATGTTTCGCCCTAAACCACACATTCAATTGT
Organism: Aquarana catesbeiana; assembly: GCF_042186555.1. Lineage (NCBI taxonomy): Eukaryota > Metazoa > Chordata > Amphibia > Anura > Ranidae > Aquarana > Aquarana catesbeiana. The sequence goes on along the minus strand of NC_133324.1, from coordinate 831,100,013 downwards.
AAGCATCTAAGAACCAAGAAACGCAACAGTGAGATTACCAGGGGAGAACGTGCAGATTGGCGGTTGACAACCTGAACCACACTCATATTATCTGTCCAAAAAATAACACGCCTGTTCCGCAATTCCTCCCCCCACAATTCCAATGCAACCATGATGGGAAAGAGTTCCAACAATGTCATGTTCCGCAACAAATCTAGTCGGGCCCATGAGGCCGGCCAGGGTTCAACGGACCAAGCAACTTGGAAGAAGGCACCGAAACCCCAGGAGCCGGGTGCATCCGTCTATAATTCTGCAAGTTGGGCACTTCCTCCAGCTGCCAGCAGGAGTGACCATTATAGGTCTGCAGGAAGGAAAGCCACACTTCCAAATCATCACGCTTAGGCTTCATTTTGCGTACGTAATGATGAGGAGCCGCTATGCCCTTTGTGGCCCACGATAGTCTCCTGCAGAAGGCCCTACCCATGGGAAGCACATGGCAAGCAAATACAAGATGTCCCAACAGGCATTGAAGCTGCTGGAGCCGGAGCTTCTTGGCGTCCCTGTGGAATTACACCAATGTCCGAAGCTTAGACAATTTATCTGCCGGTAGCCGGAAGACCATCTCCACTGAATCAATTTCAATGCCCAAAAAGGATAAAACGTGGGAAGGGCCCTCGGTCTTAGCAATCGACAGTGGGATGCCCAAATCACTACAAACCTCCTGAAAGGCTGACAACATGCAAAGGCAATCGTCGCTACCCGCTAGCCCTATAAACAAAAAATCATCCAGGTAGTGTAGAATCGAGTGCAACCCAGAGAACTGAATCAAAACCCACTCCAGGAAGCAGCTGAAAAGTTCGAAATAATAACACAATATGGCACAACCCATGGGGAGGCACATATCAACGTAGTAACTGTCCTGGAAAAAACAACCCAGGAGATGGAAACAGTCCGGGTGGACGGGCAGAAAACGAAAGGCAGATTCTATATCTGCCTTCGCCAGGAGGGCGGAACCACCCGCAGCCCTAAGCAGACCAAGCGCCGTATCGAAAGAGGCATATTGCACCCGGGATCCCCTTTGTCAATACCGTCATTAACAGAAGAACCTGACAGAAAGGAAAGGTGATGAATCAGCCGGAATTTGCCCGGATCCTTTTTGGGTACCATGCCAAGCGGGGAAACCCGCAAGTGGTGATAAGGAGGGAGGTCAAATGGACCCGCCAGTAACCCCTTTTCAATTTTATTGGCTACCATGGACTCGAAATGTTTAGCAGAAATCAAATTAGAGGACATGGTGGGCTCATCCGACGCTACAAACGGGATACAAAACCCCTGGGAAAAACAGTCCTGAAGTATCGCTGCCTCCCTACTGAAGGGGTACTGGTCGAGCCAGTGAAGCATCCTTGGGACATTCAATGGCGTCCTCTGACTTAGGTAGGTTGGCTCTGTAACCTTGTTTAGTCATTTGGGGGCCTTTAGGCTTCTGAAAGCAGCGGACCACAAGGTGAGCCCCTCCACAAGTGGAACACTCGTGCTTAAACCGACATGAGGTGTACCACCTACAGTGGCTTTTGTTAAATCTCCAGCAGATGCCTTTCTTGGATGCTGCCGACGCTCCGGCAAGAGTGCCGGCAAGGGACTGAAAGGTCAAAATTAGAGAGACACCCTGCGAGCCACAATTATCTGATGCCTAGAGAATAAAACCACCTAGCTGCCTACGTAGACCACGTTTCATATACCGTGCACCAAAGAAAATACGTTGCGCTAAGGTGTAAATGATAACCAAATGTATAAAATATAATACATGAATTATTAAATCATAAAAATAAAGTGGGCTAAAAAAACACAAAAAATAGTGCTAATGTACCAGTGCAATATAGAAAATATGTAAATCTATATCATCCAATATAAGTATACATAATAAATACATAATAAAGTGCAATGTGCATATATAACACAGGAAATATATCTTTAGTGTGATATGCAATAAGTGCCCAGTGCCACACAGTCTATGTGATATATAATCAAAAACAATATTGAAAGTGATCCGTGAATCCAGTGTTTAATCACATAGGTATATAAAATAATTGTCCATAAATGAAAATCCAGCATGCTCCAAATGATCTCAGTGCTATACTCCATGCTGCCATGCTCCAGTGTCCTCCAGTTACCCCCCAGGAATACCGCTCACCTCAGAGCGTGAAACTCAGCTGTGAAACTAAGTCTAAACACGCTTTGGAGCCATCCCACGGCTCAATGATGATATCCAGGTGCACAGTTGGAATAGCAGCTCCAAAAATATGAGAGAAAAAAACTTGATGGTGTAATAATGTTTAAAAAGGTTTTATTGAAAATATAAAAACACTCCCCACAAAGGAGTACTCACAGATTCGAGGTGCGTAAGTGCACCAAACTAACAACTGACTCCAAACTATGCGTGGAAGTAAGGGTAAAGGGTGCGTCGCATCACAGCGAACAATCCGCTCCGTGCTCCGTCCTGGCCCCTCCCCTACGCATGTTCGACACAGGGTCACGTGTCTTCATTAGGGGGATATCATTTTGCTGTGGAGCAATTTTGGCCTAAAGTCTTGGGGATAATCAAGATGTTTTTTGGTAAATGTGCGATGAGCCTTTGTGTTCTTTTTGGTGAGCAGTGGCTTTGGCCTTGGAACTCTCTCATGGATGTCATTTTTGCCCAGTCTCTTTCTTATTGCTGAATCATGAACACTGATCTTACCTGAGGCAAGTGAGGCCTGTTGTTCTGGGTTCTTTTATGACCTCCTGGATGAGTCGTTGTCATGCTCTTGGAGTAATTTTTGTAGGTCGGCCACTCCTGGGAAGGTTCACCACTGTTCCAAGTTATCTCCATTTGTGGATAATGGCTCTCCCTGTGGTTCACTGGAGTTCCAAAGCCTTAGAAATGGTTATGAAACCCTTCCTAGACCGATACATGTACATTACTTTGTTTCTAATCTGTTCTTGAATTTTTTTAGATTGTGGCATGATGTGTGGCTTTTTGTGATCTGTTAGCGTGCTTCACTTTGTCAGACAGCTTCTATTTATGTGATTTCTTGATTCAGCAGGTCTGGCAGCAATCAGACCTGGGTGTGGCGAGTAAAATTTTAACTCAGCTTTCCAAAATATTGTGGTTAATCACAGTTCATTCACAGTTAATAATTTAAAACTGCATCTTGGTTTTACTCGGGTTATCTTTGTGTAATATTAAAATTTGTTTGATGATCTGAATTATGTAAGTGTGAAAAATATGCAAAAAAAAAAAAAATCAGGAAGCTAGCAAATACTTTTTCACAGCACTGTAGATATTGTCAATGGCGACCCTAGGGGGGGGCCAGAGGGGGCCCTAACCCCCCCAACATTATGCTGTGCCCCACCATGTGCCCCCCCCCCCCAAAAAAAAAAAATTTTTTTTTTTTTTTTTACAAAAAATCAATGTCTAAGAGGGAGAGAGTCCCCAGTCAGCTCCTGCGGGTGATTCCTCCCCCCTCCCCTGCTCGCTGACACTGCATAATGCGAGCGTTCACACAACCACGGCCGCCTGATCTGCTCCTTCACCTGCATCCTCATTGGCAGGGAGAAGAGCGAGTTGCAGGAAGGACGCCACCAGGACTCTCAGTTACTGAAAAAACAGACTGATTTCTCCCGTCTCTAGGACAGGAGGACCAGCCTGTAAATTCCAAGAGATGCCAGACCAGAGCTGTCAATAGCAGGGGCAGGAAAGTAAGAGGAGGCTGGGGAACCCCACAGTGGCAGAACACCAGGGCCCGGAGGCAAGACAACCTTTGCAACCCTGATAGTTCTCCCACTGCTTTGGATCCTTATATTTTCTTGGTACGCTGGTGACATATATCTCCTGTTTTCTGCCACCCTGGGGGGGCACCAATACAGTAGGAAGGGAGCTCACTGCAGAACACGTGAAAGGGCCCATTGTGGGGTCGTAGTAAAGGGCCCCAGGATATATATATATATATATATATATATATATATATATATATATATATATATGCATTTTATAGTTGCCCCCCTACTTTTGTCCCTGTCCCCCCATGTGCCCCCCCTAAATTTGAAAGCTGGAGACGCCACTGGATATTGTGAGATTTCCAGAACACTACCCCTACAATTTGGATAAAGATCACTTATCATCCCACATAGTCCCAGGTTATTTGTATTTGCTATTTCTTTTGATGAGTATAAGCCACAACATTACCCAGCTGAGCAGTTACAATTTACAGAAGCAAGCAAGTTTGTGATTAAGCAAATCTGGTGCCTGAAAGCAATAGGATTTTGTGTAATTAATGGCTGATTATGTGCAATGCAAGGGCATGGGTTTATTTCAAATAGTCAAAAACTACATAAAAATATCATGCTAAAATGTGGGGTATCTTACATGACTTCACCCTAGTAAGGAGACATAATTCCAAGCAATATAAAAGTACTCATACATCCCAGCATTCACAGATTGTACCTGGAATGCCCTTTTAAAAAAAGATCCCCTTTACCTGCCATCATAAAAAGGAGGTAAGTGACAGATGACTGTGGCAAGGAAAAAGTCAGGTATCCAATTAATACCAGGTGGGTTTTGGTCCACTAAGATGTGATCTGGAGTCAGGAAGGGTGGATGGTAAGCCAGTGCTGTGGAGGCAGTATACTGAGGATACACCCTTGAAGCTCATGTATAGGTCTGTCTGTGGTGGAACTGATTGAGACCCAAAACCAAAGGGCAGAAGCAGCCAGTGCTACAAGGAAAAGCCAGGAGGCTAAACATGTGCCTTTTTTTTATATCTGGTGCTGGTTCAGACCCTGCAAGGAAACATTTGTTCATGTTTAATATATCTGTTACAAATAATGTTCTATTGAAGTTCCTTATAATGCCAGTTTGCTGCAGAAAGGTTGTATAAAATGGAATTGCAATTCTATTTACCCAGGCTTATGATCCAGTTCATGGGATGAGCAAAGAGTTCCGGCTTCAAGACAAACAAGGTTCAAGGCAGGTTCATTCAAGGAATTTTCCAGAGATCTTCCCAGCATCTCAGGTAGCTCAGCAAGAAACGTCATTGCCAGACACGGCAGAGGTCCCAGGTTCAAGTCCAGGCCCTGACAGTACTCCCCTCCTCCCGGGATGTCCCCCAGACGTCTTAAGCTGTGTACACATGAGCGGAATGTCTGATGGAAGCTTTTCATTGTCTATTCCAATGACAAGTGCACTGCATCTGTGATGACAAAGTGACAAGCTGCATCTGTGGTGACAAGTGTGTGCTGACAAGCGCTGCATCTGTTGTGACAAAGTGACCAGCTGCATCTGTTGTGACAAGTGCGCTGCATCTGTGGTGACAAAGTGACCAGCTGCATCTTCATTGACAAGTGTGCTGCATCTGTGGTGACGAAGTAACCAGCTGCATATGTGGTGACAAGTTGCATTCATTTGTGGTGACAAGTGAGTGCTGTGTCTGTAGTGACAAGCTGCATCTGTGGTGACAAGTGTGATGACAAAGTGACAAGCTGCATCTGTGGTGACAAAGTGAAAATCTGCATCTGTGGTGACAAATGTGCTGTATCTGTGGTAACAAAGTGACCAGCTGCATCTTTGTTGACAAGCGCACTGCATCTGTGATAACAAAGTGACAAGCTACATCTCTGGTGACAAAGTCACAAGCTGCATCTGCGGTGACAATTGAGTGTTGCATCTGTGGTGACAAAATGACCAGCTGCATCTGTTGTGACAAGTGTGCTGCATCTGTGGTGACAAAGTGACCAGCTGCATGTGTGGTGACAAGTAAGCACTACATCTGTGGTGACAAGTGTGCTGCATCTGTGGCGAGAAGTGACACGCTGTATCTGTGGTAAGAAGTGACACACTGCATCTGTGGTGACAAGTGACAAGCTGCATCTGTGGTGACGTGTGATAAGCTGCATCTGTGTTGACAAGTGACACAAACTGCATCTAGTAGCAGGCGGCATGGCAAGTGACACACTCAGGGCTCCCACTGATTCTACATTATGGTGAGTGGAACTATTTAATTTTATATTACATTGTAATATAAGAAATAATGCGCTTCAATCATCCTGACACCATACCAACCATGGTGCCGTGATGATTGAAGCGCTAACACCAGGTGTTTGGGATATCTTTATCTGCTGATTGTTAAACTTTCTGGAATACACATATTTCTATTGTGGTGTAGGATCTGGGTCTGCTGTCCCTCCATCCCTCTTTCTTTCCTTATTTCTTTCCCTCCTTATCTCTTTCTCTTTCTTTCTTTCTCCCTCCATCCCTCTCTTCCTACTCCCCCATCCCTCTTTCATCTCAGACTCCAACCACACCCCCTTTAAGCCACGCCCACTATTTCATTTAGACCATGCCCTTTTTTTCGCTGTGGCGCACTACGTGTGCCGCATTTTCCCACCCCCTGCTACACCACACCTACAAATGAATGCCCCACCCCCTAATTATAATAAAACTGTTTCTACAGACAAAAATGTGTCCCTATACATTTTTTGACAATGTGCCCACACAGGTTGTTCCCTGACAGTCCCCTTTTCCTGACATCACTGCTGAAACTCATTTTCTGGATCCTGAGAGGACACTTCCACTAGGCAGTCAAGAAGAAAAACCCAACAAAGGACACTGCCTCCTGTAAACAGAAGAAGGGAGAAGACATAGGATGTGTCCATGTGAGTAAAAATGAGCATTTAGATTTTTTTTTTTTTTTTTTTTTAATGCCAGCAATTATTTAGAGGGTGGTCTGGGGGTAGGTTAGAGAGAGCTCAGAAATCAGTTTTATTGATTTTGCTATGAATACATACTGTAACTAGTCTAGAAAACCTTATATTTTTTCCCTCCTTATATTTTTTGCCTAGAGTACAGCATTTAATTATTTGAAACTAAAGCTAAACTACCAATAAAGTATATATATATATTTTTTGTGATTTTTAGACCTCAGTGCAATATATTTACATAATGCTGGTTTGTACACAATGTTCACTGCATACAGCTCTAAATTAAAGTGATTTATTCCTCTAGACATTGCTTTAGTTATCGTACTCTGCAGCAAAAAGCTAAATGTTGTACTAGTGACTCAACTTTGTCTTTCTTCTTTTGTGTCTGTACCATTTTTGTGTGCACTTGAAGCCAGTGCTACTTTTGGTGACTGGAATTATTAGCATCAAAAAGCCATTGTGGAACCTCAGGGAATGAAAACAAATGGAAAAGGGAATCATACTCTGCAAAGATGGAAATGTATGTTTTATCACACGGTGCTGTTCAATTTACGAACATATATTCTTTATTACTTTCTAATGCTCAGGAGATATATGTTTCCTTCAGTTGATGTGATTCGTTATGTCATCCTTAAGACACCCGTGGCTCTTCATCTGTTATGAACTGCAACAATCAGCATGCTCTGCCATTCTGCTGTCTGGATTAGATTAGATTTATCTATTAGACAAATGGTACAAAGCAAACTTTTCACACCTTCTGCTCTAAAATTGTAGCCTAAAAGACTTGTAGAGCTAGCTAGGCTTTAAATTATGGTTGGATGTGGGGTATGATCAGTAGGGATGAGCCGAACACCCCCCCGGTTCGGTTCGCACCAGAACTTGCGAACAGGCAAAAAATGTGTGCGAACACGTTAAAGTCTATGGGACACGAACATGAAAAATCAAAAGTGCTCATTTTAACCACTTCAGCCCCGGAAGATTTGGCTGCTCAATGACCAGAGTACTTTTTTCAAATTGGCACTGCGCTGCTTTAACTGGTAATTGCATGGTCATATAATACTGTACCCATACAAAATTTGCATCCTTTTTTTTCCCACAAATAGAGCTTTCCTTTGATGGTTTTTTCATTCCCTCTGTGATTTTTATTTTTTGCGATATAAACACAAAAAGACCGAAAATTCTGAAAAAAAATTATATTGTCTACTTTTTGTTATAAAAAAAATCCAATAAACTCAATTTTATTCATACATTTAGGCCAAAATGTATTCAGCCACATGTCTTTGGTAAAAAAATGTCAATAAGTGTATATTTGTTGGTTTGCGCAAAAGTTATAGCATCTACAAACTAGGGTACATTTTCTGGAATTTATGTAGCTTTTAGTTTATGACTGCCTATCTCATTTCTTGAGGTGCGAAAAATGGCAGGGCAGTACAACCCCCCCCCACCACCAAATGACCCCATTTTGTAAAGTAAACACCCCAAGGAAATTGCTGAGAGGCATGATGAGCCCATTTAATATTTTATTTTTTTGTCACAAGTGATTGAAAAATGACAAACAATAAATAAAAAAATACACAAAGTTGTCACTAAATGATATATTGCTCACACATGCCATAGTTATATGTGAAATTACACCCTAAAATATATTCTGCTAAGTCTCATGAGTATGGGGATACCACATGTGTCAGGCTTTTTGGCAGTCTAACCGCGTACAGGACCCCGAAAACCAATCACCGCCTTCAGGCTTTCTAAGGGCGTACATCTTTTATTTCACTGTACTCTGAAACACACTATATTGCCCAAATGTTTGATGAAATAAAAATGATGATCCTATGCTGAGTACATGGATACTAAACATGACATGCTTTAAAATTGCACACAAACGTGCAGCAGCGACAAACGACATACATTTTTAAAAGCCTTTAAAATCCTTTACAGGTTACCACTTTAGATTTACAGAGAAGTTCTACTGCTAAAATTACTGCCCTCGATCTGACCTTCTTGGTGATACCTCACATGCATGGTGCAATTGCTGTTTACATATGACACCAGAACGACACTTGCTTTCGCCTTTGTTTATTTTGTTTTTTTATTTTATTTTTAAACTGTTCTTTTCATTTTATTGTTATCTCAGGGAATGTGATGATAGCAAAAGGTAGTGACAGGTACTCTTTTTTGAAAAAAATTGGGGTCTATTAGACCCTAGAGCTCGTCTCTGCCCTCAAAGCATCTGACCACACCAAGATTGGTGTGAAAAAATGTTTTCCCAATTTCCCAATGGCGCTTTTTATATTCGGTAAAACCTAAGTCGTGAAATGCTCGTAGTTTCCGATTTCTTAGGCCACAGAGATGATTGGAGCCATTCTGTTCTCCGATCAGATCTATGGACAGCTGGCGGAATCACCGGCTGAATTCTCGGGTTCCCTGTTGGGACAGAAGAGCCCGAGAAAACCATGGAGGACGGTGGGGGGTTCCCTCCCACTGCTTGTAAAAGCAGTCTAGAGGACAATTAGCCACTAGGATTGCTTTTACATGAAAGCCGACCTCTGGCTGAAAATAATGATACCAAGATGATATCTAAACCTGCAGGCATCATTCTGGTATAACCACTCAAAGTCCCGCAACATACCACTAAGTTGCTGGTCCTTGTTGGGCATATATTGTAATGTTCTTTTTTTCATACAGACTGTAGGCTGAACAAAAAAAGAGATTAATCGGTGGGTATGCCCACCATTAGAATACCGCCCTTCATCCACCCACTTCTAATGATGGGCATACACGCACCATTTTTTTTTAACTGTGGTAGTGAAATCACCTCCTACAGCACTGGAGTTGCTGTTTTTCGTATGGTGAGAGCAAACGCTGTTGCTGTCAAGATAAATAAATTAGTGCTGCAGCTGAATGGCATATCTGAAAAGCAAACAATGGTAATGATAAAACATTAACTCAATAAAACAACTTGATTTTTGTGTTTTTGTTTTTGTGATTTTTGAATCTGTGCCTAAAAAATATATGCCGAAACATGGGGGCAACCCGCTCCTAATGTTGGGAGCAAATCGTTCCTCCATCCCTGCCCCCATTCTTCAGCATATATGCTCTTTTTTGAACTGTGGTGGTGTAATCACCTCCTACAGCGCTGGAGTTGTGGCTTTACGTGCCGTGGGAGCAAACGCTGTTGCTGTCAGAATAAATAAACTCGTGCTGCAGCTGAATGGCATACCTGCAAAGCAAATAATGGTTAACAATAAAACAAAGTAACATTACAGTATAACAGTAAGACATACAAAGCAAATACGATAAAACATAGTAAAAATAAAACATTACAGTTCTAAAATACAGTAACAATAGAGAGAGAACAATAAATATAGAACAATAGAGAGCGAACAATAGAGCGGACAATAGAGAGCGAACATAAGAGAGAGAACAATAGAGAGAGAAGAAAAATAAAACCACAACTATTTTTGGCTTTGTTATTTTTATTTTTATGTGTTTTTGTGTGTGTGTTTTTTTTTTTTTTTGCACTTTTATATAAACTGTAAACTGTAAATGTTCCAGATTAGGGTCTTTCAAAATGTGATGGCCATCTCATCTTTCAAGACCCTGTGTAAGTGTGCCCTTGGACTGTGCAACGCTGTACCCTACGCTAATACTCCACTAGTGTGTGGTAGCATTCAAAACATTCACCAATGCAAAGACCAGGTTGGTCAGGACAGGACACGTCATCTTCTTTGGGGATTTTTTTGGGTAGGGGTACCAGGAAGGACATACGGAAAATACCTCTCATGTAGCCGGCTCACTGCATTTGGATTGGGAAGTTGGGCCACAGCACCGTTTGGAAACAGAAGTGCTTGGATGATCTCTTTCTGGAATTTGAGGAAGGATCCAGTTTTTCCTGGAGCTTTGTATAGTGCATACAGTAAGCATTCACCAATTGGAATAAATATGCAGACCCTTTTTTATACCAGCGTCTGGCAATTACGTACAGCGCCAAAAACTGGTCGTTGAGGTCAACTCCTCCCATGTTAAGGTTGTATTCGTGGACACAGAGGGGTTTCTCCACAACACCAGTCGCCGTTTAATTTGGACGTCGTGTCTGCATGAAGGGAGGACAGAACAAAAACATTCTTATTATCCCTCCACTTCACAGTGAGCAAATTATTACATCTCAAGCAGGTTCTCTCCCCCAGTTTAAGATGGAAATATACAAGCCACTGGGGTAAGCCCCAGCGATTAGATCGCACGGTGCCACATGCACCAATTCCATGATCAAACAAGTGACTAAAAAGTGGCATGCTTGTATAATAATTGTCCACATACAAGTGGTACCCCTTTCTGAATAAGGTTGACACCAAGTCCCACACAATCTTACCAGCGCTCCCTATGTAGTCTGGGCAGTTTTCCAGCTCTACTTAGCTATCTCTTCCCTCGTAAACCATAAAACTATATGTATAGCCTGTTGCCCTGTCACAGAGCTTATACATCTTGACGCCATATCTGGCATGCCTGCTGGAAATATACTGTTTTAATGACAAGCAGCCAGAAAATTTAATCAGGGACTCATCAACGCAGACAACTTGATCGGGAGTAAACAAGGCTGCAAACTGCTGGTGGAAGTGGTTTACAAGGGTCCGCATTTTGTAGAGCTGATAGTATTCAGGGTCACCCCGAGGACGACAGAGTTCATTGTCATTGAAGTGCATGAACTGCAAGATCTGCTCGTATCGTGTCCTGGTCATGGAGGCAGAGAACACAGGCATGGTGAATTGGGTCAGTGGACCAATATGACCGCAACTCATTTTTTTTAGTTATGCCCATGAGGAGGGATAGGCCCAGGAAGGCCAGCATACAAATTGATTTGGTCCACAATAGATCTATAGAGATCTTCCGTGAAAAATCAAGTGACATAAAATCAACTGTTTCCACCTGAATGGGGGAAGTACAGGTGCTGCAGAAGTGGTGGACCCCCAATTCGGATTGGCAAATGCAGCAGGAAGGGCACTATGGGCTCGAAGGGCCTGTCTTTGTCTTCCTAGTGGCTTCGGGACACTAGTTGTGCTAGCCACTTCACCAATTTGAACTGCACTTATGGGAATCACCAAGTTACCAAGTGCTACTGCAGTGCTGGATGTATGAGCAGGATGTACTAGGCCGCTGGTGCTTGCCAGGTCACCAGAAGGATGAGCGGCACTAGTACTGGCTCTCTGCTCCATACGAGAGCCCTGCAGTTCTTGCACCTCAATAACAGCAGAAGAGCGGGGTCAGGTACGCCTGACCTTGGCAGGGACCACTACTTCATTGTCAGAGCTATCAGTCAGGGTGCTGCTGCTGTCTACAGGTTCGTATTCTGAATCTGACAGATGGGTGAGTTCCTGTTCACTCTCATCTGTCATGCTGAGAAACATGTAGGCTTTTTCACTAGTGTACCTTTGATTGAACATTTTGGCCTCTAAATTTACTGGTACAACTAGTGAGACTCACAAGAAAAAAGAGCACCTGACTGTCAGCAACTGCTTCAAACGCTACCAAAAAAAAACTGTTAATGTTCGCAGGGATCAGGCCTGACTCTGTGAATGCTGCAGTTATGTGTTTAGTGTTTTGTAAGTGACAATGATCAATTGAAACTGCACTTGGATGGGCTCGGTTGGGCTGGGCAGAGGGGCTAAATGCAGGTGCTAGCAGGTATCTGGGCTGATCCCACTAATGCTGCATTTTTGGGAACCCTAAACTATTGGGGACGCTAATATAGTTCTGATCAGATCAAAGATATTGATCCATTCAGACACTATACTACTAAGGGAGGTGTATGGTTTGTGCGTGGGTGCTACTGGCACTAATCTGATGCTGACTGGGGTGACGCAGACCCTAACTGATGCTAAAAACTGATGTCACCTGCCGGGTGATCAGGGGGTTAAACCTTTTATTAGGTAATTTACAGCGGATACCCTGACGCTATAAAAAAATAACTAGCTAACCAGCGTCACCCATGACTCTGAAATGGTGATCACTGGTGACAGGGGGTGATCAAGGGGTTAAACCTTTATCATGGGGGTTTAGGGGGTCCCTAGACCTATCTGGGCCTACTACTAAGTACCCTAATACTGATTTGTGTCACAATGACACCAGTATAGTGATCAGGGTGTCACTGTGCAGGGTTCCCCTTAATATCCATGCCAAAGGGCCTGGTAATGGACTGGGGGGGGGGACCCATGCCATTTTTTTCAATGTTTTGTATCTATAGTGCCGTGATCCGGCAATACATTACAGCCGCGAACAGTTAAATGACATTTTTTCCTTTACAAATGTAATTTTGCTGCTCTCATTCATAAAACTATGTATGGCTACTGTGTAAGCAGCCTAACATAGTGTGGGGCGTGGACTCAGCCCCTTGAACCATGCTTGGACAAAGGCACCCTGCCTTTGGCCAATCATGGCTCCCACAGTAGGGCACGCTGTGATTGGCCAAAGCATGCAGGTCAGGTGCATGCTTTGGCCAATCAGCAGTCTCACCGTTCATTATGGCACGTTCCACGGGCGCTCGAATTTCCTGCGAACGCCCCATAATGTTAGATATTCGGCGAACGGGCGAACACCTGATGTTTGAGACAAACTTACGTTTGTCTCCAAACCATGGGCTCATCCCTGATGATCAGATTGTCAAAAGATTTAAAAAAAACAAAAACATTATTGCCTGAGCATACACATTATTGTACAGTACTGATGTAAGCAATACTGGACTGTACCAACATGCTCAGTAGTATGCAAACTAAATAAAGGGAACCTGTAAAAACAGAAATTTGGGTGCGAAATAGGTAAGTTGGCTTTGCTGACTTGTTTTGATGAATGGTAGATACAGGCATCAATTATATACCTTTTGGTAAAACAAACAAAGCTATTTGGTCACATACACAACATAATTTACCTATTGGGCACTATTCTCGTCTGGAAAACAATTACACATAACCTTTGTAACCTTAAGCCAGATGTATAGTCCACACATTTACATTTACTCTGTGGCACAGTAGGCACATGCCTATATGCAGACATGTAGGAACTGCATGCTGTGAATTTTTTTGATTACTTTCACCAAGTGTTAGCATTTTCTCATTGCTTTCTTGTGTGAGTTAGCATTCCTCATGGCAGGAGGCCAAATGACTCCACTGGGCCCCAGTGGAAAGATAGCATCTTTTCACTTGCCAGTGATGCCTGTATTAGCATTAGGGATGAGCCAAACACCCCCGGTTCGGTTTGCAGCAGAACATGCGAACAGGCAAAAAATGTGTTCAAACACGCGAACACCGTTAAAGTCTATGGGACACGAACGTGAAAAATCAAAAGTACTAATTTTAAAGGCTTATATGCAAGTTATTGCCATAAAAAGTGTTTGGGGACCCGGGTCCTGCCCCAGGGGACATGTATCAATGCAAAAAAAAAGTTTTAAAAACTGAAGTTTTTTTCAGGAGCAGTGATTTTAATAATGCTTAAAGTGAAACAATAAAAATGAAATATTCCCTTAAATATCGTGTCTGAGGGGTGTCCTTAGTATGCTTGTAAAGTAGCGCATTTTTCCCGTGTTTAGAACAATACCACAGCAGAATGACATTTCTAAAGGAAAAAATATCATTTAAAACTGCCTCACGGCTGTAATGTTCTGTCAGGTCCCGGCAATATAGATGAAAATCATTGAAAAAAATCGGCATGGCCCTTTGGGTCTGGTATGGATATTAAGAGGAACCCGCACTCAAATAAAAAAAAATGGTGTGGGGGCCACCCAGGCATCCAGGCACTATATACTATGAATAGCAGTGTATATATACTATACGACCTGCCCTATATACTCTGCAGAAAATTGGGCCTTAGGTGTTGGTGGTACCAGAACACCTTAAGTCCTCACAGTTACTCTTGGTCAGCGCAGGAACGGGCCCTGCTGTGAAATACTATATCAAAAATTGTAATTACATGCCCCTGTTAAACAGGGGCAAAAAAATTGGGCCTTTGGTGGTGGTGGTACCAGAACACTGTTATGGCCTGTACACACGACCGATTTTGCCGTCGGATTAAACTCTGAAGGTTTTTCCAACGGAGTTCGCCCGGAATTCCACTCAAGCTGTCTTGCATACACACGGTCACATCAAATTCCGACCGTCCAGAACGTGATGACGTACAACAGGTATGACGGGACTAGAAAACAGAAGTTTAATAGCCAGTAGCCAATAGCTTCTGTCTCATACTTGCTTCAGAGCATGCGTCGTTTTTGGTGCGTTGGAACAGCATACAGACGAGCGTTTTTTCCAATAGTAATCTGTTCCATCGGAAAAATATAGAACATGTTCTAAGTACGTCTGAATTTTTGATGGAAAAATTCTGATGGGGCATACAAAAGGTCGGAATATACGATGAAAAATGTCCATCGGACTCTTTCTGTCAGAAATTCCGCTCGTGTGTACACGGCATAAGACTCACAGCTACTCTTGGTGGGCGCAGGAACGGGCCCTGCTGTGAAATATTATATCAAAAATTGTAATTACATGCCCCAGTTAAACAGGGGCAGGAAAATTGGGCCTTTGGTGGTGGTGGTGCCACAACACTGTAACCCCTCACAGATACTCTTGTCGGGTACAGGAATGGGCTCTACGTTGACCTCTAAAGGTGAACACAGAAGGAAAGGTGAGCTGACAGGCACAAATTACTGTATAACCATGACACTCCCTCTGCGAAGGCAGGATGAGTTCTGCAACCTTATCCTTGTAACGTGGATCAAGAAGGGTTGCCAGCCAGTAATGATCCCTCTCCTTGATACCACGAATCCTAGGGTCCTTTCGCAGGCTTTGCAGAATCAGGGAGGCCATGCAGCATAAGTTTGCAGAGGCATTCGATTTGGAGTCCTTCAGGTCTGGTATGGAAATTAAGGGGAACCCTGCGCCAAATTTAAAAAAAATGGGATGGGGTCCCCCCCAAAATCCATACCAGACCCCTATCCAAGCACGCAACCTGGCTGGCCTCAGGAAAGGAGGGGGACAAGAGAGCTTCCCCCTCCTGAACCGTACCAGGTCACATGCCCTCAACATGGGGAGGGTGCTTTGGGGTCTGACCCTAAAGCACCTTGTCCCCATGTTGATGGGGACAAGGGCCTCATCCCCACAACCCTTGCCCGGTGGTTGTGGGGGTATGCGAGCGGGGGGCTTATCAGAATCTGGAAGCCCCCCTTTAACAAGGGGACCCCCAGATCCCGCCAACCCATGTGAATTGGTAATGGGCTACATTGTAGTGACAGAAACGGGTGACCCCACCTTCCTCTGACGCCACAGGGAAGCCGTGGGGAAGCCCTCTTGGCATCAGAGGGGGGCGGGGGTCACCCGTTTATGTCACCGGGTGGCCTAGCCCTCAGCTATATAAGAACTGTCACCAATGGGAAGCGTCACTCGGCGGGAGCCTCCCATGGAGGCAGAGGTGTCGCGTTTTTTCTTTTTTGGCTCATCGGTGGTGTGATAGAAGAAGATGAATGGACATTGCTGGACATTTTTATTTTTTTATCTTTTAATAAAGGACTTGTCCCAAGCTGTCTCTTGTCTTTTTTTACCATTTTTGACACTTTTTTTTGTGAAATGGTAGGGGTACAATGTACCCGTTACCAATTCACATAGGGGGCAGGATCTGGAGGTCTCCTTGTTAAAGGGGGCTTCCAGATTCCGATAAGCCCCCCGCCCGCAGACCCCCACAACCACCAGGCAAGGGTTGTGGGGACGAGGCCTCTGTCCCCATCAACATGGGGACAAGGTGCTTTAGGGTCAGACCCCAAGGCACCCTCCCCATGTTGAGGGCATGTGGACTGGTACGGTTCAGGAGGGGGGCACTCTCTCATCCCCCCCTCTTTTCCTGCGGCCTGCCAGGTTGCCTGCTCGGATAAGGGTCTGGTATGGATTTTGGGGGGGACCCCTACGCCATTTTTTTATTTTGGTGCAGGGTTCCCCTTAAAATCCATACCAGACCTGAAGGGCCTGGTAAGGATTTTGGATTGACCCCACGCAATTTTTAAAAAAATTTTGGTTCGGGGTTCCCCTTAATATTCATACCAGACCCAAAGGGCCTGGTAATGGACTGGGGGAGGACTCCTGCCGTTTTTTCAATGAATTTTATCTATATTGCAGAGGCCCATCAATTCATTACAGCCGCGATCAGTTTTAAATGACTTTTTTCCTTTAGAAATGTAATTTTGCTGTGGTACTGTTCTAAACACGGGAAAACTGCGCCACTTTACAGGCATACTATAGACACCCCCCAGGCACGATATTCAAAGGAATATTTCATTTTTATTGTTGCACTTTAAGCATTAAAAAAATCACTGCTCTCAAAAAAACTGGCATTTTAAAAGAAAAATTTGCATTGATACATGTCCCCTGGGGCAGGACCCAGGTCCCTAAACACTTTCCATGACAATAACTTGCATATAAGCCTTTAAAATTAGCACTTTTTATTTTTCATGTTCGTGTCCCATAGACTTTAACGGTGATCATGTGTTCTTATGAATTTTTTGCCTGTTTGGATGTTCTGGTGCGAAACGAACCGGGGGTGTGTTCAGCTCATCCTTAGCGGTAATATGCACCTTACTGCTGACCGCCCTGTCCAACAAGGCCAAAACATTGCCTTCCACATGCCAGGTACGAGCCAGAATGGCCTTCCCTGAAAAGAAATGGTGTTTTGGAACCTGCCACTGAAGTACAGCACATTCCACAAATTCACGAAAGGGGGCAGAGTCTACCAGCAGAAAAGACAGCAGTTGCAGTGCTAGCAATTTGGCCAAGCTAGCATTTAGACACTGAGCATGTGGATGGCTGACCAAATATCTTTTACGGTTCAACTGGGGTAGGGGAATTTTCCTGCTAAAATCAGATGGTGGTGTACTGCTAGCAGATTGGCTGCAAGTACTTGGGAAACCTATTGCTATACCTTCATTCCTCTCAGTGCAGGTTTTTGAGAGGACTGGAGGTATAGTAGGGTTGGAGATCCCAGATGAGGAGCAAGGAGAAGTCCGCCTTTTTCTTTGATGTTGGTCTTTCAAGTGCTGTTGCCAACGGACTGCATGGCAGGTCGTCATATGTCTGGTCAAGCATGTGGTGCCCAAGCGACTGCTGTTCTGGCCACGCTTGATCCGCTTCAGACATAGGTTGCAAACAGCAATGGTACGATCTGCTGCACACGTGTCAAAAAAGGCCCACACCAAGGAACTTTTAAAAGTCAGTGGGGAGTCAAAGTGCCCTGCACCTGCGGAGCTCTGCGGTGTGATGCAAAAGGGTGGCTGCCCTTAAGCTGCCCCCTAGAGGACATCCTGCCTCATTGGAGTTGTGCCTCCTCCTCCTCCTTCTCTCTCGGACACCCAAGTACAGTCAGTGACCTCATCATCCCCTCCCTCCTTGTCACCGGAGCAAACTTAGCAGTATGCTGCAGCTGGAGGAACATGACTGCCAGTTTCTTGTCCTTCTTGGGCATCCCCTCTCTCTAGGCTGACTTTACTCCCTTCCTCAACCTGGGAACCAACATAGGTGCCTTCAAATAGCTGCAATTCTCCAGCAGCATGTACCTGACACTGTGGTCGAATAATTCTGTGGACCCCTCCGTGCATGATGGTGGGGCTACAGAAGAAGTGACTGTGTACAAGGAGCCAGTGGAATAGGCCACTTTGGCAGCTGCGTTGGAAGGTAAACTACTCTGAGCCTGGGTGACAGAGGATGAGGAGGATGAGGAAGGCTTTGTTATCCACTCCACCAACTCTTCTGCATGTTCTGGCTCAATAACACGGCCAGTAGCAGAAAAAAAGGACAAGTGTGCCCCACGGCCACCTGCAGATGATCACCATGTCTACGACCAGCACTGTTGACTGTAGACACAGGGCTGCTTGCCCTCTTTTAGTGGCCTGTGAGCGCCTGCCTCTCCTTGGTGGCATTCCGGACATGATGTATATTTTGTTTTACAACACCACACTACACTGTATTTTATACTGTGTACACCACCAGAAGTGTAGTAGAAACTGTACACACTGTATTAGATACTGTGTACACCACCTGCACTGTATTAGCAACTGTACTATGGCTGCACTGTATTGTGTACACCACCAGAAGTGTAGTAGACACTGTACACACTGTATTAGATACTGTGTACACCGCCTGAAGTGTATTAGAAACAGTACACCACAGTATGCACTGTAGATATAGGCCACACTTGATGCAGAGTATATATATATATATATATATATATATATATATCCTGTTCCAAATTATTATGCAAATTCTATTTCAGTGCCACAAAGATTAAATATTTTGTTTTTTATTTTAACTCATGGATGGCATTGTGTCTCAGGCTCTTTTGATCTTTGAAAACTATCTCGGACACCTGTGATAATTGGATTGCCAGGTGAGCCCAATTAAAGGAAAAACTACTAAAGGAGGGTGTTCCACATTATTAAGCAGAGCACCCTTTTCAAGCAATATGGGGTAAAAAAGGATCTCTCTGCTGCCGAAAAGAGTGAAATAATTCAATTCTTTGGACAAGGTATGAAAACATTAGATATTTCACCAAAACGTAAGCGTGATCATCGCAATATTAAGAGATTTGTGGCTGATTCAGAGCAGAGACGGGTTTCGTGCACATAAAGGCACATTGAGGAAGATTTCTGCCAGATCCTTGCATCAGATCAAGAAAGCAGCTGCTAAAACACCATTACATACCAGGAAACAGCTATTTGAAGCTGCTGGTGCCTCTGGAGTCCCACGGACATCAAGGTGTAGAGTCCTCCAGAGTCTTGCAACTGTGCATAAATCTTCCATTCGGCCACCACTAACCAATGCTCACAAGCAGAAATGGCTGCATTGGGCAGAAAAATACATGAAGACTAATTTTCAAACAGTCCTGTTCACTGATGAGTGCCGTGCAACCCTGGATGGTCCAGATGGATGGAGTAGTGGATGGTTGGTGGATGGCCACCCTGTTCCAACAAGGCTGCGACGTTAGCAAGGCGGTGGTGGAGTCATGTTTTGGGATGGAATAATGGGAAGAGAGCTGGTCATTTCCTTTAGGGTCCCAGAAGGTGTAAAGATGACCTCTGCAAAGTATGTGGAGTTCTTGACTGGCCAATTCCTTCCCTGGTACAGAAGGAAGAACTATGCTTTCCGTAATAAAATCATCTCCATGCATGACAATGCACCATCTCATGCTGCAAAGAATACCTCTGTATCAATGGCTGCTATGGGGATAAAAGGAGAGAAAGTCATGGTGTGGCCTCCATCCTCCTCTGACCTCAATCCTATTGAGAACCTTTGGAGCATCCTCAAGCAAAAGATTTATGAGGGTGGGAGGCAGTCTATTCTGACATCTTGCAAACAAATTCAAGCAGAAACTGTCCAAAAACTCACAAGTTCAATGGATGCAAGACTTGTGAAGCTGCTATCAAATAAGGGGTCCTATGTTAAAATGTAACGTGACCTGTTAAAATGTTTAAAAAGTTAAAATGTTGTTCAAAGTTTGATTGAAATAGCTTTTGATTTCAGTAAATATGCTGCAAACACAACAAATGACAAAGGACCCCTTATTTACAACCTATAAAGTGTTTTGAAACTTACTGTGCGTAATAATTTGGCACAGTGCATTGTAAGTTTTTTCTTTTGAAAAAAAAAAAACTGTTATCATTAGAAGGTTTGTTCAATAAAATTTGAATTGTACTTTTATAGTTGATAACATGAGAATTGTGCTGACTGTTATTTACATCATTTATTTAGGTAAATGAGAAAAATAGCATTGGCATAATAATTTGGAACAGGGTGTGTGTATATGTATATATATATATATAAAATACATTGCCACTAACTGAATAACCTGGCTGCTTAATCTAAATTAAGCTATCTCTCTGTCCACACCAAACAACACTACACACGGCCGCTGTGTAAACAGCCCTATATAGTGTGGGAAGTGGACTTTGGGACTTTGGCCAATTATGGCTCTCTTAGCAGAGGGCGTTGTGATTGGCCAAAGCAAGCAGGTCAGGTGCATGCTTTGGTCAATCATCATACAGCAATATGGGGCGTTCCGCTGCGCTTAAATTTTCCACGAACACCCCATAATGTTCGCTGTTCTGCGAACGGGCGAACATCCAATGTTCGAGTCAAACTTATGTTTGACCCGAACATCAGGCTCATCCTTAATTAGCATGACTATGAGACATTCTGAGAGATACCTTTTTGAGCATACAGTAGATTCCCTCCAACGGCTTTTTTTTACATATGTACTTGTTTCAACCCAAAGGCATGGAGGGAAGCTGCTGTATATTTCATGAGGCCTTGCACACCTTCCTCCAGGCCCAGTTCTCTGTAGTCCTCCTTCTTTTCACTTCCTACTCTCCATTACCTAGCAGATTAACATGAAGGATTGCATTCTGTTCCTTGTCCCCCTGGCAATATGTTCTCACCCTCTTCTAAAGTAATTCAGACCAGGCATTATTGTTAAATCAGACTTCCTTTACTTGAAATAAAACAAGATTCTGTGCCTGCCATTGTGAGTGCCGGCCGGGCGGGGAGCTCACCTATGCTCAGCGCGATACTGGAAATGACAGGTGTCCTGGGAGCTGCACATCTGAACAAGTCCCACTGCAAGATGGTAAATGGCAGTCTCAGCTTGGACCCCCACCAAGCCACACCCCAAGGTGTTTTGCTTCGTTCCAGAACTTACTCGTGGGGATGAGTAAACTCTAGGGGTGGAGCGAAACACGTTGGGGCGTGGCATGGTGGGGGTCCAGACTGAGACTGCTACATACTATCTTACAGCTGGATTTGTTTGGATTTGTGGCTCCTGGGACACCTGTCATTTTCAGTACCGTCTGAAGCATAGGTGAGCGCCCCTTCCATCCGGCACTCACAGGATCTTGTTGTTATATACCATCTGAGTGGCTCACACACATTTCTGGTTCACACCAAGTACAGCACAGTAACAGCAAAGCGCATAAAAAAAACTTCCAGAGAAGGAGTATTGCTACATTTACTGACATGTTGCATTGCTCATGTAACAATTGAAAAACTTTGATGTGGTGGTACAATGGATCTATTGATTTAATGTCTGTTATTTAAAGTAAAGGAAGTCTGATGTAACAATAATGAATTAAATGCATTCGAGGCATGGCCTGCTGGGGGTCCAGGCTGAGACTGCCACTTACCATCTTACAGCGGGATTTTTTCGGATTTGTGGCTCCCGGGACACCTGTCATGTGCCATAATTGGGTTATGCTGTGGTGCTTGTAACTTTAGTTTGTGATAATTCCCAACCAGCA
Source organism: Aquarana catesbeiana (assembly GCF_042186555.1). Lineage (NCBI taxonomy): Eukaryota > Metazoa > Chordata > Amphibia > Anura > Ranidae > Aquarana > Aquarana catesbeiana. Next base: position 831,077,992 of record NC_133324.1, on the reverse strand, counting down.
GCAATATGGTTGCAACTTCTCAGTCCCGTTTAGGGTCCTGTTAAGGGGTAAGCCCTCTCTAGGTGCAAGGCTTCATCTTCACGTGTATAGTCTTTTCAATCCCCTTGACAAACATCCCCTAGGCCCAACCCCCTATTGCTATATACAGTATAACCCCACCATGAGAAGCACCACGGACCAAAAAGGGGCAACACACCACAGCACATTAACCCATGTACTAACAGGCATAAACCTGACAAACACATAAAAATAACATTGTAGACATACCTACATGTAGGCAGGTAGAGTTTAACGCTGTCCCAGCCAGGAAGGTTAGTGTTAATTGTGTTTCCCTGTTCTTTTCTTGGCAGGCTTACCTGTGGCTGACCCACTGGTTCTGTCAGATAGAAAAATTGTTGTGGAACAAAATAATTATTCAAATATTTACAGCAACGCATGTAAGGGTTCATGTGTTAAAGTGCATTAACATATGTTACAACTCTATAACTATGGAGGAAAAAAACTACTATCATTTCTAATTTATGATGAACATATAAGTATACTGTCACACCCGATCAGCTGGCGACTCCGCCCTTGTGTGACCTCACCGACCGGAGCATTCTGGGTCGATGATGTCAGAAGGGGCTGGGGTTGCCCGCTGACAACATCAGGTGGCTTAGCCCCTTACCTATTTAAGAAATGTCAGATGGAGGAGCAGGCAGTCAGTGGGGGGCCTTCAATGAGCCCAGAGATTTTTTTTTTTTTTTTTTGGGTCTGGCGTTGAGGCGGATGATGGATCTACATCAGGGGACATTGCTTTTTTATAGGGGAAGAGGCCCTTGTCCCCATCAACATAGGGAAAAGGTGCTTTGGGGTGGGGGGTCGCCCCCACCCCAAAGCACCCCTGCTCCAAAGCACCCCCCCATGTTGAGGGCATGTGGCCTGGTATGGTTCAGGAGGGGGGTGCTCGCTCCCCCCTTTCCTGATCTATTGAGCTGCATGCTTGGATAAGGATTTGGTATGGATTTTGGGGGGGACCCCATGCTGTTTTTTTAAACATTTTGGCATGGGGTTCCTCTTACAATTCATACCAGACCCTAAGGGCCTGGTATGGATTGGGAGGGGGACTCCATGATGTTTTTTTTCTGAATTTTCTATTGCCTGCATTCTTTTGTTTACAATTCAGCTCTCAGCGAGGAAGCCCGCTGATAGCTGATGAGTCATCGGTTGTTAACCACTTGCCACCTGCCATATAGCAGAATGACGGCGGCAAAGTGGTTTCAATACCCTGACTGGGCATCATATGATGTCCTCAGGATATTGAGCCGCTGCTGGCCCCCAGGTGCGCGCATCGCGGCGATCGTTGTTGCAGGGTGTCAGTCTGACACCCCGCAACACTGATCTAGATAAAGAGTCTCTGACGGAGACTCTTTACCACGTGATCAGCCGTGTCCAATCACGGCTGATCATGATGTAAATAGGAAGAGCCGGTGATCGGCTTTTCCTCACTCGTGTCTGACAGACGCGAGTAGAGGAGAACCGATCGGCTGCTCTCCTGACAGGGGGGGTCTGTGCTGATTATTTATCAGCTATATTGGACCACCAGGTATGCCCCCTAGACCCCCAGGGAAATACTAATCAATGCAAAGGCAGCTGCCAATCAATGCCCAGGCAGCTGCCAATCAGTGCCCACTCCAATGCCTACCACTGCCAGTGTCACCAGGGATGCCTATCAGTGCCGCATATCAGTGCCACGTATCAGTGCCCATCAGTGCCTCGTATCAGTGCCCATCAGTGCCGCCTATCAGTGCCCATCAGTGCTGCCTATCTGTGCCCATCAGTGCCACCCATAAGAACCCATCTTTGCAGCCTTTCAGTGCCCATCAGTGTCGCCTATCAGTGCCCACCAGTGCCACCCATGAGTGCCCATCAGTGCCGCCCATCAGTGCCCATCAGAGCCGCCTATCAATGCCCATCAGTGCTGCATATCAGTGCCACCCATCAGTGCTGCCTACCAGTGCCCATCAGTGCCGAATATCAGTGCCCATCGTCAGTGCCCGTCAGTGCCCGCTCATTGGTGCCACCTCATCGCTGCCGCCTTATCAGTGCCTGTCAGTGCCACCTTATCAGTGCCCATCAGTGAAAAAGAAAACTTACTTATTTACAAAATTTTTAAACAGAAACAAAAGCAAAACTTTTATTTTTTTCAAAATTTTCGGTCTTTTTTTATTTGTTTCACAAATAAATGAAAACTGCAGAAGTGAGAAAATACCATCAAAAGAAAGCTCTATTTGTGGGAACAAAATGATAAAAATTTAGTTTGGGTACAGTGTAGCATGACCGCGCAATTGTCATTAAAACTGCGACAGCACTGAAAGCTGAAAATTGGTCTGGGCAGGAAGGTGTCTAAGTGCCCTGTATTGAAGTGGTTAAGGCTTCCTGGCCCGCTATTTAATAACCAGCTATTCTTCACACAGCTTTCAAATTGGTGGATAATTTTTCGACCGTTCCAAATTCGAATTGTTCTGAAAATGTGGAATTCATTAGAAAATTATTATTCTAAACAAAATGAAATGAAACAAAACAAAACTAAATGAATTCCAAAACGAATCAACGAAACAAAATTAGTAACATAATGAATCTATTCCAAACTAAATACATTTTTCCACTCTGCACATGCCTATTGGATACTGTAATAACGTAAAAACACTATAAACTTAATTAAAAGCAAAGAATAGTTCACACTCACATGTATAGTGTACTCAGAACATACTGCACCAACTTAAAAACAATTTTGCATATATAGGTGCTGTGTCCCCTTAGGCCCCTTTGACACAGACAGACCAATCGGGTCTGCCTGTCAATTTTTCAGGCGAACCCAATCAAACCATCCATTGCCCTCTATGGAGTGGTGGATGTCAGTGGACATGTGTAATCCTAGAAGCTCTTAAAGTGATATTAAAGGCAAGGTTTAAAAAGAAAAAAGTAACATGTTATTCTTACCTGTCCTGTGCAATAGTTTTGCACAGAGCAGCCCCGATCCTCCTCTTCTCAGGTCCCTCACTGGCCCTCTGTGCTCCTCCCCCCTGCTGAGTGCCCCCAAAGCAAGCAGCTTGCTATGGGAGCACTTGTGCTTGCCCGCTCCCCATCCCTGCTCTGTGTGTCCCTTTACACACAGGGGTGTAGTTTGGCTTTGCTCCCTCTCTCTTCTCATTGGCTCCCGCTGCTGTCTCAGCCAATGAGGAGGGAGAGTCCCCGGAGAGCTCTTGTGCACATCACTGGATCACGATGAGGCTCAGGAAAGTATTAGGGGGCTGGGGGGGGGGGGGGGGGTGGAGCTGCACACACAAGGTTTTTTACCTTCATGCATTGAATACATGAAGGTAAGAAACCTTGAACCTTTAGAACCACCAAGTAAAGTACCCTTTTTTTCAGGCACAAGAACTGAACTAAATTGGTCCATTTAATATATGGACCAATAATCGGGTGATCACATCTTTGCTTAATTGCCTCCTTTCAAGGGTGAAAAAAATTGTTAATTTATTCTTTCCTCATAGCTAAGGTCCACTGCACCTATTAATAATTGTTTCTCAGCACTCTTGGTTCCACATCAGCCTCTTAGTATAGTGGTGCCTAAAACTGACAACCCATCTCTCCAGGGTTAGAATCTTTGGGGGGGCTACCCTTGAAGCAAGGTCCATAAAGACATGGATGAGCGAGTTTGGGGTGGAGGAACTTAACTGGCCTGCACAGAGTCCTGACCTCAACCCGATAGAACACCTTTGGGGTGAATTAGAGCAGAAACTGCTAGTCAGGCCTTCTCGTTCAACATCAGTGCCTGACCTCACAAATGTGCTTCTGGAAGAATGGTCAAACATTCCCATAGACACACTCCTAAATCTTGTGGACAGTCTTCCCAGAAGAGTTGAAGCTGTTATAGCTGCAAAGGGTGAGGTCTGGAATGGATATTAAGGGGAACCCTGCGGCAAAATTAAAAAGAAAATGGCATAGTGGTCCCTCCCAAAATCCATACCAGACCCTTCAGGTCTGGTATGGATTTTAAGGGGAACCCCAAGCCAAAATAGAAAAAAATGTTGTAGGGGTCCCCCCAAAATCCATACCAGACCCTTATCCGAGAACGCAACCTGGCAGGCCACAGGAAAAGGGGGGGGTGAGAGAGCACCCCCCCTCCTGAACCGTACCAGGCCATATGCCCTCAACACATGGGAGGGTGCTTTGGGGTCTGACCTCATCCCCACAACCCTTGCCTGGTGGTTTTGGGGGTCTGCGGGCGATGGGGCTTTTCGGAATCTGGAAGCCCTTTAACAAGGGGACCCTCAGATCCCGCCCCCCCCATGTGAATGGATATTGGGTACATTGTGCTCCTACACATTGACCAAAAAAGTGTCAAAATGGTAAAAATGACAGGAGACAGTTTGGGACAAGTCCTTTATATAAAAAAAAGTGTCCTGCAATGTCCATTCATCTTCAATCACAGCATCCGATGAACTGAGAAAAAAACGAAAAAACTCCAACCTTCATGGGAGGCGTCCTGCCAACTGCAGGTTTTCTTCATTGACAGTTGTATTATAGCTGAGGGCGGGGCCCCATGATGACGTAAACGGGCGACCCCGGCATCATCTGACATTACGTGACGTCACATGACGTTAGAACGGGGCGGGGGTCACCCGTTTACGTCACTGGGTGCCCCGCCCTCAGCTATATAACTGCTGTCAATGCAGAAAAAGGATAAAAATATGTATGAATAGAGAGACTTGACTCATATAATAGGGTTCAATGCCTATAGGTTAATAAACCATAAGTTAAAGGTGACTGCGCTCCAACCCCAAAAAACTATGCAATAAGAGATATCCCAAACAGGTGGGGAAAAAAAAGAAAAGCAGGGCTGAATGGAGAAGCAGTGACCAAGTTTGGATAGAAAAATTAGCAATTTATTGACATGAACACTTATTAGCAGGTAACAGGGTAATGACCCGGTACAGTACTGTTATGTTAAAAGTGGCGCCGACCACCTGTAGAGGTGGATCTGCCGCGTCCACAGACAGAGGGAACAAACTGACAAAATACAAAAAACATAAAACAAAACAAAAACCAGCGTCCGGACGCACAGTAAGTTGATGTCGGTCCTGTAGTCCAATAGGGCGTGAGGAGCCAATGCTCGGTGAGGTTACAGGGCCGACATCAATCCCAGGAGTGGAAGGGCACGGGGAGGGGGGAAGGGAGGGGAAGGAGGGGTGGCTGACTAAGGACTGTGAAAAAGATATTAGAAAAGTCCATCAAGCGTCTGAGAGTTGATAATAGTAGCAAAGCTTGTAATCCTATTGATGTACATCAGATATTATGTCCATATATTTTATGACCAAGAGACATGTAGTGACTGGGTGTCCTGCTGTGTGGAAATACATCACACTCGTGGCAGCAAGTTATGGGAAACAGATGTCAGCTTGTAATAAGTTCAATGCTCCAGGCTATTTGGACAAGATAATAGAAAGACCTGGTTACTTTACCATCTCATGTGGATACCATCGTGCGTGTAAAGAGGCAGGCATCCTCCGCGCGGGATCAATGCAGAAAGCCTGCAGTCAGCTGGAGCCTCCCATGGAGGTGGAGTTTTTCTGGTTTTTTTCTTTTTTCCTAGGTCCGTCGGACGCTGTGAGCGAAGATGAATGGACATCGCGGGACACTTTTTTAATTTATGTTTTTAATAAAGGACTTGTCCCAAATTGTCTACTGTCATTTTTACCATTTTAATACTTTTTTGGTGAATGTGTAGGGGTACAATGTGCCAATACCCATTCACATGGGGGGGGCGGGAACTGGGGGTCCCCTTGTTAAAGGGGGCTTCCAGAATCCGATAAGTCCCCTGCCCATTCATTTGAACGGGCTGCTGTTCTTGCGTTTCATGCAGGAAAAAGGTTCCTGCACCATTTTAAAACACAGCGGAAAGACAATCGCATGGTTGTACCTTGCAATGTCTCATTGGTTTCTGCAGGCGCAGCGTTTTTAGATGGGTGGGGGTGCCATTAAGAATGAATGCCAGCCCTGCGTGTTTTTAACGAGCAGGACGTTTTGACTGTGGGTGGTTGCATGTGGGGGAACAGGTGAAATTTCCACAACCACCCACAATAGTGTGAACCAGACTAGTGTAGTTCAGGGGGAGATCCAGTCAGCAATCTGGAAGAGAAAGAAAGTAGCAAAGGGTGCAGGGATTACATTACTTGCAACAAGTTTATTTACAAATACAACTTTGCTTAGGCTCCGTTCACAACTAGACATTTTTGGGTGATTTTCTGCTCTAAGCTTCAGCTCTAGAAATGTCCAACAAGACAAGTCCCATTCATTTCAATGACCCCTGTTCGCATCTTATCATTCTGTTGCCTTAAGCAAAATGCCTGTCGCTCCAAAAAATACATGAGTTTCTTTTTTTGGCAGATTACAGGCATTTTTATTTATTTCCATTGATGACTTGTCAACTTCAAAACGCCTGTACAAAAAGGCTACAAAAACTCTGCAAAAGCTCTGCAAAAACATGCTTAAAAAAATGCCTGTAAAATAGCAATGCCTAAATGTGAACGGAGCCTTATGCCGTCTACACACGAGCAGACTTTTCGGCATCAAAGGTCTTTCCGACGGACTTTCGACGGAGTTACTACGGACTTTTGAACGACTGGACTTGCCCACACACGAACGGACTAAAGTCCGTTCCAAAGTCCGTTGGTTTGAATGTGATGATGTATGAAGGGATTAGAATAAGGAAGTTCATAGCCAGTAGCCAATAGCTGCCCTTGCGTCGTTTTTTGTCCGTCTGACTAGTTTACAGACGAACTGATTTTTTGACCGGACTCGAGTCCGTCGAAAAGATTTGAAACATGTTCTAAATCTAAAGTCCGTTGATTTTTTGAACGCAAAGGTCCGATGAAGCCCACACACGATCGAATTGTCCAGCGGATTTGTTCAGTCGGACCTTTACTGTCGAAAAGCTTGCTTGTGTGTACACGACATTACACGTAAAAAGACTGTGTCCAGCTCAATGTGCAGAGAGGAAGAAGGAGAAATTAGGATCAGTAAACCACAGGGCAGAGTACTGGACCCACCAAGAGGGATGAATGCTGACAGTGTCCATGACCTCTCTCTATGGACTACGCACAGATCAGGTCCTGCACAGCATCATTAAAGGATGTACTGCATATATACATACACACATTTCGTGTTCTTTTTTTTTTTTTATTGAGATAAAAAAATAATTTGGTAACTTTTTCTTTAAGTGACAAGGAGAGATTTTAATATTGTTTTTCACTGATCCGGAACAAGTATATAGATGTTCTATTTTCATTGCCCGTATGCATGTGTGAGATCAAAAATGTGAAAAATAGGAGAAACCCGCGCTATGGCTACAATATACAATATATGCATACTTTTTTCGCCGCCGGCTGCTAGAAGTCCTCGTCTGTCTCTAGGAGACCGTATGCTGGCTACTGATGGCTACAATAGAGATTGAGCTGTGGCGCCACCCACCCCCAGGCCCGCTCCGCCCCGCTGCCAGTCTCTGTGACCTGTTATGGAAAGGGGCGGGGGATGTGCGGCGCCGCAGCTCAATCTCTACTGTAACCATGCGGCTCCGCTCGAACAACTTTGGGACCGGTCTGGATGTCACGGGGGGGCGGTCTGGATGTCACCGGGGGGCAGTCTGGATGTCATGGGGGGGTGGTCTGGATGTCACGGGGGGCGGTCTGATGTCACGGGGGGCAGTCTGGATGTCACGGGGGCGGTCTGGATGTCACAGGGGGGGCAGTCTGGATGTCACGGGGGGCAGTCTGGATGTCACAGGGGGGGCCGGTCTGGATGTCACAGGGGGGGCTGGTCTGGATGTCACAGAGGGGGCCGGAATAGTCTGGATGTCACAGGGGGGCACCAGATGTAAAGAGGACTCTGCTGATGGGGACTCCTGATGTGAGGGGGGGCTTCGCTGGGGACTCCTGATGTGAGGGGGGCTCCGCTGGGGATTCCTGATGTGAGAGGGGCTCCGCTGGGGACTCCTGATGTGAGGGGGGGGCTCCGCTGGGGACTCCTGATGTGAGGGGGGCTCCACTGGGGACTCCTGATGTGAGGGAGGCTCCGCTGGGGACTCCTGATGTGAGGGGGGCTCCGCTGGGGACTCCTGATGTAAAGGGGGGTGCCGCTGGGGACTCCTGATGTGAGGGGGACTCCGCTGGGGACTCCTGGTGTGCGGGGGGCTCCGCTGGGGACTCCTAGTGTGAGGAGGGGCTCTGCTGGGGACTCCTGGTGTGAGGGGGGCTCCGCTGGGGACTCCTGGTGTGAGGGGGGCTCCGCTGGGGACTCCTGATGTGTGGGGGGCTCCGCTGGGGACTCCTGATGTGTGGGGGGGCTCCGCTGGGGACTCTTGATGTGTGGGGGGCTCCGCTGGGGACTCCTGATGTGAGGGGGGGTTCTGCTGGGGACTCCTGATGTGTGGGGGGGCTCCGCTGGGGACTCCTGATGTGAGGGGGGCTCCGCTGGGGACTCCTGATGTGAGGGGGGCTCCGCTGGGGACTCCTGGTGTGAGGGGGCTCTTCTGAGGACTCCTGATGCGTGAGGGGCTCCGCTGGGGACTCCTGATGTGTGGGGGGCTCCGCTGGGGACTGCTGATGTGAGGGGGGCTCCGCTGGGGACATCTGATGTAAGGGGGGCTCCGCTGGGGACACCTGCTGTAAGGGGGGGCTCCGCTTGGGACTCTTAGTGTGAGGGGGGCTCCGCTGGGGACATCTGATGTAAGGGGGGCTCCGCTGGGGACACCTGATGTAAGGGGGCTCTGCTGGGGACATCTGATGTAAGGGGGGGCTCTGCTGGGGACATCTGATGTAAGGGGGGCTCCGCTGGGGACATCTGATGTAAGGGGGGGGCTCCGCTGGGGACATCTGATGTAAGGGGGCTCCGCTGGGAGCACCTAATGCAAGGACGGACTCTGCTGGGGGCACCTGATGCAAGGACGGCCTCTACTGGGACACCTGATGCAAGGATGGACAGCTGGTGGCAGGTGACACGCTCAGGGATCCCACTGATTCAGCATTATGGCGAGTTGATTTCATTTTATATTGCAATGTAATAATAGAAACAATGCACTTCAATCATCCTGACACCATAACAACCATGGTGCCGGGATGATTGAAGTGCTAACACCAGGTGTTTGGAGTATCTTTATCTGCTGATTGTTAAACTTTCTAGAATACACATATTTCCATTGTTGTGTAGGATCTCTGGCTGCTGTCCCTCCATCCCTCTCCCCCCCTTTCCCTCTCCATCCCTCATTCATCTCAGAGTCTAACCACACCCCCTTTGAGCCACGGCCATTTAAGATACGCCCACTATTTCGTGTAAACGACGCCCATATTGTGCGCGCCGCATTTTTACTCTCACATTATGCCACGCCCACAAACACATGCCCCACCCCTGATTATAACAAGACTCCGCCTACAGCCAAAAAAGTGTCCCTAAAAATTTTTTTACAATGTTGGCAACTATGTATATGAGCTGCTCCCCTCAAAGTGTAAGGTGCTAAGTTTGTGAAATGTGGGTTGTATAATATAAGAGGGCGCTTAAACAATATAATAAAATGAACACTAAACTTAAATAATGTAAAAAATAAAGTGCAAAAGTGCTTAATATTTCATATTCATCACTAGTAACATATTTAGAAATAATCCAAAAGAAATAAAGTGCAAAGTGAAAACAGCTATCCGGATGAATTATATAACAAGAGTGTCCATGAAAAATATGAGGCAATTTAGGTCTTTACACCATCACCACTGGAAACAATCATGGAAAACAAACGATACCCGGTGGATAAGGGTAAGTATCCTACTTACCAAACCACCATGACCCCTTTAATTAAAAAGACAGGTCAGGTGGAGCTTTATCTGGTTTGGGTACTGTAGTCTTTACTGGTGGACACCAATGAGATAAGCCTGGGAATCGTTCCACTTCAAAATTGCTCAGAAAAAAATGGGAAGAAGCAGGACTATAGCATAATACCGGGATGCGCCTCGACGTACGTTTCGTTGTAATGACATCATCAGGAAAGGTATGTCGAGGCGTATCCCGGTCACGTTTTTACTTCTGGCCATTTCCGGCTTCCGGTTTCTGCATTTCCAGGCGGTGGAACGCACGGCGATTAAACAAGTGCGAGCGGGACAGCTGTCTAACGACCCTCCTGGCATTATATGCGGTTTCCCTTTAGTGCAGAGGAAAGGCACTTTTTAAAGTAAGAGGCCATTTGGCTTGCTGTTTTTACTTGTTTATTTTTAAATAAAACGGAATTATGCTATGGTCCTGCTTTTTCCCTTTTTTTTTTTTGAGTAATTTTGAAGTGGAGCGATTTCCAGGCTTATCCCATTGGTGTCCACCAGTACAGACTACAGTACCCAAACCAGATAAAGCTCCACCTGACCTGTCTTTTTAATTAAAGGGGTCATGGTGGTTTGATAAGTAGGCTACTTACCCTTATCCACTGGGTGTCATTTGTTTTCCATGATCGTTTCCAGTGGTGATGGTGTAAAGACCTGAATTGCTTCATATTTTTTATGGACACTCTTGTTATATAATTCACCCGGATAGCTGTTTTCACTTTGCACTTTATTTCTTTTGGATTATTTCTAAATATGTTACTAGTGATGAATATGAAATATTAAGCACTTTTGCACTTTATTTTTCACATTATTTAAGTTTAGTGTTCATTTTATTATATTGTTTAAGCGCCCTCTTATATTATACAACCCACATGTGTAAGATCAATACTGAAGCTGGAGACAGACAGGGAACCAGCATTTATCAAATGAAAGTCAATATCAGCAGCTTATTCCCTTATAGGTTTCCTTTAGATTTCTGAATGTGTCATTCAGTTCATGAGTTTTATTTTCAACGAGATGCAGCAGCAAGATTTTCTATAGATGTAAAAGCCATAGCAACAAGATAAATCTGTTTATGACTAGAAGAACTAAAGTGAGTCAGTCAAAGACTATGCTTGGGGTAAAATGATACAGGTTCATCACTGGCAGATGAATGCAATGGAAACAAGAGCTAAGAAAACAAAGCTTCATGTAAAATACTCTCCAGAAATAACCCAAATGTGAATAAAGGCTTTATTGGAACTCCAGGCTTTCTCATCTCTGCTTACTTTCAATGTTATTTACCAGATTACATATTACATAGTAAGAACCTCTTTTATGGCCTAGTTGCGAGATACAGCATCATCAAGTAAAAATTAGCACAGGTAATGAGTAATGACATTTGTTACCATGGGGACACTGACGACTAAGTTTAATGCCATATTCCATGTAGTCTATGCTTTGAAACTGCACAGATGCTGGTTTACTGCCACATAACATTCCACCAGAACTGTTCTATTCTCGTCACATGGACATCATTTAAACTATGGAATCACTGCAGATACATTTCACTTCGCTCTGTGACAACAGGAACATACAGATCACATAATTCCAGGACTACTGTAGCAAAATTATCTTGACATTGTCATTTTTTGGGAAGTGTATGTGTGTCGGGGGGATTGTGGACAGATACACCAGTTCTTTGAGAAATCATACCTGTCACTGCTCAAATCTTTATTTTCCAGTGGGATGTTTGTTCTGCATTCATATTCTCATACCCAGCACAGTGTAGACAGAGGAGAAAAGCCTGGTCTGGGAGCCTTCCTCATAAAATAAAGTAGGTGTTTTTTTTGGGGGGGGGGCATAGAAGGTAGGTTATTAAACTAAGTGGGCAGGATAGTAGCTTGAGAGATACTGTAAGTGCTTGGTGGGCACACCATCAAATGACACTGAGAATACTTGGTTACAAACTGTGTCTAGCTTTGGTCACCGATCCTCAGGAGGGATGTCCTTGAACTGGAGAGAGCCCAGATAATTGCAACAAACCTAAAAAGGGGGACGGAGGACCTCAGTTTTGAGGAATGACTACAAACATTAAACCTATTCTCCTTGGAGAAAAGGCACTTAATAGGGATCACAGTATACACATCTCTGAATAATGCCTCTAGCATGGGAAGGAAATTATTTAACCTAAAGTCTCTACATTGCCACACAATGAAGTTGGACAAAAAGTGGTTCAATCTTAAACTGTGTAAGGAGTTCTTTTCTATTAGAGCAGTAAGGATATGGAACTCCCTTCCACAGTTGCTGGTGTCAGCTAGCAGTGTAAATAACTTTTAGATGTTTTTCTTAGTGAATGCAATGTACAGGCATTTGTAGTAAACATAAACGCACGCACACACCCACGCATACATGTGGATGGACTGATGTTTTTTTTTGCAACCATACTGTACCAACTATGTAACCAGTTATTTCATTAGGCAGGATGGACAGATCAGTGCTTGCTAATGAGGTGGGCATAATCTGTACTGGTGCTCCAAGTCCCATTTCTTCTCCAGTATTGGCTAGGCTGTCCTTTTTATTCAGTCATTGCACTATAGATAATGACAATACTTTTATTTTTCTATTTTTCCCCTTCCTCTTTCTGTTGGGGTACCCCAAGGCTCTGTCCTTGGGTCTCTCTTATTCTCACTCTATACCTCTTCCCTGGGCCAGTTGATAACCTCCCATGGCTTCTAATACCACCTCTATGTCGACGACACCCAGATCTATCTCTCCACTCCTCAACTCACCCCCTCGATCTCCTCACGGATCTCAAACTTACTGAATGACATATCGATATGGATGTCACACCACTTCCTCAAACTCAATCTTTCTAAAACTGAGCTTGTTATATTTCCTCCTTCACGGTCGGTCCCCCCCCTGTGACTTCATCATTAATATCAACAACACAACCATTGGTTCCTCCACACATTGCAGGGTGCTGGGTGTAATCCTTGACTCTGACCTCTCCTTCAGCCCCCACATCCAATCACTGGCTAAATCCTGCCGCCTTAACCTACAAGGCCATTCACAGCATTGTCCCCATCTATATCACCAACCTTATCTGCAGATATCGCCCAAATCGTCCCCTCCGCTCCTCCCAGGACCTCCTGCTCTCTAACTCCCTTGTTACCACCTCCCATGCTCGCCTTCAGGACTTCTCCAGAGCCTCTCCCATCCTCTGGAACTCCCTACCCCAGTATGTCCGATCAGCCCCTAACCTGTTCACCTTTAGGAGATCCCTGAAAACTCATTTATTCAGGAAAGCCTATCTCACACCCACCTAACAACTGTCCCCAAGCAACCCCCATCAAATCATTCTCTGCAGCTATTACCTTTTGTGTCACCACCCCCTCCCTTTAGAATGTAAGCTCTACGCTATGAGCAGGGCCCTCCTGTACCTTTTGTATTGAACTGTACTGTAATTGTGTTGTCCCTCCCTATACATTGTAAAGAGCTGCGTAAACTGCTGGCGCTATAAAAATCGTGAATAATAATACTTTTGCTACATTGGATACGGCTGTATGTAACAGAATATAATTACATTGTGTGAATAATAACGGATATAGTTGTCTTGGAAGATTTGTTGCTGTATTCAGCAGAGAAGGTAATTGGAGGGGTAATGTTATTTTGGAAGATGTCTTGCCCTGATTTGCAGAGAGAGAGTAATTTCAGCTGGAAGGGCTTAAAGCTTTTTGAATTTATCAGTTGAGGAAGTATGGTTTCATTATATTACATGGTTGCATTATTGCTGGATATTATACATGCAGTAATAGTTGCATATTATGGGAGATGTTAAATGCAATTATGAACATTGAAATATAGTAACAATAAATAATCATCCATGGTAATCATATTGTGCCAGACTTACTAGAGCCCATCTTTCAAATTTCTTGCTAAAATATCCTACATTTGTCGCTGCTTGGTTGGTGAACTGCCCATTGGCTCCTTCAAACCACTATTAGTAAATTTCTGTTGGCCAACTGGGCAACTACCTACTGTACACTCCTACTTTCCACAAAGAGAACAGCAAGCCGTTAAAGATGTGATGTGAGGTGACACATGTTTTTATAATACAGTTAGGTAAGTCTAGGTCCTGCTCTGGAAACAGTTATATCATATTTAATTTGATATTTAACACAGGACAGTAGGAGATCAGAAAAAAGGAAACGACATTGGTGGGGTAAATCTTAATTTTTATGCAACTAAAATCCATAGAAGTGATATGGAAATTGGGGCCCATGTAGGGGTCGTGAAGTTCTGAAAATTCTATGGCAATCAGTTACGGAGGTCCCTATATCATTAGTAGGCTGGCTTTATGGCAGGTAGTAATTCCACTAAGGACTGCTCAATTATTTCTATAAGGAATTCAGCAGGAGCGGGAAATGCTGCCAAATGGCATATAGCCAAATGGTCTTAATTGGCTACAGAAGTATTGTAAAATGTGAGAATTTACCTGCCGTAATCGTGGAGTACTCTAACAGCCTGGCAGAGAATCACACCTGCTCTTAGCCTAACTCTGCCTATTTGCTGATCCCTGTATTATTTAAAATGAAAGCGCATTCATAGTTTTTGTATTTTTTTTTTTAACATGTTCAGGATTGAAAGATAAAAGTAACTGTCCAGCCTCAGCCTGCACAATAATTTATGGACATTGGAAGCTCTCAGATACCCCACCCCTAGCTGCCTGAGTTGCAACTATAATGACTTGATGCACATGGAGGGCCTGTAAGACGCGGGCCGTATGCAATCCTTTTGTCACCGTGTTGGGGTGGTCTTTGTGTATTTTAGGCTGGGTTCAAATGGCGGAGAATCGACTGAAAATGGTCGGTTGAGTCCAACAGTAACCAGTCTCATGACTGGCGCCTGTCAAATGAGCCCGCTGGAAAACCAGCATCTGATCAGCGCTCGCAGGCAATGGGTGGGGGGTGGGGGGGGGGGCAGTCCCCCTGTCAGAAGACAATAGCTCAGCAGAAGAGACTTCCGCACTAACATCACTTGTGTTAGTATGGTGATCTGTACGTTTTTTTTTTCATTTAGCCTGGATTAAACAAAAAAAAACCTTATTGTGTGTACCCAACATAAGGCTTTGCTGAGCACCCAAACCACTTGGACATAGGCCTGGGCAGGATCCTTTGGTAGACTGGCTAATTAGACCAGGGGGCCAGGATAGGAAGACTCGCCCTGATGGACCCCTACATGGGCCCCACTCAATTTGAAGCCTGACATTTTTATCCTCTGTTTAGCTAACCTTTTCTGTCCACTTCTGTGGATGCACCATGGCTTACAGAGATCTGTCAAATAACCCACGGAGCAGTAACGTACATCTTCAGAAGATGCACTTTTCGGACACTGTTCACCAGCTGACACATTAAAGAGGCAAGGAGTTTATTTGTTTTTAACGGCTTTCAACTTTACCTATTAAAAGTAGGCAGAAAATTAACATACTTGGTTATAATACAGGGCATATTCCATACAACAATTCAGTTCTTTGGTAGTAGATGCAGAGCATTAATAATTCAACTTCCAAATCTGGTGGTATAAGCTAGCAATTGTCTTGATACTGTCCCACTATCACACATGGTTTACAGGAGGGGTGCTGTGGTGTACCTGCAGGCAGGTTGTCTACAATGTGTGTTTTCTGCATTAGCAAGGTAGTTGGCTTGCCCAGGCTGGGGAAAGGGTATCTTCAAGGACCTCAGTTCTCAGGCTTGTGGTCTTGGGCTGGCCTTCAACCCATGTGATACATAAATAGGGGGAAGGTCCGGTTCAAGAGGGCAGTTGTGGGAGCTTGAGAGTGAGAGTAAAGGAGAGAACACACTGAGTACCTGGAGCCCAAGAGATCACGATAGATCATATAACACCACAAAATATTTGGGTTCCAGTGGAAACCACCAGTTGTTGGAGATCGACAGTCATGAACAAACATCTGTAAAGGTATGTGTAATAAAGGAACAATAGCTCCTTACCCATGCAAATTAAATGAAAAAATGCAAATTGTAGCTGCTCGTTTAAAAAGTTGAAAAAGGAATGTGTAGAAGTGTGTGTGGTGAACCGTGTTAATAATCTATAAATATCTGATAAAGTGCAAACAGTGCAATTACAAATCACTGGATTCACTCCAATGAGACATACACAATATGAAATGTTGATATACAAACCATAACATCTATAAATGTAAAAAATATATGTATGTATATATATATATATATATATATATATATATATATATATATATATATATATATATATATAGGAAAGTGCAATTAAACAAAGAGCAATTAAGTGAAAAGTCTTTATCAAACTCAAGTCCAAAAGCAAAAAGGTCATCCAGTGTATTCAGATGTAAAAAGTGACTTTCCAATGCTTGAATGAATAGGGAAATCCCTATTCCACCAACACCGAGCAAACAGCCTACTCACCAGATGGAGATCTGGAGAGTATGCTGTTTTGGATATTAACAGCTGTTTTGGATAATAACAGCTTTTGGATAATCAAACTGCTTCCAGAAATCCGTCACTGCAGGTCCAAATGGCGTCAGGTGAGTGTGATCCCCATTACAGAGATTGCAACAACCTTTGGATTATACACTGCTTCCAGAGATCCGTCACTGCAGGTCCAAATGATGTCTCCAGTAAAGGAAGGCCTCGCCTGGAGTGTCCTGTAGTTGAAGAATCGTACTTCCACCTACCTACAGGCGGGTTGCTGTCTTCGGCTCCCAGCACTTGCTCAAGGCAAGCACCGGCAAGAGTAATGTAGATTGAAGTGAGATTTGTCAGCTGCAGTGCAAGAGGGAGACAGAGACAGCGGAAGTTCAACCACCTCTAGTAAGTTATGGCAGATGGGCTCATTCATGCCCCAGAGCCTGCAAAATGACATAACAATTCATGGCCTCAAGGTAAGGAACCATGCTCCAATTGAAGGAGGAGCAGTGATGTGGGTGGCTGCCTAAGCAAGGCATTAAAAATATTTTTCTCTAAGCAGCACCTAGGGCTGACTTCTGCCAGCAGTGCCTGCATCATGTAGTAGGAAAGTACATGGGTTCAAGCATGTACGTTGACTGTTCCAATTATGTATCCAAAAAAAATAACAGTACAATTGAATATTTTGGGCTGAAATATGACTTCTCTCTTTTTCTGAAATGTAATCATATTTAAAGAAATATTACTCTCTAAACGTATATTACTGTGTAATGTTATTGTTATGACTGTATTGGGAATACTCTCCCCTATTAAAAAGAAGAGTTTCAGTGCAGCACATCAGTACCATTATAAAATAGCAAATTTAAAAAATAACAGTGACATTGCTTATTTCTGGCTGAAATATGACTTCCTCCCACTTCTGACATTTATTTGGATTAAAAAAGATGTGATTCCATACATTAAATCTGTTCAATGTTTAAATAAAATTCAAGGAACTCAATTTTAATTTCTGCTGATTATTGCCTACTCCCTGCTTCCCGAATTGATTCCTATGAAAAAGGATGATATTTTCTCCCTCAAATGAGTGTAATGTTTATACATTGTCTCTGGAAAAATAACATTTCTCTTAATATTTGAAATATACCTACTTGCTGCTTCCATAACCCCATCACATCCTAAAGAATACTATTCAGTTCAGCAAGTAATTCAATTTAATTTAAAGATTAATTCCAGGTATGCCATTTTTTAAGAAGCTACAGTGGTCCAACTTGGACCAATGTAACTATGCGTATTTCATACCTAGCAAAGCTATTATACGTTGCTAGAAGCTGGAAATCACTGTAGTAGATACTGCTCCTATAGTAATCTCCACTAGCTTCACATACTGCAGACTTTAGTGGTACTGGAATGGAAAAACAAGTTTAAAATATTACTAACAATAATTTTATTATTAATAACAATGTTTCAAGTATATTGGATCAAATATCTCTAAAATAATCACAAATGTATGCATTTTATTGATACATGTAAGTAAATTCTATTCCAAGTAGCAACCTAATATCTTTCACAAACTACACATACGTTACATATTACAGACACACAAATACAGTAGCAACCTAGTATAGGTTGCTTAATTATATAATAAGTGATGGGACTGCTTTCCATAACATCAACGTGTTTTGCAGACAGGTCCCATGCCGAGCAGCTGCCCTGCTGCATTCTGAACACAGGAGGTCCGCTACTCATCATGGGCGCCATTCAGAGAGTGCTTTGCATTTTTTTAATTAATGCAAAGCATTCTCTGAATAAACAAGTTGGAGAGTTTGACGTCACTGCTCTTTTCTCCACCTCATCCAATTAGAGAATGCTTTGCATTCATTGAAAAAAATGTAATGTATTCTCTAAATGGCACCCATGTTGAGCGGCCAATCTCCTGTGTTCAGAACGCAGCAGAGCAACTGCTTGGTATGGGACCCAGAAGCTAGTGAAGATCATTGGAGTAGCATTGTCTGCTACAGTGCTTTCCAGTTTCTAGAGTGAAACTTGACCAATGTAATTATGTGTAACTATCCATACCTGAATTTCTTCTTTAACAATTTAACAATACACTTTAATTTAACATTTTATAACTGAAATATGCCAACTCTCTGCCTCCCACATAGAAAAGGATAAGAAATCACTTACTTTTTTTGTTTTAAATTTCCAATAAAAATAGAATAAATGATTTTTTTCCCAGTGCAGTTTACTTGCTATCTACGTCAACACTATTAGTCTTTCCAAAAGGTATAAAAAAAATGTAAATTCTATATATTGTTTCTCTTTTCTGCTTGAAATAACCCGCTTTTGTATTGTCCAATAACCCGCTTTTGTATGGTACAAGCAAGCTTAAAAGCTGTGGTGCTAATCTGTTAAAATGTCCTAACTTGATTTAGTCTTGGGAAAAAAAAACTTTTGTTTATTTGTAGCTGAAATCTACTTCCTCTCTCCCTCA
This sequence comes from Aquarana catesbeiana, assembly GCF_042186555.1. Lineage (NCBI taxonomy): Eukaryota > Metazoa > Chordata > Amphibia > Anura > Ranidae > Aquarana > Aquarana catesbeiana. The sequence continues at coordinate 831,059,156 of NC_133324.1, read as the reverse complement.
GAAAAAGTAGCTGGCCTGAAATGGATTACAAGCTTAGCAGCAAATCTGTAAAAATGTATTTCCTTATTCAGTCTGTGAAAAAGGAAACTTGCAGATGTAATCTGTTTACTCTCTCCCTCAAAAATGATGGACTGTTCCAATGAAAGCTTGACAAGTGAAATTCTGTTCAATGTTTAAGATTTCAATTGTACACAAAAAATACATTTTTTTTGTCCCATATGCAATTTGCATCCTCAATCGTTCAGAAATTGCAGCCGGTCCATACAGGCTTTATATCCGTGGTGCAAATTTGTAACCTTTTCCCATCTTCAGTCTCTGATACAAGACACACAATTTTTAATTCCATATGTGCTTGGAAACCACACTGCCTCTTTTTCCCTGCACCGGCACATGACAGCGTTGACCCTTTAGAACCACTCTGATCTATCACAGCATCCATAGAGAAAGCAGAGGAAAAACAGCATGGTTTTCAAACCCCAGAACTGTTGAACTGGGCTGCGTGGATCGTGAACCATTTGATTAAGATCTGCATAAATCTGCATACTCTTTCTCTCTCTGACATAGCATCTTAGCTATAAACGTGTACATACTGCCCACAAATCAGTGCTGTTTTTTTTGCTTGTAGCTTGGGAAAATTTGGTTTCAGTTTAGTTACACATAGCACCTGCCAAGTCTTCCTTTCTCCAATGTGGCCTAGTGAAAACACCTACATGGTGTGCAGTGTGTCGATTAATTATTTCTTGCTCTTCACTGTGACATAATAAAAGGATTTTTTTTCATCAGAAAGCCATAGGCTCATCTCTTCCTCTAACAGTGGCCAAGTACAAATGCTTGAATATTGTTTAGAATGTCTATAGATATTTAAGGCTGGTGTCTTTGAAATATCATACTCTAGTTATTTCTTAAAAAAAATTACTTATCTCTCCCCCTCACATTGCTGCCCCAGACCTCAATGAAACTGCCTAAATATTGTCAAGCCAAGGTGCCATATATTTGGCTGTTTGCTCTGAAACATAGCACTGTAATTCTTTTAGTTCACCTTAATAGCTGCCTAATCTCTGGAGTGTGGGTTTGTGGTTTTGAGCTATTTTGGTGCATTTGGGGTTAACATTTTGTTAAAATTTGTAGAGAATACAGTGTGGTACTGAAAAAATATCACAAGCTACGTTATGCGATTTGTTTTGGATGTTGGCAATTTGGCAATTTGGATAAAGGTGATAGCATTAGCTTTATCTTTTTCAAAGCATGTATATACTTCGCGATAAATTTGAACTATATTGTCCCTACTACTTCCAGCGATAGTTATGGTCTTTTTGCCAAACAAACATTATGTTGGAAAAAACTACCTAATAAAGCCCACATCAATACAGAAATTCCTTATATGTCCAGTTTCACATGGCTAATCTGCTAAAAGAAGCCTTGGAGGATCTTCTATGGTATAAAATATGGCATATTAATGAGAATGCCAGCACTGAATTTAATGCTCTTTAATTATGTGTTGTATTTTGACCTGCACTTATTGTAGTTTCTCACATATAAAAAGCAGTGACATCAATGGTTCAATGGTTAATGTTATTTCCCTCAAGGTGGTGCTCTTGTAACAATACTGCTATAGTTCTCTTTGTGCAGTAATTATGCAAAGTTTCATTTGAATCTGTAGCTTTCTCCTCTCTGCCTTCAATTTTTTTTATCTACACATGGTGATCTAATAAATGTTAGAAAGTTATTTGACCTTCTTCATGGTACTGCTTGCAATATTTACCTATTGTAATCACAGAAGTCATATAGGCAACAAAAATAAATAATAGAATACAGAACCTCTAGTTTTTTTTGTTTTTTTTTACTTTGCCTTTTACTTTGCAAGATTTTATCTACCAATTTATCTACCAATATTAAATCCAAAAGTGACTATTATATTGCAGCTTACCAAAAGGAGATAAATAACAGTTTGCTGCAACTGCTTATGTAACTGCAGTGTCAGCTAGAGTTTAACTTTAATTTGCTATTGTATCTAAATCTGCTAGTACATCTAACACTCTGAGTGTCGGTTTGACTTGCAGCGCGACTGCCTCAGGCGACCTGGACACGACAAGGGCGGCGACTTGCAAAACGACTTCTATATAGAAGTCTATGCAAGTCGCCTCAAGTCGCCCCCAAAGTAGTACAGGAACCTTTTTCTAAGTCGGAGCGACTTGCGTCGCTCCGATTAGAACGGTTCCATTGTACAGAACGGGTCGCTACTTGTCAGGCGGCTAAGTCGTCCTAGTGTGAACCGACCCTTACTAATAATGCTGCTCTTCAAAGGTGTCTCTGTTGCTCCTTCATCCAAAGTGGGGACATGCTAAACAGTGCTGGGACAAGGTCATCTAGAGCCCAGGGTGAATGTGCCAAATTCCCCCCCCCCAAAAAAATCAAGCTCTAATCTGCATGCTCACCCCCTAAGCACCCAGCTCAAATCCACTCTCCCCCCATATGCCCCCAGCACAAATCCCCCTCCCAAAAAAAGTCTTTACTCTCCTAGCACAAATCTTATACTCTTCAAATTTCCCCTCCAAGCACAAATCCTCTCCCCCCTTCCAGCACAATTTTCCCTCCCCCTATCGCCATTCTAGCACAAATTTCCCTCCTAGCACAAATACCCCCCAATCATCCCTACTAGAACTAATCCCAACCCCCCCAAAAAATATGTTCCCTCTACCATATTACTTTTACAGCACAAATCCCCCAAATCCCCCCTCCTAGCACAAATCCACTTCCCCCATCCCCCTTCTCAACACAATTCCCCCAAAATCACCACTCCTAGCACACCTCCCCAAATTTGCCCTCCTAGAACAATTCTTACCCCCTGCTGCTCCACAAATACCCTTTCTCAACACAAATCCCCTGCCCCCAATCTCCTTGTAGTGCCTCCCCACCTCACATGACACCACACTGCCCAGGGCAGCAGCCTCCCCTGCCCAACCCTTTGTTATGACTCTGACGCACAGAAGGCGTGTTACTGGCCAGATCACCAGGTGAAAACAGAGACAAAAAGGCTTAAAAAAATAAAATAATGCAGCCACCACATCTAATAATTGGTAAGCTGTAATATATTACACTTTGGTTTTGGGTTTAATACCACTTTCAGTATAAGAATAATACACCTGAAAGGGTAAGCACTGCGAGTTATTTACAAATGCTTTTGATTTATTTAGCTGTAATAGGAGCCTTTTAAAATATTTTTGACAATATGTCTTGAACAACATCTTGTGATGATCACACACTGCAGGGACAATTTGTACCACTTCATTACAGGCTTGTCAGGAATAGGATATATGAAGATGTAGATTCTGGTTACCAGGGCAATAGCAGACACTGGAACTGAGGTATTCATTTAACTCTTTTACTAAAGATCTAAGCTTAATGTTTGCAAAGCCAAAGAAAAGTGCAGCACTCCAACTCTCAACTCATATGCTGGAATCAGGTGTTGGCTCAGATTCTGCATAGCTCAGTTTAATCCAAAGAAAAAAGCTGCACACCGAGGATGTCTTCACAGGGAAAACTTATGAACATTCTCCATAATTAAAGTAAAAAAAATAAGTAAATAAATAAAAAAAATAAGTAAAAAAAAAAAATCAGTACAGGGGACATTACTTACCATCAACATGATGTTTCCCTTGTGCTGCTAACTGCTGCTTTCATTGAAATCTTCTGTCCTCCAATCCCCCTACCGCTGATACCACAATCTGCCAGTGCCACAGGGTTTAATAGAGCTAAGGAACCTGTCATATGCACACACCAAGAGTACTTCAATATGTCTGTCCTTTCCATTCCTCTCCTCCTATAGTTTCCAAGAATGAAAAAACATCTATGAATGGAGGTAGACCTTTCAATCATCCACCTGTCCTCCATTCATAGAGCACTTTTCATTGTGGCAGTGTGGGTAGGAGGGCTAATGAAGGAGGAAGATTTCAACTAAAGCAGACATCAGTAGAATACGGGACACATCACATTGACTGTCTCTAGTGCTGATTTTTCTTTTTTTTTTGGACTAAACTAAGGCTTTAAGCCCATCAGGTGAAACATGTCAGAGGGTAAGTGACCATGAGCTGCAGCTTGTTGGCTGATTACAGTTATACCTGCAAAGACATCATCAGTGTACAGCTTCACCTTAGATTATACCGAAGCTTAATGCAAAGCAAAAATGACAATCTAGCAATCAAAAGTGCATCTCCAATGTAATGATGAAAAATGTGGCTTACATGATAAACTGCTGTATTTGTTCTTATTTTTTGTTTTACTGTAGATATAGTGGGGAACAGTTCCATATCTGTCTGATTTTTTTTTTGTCTCTGATCCCAGTGGGGGATATGTTTCCTTTAAGTGGTTCTAAAGGCTAAGGTTTTTGTTTTTTTCTTTAATGCATTCTCTGCATTAAGGTAAAAAAACCTTCCCATGTCTATGCCCCTCCTCCCCCTGCCCCAAACACTTACCTGTCACCATTCTCGATCCATCAATGTCCCAGAATGTGTCGTCATTCACAGCATTCACGGCATTCACAGCGACAGAGGCAGCAGCAGTAGCCATTGGCTCCTGCTCCTGTCAATCAAATCCTGTGAGGAGAAAGTGGAGGTGAGGCCAAGTCAGGCAGTGTGTGTGTCTATGGTTGCACACAGCCTGGCTTGAAAGCGCCCACAAGAGTGCACCCATAGCACATGACTTATTTATTGGGCACTCAGAAGAGAGGAGGAGTCAAGCGCACTGGTGGCGGACCCCAGAAATGAAGCAAAATCACCACTCTTGCATGTTACATAGGTACATAGTTACATAGTAGGTGAGGTTGAAAAATGACACAAGTCCATCAAGTCCAACCTATGTGTGTGATTATATGTCAGTATTACATTGTATATCCCTGTATGTTGTGGTCGTTCAGGTGCTTATCTAATAGTTTTTTGAAACTATTGATGCTCCCCGCTGAAACCACCGCCTGTGGAAGGGAATTCCACATCCTTGCCGCTCTTACAGTAAAGAACCCTTTGCACAGTTTAAGGTTAAACCTCTTTTCTTCAAATATTAATGAGTGGCAACGTGTCTTATTAAACTCCCTTCTGCTGAAAAGTTTTATCCCTATTGTGGGATCACCAGTATGGTATTTGTAAATTTAAACCATATCCCCTCTTAAGCATCTCCTTTCCAGAGAGAATAAGTTCAGTGCTCGTAACATTTCTTCATAACTAAGATCCTCCAGTCCCTTTATTTGTTTTGTTGCCCTTCTCTGTATTCTCTCCATTTCCAGCACATCCTTCCTGAGGACTGGTGCCCAGAACTGGACAGCATACTCCAGGGAAGGCCAGACCAGGGTCTTGTAGAGTGGGAGAGTTATCGCTTTATCTCCTGCATTAATTCCCTTTTTAATGCATGCCAATATTCTGTTTGCTTTGTTAGCAGCAGCTTGGCATTGCATGCCATTGCTGAGCCTATCATCTACTAGGACCCCCAGGTCCTTTTCCATCCTTGATTCCCCCAGAGGTTCTCCCCTCAGTAAGTAGATTGCATTCATATTTTTGCCACCCAAATGCATTATTTTACATTTTTCCACATTTTTCCACAAAACCTCATTTGCCATATAGTTGCCCACCCCATTTATTTGTTCAGATCTACTTGCAAGGTTTCCACATCCTGCAGAGAAGTTTTTTTTTTTCCTTTTTTTTTTCTTCCTTTTTTTCCCTTAATCTTCATTATTTATTAAAGCTTTCAAACTTTACAGCTGATCAACAAGACAAATTGCATTATCTGCAGATTATACACATTACTACTTTACAATACCTCTCTCTAATTTCAGATAATCTCCAGGATACCAATGTAACATTCCTAACAAAAGAAACAAATTAACAAATCAAACAACAAACAGACAACACACAAAAAGGGAAACAAAAAAACCAAAAAAATTGGTCCTCCCCTAAACTATAAGGCATCCTGTCCATCCCTTTCCTGCCCACGAATTATAACTTAGATCATTACTATGATATTCTGGGGGGGGGGGTGCAAAGAGAAAAAGGCCAATCCTTGAGCTGTTACCCAGGGTCCCCATAACTTGGCTAGTATATCTATTCTACCCCTGTTCTTATACACTTGTTGTTCCATTAATATTGTCGCATTTACCTCAGTACGCCATTCCTCGAATACTGGTCTATTAGAAGACATACATTTTCTAGCAATTATATTACAAGCTATGAATAGTAATCTGCCAATTGGTATTAACTTGTCCCATGGATATAGCTCTTCATTAACATAGCCCAGTAGACAAGTCTTTGGTTCCATTTCTATATTTGTATTGTAAGCTTTATTAATTGTGGACACCACCTCTCGCCAATATCTAGCCAGCTTGGGGCAGTTCCACAACATATAGATCAAATCAGCCGGGGCCTGCTTACACCTTGGACAATCCGGGGCTTCCCTCCTCCTCCACTTATATAGTTTTTCCGGCGTCCTATATGTCCTATATATAATAAACAATTGAGATAGGCATTGTGAATGTGATATGGATACCAATGGGGCCCTCTTTAGAATACTTTGCCATTCATCCTCTGTTGTACCCCCCCGGTCTGTCTCCCACCCCTTTCTACCTGGAGTATTCTTAAAATTTTGATATTTCATCATAAGTTGGCTATAACTAATGTAATTAGACCTTTCTTTTTCTCCTTAGCCCCCGCCAATAAAGACATCAATGGCATAGATCTTGTATTCATCCCGACACCCTTAAACTCCGAGTTAGCTGCATGACGCAGTTGTAAATATTTATAGAAGTTATTATGATGTAGTTGGTATGACTCCTGTAGCTCCTGAAATGAACACATAACATTTTGAACATAAAGCTGGAAGATATATTGTATTCCTTTAGAACGCCAGTGCTCAAACCCTTCCAGTTTATATAACTCTTTATAATGCCTGTTCCCCCAAATTGGTGAAAATTCTGACACCCCTACATATTCCATTATACATCTCATTTCTTGCCATATTTTATTTATAAGGACCAATGTTGGTCTGGACTGAATACTCACAAATGATCCCAATTCTAACTGGGCTATAAGATTATAATACGAGCAGTGACTCAGAAGCACAGCTTGTATGGGGTCTCTCCAATCTATCGTCCCCCATCCAGCAAAGTGCTGCAATTGAGAGGCCATAAAATACATTCTCGGCTGTGGTACAGCTAGACCCCCCCTTCCTTAGTACGCTGAAGGATAGACAGCTTTTTCCTTTCCACAATAACTTTCGGAACCAAAGTCTATTATCTTAAACCATTTTAAAGGAATCCATATGGGTGAGTTGTGTAACACATACAACAGTTGGGGAGCCCAAATCAACTTTATAAGGTTTGCTTGACCCACCACTGATAAAGGCAACTTAGACCAGGCCAAACTCTTTTGTTTAAATTTGTTCAAAATAGGGTTCAAATTCTATTGTAGGTAGTCCTTCACCCTTAGGGATAGCCATATTCCTAGATATTTAAAGGATGTCACAACTTTTATTTGTTGAACCTCACTTTATATACTTAAATTGGGATCGTCTATAGGAAATAAAACTGATTTGTCCCAGTTAATGATAAATCCTGAAAATGAGCCAAAATATTCTTATACAGGTCATTACAGAGATCAAGGAATTATCCATATCTCCCAAAAACAACAGAGCATCATCCGCATAAAGTGAATTTTTTTCAGTATGTGCCCCTCTAATAAATCCACAGATACTGTATACTCAGACTGCCGGATTGCTTCTGCTAACGGTTCTACAACTAATGCAAATAACAAAGGGGACAGGGGGCACCCATGCCTCATGCCCCTTGATAGTGTAAAGAATTCTGTCACATGCCCATTAATTCACATGCAGGCCTTTGGAGCTGAGTATAAAAATTTAACCCAGCATATAAATCTATTTCCCAGGCCAAATCTACCCAGCACCTCCCACAAATATGTCCACTCGATGCTGTCAAACGCCTTTGCAGCGTCGAGTGACAAATAGCTCTCTTCCCCATGTTATCTGTTGGTAATTGCATATTCAGATATAGTCTCCTTAAATGTATCACTGTAGACCTGGTATGTATGAAGCCAGATTGGTCTGGGTGGATCGGTCCCCAAATAACCTTACCCAGTCTCTTCGCCAAGATCCTTGCCAGAATCTTAACGTCCGAATTCAACAAAGATATCGGACGGTAAGATTCCGGAATCAAAAGATCCTTATCCGGCTTTGGCAATACAATAATACAAGCATCGTTCATAGAGTCTGGAAGTTTAAAAGATTCCCACACTTGGATTAATACCTTCAATAATTCTGGTAATAAAACATCTCCATATTGTATATTTCTGACGGTAACCCATCTAAACCTGGTGCTTTATTATTCGGAGATTCTGCCACTGCCCACTCTAATTCCTCCATAGTTAGAGGTGCATTAAGTTCCCCTCTTGCCATGGTGGATAGAGATGGCAGCTTCAGAGGGTCTAGAAATTCTCTAAGACGTAGCATGGGAAAATCTGTTTTACTCTGATACAGATTGCTATAAAAGGAGAAGAAACTGTTCATTATTTCACTTTGATCATGTGTAACCTCGCCCTCTATTATACGTATGGCAGATATATAGTTGATACTTTCTTGAGATTTTGCTACTACCACTAGATATGACCTGGTCTCTCACCCTTCTCAAAACCACGACACCTGGAGAGAAAGCAAGCCCGATCAGCCTTATCCAAGGCTGTTTGTTTATATAACATTTGTATATCTCTCCAGGCGCATCAGTTAGAGGGGGTTGGATTCTGTATGAACTGGGCTTCTCTTTGCTGCACCTCCGCTGCTAATGCCGACTCCCATTCTAAATCAGATTTTTTGCGAACGCTTATTGCCTTCAAAAGCCCCCCTTTTAAAAAAGCTTTCATGGTGTCCCTTACCACCTGATGTGATGCCGATTTCTCATTATTGTAGAAGAATTCCCTTATAGCCCTACTCGTTGAGTCTCCCAGAGACAGTTCTTTTAGCCAAAAACTAGGAACACGCCAATTAGGTTTGTTTCTAGGTTTTATTTTTTCTAATGTAACTAAGATGGGAGAATGGTCTGATAAACCCCTGGTCAAATATTGTATATCTGATACCCATTGAAGAATTGATTCCGTGCCCAACATCAAATCTATCCTAGATAGGGTCTGGTAAGTACTAGAACAACATGAGTAGTCTACTGACTGGAATGGTACCAGCTGATTGGAGAAAAGCCAATGTAGCACCAATATTTAAAAAGGGCCCAAAATACATCCCTGGGAATTACAGACCAGTTAGCCTAACATCAATAGTATGTAAGCTCTTGGAGGGGATGATAAGGGACTATATACAAGATTTTAGTAATAAGAACGGTATCATTAGCAGTAATCAGCATGGATTCATGAAGAATCGTTCTTGCCAAACCAATCTATTAACCTTCTATGAGGAGGTGAGTTGCCATCTAGATAAAGGAAGGCCCATAGACGTGGTGTATCTGGATTTTGCAAAAGCATTTGACACAGTTCCCCATAAACGTTTACTGTACAAGATAAGGTCCATTGGCATGGACCATAGGGTGAGTACATGGATTGAAAACTGGCTACAAGGGCGAGTTCAGAGGGTGGTGATAAATGGGGAGTACTCGGAATGGTCAGGGGTGGGTAGTGGGGTTCCCCAGGGTTCTGTGCTGGGACCAATCCTATTTAATTTGTTCATAAACGATCTAGAGGATGGGATAAACAGTTCAATCTCTGTATTTGCAGACGATACTAAGCTAAGCAGGGCAATAACTTCTCCGCAGGACGTGGAAACCTTGCAAAAAGACCTGAACAAATGAATGGGGTGGGCAACTACATGGCAAATGAGGTTCAATGTAGAAAAATGTAAAATAATGCATTTGGGTGGCAAAAATATGAATGCAATCTATACACTGGGGGGAGAACCTCTGGGGTAATCTAGGATGGAAAAGGACCTGGGGGTCCTAGTAGATGATCGGCTCAGCAATGGCATGCAATGCCAAGCTGCTGCTAACAAAGCAAACAGAATATTGGCATGCATTAAAAGGGGGATCAACTCCAGACAGGGATGGACTGGCCATCGGGACTACCGGGAGATTCCCGGTGGGCCGATGGCTCAGTGGGCCAGTTTCAGAGACAGGGGAGGAGAGAGAGATACACAGCGCCAAATGTAGCATTAAAACAACTTTTATTCCACTTAAAGAACGTTACTGAGAAAGTTAGTAGGGTGAAAGGCATTGAAACACTGTGCAAGAGTCCAGGCTTGTCATCAATCTGAATTAGGAGCCGCCAACGGGAACCGATCGGGCCAGTAGATGCAGAGCGCATCGGTGTGTACTACTACTTCCTGGTGGCAGAGGAATGATGGTCTGAAGCAGGGATGGACTGGCCATCGGGACTACCGGGAGATTCCCGGTGGGCCGATGGCTCAGTGGGCCAGTTTCAGAGACAGGGGAGGAGAGAGAGATACACAGCGCCAAATGTAGCATTAAAACAACTTTTATTCCACTTAAAGAACGTTACTGAGAAAGTTAGTAGGGTGAAAGGCATTGAAACACTGTGCAAGAGTCCAGGCTTGTCATCAATCTGAATTAGGAGCCGCCAACGGGAACCGATCGGGCCAGTAGATGCAGAGCGCATCGGTGTGTACTACTACTTCCTGGTGGCAGAGGAATGATGGTCTGAAGGATGCATCACCTCCCACACCTTGCATCATTTCCGGATGATGACATCACGTCCGCCCCATCATGCATTCCACCGCTACCAGGAAGTAGTAGCTCTGCATCTACTGGCCCGATCGGTTCCCGGTGGTGGCTCCTAATTCAGAACGATGACAAGCCTGGACTCTTGCACAGTGTCTCAATGCCTTTCACCCTGCTAACTTTGTCAGTAACGTTCTTTAAGTGGAATACAAGTTGTTTTAATGCTACATTTGGCGCTGTGTATCTCTCTCTTCTCCCCTGTCACGTTGTGTGTTTGGGGGGTACAGAGCTGGGTTGGAGGTGCCCAGCAAGTTCTGTAGTAGCACTGCATCTGGTGACAAGTTACTTGGCAGGTGACAGGCGACGGGGCAAGTGATATGCGGCATCTGGTGGCAGGCGAAGGTGGCAATTCACATGCGACACCTGGTGGCAGGCGACGTGGCAAGTGACAAGCTGCCTCTGCTAACAAGTGACGTGGCAAGTGACGTTTTGCATCTGGTGGCAGGTAACGTGGCAAGTGACATGTTGCATCTGGTGGCAGGCGATGGTGGCAAGTGAGATGCGACACCTGGTGGCAGGCAACGTGGCAAGTGACATGCAGCATCTGGTGGCAGGCGACGTGGCAAGTGACATGCAGCATCTGGTGGCAGGTAATGTGGCAAGTGACATGCGGCATATGGTGGCAGGCGACGTGGCAAGTGACAAGCTGCCTCTGCTGACAAGTGCCGTGGCAAGTGACGCCACATCGCCTGCCACCAGATGCAGTGTGTCACTTGCCACGGCACTTGTCAGCAGAGGCAGCTTGTCACTTGCCACGTCGCCTGCCACCAGATGTCGCATGTCACTTGCCACGTTGCCTGCCACCAGGTGCCGCATGTCACTTGCCACCATCGCCTGCCACCAGATGCAGCGTGTCACTTGCCATGTCGCCTGCCACCAGATGCCACATGTCACTTGCCACGTTGCCTGCCACCAGGTGTCGCATCTCACTTGCCACCATCGCCTGCCACCAGATGCAACGTGTCACTTGCCACGTCGCCTGCCACCAGATGCAACGTGTCACTTGCCACATCGCCTGCCACCAGATGCAGTGTAAGTTACGTGGCAGGTGACACACTCAGGGCTCCCACTGATTCTGCATTATGGTGAGTTGAACTATTTCATGTTATATTACAATGTAATAATAGAAATAATGCGCTTCAATCATCCTGACACCATAACAACCATGGTGCCGAGAAGCTTGAAGCGCCAACACCAGGTGTTTGGAGTAAAGTGGGCCGGTCTGAAAGAAGTCCAGGGCCAAATTTTTGTCCCAGTCCAGCCCTGACTCCAGAGATAAAACGATAATTCTCCCGCTCTACAAGACTCTGGTCCGGCCGCACCTAGAGTATGCGGTCCAGTTCTGGGCACCAGTCCTCAGGAAGGATGTACTGGAAATGGAGCGAGTACAAAGAAGGGCATCAAAGCTAATAAAGGGTCTGGAGGATCTTAGTTATGAGGAAAGGTTGCAAGCACTGAACTTATTCTCTCTGGAGAAGAGACGCTTGAGAGGGGATATGATTTCAATTTACAAATACCGGACTGGTGACCCCACAATAGGGTTAAAACTTTTTCGCAGAAGAGAGTTTAACAAGACTCGTGGCCAATCATTAAAATTAGAGGAAAAGAGGTTTAACCTTAAACTACATAGAGGGTTCTTTACTGTAAGAGTGGCAAGGATGTGGAATTCCCTTCCACAGGCGGTGGTCTCAGCGGGGAGCATTGATAGCTTCAAGAAACTATTAGATAAGCACCTGAATGACCGCAACATACAGGGATATACAATGTAATTCTGACACATAATCACACACATAGGTTGGACTTGATGGATTGTGTCTTTTTTCAACCTCACCTACTATGTAACTATGTAACTATGTAACTATGTAACTATGAGTAGGCATAAGATGAGGGGTTTTTAAGACGCCATATGTCCTGTAAACCTATTTCTCTAAAATACCTATAAAACGGGGTATCCCCTTCAGGACCCGCTGGGTGTCTGCCTCTACCAGGGTTACAAACACTATTAAAATCTCCCACAATCAACAACAGTAGCCCTGGGTTATCTATCAAAAATAAACCTATCTGACGAATTACCTCACAATTATAGGGAGGGGGGATATATACGGACCCCAATATAATTTGTGTAGAAAATATTTTACAGACTAATAAAATCAATCTACCCTGTGGATCCACCATTGTGTGCCTGCAGGAAAATTGTAATTTAGATGAAATTAATATACTTGTACCTCTAGCATACGAAGAATATACAGCATGATACTGAGTAGGGTACATTTTGTTCTGTAATAAGGTAACCGTGTCCTGAGTTAAATGTGTTTCCTGTAGGCATACTATCGATGGTGAATGTTGACTCAGAGTACTAAACATAGCCTGTTTCTTAATACGATCCTTAATTCCTCTGATATACCATGAAAATACTAATATTTCAGTCGCCATCTTTCAGTTTATACAAATATAGGCTATTATTAGTACAATACAAAAATAGGTTTTGCCTGGATCAACCGCCAGTAATAAAGTCGTAGGTATTGGCAGGATCAGATATTCATCCACATAAACCAATTATCGGATGCAGTTTGGGTTGCCTTGTAGAGCATACAAAACAACTAGGAGAAAGAGGTTCCCCCAAAGAAGGCAAGTTACCCAAACACAATCTGCAAAAACAATGAATTTATTGGTACTACAAAACACCACACAGAACAACAAAAATTGGGCAAAATAGGGAATATATCATAGACCAGGTTAAAACAGATAACGTTATCATTAAAAACAACGGAGCCGCGGCCAATCATACCCCATACACACGCCAATCACCACAGCAGATACCTACTAACTAGGCAATATTGTATAAGAAAAAAGTCCTTAGATAATCAAGATACTGGTAGTGTGACGGTTAGTGGGTAAGGGTGGATGAACAGAAAATTATTGATTGAGGACTGATTCAGCACATCATATAAATTATGACAGTCCGGGAACTTAACCCAAATCACAGGTATAGCAGCAGGGATGACCGGTAGTATTTAACTGATGGTTAATCATATGGACACAGGACATGCAGGTGAAGCAACTATGTATTGGGAGAAGTAGCGGGGGGAGCAATGACAGCCCAGGCTGTGCAATAAGCATAAATCGGAGTGATACTTCTCTCACCAGATAGATGGCTCAGCAACTCTGAGATCGTAAGGCTCTACCCCCAGATGATAGCTGTAGATGTCAGTCCAAAACAGCTTGCCGCCAGGTAGGAGATGTCCTCACTGTGTCCAGCGCCTTCAAGTATAATCATGAAGTAAGAAGCTGTAAGCCAGCCGTCAGCTGTTTGTTCCCGGTCAAACATTCATCCACCGTGAGCGTGCGGCTCTGAGGTGACGTGCTGACGTCACGTGCTGACGCGTTTCACCAGCCAATCACCGCGGGTTTCTTCAGAGCCTACGCTCACGGTGGATGAATGTTTGACCGGGAACAAACAGCTGACGGCCGGCTTACAGCTTCTTACTGCATGATTATACTTGAAGGCGCTGGACACAGTGAGGACATCTCCTACCTGATGGCAAGCTGTTTTGGACTGACATCTACAGCTATCATCTGGGGGTAGAGCCTTACGATCTCAGAGCTGCTGAGCCATCTATCTGGTGAGAGAAGTATCACTCCGATTTATGCTTATTGCACAGCCTGGGCTGTCATTGCTCCCCCCGCTACTTCTCCCAATACATAGTTGCTTCACCTGCATGTCCTGTGTCCATATGATTAACCATCAGTTAAATACTACCGGTCATCCCTGCTGCTATAGCTGTGATTTGGGTTAAGTTCCCGGACTGTCATAATTTATATGATGTGCTGAATCAGTCCTCAATCAATAATTTTCTGTTCATCCACCCTTACCCACTAACCGTCACACTACCAGTATCTTGATTATCTAAGGACTTTTTTCTTATACAATATTGCCTAGTTAGTAGGTATCTGCTGTGGTGATTGGCGTGTGTATGGGGTATGATTGGCCGCGGCTCCGTTGTTTTTAATGATAACGTTATCTGTTTTAACCTGGTCTATGATATATTCCCTATTTTGCCCAATTTTTGTTGTTCTGTGTGGTGTTTTGTAGTACCAATAAATTCATTGTTTTTGCAGATTGTGTTTGGGTAACTTGCCTTCTTTGGGGGAACCTCTTTCTCCTAGTTGTTTTATTATTAGTACTATGCCTATAAACCAATATATACCAATATACCAGTATCCATCCCCACCTAAATGATACATAGTACACATAGTACACCGAAGCAGAAGGGGATCCCAAGCATTTATCCAAACATATATCCAGGGGAGGAGATAAGACCATAGATACAAAAAAAAAAAAACAGTTTGAAGGTAGAGCGGGCAGGGGAAGGAGGAAAACAAACAACAAACAACAAACAATCCAAAAAAAAAGGGAAAAACAAAAAAAAAAAACAAAAAAAGAAAACAATCAGCACATGCATCCATAATTGATGAATGCTGAACCAATTTCCCCCAGGAAGATGTAAATGGGGAGAAAAAAAAAAAAGTTCATCCAGGCTTGCAAAGGGGGCCTATTGCCCTATAGTAAAGAAACATGTTTGTCCAGCCGTACTCCATCCCAGCACCGACTATAGCTGAACCCCCCCCCCCCCCACACCCAAAAAAATAAATAAATAAAAAAATAAATAAATAAAAGAAAATAAATGAAAAAAAATTTCTGCAAGACTAACTGCATAGTAGATACTCTAAATAAGCGATATACATCAAGCCATATAACATAAGTCATATACAAAGCCATAAGTAGACCATATAACACATAACACAACATAACATATATCAAATACAAAGCTATACCCCAACTACAGCATGCTACACCAGGTTACAGCACAAGTTAAGCTAAAAATCCAAAATCCAATTTATCCCAAAAAAAAAAAGAAAAACACCCACCAAAAAAAAAGAACGCCTACACCCCCACAAAAAAACCCTACCCCCCCCCCCCAAAAAAAAAAAACCCTACACCCCCTGAAAATAAATAAATAAATAAATAAATAAATATTTTTTTTTCTCCGTGAGACTATTTAACTGCAAAGTAGATACTCTAAGCAATATATTGAGTCATATAACATAAGTCATATACAAAGCCATAGGTAGACCATATAACACATAACATATATCAAATACCCAGCTATACCCTAAATACAGCATGCCACACCAGGTTACAAGTTATGGCAAGCTATAGCAGGTCACAGCAAGTTGTATATGCATTACACGTTTCACATATACAAAGATCCAAAAATCCAAAATCCAATTTATCCCAAAAAGAAAAAAAAACCCTACCCCCCCACAAAAAACCCTACCCCCCACAAAAAAACCCTACACCCCCCACAAAAAAAATCCTTTCTCTTTCCCTTTTTTCCACAAAACTATTTAACTGCATAGTAGATACTCTAAATAAACAATATATTAAACCATATAACATGTCATATGCAAAGCCATAAGTAAGCCATATAACACGTAACACAACATAACATATATCAAATACCTAGCTATACCCCAGTTATAGCATAACACACCTGGTTACAGCACAAGTTATGGCAAGCTATAGTAGGTCACAGCAAGTTATATATGCATTACACGTTTCACATATACAAAAGTCCAAAAATTCAAAATCCAATTTATCCAAAAAGAAAAAAAGAACACCCACCAAGAAACAACAAAAAAACAAAAACAAAAATAAAACCCTACACCCCCCCCCCAAAAAATTAAACCCCTACACCCCCCCCAAAAAAAAGAAAGGAGGGGGGATATTCCAGCCATCAAACAATATGCATACTAGCATCAGAAGCAGCCAAGTATCAAATCAAGTATTGCTCATTTCAAGTGTTGCTCATTTCTATCAAGCCAATCATTTGCCTCTTTAGGATCAACAAAAAACATAATCTCTCCTTTAACCACGATCCGGAGTTTAGCAGGATAGAGCATTGCATACTGGGTTTGAAGAGTACGGAGCCGCCTTTTAATATCCATAAACTGAGCTCTCTGTTTTTGGACTGTCACAGAAAAGTCCGGAAAGAAAGAGACTTTAGAGTTGTTAACTTCAATATTCCCCTTGGTACGGGCTAAAGACAGTATTTTGTCTCTGTCTCTATAATGGAGCATTTTTAAAATGATCGGTCGGGGCATATTACCCGGGGGAGGTGGTCTAGTGGGGATACGATGCGCCCGTTCTACCGCAAAATAGAGTGTGACATTTTTTTTCTCAAACACATCCAGCAATCATTTTTCAATATATTTAGCAGTGTTTCTCCCTTCCATGCGTTCTGGGAATCCAAGAATACGTATATTGTTCCTTCTAAGTCTGTTTTCAATCTCATCAATACGATTTGCGTGATATCTAGATTGAAGACCCATTGTCTTAAGTCCCTACTGTGTACCTGCTGACTCCTTCTCTATATTGGAAACCTTGTTCTCTAGCACTGTCATGCGATCTCTCATTTTCTGAATGTCTAAATGCATGATATTAACATCTTCTCTTAAACAATTAACCTGAGCAGCGAGTGCATTTAAAGTGCGGTTACAGTTCTGTATAGCAAGAAACACATCTTTAAGGGTTGGCTTCCCCTCTAAGATAGAAACATCTTGAGTATCTTGAGTATTTTGACCAATAATTACAGACTTGGGAATAGCTCCTTTAGCAGAGGCAATAGCAATAGCAGGGGTATTTGATACACTTAATACACTTACTGCAGAGCGTCCTTCTTTCTCCCCTCTCACCAACATATCAGTAATCATACCACCCTCTGCTTGTCTTCCTTCAGTCTCAATCTCTATTGCCTCCACTGTAGTCTCCGCTGCCTTTACAGCTTTCGCTGCTGGTTTCGCTGCTCCCTTTTGCACTTCTATTGCACTCACCAACTCCTCTCGAATTTCTGAAGTTTCTGGCACCATTCCCAAAGTTGCTATAGCCAGCGTAGCAGTTCCTTAGCTGCATTCCACTCAAAGAGCCCTAGCTTAGCTGCTGCTGCTTCTCCACGCTTATCCTTCACTGCAGTCGGTGTACAGGGCTGGGGTGTATCACCGCTCACCCTAAATCCAGTGTCCAGCTTGTCCAACTTGACCAACTTGTCCGGTTTCTCTACAGTCTCCACAGTAATGTCTTTTATATCTTTTCCTGCACCAGCAGCTGCGTCCTTAAGTTTCTTCCCCATTGCTCTAGTCACTGCTCTAATGGCTGGATATTGATGCAGGGTGAATACAGGGAGATACAGGAAGAGCTCACGAGACAGCTGTTGTAGGCTGTTGCAAGGTAGTGCATGTTAGCAGCAGGGTAATAGAGTGACAGGGTATAAGGGTAATCAGCGACTAGCAGCAAAGTAGCAGAGCAAAGTAGCAGCAAGGTAGGTAATAAAGTACAAGTCCATATACCTGCTAAAGCACCTACTTTATTACTATCGCCGCCTGTTAAACACTGTCTCTCTTCAGCAGTATCTGCTGTAAATGGTAAACAATAGTAATGTATTGAATACAGGCAGTGCTGATACTCAGAGTCTTAGTGGTATATAGTGCACATCCGGCATAAACAGCATACACAGCAGGTACACACAGCAGGTAGCTATCGTCCAGACCCATCAAAACAGCAAACAGAAAAAACAGCAAAAAGTATTTTTCTTCTTACTCCTTCCTCCCCTCACCGCTCTCCTTCTAAGGCTTGATAGCTCAATAGCTTGATGGCCGTTCACAGCTGATATCCATCGGAGCTCCAGGAGTCAGCATCTCTCACATCTCTCACATGTGAGCGTCTCTCACATGCTTAGCCCAGCCACTCCCCGATGCAAAGCCAGTCTTTAAACAGGAATGCAGGCGATAGTTTCTTGTGATGTGACCAAGGCAAAGGCCTGCAGAGAAGTTATTGCCCTGCTTAGCTTAGTATCGTCTGCAAATACAGAGATTGAACTGTTTACCCCATCCTTCAGGTCGTTTATGAACAAATTAAATAGGATTGGTCCCAGGACAGAACCCTGGGGGACCCCACTTTCCACCCCTGACTATTCCGAGTACTCCCCATTTATCACTACTCTCTGAACTTGCCCGTGTAGCCAGTTTTTAATCCATGTACTCACTCTATGGTCCATGCCAACAGACCTTACTTTGTACAGTAAACATTTATGGGGAACTGTATCAAATGCTTTTGCAAAATCCAGATACACCACGTCTACGGGCCTCCCATTATCTAGATGGCAGCTCACCTCCTCATAGAAGGTTAATAGATTGGTTTGGCAAGAACGATTCTTCATGAATCCATGCTGATTACTGCTAATTATACCGTTTTCCTTACTAAAATCTTGTACCCGATTCCCTCGTGAAGACTGAGGAGAAGAATAAATTCAATACCTTCGCCCTCTCGCCATCATTTGTAACCAGATTCCCTTCCTCATTCTTTATGGGGCCAATACGGTCTGTCCTCCCTCTTTTACTGTTTATATACTTAAAGAATTTATTGGGATTTTTTTTGCTCACCTCCGCTATGTGTCTTTCATGTTCTATCTTAGGCATTCTTATTGTACCCTTACATTTCTTGTTGCATTCTTTTTAAAGTTTAAATGCTTATGATGATCCCTCAGCCTTGTATTTTTTGAAGGCCTTCTCCTTTGCTTTTATATGCATTTTTACATTGGAGTTAAGCCACTTAGGACTTTTGTTCACTCTTTTAAATTTATTTCCCAATGGGATGCACTGGCTAATGCTCCTATTTAATATGCTCTTAAAGCTAACCTATCTCTCCTCCATGTTCTTTGTTCCTAAGATTTTATCCCAATTAATATTACATATATTAATATATTAATATACGCTTTGTTTCTAGTTGGTGCGTCCACCATCTGACCCATGAAATTGTCTTGCAAGACATTTAGGAACTGGCAAGCCTTAGACGAATGCATAGTTCCTTCCGCCCAGTCTATGTCTGGATAATTAAAATCCCCCATTATGATGACACTTCCCATCCTTGCATGTAAGTAAGTATAACATCTTTATTATTTTAATTAAGAGAAAAACTGAAGCTTTACAATCACTTTCATTCCTGTCCCCAGGGCCGGATTAACATAGGGGCTATTTGAGCTGTTGCTCCATGCCCTTCGCTCAAGATAGGCCCAGCCCAGTGGTGTGAGTCACTAATGCTGCTCAGTCTGAAGTGTACGCATGATTGATATGTAAATTGGGGTGGCATTGATATGTAAATCATGGGAGCATTCATAGATATGTCAAACTCCCTGAGCCCTTGTCCACCATCACCTTTGCTGAATGCTGCCAAAATTGGGTATGTAGAACAAACCCTGCCTGCCACAGTCACTGAGCCTGCCATCTTCCTGTACTGCAAAGCTGAGTAGATGTACTGCAAAGACACACCAAAATCCTCAGCACCAGGCCCATGATGCTCTTAATACGGCCCCGCCTGTCCCTGTGACAGTAACACAGAAGACACAAACAGCAATGGAAACATTGTCAGCAGGTCTATCCCTTCTACACCCACTAAAAAATATGTTTTTGTTTGAGTCTCAGTTGGTGATTAAGGTTGACTAGAATGATTTCAACAAAACGTATTTCGCTGAAAAATAACAGATATTGCTATTGGCTAAGTTTTACAGAAGTGTAAACTCAATAAATATCTTAGGTGTAACATGCTTGAAAAAAAATATTTTTTCTTAAATTACAGTGTGTTGTTTAATGATTTGTTTAGGATATTTTAATTTATTTTTCTCAGGGGTTTATTCATAAAACAGTTTGCATAGCTAATTTCAGTACATTTTTTTCTGTGCACATAGGGCATAATCAAATTCTACACCTTTTTCCTCTACAGCTCGAATGTTATTTATTCTTTAAAAAATGAGGTGATTCAGCAAAAAATGTATTATGGCCACTAGATGGAGCTGAAGATCATAGGACATAATTATTTGTTTCCTTTTATCCTCAGCTTCATCTAGTGGCCTTAATGAATACCCATGTACTGTAGGGCAACATGATTATGTAGCTGCAAGGACTGTAAGTTTTTTTTTATATATTTTCTTTAAAATTAAAACATATTTTTGAGTTAGGCAATGCTTTATACATCAAGTCAATTGTGAAAAAACAAAACAAAACTGTAGCTCATCTGAGGCACTAATTAAACTCAAGTCCATTTGCGACTAACTAGGTACCCTTTAATGAGTTTCTCAAAACAAACAGGCAGCTCTGCTTCCTTTTAGTGTTCTGTCAGTAGTCAGCCCTTTCACTCAGCAGCAAGCTCTCACAGCAGAGAGATCTGGACCTAAAACTGGAGACTTTATCCCACCCAAAACCCTTATGCCCTGTACACACATTCTGATTATTGTACGACAGATCGTTTGCATTTTGTTGCATAAAACAAGGATCGAATACAACAGTGAAAAATGTGTGTAAGATTTTTGTTGTACGACTCTGGAAAAATCTACCGTTGTGCGTAGCTACGTATTTAAAAATTATGTCAAATACGTGCGACCTCTGTGTCCTTCTGGTTTATTTTTGTGTTTATGAGCATGCGTGGTGTTTGTCTATCCATTTTTTAGCGGACGCATACTGTACTGATTACACGATTGTGGTACGATGGGCTGTCGTCTGAGCAAAGTTTTCGTGTTTGTCCCTTCGGATTTGGTTGGACAGACTGTCGTGATCGGCTGTCGAAAGCTGCGTACTAACGATCAGATTATCGAACGATCTGTCCAAAAGTGATTTTTATAATCCGATAATCGGAACGTGTGTACGGGGCATAAAAGTCTCTGGACTCCAGGTGCAAACCAGAATTTTTTCCTCCATAGCATACACATCCCTGGAGCCTCTTACCATCTGTAAGCAGAGCTCATTAGCTCAAGCTCCAAATTACACACATATGTAGCTGAATGCATCATAGGTATGAGTTATCCCCTTCTGTAAGAGTCCAGGGCTTACTACGCATGCACCAATGGCGCGTTGTCACAAGAGGAAATCTGTGCCAACTGAGCATGTGCCAAAGATGCCTCACTGCGCCAACCCGCACCTGTGCAGAAGACCTGATGCGAAAAAGGCAGAAAAATGCCCAGGAGGCGCACAGGCAGTGACCTCAACCTGATGGAAAAAAGGCAGGAAAGTGCCCAGGAGGCGCACAGGAAATCACCTCAACCTGATAGAAAAAGGCGGGAAAATGCCCAGGAGGCACACAGGAAGTGACTTCAACCTGATGGAAAAAGGCAGGAAAGTGCCCAGGAGGCACACAGGAAATCACCTCAACCTGATGGAAAAAGGCAGGAAAATGCCCAGGAGGCGCACAGGAGAAGTGACCTCAACCTGATGGAAAAAGGCAGGAAAGTGCCCAGGAGGCGCACAGGAAATCACCACAACCTGATGGTAAAGGGCAGGAAAATGCCCAGGAGGTGCACAGGAAGTGACCTCAACCTGATGGAAAAAGGCAGGAAAATGCCCAGGATGCTCACAGGAAGTGACTTTAAACTTCCCTATATATACATATAAGCCCAGCCCAGACACTGCCAAATTGCTGGATTATCTTCAGTCCCCCCCTTGTTCCTTTGCTAGTATGTGATTTGTCTGAACTTGTTGTGACCTGGAAACCTATTTGACTACTCTTGTTTGCTGCTTGCCATTGACCTCGGATTTGTACCTTGACCATTCTACTTCTTTGCCTCTTTTGTACTCAGCTGCCAGATTGGAACCGAGCCCAGCTTGGATCTCGATCATTCTTCTTCTGATTAACCCTTTTATACTTTGTTGCCAAACTGGAGTGGACCTCGGCTCGGATCTCGGACTAAGGCTTGCATGGTGCTCTGCACCCCTAGCACCCGTGCCACCCGGTGTCCACCAAGTCTCTGTCTCCATCTCCAGAGGCTTCAAGGACCCGAGGTCCAAGGGAGGCCTCTCCACTACTTCGGTCTCACCTCAGGTATGTGGCTCTCATGACAACTTTCTTATGTGTTCAGAGGGCATACAGAGTTTAAGCCAGAGAGTATGAAGGAAAACATCCTCTACTATGCTAATTTTTTCAGAAAGCCCACAGAGCTATATGCTCATAGCTGTAAAGGGAGCAGGGAGATTAATATTCCCCCTGCTTATAGCATTGTGGAGGGAACAATAATTTACAGATTATAGACAAGCGACGGATTGGTTCATTTGAAGTAACAGATTTAATCACTAAAGCGTATGTAGAGATTTGGATAAAAAGTGGAAAGGCTGGAACCTGTGCCAGATTGTATTACTGTTTGTTCTCAGGTTTGATTGCTGTTTGTTTTCTCACTGGAAAGATTGAACTTCATGATTGGTCCTGCTGACAATTGTCTCTGGTACAGAATGTGATGGGAAATCCAAAATTTTGGAGTTGTCACAGAACCAAGAGGGAAAGAGAAATCTTCCAGTTCTGGTGACAGCTATGAAGGGCTATCTATTCAATTCAAATAGATCTCCTCTTACATCCTGCTGTGAAGGAAATTAAGTGAAATCTATCTGATAGGACACAGACAGCAAAGAAACCCTGCCAGGGGTTTTAAAGCACACTTAAACCCAGGAACAAAAATAATATACTGTATATTGCAGCTTACTGGTCCTTAAATGTGGTGAATTGCATTATTTTTCTTTTTTTCAGGCTAAGAACATATTCAGTAAGTGCAGAAATTAACTGTTGATCTTTTGCCAGAAATTTAGATATTTGTGAGATGTACTGGAAGGAAAATAGGCTAATATTGTGAACCGACTAAGCCCATCACCCCAGATGTAATGGAGATGAACAAAGGCAGTCCACCCATTGCTACAGTGGGGGAGTGCGCATAGCCACCCAGGGACAGGAAAAACATTATATGTAGGATTATCAGGTGGCAACAAAAATGCCTAAAAGTAAACAAATGCAGGATTAACAGAATAGGCACAGTAATTGGCAGAATGATCAGACAGAGAACAACTATAACTTGCAAGTTACCAAATAGATGCAATATTACTGCAGAAACAATAATGCAAAACAGGATCAGGATTGCAAAGAGCATGCATACATTTAAGAATAATACAAAACAGATTATGAAAGCTGCACAAACATTGACTCTTCACAGCAATGTCTTTGTGGCTCAATCAGGGTAATATGTGGCTACATAGAACAGTCTCTATAAGTCTTTGAAATTCTGGTAACACAAGCAAACAGCTGGATGCATTCAAAGCCCAAGGACAAAGGGCCAGCCCACTGGAACTGCAGTACTCTAATAGCATCTGGAGAGGTGCTCCCCACAGTAGCTGGATCTTTCAGCCTCCTTCCCAGCTGCCCACATACTGGTTCTGACAATGAAGGGCCACTCACCTGGCTGAAGATTACTTGCCCGGCTACCTTTGCCTGATCAGATGTGGCTTTACTCTTAGGTGCTGAGTAAGGGAACCTGAGGAACTTATCTTCCCTGGGTGTGTCCAAGAACCAAGGGAGTTGTAGGAAATGAAGGTTAAGGGGCATGTCCCTTTTTCTGAGCATAGTGAGAAAATGGGCACTTAACTACACAGGCACCTCATCAAAGGAAAGGTAAGTTGCAATAAATCACATTTTTTTTCTGGGTTCAGATAAGCTTAAGGCTGGGTTGACACTGGTGTGAACACTGACATCCCATGTGATTCACACCGCATTGTGTAGATCACATGCAATGTCTGTGGGATGCAAATTTAGCCATGCAGTTTGTACTGGTACAGTACCCATTTTTGGTCCGCACTGGAATCAGATCCTATGGGTGTTCACACCCATGCGATAAGATTCCTGTACAATTTTACAGTTCGCACTGCAATCTGTGAACTGATCTGGGGTGTCATTAACTTTACATTAACACCCGCAGCGATTCGCAGAGGGCAGTGTGAACTGCCTGCGAGTGACATGCGATGCAGGAACCCACAGTGGAATCGTGCCAGTTCCCGCATCGCACAAGTGTGAACCCAGGCTTATCCATTTCCCACTTTAAAAATCTAAAACAAAAAATGTCTTCAGGTTATAGGTTTAGGTGGGTTAAGCTGATGTTACTGTGACTTTGCAGGGGTGATAAATATATTTTTCAGGTGTTTGTGTGCTAAATAACACACATGAGAAATGTTATCGGTGCTAAAAATTTCTGTGGTGAAAATTTCTGAAATGTAGACCTCCTCCCACATAACGCAAATGTTCAGAATCCAGAACTGAATGTGCCTTACATTAGTACACAAAGGTTCACATGCACACCTGTCCTTGTGAACTGTCTGCCTGGATGGAACTGGAAGAAATAGAAACATTGCATGTTATTTTTTTTTCTAAAGCACTATTACTATCTCCCTGAAAACAAGAATGATGGGGATTGAGTAATCTTGGAATTAGAAAATTAGCTGAAGCGTGCAGACAGTTTCTGGCACATTTGTGCTACTTCTCTGTTGGGGCTGATTGTACAATGTAATCCAGAACAGTTAGGGTAATGACTGCCCACAGTATGTATCCAAAAACTAAAACTCCAAATACCAGAACAATGCAATGATTAATATCAGCAGCAGCTCTTCTGTCATAAGCAGTCCATTGAGTGCTTTTATATATCTGAAATCATGCCATGAGGAAGACTAACCAAAACTGGTGATGCCCTAACCTCATAAAGTTGTTAAAATTTAAGTCTGCTTATTGATTATTTTAATTGCATCGTGGTTTGCCAGAAATATTTTATGCAGTATAGGTAATACAATTAGTAAATGATTTAGACTTACCCAGGTCCTACTGAGAACACCTTAATTTCTATACACAAATATCAGAGTGTAAAGGATATTCTAGTGCTCCCCGTACTAGAAACAATTTAAATAGGAAAGTGTTGCTCGGCTCAGCCGCACTGAAGATTTTGTTCTAATAATAATTTATTATTAGTAAAGTGACAGCGCATATTTTTAGCACTGATTACTGTAATAGTGTCACTGGTCCCCAAAAAGTGTCAAAACTGTTAGCTAGTGTCCGACTGTCCGCTGCAATATCACAGTCTCACTATAAATCACCGATCGCCGCCATTACTGGTAAAAAATAAATAATTAAATAAAATATCCCATAGTTTGTAGGCGCTATAACTTTTGCGCAAACCAATCAATATACACTTATTGGGATTTTTTACCATATATATATATATATATATATATATAGCAAAAAAAAACAAACATATTGCCTAAATTTATGAAGAAACTTGATTTTTCCAATTTTTTTTATTGGATATGTTTTATAGCAAAATTTTATTAATATATATATATATATATATATATATATATATATATATATATATATATATACATATACAGTATCTCACAAAAGTGAGTACACCCCTCACATTTTTGTAAATATTTTATTATATCGTTTCATGTGACAACACTGAAGAAATGACACTTTGCTACAATGTAAAGTAGTGAGGGTACAGCTTGTATAACAGTGTAAATTTGCTGTCCCCTCAAAATAACTCAACACACAGCCATTAATGTCTAAACCACTGGCAACAAAAGTGAGTACACTCCTAAGTGAAAATGTCCAAATTGGGCCCAATTAGCCATTTTCCCTCCCTGGTGTCATGTGACTTATTAATGTTACAAGGTCTTACGTGTGAATGTGGAGCAGGTGTGTTGAATCTGGTGTTATCGCTCTCACTCTCTCATACTTGTCACTGGAAGTTCAACATGGCACCTCATGGCAAAGAACTCTCTGAGGATCTGGAAACAGAATTGTTGCTCTACGTAAAGATGGCCTAGGCTATAAGAAGATTGCGAAGACCCTGAAACTAAACTGCAGCACAGTGGCTAAGACCATACAGCAGTTTAACAGGACAGGTTCCACTCAGAACAGGCCTCGCCATGGTCGACCAAAGAAGTTGAGTGCATGTGCTCAGCATCATATTCAGAGGTTGTCTTTGGGAAATAGACATATGAGTTCTGCCAGCATTGCTGCAGAGGTTGAAGGGGTGGGGGAGTCAGACTGTCAGTGCTCAGATCATACGCCGCACACTGCATCAAATTGGTCTGCATGGCTGTTGTCCCAGAAGGAAGCCCCTTCTAAAGATAATACACAAGAAAGGCCGCAAACAGTTTGCTGAAGACAAGCAGACTAGGGGCATGTATTACAGGAACCATATCCTGTGGTCTGATGAGACCAAGATAAACTTATTTGGTTCAGATGGTGTCAAGTAGGGATGAGCCGAACACCCCCTGTTCGGTTTGCACCAGAACATGCGAACAGGAAAAAAATTTGTCCGAACACGCGAACACCGTTAAAGTCTATGGGACACGAACATGAATAATAAAAAGTGCTAATTTTAAAGGCTTATATGCAACTTATTGTCATAAAAAGTGTTTGGGGACCTGGGTCCTGCCCCAGGGGACATGGATCAATGCAAAAAAAAGTTTTAAAAACGGCCGTTTTTCAGGAGCAGTGATTTTAATAATGCTTAAATTCAAACAATAAAAGTGTAATATCCCTTTAAATTTCGTAGCTGGGGGGTGTCTATAGTATGCCTGTAAAGGGGCGCATGTTTCCCGTGTTTAGAACAGTCTGACAGCAAAATGACATTTGGAAGGAAAAAAGCCATTTAAAACTACTCGCGGCTATTGCATTGCCAGTCCGACAATACACATAGAAGTTCATTGATAAAAACGGCATGGGAATTCCCCACAGGGGAACCCCGAACCAAAATTAAAAAAAAAAAATGACGTGGGGGTCCCCCTAAATTCCATACCAGGCCCTTCAGGTCTGGTATGGATATTAAGGGCAACCCCGGCCAAAATTAAAAAAAAAATGACGTGGGGGTCCCCCTAAATTCCATACCAGACCCTTCAGGTCTGGTACGGATTTTAAGGGGAACCCCGCGCACCAAAAAAAAAAAAAACGGTGTGGGGTCCCCCCAAGAATCCATACCAGACCCTTATCCGAGCACACAACCTGGCAGGCCACAGGAAAAGAGGGGGGGACGAGAGAGCGCCCCCCCTCCTGAACCGTACCAGGCCACATGCCCTCAACATTGGAAGGGTGCTTTGGGGTAGCCCCCCAAAACACCTTGTCCCCATGTTGATGAGGACAAGGGCCTCATCCCCACAACCCTGGCCGGTGGTTGTGGGGGTCTGCGGGCGGGGGGCTTATCGGAATCTGGAAGCCCTCTTTAACAAGGGGACCCCCAGATCCCGCCCCCCCCTGTGTGAAATGGTAAGGGGGTTCTTGTACCCCTACCATTTCACTAAAAAACTGTCAAAAATTTTAAAAATGACAAGAGACAGTTTTTGACAATTCCTTTATTTAAATGCTTCTTCTTTCTTCTTTCTTCTATCTTCCTACATCTTCTTCTTCTGGTTCTTCTGGCTCTTCTGGTTTTTCCTCCAGCGTTCTCGTCCAGCATCTCCTCCGCGGCGTCTTCTATCTTCTTCTCCTCGGGCCGCTCCGCACCCATGGCATGGGGGGAGGCTCCCGTTCTTCTCTTCATCTTCTTCTCTTCTTTATCTTCTTCTTTTCTTCTCTTCTTCTCTTCTTCTCTTCCTCATTTTCTTCTCCGGGCCGCTCCGCATCCATGCTGGCATGGAGGGAGGCTCCCGCTGTGTGACGGCGTCTCCTCGTCTGACAGTTCTTAAATAATGGGGGTGGGGCCACCCGGTGACCCCACCCCCTCTGACGCATGGGACATGACGGGACTTCCCTGTGGCATTCCCCGTGATGTCACAGGGAAGTCCCGTTAAGTCACCGTGCGTCAGAGGGGGGCGGGGTCACCGGTTGGCTCCGCCTCCCGTTATTTAAGAACCGTCAGACGAGGAGACGCCATCACACAGCGGGAGCCTCCCTCCATGCCAGCATGGATGCGGAGCGGCCCGGAGAAGAAAATGAAGAAGAGAAGAAGAGAAGAGGATGAAGATGAAGATGAAGAAGAGAAGATGAAGAGAAGAGCGGGAGCTTCCCCCCATGCCATGGGTGCGGAGCGGCCCGAGGAGAAGAAGATAGAAGACGCCGCGGAGGAAATGCTGGACAAGAACGCGGAGGAAAAACCATAAGAGCCAGAAGACCCAGAAGAAGAAGAAGAAGATGAAGGAAGATAGAAGAAAGAAGAAGCATTTAAATAAAGGAATTGTCAAAAACTGTCTCTTGTCATTTTTAACATTCTTGACAGTTTTTTTGTGAAATGGTAGGGGTATAAGTACCCCCTTACCATTTCACACGGGGGGGCGGGATCTGGAGGTCCCCTTGTTAACCACTTCCCGACCGCCGCACGACTATGTACGTCCTAAGTTTGAACGGGGATATCGTTGTTATGGCAGCAGCTAGCTGCCATAACCCCGGTATCTCCGTTTTCGTGCGGCGGCCGGCTTTCAGATAAAAGTGGTCCCTGCGGCGGATTCACCGTGAGATCACTTTTATCGGTGGCGGGAGAGGGGCCCCCCCCTCCCGCCGCGATCCGGTGCCCTCCGCCGCTTACCGGAGCCGTCGGTAGCGGCGGAGGCGATCGCGTCCTGTGCCGTGGTGTGTCTGGAGACGAGTGAGGCCAAGATGGCGCTCACTCGTTTCCATGACACTGCTGGGCGGAAGTGACGTCAAAACGTCACTTCCGTCCACGCCTCTTAAAGGCATATTTTTTCAAATGTCATTTTTCTAAATGACTTTTTTTTTTTTTTTTTTATTGCATTTTAGTGTAAATATGAGATCTGAGGTCTTTTTGACCCCAGATCTCATATTTAACCACTTAAGGACCGCCTAACGCCGATTTACGTCGGCAAGGCGGCACGGGCAGGCAAAATCACGTACATGTACGTGATTTGCCTCTCGCGGGTGGGGGGTCTGATCGGACCCCCCCCCGGTGCCCGAAGCGGTCCCGTTCTGTTCCCCGGCGATCCGAGATGAGGGGGAGGCCATCCGTTCGTGGCCCCCCCCTCGCGATCGCCGCCGGCCAATGGGAACACTCCTTTGCTGCTGTATGCTAAACAGCAGCAAAGGAAATGATGTCATCTCCCCTCGGCTCGGTAGTTTCCGTTCCAGCGCCGAGGGGAGAAGACATCAATGTGAGTGCACAACACACACACACACAGTAGAACATGCCAGGCATACAAAACACCCCGATCCCCCCCCCGATCGCCCCCCGATCCCCCCCCAATCACCCCCCCCCCTGTCACAAACTGACACCAGCAGGTTTTTTTTTTTTTTTTCTGATTACTGCATAGTGTCAGTTTGTGACAGTTACAGTGTTGGGACAGTGAGTATTACCCCCCTTTAGGTCTAGGATACCCCCCTAACCCCCCCTAATAAAGTTTTAACCCCTTGATCACCCCCCATCGCCAGTGTCGCTAAGCGATCATTTTTCTGATCGCTGTATTAGTGTCACTGGTGACGCTAGTTAGTGAGGTAAATATTTAGGTTCGCCGTCAGCGTTTTATAGTGACAGGGACCCCCATATACTATCTAATAAATGTTTTAACCCCTTGATTGCCCCCTAGTTAACCCTTTCACCACTGATCACCGTATAACCGTTACGGGTGACGCAGGTTAGTTCGTTTATTTTTTATAGTGTCAGGGCACCCGCCGTTTATTACCGAATAAAGGTTTAGCCCCCTGATCGCCCGGCGGTGATATGCGTCGCCCCAGGCAGCGTCAGATTAGCGCCAGTACCGCTAACACCCACGCACGCAGCATGCGCCTCCCTTAGTGGTATAGTATCTGATCGGATCAATATCTGATCCGATCAGATCTATACTGGCGTCCCCAGCAGTTTAGGGTTCCCAAAAACACAGTGTTAGCGGGATCAGCCCAGATACCCGCTAGCACCTGCGTTTTGCCCCTCCGCCCAGCCCACCCAAGTGCAGTATCGATCGATCACTGTCACTTACAAAAGACTAAACGCATAACTGCAGCGTTCGCAGAGTCAGGCCTGATCCCTACGATCGCTAACAGTTTTTTTGGTAGCATTTTGGTGAACTGGCAAGCAAGCACCAGGCAGCGTCAGGTTAGCGCCAGTAGCGCTAACACCCACGCACGCACCGTACACCTCCCTTAGTGGTATAGTATCTGATCGGATCAATATCTGATCCAATCAGATCTATACTAGCGTCCCCAGCAGTTTAGGGTTCCCAAAAACGCAGTGTTAGCGGGATCAGCCCAGATACCTGCTAGCACCTGCGTTGTGCCCCTCCGCCCGGCCCAGCCCAGCCCACCCAAGTGCAGTATCGATCGATCACTGTCACTTACAAGGCACTAAACGCATAACTGCAGCGTTCGCAGAGTCAGGCCTGATCCCTGCGATCGCTAACAGTTTTTTTGGTAGCATTTTGGTGAACTAGCAAGCACCGGCCCCAGGCAGCGTCAGGTTAGCGCCAGTACCACTAACACCCACGCACGCAGCATACGCCTCCTTTAGTGGTATAGTATCTGATCGGATCAATATCTGATCCGATCAGATCTATACTAGCGTCCCCAGCAGTTTAGGGTTCCCAAAAACGCAGTGTTAGCGGGATCAGCCCAGATACCTGCTAGCACCTGCGTTTTGCCCCTCCGCCCGGCCCAGTCCAGCCCACCCAAGTGCAGTATCGATCGATCACTGTCACTTACAAAACACTAAACGCATAACTGCAGCGTTCGCAGAGTCAGACCTGATCCCTGCGATCGCTAACAGTTTTTTTGGAAGCTTTTTATTGAACTGGCAAGCACCAGCGGCCTAGTACACCCCGGTCGTAGTCAAACCAGCGCTGCAGTAACACTTGGTGACGTGGCGAGTCCCATAAGTGCAGTTCAAGCTGGTGAGGTGGCAAGCACAAGTAGTGTCCCGCTGCCACCAAAAAGACAAACACAGGCCCGTCGTGCCCATAATGCCCTTCCTGCTGCATTCGCCAATCCTAATTGGGAACCCACCGCTTCTGCAGCACCCGTACTTCCCCCATTCACATCCCCAACCAAATGCAGTCGGCTGCATGAGAGGCATTTTTATGTGCTCCCGAGTACCCCTACCCAACGAACCCCCCCAAAAAAGATGTTGTGTCTGCAGCAAGCGCGGATATAGGCGTGACACCCGCTATTATTGTCCCTCCTGTCCTGACAATCCTGGTCTTTGCATTGGTGAATGTTTTGAACGCTACCATACACTAGTTGAGTATTAGCGTAGGGTACAGCATTGCACAGACTAGGCACACTTTCACAGGGTCTCCCAAGATGCCATCGCATTTTGAGAGACCCGAACCTGGAACCGGTTACCGTTATAAAAGTTAGTTACAAAAAAAGTGTAAAAAAAAAAATATATATATATAAAATAAAAAAAAATAGTTGTCGTTTTATTGTTCTCTCTCTCTATTCTCTCTCTCTATTGTTCTGCTCTTTTTTTACTGTATTCTATTCTGCAGTGTTTTATTGTTATTGTTATTGTTATTGTTATTATGTTTTATCATGTTTGTTTTTCAGGTATGTAATTATTTATACTTTACTGTTTACTGTGCTTTATTGTTAACCATTTTTTTGTCTTCAGGTACGCCATTCACAACTTTGAGTGGTTATACCAGAATGATGCCTGCAGGTTTAGGTATCATCTTGGTATCACTCTTTTCAGCCAGTGGTCGGCTTTCATGTAAAAGCAATCCTAGCGGCTAATTAGCCTCTAGACTGCCTTTACAAGCCGTGGGAGGGAATGCCCCCCCCCCCCCACCGTCTTCCGTGTTTTTCTCTGGCTCTCCTGTCTCAACAGGGAACCTGAGAATGCAGCCGGTGATTCAGCCAGCTGACCATAGAGCTGATCAGAGACAAGAGTGGCTCCAAACATCTCTATGGCCTAAGAAACCGGAAGCTACGAGCATTTTATGACTTAGATTTCGCCGGATGTAAATAGCGCCATTGGGAAATTGGGGAAGCATTTTATCACACCGATCTTGGTGTGGTCAGATGCTTTGAAGGCAGAGGAGAGATCTAGGGTCTAATAGACCCCAATTTTTTCAAAAAAGAGTACCTGTCACTACCTATTGCTATGATAGGGGATATTTACATTCCCCGAGATAACAATAAAAATGATTTAAAAAAAAAAAAAATGAAAGGAACAGTTTAAAAATAAGATAAAAAAGCAAAAAAATAATAAAGAAAAAAAAAAAAAAAAAAAAAGCACCCCTGTCGCCCCCTGCTCTTGCACTAAGGCGAACGCAAGCGGCGGTCTGTCGTCAAACGTAAACAGCAATTGCACCATGCATGTGAGGTATCGCCGCGAAGGTCAGATCGAGGGCAGTAATTTTTGCAGTAGACCTCCTCTGCAAATCTAAAGTGGTAACCTGTAAAGGCTTTTAAAGGCTTTTAAAAATGTATTTATTTTGTTGCCACTGCACGTTTGTGCGCAATTGTAAAGCATGTCATGTTTGGTATCCATGTACTCGGTCTAAGATCATCTTTTTTATTTCATCAAACATTTGGGCAATATAGTGTGTTTTAGTGCATTAAAATTTAAAAAAGTGTGTTTTTTCCCCAAAAAATGCGTTTGAAAAATCGCTGCGCAAATACTGTGTGAAAAAAAAAAATGAAACACCCACCATTTTAATCTGTAGGGCATTTGCTTTAAAAAAATATATAATGTTTGGGGGTTCAAAGTAATTTTCTTGCAAAAAAAAAAAACTTTTTCATGTAAAAAATAAGTGTCAGAAAGGGCTTTGTCTTCAAGTGGTTAGAAGAGTGGGTGATGTGTGACATAAGCTTCTAAATGTTGTGCATAAAATGCCAGGACAGTTCAAAACCCCCCCCAAATGACCCCATTTTGGAAAGTAGACACCCCAAGCTATTTGCTGAGAGGCATGTCGAGTCCATGGAATATTTTATATTGCGACACAAGTTGCGGGAAAGAGACAAATTTTTTTTTTTTTTTTTGCACAAAGTTGTCACTAAATGATATATTGCTCAAACATGCCATGGGAATATGTGAAATTACACCCCAAAATACATTCTGCTGCTTCTCCTGAGTACGGGGATACCACATGTGTGAGACTTTTTGGGAGCCTAGCCGTGTACGGGACCCCGAAAACCAAGCACCGCCTTCAGGCTTTCTAAGGGCGTGAATTTTTGATTTCACTCTTCACTGCCTATCACAGTTTCGGAGGCCATGGAATGCCCAGGTGGCACAAAACCCCCCCAAATGACCCCATTTTGGAAAGTAGACACCCCAAGCTATTTGCTGAGAGGTATAGTGAGTATTTTGCAGACCTCACTTTTTGTCACAAAGTTTTGAAATTTGAAAAAAGAAAAAAAAAAAAAGTTTTTTCTTGTCTTTCTTCATTTTCAAAAACAAATGAGAGCTGCAAAATACTCACCATGCCTCTCAGCAAATAGCTTGGGGTGTCTACTTTCCAAAATGGGGTCATTTGGGGGGGTTTTGTGCCACCTGGGCATTCCATGGCCTCCGAAACGGTGTTAGGCAGTGAAGAGTAAAATCAAAAATTCACGCCCTTAAAAACGCTGAAGGCGGTGATTGGTTTTCGGGGCCCCGTACGCGGCTAGGCTCCCAAAAAGTCCCACACATGTGGTATCCCTATACTCAGGAGAAGCAGCTAAATGTATTTTGGGGTGCAATTCCACATAGGCCCATGGCCTGTGTGAGCAATATATCATTTAGTGACAACTTTGTGCAAAAAAAAAAAAAAAAGTGTCACTTTCCCGCAACTTGTGTCAAAATATAAAATATTCCATGGACTCAATATGCCTCTCAGCAAATAGCTTGGGGTGTCTACTTTCCAAAATGGGGTCATTTGGGGGGGGTTGTGCCACCTGGGCATTCCATGGCCTCCGAAACTGTGATAGGCAGTGAAGAGTGAAATCAAAAAGTTACACCCTTAGAAATCCTGAAGGCGGTGATTGGTTTTCGGGGTCCCATACGCGGCTAGGCTCCCAAAAAGTCCCACACATGTGGTATTCCCGTACTCAGGAGAAGTAGCTGAATATATTTTGGGGTGCAATTCCACATAGGCCCATGGCCTGTGTGAGCAATATATCATTTAGTGACAACTTTTTGTAAATATTTTTTTTTTTTTTTGTCATTATTCAATCACTTGGGACAAAAAAAATAAATATTCAATGGGTTCAACATGCCTATCAGCAATTTCCTTGGGGTGTCTACTTTCCAAAATGGGGTCATTTGGGGGGGTTTTGTACTGCCCTGCCATTTTAGCACCTCAAGAAATGACATAGGCAGTCATAAACTAAAAGCTGTGTAAATTCCAGAAAATGTACCCTAGTTTGTAGACGCTATAACTTTTGCGCAAACCAATAAATATACGCTTATTGACATTTTTTTTACCAAAGACATGTGGCCGAATACATTTTGGCCTAAATGTATGACTAAAATTGAGTTTATTGGATTTTTTTTATAACAAAAAGTAGAAAATATCATTTTTTTTCAAAATTTTCGGTCTTTTTCCGTTTATAGCGCAAAAAATAAAAACTGCAGAGGTGATCAAATACCATCAAAAGAAAGCTCTATTTGTGGGAAGAAAAGGACGCAAATTTCGTTTGGGTACAGCATTGCATGACCGCGCAATTAGCAGTTAAAGCGACGCAGTGCCAAATTGGAAAAAGACCTCTGGTCCTTAGGCAGCATAATGGTCCGGGGCTCAAGTGGTTAAGAGGTCCTGCCATGCTTTTTTCTATTACAAGGGATGTTTACATTCCTTGTAATAGGAATAAAAGTGACACAATTTTTTTTTCTTTAAACAGTGTAAAAATAAATAAAATATTGTAAAATAAATAATAAAAATAAAAAAAAAATTTTTAAAACCCCCCTGTCCCGACGAGCTCGCGCGCAGAAGCGAACGCATACGCGAGTAGCGCCCGCATATGAAAACGGTTGTCAAACCACACATGTGAGGTATCGCCACGACCGGTAGAGCAAGAGCAATAATTCTAGCCCTAGACCTCCTCTGTAGCGCAAAATATGCAACCTGTAGAATTTTTTAAACGTCGCCTATGGAGATTTTTTAAGGTAAAAGTTTGACGCCATTCCATGAGCGGGCGCAATTTTCAAGCATGACATGTTGGGTATCAATTTACTTGGTGTAACATTATATTTCACAATATAAAAAAAAATTGGGATAACTTTACTGTTGTTTTATTTTTTTATTCAAAAAAGTGAATTTTTTCCAAAAAAAGTGCGCTTATAAGACCGCTGCGCAAATACGGTGCAAAAAAAAGTATTGCAATGACCACCATTGTATTCTCTAGGCTGTTAGAAGAAAAACCATATATAATGTTTGGGGGTTCTAAGTAATTTTCTAGCAGAAAAACCTGTTTTAAACATGTAAACACCTAAAATCCAAAACGAGGCTGGTCCTTAAGTGGTTAAAGGGGGCTTCCAGATTCCAATAAGCCCCCCGCCCGCAGACCCCCACAACCACCGGCCAGGGTTGTGGGGATGAGGCTCTTGTCCTCATCAACATGGGGACAAGGTGTTTTGGGGGCTACCCCAAAGCACCCTCCCAATGTTGAGGGCATGTGGCCTGGTACGGTTCAGGAGGGGGGGCGCTCTCTTGTCCCCCCTCTTTTCCTGTGGCCTGCCAGGTTGCGTGCTCGGATAAGGGTCTGGTATGGAATTTAGGGGGACCCCCACGTCATTTTTTTTTTTAAATTTTGGCAGGGGTTCCCCTTAATATCCATACCAGACCTGAAGGGCCTGGTATGGAATTTAGGGGGACCCCCATGATTTTTTTTTTTTTTTTAAATTTTGGTTTGGGGTTCCCCTGTGGGGAATTCCCATGCCGTTTTTATCAATGAACTTCTATGTGTATTGTCGGACCGGCAATGCAATAGCCGCGAGTAGTTTTAAATGTTTTTTTTCCTTTGAAATGTCATTTTGCTGTCAGACTGTTCTAAACATGGGAAACATGCGCCCCTTTACAGGCATACTATAGACACCCCCCAGGTACGAAATTTAAGGGGATATTACACTTTTATTGTTTGACTTTAAGCATTATTAAAATCACTGCTCCTGAAAAAACGGCCGTTTTTAAAACTTTTTTTTGCATTGATCCATGTCCCCTGGGGCAGGACCCAGGTCCCCAAACACTTTTCATGACAATAACTTGCATATAAGCCTTTAAAATTAGCACTTTTGATTTCTCCCATAGACTTTTAAAGGGTGTTCTGCGGCATTCGAATTTGCCGCGAACACCCCAAATTGTTCCCTGTTCGGCGAACTTGCGAACAGCCAATGTTCGAGTCGAACATGAGTTCGACTCGAACTGGAAGCTCATCCCTAGTGTCAAGTGTGTGTGGCGACAACCAGGTGAGGAGTACAAAGACAAGTGTGTCTTGCCTACAGTCAAGCATGGTGGTGGGAGTGTCATGGTCTAGGGCTGCATGAGTGCTGCCAGCACTGGGGAGCTATAGTTCATTGAGGGAACCATGAATGCCAACATGTACTGTGACATACTGAAGCAAAGCATGATCCCCTTTCTCTGGACTCTGGGCCCGCAGGGCAGTATTCCACCATGATAACGACCCCAAACACACCTCCAAGATGACCACTGCCTTGCATAAGAAGCTGAGGGTAAAGGTGATGGACTGGCCAAACATGTCTCCAGACCTAAACCCTATTGAGCATCTGTGGGGCATCCTCAAACAGAAGGTGGAGGAGCGCAAGGTCTCTAACATCCACCAGCTCCGTGATGTCGTCATGGAGGAGTGGAAGAGGACTCCAGTGACAACCTGTGAAGCTCTGGTGAACTCCATGCCCAAGAGGGTTAAGGCAGTGCTGGAAAAAAATGCTGGCCACACAAAATATTGACACTTTGGGCCCAATTTGGACATTTTCACTTAGGGGTGTACTCACTTTTGTTGCCAGCGGTTTAGACATTAATGGCTGTGTGTTGAGTTATTTTGAGGGGACAGCAAATTTACACTGTTATACAAGCCGTACACTCACTACTTTACATTGTAGCATTTCTTCAGTGTTGTCATATGAAAATATATAACAAAATATTTACAAAAATGTGAGGGGTGTACTCACTTTTGTGAGATACTGTATATATATATATATATATATATATATATATATATATATATATATTTTTTTTTTTTTTTTGGCAGTCTTTTTTTGTTTATAGTGCAAAAAATAAAAATCGCAGAGGTGATCAAATACCACCAAAGAAAGCTCTATTTATGGGAAAAAAGGACATCAATTTTATTTGGGTACAGTATTGCATGGCCGCACAATTGTCAGTTAAAATAACGCAGTGCCGTTTCGCAAAAAATGGCCTGGTCATAAATCTTCCAGAGATCAAGTGGTTAATAAATCACAACCTTGGTAGAGACAGTGCAACCCCTTGTACATCTCTCTTATGTACCCTGGCATCCTAAAAAAGCAGAGAGAAGTGCGCATATGCTTAGTGAAGTATATTGAAATGGTGTATTGTTATTAAAAACTGCTCCAAACTGCTCCCCCCTTTTCCTGCGGCCTGCCAGGTTGCATGCTCGGATAAGGGTCTGGTATGGATTTTGGGGGGACCCCTACGCCATTTTTTTTTATTTTGGCACAGGGTTTCCCTTAAAATCCATACCAGACCAGAAGGGCCTGGTATGGATTTTGGGGGGACCCCACGCCATTTTTTTTTAAATTTGGCGTAGGCTTCCCCTTAATATCCATACCAGACTCAAAAGGCATGGTAATGGACTGGGGGGGACCCATGCCATTTTTTTTTCATTGATTTTTATCTATATTGCTGGGATCTGACAATTCATTACAGCCGTGAGCAGTTTTAAATGAGATTTTTTCCTTTAGAAATGTCATTTTGCTGTGGTATTGTTCTAAACATAGGAAAGATGCGCTACTTTGCAGGTATATTAAGGACACCCCCAGGCACGATATTTAAAGGAATATTTCATTTTTATTGTTTCACTTTAAGCATTATTAAAATCACTGCTCCTGAAAAAAACGGCCATTTTTAAAACTTTTTTTTTTCATTGATACATGTCCCCTGGGGCAGGAACCGGGTCCCCATACACTTTTTATGGCAATAACTTGCATATAAGCCTTTAAAATTAGCACTTTTGATTTTTCATGTTCGTGTCCCATAGACTTTAATGGTGTTTGCTATTCGTACTAATTTTTTGCCTATTCGCATGTTCTGGCGCGAACCGAACCGGGGGGCGGGGTTGTTCGGCTCATCCTTATCTGCCACTACGTGGTTTGCCTTCAATGCTGGTTTACCCTTCTTTAAACTTCTATATCCATCTGCACACATTGCTCTTGTCATTATGTCATCTCTGTAAACATTGGGTAGCCTTCTGTGGATTTCGGACAGCCTGCACCCCTCCTTCATCAAGAACTGATGGCATTGCTTCTGCTTGAAATCCATTACTTATCTGCAAGGAAAAAGAAGAATAGTTACTATAGAGAAAGAGTTATTCTGCCAACATATGAAATTTAAATGGTCTATGTAAGATATTTAAAATAATTACTTTTGGTACAACCCTCATACATTTATTTGTATTCTTTGTAATTAACTCTGGCAGTCCACTTCACAAGGGGCATGCTCTCTTCATCAGAGCCTGTGATGTAAATCAGGGACATTGGGATTTTCAGCAGCAGCCTGGAGGAATCAGAAAATGTTCGACTGTGGTAGTGCTAGAGTAAAATCTTAAACCATCCTAGATGGATCCAAGATTAATAAAATAATAGTGAAGCGCATTCAACTAAACATTCTAAAGTGACAAGTGCAATAATTATATATATATATATATATATATATATATATATATATATATATATATATATATATATATATATATATATATATGTATATATATATATACACACACACACACATAAAAAAAATAGTTCATATGTGAATCCTATAACCAATGTATATAAAAATATAAATTGCCACAGATCAGCAATGATGAACAACTGTGCAAAAAAGTGCCAAAAATGTGCAAAAATCCTCTCTTTCTCTTTCTTTTTTTTTTTATTCTCTCTCTTTTTAGTACTATCGTCATGAGGCTGTATTTTATGCTTAGGTGTCCTTGAGGCCAATTGGTTACGTATCCATACCAATATATTTTGATAACTAGATATTAGTTTGGCCTCAGTTAATATATAGATGCTGTAATTATCGACACACTCTGATAATAATATTTTAATTTTTTCATACATGTACGGAACAATCGGACAACATAGGATGCATATATTTATTCTTAGAAGCTTTTTATGTTTTTGCATTAAATACTTAATGTAAAACTTTTGTGATTATATGTGAGATACAAAACCTCATGTATGTTTACTTACTAATATATTTAAAAATGTAATAAAAATGTACTGAAAATAAAAAAAAAAGCAAAACAGTTAAGAACTTCCTTCCGATCCACAATATCCTCAGAAGTGCGAAACATCCCCGCAGTGCCCTTCACCACCCCATGTGGGTATTCTCTCACCTATTACTGTGGACCCCGCTAATACGTGAAATCATATGCACGTTGTAAGTAATGACTCAAATCCCTCTTCATTCCATGGAGCTGGCCATCAGATTGCAAATATGTTCTCAATAGCCAATAATCCAAGGAAGGAAGCAAAGACATCCAATAGTGCAGACTGCTTAATTCATATTTATTATTAAAAACAAGTATTACACTTACATGTAATCCATAAAATCAGCCATGGTTTAAACACAGGCAAAACACTGTTCTCATAGGCATCCTATCCTTGTCCAGCGTGATGATTTCACTGCCCACTATGATAGGATTGCACCTTGTCAATGTACTCTGCTGATTTAAACAATATTGTGAAGAAGCGAGGGCTAAAAAGTTGGAATTGTGGAAATATTGTTAATGTCAGCCTAAATATGTAGTGAGAGATAGTAGAGAGGTTACTGTGGACAGCACAGCAAATCTTTTTGGGGTCCAAGTGCTTGTGGACTTATTAACTCATTGTCATTGAACTTATTAAACTTCTGTGTCATTTGAGTTTAACATTTAAAGGATGAAATGCCACGGGAAACTTCTGTTGTATGTAATGGAAGTTCCAATGTTATGGGGGTAGGTTAACAATATACCGAGAGAGATTTTAACAGTAGAGATCAAAGGTGTACCTGCAATTTGTGCCTGATGCCTCCAAAGAAATGGTAATCCAGGAAAAGCAGGAAGATCAGCTGGTAGTATGCCTATCTTGTATATACTATAGGCAACACACTTTTCTGGTAAATGGTGCAATATTGCTCTGCAAACATTTTTAACATGGATTTTCCCACATCATAGATGGGACAGAAAGTGACTGTGTCTTCCTCTGCCAGTGATAACCTTTCCCCTACCACAGTCTGTCACAGGGACAGGAAGCAAAGAGAAACCTCCCCAACATGGTTATGACAACAATTAAAACTTGACAGAAAAGTAAAACTTGTCTGGCGTTGGAAATAAAAAAAAAAAAACACTTTTTATTCCCAAGCCTTTTTGGAAGATGTTGTCTTGTTATATGTGTTGTGGAATTTGAATTAGTTTCCTAACACAGAACCCATTCTGGTTATACTATGATATTCCAATCAACAGTCCCAGATCAGGCAACTTTTAAATAGACATTGGCATATATTAACGTATGACCCCACAGTCAAACAGTTTATTACCACAACTCCTTCATGGACAGACAGGCGAGTTCACTGAGGGACAAGTTGTGCCACAATTCAAAGGAGAGTCCAGGGATAATCCTTGTTGCAATATAGGTACTTACCCATGTGGAAGTTGCTTCCATTGTTCTTTTGTGGACAAAAAAAGGTGGTGATTCTACCTAATGGTGAAAGATATGAGTTACAGACTTTTGCCAATTGTCAAACTAAAGCAAACTTTTATCATGTGAATGTGGGGTGTTTTACATCGGTAAAACTAAACAAGATTTCCGGCAACGTATTTACAAACACGTGTATAATATGAAAACCATTACCTTCCCATAGGTAGGCATGTCTTGGTGCACAACTATACTGTCCCCAAAGTTAAATTTATTGCTCTCAATCATGTTCACATACCAACAGGAGATGGTGATTCTCACAAAACCCTTCTCCAATTATAACAGAGATGGCTCCATGATGCCATCTCATTCCATTCATTTCTTATGGCGTTTATGTCTGGAAAAACTAATTATTATGCCTTGTTGGCCCTGTTTTATTGGGGCTTTTATTGTAATTGATCTTTATTTACATATTTCTTCTTTTTTGAGGCCACACATTGATGTTCCATGGAAATTAGTACATGATAAAGTCATTCAGTTTCCTTCAACAATCTTGGTGCTGTTGAAATTTGAAGCTAAAATATTGTTTTCATTAGGGATAAAACATACACTTTTTTATGCAACACCTTTTCATGTTATAACAAAATATGCCTGGCTAAATGGTTAGGATATGTGTAAAGTACCGTATTTATCGGCGTATAACACGCAC
Organism: Aquarana catesbeiana; assembly: GCF_042186555.1. NCBI lineage: Eukaryota > Metazoa > Chordata > Amphibia > Anura > Ranidae > Aquarana > Aquarana catesbeiana. Next base: position 831,017,005 of record NC_133324.1, on the reverse strand, counting down.
CGTCGTATAACACGCACCTCAATTTAGGAGGGAATTTTAAGGAAAAAAAACTTTTAGGAGGGAACTTGAAGGGAAAAAAACTTACATTTAAATGCCCATCATTGCAGCCTTCTCAGTGCAGCCTTCTCAGTGCAGCCTTGTCAGTGCAGCCATGTCAGTGCAGCCTTGCTAGTGCAGCCATGTCAGTGCAGTCTTGCCAGTGCAGCCATGTCAGTGCAGCCATGTCAGTGCAGCCTTCCCCAGTGTCCAGTGCAACCTTGCCCCAGTCCAGCATTGCCCCAGTCCAGCCTTGCCCCAGTGCAGTCTTGCTGAAGCCTCTGAGCTTCAAAATCGCCGACCGCGATTTGAAAATGGCGCCGCCGGCGCCGAAATACACAGAGCCGGTCCTCGGCTCTTCTCGGCGGCTCTCGTTCACTTTCGGCTCCACTCGGACGGTGAGCGGAGCTATCCGAAACTAGCCGAGTATACTCGGCTAGGTTCGGGCGGCGCTCGAGTGAAACCGAAAGCGGCCGAGAAGAGCCGAGGACCGGCACTGTGTATTTCGGCGCCGGCGGTGCCATTTTCAAATCGCGGTCAGCGATTTTTTCGTTCTGACAGGTCAGGATCGCAGGGGATCGGCGTATAACACGCACCCGCGATTTTCCCCTGATTTTAAGGGGAAAAAAGTGCGTGTTATACGCCGATAAATACGGTATATAATGTTGTGATGTTGTATAATACTTATACAGTTTGTATTGCAGGTGTTTCCTTCCCCTGGATTGGTAGCTTCCCTTGGGGTGGGTGAATGTAAGATGGGTACTCCCTGGCACAGGTGGGGGTGCAGCCAGGCCTCTATTTTGCTCCCAGGTGCCCAGCGTAGGATTTCCTTTGGGGGCCTGCAATCTGGGTATCACTAGGGGGAGATTGTGGGCTGGCTGCAGGGAATCTGTGTTACTGCTTTTCTTGTTATCATTAGGCATTATACTTTTTCTGTTTTCTCTAAAGAGGCTGTACTGGAAGAGTGGGTGGGGGTGGAACCAAAGGCCAGTGCTTGAAAGTGGCTAGGGTGTGGAGACAAGGGGAAACTTGGGTGGGGGGGGGGTGCCTTGAGGTTTCTTCAGGGGTGCCTTGGCAAAATGCCTAAAAATTGTATACAAGCCGGCTATGGATGAAGCTTTCCTTTTTGTTACACAAAGCCACAGGTTTTCATTGTGCAACATTACAACCTTCTAGCTGCTGGCATTCTAGCGACCAATGGCATCATCAGTTGATAAGGATGATGTCAGTCACCTACACAGCATCCTTGTATCCCCCTCTCCTACCCCTCTCCATCAGCATTGGGGTCACATTTACTGAGTGATGGAGAAAAATTGAGGTAGAAGAGAAACATTGGAATACTAGTCAGTACCAGTTTGCAAAAGAGTATTTGCTTTGGAAGAATAAATCCCCTCTCAAGTTGGGTGTCCTACTTTTAGCATGGTGTGCCTCGAGACTGTGCATAATTTTTAAAGGGTGCCTTAACTGAAAAAAGTTTGAGAAACACTGGTCTACATATGCCTCTTTTTTGTTGGGAGCAGACTGATTTCATTTAGTAGTTTTTATACAATAATTTTATCGATTTAATTTTGAAGAAAGAAAAAAATATTAGAAAAGGTATATATTCCAGTAAGTTTTCCCAATGCAATGTTTTATGTAATAGAGCAAAATACGCCGATAAATACGGTATATAATGTTGTGATGTTGTATAATACTTATACAGTTTGTATTGCAGGTGTTTCCTTCCCCTGGATTGGTAGCTTCCCTTGGGGTGGGTGAATGTAAGATGGGTACTCCCTGGCACAGGTGGGGGTGCAGCCAGGCCTCTATTTTGCTCCCAGGTGCCCAGCGTAGGATTTCCTTTGGGGGCCTGCAATCTGGGTATCACTAGGGGGAGATTGTGGGCTGGCTGCAGGGAATCTGTGTTACTGCTTTTCTTGTTATCATTAGGCATTATACTTTTTCTGTTTTCTCTAAAGAGGCTGTACTGGAAGAGTGGGTGGGGGTGGAACCAAAGGCCAGTGCTTGAAAGTGGCTAGGGTGTGGAGACAAGGGGAAACTTGGGTGGGGGGGGGGGTGCCTTGAGGTTTCTTCAGGGGTGCCTTGGCAAAATGCCTAAAAATTGTATACAAGCCGGCTATGGATGAAGCTTTCCTTTTTGTTACACAAAGCCACAGGTTTTCATTGTGCAACATTACAACCTTCTAGCTGCTGGCATTCTAGCGACCAATGGCATCATCAGTTGATAAGGATGATGTCAGTCACCTACACAGCATCCTTGTATCCCCCTCTCCTACCCCTCTCCATCAGCATTGGGGTCACATTTACTGAGTGATGGAGAAAAATTGAGGTAGAAGAGAAACATTGGAATACTAGTCAGTACCAGTTTGCAAAAGAGTATTTGCTTTGGAAGAATAAATCCCCTCTCAAGTTGGGTGTCCTACTTTTAGCATGGTGTGCCTCGAGACTGTGCATAATTTTTAAAGGGTGCCTTAACTGAAAAAAGTTTGAGAAACACTGGTCTACATATGCCTCTTTTTTGTTGGGAGCAGACTGATTTCATTTAGTAGTTTTTATACAATAATTTTATCGATTTAATTTTGAAGAAAGAAAAAAATATTAGAAAAGGTATATATTCCAGTAAGTTTTCCCAATGCAATGTTTTATGTAATAGAGCAAAATAATCGAAAAAGTATTCTGAATACAACACATAAATGCAATATTTATGTAACATTTATGTAACATAACAGAGCGGTTGTTATACACTGTGATAATGGCTGCAAACAAAAGAGGAAGGCTGCTTCAAGAACATTTATTGAACAAAAACACAAATGCAACATGAAGTAAACAAAAAAGTAAGAACATAACAGAATGCAACAAGATATGTAAGAGTGCAATTAGGGCAGCTAAGATAGAACACGGAAGACACATAGCAGAGGAAGGCAAAAAAAATCCCAAGAAATTCTTGAAGTATATAAACAGTAAAAAAGGGAGGACAGACCATATTGGCTGCATAAAAAATGAGGAAGGACATCTTGTTACAAAGGATGGGGAGATGGTGAAGGTATTGAATTTATTCTTCTCCTCAGTCTTCACGAGGGATTGGGGGGCTTCATTAACCAAAACTGCAGTGATTGTCCTCATGACACATCACAGGAAGCACCCTCGTGGCTAACAGAGGACAGAATTAGAAATAGACTTGGGAAACTTAACATTAATAAATCACCGGGACCAGATGGCTTGCACCTGAGGGTACTTAGGGAACTGGGTCAAGTAATTGCCAGACTATTTTTACTGACAGTCTACTGACTGGAATAGTACCAGTTGATTGGAGAAAAGCCAATGTAGCAAAAATATTTAAAAAAGGGCCAAAATACATCCCTGGGAATTACAAACCAGTTAGCCTAACATTAATAGTATGCAAGCTCTTGGAGGGGATGATAAGGGACTATATACAAGATTTTAGTAATGAAAACTGTATCATTAGCAGTAATCAGCATGGATTCATGAAGAATTGTTCTTTCCAAACCAATCTATTAACCTTCTATGAGCAGGTGAGCTGCCATCTGGATAAAGGAAGGCCCATAGACGTGGTGTATCTGGATTAAGCAAAAACATTTGAAACAGTTCCCCATAAACGTTTACTGTACAAAGTAAGGTCCATTGGCATGGACCATAGGGTAAGTACATGGACTGAAAACTGGCTACAAGGGCGAGTTCAGAGGGTGGTGATAAATCGGGAATACTCAGAATGATCAGGGGTGGGAAGTGGGGTCCCCCAGGGTTCTGTGCTGGGACCAATCCTATTTAATTTGTTCATAAACGACCTGGGGAAGGGTCAAACAGTTCAATCTCTGTATTTGTGGATGACACTAAGCTAAGCAGGGAAATAACTTCTTCACAGGTCGTGGAAACCTTGCAAGAAGATCTGAACAAATTAATGGGGTGGGCAACTACATGGCAAATTAGGTTTAATGTAGAAAAATTTTAAATAATGCATTTGGGTGGCAAAAATATGAATGCAATCTATACACTGGGGGGAGAACCTCTGGGGGAATCTAGGATAGAAAAGGACATGGGGGTCCTAGAAGATGATAGGCTCAACAATGGCATGCAATGCCAAGCTGCTGCTAACAAAGCAGACAGAATATTGGCATGCATTAAAAAGAGGATTAACTCAAGAGGATATGATTTAAATTTACAAATACCATACCACAATAGGGATAAAACTTTTTTGCAGAAGGGAGTTTAATAAGACACGTGCCACTCATTAAAATGAGATAAAAAGAGGTTTAACCTTAAACTGCGTATAGGGTTCTTTACTGTAAGAGCGGCAAGGATGTGGAATTCCCTTCCACAGGCAGTTGTTTCAGGGGGGGGCATCGATAGTTTCAAAAAATGATTAGATAAGCACCTGAATGACCGCAACATACAGGGATATACAATGTAATACTGACATATAATCACACACATAGGTTGGACTTGATGGACTTGTGTATTTTTTCAACCTCACCTACTATGTAACTATGTAACAGGACAGTGACCCATTGGCACAGTGTTACTCAAGGACTACACATACACAACAGCAGCATCTACCAATCAGGTTATATATTACTTAGTTTAAATGTAAAAATATTGATGCGCTCTAATCAATATTTTGTGTAGAGATAGTGATATTAATAATAATATAGAATATAAAAAAATATATAGAATATAAAAATGTGACAACACACACATAAATTATACGTGTATCAATATCAATCGATTAACTCCTAAGTGAATCATACCAATTGGTCTTTGGTGGGTAAAAATTTATGTGAATAATAAATAAATAAAATTATTAATAGCTACTAAAAACAGCTATTAAAAACCAAATACTAAAGAACAAAAGAGGTTGTTGTCTCTAAATATAGAAAAAACTTCCCAGGATATATAGTCTCTGCAAGGAGCAATCATCATCCCTTAAAATGCACAGTCATTAATAAGCACACATCGTAACGATATATAACTAATAGGGATGAGCTTCGTGTTCGAGTGGAACCCATGTTCGACTCGAACATCGGCTGTTCGATCGTTCGTCGAATTGCGAACGATATGGGCCGTTCGCGCTAAATTCGTGTAGCGCGTCATGGCCCCTAATTCACTGCGGCATCGCAGTGCATTGCTGGCTGATGATTGGCCAAGCATGCACTATGACCCGCATGCTTGGCCAATCACAGCGCCGCCTGAACAGAGAGCCGTAATTGGCCAAAGCCAAGGAGACTTTGGCCAATTACGGCTCAGGGGATTTAGTACACGCCCCACACTATATAAGGCCGCCTGCACGGCGGCCCTGTGTAGTGTGTGTTCCGGCGTTCATTGAGAGAGAGAGAGACAGACAGTGACATTTGATTTGAGTTAGATAGATTAGGCAGAACAGTCAGTCAGTTAGCTGCACTTACAGTGTATTGTGTATATATATGCATCCCAGGTGTTGCATATATATATATATATACACTGTATTCAGTTTAGCTAGATCCGTTCCTGTTATCTTCCTACTGACAGGCAGGCTTGTCTTGTTACAGTATTTACAGCTACCTGAATGAAATTGCTGGTGTTCTTTTGATCCTATTAGTACCACAGTCAGGCAGCTAGACTATTTACAGTTAGTGCAGTGCGTCCTGCTCACAGTGTTCAGCTAGATCCGTTCCTGCTATCTTCTTACTGACAGGCAGGCTTGTCTTGTTACATTATATACAGCTACCTGAAGAAAATTGCTGGTGTTCTTTTGATCCTATTAGTACCACAGTCAGGCAGCTAGACTATTTACAGTTAGTGCAGTGTGTCCTGCTCACAGTGTTCAGCTAGATCCGTTCCTGTTATCTTCTTACTGACAGGCAGGCTTGTCTTGTTACAGTATATACAGCTACCTGAAGAAAATTGCTGGTGTTCTTTTGATCCTATTAGTACCACAGTCAGGCAGCTAGACTATTTACAGTTAGTGCAGTGCGTCCTGCTCACAGTGTTCAGCTAAAACTACAAGTTAGTGGGGTGCATCCTGCTCACAGTGTTCAGCTAAACCTACAAGTTAGTGGGGTGCGTCCTGCTCACAGTGTTCAGCTAAACCTACAAGTTAGTGCGGTGCGTCATGCTCACAGTGTTCAGCTAAACCTACAAGTTAGTGGGGTGCGTCCTGCTCACAGTGTTCAGCTAAACCTACAATTTAGTGGGGTGCGTCCTGCTCACAGTGTTCAGCTAAACCTACAAGTTAGTGTGGTGCGTCCACCTCACAGTGTTCAGCTAAACCTACAAGTTAGTGGGGTGCGTCCTGCTCACAGTTTTCAGCTAAACCTACAAGTTTAGTGCAGTGCGTCCTGCTCACAGTGTTCAGCTAGATCCGTTCCTGTTATCTTCTTACTGACAGGCAGGCTTGTCTTGTTATAGTATATACAGCTACCTGAAGAAAATTACTGGTGTTCTTTTGATCCTATTAGTACCACAGTCAGGCAGCTAGACTATTTACAGTTAGTGCGGTGCGTCCTGCTCACAGTGTTCAGCTAAACCTACAAGTTAGTGGGGTGCGTCCTATTCACAGTGTTCAGCTAAACATACAAGTTAGTGGGGTGCGTCCACCTCACCGTGTTCAGCTAAAGCTACCTGTAGAAGGTTGGTGGTGTTCTCATACTACAGGCAGGCAGTTGATTTTGCTAGCTGCAGTATCAGTACATATATATATATATATATACATATATATATCCCAGCTTAGTGCAGCTACAGGCCATTAGTATGTCTGGAAGGCCAAGAAGGAGAGGCAGACAGTCACAAGCCAATAAGAGAGGGCAAGCAGGCTCTGTGTCTAGTGCTGGTCGTGGAGATGGTGCATCCTCATCAGCACGTGGCCGTGGGACACGCTTGGCCTTTTTTTCGGCAGCTGGCCGTGTTGAGCCGCAACATGTGGAAGACTTGGTCGAGTGGATAACCAAGCCGTCCTCATCCTCCTCATCCTCTCTCACCCATGCCCAGGGTACTTTGTCTGGCAAAGCAGCGGCCTCTTCCCTCAGCTCAATGTCATCAATGACTCCTTCCCTAGCCCCACCATGTCCTCTTGAGGAGTCCCTCGAACTGTTTGACCACAGTGTTGGGTACATGCTCCAGGAGGATGCCCAGCGTTTGGAAGGCTCTGATGATGATACTGAGCTCGATGAAGGCAGTAACATGAGCACGGACAGAGGGGGTGCCCAAGAAGGACAGCAATCTGGCAGTCATGCTCCCCCTGCTGCAGCATACTGCCAGGTTTGCTCCAGTGATGAGGAGGGAGGGGATGATGAGGTCACTGACTCAACGTGGGTGCCTGATAGGAGAGAGGAGGAGGAGGAGGCGGCACATCACCAACGAGGCAGGATGCCCTCCAGGGGCCAGCCTAAGGGCAGCACATTGACTGCATCACACCCCAAAGCTCCACATGTGCAGGACGCTGCAGTCTCTGCGCGTTATTCAAAAAGTTCTTTGGTGTGGGCCTTTTTTGAGACGAGTGCATCAGATCGCACCGCTGCTATTTGCAACATATGTCTCAAGCGTATCTCGCGTGGCCAAAACATCTCCCACTTGGGTACCACATGCTTGACCAGACATATGTTGACCTGCCATGCAGTTTGTTGGCAAGCGTATCTAAAAGACCCACACCAAAGAACAAAGAGGACCTCTCCTTGCTCCTCATCAGCTGAGATTTCCAACCCCACTATACCTTCAGTCCTCTCTGAGACCTGCACTGAGAGGAATGAAGGTGTAGAATTAGGTCTGTCACAGCCAAGTACTTGTAGGCAATCTGCTTTTGGTACACCGACGTCAGATTGTACCAGGCAAATTTCCCTGCCCCAGGTGCTGCACCGCCGAAAGAAGTTTGCTCCCAGCCATCCACATGTCCAGCAGTTGAATGCTAGCTTGGCAAAATTGCTAGCGCTTCAACTGCTGCCTTTTCAGTTGGTAGACTCTGCCCCCTTCCGTGAGTTTGTGGAATGTGCGGTTCCTCAGTGGCAGGTACCCAAACGCCACTTTTTCTCATGGAAGGCGATTCCGGCTCTCTACCGGCATGTGGAAGGCAATGTCCATGCCTCGCTGGACAGGGCGGTCAGCGATAAGGTGCATATTACCGCTGACTCATGGTCCAGCAGGCATGGACAGGGATGTTACCTAAGTTTCACGGCGCATTGGGTGACTCTGCTGGCAGCTGGGAAGGATGCAGGACAAGGTGCAGTAGTGTTGGAGGTTGTTCCGCCACCACGCCTCCAAAATGCTAATGATTGTGACACACCTCTCTCCTCCACCCCCTCCTCTTCTTCTTCCTCCATGGCCTCTTCCTGTGCTTTGTCCTCGGAACCAGCGGTGCTCTGTAGCCGTTCAAGGGGCTACGCAAGTACGCAGGCCAAAAGATGCCATGCGGTGCTTGAGCTGGTGTGCTTGGGGGACAGGAGCCACACTGGGGCAGAGGTTCTGTCAGCTCTGCAGGGGCAGGTTCAGAGGTGGTTGACGCCACGCCAACTTAAGGCAGGAATGGTGGTTTGCGACAATGGCACCAACCTCCTCTCTGCACTCCGACAGGGACAAATGACCCATGTGCCCTGTTTGGCTCACGTCCTTAACTTGGTGGTGCAGCAGTTCTTGGGCAGGTACCCGGGCTTACAGGATGTCCTGAGGCAGGCCAGGAAAGTCTGTGTGCATTTCAGCCGGTCATATAATGCCAGTGCTCGGCTGACGGACCTCCAAAAGGAGTTTAACCTGCCCAAGAACCGCCTAATCTGTGACATGCCCACCAGGTGGAACTCAACGTTGGCCATGCTGCAGCGGCTGCACACGCAGCAGAGGGCCATCAATGAGTACCTGTGCGACTATGGCACCAGGACAGGGTCAGGGGAGCTTGGTTTTTTTCCTCACGCCAGTGGGCCATGATCTGTCCTGTCACCATTTGAGGAGGCCACGAGGATGGTGAGCAGTGACAGTGCATGCATCAGTGACACTGTCCCCCTTGTCCACCTGTTGGAGCACACGCTGCATGGAATAATGGACAGGGCACTTGAGGCAGAACAGAGGCAGGAAGAGGAGGACTTCCTTAGCTCTCAAGGCCCCCTTTATCCAGACAGTGTTCCTGCGTGCCCGCCGATCACACAGGAAGAGGACGAGGAGGAGGAGGAGGAGGAAGATTGTGTCAGTATGGAGGTGGAGCCTGGCACTCAGCATCAGCAGCAGTCTTTAAGGGATCAGTCCCAAGAAACACATGGACTTGTGCGTGGCTGGGAGGAGGTGGCTGCGGACCATGTCGTCCTTAGTGACCCAGAGGACTCCGGACCGAATGCCTCAGCAAACCTACGCTGCATGGCCTCCCTGATCCTGCAAAGCCTGCGTAAGGATCCTCGTATTCGTGGTATTAAGGAGAAGGACCAATACTGGCTGGCAACCCTCCTTGATCCACATTACAAGGGTAAGGTTGCGGACCTTATCTTGCCATCGCAGAGGGAGCAGAGGATAAAACATCTTCGGGAGGCCTTGCAGAAAGGTCTGTGCAACGCGTTCCCAGAGACTGGGAGGTTACAAACTCCTGTTTCTGGACAACGTGTTGCTGAGGCTTCGGTCAGTCAAAGAAGGAGCGGTGGAGAAGGTGGCCGTCTGACCGATGCGTTCAGACAATTTTTTGGTCCGCAGCCCCAAGGTATGATCGGTTCCAGCAACCATCGCCAGCGTCTGTTTTACATGGTGCAGGAATACCTAGGGGCAAGATCAGACTTGGACACCTTTCCCACCGAAAATCCTCTGGGTTATTGGGTCTTGAGGATGGATCACTGGCCAGAGCTTGCACAGTATGCAATTGAGCTACTGGCCTGTCCTGCATCCAGCGTTCTTTCGGAACGCACATTCAGTGCTGCTGGAGGCGTGGTAACCAATCACAGGGTGCGTCTGTCCACCGACTCGGTTGATCGACTGACCTTCATAAAAATGAATCAGTCTTGGATCACCACCAGCTACCAAGCACCTGATGCTGATGTAACCGAACAATTTTTTTTTAAATCTCAGATCCCTTCAAAGACTGCCTATGCTGATGCTGAGTGACTATCCCTGAGTAATTATCCTCTTCCTCCTCAATCATCACGCTGATAGCTTGTAAGAACATTTTTGGTTCTGGGCGCCACCACCAGTGCCTAAGGCACAATTTTTCAGCCCCTGTTTAACAGGGGCGTGTAATTACAATTTTTGATGCAATACTTTGCAGCAGGGCTCGTTCCTGCATTCCAACTAGAGTGTCTGTGAGGGGTTGCAGTGTTGTGGCACCAGCACCAGTGCCTAAGGCCCAATTTTTCTGCCCCTGTTTAACAGGGGTATGTAATTACAAATTTTGATGCAATACTTTGCAGCAGGGCTCGTTCCTGCCTTCCAACTAGAGTGTCTGTGAGCGGTTGCAGTGTTGTGGCACCAGCACCAGTGCCTAAGGCCCAATTTTTCTGCCCCTGTTTAACAGGGGCGTGTAATTACAATTTTTGATGCAATACTTTGCAGCAGGGCTCGTTCCTGCGTTCCAACTAGAGTGTCTGTGAGAGGTTGCAGTGTTGTGGCACCAGCACCACCACCACCACCAAAGGCCCAATTTTTCTGCCCCTGTTCAACAGGGGCATGTAATTACAATTCTTGACCTAATATTTCACAGCAGGGCCCATTTCTGCACCCACCAAGAGCGAGTAAGGACTTACAGTGTTGTGGCACCAGCACCACCACCACCACCGCCAAAGGCCCAGTTTTTCTGCCCCTGTTCAACAGGGGCATGTAATTACAATTCTTGATCTAATATTTCACAGCAGGGCCCTGTGAGGGCTTACGTTGTTGTGGCCACAACAACACCTAAGGCCCAAATTTCTGCTGAGTATATAGGGCAGGCCCCTACTTTCAAACATCTAACTTACAAACGACTCCTACTTGCAAACGGAAGGAGACAACAGGAAGTGAGATGAAATCTACCCCTAGGAAGGGAAATTCTCTCCTGTAAGAGTTAATATGGGAAAAACATTTCTCCTTTCCACTGATGCTTTCCAATCCTTGTTCCACAAAAAACCCCAATTTCTCAAAAAACATTTGTCATTGGGACAAAAAGTGAGGTGAAATCTTCTAAAGAGGAGGAAAGACAGCAAAACAAATGTCACAGGGGTGATAACCCTTCCCTATGTTTTCCAAAAAGCTTAAAAAAGATTTTTTGGCTGGAGCTAAACACGTTAAAAATGTACCCGTTCAAAATGACAAACAGATTCTACTTAACAACAAACCTACAGTCCCTGTCTTGTTTGCATCGCCTGTATACTGCTGTTCAGAGTATATAGGGCCTGGTGGCCCCACACCTTTCCTTATTTTAATTTGGGTGCGGGGTTCCCCTTAATATCCATACAAGACCCAAAGGGCCCGGTAATGGACTGGGGGGTACCCATGCCGTTTGTCTCACTGATTTTCATCCATATTGCCAGGACCCGACATTACATTAAACCCGCAAGCAGTTTTAAATGAGATTTTTTCCTTTAAAAATGACATTTTGTGCAGGGACTGTTCTAAACAGGGGAAACACGCGCCACTTTACAGGCATACTATAGACACCCCCCAGGTATGATATTTAAAGGAATATTTCACTTTTTTTCTTTTTACTTTAAGCATCATTAAAATCACTGCTCCCAAAAAAACGGCCGTTTTTAAGTTTTTTTTGCATTGATACATGTCCTCTGGGGTAGGACCTGGGTCCCCAAACCCTTTTTAGGACAATACCATGCAAATTAGCCTTTAAAATGAGCACTTTTGATTTCGAACGTTCGAGTCCCATAGACGTCAATGGGGTTCTAACGTTCGTGCGAACTTTCGGTCCATTCGCAGGTTCTGGTGCAAACCGAACCGGGGGGTGTTCGGCTCATCCCTAATAACTAACTTGTATCTATCAACAATCATCAGTCAGTACTGTTGAAGGATACCGAACAGGTACAGTGTCACTGACGCATGCACTGTCACTGCTCACCATCCTTGTGGCCTCCTCAAATGGTGACAGGACAGTGCATGCATCCCTGATCATAGCCCACTGGCGTGAGGAAAAAAAACAAGCTCCCCTGACCCTGTCCTGGTGCCATAGTCGCATAGGTACTCATTGATGGCCCTCTGCTGAGTGTGCAGCCGCTGCAGCATGGCCAACGTTGAGTTCCACCTGGTGGGCATGTCACAGATTAGGCGGTTCTTGGGCAGGTTAAATTCCTTTTGGAGGTCAGCCAGCCGAGCACTGGTATTATATGACCTGTGGAAATGCACACAGACTTTTCTGGCCATCCTCAGGACATTCTGTAAGTAAGCCCGGGTACCTGCCCAAGAACCGCTGCACCACCAAGTTAAGGACGTGAGCCAAACAGGGCTCATGGGTCAGTTGTCCCTATCAAAGGGCAGAGAGGAGGTTGGTGCCATTGTCGCAAACCACCATACCTGCCTTAAGCTGGCGTGGCGTCAACCACCTCTGAACCTACCCCTGCAGAGCAGACAGAATCTCTTCCCCCAGTGTGGCTCCTGTCCCCTAAGCACACCAGCTCAAGCAACGCATGGCATCTTTTTGCCTGCGTGCTTGCGTAGCCCCTTGAACGCCTACGGAACACCGCTGGTTCCGAGGACAAATCAGCACAGGAAGAGGCCATGGAGGAAGAAGAAGAGGAGGGGGTGGAGGAGAGAGGTGTGGCAGAATCACCACTAGTAGAATTTTGGAGGCATGGTGGCGGAACAACCTCCAACACTACTGCACCCTGTCCTGCATCCTTCCCAGCTGCCAGAAGAGTCATCCAGTGCGCGAAAGATAGGTAATGTCCCTGTCCATGCCTGCCGGACCATGAGTCAGCGGTAATATGCACCTTACCGCTGACCAGCGAGGCCAAGACATTGCCTTCCACATGCCGGTAGAGAGCCGGAATCGCCTTCCATGAGAAAAAGTGGCGTTTAGGAACCTGCCACCGAGGAACTGCACATTCCACAAACTCACGGAAGGGGGCAGAGTCTGCCAACTGAAAAGGCAGAAGTTGAAGTTCTAGCAATTTAGCCAAGCTAGGGCATGTGTATGGCTGGGAGCGAACTTCTTTTGGCGGTGCAGCAGCTGGGGCAGGGAAATTTGCCTGGTACAATTTGACATTGGTGTACTGATAGCAGATTGCGCCCAAGTACTTGGCTGTGACACACTTAATTCTACACCTTCATTCCTCTCAGTGCAGGTCTCAGAGAGGACTGAAGGTATAGTGGGGTTGGAGATCCCAGCTGATGAGGAGAAAGGAGAGGTCCTCTTTGTTCTTTGATGTGGGTCTTTTAGGTATGCTAGCCAACGAACTGCATGGCAGGTCGACATATGTCTGGTCAAGCATGTGGTGCCCAAGCGGGTGATGTTTTGGCCACACGAGATACGCTTGAGACATATGTTGCAAATAGCAGTGGTGTGATCTGATGCACTCGTCTCAAAAAAGGCCAACACCAAAGAACTTTTGGAATAACGTGCAGAGACAGCAGCGCCCTGCACATGCGGAGCTCTGCGGTGTGATGCAGTCGGTGTGCTGCCCTTAAGCTGGCCCCTGGAGGGCATCCTGCCTCATTGGTGATGTGCCTCCTCCTCTCTCCTATCAGGCACCCACGTGGAGTCAGTGACCTCATCATCCCCTCGCTCCTCATCACTGGAGCAAAGCTGGCAGTATGCTGCAGCTGGGGGAACATGACTGCCAGATTGCTGTCCTTCTTGGGCACCCCCTCTCTCTGGGCTCACGTTACTGCCTTCCTCTAGCTGGGTAACACCATCGAAGCCTTCAAAACGCTGGGCATCCTCCTCGAGCATGTACCCAACACTGTGGTCAAACAGTTCGGGGGACTCCTCAGGAGGACATGGTGGGGCTAGGGAAGGAGTCACTGATGCTATTGAGCCGAGGGAAGACTCCACACTGGCAGCTGCTTTGCCAGACAAAGTACCCTGAGCCTGGGTGAGAGAGGATTAGGAGGATGAGGACGGCTTTGTCATCCACTCTACCAAGTCTTCCGCATGTTGCGGCTCAACGCGGCAAGCTGCCGAAAAAAAGGACAAGCGTGTCCCACGGCCATGTGCTGATGAGGATGCATCGTCTCCACGACCAGCACTGTTGCCTCTAGTCACAGAGCCTGCTTGCCCTCTTTTATTGGCTTGTGCCTCTCCTTGTTGGCCTTCCAGACATACTAATGACCTGCAGTGAGATGTAGCTGCACAAAGCTGGGAAGTATATATATATATATATATACTGATGCTGCAGCTAGCAGAATCAACTGCCTGCCTGTAGTATTATTAGTATGAGAACGCCAGCAATTGCCTTCAGGTAGCTTTAGGTGCACACTGTGCAGAGGACACAGTACACTAACTGTAAATACTGTAGCTGCCTGCCTGTGGTATTAATAGGAGCAGAAGAACACCACCAATTTTCTTCAGGTAGCTTTAGGTGCACACTGTGCAGAGGACACAGTACACTAACTGTAAATACTGTAACTGCCTGCCTGTGGTATAATTAGGAGCAGAAGAACACCACCAATTGCCTTCAGGTAGCTTTAGGTCACACTGTGCAGAGGAAACAGTACACTAACTGTAAATACTGTAGCTGCCTGTCTGTGGTATTAATAGGATCAGAAGAACACCACCAATTTTCTTCAGGTAGCTTTAGGTGCACACTGTGCAGAGGACACAGTACAATAACTGTAAATACTGTAGCTGCCTGCCTGTGGTATTAATAGGAGCAGAACAACAGCAATTGTCTTCAGGTAGCTTTAGGTGCACGCTGTGCAGAGGACACAGTACACTAACTGTAAATACTGTAGCTGCCTGTCTGTGGTATTAATAGGATCAGAAGAACACCACCAATTTTCTTCAGGTAGCTTTAGGTGCACACTGTGCAGAGGACACAGTACACTAACTGTAAATACTGTAGCTGCCTGCCTGTGGTATTAATAGGAGCAGAACAACAGCAATTGTCTTCAGGTAGCTTTAGGTGAACACTGTGCAGAGGACACAGTACACTAACTGTAAATACTGTAGCTGCCTGCGGTATTAATAGGATCAGAAGAACATCACGAATTTTATTTAGGTAGCTTTAGGTGCACACTGTGCAGAGGACACAGTACACTAACTGTAAATACTGTAGCTGCCTGTCTGTGGTATTAATAGGATCAGAAGAATACCACCAATTTTCTTCAGGTAGCTTTAGGTGCACACTGTGCAGAGGACATGGTACACTAACTGTAAATACTGTAGCTGCCTGACTGTGGTATTAATAGGAGCAGAACAACAGCAAGTGTCTTCAGGTAGCTTTAGGTGCAGACTGTGCAGAGGACACAGTACACTAACTGTAAATACTGTAGCTGCCTGCCTGTGGTATTAATATGATCAGAAGAACACCACCAATTTTCTTCAGGTAGCTTTAGGTGCACACTGTGCAGAGGACACTAACTGTAAATACTGTAGCTGCCTGTCTGTGGTATTAATAGGAGCAGAACAACAGCAATTGTCTTCAGGTAGCTTTAGGTGCACACTGTGCAGAGGACGCACTACACTAACTTGTAAATACTACAGCTGCCTGCGGTGCTAATAGGATCAGAAGAACACCACCAATTTTCTTCAGGAAGCTTTAGGTGCACACTGTGCAGAGAACGCACTACACTAACTGTAAATACCGTAGCTAATAGGACTAATAGGATCAGAAGAACACCAGCAATTTTCTTCAGGTAGCTGTAAATACTGTAAAAACTCCTGCCTGCCTGTCAGTAGGAAGAGAATAACAGAAACGGATCTAGCTAAACTGAATACAGTGTATATATATATATATATATATATATATATATATATATATATATATATACATATATATATATACAACACCTAGGATGTATATATATATAAATATCTATATATATATATATATAGATATATATATATATATATACAATACACTGTAAGTGCAGCTAACTGACATGCCTGCCTACTCTATCTAACTTAAATGACACTGTCTCTCTCTCTCTCTATCTCTCTCTCAATGCCGAAACACACTACACAGGGCCGACGTGCAGGCGGCCTTATATAGTGTGGGGCATGTACTAAACCCCCTGAGCCATAATTGGCCAAAGCCACCCTGGCTTTGGCCAATTATGGCTCTCTGTACAGACGGCGCTGTGATTGGCCAAGCATGCAGGTCATAGTGCATGCTTGGCCAATCATCAGCCAGCAATGCACTGTGATGCCGCAGTGAATTATGGGCCGTGACGCGCCACTCGAATTTGGCGGGAATGGCCCATCCGCTCATAATTCGACAAACGGTGCGAACATGTGATGTTCGGGTCGAACATAGGTTCGACTCGAACTTGAAGCTCATCCCTATAGGTGAGGTTGAAAAAAGACACAAGTCCATCAAGTCCAACCTATGTGTGTGATTATAAGTCAGTATTACATTGTATATCCCTGTATGTTTTGGTCGTTCAGGTGCTTATCTAATAGTTTTTTGAAACTATCGATGCCCCACCTCTGAGACCACTGCCTGTGGAAAGGAATTCCACATTCTGCCCGCTCTTACGGTAAAGAACCCTCTACGTAGTTTATGGTTAAACCTCTTTTATTCTAATTTTAATGAGTGGCCACGTGTTTGCTAGACTCCCTTCTGCCAAAAACTTTTATCCCTATTGTGGGGTCACCAGTACGGTATTTGTAAATTGAAATCATATCCCCTCTCAAGCGTCTCTTCTCCAGAGAGAATAAGTTCAGTGCTCGTAACCTTTCTTCATAACTAATATCCTCCAGACCCTTTATTAACTTTGTTGCCTTTCTTTGTACTCGCTTCATTTCCAGTACATCCTTCCTGAGGACTGGTGCCCAGAACTGGTCAGCATACGCTAGGTGCGGCTGGACCAGAGTCTTGTAGAGTGGGAGAATTATCACTTTATCCCTGGAGTTAATCCCTTTTTTAATGCATGCCAATATTCTGTTTGCTTTGGTAGCAGCAGCTTGGCATTGCATGCCATTGTTGAGCCTATCATCTACTAGGACCACCAGGTCCTTTTCCATCCTAGATTCCCCCAAAGGTTCTCCTCCTAGTGTATAGACTGCCTTCATATTTTTGCCACTCAAATGCATTACTTTACATTTTTCTACATTAAACCTCATTTGCCATGTAGGCAGTACATAACATCTTTTTCCCCTAGACAACATAATCATTCAAATTCCCCGGGGAATAAATAACTATTGTAGGTGACCAATCAGCTTCTAGACTTTATTGTCAAAGCTTAATTGAACAAGCTTAAAGTGATTGTAAAGTCTTTTTTTTATTTAGTTAAAAATAACAAAGATGTTATACTTACCTGCTCTGTGTAAATGTTTTGCACAGAGCAGCCCTGATCCTCCTCTTCTCGGGTCCCTCTTCGGTGCTCCTGGCCCCTCCCTCTTGTCGAGCCGAGCCACAGCTCTCTGTGTCCATTCATGCAATGCTGTACCCAAATGAAATTTGCGTCCTTTTCTTCCCACAAATAGAGCTTTCTTTTGATGGCATTTGATCACCTCTGCCGTTTTTATTTTTTGCGCTATAAACAGAAAAAGACCGAAAATTTTGAAATAAAATGATATTTTCTACTTTTTGTTATAAAAAAAATCCAATAAACTCAATTTTAGTCATACATTTAGGCCAAAATGTATTCGGACACATGTCTTTGGTAAAAAAAAATGTCAATAAGTGTATATTTATTGGTTTTCGCAAAAGTTATAGCGCCTACAAACTAGGGTACATTTTCTGGAATTTACACAGCCTTTAATTTATGACTGCCTATGTCATTTCTTGAGGTGCTAAAATGGCAGGGCAGTACAAAACCCCCACAAATGACCCCATTTTGGAAAGTAGACACCCCAAGGAAATTGCTGAGGGGCATGTTGAGCCCATTGAATATTAATTTTTTTTGTCCCAAGTGATTGAATAATGACAAAAAAAACCCAAAATTTACAAAAAGTTGTTACTAAATGATATATTGCTCACACAGGCCATGGGCATATGTGGAATTGCACCCCAAAATACATTTAGCTGCTTCTCCTGAGTATGGGGATAGCACATGTGTGGGACCTTTTGGGAGCCTAGCCGCGTACGGGGCCCCGAAATCCAAGCACCGCCTTCAGGATTTCTAAGGGCGTGAATTTTTGATTTCACTCCTCACTACCTATCAAAGTTTTGAAGGCCATAAAATGCCAAGATGGCACAACCCCCCCCCCCCCCCAAATGACCCCATTTTGGAAAGTAGATACCCCAAGCTATTTGCTGAGAGGCATGTTGAGTCCATGGAATATTTTATATTTTGACACAAGTTGCGGAAAAGTGACCAATTTTTTTGCATAAAGTTATCACTAAATGATATATTGCTCACACAGGCCATGGGCATATGTGGAATTGCACCTCAAAATACATTCTGCTGATTCTTCTGAGTACGGGGATACCACATGTGTGGGACTTTTTGTGAGCCTAGCGCGCACGGGGCCCCCGAAAACAAAGCACCAGCTTCAGGATTTCTAAGGGCGTAAAGTTTTGATTTCACTCCTCACTACCTATCACAGTTTTGAAGGCCATAAAATGCCCAGATGGCACAAAACCCCCCCAAATGACCCCATTTTGGAAAGTAGACATCCCAAGCTATTTGATGAGAGGCATGTTGAGTCCATTGAATATTTTATATTTTGACACAAGTTGCGGGAAAGTGACAATTTTTTTTTTTTTTTGCACAAAGTTGTCACTAAATGATATATTGCTCAAACATGCCGTGGGCATATGTGAAATTACACCCCAAAATACATTCTGCTGCTTCTCCTGAGTACGGGGATACCACATGTGTGGGACTTTTTGGGAGCCTAGCCACGTACGGGGCCCCGAAAACCAATCACTGCCTTCAGGATTTCTAAGGGCGTAAATTTTTGATTCACTCCTCACTACCTATCACAGTTTCGAAGGCCATAAAATGCCAAGATAGCACAAAACCCATCCAAATTACCCCATTTTGGAAAGTAGACACCCCAAGCTATTTGCTGAGAGGCATGTTGAGTCCATGGAATATTTTATATTTTGACACAAGTTGCGGGAAAGTGACCAATTTTTTTTTTTTTGCACAAAGTTATCACTAAATGATATATTGCTCACACAGGCCATGGGCATATGTGGAATTGCACCCCAAAATACATTCTGCTGATTCTCCTGAGTACGGGGATACCACATGTGTGGGACTTTTTGGGAGCCTAGCCGCGCACGGGGCCCCGAAAACAAAGCACCAGCTTCAGGATTTCTAAGGGCGTAAAGTTTTGATTTCACTCCTCACTACCTATCACAGTTTTGAAGGCCATAAAATGCCCAGATGGCACAAAACCCCCCCAAATGACCCCATTTTGGAAAGTAGACTTCCCAAGCTATTTGCTAAGAGGCATGTTGAGTCCATTGAATATTTTATATTTTGACACAAGTTGCGGGAAAGTGACAATTTTTTTTTTTTTTGCACAAAGTTGTCACTAAATGATATATTGCTCAAACATGCCGTGGGCATATGTGGAATTACACCCCAAAATACATTCTGCTGCTTCTCCTGAGTACGGGGATACCACATGTGTGGGACTTTTTGGGAGCCTAGCCACGTACGGGGCCCCGAAAACCAATCACTGCCTTCAGGATTTCTAAGGGCGTAAATTTTTGATTCACTCCTCACTACCTATCACAGTTTCGAAGGCCATAAAATGCCAAGATAGCACAAAACCCATCCAAATTACCCCATTTTGGAAAGTAGACACCCCAAGCTATTTGCTGAGAGGCATGTTGAGTCCATGGAATATTTTATATTTTGACACAAGTTGCGGGAAAGTGACCAATTTTTTTTTTTTTTGCACAAAGTTATCACTAAATGATATATTGCTCACACAGGCCATGGGCATATGTGGAATTGCACCCCAAAATACATTCTGCTGATTCTCCTGAGTACGGGGATACCACATGTGTGGGACTTTTTGGGAGCCTAGCCACGCACGGGGCCCCGAAAACAAAGCACCAGCTTCAGGATTTCTAAGGGCGTAAAGTTTTGATTTCACTCCTCACTACCTATCACAGTTTTGAAGGCCATAAAATGCCCAGATGGCACAAAACCCCCCAAATGACCCCATTTTGGAAAGTAGACTTCCCAAGCTATTTGCTGAGAGGCATGTTGAGTCCATTGAATATTTTATATTTTGACACAAGTTGCGGGAAAGTGACAATTTTTTTTTTTTTTGCACAAAGTTGTCACTAAATGATATATTGCTCAAACATGCCGTGGGCATATGTGGAATTACACCCCAAAATACATTCTGCTGCTTCTCCTGAGTACGGGGATATCACATGTGTGGGACTTTTTGGGAGCCTAGCCACGTACGGGGCCCCGAAAACCAATCACTGCCTTCAGGATTTCTAAGGGCGTAAATTTTTGATTCACTCCTGACTACCTATCACAGTTTCGAAGGCCATAAAATGCCAAGATAGCACAAAACCCGCCCAAATGCCCCTATTTTGGAAAGTAGACACCCCAAGCTATTTGCTGAGAGGCATGGTGAGTATTTTGCAGCTCTCATTTGTTTTTGAAAATGAAGAAAGACAAGAAAAACATTTTTTTTTTCTTTTTTCAATTTTCAAAACTTTGTGACAAAAAGCAAGGTCTGCAAAATACTCACTATACCTCTCAGCAAATAGCTTGGTGTGTCTACTTTCCAAAATGGGGTCATTTGGGGGGGGGGTTTGTTCCACCTGGGCATTCCATGGCCTCCGAAACTGTGATAGGCAGAGAAGAGTGAAATCAAAAATTTACGCCCTTAGAAAGCCTGAAGGCAGTGCTTGGTTTTCGGGGTCCCGTACGCAGCTAGGCTCCCAAAAAGTCTCACACATGTGGTATCCCCGTACTCAGGAGAAGCAACAGAATGTATTTTGGGGTGTAATTTCACATATTCCCATGGCATGTTTGAGCAATATATCATTTAGTGACAACTTTGTGCAAAAAAAAAAAAAAAAAATTGTCTTTTTCCCGCAACTTGTGTCACAATATAAAGTATTCCATGGACTCTACATGCCTCTCAACAAATAGCTTGGGGTGTTTACTTTCCAAAATGGGGTCATTTGGGGGGGGGGGTTGAACTGTCCTGGCATTTTATGCACAACATTTAGAAGCTCACATCACCCACTCTTCTAACCACTTGAAGACAAAGCCCTTTCTGACACTTTTTGTTTACATAAAAAAATAATTTTTTTTTGCAAGAAAATTACTTTGAACCCCAAAACATTATATATTTTTTTAAAGCAAATGCCCTACAGATTAAAATGGTGGGTGTTTAATTTTTTTTTTTCACACAGTATTTGCGCAGCGATTTTTCAAACGCATTTTTTGGGGAAAAAACACACTTTTTTAAATTTTAATGCACTAAAACACACTATATTGCCCAAATGTTTGATTAAATAAAAAAGATGATCTTAGGCCGAGTACATGGATACCAAACATGACATGCTTTAAAATTGCGCACAAACGTGCAGTGGCGACAAACTAAATACATTTTTAAAAGCCTTTAAAAGCCTTTACAGGTTACCACTTTAGATTTACAGAGGAGGTCTACTGCTAAAATTACTGCCTTCGATCTGACGTTCGCGGTGACATCTCACATGCATGGTGCAATTGCTGTTTACATTGCTGGTCCTTGTTGGGCATATATTGTAAACTTAATTTTCATGCAGCCTGTGGGCTGAACGAAAAAAAGAGATTGATCGGTGGGTATGCCCACCATTAGAACACCTCCCTTCATCCACCCACTTCTAATGATGGGCATACATGCACCGTATATATATGCGGAAGCATGGGGGCATCCTCCCGCAAAAGTTAGGAGCAAATCGCTCCTCCGCCCTCTGCTGCCCCCACGCTTCGGCATATATGCTGAAGTATGTAACTGTGGCGGTGAAATCACCTCCGACAGCGATGGAGTCACGGCTTTATGTATCGTGGGAGCAAACACTGTTGCTGTCAAGATAAATAAATCCGTGCTGCAACTGAATGGCATACCTGCTAAGCAAATGATGGTTAACAATAAAACAAAGTAACATTACAGTATAACAGTAAGACTTACCATATCTGCAAAGCAAATACAAAAAAAACATAGTAAAAAATAAACCATTTAACGCAACCTGTGCCTAAAATATATATATGCTGAAGCATGGGGGCATCCTCCCACAAAAGGCAGGAGCAAATCGCTCCTCCTCCCACTGCTGCCCCCACGCTTCGGCATATATGCTGAAGTATGTAACTGTGGTGGTGAAATCACCTCCGACAGCGCTAGAGTCATGGCTTTATATATCGTGGGAGCAAACGCTGTTGCTGTCAAGATAAATAAATCCGTGCTGCAACTGAATGGCGTACCTGCTAAGCAAATGATGGTTAACAATAAAACAAAGTAACATTACAGTATAACAGTAAGACTTACCATATCTGCAAAGCAAATACAAAAAAAACATAGTAAAAAATAAACCATTTAACGCAACCTGTGCCTAAAATATATATATGCTGAAGCATGGGGGCATCCTCCCACAAAAGGCAGGAGCAAATCGCTCCTCCTCCCACTGCTGCCCCCACGCTTTGGCACATATGCTGAAGTATGTAACTGTAGTGGTGAAATCACCTCCGACAGCGCTGGAGTCATGGCTTTATATATCGTGGGAGCAAAGACTGTTGCTGTCAAGATAAATAAATCCGCACTGCAACTGAATGGCGTACCTGCTAAGCAAATGATGGTTAACAATAAAGCAAAGTAACATTACAGTATAACAGTAATTCCCCGTACACACGGTTGGATTTTCCGACGGAAAATGTGTGATAGGACCTTGTTGTCGGAAATTCCGACCGTGTGTAGGCTCCATCACACATTTTCCATCGGATTTTCCGACACACAAAGTTTGAGAGCAGGATATAAAATTTTCCGACAACAAAATCCGTTGTCGGAAATTCCGATCGTGTGTACACAAATCCGACGGACAAAGCCACGCATGCTCAGAATAAATAAAGAGATGAAAGCTATTGGCCACTGCCCCGTTTATAGTCCCGACGTACGTGTTTTACGTCACCGCGTTTAGAACGATCGAATTTTCCAACAACTTTGTGTGACCGTGTGTATGCAAGACAAGTTTGAGCCAACATCCGTTGGAAAAAATCCCAGGATTTTGTTGTCGGAATGTCCGAACAAAGTCCGACCGTGTGTACGGGGCATAAGACTTACCATACCTGCAAAGCAAATACAAAAAAAACAGCTGAATGGCGTACCTGAAAACAAAAAAATGATTACCAACAAAACACAGTAAACAGTAAAGTATAAAAAAATTGCATATCTGAAAAGCAAACATGGTAAAACATAATAACAATAAAACATTGCAGAACAGAATACAGTAAAAAAGAGCAGAACCATAGAGAGAGAATAGAGAGAGAGAGAACAATAAAACAACAACTATTTTTGTTTTTTTTATTTTATATTTTTTTTGTTTTTATTTTATTTATTTATTTATTTATTTTTACACTTTTTTTAGTAACTTTAACTTTTTTGTAACTGGCACCAGGTTTGGGTCTCTCAAAATGCGATGGCATCTTGGGAGACCCTGTGAAAGTGTGTCCTAGTCTGTGCAATGCTGTACCCTACACTAAAACTCAACTAGTGTATGGTAGCGTTCAAAACATTCACCGATGCATAGACCAGGATTGTCAGGACAGGAGGGACAATAATATCGGGTGTCATGCCTAAATCCGCGCTTGCTACAGGCACGACATCTTCTTTGGGGGGCTCGTTGGGTAGGGGTACTCAAGAGGACATAAGGAAAATGCCTCTCATGCAGCCGGCTTACTGCATTTGGTTGGGGAAGGTGAGGTGGAGCACCATCTGGAAACAGAAGGGCTCTTACGATCTCTTCCTGGAATTTAAGGAAGAATCCAGTCCGTCCTGAAGCTCTGTATAGCACATGAGCGTTCAGCAAAGCCAATTGAAATAAATAAATAGACACTTTTTTGTACCAGCATCTGGCCTTACGGGCAACTAGGTACGGTGCTGGTCGTTGAGGTCCACCCCTCCCATATTTTGGTTATTTTCATGGACACAGAGGGGTTTCTCCACAACACCAGTCGCCGTAGTAATTTGGGCCGTCGTGTCTGCATGAAGGGAGGTAAGAACGAAAACATTCTTATTGTCCCTCCACTTCATAGCAAGCAAATTATTACACTGCAAGCAGGCTCTCTCCTCCAGCCTAAGACGGGAATCTACAAGCCACTGGGGAAAGCCCCGGCGATTAGGTCGCACGGTGCCACATGCTGCAATCTGATGATCAAAAAGATGACTAAAAAGTGGCACGCTCGTGTAATAATTGTCCACGTACAAGTGGTACCCCTTTCCGAATAAGGGTGACACCAAGTCCCACACTATCTTGCCAGCGCTTCCTATGTAGTCAGGGCAGTTTGTCGGCTCTACGTGACTATCTTTGCCCTCGTAAACCATAAATCTACATGTATAGCCTGTGGCCCTGTCACAGAACTTATACATCTTGACCCCATATCTGGCACGCTTGTTGGGAAGGTACTGTTTGAATGACAAGCAGCCAGAAAATTTAATCAGGGACTCATCAACGCAGACAACTTGATGGGGAGTAAACAAGTCTGCAAAACATTGGTTGAAGTGATTTACGAGGGGCCGAATTTTGTAGAGCCGATCGTATCCAGGGTCTCTACTAGGACGACAGAGTTCATTGTCGTTGAAGGGCATGAACCGCAAAATCTGCTCATATCATGCCCTGGAAGCAGAGAACACGGGCATATGGTAAATTGGGTCAGTGGACCAATATGACCGCAACTCACTCTTTTTATTTATGCCCATGTTGAGGGAAAGGCCCAGAAAGATCTTAAATTCAGAGACCGTAATTGATCTCCAATCTCTGGCAAGGGAGGACTGGGGATTAGCGGCGATGTGTTGACCAGCGTATAAATTGCTTTGGTCCACAATAGATCTATAGAGATCTTCGGTGAAAAACAGCGAATAAAAATCCAGTGGCGTAAAATCAACTGTTTCCACCTGAATTCCGGGTTGGCCAGTGAATGGGGGAAGTACGGGTGCTGCAGAAGTGGTGGGTTCCCAATTCAGATTGGCGAATGCAGCAGGAAGGGCACTATGGGCACGATTAACCTGTGTTCGTCTTCTTGGTGGCAGCGGGACACTACTAGTGCTTGCCACTTTGCCAGCTTGAACTGCACTTATGGGACTCGCCACGTCACCAAGTGATACTGCAGTGCTGGATATACGACCAGGGTGTACTAGGCCGCTGGTGCTTGCCAGTTCACCAGAAGGAATAGCGGCGCTAGTACTTCTCTGCTCCATACGAGGGACCTGCGGTTCTTGCACTTCAAGGACAGAAGAAGAAGATTGGGGTCTGGTACGCCTGACCATAGCAGGGACCACAACTCCGTCGTCAAAGCTATCTGTCATGGAGCCGCTGTCCTCTACAGGTTCGTATTCTGAGCCTGAATCTGACAGATGAGTGACTTCCTCTTTACTATCTGTCATGCTCAGAAAAGTGTAGGCCTCTTCACTAGTGTACCTTCGATTTGCCATTTTGGGCTCTAAATTTAGGGGTACACTAGTGAGACTCACAGGCAAAAAAGCTCCTGACTGTTAGCGACTGATTCAAAACACTACCAAAAAACTGTTAGCGATCGCAGGGATCAGGCCTGACTCTGCGAACGCTGCAGTTATGTGTGCTTAGTGTTTTGTAAGTGTCAGTGATCGATCGATACTGCACTTGGGTGGGCTGGGCAGGGCTGGGCCGAGGGGCAAAACGGAGGTGCTAGCAGGTATCTGGGCTGATCCCGCTAACACTGCGTTTTTGGGAACCCTAAACTGCTGGGGATGCTAGTATAGATCTGATCGGATCAGATATCGATCCGTTCAGATACTATAGCACTAAGGGAGGTGTATGCTGCGTGCGTGGGTGTTAGCGGTACTGGCGCTAAACTGACGCTGCCTGGGGCGACGCAGACCTTATCTGACCCTAAAAACGTAACTTATATCACCACCGGGCAATTTGGGGTTAAACCTTTAAAGGTAATAAATGGCGGGTGCCCTAAAACTATAATAAACTATAAAAAACAAACTAACTAACCAGCATCACCCGTAACACTTATATGGTGATCGCTGGTGAAAGGGTTAACTAGGGGGCAATCAAGGGGTTAAAACCTTTAGTAGGTAGTATATGGGGGTCCCTGTCACTATAAAACACTGACAGCGAACCTATATACTTACCTCCCCAACTAGCGTCACCTGTGTCACTAATACAGCGATCAGAAAAACGATCGCTTAGTGACACTGGCGACGGGGGGTGATCAAGGGGTTAATCTTTATTAGGGGGGGTTAGGGAGGTACCCTGGACCTAAAGGGGGGTACCCCAGACCTAAAGGGGGCTAACCCTAACTGCCCTAACACTTATAACTGTCACAAACTGACACCAATGCAAAAAAAAAAAACTGCTATTGGTGTCAGTGTGACAGGGGGTACAGGGGGGGTGATCGGGGAGTGATGGGGGGTGAAAAGTGTGCCTGGCGTGTTCTACTGGAAGTGTAGTGTTGGTGTAACTTACATTGATGTGTTCTCTCCTCAGCGCCGGAACGAAAAGACCGGCTCGAGGAGGGATGACATCACTTCCTCTCCCTCTGTTTACATTACAGAGGCAGAGGAAGGATTTTCATTCGCCGGGAGCGATCGGGAGGGGGTGGCCACGAATGGATGGCCTCCCCCTCACCTCTCATCGCCTGCGAACAAATGCCGGCCGCCTCTGGCACCGGGGGGGTCCGATCGGACCCCCCACCCGCGGGAGGCAGATCACGTACAGGTACGTGATTCTGCCTGCCCGTACCATTCTGCCGACGTACATCGGCATGAGGCGGTCGGCAAGTGGTTAAGATAGAAAAACCTTCTGCCTTTACAATCACTTTAAGTTAAAAGCTGATCAGTTACTATGCACAGCTGCACCAGATTCTGTGTGCACCAGTTTTAGTGAATGCTCCCCATAGTGTCTAAGCACCAATCAAAAAAAAAGAGTGAATATTCATTTCAATTATATGATCACGTGAAAAGTAAATTTTTCTTTATACATTTCATTTGCACATGATTGCAAAAATGAAGTGATTATATTTTCAACACCTTAATTAAATCAGCCTTAATTTTTTTAGCAAATACCTTCACTCGTACAATATGCTACACCAGAAACCAGTGCACATTATTCCTAACAATGAACTTCTTTTATTTGCTTCCCTTTGGTCTGATAAATATACATACAATATTTGTGGGAAAAAAATGATATAAATTTTATTTGGGCACTGCATTGCATGACTACACAATTGTCAGTTCAAGTAACACAGTGCCATATCGCAAAAAATGGCCTGGTCATTAAGGGTGGTAAATCTTCCAGAGGTCAAGTGGTTAAAGGTGAAACAACCCTTCAGTTTGTACAAATTTCAGAATTATTATTGTGTTACTCAATGAGAGATAACAGTTATAGGCAGACAGTTTTCCTTAATGCATTTTGAAACATATCTTTGGCGAATCTATACACACCAATTTTAGGAACGTACAGTCAGTAACAATCGTGTAAACAATGTATAGGGCTTATAAAAGTGATATAAAAGAGAAAACATCTGACATGCTTATCGAAATTGAGTGTATCAAAATCAGAACTCTGTAAGGGCTCATGCACACAGCAGCGCAAAAAAAAAAGAAGCTGCTTTAACAGGCATATGAGATTTTCTCTGCCTTTTGCCGCGTACACACGATTGGAATTTCGGCCTGCAAAAGACCGATGAGAGTTTTTCGATGGAAAATATGACTGTGTGCATGCTCCATCGGACTTTTGCTGGCCGAATTCCAGCCAGCAAAAGATTGAGAGCATGTCGGTCGGAAAAAGTTCCTATATGAAAGTGTGATCGTCTGTGGCAATTCTGAAGCGGAAAATTCCTACGCATGCTCTGAAACAATTCGACGCATGCTCGTCGTAGTGTTGTATGTCACCGCGTTCTTGACGGTCATAAGTTCAGCAAACTTTTGTGTGACCGTGTGTATACAAGGCAAACTTGAGCAGAATCCCGTCTGAAAAGCCATCATATCTTTTTCCGACGAGAAGTTTGATCGTGTGTATGTGGCATAAGAAGCTAATGTTAAAACCCAAGGTATTTGTTTATTTAATGATCCAAATAGCATTAAATGTATACAAAATATAGTTTAAAATTGACTTGGCTAAGTATTTAAAAGAAAATACATACAAACTTGCATCCTCCTGTATATTCAATATTAGAGTTTAGAACCCCTGCAGATCCAGACATGACCATTAATGTCGGTTAGAGCCCCTTGGTGGTTATCATTCATTATGAAGTGTCTCAGTTGCTAGCAGTCAACTTGTATTGTGTCAGGTAGATCACAGTGGCAAGACTCATTCAATGCACAATGAAGATTATGAATAAATCATCCAGTGGACTTCACATAGCAGCCCATTATATATCACTTTATAGGTATTTTTGTTTATACAGGAGGATGCCAATTGTTATGTATTTTCCTCTAAATACTTGGCCAAGTCACATGTAAAATGTATTTTATATACATTTATTGCTATTTTGAACATTAAAGGGGTTGTAAAGGTAAAAATGTTTTCACCTTAATGCATTCTATGCATTAAGGTGAAAAAACTTTTGACAGTACCGCCGCCCCCAGGCCCCCCGTTTTACTTACCTGACGCCTCGAATCTTCGCTCCTCGTCCTCGTCAGCTTCATTGCAGCTCAGCCTGGTCGCTGATTGGCTGCAGTGGATGGATTGAAAGCAGCGCAGCCATTGGCTCGCGCTGCTGTCAATCACATCCGATGACGCGGCGCGCCGGGGGGCGGGGCCGAGTGATACAGCGAGCGGCTATAGCCGCCGGCTGTATCACGGGAGCGCGCCCGCAAGCACTCACCACCGTGCGAGGGAGCTCGCATGAAGGTGGTAAATGCTTGCGGGGAGGAGCTGAAACAGCCGCCGAGGGACCCCAGAAGACCAGGTTCGGGGCCACTCTGTGCAGAACGAGCTGCACAGTGAAGGTAAGTATAACATGTTTGTTATTTTTAAAAAAATAAATAAATAACTTTACAACCCCTTTAAATAAAATAATATCTTGGGTTCAAATATTTGGCAGTTTATATTTGGATATACCTTCCCTTTTTTCTCTACAAGAAAGACTTGAAAGACAGTAATCTATCAAATTTTGGAACAGTCCTGGTGCAGAATAGACACCAAATAGCAAGTAGACATGTGCGCCATCAATAAATTTGTTTTGTTTCGTTACGTTTCATATTAGCAGTTAATTCGTATTTCGTAATTCGTGTCCGATTCGTACAAAATACGAATTTTCGTTAGGTTAGTTAACTTATCGTAACAATTACAAACGTTCATTATGATGAATTTAAAAAGCAAAAAATACCTTTCTCAATATGGCAGTCGTCGGACTCATTATGCTCATTATGAGGGGCTCCCACCATCCCTGTGTTGTGCTGACTTCCTCCTGGGACTGTACCCCTGCTGTGCTCATTATGAGGGGCTCCCACCATCCCTGTGCTGTGCTGACTTCCTCCTGGGACTGTACCCCTGCTGTGCTCATTATGAGGGGCTCCCACCATCCCTGTGCTGTGCTGACTTCCTCCTGGGACTGTACCCCTGCTGTGCTCATTATGAGCGGCTCCCACCATCCCTGTGCTGTGCTGACTTCCTCCTGGGGCTGTACCCCTGCTGTGCTCATTATGAGGGGCTCCCACCATCCCTGTGCTGTGAATAACTTCTTGGGTTTGTACCCCTGCTGTGCTCATTATGAGGGGGCTCCCACCATCCCTGTGCTGTGATGACTTCCTGGGTTTGTACCCCTGCTGTGCTCATTATGAGGGGGCTCCCACCATCCCTGTGCTGTGCTGACTTCCTGGGTTTCTACCCCTGCTGTGCTCATTATGAGGGGGCTCCCACCATCCCTGTGCTGTAATGACTTCCTGGGTTTGTACCCCTGCTGTGCTCATTATGAGGGGCTCCCACCATCCCTGTGCTGTGCTGACTTCCTCCTGGGGCTGTACCCCTGCTGTGCTCATTATCAGGGGCTCCCACCATCCCTGTGCTGTGCTGACCTCCTCCTGGGGCTGTAGCCCTGCTGTGCTCATTATGAGGGGCTCCCACCATCCCTGTGCTGACTTCCTGGGTTTGTACCCCTGCTGTGCTCAATATGAGGGGGCTTCCACCATCCCTGTGCTGTCATGACTTCCTGGGTTTGTACCCCTGCTGTGCTCATTATGAGGGGGCTCCCACCATCCCTGTGCTGTGATGACTTCCTGGGTTTGTCCCCCTGCTGTGCTCATTATGAGGGGCTCCCACCATCCGTGTGCTGTGATGACTTCCTGGGTTTGTACCCCTGCTGTGCTCATTATGAGGGGCTCCCACCATCCCTGTGCTGTGCTGACTTCCTGGGTTTGTACCCCTGCTGTGCTCATTATGAAG
The DNA here is from genome assembly GCF_042186555.1 of Aquarana catesbeiana. Lineage (NCBI taxonomy): Eukaryota > Metazoa > Chordata > Amphibia > Anura > Ranidae > Aquarana > Aquarana catesbeiana. The sequence continues at coordinate 830,986,376 of NC_133324.1, read as the reverse complement.
GGCTTCCACCATCCCTGTGCTGTGCTGACTTCTCTGAGGAAGTCAGCAGAGGGATGGTGGGAGCCCCTCATAATGAGCACAGCAGGGGTACAGCACCAGGAGGAAGTCAGCACAGCACAGGGATGGTTGGAGCCCCTAATAATGAGCACAGCACAGGGATGGTGGGAGCCCCTCATAATTAGCACAGCCCCAGAAAGTCAGCACAGCACAGGGATGGTGGAAGCCCCCTCATAATGAGCACAGCAGGGGTACAAACCCAGGAAGTCAGCACAGCACAGCACAGGGATGGTGGGAGCCCCTCATAATGAGCACAGCAGGGGTACAGCCCCAGGAGGAAGTCAGCACAGCACATGCATGGTGGGAGCCCCTCATAATGAGCACAGCACAGGGATGGTGCCCCTTCCTGGGGCTGTACCCCTGCTGTGCTCATTATGAGGGGCTCCCACCATCCCTGTGCTGTGCTGACTTCCTCCTGGGGCTGTACCCCTGCTGTGCTCATTATGAGGGGCTCCCACCATCCCTGTGCTGTGCTGTGCTGACTTCCTGGGTTCTTAACTTCATCATAATGAATAATCGTAATTATTATGACAATAATGGAACGATATTAACAAGCATTCTTATTTTGTCCGATTCTGAATCTCCCATCGATTACCAGTACCAGTCTCCCACTCCCATTTTAAAAAAGGTCATTTTCCTAACCCTCAATCAGCAGGAGAAGAAAACCTCTGATTGGTCAACAAAACATCAGTCACGTTTCCATTGTAATGGAATTTTGGATCCGAAATTTGTGAACGATTTCATATAAAATTTGGAAGCATAGCAATTCGTATTTCGGATGCTTCCGAATGTACGAATTTTCGGAAATTCGTACGAATTTTCGATTCGTACAAAATGAATCGCACATGTCTAACAGCAAGTAGGTAGCTTTGACTGCCCCATGTAATTAGTGTACACTGTGTATATTTACAGCTAGCCGGTGATGCTTCTGTTAGGGCTAGTTTGGTCAAAATGTTTCCAATGACTAATATTGCCAATATCTATTAGGTGTTTCTGTAAACTTTATTAATAGTGCATTTTTAATCAGCACAGAATTTTTATACTTAGTACACAAATTCTGACTTATTTGTTTGGCTTCATAACAGCTACAAAAAGTGTAGCCCCTGTTGGGTGCAGTTGTAAATGCCAAAACTTTAAAATATATGATTTCTACAATGCTAGACACTTACTTTATTATATTCCAGTAGATACCCAGCAGGAATGTTGTATTCTTACAATACACGTATCTTAGAGAGAGCAGAACTTGCTTACTGCCACCTTGACTTCTTAACCTAGATTTTAGGTGATTTCATGTCTGTCTGTAACCCTGTGTCATTATTCATAGAGAAAATAATTGAGAGAAGTTTGAAATTATTTTTCTTCTACCAACTAATACTAAAGAAGCTAGGTGAGAGGCAATGTGATACAATCTTACAGACTCTATCATTGCAGCAAATAATAGCCAAAATTGTATTTTTAGCTTAAACCATATGTAAAAAACAAAACAAAAAACCCCATCTATACTACATCTTCAAATTACTTGTGCATTTCCTCTTGTTTTAGTTTTACCCCTTTAAACATTCTGCAAGCACAGAAAAATAACAGTTGATGGGCCAGAAAAATAGTGATCTCCTACCTTCTTCTTTGACACAACAACGCAACTCTGAGTTTCCAAGTACATAGTGCCAGTTCTGTCTACGTCATTTCTAATGGATTACAAAAAACACACCCTTCCCCTTATCCCCTCCTTCCTTCTCGTCCCCATAACCCCTCTTTGAGCACAAGCAGAGCGCACAGGAAGTTCACAAGATTTCTGCCAAAGTAAACAGGAATTTTTAGTACTTGTTGCACAGATGTAACAAAACACTTTAATTGGTTTAAATAAAATAATTAAGGTTAAACTGTATAGACCTTAAAGCACAAATCCAGGTGTGATGATTTCTCCAGGTTTGGAGCTGTTATTATGTCTTCACGTAGACTATACAGTGATTTCATGCAGACTTTTTCAAACTGGTGTCTTGGGGATCATGTCACTGCTCCACCCTGACAGTCATCATTTGCGGAGCAGGCCAGAAGTACAGCGAGAGCTGGCTATATGGGAAAAAAAAAACCTCTTTTATACCAGTGGCCATCTGCAAACCACTAGCAATGTCACATGGGAGAAAGTAAAGTACATCACATGGTATGCTTTACCCAGAAGTACCAAATATTTCTCTTCACCTCCAATGACAAAAAAGAGCAGTGGAGGAATTTAGGAGTGTATAAGCTGCTGCTGAAATCATCAATAATGTAAACCTTTTGCTTCGCACTGCCTGGGAAAAGTACAAGTTCCTTTGCCTGTATCTGGATTTGGATTTGGGGAAAATTTGAGTTACTTTCAGAGAAAATTAACTATGATGAATTATGTGTATCATTACGGCTCTCATTGTAAGTAAGTTGGCACATTGAATGGGAATGCTTATGTCACAATCTGTTAAAAAAAAAAAACTGGAAGACCTAAAAAATAGGTCTTCCAGTGGTTGGATCATTGGATCATGCTCCAACTGCTCCAGTTCATGTGTCCCAAGATACTCTGGATAGCAGCAAGAACATAGATTAACTGTTGTTTTTTAGGTAAACCTAGTGGCATCATTCTGTATTGTTAATGCATGGGTCTAATGTAGAATTTCAGTATTAGAAGATTTCTTAAAATGTCCTTATTACCACACGGAAGAGGTATTACTGTAAACAGACATTAGAAGTCCTGATGACATGCATACTTTAAACACACTGACACCCTAAGACCTATTGACAGGAGGTCTATTGTACAAGATCTGACGTTGAATTTCAGCAAGTCTCATTTTGGGATGAAGTTTACATTTTTGATAAAATATGATGAACTTCTTTATGCCCATATTGAATGTTTGAATGCATCACAGATAAAAATAAATCTATGTAATGAGTTTCATTGTTATTAATCTTCTTTGGAAAATAACAAATCCTCTTACTCTATATCGTTTGTTCAGTGAAAGAGTCAAGCTAATACTTCTCCCTATATACCTTATCAGAAAACATCCTTCTCATCATGCCTGCCTCTGACAAAATGTCCTCATACTGCTTACAGTTTTGCTTTGCTGTTGGTACTGAACTGTTGAGATACAGCATTTTTTTACAATCAGGTTTAGTGTAAGCTTGAAGCATAGGGAATTATTATTGGCAGCTCAGAAAAGTCACGATTAAGTGTTGTGCCACTATGTGACTATAGTTTCTGATTAAAGAGAACAAAAATCTGAATATTTAATCATAAATCACTATATTTTGCATGTTTAGGTATGAAATTTTTATATTTTTCTTTAGCTTTACTTACCTTGTCTGAGCTAGACTCAGGTTAGGCAAATGTCTGGTTCAGATTGATCTAGTAAAAGAGTGGGCATGTTCACTCTGCAAATTTAATTTCAATTTGTTATGTAAATTTGTAAATGAGGTGAAGCTAAATGGAAATTACCTTTACAAAGAATTCCAAATCATGTTGAAGAAAAAATAAAAATCAGTATATTTGCCCACACGTGGCTGGATGATTGAAAGAATGACTTCGCCTTTTGTTGTTTCTGGCTAGGAATGAACAAAATCTAGAATTTTCACTACAAACAAAATTTGATGAAACTAGAAACATTCCGGAAAATGTAAGACATTGAGCAAAAGCACTGGGGTCAATAGGTAAGCCAATTAAAATGGCTTTTAGGGGTCTTTAAGGTTGCAAAAAGCTTTAATGGCTCTTGTGGAACCCACAGGAGCCATTTATAGAAACTTTTATACATTTTTAAAATGATTTCTGAAATGTTAAAGGGGTTGTAAACCCTCAAGGTTTTTCACCCTAATGCATTATATGCAATAAGGTGAAAAATCTCCTGTAATGCAGCAGCCACCCAAAGCCCCCCTATTACTCAACTGAACCAGCGACGGGGATGAGCAAACCAGCTCCAGCCGGTGTCTTGGGTCCTGATTAGTTAGATTGATAGCAGCACAGCCATTGGCTCCCACTGCTGTCAATCAAATACAATGATGCGGGAGCCGGGGGATGAGGCCGAGTCCTGCTGTCTGTGTCAATGAACTCAGCAGCAGGACACGGGAGCATGCCCGCACATGTGCCCCGAGGGAGATTCTTCGTGGGGGCACTCGAGAAGAGGAGGAGCCAGGAGTGCAGCTGAGGGACCCCAGAAGAGGAGAATTGGTGCAACTCTGTGCAAAACCAATTGCAAAGAGGAGGTAAGTATGACATGTGTTTTTTTTAAACAAAGCTTTACATATCCTTTAATTCTTTAATTTTCTAGAACAAATTAAAGTAGTATATCTAGGTGCACAAAAAGGTGCAGCTGTAACAAAAGCCGCTGATCTCTACAACGTTGCTTGCATGGTGATTACATGGCTTTTGTATTTTTAAACAAACCCTTTTATTAGTTAGTGCTGGTGCTGAATTGCTTTGTTTATCAAAAAAGCCACGTGAACATAATGGATTTATCACTTATTTAAAACTTACTAATAGCAGTTACATTTGAATGTGTGATGACAATTGCTAAAGTAAATTGGTTGATTTTGTCCTGTAAAAAAGGATACCTGTACTAATAAACTCAGAGTACAATTTGCAGTCTTCCATGTTACATTATCAAATTTTCCATCAGTGAATGGTCATATTTACCCCATGTGGAGAAAACTCCCTTAAGAACCTGAAATGGTAATTAAAGACTCTTCATTAATGGTTGTGTCCCTTGAAATGATTGGATTCTGCAAATCACTGTGAAGTCTATTAAAGGAGAACATTACACAACTGTTGTCATTTTTTATCTTTCAAATAACCCATTACATACATTTCATCCGCAAATCAGACATGCGAATGACCCTCTTAATTGTGCTACTTAGACATGGCCAGAAGAGATTTTCTCTCCAAGGAGTTTGTTGCTGAGCCCTCTGCAAATGGAGACATTAATATTTAAACTGTCTTTAAACTCTATTATCAGAAAACATGTTTCTTTAATTGTGAAGCAATGATACTGGTACAATCATTTCCAAAAACGGCATGCAGTATACCCTGTGTTGTGTTTTTAATAACATTACTAATTCATTTTTTTCTTTTATAACTGCATTTAATTATGCCAAGTGTAATCTCAGTTCAAATAGCTGATCATTAGCTGTACAGCATTTTTGTTGGCTTTTATAGAACATGTTTTGCTTTTGATAGCTTAAACGAAAATGTGCAGATAAAAATATACCAAAGAGTAATGAGCTTAGTACTAAAAAATATATAAAAAAAGGAAAATAATGCAGCTAGATTGTATATACTTATCAAATCAAATGCACATAAAATATTTTATGTAAACATGATACCAATATCTGTATAAGATATTACCTATTACAAGACCTCACTTGCCTTCAACAGTGATTTCCCATGCAAAGGAACATGTGTTGACACATGATATCAATACATACACGTGTGGTGATGTGACACCTACATCCTGATTATAGTGGTGAAGGGTACAGTTCAGCAAAGTGCTAAAAACCCTTCATTTGTATTGAAAAAACACTAATAAAAACAACTAAATGAATCCATGGGTTTGAGTTATTATCTTAATGAATGTGCTGAAAATTAAGTTTGCAAGGAAAAAAACTATATTTTTGCTTGCACATGCTTGGGTGATGGAACCCAGCAGAGCTTAACCTTAGTCACTAGCTAGGGGAAAATTCCCTTTCAAAGTGAACATTTCCTGGCAAAGTGAACAGCCTATTTGCCTTTAGTAAATCAAACCCTATGTTTGCATAAAAGGAAAATGTTGTGTATTTTGGTAGGCACACAATGCACACTATTTATTCAAATGTTTTACGCTTGCTGGTCCATATTTCTCAAATGTGTTAAAGGTCTGTATGCAGTAAACTATGCTATCATTTACAGTAATCTTTGTCCCCATGCCTATCAGCTCTTGGGATAATTTATCAGCCACCTATGAACTTGAGAAAGGACAAGGGAGTCCAAAACAGTCCTTCTATTCCATGTGTTTGGCACAAATAATTAAAACAGAGGGCAAAAGTACTTGTGCATCCTTTTTTTTTCTCGATATCAGCACTCTCAGCATCCCATGTCTAACCTTTAAAATCTTTGTTTATTTTGCAGGATGAATGTCTCTTGCAGTGCAAATTTGGGTTGCTTATCTCTGCTAGCATGGATACAGTAGGTGCAACTACACCTTCCTTGTCCTATGAAGATAAATTAGCTAAAACACCGAACTGAAACCAGTCATTTTTTTTAAAATGCAAAAACGTTTAAAGTGTACAGAAAACTTAACAAAGAATTTCTTTTACATGCCACTCTTTGGTCTGTTAAATATACAATTGCAAGCATTTGTTTTATCTCTTTATTAAAAACACACAAGCATTTTTTTAATTTTGTCAGATATTTAGAGCTATCCTGTCAACATGTAATTCGTTATCTCAAATATTTTAATCAGTTTTCCTGGTTCTTATTAGGACTACAGGAGGGTTAGAATCTACAGTATGTAGTGGAGATTGGAGATCTGGTGGGCTTACATTAAAGTTTAGCAAAAGACAGCTGGGCAGAGCTGACATCGCTCTGTCCACAAAAAACCTGTGTATTGTCAGCCCATAACAGGACTTAAGCCTTGTACACACGATCGGATTATTGGCCAACAGAGGGTCAGACTTTTGTCCGTAGGGCATGTGCCAGGAACTTGTTTTGCATACAAACTGTACACAATTTTTGGCCAACAAACACGAATGTAGTGATGTACTAGACATACTACGAGCCGATAAAGAGGAAGTTCAATTGTCAGGCGCCACCCTTTGGGCTCCTTCTGCTAATTTCGTGTTAGTAGAAGTTTGGTGAGTGTTGATTTTCAGTTAGTGCTTTTCAGTTTGTTTCTGAATGGCCGTTCGTCAACCAACCTTGTTGTGTAATCGGAGGAGAGGACGTGCTACTATTGGCCTTGGAGTTATTGCTTTGACCCAAGTCCAGTCCAGGAACAGAAGGAGGAGGATTTCTTGGACCAAAAATTGGTTGCTTAATCGTGACTAATTATGTCATATAAAGTGCAGTGAAGTGAATGATGCGCTCTAATTAACTTTCAATCAGTGCACCAAATTAACCCAAATACTATTGGTCACAAATTAAATGTGAAACAAAATTAAATTAAACTTGTATCAAAAAATCTGGTGACGAAAAAATCACAAAAATAAGTGATGTGAGTGAAAAAAAAGAGAAGATAAAGGCCAGTATGATTTAATTATAGAGGTGATAATACTGGTGGGTGTAGTAAATTGCTAACTGTAAATATATACCATAATAATACAGCTGTAAAAATACACTTTGAATGATGGTAGCTTCACCATAGATGTTTGTACACAATTGAACCAATAATCCTGTGACATGTATAGTCCAACTCAAATCACAATATGAGTCCATTCCAACTTGCTTAGGGATATCTCACTATTTTAGGCAAGGATCCAGGAGCCAGTGACGTAGACTATCGAGGCTGGTCTGCAGCATAGATAGTAGCGGTGTGAGGAAAAAAAACACATACTGAGCAGCTGATTGTTTCCACCAGAGTGCATACCATCCAGGGATATGTGAGTGCAAGCCTTATCATGGTTTATCCTGGTTACTTAACCACTTCAATATAGGGCTTTTATACACCCTTCCTTCCCAGACCAATTTTTAGCTTTCAGCGCTCTCACACTTTGAATGACAATTACTCAGTCATGCTACACTGTACCCAAACCAAATTTTTATCATTTTTTTCTCACAAACATAGCTTTCTTTTGGTTGTATTTAATCACCGCTGTTTTTTTATTTTTTGCAATATAAGTGAAAAAGAGAGACATTTTTGAAAAAAAAACACTTTTTTTTTAGTTTCTATTATAAAATTTTGCAAATAAGTAATTTTTCTTCATAAATTTGGGCCAAAATGTATACTGCTACATATTTTTAGTAAAAATAACCAAAATTAGTGCATATTATTTGGTCTCTGTGAAAGTTACAGAGTCTACAAGCTATGGTGCAAATCATTGAAAAATTATCACATCTGATCACACCTGATGTACTGAAGGCCTATCTCATTTCTTGAGGCCCTAACAAGCCAGGAAAGTACAAATACCCCCCAAATTACCCCTTTTTGGAAAGCAGACATTCCAAGGTATTTAGTAAGAGGCATGGTGAGTTTTTTGAAGTTGTAATTTTTTTCCCACAATTCTTGAAAACTTTTTTTTTTTTTTTTGCACAAAATTGTCATAACAAGTTATTTCTCTCACACAGCACATGCATACTTGCAATGACACCCCAAAATACATTCTGCTACTCCTCCTGAGTATAGTGATGCCACATGTGTGAGACTTTTACACAGCCTGGCCACATACAGAGGTCTAACATCCAACTAGCACCGTCAGGCGTTTTACGAGCATAAATTACACATCTCATTTGATGACAAGCTATCACACTTTTGAAGGCCCTGGAGCACCAGGTCAATGGAAATGCCCACAAAATGACCCCATTTTGGAAAGCTAACACCCCAACGTATTTTGAATTTTTTTCCAGTAGTTTTTGGAATATGTGGGAAAAAAATGAAAACGCATTTTTTTTAATACAAAGTTGTCCATTTATAAGATATTTCCAACACATAGCATGTACATAGCAAAACTGACACCCCAAAATACATTCTGCTACTCCTCCCGAGTATGGCGATACAACATGTGTGAGACTTTTACACAGCCTGGCCACATACAGAGGCCCAACATTGAAGTAGCATAGTCAGGCGTTCTACATGCATAAATTACACATCTCATTTCTCAACCACCTATTACAGTTTTGAAGACCCTGGAGCACCAGGTCAATGGAAACGCACACAAAATGACCCCATTTTGGAAAGCTAACACCCCAATGTATAATCTATGAGACATAATGAGTCTTTTGAATGGTTCATTTTTTTCCAGAAGTTTTTGGAAACTGTGGAAAAAAAATGAAAATGCATTCTTTTTTTACACAAAGTTGTCCATTCATAAGATATTTCCAACACATAGCATGTGCATAGCAAAAATGACACCCCAAAATACATTCTGCTACTCCTCCTGAGTATGGCGATACCAAATGTGTGAGACTTTTACACAGCCTGGCCACATACAGAGGCCCAACATTGAAATAAATAGCAGCTTCAGGCGTTCTAGGAGCATAAATTACACATCTCATTTCTCAACCACCTATTACAATTTTGAAGGCCCTGGAGCACCAGGACAATGGAAACGCCCACAAAATAACCCCATTTTGGAAAGCTAACACCCCAACGTATAATCTATGAGGCATAATTAGTCTTTTGAATGGTTCATTTTTTCCATAAGTTTTTGGAAAATGTGGAAAAAAAATGAAAACGCATTTTTTTTATACAAAGTTGTCCATTTTTAAGATATTACCAACACATAGCATGTACATAGCAAAACTGACACCCCAAAATACATTCTGCTACTCCTCCGGAGTATGGCCATACAACATGTGTGAGACTTTTACACAGCCTGGCCACATACAGAGGCCCAACATCCAAGTAGCACCGTCAGGCGTTCTACAAGCATAAATTACACATCTCATTTCTCAACCACCTATTACAATTTTGAAGACCCTGGAGCACCAGGACAATGGAAACGCCCACAAGATGACCTCATTTTGGAAAGCTAACACCCCAACGTATAAGCTATGAGGCATAATGAGTCTTTTGAATGGTTCATTTTTTTACAGAAGTTTTTGGAAAATGTGGAAAAAAAATGAAAACGCATTTTTTTTTACTCAAAGTTGTCCATTTATAAGATATGTTCAACACACAGCATGTACATAGCAAAAACGACACCCCAAAATACATTCTGCTACTCCTCCGGGCAACCAGATCCTGTTCTGGGAACACAGAAAACCAAAAACTTTTTCTGAACTCTGAACACTATTCTGGAGCCCCTCACATATGTGAGATCCCTGTGTAGCAGGGTGAAAGATCAATCCAAGGGGTAGGCAAAAACATGGTCAACAGGCCGAGGTCAGTGCAGGTAAAAGGCAGAAATAGACGGTAGGCAGAGGCATAGTCGATACAGTCCAGGGTCAGTTCACTTGAAAGGCAAAAACATGGCAGAAAAACAATGCAGGCGGTAGGCAGAGGCATAGTCGAGAAACAGGCCAGGGTCATTTTACATGGAAGACAATGATATGGTTGGTTGAGGCAGGGAAATATTCAGGACAGGAATTGAAAACAGGGAAATGGCAGTATTAGAAATATGGGATAATAGTTTTCCAGAGTGTGATATCGCTTGAAGCATTCTCCAATGCAAAGGCCAGGTTCGGAGGGACAGTCGGGACAATGGAAGCTGGTATCTCTCCTAACTCTTTTGGTGCACATCCGACATTTTTTTTGGCGTCGTCTTCCGGATCCTGTTGGTGGAATATGGCCCGGGAAATGGCGCTCATGTAGTCTGCTGACACAATCGGAGTGAATGCTTTCTGCGGGGGATACTTGCTGATAGATCAGGGCAGTGACAATGTCTTCAATAAACTTTATGAAGGTGGTGGATGTTTCCATTGATTTTTGGTTGATTTTGGTAGATGAAAGAATTTAAAAGGGCCAAATGAAAAAAGTAAATTGCAACTTTTTTGTACCAGAAGAGGGATTTTCTTGTTGAAAGATAGGGCTGCAACATTTGATCATTTAAATCCACCCCCCCATGTATTTATTGTACTCGTTGATACAGGAAGGCTTGCGAGTGGTACCGCGTCTTCTGTGAAGTTCCACCGAGGTGTCATTGTGGATGGTGGACATGATGTACACATCTTTCCTATCCCTCCACTTCACAGCCAACACTTCCTCGTTCCTCAAGCTTGTCGATTCCCCCCTTTGAATGGTTGTGGTGACAAGACGCTGTGGGAAGCCCTTTCGGTTTTTCCTTGTTGTACCACAGGCCAAAGTTTTTTTTAGATATACGAGAAGGGTTAAACTAGTGTAATAGTTGTCCATGTAAATATGATACCCCTTTTGGAGGCGTGGGAATGCCAACTCCCAAACAATTTTTCCACTTATTCCCATGTACGTGGGACACTCAGACACTCAGGGGGCTGGAGCTGGGAATCTTTGCCTTCGTACACGCGGAATGAGTGCACATAACCAGTGGCGCTTTCACAGAGCTTGTTAAGCTTCAAGCCGTACCTCTCCCTCTTACTGGGGATATATTGCTTGATTCCCAGCTGGCCCGTGAAATGCACCAGGGATTCGTCCACAGATATGTTTTTGTCAGGGACATAAAGTTCGGCAAACTTCTTGGAAAAAAAATTATTTAGGGGGGCGAACTTTATATAGTTTGTCAAAGTTTGGGTGATTTCGGGGGGGGGGGCACTGTGATTTGTCACTGCAGTGCAGGAAGCGCATTATAATTTCGTATCGGGACCTGGACATGGGCGATGAAAAAATTGGCATATGGTGGATGGGTTTGGTCGACCAATACTTGCATTTCATTTTTTTTCGTAACTCCCATGTTGAGCGTTAGGCCTAAAAACAATTTAAGCTCCACCACTGTTAAGGGTCTCCATTCAAAAGGGCGGGCATAGCTGGAGCTGGGGCTGGTTGCAATGAATTGTTGGGCAAAGAGATTGGTTTGGTCCACGATGCCTTGAATCAGTTCATCAGGGAAAAATAAATTTTAAAAATCCATTTGGGAAAAACCTGCAGTGTTGACCTGCACACCTGGCTGTGCTGTAAAAGGGGGGATCGTGGCTGACCCTGTGGTAGAAGGCAGCCACAATGGGTTTTCCAAGGCATCTGGAAGCTGGGTTTGGGCCCTAATTCTTTGGCGTGCACTTGTACTGGGCCTTTCCTCCTTGGGTCTAGCAGCGCTTGTACTGGGCCCCTCCTCCTGGCACTGGCACTGCTGGTAGCTGCCTGGTGTTCAGACCATCGTCTTTTTGGACAGACTGCTTCCTCCTCTGATTCGGATCCTGATGTGCTGCCTTCGGGGGTCTCATATTCCGAACCACAATCGTAATCAGAACTGAGCGGTGAGTGCTCCCCATTGCTCTCATCAGTCAGACTGAGTATTTGGTATGCCTCTTCTGGGGTGTACACCTTTCTGGACATAGTGGCTGACTGGCTGTATGTACTCTGGTGGCAGGTACTCTGGTGGCAGTTGGTGAGGTGGTGGGTACTCTGGTGAGGTGACAGGTACTCTGGTGGCAGGTGGTGAGGTGGCGGGTACTATGGTGGCAGGTACTCTGGTGGCAGGTGGTGAGGTGGCGGGTACTCTGGTGAGGTGGCGGGTACTCTGGTGAGATGGCAGGTACTCTGGAGGCAGGTACTCTGGTGGCAGGTGGTGAGGTGGCAGGTACTCTGGTGGCCGGTGGTGAGGTGGCGGGTACTCTGGTGGCAGGTACTCTGGTGGCCGGTGGTGAGGTGGCGGGTACTCTGGTGGCAGGTGGTGAGGTGGAAGGTACTCTGGTGGCAGGTGGTGAGGTGGCGGGTACTCCTGATGGACAGGTGCTCCTGATGGACAGGTATTCCTGATGACAGGTACTCTAGATGACAGGTACTCTAGATGACAGGTACTCTTTATTAAGGGGGGTCAATCTGGGCACAGTAGTACATATGTGTATAGTACAATGTGTAACTCACTGTTAGCTGATCTCCTCACACTAGATCGGTATGTGAAGAGGAGAACACAGCAACAGCAGTTACACACAGTGTTTTGTTTACATTAGTGACCGGCTGTGATTGGACACAGCCGGTCATGTGGTAAAGAGCCATTTCATTGGCTACACTGATCTGGGCTGAGCTGTATCCATGGGAAAAGCCTCAGCCCCGATCGCCGCTCTGCACGCCACCGGAGGCACGCGCGGACACTGTGCACGCCGCTTCCCAATGCCGCTCTGCATAGTGACAGGTCCGCCGCTCCCGAAGCTCCGCCGCCGCCGCTTCCATACCCCCATCGGGGAACGGCTTTGTCCCGAGGGACATGACGGAACCCCGATCGCCGCTCTGCGGGCCCCCCCAGGAGTCCGCAGTAGCGGCGCAAAGCCAAGGCCGTCATATGATGCCCACCCAGGATGGGAGATCCCATCTGTGGGCGTCATTCGACTATGGCTGGGTATTGAAGTGGTTAATCACTGCGCAATGATGTCCTTTCTTTGCTTTATTTCATGAATTCATCTGCACCTGAGAACGGTACCAATATCCTAGCCTAAAATAGTGACAAAGATATCCTTAAGCAAGTTGGAACGGACTCATATTGTGATTTGAGTTGGACTATACATGTCACAGGATTATTGGTTCAATTGTGTACGAACATCTATGGTGAAGCTACCATCATTCAAAGTGTATTTTTACAGCTGTATTACTATGGTATATATTTACAGTTAGCAATTTACTACACCCACCAGTATTATCACCTCTATAATCAAATCATACTGGTCTTTATCTTCTCTTTTTTTTTTCACTCACATCACTTATTTTTGTGATTTTTTGGTCACCAGATTTTTTGATACAAGTTTAATTTAATTTTTTTTCACATTTAATTTGTTTCCAGTAGTATTTGGGTTAATTTGTTGCACTGATTGAAAATTAATTAGAGCGCATCATTCACTTCACTGCACCTTATACCCTCACCAAGGTGCCTGATCACCTTCAAATGAATGCAGCCTAATTATTTAGTTATTTTCAGTCACTCTATTCAAATATTTTAAATATTCATTTCAGCGCTTTGGTATTTTTAAAATTTTTGGCATAATTATGTCATATGCCTTTGCTGCGGGAGCTCCAGGAGAATAATCAGGATGATTTTCGGAATTATCTCCAGATGACGGACCCCTGCTTTCACCAACTCTTGGCATTGTTGACCCCCTATATTAAGAAGCAGGACACATGCATGAGGCTTGCCATTACTCCTGAACAAAGGCTCATAGCCACCCTGTGGTACTTGGCGATGGGAAGAAGTCTCCAGGACCTCAAGTTAACCACTAGGATTCAAACCCCCCCCCCCCCCCCCCCCCGGCTCTGGGACTCATTATTCCAGAGAACTGCTCAGCCATTATTCAAGTCTCGGAGAAGGACTATATTCAGGTAAGTTTTTTCCTTTAACATCACATTCTATGTATTTAATGTTTGCTAATGTATTGTATTAAATTCTTGATTCCATAATTAACATTATTGTAATATGCTGTGAATGTCCTCTTTGTCCCATGCATGCTGTAAACTTTTCCTGCTCCTTTTTTGGCCTACATGCATATTTTCCCACACTAACCTCCCCAGCATGCTATCCTGGGCCCATACACACCTAGCCTAGTAACTTAACAATGTTTTTTGTCAGCTACATTTTTGTGCTTACCCTAAACACCCCCTAAAATGTGTCCAAATTGTATTGTTGTCCTCCAATTTAGGCAGAGTGCAAGAGGCAATTTTTTGGGGCCCAAACTCATTTGTAACCCTCCCTCCCCTCCAAAATGCTAAATCAACAGATACAAATACGCTATCTGCTGACTTTGCAAAACCCATACACACTATCCCTATTTGGTGGTCATATTTCTGGATGAGTTCACCAAAGCATGTAGTGCAAGGGCCTGCCTGATTACCTTCAAATTGTAACGCAGAAAGTTTTTGTCTCCTATTATCTTGATAGGTTATTTCTGAATGTCAAAATGTGCTGCGATTTGGACAATGTGTATCCATGTTTTTTGATTAAAAACGAGGGTTATTGACCGGCTTATTACCTGCAAATTGTGCTACATCCTATGATTAAGAATTCAAAACAAAGGAAATTCCCCTAGTGGACTTTAAAGGCACATATGGAAAAACGTAGAGAAAAAAGTATAGTATGTAGACAATAATTTATTCATTGCAAAAACATCATAAAAACATCAATAACATTATAACAAATAATGAAAGGAATGTGATTCATGCATTTGTACATGTATGAAATATTGGTACCAATGTACTTGCACCCGACGCGTTTCGGAGTTGTTTTAGCCTCCTTCTTCAGGGATGGATGTAAGGTTTCTAAATTAAGAATAGTGTATTTAACAGAGAAATAATGAGTATATGTACATATCAGACCATAAGGACATAAGTACAAGTTCTATTTTTATATCATTTACACTTACATTGGCATTATGTAGGCTAGCTTCGCATTCCAAAGCAGTTTAAAAGCAAAGGCGCTGACACTGTCTGCCCATCCAGCATGTTTCCCAATTGTGATAGATAAGGGTTAATTGGCATACCCAGAATGTTAATACTTCATGCGTAGCAGATGAAAATGGCTGAGTATGAATATATATAGATAATTTGATTCCTCACAATTGGAGGAAAGGCCCATATATATAGGGCGTAAAGAAATTTTGGATCTGAAGTTCCACTGAGGCCAAATGCGGATCCTGTAAAATGTGAAAGTATAGAAGTATGTAGTAACCAGCCAAATGGGTCTACTTGATTGTAAAAAGAAAGTCTTTTAGTAGTGAAGGTATAACATACCTGATAAGACTACTGTAGAAGATTCAAAAGGAAATGAGGAAAGTGGTTGATGTGCACTGAATATATCTCGGATAGCTGGAAAATATTAACACAAGGGGGGAGGGGGATATGGGAATCTTATTTAAGTGAATGTGTGGTTTATCCAAATGAAATTCTTGACAGTTTGAAATGTAAATATATATATATATATACTTCAAGATTTTATATAATCCAGGTGCAACTAGAATTTCCTTAGTTACGTGGTAGTAATTAAATTGATTAAGTAATATTTAAATCAATGAAGGAGGGGGGGGAAGAAGGGGGGGAAGGGGAGGGGGGGGGGAAAGGGGAAGGGAGGGAGGGGGAGAGAGGGGAGGGGGGAAAAAGGGGAAGGTGGGGGAAAGGGGGGGAAGGGAAAAGGGGGGGGGGAGGGGAAAAGGAGAGGGGGGGAAAAGAAGAGCAAAAAAGTCCCAATTGTAGTTAAAGAATGGTATCTTCTAGCCGCAGCGGTACAAATGTGAATGATAAATATATGGGGGTTTAAGTAGAGGCATAGTTTCAGGATTAGTATCACTTACTTTGTATTGCTAGACTTCAGCTCAGACCGACAGCGTCCTGCACACAGCAAAGGACTCTCGGTGTGAGCAGTGCCTGAGTATATAAAGCCCTCCCCACCAATCAGATGTTGGTGTAATAACCAACAGCTGATTATGGATGGTAGAGGAGGGGCGGACGTGCTTAGAATGGCCCCCCGGGTGGAGCGAGCGCGGCGCATGCGCGAGCACCCGCGATGAGACGTGGCCGCGCCTACTACACCCGCCGACACGTCTGGCTTCCCCGGCGGACTGCGCATGCCCGCCGGGGTCGCAAGATGGAGGACAGTGTAAACAACACTGTATACTCACACAACGCCGCCATGAGCCAGGGTCGCTCAGGCGGCTTTGTGTGCCAGGCAAACTTCAGATCGTGGATTGGATTTAGTAAACATAAGCACAAATACCGTGCATAAATACAAAAATATAAAGAAATGTTATGAGTTTATCACAATTAACGGGGAACACCGCTGACTGGCAGTATTTTACAGGTTGGGATTGTGCATATAGTCAAAAAGCAAGTTATAAATAATAACCGGAATAGGTACATATAAGAATTACATTGCTCAATAGATGTTATATAGGCTGGGGTAACAGATATTAAAGTTGAATAAATACACAACTTATATTCCTGGGGCCTAGAATATATACACTAAGTAAGCATGTACATAGTAATAATTTTATCATAATTTCCAGGACATGTCACTAAGATTTAACATGCAGTGAAAAACCGTTTACAGGTTGAGATTATATATGTAATGAAAACACTGGTTATAAACACTAACCGAAATAAGTACATATAAAGGTTACATTACTAGATGGATAGTCTATGAGCTGGGGTAAAGAATACTTAATAGGATTTCATTTCTGGGGTCTAGACTAAATAAAGGCAGGATACATTAGGCACATGTATATATAGTCTACACTTGGAATATATATTTTATATATCTCATGGTTATATATAGGGGGGATAGGCGAGTTGGGGTGACATACAGGGGAGGGAGCAATGGTACCAAAGAGAAAGGTGTTTGTATGGTCAAAGGGCAAAATGGTAGCCCAGGTTTATAAAGGTAGTCATCTTGTTCATTGTTCTCTACCACCTGACGAGAAACCTTCAAGAAAAGGCTTGAACCAGATGGTTTCGTTCAAGCCTGGGGGTTGGGTAGCTCTTAGGTTGTATATCCAGTGGGATTCCAGCTGTAACAGTGTCTTGTTCCAGTCACCTCCCCTAGACCCCGGGTGTACCCGGTCCAGAATAAGGAATTTAATCTTTGGGAATTTGCCCTCATGCACTATTGTAGTATGTCTCCCAAGTGGGAGGTCGGGGTCACAAGTTTTCAGGCTCAATATGTGTCTATATGCTCTCTTCCAGAATTCTGTTTTCGTTTTTCCTATATAAAAACATGTACATTCGCATAGGAGTAAATAAATCACCCCATATGTTTTACAATTAGCGAAGTGTTTAGGATGGAAAGGCTGGCCATTCAGAAGGGTCGGGTTTTTGTCTGTGAGCATGTATTTACAGTAGTTGCAGTCTCCACATCTAAAAGTTCCCTTATACTTGCAGGGTGTTTTGTCTACTTCCCCCTTGAATTCACAAATCTATCGATGTATACGGACCACATACTCGGATGGTACCGATACATCGATGACCTCTTTATCATATGGGATGGATCGATTGATCTCCTTCAACAGTGTTTGTGTAGTAGTGTAGTAGGTGTAGTGTAGTAGTGTAGTGTAGTAGGCGCAGCCACGTCTCATCGCGGGTGCTCGCGCATGCGCGGTGGGAACTTGGTGGCGCTCGCTCCACCCGGGGGGCCATTCTAAGCGCGTCCGCCCCTCCTCTACCATCCATAATCAGCTGTTGGTTATTACACCAACAGCTGATTGGTGGGGAGGGCTTTATATACTCAGGCACCGCTCACATCGAGCGTCCTTTGCTGTGTGCAGGACGCTGTCGGTCTGAGCTGAAGTCTAGCAATACAAAGTAAGTGATACTAATCCTGAAACTATGCCTCTACTTAAACCCCTATATATTTATCATTCACATTTGTACCGCTGCGGCTATAAGATACCATTCTTTAACTACAATTGGGACTTTTTTGCTCCCCCCCCTCTCCTTTTCCCCTCCCTTTTCCCCCCACCTTCCCCTTTTTCCCCCCTCCCCTCTCTCCCCCTCCCCCCCTTCCCCCTTTTTCCCCCCCTCCCCTTCCCCCCCTTCTCCCCCCCCTCCTTCATTGATTTAAATATTACTTAATCAATTTAATTACTACCACGTAACTAAGGACAATCTAGTTGCACCTGGATTATATAAAATCTTGAAGTATATGTATATATTTACATTTCAAACTGTCAAGAATTTCATTTGGATAAACCACACATTCACTTAAATAAGATTCCCATATCCCCTCCCCCCTTGTGTTAATATTTTCCAGCTATCCGAGATATATTCAGTCCACATCAACCACTTTCCTCATTTCCTTTTGAATCTTCTACAGTAGTCTTATCAGGTATGTTATACCTTCACTACTAAAAGACTTTCTTTTTACAATCAAGTAGACCCATTTGGCTGGTTACTACATACTTCTATACTTTCACATTTTACAGGATCTTCAGGAGCCTCAGTGGAACTTCAGATCCAAAATTTCTTTACGCCCTATATATATGGGCCTTTCCTCCAATTGTGAGGAATCAAATTATCTATATATATCCATACTCAGTCATTTTCATCTGCTACGCATGAAGTATTAACATTCTGGGTATGCCAATTAACCCTTATCTATCACAATTGGGAAACACGCTGGATGGGCAGACAGTGTCAGCGCCTTTGCTTTTAAACTGCTTTGGAATGCGAAGCTAGCCTACATAATGCCAATGTAAGTGTAAATGATATAAAAATATAACTTGTACTTATGTCCTTATGGTCTGATATGTACATATACTCATTATTTCTCTGTTAAATACACTATTCTTAATTTAGAAACCTTTGCTAAAACTTACATCCATCCCTGAAGAAGGAGGCTAAAACAACTCCGAAACGCGTCGGGTGCAAGTACATTGGTACCAATATTTCATACATGTACAAATGCATGAATCGCATTCCTTTCATTATTTGTTATAATGTTATTGATGTTTTTATGATGTTTTTGCAATGAATAAATTATTGTCTACATACTATACTTTTTTCTCTACGTTTTTCCATGTTTTTTGATTATTACACTTCTTACCTGTCCACTGGGCTGCCAATAGTGTAAGTAAGGAGGGGCTGGCCAAAGTATCCCACATTATTTATGCAAAGAGCTCTCACTGAAGTGGAGAGGGTTACCTGTCCAAAACATCTACCAATTACCTCCCCCCACCATTTTTAGAATGGGCCACCAGAGGGGGTGAGGAATCAGATACGCTGATCTTACACTTTTTCAAAAAAATGTTGGCTTTTCAATTCCTTTATTTTTTTGGAGGCCAAAATATTGCCAGAGTTGGCCACATTTAAGAGCACATTGTCACTGTAACTACAACAAGCATTGAGCATTGAAATAATAAGCCACACATTGTTTAGTTAAAAACATTTTACTCAAAGCACATTCACATGTGCATTTTAAGGTTTTAAAACAAACCAACATCTTGATGTATAACATGTATGTTTGCCATTATTTTGCCTTTTTTGTGGCTAAACAGGCATGTTCAAAAACATAAGATACACATCCCCAACTCAGGGACTTACAAAGTTCGATTTTAGTAAAGTGAAGGCCAAATGAGACATTAATATCCCAAGACTGTGTGGCTGTTGCCTTCCTCAGATGGGGTGATCACACCCCTCTCAAAGCCAAAATTTAAAGCCACATACATGTAGAGGCCAAACTATTAAATGTCCCTTATGATCCCCTGCCAAAAATGTGTGTACTTCCAAACATGTTATTTTAAAAGCCCCCAAAACACACAGTGTGTCAACATGTGCTATTTCCCATCACGGGGTATCAATTGATGCGTTTTGGGGGTGCAACCTCTTCCTCATAACTAAAGTAGGTCAGAGGAAGCGGTTGCACCCCCGAAACATGTCCATTGATACCCCATGATGGATGCTAGCATATGTTGACACACGATGTGTTTTGGGTCTTTAGCAAACTAGATGTAGGGAAAGACACACATTTTAGGCATGGGATCATTAGGGAAATAAGAATGTTAAGGCACAATTTCTGGGCAGCTTCAATTTTTGGCTTTGCTATTCTTAAAACACAGAAAGATTACAATTTACATTACTTAGAGTAGTGTTTCCAAACTCTCTTTCTCAAGATGCAAACCCAGGTCAGGCTTTCAATAATTGTTGAATTTGGCACAGGTGATGTTGTCATTTTCAATGTTAGTAATTTACACAGTCGTTTTTAGACTGAGGAAAATACAGAACACAGGACCTGGTGGTGCACCTAGAGGAGTGGAGTGGAGATACACTGAGTTCGGAAACTAAACGTTCTCATTTAAAAGTTAGAAAAACATGGTAAATATTAAAAGTGCAAACAGGAGCCAACAAGTGGAACAAGAAAATTCCGACCAGGCAAGAGGAAATTAGAATTTGGCAAGTATGTCTACATATTTTCTGATTTGGTCCTTTGTTCGTTGCACCGTAATTTACACAGTCGTTTTTAGACTGAGGAAAATACAGAACACAGGACCTGGTGGTGCACCTAGAGGAGTGGAGTGGAGATACACTGAGTTCGGAAACTAAACGTTCTCATTTAAAAGTTAGAAAAACATGGTAAATATTAAAAGTGCAAACAGGAGCCAACAAGTGGAACAAGAAAATTCCGACCAGGCAAGAGGAAATTAGAATTTGGCAAGTATGTCTACATATTTTCTGATTTGGTCCTTTGTTCGTTGCACCAAAAATTCACCCTTCAAAACGGCGATGACTTTATCTAAAATGCTGTCCTTTTGGCTGTTGGGCCTTTCGTAATTGTGCAGCTTGCAGTTGTAGTCGTGCTTCTCTAGGATGCGCACCATCTCCACCATCTCACCCTTGCTCATGGGGGTTGCTTTGTGCCTCCTCTGAGCTCCACCACTGCAGGGATGCCTGAAATCCGCTGCTTCTGCCATGTTGTCCCTTCCGAATGTTCCGCTGTGTGTGTCGCATGCAGAAGAGAGATGGTCATGCACCAGCGCCATGATACACTGAGAGCGGAGTTTGACGCATGCGCAGTGTATATAAAGCCAGAGCGCACGGTTGATTTAATGACCGTAGGAATGATCTTGGAGGGAAGGACGTTCTCTCGCAAATGCAAGAAAGGAGCCATAAAACGAAGGGACAATTTGAATTCGGGGCATAGGTGATTAGTGGCCTCTACTGCTTAGATTGAGGCCTATATTGGGACCAGCTTATGAGTTAAGCCAGACATTATGGCTTGTCTTGTGTTCTGTCTTGCAGGCATCATATCATTTATCATGGTGGATCAGCGCCTGATTTTTTACCACAATTCATCGACCTGTACCAGGAGCTGCCCCGTCTCTGAAAGGTCAAGAGTCGAGATTACTCCAATAAAATCTTGAGGAAGGCAGCATTGGAGAAACTGCTCGAGTTGGTGAAGCCTCTGTAACCCAGGACAGACATCAACTATGTCAAGAACAAAATTTCCAACCTAAGGAGTACTTTTAAAAAGGAGCACAACAAGGTCAGGGACTCCGAGAGATCTGGAGCAGCAGCAGATGATTAATATGTCCCCAGACTGTGGTAATACAGCCTGCGGTTTTTAACCGACCAGACAGAACCCAGGCCATCACTGTCTAAGCTCACTTCGACATCTGCTGAGGCCACAGCTCCAGAGGTCCACACAGGTCCTGCTACACAGAATGAAGATGTGGAAGAGCCCAGCTTGACCCAGGTATAGCATTGTTGAACATATTTGTATGAAAAAATACAATGATGATAACTAGACTTTATTGTTCAAATATTTCTGCCTTAACAGAGTGGTTTCCATATCAATAGACAGTAGTACCCAAAAATGATTTGAACAATAATGAAAAATGATGGGGTCAGAATGATAGTCTTTGCTATTTGTCCACATTCAATTTGCAACAGTGAGGAGATCAAAATTGTGTGTGATTGATGACCAAACCCTAAAAAAAAAAAAATCAAATTATGTCCCATTTTCATACACAGGAGCCCGTGGCCAGCAGCCAGACGGAGTCCCAGATCCCTCCCCTACGCCCTCCTGCTAAAAGGGCCAGGAAGAGCAGGAATCTGGACAAGGCTACAGCTTCCATCCTCAGCCAGGCCACTACTGCCATCTGTACTGACCCAGATAAGTGTGAGGGATTTGGCGTGGTGACAGCCAATAGGTTAAGGGGGATAGCCGGTGACCAGAGGAGAAGGTGTCCTGCATCCTGCATCTCCTCAACAGGGGGGCGACGGGCGAGATCTATGCCACCACCCACCTATGTGATTTTGTGGGCTCACATACACAACCTCCACAGCAACCCCACCCACCACAGCAACCCCACCCATCACAGCAGCATGGCGGTCAATAGCAATACCAGTCCCAAGACCCCCAACAAGGCCGCTGGTCTGGGGATTTTCACCCCTTCCACGCTTACTAATTATTATTTCACTTTTTGGTTGAATAATGATTTGATTTGTTATATTTTCTATATTTTTGGATGTATAGAATGCACTTTTTGGTTAAGTTCTATTGGCAGATAGCATGTCTAATTTTATTTGTTTTCTTTTTTTTTATGTACAATAAAAAAATTGTGTAGAATAATACTTGGCTATGTGCTTTACTTCAAATGACAGTTTGGGAGTAGGCCAGTACATTTAAAAAAAAACTATGTAAAATTAACAAGGGACACCAACATAGTTGTATCTTTAAGATTAAAAAACTAGAGGATAATGGTGTTGTGGTAACTTGGCCAAAAAAATTTTCAAATATGTTTGCCATAACTCCATCAGTATCACTAGCAAAGCAGCTTCATTATTATCCCATTAAAGAAGAGAACTGTGCGCTGCATTTCGACAATTCATAATTTGCTACGTCACGAATGTTAAATCTCCATGACGAATGCTAGTGTTGACTAGTTCTGTATTTTGTGCATACACCTCAATCATTGTAGTAGTATGGACATATACATATCTAGATCTGAGAGATCTTACAACAAAGAGGTAGTTCGTTCCGCAATACACATTTATTAATAGGGTTACATAATCTATAAAAAGTACACACCCAACAGTATTTACAACACAATGTACAGTGTGGGTCTCCTGGCTTACATGGTATTTACAAATTACCCACAACACCCATATTTACAGTACAGTATAAAATACAAGTATATTAGATTACCTGTTCACTTCAGGTCAGCCCATGGTGACTGCTGTCTGTTCCCACACCAAAGAGTGAGTAAGCTTGGTCACAAAGCATTATATCCCCCCCCTCCTTTCTGTAGTGTGGCTAATATAATTCTCCCTAATTGGTCACTGTACCTAGTAAATGTATATTGGGCACAGCCTGATTGGATGAGTCAAAGAAGGCTGTTGTTTACTACCCAGGGAAGATGTTAACAGGGAGAACAAAAGGCCAACCTTTGAAGTTGAACTAATTACAATAACACCAACACAACACTCAGTATTTTAAATATATTTCCCTCTAACTGAAATATATTTCTAATTGCAATATTTTACAGCAATTAATGGAGATTTCACATAATCCAATAAGGCAACAGATGGCCCCTTGTGGCCAGTTGAAAATATGAGACTCGGCCACACCTAGAATAATGGTTTATGTGCAATCTCCTTCAATATCTGGCACGTTTGACTTTGTCCTCTGAAATGAAATAAAACTCTTTGAGAAGAAAAAAAAAACTTTTAAACTCTCCATCTCTACAGTTCACACTTCTGGATCCCTGTATTGGTAGTCATCACTTGTTCTGGATGTCATAAGTCCAAAATAGAAATCATGAGAAACGGCACCAAAACAAAACAATAAGGAAAAAAAAACAAAAAAAACAACATGAGGATCCTTGTTCTCAACAGTCCAATAATAACAATAGTCCGATAATAACAGTATGAAAGTCCATAAGGCGAATCTGGTCATGTTGCCCTTGCTTCTGGGACGGCCTTCACTGGTGATTCCAAGTGGATACAGCATACAATAATAGTCTGGGGACCAGCTTTTCCTGGCTTTCTAAGATTATACTTTATTAATGTGGACAAAGGTAGAGAAATAAAAACACAAGTACATTTAAAACATATGCATTCAACTGAATGCTTGTCTGGTAAGTCTGAGCCGTAAGGACCTTTGATTAGAATTGTCATAGATATACTGCGACATACTAATGAGACCCCTTTCCCAGTGACATGTGTAACAATTTGAATGGTTACGCCTTTCAGCCAGGTGTCTGATTTTCATCCCCCCATCTTTCTTCCTCCATTGTCATATGCCTGCAAGTACCTCTGCCCCACCTTCTGTGGAATACCACGTTGTGTGTGCGTGTATGACCCTTCACGTGTTCCAGGGAGTTTTGTTGCCATCGCAACTCACCACTAACTCCTTTTACTGAAACTGTGTTCCGTTCAACCTTGGCTGATGCCAAACCTTTGGGCATATAGCTCCATCCTTGGTTACCGTGTGTAGCTACTGTATGAATCCTGCCTTTAGCAGGCTACGGAAGAGGTCATCACTTTAAGAGTTCTCCGTGCAGATTAGGCAGTGTCGCCTACGCAGACAAAAATAACTTGATTTCAGAATACAGATAAGTGTGATGTCATCAGTCACTAGTGGCTTCAGGAACAATCAAACTAAATTACTCTTAAGTACAATTGTACTATACTCCCTGCTATTTGCCAATCACTATGAGTCTCACCAGTCCCAGTATATCTATATGATATTCACACAATGCTCTTTGAACTTGGTTATGGCACAAAAAAGAAAACTGACCAATAAACAAAAAAAAATAATTGATCAATGACCACATATGATGACTGCCCAATATTAGAACTGTAGAGAGGATTGTATGTCACATATACAAAGAAAATAGTCACATGACTGTTGCTAACACCCAGGTGTTACTGTCATAGTTGGTTATAGCTACAATCACATACATTTATTACAATAACCATTATCCAATGTCGAAAGAGAGAAGAAAAACTGTTGGAACTTGGTCCATCCCCAAAATGCTGTAGGGAAGCTTTAATATTCTATATCAACATTTCTAACCATTTTAAATGTTCTCCATATAATGTTCCCCCCTACTCCCCTATTTTTTTTTTATTTGTTTATTTATTTCACCCTAGTGACACCAAACTCAAGAATCACCATACAAAAAATAAATAAATAAATAAATAAATAAATAATACTATAGGAAAGAAAGAAAAATCGTAAACATTAAAAAAAAGAATTAAAAAAAAAATTACAAATCGTTCTTCCCCCCTTTGTTTTTTTTTTTTTTTGTAAAGAAAAAAAAATTACCGTTAAGAAAAAAGAAGAATAAAAATGAGAGAAAAAAAAATGTAACAAATTAAAAAAAAAAAAAAAAAATTGAATCTGTATTCTGTCAAAAAAAAAAAAAAAAAACAACATTGAAACTGCCTTCAAACATTGTAGATATTCAAAAGGCAACACCCTCTGTTGGTGGTGATTAACATATTAATTGACTCTCAGTGCAAATCTATTTGCACGTGAATCAGGCCACAAGAACTTGTATTACAGAGAGCAGGATCTCTGTTAAAAAAAAAAAATGTTTAAATGTTTTTCTTTTTAGAATTTAGTTGGGCCTGACTGCAATTAATTGGATTCAAGGCTTCTCCTTAAAACAAAAAAAACAAAAAAAAAAATTATGTTTTAAGGTCCTCTGTCTGTGTTTCAAAGTACTTTGTCCAATCTGGGTCCAATCATTTGTCCTTGTCTGTGTATTTCTCCTAAAATACAAAACTCAAAAATTAATAACACCTCACTGTACCTCTCTGAGAGGTTCATAATGGACTAAACTCGTAGTGGATGATTGGAACAGACTTTCAGCTGAGATAATGCGTCCATCCACAGTAAGTACAGTCGAAAATGTACAGACACACCCACATATCTGTACTCTGACAAACAAAAAGTTATAGGAAAACCTGGTGTGTTTGTAAGTACTTAAAGTTTACGAAGACAACCTGTAGACATAAAACCTTTACACATATTAACAGCACATGCGTCAATTTGGAAGGACAACCAACACCAGATCTACTGAATCCATAAGATGCCACAAGGTGCAAAGCAATGCATTGTTATGTATTTTCCACGTATTAGAGTGAATGAAACTTCACTCTAAGCCACAGAAAAGGAAAAATTATCAAAACAAAATCCCTACAGTTTCTCAGAGTTATAGGGATGGAGATCTCTTATCTGTGCACAGGTTATTTATTCGCGAATACATATAAACTTGTAAAAAAAAAAAGTATTAATTTAAACTGGTACCAGTATTGAGCTCATTACACACGAGAAAAATTAATAAAATAATCATAAACAGTACAAAGCATGCGCATTAGTGTGATCACACTTGTTGGCTATAAAAACAATGGTGAGTACACCCCTACAAAAAAAAAATCTTTCTTTACACATGGACAGTTCATACCCATGCATTCCATCACTCAGACACACACATTCATTTAGATTGAACCCATACATCCTGGATAGAGCTTTGATAAATCGCAAATGAATTGTTATGTGTTTACGCAAACAGGAGAAAGGAAACAAAAAAAAAACAAACAAAAACCAAGAACACCAACCAAAAACAAATACATAAATAATAAATATATAAAATGAAGCAAGAGTAGGCTTCTGTACTAAACACTACTTGTACCCTATACCTTTGAATATTTATGGCAGTCTTCTGATCCTTTGGGGAAGATAAACACCTGTATTACTAATAACCATGTTTGAATACCTAGCCTAATATACATTACCTTAGGTGTATGTATTTATGTATAAATACATTTATATTGATACACCTGATTAATATGTAAATACTTTTTCATGAGCTCCCTGCACCTGGAAAATATAACTTAGACAAAAGTTATTACCCTTTTCCCTTTCTTTCACACCAAGAAAACAAACACTGCCACATTGTTACATTTACATATTTACATTGGTATATGTTCACTGACATTCACCCTTGGATCTGGTGAAAACAAATGACTCAGATCATAGACATCTGAATGACACATTAGATCTGGTATTTCTTTTGCTTTTTCTAAATTGCTTATATTTAAGGTTTGTTCCCAGTAAGGTGAAGTCCTAGCAGATAGCATAGATAGGTTGGCCCCCCCTCCAGTATTTTCTGTTTGAATGGAACAGATGGTTTTCTGTGGGACCTTAACAATTTGATCAAAAGATTGTTTTATTTCTTTCAGTTCTTTCCTACACTGTACCACATCTGCATGGCATGCTTCATATTTTACCTTAAGAACATGTTGTGATGTTTCCATTATTTTATTGGTATTTTCCCAATTATGAATATGTGACTTCAGTAGTTCAATCTCATTTTCAAGAGAAGTAATTGTGCTAATTAACATAACCTCTTTCAGAACTGATTTCCTGTGCTGTAATCTGAGATCACTTTCCATGGAATTTACATTCAAAGGGGAGCATGAGGCTATTTGCCTTTGACTAGTACCTGGGGGGCCATGCCTATAGATCTTATCTTTGGAGGCATTGTAATTGTAATGGTGCCTCTTTCTGTTTGAAAAGGTGGCAAATTCTCCTGTAGTGTGACTTGCTAAACAGGTTTTGTTGTTTGCACTCTGGTGATAAATCTTTGATTTCACAGAATTAGACCTTCTGGCTACATGAAAAAATTTGTGCATACAGTCCATGATGCATTGATATGAATCTTTAAGGGGATTTATAAAAAATCCACATTTAATTTTAAATTTTGGATGGGCATTAGCTATTAGGAGGGTTTTGTACTCTGGGTCCTCTCTGTGTACGTTTCTCCGTTTGCCTACATAGTAAGCTGACCATAGCCTCTTTGCATAAAGAAGTGGGTTCTCATTATTTTCCTGTTTTGTTCTATACGCTGCTTTTAAGCCTAGGTCAAAGGGATATATTATTTTTAGCAATTCATCTACAGTTTCATTGTAATCTGCTCTTCCTTCTTTAACATGGTCTGGTAGGGAAGACCATGTGTCTAAGTTAACGGTTAATAGTAAAACTTTAACCTGATCTCTGGAGTTGCCAACTCCCAGCAATTTACATCGTTGCAAGACATTATCTGCATGAAATGTTATGTGCACTCCTGGCAACAGTTTGCCAATATTGTTAGCTACAAGTAGCACATTTTCTAAAGACTGTCTGTCCTCCCTATCCATCTTTTGTGCTGTGCTCTCAATTCCTGTTGATATGCATACATACAGGAAACAGCTCTCTTTTTTTTTTTAAATAGACTGAATCTTCATGCATAGAAACATTGGGCAACAGCTCTTTCCATCTCCTTCTAATGCATCTGGACTCTTCATGTACCAATTCTATATTATATTTAGCTTTTAACAAAAGTTATGTGTTCCTCGTAGGCTCCCTATTAATTACACACTGTAGAACACCGCTATTTCTTATAGCCCATTTCTATATCGAGCACATAGAGCACCCAATGTTCATTTTTTTAGCATTCAAATGAAAAACCCTTTCAAAGTGTGCCTTTTGTAGATATTGCAACCCCTTGAGATATTGCTGAAAGAGACCACCAAATTTTTCTGTCCATTCGCCGGTCGCCATTTTGTTGACTAGTTCTGTATTTTGTGCATACACCTCAATCATTGTAGTAGTATGGACATATACATATCTAGATCTGAGAGATCTTACAACAAAGAGGTAGTTCGTTCCGCAATACACATTTATTAATAGGGTTACATAATCTATAAAAAGTACACACCCAACAGTATTTACAACACAATGTACAGTGTGGGTCTCCTGGCTTACATGGTATTTACAAATTACCCACAACACCCATATTTACAGTACAGTATAAAATACAAGTATATTAGATTACCTGTTCACTTCAGGTCAGCCCATGGTGACTGCTGTCTGTTCCCACACCAAAGAGTGAGTAAGCTTGGTCACAAAGCATTATATCCCCCCCCTCCTTTCTGTAGTGTGGCTAATATAATTCTCCCTAATTGGTCACTGTACCTAGTAAATGTATATTGGGCACAGCCTGATTGGATGAGTCAAAGAAGGCTGTTGTTTACTACCCAGGGAAGATGTTAACAGGGAGAACAAAAGGCCAACCTTTGAAGTTGAACTAATTACAATAACACCAACACAACACTCAGTATTTTAAATATATTTCCCTCTAACTGAAATATATTTCTAATTGCAATATTTTACAGCAATTAATGGAGATTTCACATAATCCAATAAGGCAACACTAGTTTACAAGACCGACAGCTTCCGGCTTGTCTTGCTTCTGAGCATGCGTGTTTGTACTTTGGACTTTTGTGTGACGGACTTGTGTACACACGATATGAAAATCTGACAACAGAACGCTGTCTGCCGAAAATGTACTAGTCTGCCATCCAACATATGTTGGTGGAAAGTTGAACAACAATTGTCTGAAGGAGCGTACTAACGGTTCGGATTTTAGGTAAACAGTCTGTCATCACACAATTCCCTGCTGAAAATCTGATCGTGTGTACAAGGCTTTAGGAGTGCATTTCGGCAAATCAGAAAGGTATTTTTCTATGTACAGAGTCTTTAAAGGGGTACACAGGGGAAAATGCATATATTACAGAGATTGCATTTATTTATTTATTTATTTTTTTGCTCTGACATACATCCTAACAATGACACTTATGCAGCGTACACACGATCGGACATTCCGACAACGAAATCCTGGATTTATTTCCGACGGATGTTGGCTCAAACTTGTCTTGCATACACACGGTCGCACAAATGTTGTCGGAAATTCCGATCGTCAAGAACGGGCTGACGTACAACACGTACAATGGCACTATAAAGAGGAAGTTCAATATCCAGTGTGCCACTCTTTGGGCTCCTTCTGCTAATCTCGTGTTTATCTCGTGTTAGTAGAAGTTTGGTGAGAGACGATTCACACTTTTCAGCCTCGTGCTTTTCAGGTCATTACTGCTCTTCAGTTTGTGCTTATGGGTTCGTATCTGGTTTTCAGTGCGCGTAGTCAGTTCGCATCTGGTTTTCAGTGCGTATTTTTATAGTACGTATTTGATCTTCAGTGCGTTCTTGTCCACTCTGATTTTCAGCTCGCTCTTCTCAGGCTTTTCTGATTTTCAGTGTGTTCTGTTAGTTCGTTCTGACCAGCCGACCGTTTTGAAGCCATGTTGCGGGTACGTACTCATCGTAGAGTTTGTGCTGTGCAGGGGCTTGGTGTTGGGGTTCTTACCTTGACCCAAGCCCAGTCCATGAACAGGGCGAGGAGGAGTTCATGGATGAAAAATTGGTTGCTCCAGTGTAACCAATTCTTGCATATGCCTTTGTTGCAGGAGATCCGTGAGAATAATCCTGATGATTTCAGGAATTATCTCTGGATAACGGACCCCGTTTTTCACCGTTTGTTGGCTTTGCTGTCCCCTTATATTACAAAGCAGAGCACCTGCATGTGGCAAGCCATCTCTCCTGAACAAAGGCTAGTCGCTACGTTGCGGTAATTGGCGACGGGGAGAAGTCCCCCAGGACATCAAGTTCTTGACAGGCATCTCCCCCCAGGCTCTGGGGATCATTATTCCAGAGACCTGTTCTGCCATCATTCAGGTCCTACAGAAGGACTATTTTAAGGTAAGATTTCTCCTTTAACATCACATTCTATGTATTTAATGTTTGCTAATGTATTGTATTTCTTTCATCATTCCCTATTTACCATGATTGTAATATGCTGTGAATGTCCCCTTTGTCCTCATGCATGCTGGAAGTTTTTAAAGTTCCTTTTTTGTCCTTCATGCATATTTGCCTTCACTAACCTCTCCAGCATGCTATCCTGGGCCCATACACATCTAGCCTAGTCACTTAACAATGTATTTTTGCCAGCTCCATAGTAGTGCTTTCCCCTAAACACCCTCTAAAATGTGTACAAATGTTATTTGTGTGCTTAAATTAAGGCAGAGTGCCAGAGGCTTTTTTTTGGGGTCCCAAACTCATTTGAAACCCTCCCTCCCCCCCAACCGCTAAGTCAACCGATACCAATCCTCAATCTGCTGACTTTGCCAAACCCATACACACTATACCCACCTCTTTTGTGGTCAGATTTATGGAAGAAATTCAGCAAAGCATGTAGTGAAAGGGCCTGCCTGAATACTTTCAAATGGTACTGTTTAAAATTTTGTTCTCCTATTATCTTGATAGGTAATTGCAGAATGTAAAAATGTTCTTGAATTTGTACAGTGTGTATTTATATTTTTGTATTATGACACTTCTTACCTGTCCAGTGAGCTGCCAATAGTGTAAGTAAGGAGGGGCTGGCCAAAGTAACACACATTATTTATGCATTCAGCTCTCAATGAAGTGGAGAGGGTTACCTGTCCAAAACATATCCCCACCCCCCTAAAATGTTTACAATGGGCCATCAGAGGGGGTGAAGAATCTGATAAGTGGATCTTAGATTTTTTTCTTTAAATACTCCTTCAAGTAAATGTTATACTGATGTTGGCCAAAAATGTTTGTGACTAATCTGCTTGCAATGTTATGTGCAAAAGTACTCTTTTTTTTTTCTTGTTTCACTTCACAGTTTCCTTCAACGCCACAGGAATAGCAGCCTGTGGCTTCTCAATTTGTCCAGTGGTGGGACTTTCCCAACTGCGGAGGGGCAATAGATGGGAAACACGTCCACATAGTCCCACCCCCCAACTAGGGGTCATACTATTACAACTATAAGGGGTTTAATAGTATTGTGATGTTGGCGGTGGTGTCGGCGACATATGAGTTTCTCTATGTGGACATGGGGAAGAATGGCTGGATGTCAGATGGAGGAGTCATCACCCAGACCGAGTTCTACGGACGGCTCCGGAGTGGTGGCTTGGGATTGCCACCTCCTGAAGACAACGTGGCTGGTCTGCCGTTCGTCTTTGTCGCTGATGAAGCGTTTGGCTTGGGTGATCACCTGATGCGGCCATTCCCCATGAGGATCTTCACCCTGGACCAGAGGGTTTTTAGCTACCAGCTGGCCAGAGCCAGAAGAGTGGTGGAGAATGCTTTCGGGATAATGGCCAGCCGGTTCCATCTATTCCTTATGCCAATCAGCATGGCAGAATATAAACTTAACCATATAATCCTTGCATGCTGCATTCTACACAACTTTTTAAGTTGAACTATGAACTACCCTGTTTCCCCCAAAAATAAGACCTAGCGTGATTGTCGGTGATGGCTGCAATATAAGCCCTACCCCCAAATAAGCCCTAGTTAAAGTCCTTGTAGGTCTTATTTTCAGGGTAGGGCTTATTTTCGGGGAAACAGGGTAGGGCTTATTTGGGGGGTAGGGCTTATATTGCAGCCATCACTGACAATCATGCTAGGTCTTATTTTCGGGGAAACAGGGTATGTGGCCTCACTTGGGCCTGAGGCTGGATTTCAAGACCAAACCTTGATGGCGCTTG
Organism: Aquarana catesbeiana; assembly: GCF_042186555.1. Classification (NCBI taxonomy): domain Eukaryota; kingdom Metazoa; phylum Chordata; class Amphibia; order Anura; family Ranidae; genus Aquarana; species Aquarana catesbeiana. The sequence continues at coordinate 830,953,677 of NC_133324.1, read as the reverse complement.
AAGCTGGCCATCCTGGTTTGCCCCCGCAAAGCACCCACAAGGTCCGTATAAAATATATGGAGTACCTTGTGGGTAGGGGGGCCATTGATATCCCAGAAAATGTTTAAGAAACATTTTTCAAATACATTTTTATTTTAACCTGAAATAATATTTCCTTTGATTTACTGCTTGTGTTTCTTTTAGCTGTCTCCTAGGTTGTCCAATGGGCTTTTCTTTTTTGACATTTTCTTCAATAGTGCAAACGTAATTTATTTGCTACATGAGGTGACAATCTCTTCTTCAGCTAACTATTATGTTGTGGGTCTGCTACACACACATTGTTTTTGTTGTTAATGTATGTAATGCATTACTGATAAAAATATTCATCATTTTCAGCACCATGAATTATTTTTTTGGAGTGACGAAAATGGCATGATTGTGGCAAATTATAAAGCACCATGGGGGTTATTTACTAAAGGAAAATCCACTTTGCACTACAAGTGCACTGCAAAAGTACACTTGAAAGTGCACTTGTAGTACAAAGTAGATTTGCCTTTAGTAAATAACCCCTATTGTCACTGTAAACACCAACTTAACCAAAAAAACTGCTATTGAGTGTTGAAAGAAGAAGCCACACATTGTTGAGTAGAAAACTTTTTACTCTGTGCACATCCACATGTGCGTTAGAAAAGGGCTTTTGAACAAACCAAAATATTTTTTGAATAAAATTTTTTTGTTGGAAAGCAGAAATATCCTTTTTTGGGGTAAACAGGCATGTTTAAATCCATAAAACAATACACAACTCAGGAACGTACAAAGTTCAACTTTGATAAATTGAAGGAAATATCAGACATTAGTATGTCCAAACTGTGTTGATCTTGCCTTCATCAGATGGGGTGATGTCACCCCTGTAAAAGCCAAATTTTGAAGATGCACACACATTGAGAGTCAAAATGGGGAATTCCCTCTTGATCCCATTCCTAATGTCAACATGTGCTAGCTCCCATCATGGGGGATCAATGGACATGTTTAGGGGGTGCAACCCCTTTCTCTCAGCTACTTTAGTTACGAGGAAGGGGTTGCACCCACAAAATGAGTACATTGATATCCCGTGATGGCAGATAGCACATGTTGACACACTGTATGTATCTTCGAAATTTGGCTTTCAATATTTTTTTAAAAAGTTAGAAAAATATAAACAATTTTAATAATTTTGGTGTGTTTTAGATTCTGCCTAAAACATCAATGATGTTTTTGAGTCTTTTTTCAACATCATTGATGTCTTCCTTGATCTTCTGTAAATCCCTATTGCACACCATCATCTCCCCGATGAGGATGTGTGCACTTGCTCTTGTGAAATGTGTTTCTTCTTCCACAACATCCACATAACCTAAAATAAAAAAAACACACCATGTATTATAAATATGCAGGCATACATCTATTACCTGAAGCTGTGTTCTCAGACACTCACCTGTTGTGGTCACTATTTCGCCCAATTCATAAACCTCTCCTTCCTCCACATCCTCAGGTTGTGGTGTAGGGATTTCACCTTCTTTAGGAGTTTGTGGGTCCCTAGTGTCCTTTGATGTCCCGAGTCTTTTCTCCCCTATTTGAATAAAAAAAAGGTATACTTAGCACACAGATATTTGAGGCCAGAAATAGTAATATGAAACATTGCTTGGAAGTGTCATCCAATTGTCTGTTTTGGCAGAGTTCCAAGCTGAAGACATGATTTTTTCCCTTTCTTAAAGCTGGAATACTTACCTTTTTTGGTAAAGTATCACACATGTAGAGACCCCTAGTATCCACTGGAGCACCTGTGTGAGACACCCTACAAAGTTTGTTCTGGTGTCCCACACTAGTGCTCCTGAGTCCAGATGTGTAAACAGCTGCTGAATGTCCTCTCCTTTCACTGAATCAAGTTTGCATTTCATTCTAGTTACAAACCCATCTAGTCAACAATGTACTAAACTTCTTTTAATACAAATAGGCATGACCAAATGTAGTTAACCTGCATCTGCAAATAAAATCGTATTAGTGGGCGAACGAATGTTGTTTACTACGAACGTTACTGTGCCCACGAACCTGAAAGTTGCCATTTTAAACTGTACAGCAGTAAATAAAAGCACATGGAGCAGCACGAACGTAATAATAATAATAATAGGAACACATGACTACTTACTTTTTTGCAGAACTCTTTTGATCCTTCTGTACTGATCCTGCTCCCTCAATTTCAGGTCTGACCAACGTTTCCTCAGTTGATCCTTGGATCGTCATACCCCAAAATTCCTTTCTCACATTTGGGTTGCTGTACGGTCCATGCTTCCCATCATTGTTGCAGTTGCAGCCAGGAGGTGCCGGGCACAGTAGCCTGACGTAATCCCAGGTCCCTCCCCTCCGCCTTCAACAAAAAGGCCCAGGAAGGGGAGGAACGTGGAGGAGTCAGCACTTGGGTTAATTCGGCAGGCTTCTGCGGCCCTCAGAACCCCCCCCCAGTCTTCTTGAGGTCTATGCCTGCATGGCTGCCAACAAAATGCAGGAAATGGAGGTGGGCTAACGCCTCATTTGTGAGGAAGTGATATATATGGCCCTAAATAAGGGGTTGAGGGGCGAACTCACAAGCAAAACCTACCTGTGTGAGTTGGACCATCCTCCATCTCCACCTCCACCTCCTCCACCTCCTGGCCCAACACCAGAGCCACAGCCTGGAGGCAAGCGTGGAAGGAAGCGTGGAAGGAAGACAAGAGAATGATGGCCTGGGTTCGGTCTGGTCTGGCAAAAGACGCAGGCTGTTGTATGACCACAGGCTGGAGACGTATATGTCGTCTGCTGTTGTTCCTGATCTCTCAGAGTCCTGGACCGGATTGTGTTCCCTATTAAATGGACTCCTCAGGCTAACAATTTTGCATGTCAAATAGTTGATGTGTGCCCTGGGGTACAAAGGCTTCACTAATTTCACCAGTTTATCCAGCCTTGCCTTCCTCTTTATTTTGTTATGACCCCTTAATAAATGTCTATTTTTTTTTCACAAATCATTGACTATGTGTTTTAATTAAATAAGGACAGTTTGCTTGTGAGTAGGCAGGTACATTTCAAAAATACTATGTCAAATTAACAAGGGACACCAACACCAAACAACCTCCTTGAGGTTAAAAAATTCAAGATCATAATGGTGTTGCGGTAACTCGACACACAAAACGAAAAAAATATTATAGAGATCACTAGAAAAAAAAAAACAGGAGATCTTGATTTAAAAAAAAAAAAGGAGATCACTATAAACAAAAATTATAAACATTATTCTGGAGATCTGGCAAAAAAATAAAAATTATTATTCATGAGATCATAAGAAATAATAAAGAAATCAGAACTCTGTGTGAATATCAGCAGCAAAACAACTTAATTATTCTAGCATTATAAAGAAGAAGAGAATGCGTTGCATTAAAAGATTAAAAATTTGCAGTGTGACTAAAGTACTATCTCCATTACGAATGCTAGTTTTACCAGACCGAGCGCTTCTGTCTCGTAGTTGATTCAGAGCATGCGTGGAATTTTGTGCGTCGGAATTGTGTACACATGCTCAGAATTTCCAACAACGGATTTTGTTGTTTGACAATTTGAGAACCAGCTCTCAAATTTTTGTTGTCGGAAATTCCGCCAAAAAATGTCCGATGGAGCCTACACACGGTTGGAGTTTCCGGCAACAAGCTCACATCGAACATTTGTTGTCAGAAATTCCAATCGTGTGTATGCGGCATAACTCTTTCAGCCCTGTCCAGTAAGCCCCTTGATATATCATGGCACTGCTTTTAGCATTGGAATGTGCTACCCCTGTATTCAGACCCTGCCCATGCTTTGCACCTCAGTGAATTCCTGTGCATGTGAGCGGAAATACAACTGTCAGGGACCTGCTGGCCATAGTGCAGCAGATGTGCAAAGGCAGAGGCAATTACGCATGAGTGGGCACAATTTCACAAATACCCTTCCTGACAGGCATGTTCAAGTGATTGTGCGAATGCCTATGCGCATTCGTGTGCGCACTCATTAGCACTGGCGCCAAAATGACATATATAAGGATGGCAGCTGCACTAAGGCCTTTCAGGCTTATCTGTGGCTTTCCCCTGCATCCTGTTCCTGTGCCAGTCCTTGATCTGATTTTGACCCGGCTTCCTGACTACCCTGATTCTCACCTATACTGACCCCGGCTTGCCTTGACCTTGATTTACCTGCATCTGCTAGATTCTCTGTTGCCAAACCTCTGTCTGAACTTTGATCATTCTTTGCTTGATGTCTCTGATGTATCTGATCTTCCATGTATGACCTGGCTTGTCTGACTCTGCACCAGTCTTCTCAGCCTCCTCCAACCACTGCATATCTGTGTCTACAGTACACCGGCACCTGCAATGTGCCCGCATCTGCAGCCAACCAGTAGCCTCTACTACTGCTGCCATCTGCTTCTCCTGCTTCTCTGCTAAACGAAGAACATTGCAGGCACTCCTACCTCACGATGCTCTTGTGGATGCTGTTGCAACCTCAGAGGTCCTTGAACCGGGGCTGTATGAGAGGCCTTCCTCTGCTCGCCAGGCTCTACTTGAAGGTACGTGACAACAACACTTAATCCCTTGCTACACAGAACAGGCTTCTTTTACACGGGCTGTTGCAATCCAGTGGTGTGTTGAGCAAAATGGCCACCGGTTTAAACTGTGGTGGTCGAAATCTCTTGAAATACCTGGTCAGAGGAGCAAGTCTGCCAAGCAGTGATGGTGTTAGTTACTAATCAGAAAGTGTTCATACTAGACCTGACAAGGGAACAATACGCCTCTGTTACCAATGTGTTGTTAAAGTGGAGAAGGGGTATCCCTGCCTACTCCCAAAGGGCTAGTCTGCAGCTGACTATTTATGTAAAAGCCTGCCTGGTTCAGCTGAATGTGTCAGACATGAACCCAGAGAGTTGACATCAGGCAACTCAAACAGAAGGAGCTGCCTTACCAGCAGGGCCCATAGTCATTGCCACTTTTGGAGACTTTGTGGCAAAGTGCCAAAAGAATACCCCAACATACAATGGGTCTGAGTAATAAAGAGCCTTTTCAGGGAAACAGGCAGTGCCCGTCAGTGAGTAGAATTTTGAGGAATGCCTGGAGCAAGACATGCAAGCTTAAGATGAATGGGTCATTCCTGAGGCCCAAAAAAAAAAAAAAACGGAATCACTGAAGACTTAAGGGGGGCTTCCTCAGAAGCTATCTGCAACCTGATATTTGGCAAGCAGGATTGTACTGCTTATGACTACTTAAATATCATACAAGATGTATTTGGGGGAATAGAAAAGGCCTCTAACCTCATGTACCATTTTGAACATACCTGCCAAAATGAGGGGGAGAAACTGTCCGATTACATGAGGCATTTTGACAGGATAATGCATCAGTTCTTACCTAAGAAAGGCATAGATCTCAGATCAGTAGATGAGGTTCTGGCACAACAGGTTTTAAGGGGAGCTCAGGTCTAAGATTCTTCCATGGTCCAGTTGAAAACTTGAGGGGATGATGGAGTCTTAAAGTACCCTGAACTAACCAGGACCGCACAAGAAGAAGGAGCCATGTTGGAGAGTAAAAATCATAATCTGTCACTGAGGTCAGAGTGGCTAGTGCAGCCAGTGGCAACCCAGAGATAGGGCTCTTGAAAATCCAGATGGCCCAGTTAATGTTGATGAATACCCTACTGTGGTCATATTGCCTGGTGAGAGTGTTCCAGGGCTTAGTCCATGCTCAAACTCCGTGGCTGTTCATGTTAAGAAACCAGTGAATCAAGGGGCCTTCTTTAACTGCGGAGGAGCGAGACACTACTGACACAACTGTTTAAGCCCACCATAGTCTGAATGTTAGTGCCAGAATCTGCAGTAAAACTTCAGAGGAAAAAACAGCAGAGGCCCCCCCTGCTGTTTCTGAGTGATTTTCCAACCCATGCTCCTTGACTTTGGGTAGGCAGTCCGTAAAAACAATGCACACCAATCTTCTGAAGCTCTGTTGAGACATCAGCAAAACCAAACGCCAACCAATGAATTCAGACCACAGGATCTGCTGTCCTAGCTGCTCCGAGCAAAATCTCTAAAAATTTAGTAGGGCCCTCTCCCATGTGCCAGTCCAAGTAGAAGGCATCTACACAAAGGCCCTCTGGATACAGAAGCCCCATTGCTATAACAGGGCTTTTACAACAAACACCTTAAACACCTACACCTACAGATATTGGGAAAGCTAGAAATTTGGTGTATTGGTACCCAGAAGTTCCGCTACTTGGGTACCTGTTAAGGGAGCATAGTGTCATACAAGTCAATGGAGGCTAATGGAGCTGCAGACTTTAATATCCAGGATTCCTTACACATAAGGGGAGGAGAGGACAGAGTTTTTTTCTGAGCAATCTACTGGAGATTGTGGAAGTCTTACAGAAGAAGGGAGAGAGAGCAAACCTGCTTCTGGCGCCTGTCTTTAGGCTTAAAAGAGAGAGCCTGAGGACTGAGCCTTGTGAGTTATCTGGAGTGTCTAAATCCATTCACACCAGAGTGCCAAGAGACTGAACCAATGTGAGCCTCTTGTGTGCAGTGGACCTGGAGCAATGCAGACCCATTGCTGGGGTGTCTGTACCCACACCAGGGACCAAAGGACCGAGACCCTAGGAGTTCTCCTGCCTTGCCAAAACCCAAAGCTGGACTTCTAGAACAGCTGACTGCCAAGCATATGGGATTAGACCTCTCATCTGCCAGTAATGAGTGGAAATACACTTAATCTCATGGTACACACAGAGACTATTCTTTACTTAGCAGCCCAGCAGCCATCTGCTACACACTCTAAAAGTCACAGCTTCACCTAAAACACCTTACAGAAGGGCCCCACCAAAAGCCAGGCATCTCTGACAATTAGACACCAGGTACTTTGCAGTCACATTCAAAGTAACCCCTTAGCTAGGAACAAATATGCCCACCCACTATCGGGGCTGTATGTGTAGTGTACACACAAGGACATTTATGTTCTTGGATTAGTTTATGCCATTACTTTGACCAACACTTTAACCCTGTTTGGTTTAACATTGCCACAGTTAAATTCTTTGCCAGTTAATAGGTCCATGATAATTTATCTAGTACAGTATCTCAGTGGGGATCGAGCAGTTTAGAGAATCGTGCAGAACAGAAAACCCATCACCACCAGCAGGTCCTGTGGGAGTAAGAGCTGGAGAGGGTATAGTAAAGTTCTGCTTAAAGCTAACAACAATTTTTCTGTTGCTGAAGTTTGTCTGAGTGTTTGCAGAGTTCCTCCTGCAGTTGAAAAAACATCAGAAGCTTTCCCATGTGCAACTTTCCCATGTGCAGTTACAAAATGCAAAAGGTTTCAAACGTTGGTATCAACAACAATATCATAACAGGCAGCTTGCCTAGTATAACACCATCTCTAAACTATACCAAGGAGAGTATTGTTCAGAAAAAGATTGTTTTCCATACATCTATTCTGGGAAAGTTAGGTTCCAGAGAATACTGTTGCAGTAAGCAAACTTCAAAGAATAGAAAATGTATACCACTGAAAAACTATAGTAGTTGAGGAACCTTAGACTTTACTAAGTAATTATCTAAGCTGTCACTATACATTAACTAATTTGTCACAATCAAATATAACATCATGCAAATGATGTGTGAGCTTATAGCATGCCGCTCTAACAATGGCCAAATTAACACTTTAATAAAAGTGTTTTAAGAAGCTCATTGTTACAGCCCTGAGGTTAAGATACTGGAGTGATTACTGATGAGCCTCTGTGTTACAGTAAAATACAATAGAAATTTCAGATCTGCTCATGTAGCAGAGATTAAAAAATAAAGCCAAACTATACATTGCTTTAAGGCTGATTTGAACTAGTTTGCCTATTATACTGAGACTACATTTTCCTAAGGGAGGCACAGACTTGAAAAGATCAATTCTTTTATTATGGAGTATAATATATTGTGTTTTCCATTTTGTCTTGCCCTATTTTTTTTTGCTTTCTCTTTATATAGCATTGCATTGATTTTCATGCTGGATTGCTGTTTCGCATTTTTTTTTAAATTTCTTTATAAAGGTACCAGCTTAGACATAGATTTTGCCATCTAATAAAAGTATACTTGCCATATGCTTTGAAATTGTTTCAAAATGAAGTTACATAAAGTGTGCATATGTATTCTAGTTATGCCCTGTAGAACCCTAAGACAGTTTAAATTATTTGATTTTGTTCAGAATTTTTATAACTAATTATAAACGCTTATATTGTGCTAAAAAGTTGCTGGCTGGTATAATAAAAACACATGTATACACACACACTGACAAATTTGTTGAAAGCACAGGTGCACAGCAGGGTTCTGGGTCTAGAAAATGCCCACACTGTAATTCATGCCATTTGCAGTAAATGAAGTCCAGTAGTTTATTGTGAAAGATAGTGCATGTGGGGAGGCTTCTAAGTACTGAGAAGAGCAGGAGGTCAACAGAATCAGTAAGAACAGTAATAGCAGAGAAAACAGCTTATTATGATAAAACATGGTGCTGTTATGGATATAGCTACATATAGTATAGCATAATCATTCGATGGTCCCCTGCTATTTCATTCTATAACTGACACTGCAGTGCACCCTGGTAAAGCCATTACTAAGACTATTCCATTCTGAAACACAGATTATCACTGCTGCATAGTAACCAATTATCTGCATGGCAATTTGATGTCTCCTGCAATATATATATATATATACACAATATCTCACAAAAGTGAGTAGACACCTCACATTTTTGTATATATTTTAATATATCTTTTCATGTGATAACACTGAAGAAATGACACTTTGCTACAATGTAAAGAAGTGAGTGTACAGCTTGTATAACAGTGTAAATTTGCTGTCCCCTCAAAATAACTCAACACACAGCCATTAATGTCTAAACCACTGGCAACAAAGGTGAGTATACCCCTAAGTGAAAATGTCCAATTGGGCCCAATTTGCCATTTTCCCTCCCTGGTGTCATGTGACTAATTAATGTTACAAGGTTTCAGGTGTATTGGTCACTGAAAGTTCCACATGGCACCTCATGGCAAAGAACTCTAAGGATCTGAAAAAAAGAATTGTTGCTCCACATAAAGATGGCCTAGGCTATAGGAAGAATGGCAAAACCCTGAAACTGAGCTGCAGCACGGTGGCAAAGACCATACAGCGGTTTAACAGGACAGGTTCCACTCAAAACAGGCCTCGCCATGGTCGACCAAAGAAGTTGACTGCACGTGCTCAGCATCATATCCAGAGGTTGTCTTTGGGAAATAGACGTATGAGTGCTACCAGCATTGCTGCAGAGGTTGAAGGGGTGGGGGGGTCAGCCTGTCAGTGCTCAGACCATATGCAGCACACTACATCAAATTGATCTGCATGGCTGTCATCCCAGAAGGAAGCCTCTTCTAAAGATGATGCACAAGAAAGCCCGCTAACAGTTTGCTGAAGACAAGCAGACTAAGGATATGGATTACTGGAACCATGTCCTGTGGTCTGATGAGACCAAGATAAACTTATTTGGTTCAGATGGTGTCAAACGTGTGTGGTGGCAACCAGGTGAGGAGTACAAAGACAAGTGTGTCTTGCCTACAGTCAAGCATGGTGGTGGGAGTGTCATTGACTGGAGCTGCATGAGTGCTGCCAGAATTGGGGAGCTACAGTTCATTGAGGGAACCATGAATGCAAACATGTACTGTGACATACTGAAGCAGAGCATGATCCCCTCCCTTCAGAGGCTGGGCCGCAGGGCAGTATTCCAACACGATAACGACCTCAAACACACCTCTAAGACGACCACTGCCTTGCTAAAGAAGCTGAGGGTAAAGGTGATGGACTGGCCAAGCATGTCTCCAGACCTAAACCCTATTGAGCATCTGTGGGACAACCTCAAATAGAAGGTGGAGAAGCGCAAGGTCTCTAACATCCACCAGCTCCATGATGTCATCATGGAGGAGTAGAAGAGGACTCCAGTGGAAACCTGTGAAGCAGTGCCACGCAAAATATTGACACTTTGTGCCCAATTTGGACATTTTCACTGACGGGTATACTCGCTTTTGTTGCCAGAAGCTTAGACATTAATAGCTGTGTGTTGAGTTATTTTAAGGTGACAGCAAATTTACACAGTTATGCAAGATGTACACTCACTACTTTACATTGTAGCAAAATGTCATTTCTTCCGTGTTGTCAAATTAACCTCCTTAGCGATAATCCTGAGTGTGGCTTGGGGTGAATTTTCAGTACCAAAAGCGGTAACCCTGAGCTACACTGGGGATCGCATCGCAGGATCCAGGCAAAGTTACTTACCTTGTCTCCAGGATCCTGCGATGTCTCCCCGCTGTGTGTGCAAGCTGTCCTCCGCCAAATCTATCACAGTGCCAAGCTCCGTTGCCTGCGAGCGTTTTCCGGAGGATGGAGCACGGCGCCGAATTAAAAAAAGTTAAAAACACATTACACATACAGCACACTGTAATCTTACAGATTACATTACTGTATCACATTATTTCACCTCCTTTTTGTCCCTAGTGGTTTGTCCAGTGCTCTGCGTGTGGTTTTATATTATATATACTGTGCCTGGAAGATTGTCCATGGCAACCAAAAAGTGTCCCTTTACATCAAAAGCAGCTTTAGACCTGCTAGAAAACAGCAATAATAAATTAGAATCACTTGCAGAATTGAGTGATAGTGATTTATGGGGAAATTCGTCATCAAACACTGAAAGTAATTACAGCTGAGCAAATTTCAGTGTTTTTGATTTGATTACATTATTGAATATTTTTTTTTTTATTGTTATATTATTATTTGTTATAATTATTTATAGTTACTTATTATATTATAATTTATGATTTTGTGTTTCAAACTTTATCATACCCAGGCTGTCTACTAGACTCTTGTTTGGACAGATTTAAGTGTATTATTCCTAAGAAATACAGGCCTACAATATAAAACGCCAAATTTCCATGCAAAACATTGTACCACATCAAAAATCTGACATAATCATATCGCCAGGGAGGTTAAGAGGGTGGGAGGGTGTACTCACTTTTGTGAGATACTGTATATATATGATGTGTGTCTATTAAATAACAAGACTGATTAAATAACTCACCTTTATTTATATTTATTACAAATGTAATGCTTGCCCCCTTCAATATATTCCCCATTTGCACTAATACATTGCCGCAGTCTTGCTTTCCTCTGGTCGAAGGCATGGAGAAAATCAATTTCTGTCAGCTGTTTTAACACATCTGCCGTTTTCTTCTTTACAGCATCAACTGACTAAAAACGTGTCCCTTTAAGCACTGATTTAACTTATGGAAATTCATTCTCGCGTCCCTAGTTGAATCTTTTGTGCCACTGAAACACACACACATGAGAAAGGCCGTCATTCCCATAAGCTGTAGTAAGCTTTTGAAAACATTCTGTTGATGTTTTGTGCAATTTTACAAAAAAATTCAAATTGACATGTTGTTCAGCATTTTTTCGGCACACTACAGACAACACAACCATTCTAAATGGCGACTCACAATCAACTTCAAACTACGGCCCTCCAGCTGTTGCGGAACTACACGTCCCATGAGGCATTGTAAAACTCTTGACATTCACAGACATGACTAATCATTATGGAAATTGTAGTTCCTGAACAACTGGAGGGCCATAGTTTGAAGACCCCTGTCATAGAGTGTTGCTGCTTGTCATGCAGGTTAAAACATGTTCAAGGTCACCACGCATGCAGTATATCTGGTTCTGACTGCTTTGTTTACTAGGTAGGATCACATTCTCCTTTTTTAATAGACACACCTCATATATATATATATATATATATATATATATATATATATATATATATATAAAATATATACACAGTATCTCACAAAAGTGAGTATACCCCTCACATTTTTGTAAATATTTTATTATACTTTTTCATGTGACAACACTGAAGAAATTACACTTTGCTACAATGTACAGTATTGGGTGTACAGCTTGTATAACAGTGTAAATTAGCTGTCCCCTCAAAATAACCCAACACACAGCCAAATAATGTCTAAACCGCTGGCAAGTGAGTTAGTGGTGTATTTAGGTTTTGTGCTGCCCTAGGCCTGACTAAACTTGTGCACCCTCTAATTTAAATATGGTACACCCCTTTCTGTCAAGGCCACACCCCTTCCTGCTTAAGACCCACCCTGCCATCTGTAAACCACATCCTTCCTCTTTAGGCCCCACCTTTTCCTCCTAAAGCTCACCCTCCAGTCTATTGGAAGGCAAACTCTGCATCAAGCACAGGTAAATGCAGGTCAGAAGCAGGTCAAGGGCACCTGTCAGCAGGGCCGGATTTGCCACAAGGCCACCGAGGCCAGGCCTTGGGGTGGCAGTGGTGCAGGGGCGGTGCCGCTCCTGCAGCGACTTCGCGACCGCCCCCCCTTTCAGGCTGCCCATTAAAGTCTATTAGAGGCAATGGTGCCCGTAGAAAAGATGGCCGCAAGCCGACCACGCAACTGCGCATGCACCGTTCTGAAGCCGACTGGGCTCGGGAAAGCTTGTATGCGCTCGGCCGGGCGGCGCATGCGCAGTAGCATGATCGCGCCACCCGGCGCCATTTTTGAAAAAATCGAGAGTAGGTAGTAATGTTAGTGGTGCGGCGGCGGGGGAGAGAGATGACATCTCTCATTGCCTGCACCGCTGTTCTGCCCTCCTCCATCTGGTGGCAAGCAGCATGGCAAGTGACATCCCCATCTGGTGGCAAGCAGCGTGGCAAGTGACATCCCCATCTGGTGGCAGGCATAGTGGCAAGTGATATCCCCATCTGGTGGCAGGCATAGTGGCAAGTGATATCCCCATCTGGTGGCAGGCAGCATGGCAAGTGACATCCCCATCTGGTGGCAGGCAGCGTGGCAAGTGACAAGAGATGGTGGTAAGTGACACGCTCAGGGCTCCCAATGATTCTGCATTATGGTGAGTTGAACTATTTCATTTTATATTACAATGTAATGATAGATGTGTTTCAATCATCCTGTCACCATAACAACCATGGTGCCGGGGATGATTGAAGCACTAACACCAGCCATTGCCATGAAAAGTTGCCCGCGAAAAATCCTTACCCCTCGCGCGCTTACCCTGAAGTATTTTTAGTCTGTACAATTAAAGCCAGCTATTTTCAGTGTTCTTGTGTGTGGAGATATGTTTTTAATTGATCTATTGTAGCAGTCATCGATAAAGGACAAGAATGGTGGTGTGTGGGTGTGTGTCGGGGGGGGCGGCATTGAAGGACCCGGCCTTGGGGCGGCAAAGGGAGTAAATCCAGGCCTGCCTGTCAGTGGATTCTGAATGATCATTGAAACATCTCAAACTGATGTCAGAACAAATGCTAGTGCTAAGTGATAACAAAGGCACTTTGTTGTGTTGGAAGCGCTCATATTCATCTGTTAAAATACCCCTAAATTACATCACATTGGGCCAGCAGATAGGGTTGAGCTAAATCCATATTTGTGGATTATTGGACATACAATGGTGATCTGACCCCACAGGTAGGGATGAGCTTCGTGTTCGAGTCGAACCCATGTTCGACTCGAACATCGGCTGTTCGATCGTTCGCCGAATTGCGAACGTTATGGGCCGTTCGCGCTAAATTCGTGTGGCGCGTCACGGCCCATAATTCACTGCGGCATCGCAGTGCATTGCTGGCTGATGATTGGCCAAGCATGCACTATGACCCGCATGCTTGGCCAATCACAGCGCTGTCAGTAGAGAGAGCTGTAATTGGCCAAAGCCAGGGTGGCTTTGGCCAATTATGGCTCAGGGGATTTAGTACACACCCCACACTATATAAGGCCGCCTGCACGGCGGCCCTGTGTAGTGTGTGTTCCGGTGTGCTGAGAGATAGAGAGAGAGAGAGACAGTGTCATTTGATTTGAGTTAGATAGATTAGGCAGAACAGTCAGTCAGTTAGCTGCACTTACAGTGTATTGTGTATATATATGCATCCCAGGTGTTGCATATATATATATACACTGTATTCAGTTTAGCTAGATCCGTTCCTGTTATCTTCTATCTAGACTATTTACATTTAATGCAGTGCGTCCTGCTCACAGTGTTCAGCTAGATCCGTTCCTGCTATTTACATTTAGTGCAGTGCGTCCTGCTCACAGTGTTCAGCTAGATCCGTTCCTGTTATCTTCTAGACTATTTACATTTAGTGCAGTGCGTCCTGCTCACAGTGTTCAGCTAGATCCGTTCCTGCAATTTACATTTAGTGCAGTGCGTCCTGCTCACAGTGTTCAGCTAGATCCGTTCCTGCTATTTACATTTAGTGCAGTGCGTCCTGCTCACAGTGTTCAGCTAGATCCGTTCCTGCTATTTACATTTAGTGCAGTGCGTCCTGCTCACAGTGTTCAGCTAGATCCGTTCCTGCTATTTACATTTAGTGCAGTGCGTCCTGCTCACAGTGTTCAGCTAGATCCGTTCCTGTTATCTTCTAGACTATTTACATTTAGTGCAGTGCGTCCTGCTCACAGTGTTCAGCTAGATCCGTTCCTGCAATTTACATTTAGTGCAGTGCGTCCTGCTCACAGTGTTCAGCTAGATCCGTTCCTGCTATTTACATTTAGTGCAGTGCGTCCTGCTCACAGTGTTCAGCTAGATCCGTTCCTGCTATTTACATTTAGTGCAGTGCGTCCTGCTCACAGTGTTCAGCTAGATCCGTTCCTGCTATTTACATTTAGTGCAGTGCGTCCTGCTCACAGTGTTCAGCTAGATCCGTTCCTGCTATTTACATTTAGTGCAGTGCGTCCTGCGCACAGTGTTCAGCTAGAGCCGTTCCTGCTATTTACATTTAGTGCAGTGCGTCCTGCTCACAGTGTTCAGCTAGATCCGTTCCTGTTATCTTCTAGACTATTTACATTTAGTGCAGTGCGTCCTGCTCACAGTGTTCAGCTAGATCCGTTCCTGCTATTTACATTTAGTGCAGTGCGTCCTGCTCACAGTGTTCAGCTAGATCCGTTCCTGTTATCTTCTAGACTATTTACATTTAGTGCAGTGCGTCCTGCTCACAGTGTTCAGCTAGATCCGTTCCTGTTATCTTCTAGACTATTTACATTTAGTGCAGTGCGTCCTGCTCACAGTGTTCAGCTAGATCCGTTCCTGTTATCTTCTAGACTATTTACATTTAGTGCAGTGCGTCCTGCTCACAGTGTTCAGCTAGATCCGTTCCTGTTAAATTCCTACTGACAGGCAGGCTTGTCTGGTTACAGTATATAAAGCTACCTGAAGAAAATTACAGGTGTTCTATTTGATCCTATTAGTACCACGGTCAGGCAGCTAGACTATTTACATTTAGTACAGTGCGTCCTGCTCACAGTGTTCAGCTAGATCCGTTCCTGTTATCTTCCTACTGACAGGCAGGCTTGTCTGGTTACAGTATATAAAGCTACCTGAAGAAAATTACAGGTGTTCTATTTGATCCTATTAGTACCACGGTCAGGCAGCTAGACTATTTACATTTAGTACAGTGCGTCCTGCTCACAGTGTACAGCTAGATCCGTTCCTGTTATCTTCCTACTGACAGGCAGGCTTGTCTGGTTACAGTATATAAAGCTACCTGAAGAAAATTACAGGTGTTCTATTTGATCCTATTAGTACCACGGTCAGGCAGCTAGACTATTTACATTTAGTACAGTGCGTCCTGCTCACAGTGTTCAGCTAGATCCGTTCCTGTTATCTTCCTACTGACAGGCAGGCTTGTCTGGTTACAGTATATAAAGCTACTTGAAGAAAATTACAGGTGTTCTATCCCAGCTTAGTGCAGCTACAGGCCATTAGTATGTCTGGAAGGCCAAGAAGGAGAGGCAGACAGTCACAAGCCAATAAGAGAGGGCAAGCAGGCTCTGTGTCTAGTGCTGGTCGTGGAGACGGTGCATCCTCATCAGCACGTGGCCATGGGACACGCTTGGCCTTTTTTTCGGGAACGGGTGGCCATGTTGAGCCGCAACATGCGGAAGACTTGGTCGAGTGGATGACCAAGCCGTCCTCATCCTCCTCATCCTCTCTCACCCATGCCCAGGGTGCTTTGTCTGGCAAAGCAGCGGCCTCTTCCCTCAGCTCAATGTCATCAGTGACTCCTTCCCTAGCTCCACCATGTCCTCATGAGGATTCCCTCGAACTGTTTGACCACAGTGTTGGGTACATGCTCCAGGAGGATGCCCAGCGTTTGGAAGGCTCTGATGACGATACTGAGCTC
Source organism: Aquarana catesbeiana (assembly GCF_042186555.1). Taxonomy (NCBI): domain Eukaryota; kingdom Metazoa; phylum Chordata; class Amphibia; order Anura; family Ranidae; genus Aquarana; species Aquarana catesbeiana. The sequence continues at coordinate 830,937,433 of NC_133324.1, read as the reverse complement.
GATGAAGGCAGTAACATGAGCGCGGACAGAGGGGGTGCCCAAGAAGGACAGCAATCTGGCAGTCATGCTCCCCCTGCTGCAGCATACTGCCAGGTTTGCTCCAGTGATGAGGAGGGAGGGGATGATGAGGTCACTGACTCAACGTGGGTGCCTGATAGGAGAGAGGAGGAGGAGGAGGAGGAGGAGGAGGAGGAGGAGGCGGCAGCACATCACCAACGAGGCAGGATGCCCTCCAGGGGCCAGCCTAAGGGCAGCACATTGACTGCATCACACCCCAAAGCTCCACATGTGCAGGGCGCTGCAGTCTCTGCGCGTTATTCAAAAAGTTCTTTGGTGTGGGCCTTTTTTGAGACGAGTGCATCAGATCGCACCGCTGCTATTTGCAACATATGTCTCAAGCGTATCTCACGTGGCCAAAATATCTCCCGCTTGGGTACCACATGCTTGACCAGACATATGTTGACCTGCCATGCAGTTCGTTGGCAAGCGTATCTAAAAGACCCACACCAAAGAACAAAGAGGATCTCTCCTTGCTCCTCATCAGCTGAGATTTCCAACCCCACTAGACCTTCAGTCCTCTCTGAGACCTGCAGTGAGAGGAATGAAGGTGTAGAATTAGGTGTGTCACAGCCAAGTACTTGTGGGCAATCTGCTTTTGGTACACCGACGTCAGATTGTACCAGGCAAATTTCCCTGCCCCAGCTGCTGCACCGCCGAAAGAAGTTTGCTCCCAGCCATCCACATGCCCAGCGGTTGAATGCTAGCTTGGCAAAATTGCTAGCACTTCAACTGCTGCCTTTTCAGTTGGTAGACTCTGCCCCCTTCCGTGAGTTTGTGGAATGTGCGGTTCCTCAGTGGCAGGTACCCAAACGCCACTTTTTCTCACGGAAGGCGATTCCGGCTCTCTACCGGCATGTGGAAGGCAATGTCCATGCCTCGCTGGACAGGGCGGTCAGCGGTAAGGTGCATATTACCGCTGACTCATGGTCCAGCAGGCATGGACAGGGACGTTACCTAAGTTTCACGGCGCATTGGGTGACTCTGCTGGCAGCTGGGAAGGATGCAGGACAAGGTGCAGTAGTGTTGGAGGTTGTTCCGCCACCACGCCTCCAAAATGCTGATTGTGACACACCTCTCTCCTCCACCCCCTCCTCTTCTTCTTCCTCCATGGCCTCTTCCTCGGAACCAGCGGTGCTCCGTAGGCGTTCAAGGGGCTACGCAAGTACGCAGGCCAAAAGATGCCATGCGGTGCTTGAGCTGGTGTGCTTGGGGGACAGGAGCCACACTGGGGCAGAGGTTCTGTCAGCTCTGCAGGGGCAGGTTCAGAGGTGGTTGACGCCACGCCAACTTAAGGCAGGAATGGTGGTTTGCGACAATGGCACCAACCTCCTCTCTGCCCTCCGACAGGGACAAATGACCCATGTGCCCTGTTTGGCTCACGTCCTTAACTTGGTGGTGCAGCGGTTCTTGGGCAGGTACCCGGGCTTACAGGATGTCCTGAGGCAGGCCAGGAAAGTCTGTGTGCATTTCCGCCGGTCATATAATGCCAGTGCTCGGCTGACGGACCTCCAAAAGGAGTTTAACCTGCCCAAGAACCGCCTAATCTGTGACATGCCCACCAGGTGGAACTCAACGTTGGCCATGCTGCAGCGGCTGCACACGCAGCAGAGGGCCATCAATGAGTACCTGTGCGACTATGGCACCAGGACAGGGTCAGGGGAGCTTGGTTTTTTTTCCCCACGCCAGTGGGCCATGATAAGGGATGCATGCACTGTCCTGTCACCATTCGAGGAGGCCACGAGGATGGTGAGCAGTGACAGTGCATGCATCAGTGACACTGTCCCCCTTGTCCACCTGTTGGAGCACACGCTGCGTGGAATAATGGACAGGGCACTTGAGGCAGAACAGAGGCAGGAAGAGGAGGACTTCCTTAGCTCTCAAGGCCCCCTTTATCCAGACAGTGTTCCTGCGTGCCCGCCGATCACACAGGAAGAGGACGAGGAGGAAGAGGAGGAGGAGGAAGATTGTGTCAGTATGGAGGTGGAGCCTGGCACTCAGCATCAGCAGCAGTCTTTAAGGGATCAGTCCCAAGAAACACATGGACTTGTACGTGGCTGGGAGGAGGTGGCTGCGGACCATGTCGTTCTTAGTGACCCAGAGGACTCCGGACCGAATGCCTCAGCAAACCTACGCTGCATGGCCTCCCTGATCCTGCAAAGCCTGCGTAAGGATCCTCGTATTCGTGGTATCAAGGAGAAGGACCAATACTGGCTGGCAACCCTCCTTGATCCACGTTACAAGGGTAAGGTTGCGGACCTTATCTTGCCATCGCAGAGGGAGCAGAGGATGAAACATCTTCGGGAGGCCTTGCAGAAAGGTCTGTGCAACGCGTTCCCAGAGACTGGGAGGTTACAAACTCCTGTTTCTGGACAACGTGTTGCTGAGGCTTCGGTCAGTCAAAGAAGGAGCGGTGGAGAAGGTGGCCGTCTGACCGATGCGTTCAGACAATTTTTTGGTCCGCAGCCCCAAGGTATGATCGGTTCCAGCAACCATCGCCAGCGTCTGTTTTACATGGTGCAGGAATACCTAGGGGCAAGATCAGACTTGGACACCTTTCCCACCGAAAATCCTCTGGGTTACTGGGTCTTGAGGATGGATCACTGGCCAGAGCTTGCACAGTATGCAATTGAGCTACTGGCCTGTCCTGCATCCAGCGTTCTTTCGGAACGCACATTCAGTGCTGCTGGAGGCGTGGTAACCGATCACAGGGTGCGTCTGTCCACCGACTCGGTCGATCGGCTGACCTTCATAAAAATGAATGAGTCTTGGATCACCACCAGCTACCAAGCACCTGATGCTGATGTAACCGAATAATTTTTTTTGAAATCTCAGATCCCTTCAAAGACTGCCTATGCTGATGCTGAGTGACTATCCCTGAGTAATTATCCTCTTCCTCCTCAATCATCACGCTGATAGCTTGTAAGAACATTTTTGGTTCTGGGCGCCACCACCAGTGCCTAAGGCACAATTTTTCAGCCCCTGTTTAACAGGGGCGTGTAATTACAATTTTTGATGTAATACTTTGCAGCAGGGCTCGTTCCTGCATTCCAACTAGAGTGTCTGTGAGGGGTTGCAGTGTTGTGGCACCAGCACCAGTGCCTAGGGCCCAATTTTTCTGCCCCTGTCTAACAGGGGCGTGTAATTACAATTTTTGATGCAATACTTTGCAGCAGGGCTCGTTCCTGCGTTCCAACTAGAGTGTCTGTGAGGGGTTGCAGTGTTGTGGCACCAGCACCAGTGCCTAAGGCCCAATTTTTCTGCCCCTGTCTAACAGGGGCGTGTAATTACAATTTTTGATGCAATACTTTGCAGCAGGGCTCGTTCCTGCGTTCCAACTAGAGTGTCTGTGAGGGGTTGCAGTGTTGTGGCACCAGCACCAGTGCCTAAGGCCTAATTTTTTAGCTCCTGTTCAACAGGGGCATGTAATTACAATTCTTGATCTAATATTTCACAGCAGGGCCCTGTGAGGGCTTACAGTGTTGTGGCCACAGCAACACCTAAGGCCCAAATTTCTGCTGAGTATATAGGGCAGGACCCTACTTTCAAACATCTAACTTACAAACGACTCCTACTTGCAAACGGAAGGAGACAACAGGAAGTGAGATGAAATCTACCCCTAGGAAGGGAAATTCTCTCCTGTAAGAGTTAATATGGGAAAACAAGTTCTCCTTTCCACTGATGCTTTCCAATCCTTGTTCCACAAAAAAACCCAAATTTTCAAAAAACATTTTTCATTGGGACAAAAAAGTGAGGTGAAATCTTCTGAAGAGGAGGAAAGACAGCAAAACAAATGTCACATGGGTGATAACCCTTCCCTATGTTTTCCAAAAAGCTTAGAAAAGATTTTTTGGCTGGAGCTAAACACGTTAAAAATGTTCAAAATTACAAACAGATTCTACTTAACAACAAACCTACAGTCCCTGTCTTGTTTGCACCGCCTGTATACTGCTGTTCAGAGTATATAGGGCCTGGTGGCCCCACACCTTTCCTTATTTTAATTTGGGTGCGGGGTTCCCCTTAATATCCATACAAGACCCAAAGGGACTGGTAATGGACTGGGGGGTACCCATGCCGTTTGTCTCACTGATTTTCATCCATATTGCCATGACCCGACATGACATTAAACCCGCAAGCAGTTTTAAATGAGATTTTTTCCTTTAAAAATGACATTTGGTGCAGGGACTGTTCTAAACATGGGAAACACGCGTCACTTTACAGGCATACTATAGACACCCCCCAGGTACGATATTTAAAGGAATATTTCACTTTTTTTTTTTTACTTTAAGCATCATTAAAATCACTGCTCCCGAAAAAACGGCCGTTTTTAAAAGTTTTTTTTGCATTGATACATGTCCCCTGGGGTAGGACCCGGGTCCCCAAACCCTTTTTAGGACAATACCATGCAAATTAGCCTTTAAAATGAGCACTTTTGATTTCGAACGTTCGAGTCCCATAGACGTCAATGGGGTTCTAACGTTCGTGCGAACTTTCGGTCCGTTCGCGGGTTCTGGTGCGAACCGAACCGGGGGGTGTTCGGCTCATCCCTACCCACAGGTACCACTTTTGGCTGTCGGTGCCACTTATCCCAGGTGGAACACTGGGGATGGGGACCTGCCCAACTAATGTTTCATTTGGTGGTGGTCATGTAAAATTCACAAACCGGTTTCATAGTCAAAGAATTAGGACTCAGTCTGGCCAAATATAACCCCAAAATATGCCAACACACAGACTGAAAGATCTTTAACCTGTGTATGTTTAATTGCAATACATTTTGCTAAATAAAACAGGAGTAACTGGCATAAAGATGTTCCTATAGAGAAAATCCTAAGACAAATCAGTAGGTTGCAAAAATCATGAGCAAAAAAAGTACACTAAAAGTGTAGCATAAGCCAGTGGGGACCCTTTTTTATGGAAGCTAGGAGTAGGCTGTTTTTTTCGTGCGGTGGGTGGGGGGCGCTCTTTTTGCTGCCCCTCTGCAAAGTGCTGCCCTAGGCCTGGGCCTTGTTGGCCTAGGCCAGGATACAGCATTGAAGTGAGTACATTCCTAAGTGAAAATGTCCAAACTGGGCCCAATTAGCCATTTTCCCTCCCCGATGCCATGTGACTCGTTAGTGTTACAAGGTCTCAGATGTGAATGGGGAGCAGGTGTGTTCAATTTGGTGTTATCGCTCTCACTCTCTCATACTGGTCACTGAAAGTTCAACATGGCACCTCATGGCAAAAAACTCTCTGAGGATCTGAAAAAAAGAATTGTTGCTCTACATAAAGATGAGCTAGGCTATAAGAATATTGCCAAAATCCTGAAACTGAGCTGCAGCATGGTGGTAAAGACCATACAGTGGTTTAACAGGACAGGTTCCACTCAGAACAGGCCTCGCCATGATGCACAAGAAAGCCTGCAAACAGTTTGCTGAAGACAAGCAGACTAAGGACATAGATTACTGGAACCATATCCTGTGGTCTGCATGGTGGTAGGAGTGTCATGGTCTGGGGCTGCATGAGTGCTGCCAACACTGGGGTGCTACAGTTCATTGAGGGAACCATGAATGCCAACATGTACTGTGACATACCGAAGCAGAGCATGATCCCCTCGCTTCGGAGACTGGGCCGCAGGGCAGTATTCCAACATGATAACGACCCCAAACACACCTCCAAGAAGATCACTGCCTTTCTAAAGAAGCCGAGGGTAAAGGTGATGGACTGGTCAAGCATGTCTCCAGACTTAAACCCTATTAAGCATCTGTGGGGCATCCTCAAACGGAAGGTGGAGGAACGCAAGGTCTCTAACATCCACCAGCTCTGTGATGTTGTCATGGAGGAGTGGAAGAGGACTCCAGTGGCAACCTGTGAAGCTCTGGTGAACTCCATGCCCAAGAGGGTTAAGGCAGAGCTGGACAAAATGGTGGCCACACAAAATATTGACACATTGGGCCCAATTTGGAAATTTTCAATTAGGGGTGTATTCACTTTTGTTACCAGCAGTTTAGACATTAATGGCTGTGTGTTCAGTAATTTTGAGGGGACAGCAAATTTACACTGTTATACAAGCTGTACATACACTACTTTACATTGTAGCAAAGTGTAATTTCCTCATTGTTGTTACATGAAAAGATATAATAAAATATTTAGAAAAATGTAAGGGGTGTACTCACTTTTGTGAGATACAATATATATATATAAGTAAGATTAGCTCCAATAAACACTTGCCAGTTTGGGCATCTAACTGCAAAACACAGGAACCTATCTACCTGGTCTGGAACAGCCTACCGCTGGCCAAAAACCTGTCTGACACACAGAAAAACTGCCTTTTAGTCCTACAGACTTAATCTCACCACTCAGAAGAAGCTGCTCCCCAGTCCTACGCAGGAATCTGGTTTCCAGGGTGGATCCCCTTGTTGAAGCAACCTGGGAGTTTTATAGAGCCCTGAGTGCTTCATCTATTACACCTGAGCTCATTAACCCTCAATGAGCCCCAAAAAGCTCACTACCCAGCAGAAACCCAAAAAGCAATCAGTGTACAGCATAAACCTGGGACAAATATATCCCCCATCTTGGACACAACCCATAGATTTTCCTGGCTTCCTGTCACAAAATATATATATATATATATATATATATATATATATATATATATATATATATACACACATATATAAACAGGAATTTACCCAAACTGTTTAGGGACCCGGTTTAACGAAAAATGCTGGAATCACAAGCACGATTTGTAGTGAGAAGAGCTCCTAGGAATGGAATCTTGCTTTACTGGTAAAACATATAAAATGAAGGGCCCTTGAACCTCCCTTTAGGCAAAGGTAGCCTTGACTGCTGGAAGCATGGCATCACCATGGGTGTGAACCCAACACAGGGAGGTTAAGTGGCTCTAGGATTAGCTACAAAGATCTGAGGTGACTGAGTGAAGCCTGAACTCTAGAAAAAGGCTACTCTGGAGCACATTCATCTGATCTGAGGAGATTCAGCTGTCATAAGAATTTCCTGCCTGTTGTGATGTTTTGTCACAGCTTTATTGGCAGTTTTGACCATGCCAGCAATTGATTTTGCTTTATGAGCTATGCCCTCAAGTTAAATTCTGGGATCAGTCTAATGCCCCGTACACATGGTCGGACATTGATCGGACATTCCGACAACAAAATCCTAGGATTTTTTCCGACGGATGCTGGCTCAAACTTGTTTTGCGCACACATGGTCGCACAAAGTTGTCGGAATTTCCGATCGCCAAGAACGCGGTGACGTCAACCACGTACGGCGAGACTAGAAAAGGCCATTTCAGAACCAAGCGCGGCACCCTATGGGCTCCTTTTGCTAATCTCGTGTTAGTAAAAGTTTGGTGAGAGACGATTCACGCTTTTTCAGACTTGTGGCTTTCAGATTGTTTTCTGCGGTTCACTTTGTGCTTGTGGGTTTGTATCTGCTCTTCAGTGCGTGCAAGGAAGCTCCGCGTGACTTAGTCATTGTGTTCTTGTTCATTCGTTACTGTTTTTCAGGTCGCTCTTCACAGGCCTTGCTGTTCTTCAGTGCGTTATGTTACTTCATTCTGAGCAGCCGACTGTTTTCTAGCCATGTTGCGTACATGTACTGCTCGTAGAGTTTCGTGCTGTGCGGGGGCTTGGTGTTGGGGTCCTGACCTTGACTCAAGTCCAGTCCATGAACAGGGTGGGGAGGAGTTCATGGACCAAGAATTGGTTGCTTCATCGTGACCAGTTCTCTCATATGCCTTTGCTCCGTGAGATCCGTGAGAATAATCCTGATGATTTCAGGAACTTTCTCCGGATGACGGACCCCGTATTTCACCGTTTGTTGGCTTTGCTGACCCCCTATATCAGCAGGCAGGATACCTGCATGAGGCAAGCCATCACTCCGGAGCAGAGGCTCGTCGCTACCCTGCGGTACTTGGCGATGGGGAGAAGCCTGCAGGACTTGAAGTTCTCGACAGGCATCTCCCCCCAGGCTCTGGGAATCATTCTCCCGGAGACCTGTTCTGCCATCATCCAGGTCCTGCAGAAGGAGTATATGAAGGTAAGATTTTTATCCTTTAATATCACATTTTATTGTATATAATGTTTGCTAATGTATTGTATTTCTTTCCTTATTCCCTAATTACCATGATTGTAATATGCTGTGAATGTCCCCTTTGTCCTCATGCATGCTGGAATTTTATGTTTTTTGTTTTTTTTTGTCCTTCATACATATTTGCCTTCACTTACCTCCCCAGCATGCTCTCCTGCCCTATATTCACAACATGTAGTCACTTAACAATGTATTTTATCAGCTCCATAGTAGTGCTTTACCCCAAACACCCCCTAAAATGTTTAGAAATCTGATTTGTGCATTAAATTCAGGCAGAGTGCCAGAGGCTTTTTTTGTGCTGTCCCCAAATCATTTTTAAACCTCCCTCCCCCCAACTGCTAAGTCAGCTGATCCCAATTCTCTATCTATCCTCAATCATCTATCTGCTGACTTTGCCAAACCCATACACACTATACCCACCTCTTTTGTGGTCAGATTTATGGATGAATTCCCCAAAGCATGTAGTGCAAGGGCCTGCCTGTATACTTTCAAATGGTACTGTTTAAAGTTTTTGTATCCTATTATTATCTTGATAGGTAATAGCAGGATGTCCAAATGTGCTCAAATGTGTACAGTGTATATTTATATCTTTGTATTATGACACTTCTTACCTGTCCAGTGGTCTGCCAATAGTGTAACTAAGGAGGGGCTGTTCCAAGTAATACCCATTATTTAGGCATTCATCTCTCAATGAAGTGGAGAGGGTTACCTGTCCAAGATTCCCCCCCCCTATAATGTTAGAAATGGCCCATGAGAGGGGGAGGGAGAATCTGATAGGTGTACCTTATACTTTGGTGTTTAAAAATTCCCATTAATAAATGTTATCTTGATGTTGGCCAAGAATGTTTGTGTCTAATCTGCTTTCCATGTTTTAATGTGCAAAAAGACTAATTTTTTGTGTTTCCTCCACAGTTTCCTTCCACGTCACAGGAATGGCAGACTGTGGCCTCCCACTTTGCCCAGTGGTGGGACTTTCCTAACTGTGGAGGGGCAATTGATGGGAAACACGTCCACATCATCCCACCACCCAACTCGGGGTCATACTATTATAATTACAAGGGGTTCAATAGTATTGTGATGTTGGCGGTGGTGTCGGCTAATTACGAGTTCCTGTATGTGGACGTGGGGAAGAATGGCTAGATGTCCGATGGTGGAGTCATCGCCCAGACGGAGTTTTACAGGCGTCTCCAGAATGGCAGCTTGGACTTGCCACCTCCAGAAGAGAATGTGGAAGGACTCCCATTCGTCTTCGTTGCAGATGAAGCATTTGCGCTGGGGGACCATCTTATGTGGTCATTCCCGATGAGGACCCTCACCCCGGAACAGAGCGTTTTTAATTACCTGCTGGCCAGAGATAGAAGAGTGGTGGAGAACACATTTGGAATCATGGCCAGCCGGTTCCGCCTATTTCTTACACCCATCCATATGGCGGAGTATAAACTGAATCATATAATTCTGGCGTGCTGTGTTCGACATAACTTTTTACGGCAACATTCTGCCAACTATGCTGGCTCAGTTGGGCCTGAGGCCGGAATTATAAATGAAACAACCCTGACGGCGCTTGAAAGTGGCCGTCCTGGCTTGCCCTCCCTGAGTGCCTGTGATGTCCGGCTAAGATACCTTAGAAGATCTGGAACACAGACATCCCTCCAGTCATCTGGGTTTTTCGTGTTGAATGGCGACATGAGGATAACCTAAGGGAGCCTGGAGATTTACCCCCCATAGGAACACCGGGAGCGTCAGCAAGCTAAAAGGCCTTGGCTAGGCTAAAGCCACTTGCCCTTTTATGCTTGCCATCTGGTAAGCAGGCTCTACTACTAGGGTGGATTGTCACTACTGCTTAGAAGTGCACGGTGGTGGTGTTTTCACTTTGAAATAAGGACTTGGAGAAATCCCCTTGATGTCATTTATATGAACTTTTAATAATTTTAGCGCAGGTTTTTACAGGACTCTAGATTTTGGTGTGATCGCACTATATGCTGCTGCTTATATGTTTTTGTGTTAGCGCGGTTCTTCCTATTTTACATGTTATTCTGCCAACTATGCTGGCTCAGTTGGGCCTGAGGCCGGAATTATAAATGAAACAACCCTGACGGCGCTTGAAAGTGGCCGTCCTGGCTTGCCCTCCCTGAGTGCCTGTGATGTCCGGCTAAGATACCTTGAGTTCTTTGTGGGTAGGGGGGCCATCAATATGCCAGACAATTTGTGAAACCTTGATCAAATAAAAAAAAATTAAGCAAATCTTTGGTGACATTTACTGCTTGTGTTTGTTTTAGCTGACCCTGACCGAAATGTGGTGAGTCCTGAAAATGGCGTGATTGTGTAACCTTATACAAAGCACTGTTGGGTGTTATTTACTAAAGGCAAATACACTTTGCACTACAAGTGCACTTGAAAATGCACTGCAACTGCACTTGTAGTGCAAAGTGCATTTGCCCTTAGGAAATAACACCCATTGTCACAGAAAAAGAAAAAAGGCACCCGGTACTAGTGTCCGGGTAAGGGGTTACCTTAGCAAAGCTTTCTGATTATCAATCACAAGTTGATTGGGTTGCCAGAAAGTTAAATAATTCACTTTATTTGAATGGTTAAAAAACATTATACATTGGGCAACACACTTAATTAAAATGTACATAAGTAGAACGCAGTGGGACCAGAAGGGCCCTGTTACTGCGACTATAGTTTAATGGTAGACCTGACACAACAAACAAAAAACACTGCACAAAACGAAAACAATACACACAACAAATGACAGCGCCCGGACGCTGTAAGGATCTTGCTAGTAGCTGGCTGGTAAAGGGTGATCAAATTGATGTCGCTAATTTGGTATCTGTTAATATCATATTAATGTTCACAATTGGCCAAAAAATACCAGTCAGCAGCAAGAAAGATCCTTTTGGGGATAGGTGGGAATGGTTCTGGGAGAGGGGGTTGGGTGGTGCTGACTACTGCCGGCTTGACTATGATAACATCCTTGATCCTCCCATCAATATTCCCAGGATCTGGTCATCACTATGTGGACTTCTACTGCTTTCTAACTTTAATAAATAGCCTTGAAATTTCATTGCTTAGCACTTCTAGTCAAGCCGGCAGTAGTCAACACCACCCAACCCCCTCCCACCATTCCCACCTATCCCCAAAAGGATCTTTCTTGCTGCTGACTGGTATTTTTTGGCCAATTGTGAACCATTCAAATAAAGTGAATTATTTAACTTTCTGGCAACCCAATCAACTTGTGATTGATAATCAGAAAGCTTTGCTAAGGTAACCCCTTACCTGGACACTAGTACCGGGTGCCTTTTTTCTTTTTGTGCTATTATGGTTACAGCATTAGTTAATTTACGAACTTTATGGTCACCTTAATTTGGCCACTCCATAAATGCTTCTTGTTCCCTTTCCCCTCACCTTTCCCCTAGTCTAATTCATTGTCACAGAAAGCAGCAATTACATTGCACCAAAACGCGTCCATCGATCTCCCGTGATGGCAGATAGCACATGTTGACACACTGTGTGCATCCTCAAAATTTGGCTTTTCTAAAAATCGCTAAAACATTTTTAACATTTTAGCACACAAAAAACAAAGGGATTTGGAGGGGTTTTAAACTCTCCCCAAAACATCAATGATGTTATTATTTTTTTGAATAACATCATTGATGTTTTTCTTGATGTTTTCCAAAGTTAAATTACACCCCATGATCTCCCCTATCAGGATCTGTGCACTTTCCGAGGTGAAATGCCCTGGATCCACAACATCACGATCACCTAAAAAGAGAGAAAACCACAAAAAAACAGGTATTATAAATATGCAAGCATCCATCTCTTACCTGAGCCTGTGGTCACAGACACTCACCTGTTGTGGTGCCAATTTCCACCACGTCTTCTTCCTCCTCCTGCTCTTCTTGGGTTGGGGGTATTTCCCCTTCTTCCCGAGGTGGGGGGTCTCTGGTCTCCTCGGATGAGGGGTGTCCTCCGAGTCTTTTATCCCCTATGTAAAACAAAAATGGTATAATTAGCACACAGATATTTGCTGGCCGAAATATAAAGATGAAACATTGCTTGGAAGTGGTGTACAATTGTCTATTTTTGCAGCGTTCCAAGATGTAGAATTTTTATTGTCCGTTGTCAAGCTTTAAGACTTTACCTTTGTACAAGCTTCACAGATGGAGACCCCCCTATAGTATACACTGGAGCACCTGTGTGGGCCCCCTAATAAAAATGGTGTTCTGGTGTCCCACACTAGTGCTCCAGCGTCCAGATGTGAAAACAGCTGCTGAGTGTCCTCTCCTTACACAGAATCTAGTTTGCATTTCATTCTAGTAACAAACCCATCTACACAACCAAATATTTTTCATACAAGTAGGCCCTAAAAAATGTGGGCAAATGCATATGGCCTAAACAATGGTGTTTTATAGGCTGAAAGAAAAATGTTTGATACAAACGAATAATGTGCCAGTGAACATGAAAGTTGCCATTTTAAACTGTACAACACTTAAGAAAAGCACATGGAGCAGCACGAACGTAATAAAGACAAAAAGAATAGGAACACAGCACAACTACTTACTTTTTTGCAGCACTCTCCGGATTTTTCTGTACTGCTCGGGCTCTCTTAATTTCAGGTCCGACCACCGCTTCCTGAGCTGATCTTTCAATCGTCGTACCCCGAAATTCCGGTGCAGACTTTTGACCACTTTTGCCATGATCTTGGCCTTTCTGATATTAGGTTTGGGGTAAGGTCCATACTTTCCATCATAGTCGGCCTTCTTCAGGATGTCGACCATCTCCAACATCTCACCAAAGGACATATTTGATGCCTTAAATCGTCTCCTTCTGGATCGGGACGTTTCCGGGTCCGGGCTTTCCTCCTCCTCCTCCTCGTTGCTATAATTATCATGCACCTGCTCTGACTCCGCCATGTGCTCTTCACCCACTGCGCCGAACGAAAATGGGCGCGGGAATAGACTAGAAAGAACGTCAAGGGCGGGCGGAATTACACGCATGCGCAGTGTGTATAAAGCGTAACACGCGTGCGTAGTACGTACGATCTGTGAGCAGAGGAAGGAGTATCGGAGGCGCCGATCATGATAACGAAGGTAAGAGCCAAACTTGGGCCTATACTGCTTCTAGACTATATTGTAACAAGATTAGGAGAGTTTTGCCTGACATTAGGGTTTGTCTTGTGTTGTGTCTTGCAGTGAAAATGGATATCTTGAAAGATACCGACTTTATGGCGATCTTCATAGATATGTTCAGGGAGCTGCCTTGTCTTTGGGAGATAAACCACCCACATTATAAGAACCAAACAAAGAGGAAGGCAGCACTGGATCAATTGCTGGAATTTGTGAAGACGGTGATCCCCACGGCAGACATGACCTATTTGAAGATCCTAATTGGTGGCCTGAGGAGCACTTATCTAAGGGAGCCACTGGTAACAACCATTGGACAAGTCACTAGGAGCAAGGTGATGAAACTGCTGAGTTGGTGGACACCAGTACATGCTCCGTGCAGGGGCGGACTGACAACTCATGGGGCCCCCGGGCAATAGGAGATTATGGGGCCCCTGGGCAATAGAAGATTATGGGGCCCCCAGGCAATTGATTATGGGGCCACCCAGTATACACACACACACATACAGTATACACACAGAGACACACAATATACACACACAGTATACACACACAGAATACACATACACACAAATTTTGACATACTGTCCCTGGTTTTATTGAGGCTGGCAACCCTGATGGGGCCCCTTAGTGGCATGGGGTACTCGGGCACTGCCCGAGAGCCCGAATGGTCAGTCCGCCCCTGGCTCTGTGGTACCGGCTCAGAAATGTTGCACTCCAGAAGGAAGAGGTGTTGTCTAATAGAATTGAATTTCTCTTTGGGATTATTAAAGTATTCTGAATCGGAATCTGAATTGTATCTGAAGTGCTTAGTGTCAGTGTCAACAGTGTACAGAAGTTCAACGATGGGAGTAAACAGTGCAAACTGCTGCTCTCTTCTGAATTTGGGAGACCTTCCTTAATATTGATTTTCATATGACTACAACTCCCTGTCTAGTTTAGGCATTACCAAGTGCAGTTCTGCTTTGTCCTGGTAAGGGTGCATTAGCCCTGCCCACAGGCACACTGATTTCATGAAACACTCCTGATCTGCAGTTTATTAAAAAAGTCCAAAGACTCAATAATGCAAATGAAAGCTACACAAACATGGACTCTTCAAATATCTTGGTGGTTCAATTAGGGAAACATGTGGCTGCAGAGAATCTTCTCTGTAAGACTCTATAACAACAGAGCGTCAAGCTGAAAATCGCTTATTCAGTAGCTCAAAAGACAGCTACTTCCTCATACTACCCTCATACAGAGCATCCCTCACAATACAGTCCAGGGTAGCTTTGGTAACACAGGCTAGAGGGATCCAAGAGTCGAGCACAAAGGGCCACCTCACTGGTACTGCAGTACTCTTGTAGCAATCAGGGAGGGATTCCCTACAGTGGTTGGATCTTTTGGAGAAGCTGAATGTTATTAGGATCCTGTCAGGTTACCCATACACCAGTTCTGACAGTTGAGGGCCTCTAACCTGTCTGCAGATCACTTTTTTTGTCCCTAGCTCCCTCACGTACATGCACATAAGAACATGCAGTATTTCACAAAATTGAGTATACCCCTCACATTTTAGTAAATATTTTATTATATCTTTTCATGTGACAACACTGAAGAAATGACACTTTGCTACAATGTAAAGTAGTGAGTGTACAGTTTGTATAACAGTGTAAATTTGCTGTCCCCTCAAAATAACTCAACACACAGCCATTAATGTCTAAACCGCTGGCAACAAAAGTGAGTACACCCCTAAGTGGAAATGTCAAATTTGGGCCCAAATGGCCATTTTAACCTCGCCGGTGTCATGTGACTCGTAATGACCCGTACACACGGTCGGATTTTCCGATGGAAAATGTCCGATCGGAGCGTGTTGTCGGAAATTCCGACCGTGTGTGGGCTCCATCGGACATTTTCCATCGGATTTTCCGACACACAAAGTTTGAGAGCAGGAGATAAAATTTTCCGACAACAAAATCCGATCGCATCAATTCCGACCGTGTGTGGCCTGTTCCGACGCACAAAGTGCCATGCATGCTCAGAAGAAATTCCGACACGGAACAGCTCGGTCTGGTAAACTTACCGTTCGCAATGGATACAGCACTTTCGTCACGCTGCAATGTTAAAAATGGTTTAATACAGCGCACTCTCTTCTTCTTTATAATGTAACAAGAATTAAGTAGTTTTGCTGCTCATATTCACACACACTTCTCACAAACTTATTTTTGTGTTTTTTTCTTGGGATTCCCGGAATATATTGTTATTTGTCACATCTGACAGAATTTCTTTTTTTTTTTTTTTCTTTCTTTTGTGATTTAAAGCCATTTTTGGTTTAGATTTTATGTTTGTATTTTTTCCAAGGCTGATCTTTGTTTAATGTTATTTTTATTTTACTACAGACTATTTTTGTGAGTGTGTTTTGTGTGTCAAGTTACCACAACACCATTGATATCTTTTATTATTTAATCTCAAGGAGATTGTTTGTTGTTGGTGTCCCTTGTTAATTTCACATTGTACTTTTGAAATGTACCTGAATCCTCACAAACCAACTGTCCTTTTTGAAGTCAAACACACATAGGCAAGTATAATTCAAACCAAAATTCCTTTATAAAGGGCTCAGAACCAAACAAAGAGGGAGGCAACACTGGATAAACATAAGAAATTAGCGAAGCCTGGGACCCCCAGGGCAGACATCAATTCTTGAACATCAAAATTGGTGGCCTGAGGAGTCCATATGTAAGGGAGGGCAGTCTGGTCCAGAAGTCCCAGAGATCCGGAAAGCAGCAGATGACATCTGTGTCCCCAGGCTGTGGTTCCACAAGAGGCTGCATCTTTTGGCCAACCAGACTGGATCCAGGGTCCTCACTTTCTGGTCTTCCTTCCACGCTTCCTTCTGGGCTGTGGCTGTGCTGTTAGAGATGTGGCAGGAGGAGGAGTAGGACCTGGAGGAGGAGGAGGAGGACTGGGAGGACCTGGAGGAGGAGGAGGAGAAGGAGGAGGAGGAGGAGGACCTGCAGGAGGAGGAGGAGGACCATCTGTGAGTTCGCAAAGGTGTGTCTGAGATGTAATTTGGCCCCTCATACCTTTATTAAGAGCCTCCAATATGAGCGACTCACACATGAGTTGTTGTCCCTCCTCCATCCTCTGCATTTTAGAGGCAATGATGGCAGCAATGTCCTCCTCCACGGTGTGTGGTGCTCCCAGGGCCTCTGTAGCCCTCCAAAAGTGGACTATGGCAGCCTCCTCTAGGGCATTCCTCCTCCTGCCACTTTCTCTTTCCAGGTGTTGGTGAGGGACCGGCATATCAGGCAGGCGGCTCGGCCCAGCCACCTCCTGGCTGAGACTTCCCTGTGTATGAAAATGGGACATGGTTTTAGTTTTTGCATCATCAATCACAATCCTAAATTAGTACTCCAAACTAACATCTAGTTAACATCATTGATTGGACAACCAGCAATATTTAGAGGAATGCTATACCTGGCTCAATCTGGGCTCCTCCGCATGTTGTTGCCTGGAAGGCCCAGGTTGGGCGTCAGAAGCCTCAGCTGGAGGGGAAGGAAGCGTGGAATGAAGACTGGAGAGGGATGACCTGGGTTCAGTCTGGCCTGCCAGAAAATGCAGCCTGTCATAGTACCACATCCTGGGGACATAGATGTCATCTGCTGCTCCGGATCTCTGCGAATCCTGGACTTTCTGGCGCTCCCTTACATATGTGCTCCTCAGGCCACCAATTAAGATCTTCAAAAATGTGATGTCTGCCGTGGGGATCACCTGCTTCACAATTTCCAACAATTTATCCAGTGCTGCCTTCCTCTTTGTTTGGTTCTTGTAATGTGGGTTGTTGATCTCCCACAGACATGGCAGCTCCCTTAACATATCAATGAATAGTGACATGAAGTCATTATCTTTTAATAAGATATCCATGTTCACTGCAAGACACAACACAAGACAAAGCCTAATGTCAGACAAAACTCTCCTAATCTTGTTACAATATAGGCCTCAATCTAGAAGCAGTATAGGCACAAGTTTTTCTCTTACCTTCGTTCTTACGATCGGCTCGTCCAATGCTCCTTCGTCCGCTCACAGATCGTACGTACCTACGCACGCGTATTACGCTTTATACACACTGCGCATGCGTGTAACTCCGCCTGCCCCGATGTTCTTTCTAGTCTATTCCCCGCCCCTTTTCGTTCGGCGCAGTGGGTGAAGAGCACATGGCGGAGTCAGAGCAGGTGCGTGCTAATTATAGCAACGAGGAGGAGGAGGAGGAAAGCCCGGATCCGGACATGTCCCGCTCCAGAAGGAGACGATTTAAGGCCACAAATATGTCCTTTAGGGAGATGTTGGAGATGGTGGACATCCTGAAGAAGGCCGACTATGACAGGAAGTATGGGCCTTACCCCAACCCCAATATCAGAAAGGCCAAGATCATGGCGAAAGTGGTCAAAAGTCTGCACAGGAATTTCGGGGTACGACAATCGAAAGATCAGCTCAGGAAGCGGTGGTCGGACCTAAAATTAAGAGAGCCCGAGCAGTACCGAAAGATCCGGAGAGTGCTGCAAAAAAGTAAGTAGTTGTGCTGTGTTCCTATTATTTTTGTCTTTATTACGTTCGTGCTGCGCCATATGCTTTTCTTAATTGTACAGTTTAAAATGTCAATTTTAATGTTCATGGGCCCATTATTCGTTCGTATCAAACATTTTTTTTTCGCCCTCTAAAACACCATTGTTTAGGCCATATGCATTTTCCTACATTTTTTAGGGCCTACTTGGATGCAAAATATTTGGTTGTGTACATGGGTTTGTTACTAGAATGAAATGCAAACTAGATTCTGTGTAAGGAGAGGACACTCAGCAGCTGTTTTCACATCTGGACGCTGAAGCACTAGTGTGGGACACAAGAACACCATTTTTATTAGGGGGGCACACAGGTGCTCCAGTGTATACTATAGGGGGGTCTCCATCTGTGAAGCTTGTACTAAACAGGTAAAGTATTGCAGGTTGACAAAGGACAATAAACAAGCGACATCTTGGAACTCTGCTAAAATTGACAATTGTACCCCACTTCCTAGCAATGTTTCCTATTTATAGTTCTGCCATCAAATCACTGTGTGCTAATTATACCATTTTTGTTTTACATAGGGGAGAAAAGACTCGGAGGACACCCCTCATCCGAGGAGACCAGAGACCCCCCACCTGTGGAAGAAGGTGAAATACCCCCAACACAAGCGGAGCAGGAGGAGGAAGAAGATGTGGTGGAAATTGGCACCACAATAGGTGAGTGTCTGCGACCACAGGCTCAGGTAAGAGATGGATGCTGGCAGATTGTTGATACCTGTTTTTGTTTGGTTTCTCTTTTTTTAGGTGATCGTGATGTTAGGGATCGAGATCCTTTCACATCAGAAAGTGCCCAGATCCTGATCGGGGAGATCATGGGGTGTAATTTAGAATTGGAGAACATCAAGACAAAAATCAATGATGTGATTAAAAAAAATAATAACATCATTGATGTTTTGGGGCGAATTTAATACCCCACAAAATCACTTTTGTTTGGTACAATGTTTAAAATATTTTTGAAATGTTTCGAAAAGCCAAATTTGAAGGATGCACACAGTGTGCCAACATGTGCTATCTGCCATCACGGGAGATCAATGGACGTGTTTTGGGGGTGCAACCCCTTCCTCAATAATAAAGTAGCGGTAAGGAAGGGCTTGCTCCCCCAAAACACGTCCCTTGATCCCCCGTGATGGCAGCTAGCACATGTTGACATTCGTAAATTGGTGTGCATCTTCCAAATTTGGCTTTTCAAGGGGTGATTTGACCCCATCTGAACGCAATATCAAACACAGTTCCTAAATACTCATGTCTGATATTGCCTTCAGGTTTTACCATATGTGAACTTTGTAAGTTCTAGTTTTTTGTCTTTCTTGTTGGTTTTACACATGCCTGTTTTATCGTAAATGGACATTTCTATTTTTGATAATGCCACCCCAAAAATTGTTATACAACAAACATGCAGGGGCGGATCCAGAGTCTAGTCTCAGGAGGGGCACTGCCAGAAAATAAGCTGTTACGGTCTTGCGGAACTGAATTTAAAGTATAATACAGTGTACAGAGGTCAGTAGTATGTAAGGTAGTGTACAGAGGTCAGTAGTATATAGGGTGGTGTACAGAGGTCAGTAGGATGTAGGGCAGTGTGCAGGGAACAGTAGGGCACACGCTGTGGGGGATCGGGAGGGCATATACTGGGGGGGATCAGGAGGGCATACACTGATACACTGGGGGGGGAATCAGGAGGGCATACACTGATACACTGGGGGGGAGAATCAGGAGGGCATACACTGATACACTGGGGGGGGGATCAGGAGGGCATACATTGATACACTGGGGGGGAATCAGGAGGGCATACACTGATACACTGGGGGGGGTAGAATCAGGAGGGCATACACTGATACACTGGGGGGGGGATCAGGAGGGCATACACCAGGGGGCAGTCATAATCTTTTAATGAGTTAAATTTCTCACTTGTCATGAAAAGAAGATGAAGATCTCATTTGTCCTCTAACAGCACCTTTATGCTAAGCTGCAGTAACTCAGCAGACTCAGCATAGAGGTGCCTGTAAACAAATCCACAATGTAGTCCTGGCAGCAGAGCTCCCCTCTAGGAACTTTCACATGGCTCTCTCTGCTCAGCAGCTGCACACATCTCCCTCTTCCAGACCATCTCGGGGAAAAGGCACCTCCCCATCCCGCCCACTCAAGCAGCAGCCTGCAGGAGAGAGGCTGAAAAACTGCAGGGGGAGGTACAGGGGGTGGAGACTGCAGTCCCAATAATTCATGCTTAGAATGGCAGCAGATCTGGTTACCCGGGGCGCTCTCAGCCTCAGTCTTCAATATTTTCTCGGGGGGTGCAATTGCCCCGTTGCCCCCCCCCTGGATCCGCCCCTGCAAACATGTTGGTTTGTTTTAAAAACCGTTTCTAAATGCACATGTGATTGTGCAGGTATTAAAAAGTTTGTTAATCAAGAATGTGTGGATTATTAACGCTACAACACTTTTGTGGTGATGTAATTGCTGTTTTCGTAGAAAATGGTGGTTATTTCCTAAGGGCAAATCCTCTTTGCACTACAAGAGCATTTTCATTGCAGTTTCAAGACCACTTGTAGTATAAAAAGTGTATACGCCTTTAGTATATAACAGCCAACAGTGCTTTGTATAAGGTTACACAATCACGCAATTTACAGGACTCCCCACATTGCTGTCAGGCTCAGCTAAAACAAACACAAGCAGTAAATGTCCACAAAGAATTTCTTTTTTTTGCTTTTTTATTTGAAAAAGGCTTCACAAATTTGCAGGCATATTGATGGCCCCCCTACCCGCAAAGAACTCCAGGTATCGTAACCGGACATCACGGGTACTTAGGGAGGGCAAGCCAGGACGGCCGCTTTCAAGCGCCGTCAGTGTTGTTTCAGGGATCACTCCGTCCTCAGGCCCAACTGTGCCAGCATAGTTGGCCGAATGTTTCCGTAAAAAGTTATGGAGAATACAGCATGCCAGGATTATATGATTAAGTTTATACTCCGCCATATGGATAGGTGTCAGAAATAGGCGGAACCGACTGGCCAGGATTCCAAATGTGTTCTCCACCACTCTTCGGGCTCTGGCCAGCCGGTAATTAAAAACCCTCTGTTCCGGGGTGAGGGTCCTCATCGGGAATGGGCGCATAAGATGGTCCCCCAGCGCAAATGCTTCATCAGCAACGAACACAAATGGGAGTCCTTCCATATTGTCCTCTGGAGCTGGCAAGTCCAAGCTGCCATTCTGGAGACGCCTGTAGAACTCCGTCTGGGCGATGACTCCACCATCAGACATCCGGCCATTCTTCCCCACGTCCACATACAAGAAGTCGTAATTAGCCGACACCACCACCAACATCACAATACTATTGAACCCCTTATAGTTGAAATAGTACGACCCCGAGTTGGGTGGTGGGATGATGTGGACGTGTTTCCCATCAATTGCCCCTCCGCAGTTAGGAAAGTCCCACCGCTGGGCAAAGTGGGAGGCCACAGTCTGCCATTCCTGTGGCGTGGAAGGAAACTGTTGAGGAAAAAAAATAAATATTAATATTTTTGCTCAGAAACATGGCAAGCAGATTAGGCACAAACATTCTGGGGCAACCTCCAGATAGCATTTATTAGGGGAATTTAACAACACCAAAGTATAAGGTACACCTATCATATTCCCCCTCCCCCCTTCTCATTGGCCATTTCTAACATTATGGGGGGTGGGGAAATCTTGGACAGGTAACCCTCTTCACTTCATTGAGAGATGAATGCCTAAATACAGGGTATTAGTTGGAACAGCCCCTCCTTAGTTACACTATTGGCAGCCCACTGGACAGGTAAGAAGTTTCCTAATACAAAGATATAAATACACACTGTACACATTTGAGCACATTTGGACATTCTGCTATTACCTATCAAGATAATAATAGGATCTAAAAAGTTTAAACACTACCATTGGAAAGTATACAGGCAGGCCCTTGCACTACATGCTTTGGGGAATTCATCCATAAATCTCACCACAAAAGAGATGGGTATAGTGTTTATGGGTTTTGCAAAGTCAGCAAATAGATGATTGAGGATAGATAGAGCATTGGTATCAGCTGACTTAGCAGTTGGGGGAGGGAGGGTTACTAAAAATGATTTGGGGACACCACAAAAAAAAGCCTCAGGCACTCTGCCTGAATTTAAAGCACAAATTACATTTCAAAACATTTTAGGGGGTGTTTGGGGTAAAGCACTACTATGGAGCTGATAAAATACATTGTTAAGTGACTACATGAGGTGAATATAGGGCCCGTAGACCATGTTGGGGAGGTTAGTGAAGGACAATCTGTATGAAGGACCTACAAAATTAATTACCTAAAATGCCAGCATGCATGAGGACAAAGGGGATATTCACAGCATATTACAATCATGGTAATTAGGGAGTGAGGAAAGAAATACAATATATTATCAAACATTAAATACAATAAAATGTGATATTAAAGGATAAATCTTACCTTAATATACTCCTTCTGCAGGACCTGGATGATGGCAGAACAGGTCTCTGGGATAACGATCCCCAGAGCCTGGGGGGAGATGCCTGTCGAGAACTTCAAGTCCTGCAGACTTCTCCCTGTCGCCAAATACCGCAGGGTAGCGACCAGCCTCTGCTCCGGAGTGATGGCTTGCCTCATGCAGGTATCCTGCCTGCTAATATAAGGGGTCAGGGAAGCCAACAAACTGTGACATACGGGGTCCGTCATCCTGAGAAAGTTCCTGAAATCATCAGGATTATTCTCACGGATCTCACAGAGCAAAGGCATATGAGAGAACTGGTCACGCTGAAGCAACCAATTCTTGGTCTATGAACTCCTTCCCACCCTGTTCATGGACTGGACTTGTGTCAAGGTCAGGACCCCAACACCAAGCCCCCGCACAGCACAAACTCTACGAGGAGTACGCATACGCAACATGGCTAGAAA
Source organism: Aquarana catesbeiana (assembly GCF_042186555.1). NCBI lineage: Eukaryota > Metazoa > Chordata > Amphibia > Anura > Ranidae > Aquarana > Aquarana catesbeiana. The sequence continues at coordinate 830,914,658 of NC_133324.1, read as the reverse complement.
ACGGTCGGCTGCTCAGAACGAAGTAACAGAACGCACTGAAGAACAGCAAGGCCTGTGAAGAGCGACCTGAAAAACAGTAACGAACGAACAAGAACACAATGACTAATTAAAGTCACGCGGAACTTGCTTGCACGCACTGAAGAGCAGATACAAACCCACAAGCACAAACTGAACGGCAGAAAACGATCTGAAAGCCACGAGTCTGAAAAAGCGCGAATCGTCTCTCACCAAACTTTTACTAACACGAGATTAGCAAAAGGAGCCCAAAGGGTGCCACGCTTGGTTCTGAAATGGCCTTTTCTAGTCTCGTCGTACGTGGTTTACGTCACCGCGTTGTTGGCAAAACAAGTTTGAGCCAACAAAATCGTCGGAAAAAATCCTAGGATTTTGTTGTCGGAATGTCCGATCAATGTCCGACTGTGTGTACGGGGCATTAGTGTTACAAGGTCTCAGGTGTGAATGGGGAGCAGGTGTGTTAAATTTGGTGTTATCGCTCATACTCTCTCATACTGGTCACTGGAAGTTCAACATGGCACCTCATGGCAAAGAACTTTTTGAGTATTTAAAAACATTTTTTGTTGCTCTACAAAAATATGGCCTAGGCTATAAGAAGATTGCCAAGACCCTGAAACTGAGCTGCATCACAGTGGCCAAGACCATACAGCGTTCCACTCAGAACAGGCCTCGCCATGGTTGACCAATGAAGTTGAGTGCACATGCTCAGCATCATATCCAGACATGCGTTTGGGAAATAGACATATGAGTGCTACCAGCATGGTTGTGGACAAGCAAGCTATCGCTTGTGAAACGTCTACCATTTCCTGTATCTGTCTGACCCTTTTTGACAATAAAGATGACATTGAGATAATTTGGAGTTCCAGTGTGCGACCAATTCCTTGTCTTGTTAGCATTGTTGCAGAGGTTGAAGGGGTGGGGGGGTCAGCCTGCCAGTGCTCAGCCCATACACCACATACTGCATCAAATTGGTCTGCGTGGCTGTCATGCCAGAATGAAGCCTCTTCTAGAGATGATGCACAAGAAACAGTTTGCTGAAGACAAGCAGACTAAGGATATGGATTACTGGAACCATGTGCTGTGGTCTGATGAGGCCAGGATAAACTTATTTGGTTCAGATGGTGTCAAGCATGTTTGACAGCAACCAGGTGAGGAGTACAAAGACAAGTATGTCTTGCCTACAGTCAAGCATGGTGGTGGGAGTGTCATGGTCTGGGGCTGCAAGAGTGCTGCCGACACTGGGGAGCTACAGTTCATTGAGGGAACCATGAATGCCATCATATACTGTGACATACTGAAGCAGAGCATGATCCTCTCCCTTCGGAGACTGGGCCTCAGGGCAGTATTCCAACATGATAACGACCCCAAACACACCTCCAAGATGACCACTGCCTTGGTAAACAAGCTGAGGGTAAAGGTGATGGACTGGCCAAGCATGTCTCCAGATCTAAACCCTATTGAGCATCTGTGGGGCATCCTCAAATAGAAGGTGGAGGAGCGCAAGATCTCTAACATCCACCAGCTCAGTGACGTCGTCATGGAGGAGTGGAAGAGGACTCCAGTGGCAACCTGTGAAGCTCTGGTGAACTCCATGCCCAAGAGGAATAAGGCAGTGCTGGAAAATAATGGGAGCCACACAAAATATTGACACTTTGGGCCCATATTGGATGTTTTCACTTAGGGGTGTACTCACTTTTGTTGCCAGCGGTTTAAATATTAATGGCTGTGTGGTGAGTTGTTTTGAGGGGATAGCAAATTTACACTGTTATACTAACTGTACACTCACTACTTTACATTGTAGCAAAGTGTCATTTCTTCAGTGTTGTCACATGAAAAGATATAATATTTAAAAAAAAAGATATAAAATTTACAAAAACGTGAGGGGTGTACTCACTTTTGTGAGATACTGTAACATGCCTGCGAATGAGGCCGCACCACAACCTTGAGCCAAATGCTATTCTTGCAGTTGCAGCGTGGTATTCCCATTTAAAAAGAAAGTTTGACGGTAAAAAAGACATTCAGGAGGCAGCATCATCTCCTGAATGTCTGTTAGCCACTGTTGTGCCCCTCTGTGAAAAGTGTTCCACCACGGATCGCTTTGCACAGACTAACACAGGTGTATCACTTCCGTCTTTCTGTCTCTTGTCACCATTTTTCATTCCTTCCGTCCTTGAAAATTCAATATGTATCAAGGATGTAGCTAACATTTTTTTTTTGGATGATATATAGCTAAATGCACAACAGATATATTCTCAAATTACTAGATATGTTCAGACTTGCCTCTTCTGGAAAATCAGTAACTGAGGTGGCTGGTCTTGTGCACATCTCTGTCTTACTTGAAACCCAGTTATATACAACCCTATATTAAAGAAATGCTATATACTGTATAGTTGTATATAGTATATGCTATCGAATATATGTATATATTATAGTTTACCTTGGTTTTCAGTGTACAATTATTATGCAACTATGTAATGTCAAAAGCCACTGTAATTTGTTACACATACTGTAGGGACATTTCAGTGGCGGGGCGTCCATTAAGGGTGCATGGGCGCTGCCCCCTCCCTCCAGCCACCCCCTTCCATGACTAATGGATAGATTCATGCATTGCATGAATCTATTCATGGCCTCCTCCGCCACCCCCTATTAAGGCTTTCGGACCCTTTTCGGATGCCGGGCGCCTGAATTCCAGCCGCGGGGGGTGTTTTTGAAGCACCTGATTTGAGCCATAGGCTCTAATAGGCTTCAAAAATGGTGGACTCATGGAGCAAAGCACACCCAGGTGTGTTAGAAAAGTGAATTAATATTCGCTTTCCTAACACTGAACCGCCTCTCCGCCAATCAGGTGCGTAGATCTGATTGGCTGAAAAGACAGGTGCTACGATTGGACGCCTATCAGGAAGAGGGAAGGAGATGCATGGAGGACACATGAGCCACTGTCTGACCTGCTTCAAGGGACCACCGCTCACCGCTGTCACCCGCATGCCTGACCCGCCACCGAAACTGGGTAAGCGCTGGGCAGAAGGCGAGCGGGTGGGGGGGGTCACAGTGACAGCATCTGATGGGGCACAGTGGCAGCATTTGATGGGGCACAGTGGAAGCATTTGATAGGCACAGTGGCAGCATTTGATGGGGCACAGTGACAGCATTTGATGGGGCACAGTAGCACTTTTTGATGGGCACAGTGGCAGCATTTTATGGGGCACAGTGGCAGCATTTGATAGGGCACAGTGGCAGCGTTTAATGGGCACAGACGATGCGTTTGATGGCACCGTGGCTGTGTTTGATGGGCACAGTGGCTTTGTTTGATGGGCACAGTGGCTGCGTTTGATGGGCACAGTGGCTGCGTTTGATGGCACAGTGGTTGCAATTAATGGGCACAGTGGCTGCAATTGATGATCGCAGTGGCTGTGTTTGATGGGCATAGTGGCTGCGTTTGATGGCACAGTGGCTGCTTTTGATGGGCACAGTGAGGCTGCATTTGATTTTTTTTTTTTCAGAATTTTTCAGTTTGTTTGTGCCACCCCAAAAATTTTGAGCACCAGACGCCACTGCATTTTACCCATTGAGTGGTCTATTATGCATTCCTCTAATTTGTACTTATCTTCTTCGATGAGCATGACCTTTCCACCCATCATGTAATCATAACAATGTGGATGTTTATTAATAGAAATAATAATAATAACAAATGTAGTATATAACCTTTTTATGGTGAATCAAAAGCTGTCTGGGTGTGATTCTGCTTCCCAAAATGTTCTGTCTTCTTATATTGTATTTTTGTAGATATAGTAGTTAGGATGTGCATGCTGTGGAGATAAAACAATTCTATTGCAAATATGTGTTGTTTAAATTTTACTCTTGTAGACCCCATCCCAAAGACAGTTACTGCAGTTACAGAATTTTTTACTAAAAATACATTCATGACTACTATTCTGCAGTGATAATGCAGCTTTTAAACACAGAACAACTGTTTGCGGAGTCTTTCCAATACCTTACTTTAGTAAATTGTCTCCTGATAATTACCCTTGCATTTTAAGGCCTTATATTTACTTTATTATTTATTTAGTGATGTGAGATAATTTGTAATCATTCCCATTTGGTTTTTTTTTTCTAAACTCCCTTCTGAGTTTGTAAACCTGATAGAATGTGTGCAAATGTCACAGAGGCATGCACCTCGTCTGAGTTATAGGTTTGGGGTCTGATTACTCCTCACTTCCTCATTTGTCCCATTTGTTTTCAGTCTACAGAATTTAAAATTGTAAGTATCTATTAAAGAGACACAGGCGCAGTCTATTTTCTCCACTGCAGGTAGCACTCAACCACAGTGGCATTGCAGTTGAAGGGGAAATCAAGAGTAACACAGTCCTTTTATGGTTTCCTGGGTCACTGGGGAAGCTATCCGATTGGATGCTGCACCCCGTGTGACACTGGCAGCCATCTTGGGTCAGGCAGGGCCTATTTAAGGCTTTAGCTCCCAGGCTTAGTACACAGTTCACGTGTGGGTAGTGTACAGACTGGTCACCCATCTGACAGGGACAGTGATTAGCGGTAGGGAGAGGTTCCAGGCAAGTAGGGAAAGGATAGGGAAACACAATCCTTCCTGGAGACCTCCCCATTTGGGTAAGGACTAACCAGGCCGCATTCTGCCCCCCAAAACAGACGCTGTCAGCACATTTGAGGCCTGTTCTCCTACACACCTCTGTTGTATTCTAAGATTCCCAAGTGCCTTCCCGCCAAGCTTTTTGTGAATTGCTAAACGCTGATGTTCTTTTCTCTGAACTTGGACTCTGAGTGTTTAATGCCACAGCATCACACTGCACCTCCCCACACACTGCTTGGGATTAGGGATGGGTGAACACCGGTTCGGTTCACACCAGAAAAACTCAAACAGGCAAAAAAGTTCTACCGAACATGCAAACTCTAATAAAGTCTATGGGACACGAACATGAAAAATCAAAAGTCCTCATCTTAAAGTGGTTGTAAACTGTTACACGCCATTTTTTCCTACAGGTAAGCCTATAATAAGGCTTACCTGTAGGTACTGGAAATATCTCCTAAACCTGCACATTGTAGGAGATATTTACCATATACGCTTGCGCCGATGTCATCGGTGCATGTGCACTGAAGAAAGGGCATGATCGTGCCGTTTCTAAAGGGCCAGTGCCGTGACCGTCGGCAATCGCAGGAGTGACCTCACGTGACTCCAGCCAGTCACAGAGTGGAAGTCCACAGCCCTGGAAGGAAGATGGGTGAAGATGGATGCGGCCACCAGTGGGGACCTCGGGGACATTGCAGCTTCATTTGCAGGTAAGTGCAATGTAATGGGCTAGTATGTGATGCATACTAGCCCATTATGCTTTTAATTTGCAGCTGAAAAAAAGATACTTCCTCTTTAAAGGCTTATATGCAAGTTATTGCCATAAATAGTGTGTGGGGACCTGGGTACTGGCCTAGGGGACATGTGTCCATGCAAAAAAAAGTTTTTGAAACAATCGGTTTTAAAGGAGCAGTGATTTTAATGATGCTTAAAATGAAACAATATAATTTAAATATTCCTTTAAATATCATGCATGGGGGTCTCCTTAGTCTGCCTGGAAAGTGGCGCATCTGTACAATGTATGGAACATGCCACAGCAATAATGACATTTCTAAAGGAAAAATTGTCATTTAAACTGGCTGTAATTTATTGCTGGCAATACAGATTTAAAAAAAATGGCAAGGAGTCCCCCCCCAATCCATACCAGGCAACCCCACACCAAAAAAAAAGAGGTGGGGTCGCCCCTCAAAACTCATACCAGACCTTATCTGGGCATGCAGCCTGGCAGGTCAGGAAAAGGGAGGGGGGCAAGTGAACGCCCCCCCTGAACCATACCAGGCCACATGTCTTCAACATGGGGGGGTGGGTGCTTCTGGGCAGGGGGCTCTGCACCCCCCACCCAAAGCACCTTGTCCCCATGGTGATGGGGTTAAAGGCCTCTTCCTGACAACCCTGGGCTACGGATGTTGGGGTCTGTGGGCGGGGGGCTTATCAGAATCCAGAAGGGAAGCCCCCTTTTGACACGGGGGCCCCCAGATCCAGGCCCTCCCCTATGTAAATGGGTATCGGGTAAATCGTACCCCTACCCATTCACAAAAAAAGTGTCAAAAAGGTAAAAACCACAAGAGACAGTTTTTTGACGAATCCTTTATTTTTTTTTAAAAAAGTGTCCCGCAATGTAAATCCACCATCAATCAGGACGCCCGACCCAAAAAATATCAAAAATGGAGAACACTCCGGCTCCATGGGAGGCCTCGCGCGACTGCTCTCTCTTCGCTTTGACAGCTCTTATATAGGCAAAGGCGGGGCCACCTGGTAACATAAATGGGTGACCCGCCCCCTTCTGACTATATGTAATGTCACATGACGTCAGAAGGGGCGGTGTCACCCGGTTACGTCACTAGGAGGCCCTGCCCTTGCCTATACAAGAGCTGTCAAAGTGAAGAGAGAGCAGTTGGCGGGAGGCCTCCCATGGAGGCGGAGCATTTTCCATTTTTGTATTTTTCGGGTCTGTCGGGCATCGCGATTAACGGTGGATTTAGATCACAGGACACTTTTTTCTTTTTTTTAAAAAGGATTTGTCAAAAACTGTCTCTTGTGGTTTTTACTTTTTAAAACTTTTTTGGTGAATGGGTAGTGGTACCCGATAGGTAGGGGGCGGGATCTGGGGGCCCCCTTGTTAAAGGGGGCTTTAAGATTCCAATAAGAGCCCCACCTGCAGCCCCCAACAACCACAGCCCTGGGTAAGAGGCCCTTGTCTCCATCAACATGGGGCACCCCAAATAATCCTCTCCATGTTAAGGGCAAGCAGCCTGGTATGGTTCAGGAAAGGGGGGACTCGCCTGTCTCCCCCCTTTCCTTACCCGCCAGACTGCATGCTCGGGTTTATTTTTTTTGGCGTGGAGTTCCCCTTAACCACTTGCCGACCGCCTAACGTAGATATACGTCGGCAGAATTGCACGGGCAGGCAGAATCACGTACCTGTACGTGATCTGCCTCCCGCGGGCGGGGGGTCCGATCGGACCCCCCCTGGTGCCAGCGGCGGTCGGCATTTCACTGGGAGCGTTGGGAGGCGAGGGGGAGACCATCCGATCGTGGCCCCCCCCTCGCGATCGCTCCCAGCCAATTGGAATCCTCCCCTGCCTGTGTGTAGTTTCACACAGGCAGAGGATGTGATGTCATCTCTCCTCGGCTCGGCAGTTTCCGTTCCAGCGCCGAGGAGAGAAGACATGTAAGTGCACAAAACACTACACACACACAGTAGAACATGCCAGGCACATAAAACACCCCCGACCCCCCCCCGATCGCCCCCCGATCCCCCCCCAACCACCCCCCCCCTGTCACAAACTGACACCAGCAGTATTTTTTTTTTTTTTTCTGATTACTGATTGGTGTCAGTTTGTGACAGTTACAGTGTTAGGGCAGTGAGTGGTAGCCCCCTTTAGGTCTAGGGTACCCCCCTAACCCCCCCTAATAAAGTTTTAACCCCTTGATCACCCCCTGTCATCAGTGTCACTAAGCGATCATTTTTCTGATCGCTGTATTAGTGTCGCTGGTGACGCTAGTTAGGGAGGTAAATATTTAGGTTCGCCGTCAGCGTTTTATAGCGTCAGGGACCCCCATATACTATCTAATAAATGTTTTAACCCCTTGATTGCCCCCTAGTTAACCCTTTCACCACTGATCACTGTATAAGTGTTACGGGTGACGCTGGTTAGTTTGTTTATTTTTTATAGTGTCAGGGCACCCGCCGTTTATTACCGAATAAAGGTTTAGCCCCCTGATCGCCCGGCGGTGATATGCGTTGCCCCAGGCAGCGTCAGATTAGCGCCAGTACCGCTAACACCCACGCACGCAGCATACGCCTCCCTTAGTGGTATAGTATCTGTACGGATCAATATCTGATCCGATCAGATCTATACTAGCGTCCCCAGCAGTTTAGGGTTCCCAAAAACGCAGTGTTAGCGGGATCAGCCCAGATACCTGCTAGCACCTGCGTTTTTCCCCTCCGCCCGGCCCAGCCTAGCCCACCCAAGTGCAGTATCGATCGATCACTGTCACTTACAAAACACTAAACAAATAACTGCAGCGTTCGCAGAGTCAGGCCTGATCCCTGCGATCGCTAACAGTTTTCTTGGTAGCGTTTTGGTGAACTGGCAAGCACCAGCCCCAGGCAGCGTCAGGTTAGCGCCAGTACCGCTAACACCCAAGCACGCACCGTACACCTCCCTTAGTGGTATAGTATCTGAACGGATCAATATCTGATCCGATCAGATCTATACTAGCGTCCCCAGCAGTTTAGGGTTCCCAAACACGCAGTGTTAGCGGGATCAGCCCAGATACCTGTTAGCACCTGAGTTTTACCCCTCCACCCGGCCCAGCCCAGCCCACCCAAGTGCAGTATCAATCGATCACTGTCACTTACAAAACACTAAACGCATAACTGCAGCGTTCGCAGAGTCAGGCCTGATCCCTGCGATCGCTAACAGTTTTTTTGGTAGCGTTTTGGTGAACTGGCAAGCACCAGCCCCAGGCAGCGTCAGGTTAGCGCCAGTACCGCTAACACCCACGCACGCACCGTACACCTCCCTTGGTGGTATAGTATCTGATCGGATCAATATCTGATCTGATCAGATCTATACTAGCATCCCCAGCAGTTTAGGGTTCCCACAAACGCAGTGTTAGCGGGATCAGCCCAGATACCTGCTAGCACCTGCATTTTGCCCCTCCGCCCGGCCCAGCCCAGCCCACCCAAGTGCAGTATCGATCGATCACTGTCACTTACAAAACACTAAACGCATAACTGCAGCGTTCGCAGAGTCAGACCTGATCCCTGCGATCGCTAACAGTTTTTTTTGTAGCGTTTTGGTGAACTGGCAAGCACCAGCGGCCTAGTACACCCCGGTCGTAGTCAAACCAGCACTGCAGTAACACGTGGTGACGTGGCGAGTCCCATAAGTGCAGTTCAAGCTGGTGAGGTGGCAAGCACAAGTAGTGTCCCGCTGCCACCAAGAAGACAAACACAGGCCCGTCGTGCCCATAATGCCCTTCCTGCTGCATTCGCCAATCCTAATTGGGAACCCACCGCTTCTGCAGCGCCCGTACTTCCCCCATTCACATCCCCAACCAAATGCAGTCGGCTGCATGGGAGGCATTTTCTTTATGTCCTCCCGAGTACCCCTACCCAACGAACCCCCCCAAAAAAGATGTTGTGTCTGCAGTAAGCGCGGATATAGGCGCGACACCCGCTATTATTGTCTCTCCTGTCCTGACAATCCTGGTCTTTGCATTGGTGAATGTTTTGAACGCTACCATTCACTAGTTGAGTATTAGCGTAGGGTACAGCATTGCACAGACTAGGCACGCTTTCACAGGGTCTCCCAAGATGCCATCGCATTTTGAGAGACCCGAACCTGGAACCAGTTACAGTTATAAAAGTTAGTTACAAAAAAAAGTGTAAAAAAAAAAAAAAACACAAACAAAAATATAAAATAAAAAATAATAGTTGTCGTTTTATTGTTCTTTCTCTCTCTATTCTCTCTATTGTTCTGCTCTTTTTTACTGTATTCTATTCTGCAATGTTTTATTGTTATTATGTTTTATCATGTTTGCTTTTCAGGTATGCAATTTTTTTATACTTTACCGTTTACTGTGCTTTATTGTTAACCATTTTTTTGTCTTCAGGTACGCCATTCACGACTTTGAGTGGTTATACCAGAATGATGCCTGCAGGTTTAGTTATCATCTTGGTATCATTCTTTTCAGCCGGCGGTCGGCTTTCATGTAAAAGCAATCCTAGCGGATAATTAGCCTCTAGACTGCTTTTACAAGCAGTGGGAGGGAATGCCCCCCCCCAACGTCTTCCGTGTTTTTCTCTGGCTCTCCTGTCTCAACAGGGAACTTGAGAATGCAGCCGGTGATTCAGCCAGCTGACCATAGAGCTGATCAGAGACCAGAGTGGCTCCAATCATCTCTATGGCCTAAGAAACCGGAAGCTACGAGCATTTTATGACTTAGATTTCGCCGGATGTAAACAGCGCCATTGGGAAATTGGGAAAGCATTTTATCACACCGATCTTGGTGTGATCAGATGCTTTGAGGGCAGAGGAGAAATCTAGGGTCTAATAGACCCCAATTTTTTCAAAAAAGAGTACCTGTCACTACCTATTGCTATGATAGGGGATATTTACATTCCCTGAGATAACAATAAAAATGATTTAAAAAAAAAAAAAAATGAAAGGAACAGTTTTAAAATAAGATAAAAAAAATAATAATAATAAAGAAAAAAAAAAAAAAAAAAAAAGCACCCCTGTCCCCCCTGCTCTCGCGCTAAGGTGAACGCAAGCGTCGGTCTGGCGTCAAATGTAAACAGCAATTGCACCATGCATGTGAGGTATCACCGCGAACGTCAGATCGAGGGCAGTAATTTTAGCAGTAGACCTCCTCTGTAAATCTAAAGTGGTAACCTGTAAAGGCTTTTAAAGGCTTTTAAAAATGTATTTAGTTTGTCGCCACTGCACGTTTGTGCGCAATTTTAAAGCATGTCATGTTTGGTATCCATGTACTCGGCCTAAGATCATCTTTTTTATTTCATCAAACATTTGGGCAATATAGTGTGTTTTAGTGCATTAAAATTTAAAAAAGTGTGTTTTTTCCCAAAAAAATGCGTTTGAAAAATCGCTGCGCAAATACTGTGTGAAAAAAAAAATGAAACACCCAACATTTTAATCTGTAGGGCATTTGCTTTAAAAAAATATATAATGTTTGGGGGTTCAAAGTAATTTTCTTGCAAAAAAAAAATTATTTTTTTATGTAATCAAAAAGTGTCAGAAAGGGCTTTGTCTTCAAGTGGTTAGAAGAGTGGGTGATGTGTGACATAAGCTTCTAAATGTTGTGCATAAAATGCCAGGACAGTTCAAAACCCCTCCAAATGACCCCATTTTGGAAAGTAGACACCCCAAGCTATTTGCTGAGAGGCATGTCGAGTCCATGGAATATTTTATATTGTGACACAAGTTGCGGGAAAGAGACAATTTTTTATTTTTTTTATTTTTTTTTTGCGCAAAGTTGTCACTAAATGATATATTGCTCAAACATGCCATGGGAATATGTGAAATTACACCTCAAAATGCATTCTGTTGCTTCTCCTGAGTACAGGGATACCACATGTGTGAGACTTTTTGGGAGCCTAGCCGCGTACGGGACCCCAAAAACCAATCACCGCCTTCAGGCTTTCTAAGGCCGTAAATTTTTGATTTCACTCTTCACTGCCTATCACAGTTTCGGAGGCCATGGAATGCCCAGGTGGCAAAAAACCCCCCCAAATGACCCCATTTTGGAAAGTAGACACCCCAAGCTATTTGATGAGAGGTATAGTGAGTTGGGGTGTCTACTTTCCAAAATGGGGTCATTTGGGGGGGGTTTGTGCCACCTGGGCATTCCATGGCCTCCGAAACTGTGATAGGCAGTGAAGAGTGAAATCAAAAATTTACACCCTTAGAAATCCTGAAGGCGGTGATTGGTTTTCGGGGCCCCGTACGCGGCTAGGCTCCCAAAAAGTCCCACACATGTGGTATCCCCGTACTCAGGAGAAGTAGCTAAATGTATTTTGGGGTGCAATTCCACATATGCCCATGGCCTGTGTGAGCAATATATCATTTAGTGACAACTTTGTGCAAAAAAAAAACAAAAAAAAAACAATTTGTCACTTTCCCGCAACTTGTGTCAAAATATAAAACATTCCATGGACTCAACATGCCTCAAAGCAAATAGCTTGGGGTGTCTACTTTCCAAAATGGGGTCATTTGGGGGGGTTTTATGCCATCTGGGCATTTTATGGCCTTCAAAACTGTGATAGGTAGTGAGGAGTAAAATCAAAAATGTACGCCCTTAGAAATCCTGAAGGCAGTGATTGGTTTTTGGGGCCCCGTACGCGGCTAGGCTCCCAAAAAGTCCCACACATGTGGTATCCCCATACTCAGGAGAAGCAGCTAAATGTATTTTGGGGTGCAATTCCACATATGCCCATGGCCTGTGTGAGCAATATATCATTTAGTGACAACTTTTTGTAATTTTTTTTTTTTGTCATTATTCAATCACTTGGGACAAAAAAAAATGAATATTCAATGGGCTCAACATGCCTCTCAGCAATTTCCTTGGGGTGTCTACTTTCCAAAATGGGGTCATTTGTGGGGGTTTTGTACTGCCCTGCCATTTTAGCACCTCAAGAAACGACATAGGCAGTCATAAATTAAAGGCTGTGTAAATTCCAGAAAATGTACCCTAGTTTGTAGGCGCTATAACTTTTGCGCAAACCAATAAATATACACTTATTGACATTTTTTTTACCAAAGACATGTGGCCGAATACATTTTGGCCTAAATGTATGACTAAAATTGAGTTTATTGGATTTTTTTTTAGAACAAAAGGTAGAAAATATAATTTTTTTTCAAAATTTTCGGTCTTTTTCCGTGTATAGCGCAAAAAATAAAAACGGCAGAGGTGATCAAATACCATCAAAAGACAGCTCTATTTGTGGGAAGAAAAGGACGCAAATTTCGTTTGGGTACAGCATTGCATGACCGCAGTTAAAGCGACGCAGTGCCGAATTGTAAAAAGTGCTCTGGTCAGGAAGGGGGTAAAACCTTCCGGGGCTGAAGTGGTTAAAATCTATACCAGACCCAAAGGGCCTGGTATGGATTTTGGGGGGACTCCATGCCGTTTTTTTCTTAATTATGTCATAGGGTTCCCCTTAACCACTTCAATACACTGTATTATATACTCTGCACTGCATTGTATTATATACTCTGCACTGCACTATATACTCTGCACTGCACTGCACTATATACTCTGCACTACACTGTATTATATACTCTGCACTATATACTATGAACTGCACTTTGTTATATACTCTGCACTACACTGCACTATATACTCTGCACTGCATTTTAAAAACACTACACTGACTGCACTATATACTTTGCACTGCATTAGATACTCTACACTGACTGCACGCTCAATCCACTAACTACCCTGCCTAATCTCTCTCCATTAATACACAGTATACCTGGCTGCCGTTGGAAGCAGCCTTATATAGTGTGGGGCATGGACTTAGCCCCTGAGTCATGATTGGCCAAAGGCACCCTGCCTTTGGCCAATCATAGCTCTCACTCTACATCGCGCTGTGATTGGCCAAAGCATACAGGTCAGGTGCATGTTTTGGCCAATCAGCAGCCATCAATGCACTGCGATCTTGCAGTGCATTATGGGATGCTCATCAGTGGAAGAACATCCCGCGAGTGCCCCAGATGTTCGTTTGTTCTATGAACAAACAAAGACACGAATTTGAGTTGAACTTACGTTCGACTCGAACATTAGGCCCATCTCTATTTAAGATACATGTACCCTCTTCAAAAAGCATGTGATAAAAGAGCACTAGGTGTGTGTCAGACACCTGTGTCACCCTGCATCTGTAACCCTGACTCAGCGGGGCTTACCTTGTCCCCCTTTCAGCTGAAAATTTGAGACCTTGGGTGTGCACTTTAGGAGGCTGTGAAGGGTGTAGTAAGTGACCAGCTACCTTTTGGGTAAGATACCATTCAGCAGGGACATATTATTACCTGCCTCTTACTATGGGGCCGCACAACATATTTTACACCTGCATGGTAAACAACCTTGTATTGCATCTTGCTGGGGTTGGGAGTACCAGGCTTTGACCATATTATCCTTTGTTTTGCATGCTAGACTGGAATCAGGTTGTCGCCTTCACAGGGAGTCAGGAAGGGGAGTGGGTAATTATATCTTAGACATATGGTAGTTAGAGTTAAAATATAGTCTGTTTTGAATTTTTTACTAACTGCAAAACTTATATTAATTAATATAAGAAAAAATGGATCCACCTTGAGAAAGTTTCTTTCTCAGACAGTTCTCTTCATCAAGCAATTGTCTGTATATATCCTCTGAATGTAGCTGTAAAGTCCTTTCCTGACTATGCAATACAGTCTTTCACACTATCTCTTGAGTCCTGATAAGATGAGGCACCAAACACCAACAATCTGACTGAAGAATACACATGTTGTCTCTCTCAGCTACCCTGTTCCAAAAAGTTCACTCAGCCTTCAGCCCAGAATGTCCTACAGAACATACTTTCCAATCTGGTAATGACATTCATTTTGGTAGCTATCCCATAGAGGTAAATTTCAGTGGCCATTTTGGGACAGTCTGAAGTCCATTGAGCTATATTGGTAGCAAGCTGTTAGAAACATAGTGACCTCTAGTGGCAGAGAATAGTCTGTGTTTAATAGTAAACAATGGCGGCCACATAACAGGGGAAAATGTCAGTTTTTGAAACTGAAACAGTTCCGCTAAGCACCTACAAAATAAGTAGCATAGCAAGTGCCTTTAAGGTGGCTGCAGTTATTCTGAAAAAAAAATATATTATATATAGTCAGTGTGTGTGAAACAGCAAGATTTAGTGTAACAAGTATCACATTCTTATATTTGCAAATACTATTTTTGATCATGCAATATTTATGCATTTTTCAGAATTTTGTGTTTATCTTTGTAATACTTGCTTTAAATAAATAATACATAAATGTTTACACGCTAACAATACAGTTTTCTGGAGTAATAATGGGGCAAACATTATCTTATACCTATTTTTGAATAAACCCTTGATTTTAAGCATAGAGTTTGAGACTTTTATTCATATATATGCTGGTATTTGCATTTTTACAACAGTCATAGCTTTTCAATAACAACCAGACAATCAGATAAACAGTGGGCTTTTTTTATTATTCAGCAAGAAGATATTATATGCTGAGGCCTACTGAATATATGGGGAGCTGAAGTAATACATGGATTAAATAAGCTAATATTGGTTTTGCATGCATTAGACAATTTTTAGTAGTACTGTATCATTGTTAAGGTTTGCAGGCCTTAATATAGCAGTACTTTCCGTGAATTCAATGCACCATGGATTGATGCACAATTTTAACTTATATTTATGTAAAAAATGAGTGAACAGGGGCTATAAAGAATATTTTACTTTTATACACAATCTAATTTTGAATTTTGCTATAGTGCACAGAAAAAGATGTACAAAAAAGGCAACAAAAAAAATGGGTTCCCCCTAAAATTAAATGATGTAGTTTCCCACAAAATCTATACAAGGCCCCCATCTGACAATGCTGCCTTGCTGGCCAGGAAAGGGGGGAGGGGGGAAACAAGCATATGGCCCCTCTTCTTAATCACACCAGGGTACCTAGTCAGGGGGACATGAGGACAAGGGCCTATTTCTCAAAACTCAGTAGTTGTGGGGGTATGAGGGAGGAGATATAGTAAGAATTTGGAATGCTGCTTTAAAAAGAGGGGCCCCTAGATACCACCACCTTCCATGAATGAGTAAGGGGTACACAGTACCCCTTACTCATTCACCAAAAAGAAAAGTTAAAAGTAAATAAACATACCGCACATGTTGAAAAGTCCTTTAAGAAACCCCCCCCCTAAATATCCCCTCGCAAATCATTCCATTCAGCAATGCAGATGCAATCAATCATGATGAGCCTGAAAAAAAAAAAAAAAAAAACTAACATCACCGTTCCCAATGGAGATGTATGCTGAATTACAGATCCTGAGCACACAGCTGAGTTGTAAAGATAAGGGGAAGATGGTCATGGCCCCGATCCCCATCCTTTTACATGCCCCAAATATGGTCATGGACCCAATCCCCATCCTTTTACATGCCCCAAATATGGTCATGGCCCCAATCCCCATCCTTTTAAATTCAGAGGTCAGCCAGGAACCCCCAGCTAACAGCTGAATGGCCAAGTGGAGATGTGTCACTGGGATGTGTCACTGTTTTCTAGGTAGCTGGTAGGTGCTGGCCTCCTCATGAACCTGTCACATTTAACAGTGCTAGTAATACTGCTACTAAATGTTTCACTTCCCATTACAGCCAGAAGTATGGCTTGGTGCGTGGGTGAACATCCCATTTAGTTTGGCTAAACACAGATCAAGCAATGTTTGGACCAAATTCAGCTTTAGTCCGAACCTGAAGCCCATCCCTGTTAGTAGGCTTTAAAAAAGGCACATGACCATTGAATTTAACCAAATGTAGCGCTGGTAGATTTTCAATCTACTGCTTGTAGGTAAATTTAGTGGGTTATTTGTTCATACATAGTCAGATTTGCCTCTGTTCCAGCTTGGCTGAGTTGCATGTAGTTTCACACTGTGCCTGTGGGTGTCGTTGTCGCCATGGGTCGGTGTTGGAAAGGCAACACACTGAAGCGTATGAGTGCTCCTCTGTCCCGGAGATAACTCGGTGGAGGTGGTCCTCCGAGTTGCATTCTGGGGGAGGGTATTTATGGGACAGACGCCATGTTTTAGGGTCCATTTCGTTCCACCTGCTGGCCATCCTGGCCAACAGGTATGTGCTAGGAGTACTACCTCGTGGTCCTCTGTCTGGGAGGCCCACGTAGCTGCGGCATGTGGGTGGGCTCAGAAGCCTGTCTGGGGCCTACCACAGCGGCAGAGGAATGGTCCTGGGCCGTCTGTCCTAAAGGGAATATAGCTCTGGTAGATTTTCAGTCTACTGCTTGTAGGTAAATTTAGTGGGTTATCTGTTCACACATAGTCAGATTTGCCTCTGTTCCAGCTTGGCTGAGTTGCATGTAGTTTCGCACTTTGCCTGTGGGTGTCGTTGTCGCCATGGGTCGGTGTTGGAAAGGCAACACGCTGAAGCGTATGAGTGCTCCTCTGTCCCGGAGATAACTCGGTGGAGGTGGTCCTCCGAGTTGCATTCTGGGGGAGGGTATATTTGGGACAGAGGCCATGTTTTAGGGTTCGTTTCGTTCCACCTGCTGGCCCTCCTGGTCGACAGGTTTGTGCTAGGAGTACTACCTCGTGGTCCTCCGTCCGGGAGGCACCTGTAGCTGCGGCGTGTGGGTGGGCACAGAAGCCTGTCTGGGGCCTACCACAGCGGCAGAAGAATGGTCCTGGGCTCTCTGTCCTAAAGGGAAGAAGCTGGACAACTGAGAAGATCCCAGGGGAGGACCCGTCATGGAAGGATCATGCAGAGTGCTGGTCTGGAGAGGGGCCTGGTGACTCATTTGGAGGACGCATCCTAAAGTAACCCTACCGCATAGTACTGCCGGCTTAAAGGTTCTAGTGCTGTGTTTTCTGTTCATCTTAAACCATTACATCCTGTGGCAGAGGATCATACGGGTATTGCTCCGATCAAGTCTGTGGCAGAGACTTTTGTTCGTGCTGCGTACTGGCTGCTAGGTTAGTGAGAGAAACCTATCCAGGCGGGCAAAGATTCAACTCTAAAGATATAGTACATTCATCTACAAGTTCTAAATTCCTAATGCTACACCAAGAAAAGGTATTTGAACTTCCCTGCAACTCTCCTTCTACCTCTTTCCTGCTACTTCCTTCAATTTATGTTTATTAAAGCATTGGAAAAGATACTCAAGTGTCCGGTGCCTACATTGTATGGTGATAAATTCAACGGGACCCTAGACCCGGTTCTGGTGAAATAGAGGTAGTAAAGGTGATGGTAACAGCCCACAATAAACCAGTAGCTCCACTGAGAGTTAGTGCTACATGAGGGGGCGTCGTCCGGGATTGTTAGCCGTAGAAAAATTTGTTAGCCTGAGAAGTATTTCACCGGGAGTTTATGTTGGAACAAATTTCTGGAATTTGTCAATTTTTGGAGAGAGGAAGAGGTTAAAGTGCAGGACTTTATTTCTGACTGCATAGGCTGTGGGTGAGAAGTAAAAGCCCGGGAGCTACGTGATCAGAAGAACAAGTAGGAGGAGCCTAGCCTACTTGTTGCCGTGTAGGACGTGCCTGCCCGCCGTCTGCCTGGCACTTACCCTGTCTCGGTGGGGCAGCGGGTGACGGCGGCGAGTGGTGAGTATCCCCCTAATGATGACATGTGATCCCTGTGTCGAACAAGCGTAGGGGAGGGGCCAGGACGGAGCGAGAGACAGCTGAGCTGCCTATTGAGGAGACGCACACCATACCCTCACGAAAAACATCATACTTGCCATGTTTAAAGTGGTGCACTGACGCACCTATATATTGTGAGTACCCCTTTTGGGGAGAGTATCTATATCTTTTAATACACTTTAAAACGGTATTATACTAAGTATTTTTTTTCTTCCCATCTATTTACTCCTTACTGCATTGGAGCCTGGCATCCTGTGATCTACATAGAACCCGGGGTGGTTCACAAGCGTGGTTTGACTTTGTCTAGTGACTTGGTCACATGCTCTGAGGTCAGCGCATTACCTTTGGGGTCAGCAAATTGCACCATTGTATGGTCTGTGACACTTTGAGAGTTACTAGCACGTTGATTGTATCACCAGTGGACATCACGTTTAGGCACCTTTATACCTTTTGAGGGACTTCATAGTGAACCATTTCTGGTTCCATTGAGGACTTTTTTTCCTTGTCAAAAGAAGTTTATTGAGTATACAATGTTATAAAGATACATAAAGATACATAAAGTAAGTTTACAAGGATCTATAAAGTAAGCTCATTGTTTTACAGTAGGGTTTATATAGGTAAATATCATGAAATTTCAAATATTAAACATTGGGTTCACGTAAACCTAAATTAAAGATATATATCATTTCCTTAGTTACTTTTGTAGGTATTTAAATGATTTATACCTACTATACATATTGTTTACAAGTAGAGTGTATATAGGTCAAATAAATTCTGATAATGAGCTTTAATCATAAGGTGGAGAAAAGGAAAGAGAAAGAAGAAAAAGGGTTGAAAGGTAGAGGTATGGTCCACAAGGTTGTCCCGCTCGTCAGTTTATTATTCTTTTTAGTTCTCTTTGAAGCCTTAGAATGGGTGTCTCTGTAAGTCATTTAATCTGTTACCATGGCAACAGGACAGAGTCATTGAAATTTGACAGGAACTGTTGTTTTATCCAAGGATGCCAAAGTTTTTCAAATTTTGGAATTTGATTTTGATCGATGGCTACCATCTTAGCATGGGACATTGTATTATTCATTCTGTGAATTGTTTCTGCTAGTACCAATGTAGGAGATTTCCATGCCTTGGCCACTGTTTGTTTTGCAGCCGTTATTAGTTGGATCATAAGTTTGAATTGAGAGAGTGTTAACCATTCCGGTTTTAGATTAAGTAAAGTCAAATATGGATCTGGTTGTATTATTTTTTTAAATATTTTAGATGCAATCACGAAGACTTCCTTCCAGAAGGTTTGGATTACTGGGCACGTCCACCATATGTGTAAATATGTGCCTATTTCTGGGCATCCTCGAAAACAAAGAGCTGAGGTATTAGGTGAATATTTTGCCACTCTAGCGGGTACAAGGTACCAGCGAGTTAGGACTTTATAATTTGTCTCCAGTGCCAAGATGTTGGGTGAAGATGACTTAGATGTGAGCCATATATTAGACCAGTCCGTGTCTTCTAAAGTTCGTCCCAGGTCCTCCTCCCACCTCTGAACGTAAGAGGGTCTATTAAGATTTGCTACTCCATATAATTGATTATAAAGTGATGAAATTGTACCTTTAGCAAATGGATCTTTTGTACAGATTGATTCAAAAATGGATAATTGGGATAATGGTGTATCCCCCTTTAGGAATGGTGTATAGAAATTTTTGATTTGGAGATATCTAAATATCTCAGAGTTTGGTAGATCATATTTTTCTCTAAGCGATGGGAATGAAAGGAATGATTTAGATGCTATGAAGTCATTTAGTGTCTGAATGCCTGATGTTGTCCAAGCCTTAAAAGAATTTGGGTAGATCCATGCCGGATAAAAGGCCGGATTTCTGATAAAAGAAAGGAGAGGATTGTGTGGAGATTGTAACTGATATTTGGTTTTTAGTTTATCCCAGAGAGATAAGAAGTGTTTAGTTATGGGATTATGAATTTTAAAGCGGTCTTTAGGATCAAGCCATAATAAATTTGATATTAATAGAGGGTCATTTTCTGAAGCCTCTATAAATACCCATAATGGGATTTCCTGTTTTGCATGGTATTTGGACAGACTGGCCAAATGTGCTGCTCTGTAGTAGTTAGTAAAATTAGGGTATCCCAGGCCTCCTTTATTTTTGGGAAGATGTAGTGTGTGTATAGGTATACGTGGTTTAGAAGATCCCCATATAAACGAAGTTGCTCTTTTTTGTACTATTCTCAAAAAATAGGAAGGAATTGGAATAGGGAGGACTCTGAATAGATAAAGCAATTTGGGTAGAATAGTCATTTTGATTGCATTAATTTTCCCTATCCAGGATAAAGGAAGTTGCGACCATTGTTTTATTAGATTTGTGATCTGTCTTAATACAGGAGGATAATTGGTTGAGAATAAGTCAGAATGAGATGCTGTTAAATGAATTCCAAGATATGGGATTGATTTTTCTGCCCATGTGAATGGGAGTGCAGCCCTAGCCGGGATCAATTCCATGTTTGTGAGTGAAATATTAAGCACTAGGCATTTCTTAGGATTAATCATAAGGCCGGATAGGGCTGCAAATCCATCAAGAGCTGGTATTAAGTTAGGACCAGAGACCTGTGGTGATGATAGAAAAAGTAATATATCGTCTGCAAATATACATAATTTGTGTGTAATACCTCCTACTTCAATGCCAGTTATAGTTTGGTTTGTTCTGATGTATTGGGCCATGGGTTCGAGTATAAGGGCAAATAATAAGGGAGATAATGGGCAACCCTGTCGGGTACCTCTTTCGATATTAAAGGCTTCAGATTTGTATCCAGCATATTTTATATAGGCTTTGGGTTTATTATATAATGCTTTGATCCATGTTAAAAAGTGGGGTCCAAAACCCCACTTTTGTAATGAATATTGCATATATTGCCAGGATACTGTGTCAAATGCCCTCTTAATATCGAGAGATAGAAAACATAAAGGGATTTTCCGTTTTTTAGCAATATGTGCCAATAACATTGCCCTGCGTATATTATCGCCTGCCTGTCTATTTGGCATGAAGCCTACTTGATCTCTATGTATTAATTTTCCTATAATGCTATTGAGGCGTTTTGCTATTATTTTTGCTAATAATTTAATATCGAGGTTTAACAGAGAGATAGGCCGATAATTCACACAGGAAGTATCATCAGAAAGGGGTTTTGGGATCATAAAAACAATTGCCATTAGTGTTTCTTGCCGAAAAGAATGTCCATCTAGAAGTTTGTTAAAAGTTTCAGTGAGAATGGGAGAGAGTATTTCTGAGAATGTTTTATAGTATAAAGCCGAGTAGCCGTCTGGGCCTGGTCTTTTGTTAAGTTTTAGGTCTTTTATGGCGTTAGCAACTTCATCTATAGTTATAGGCTCATCCAAACTGCTTTTTTGATTCTGAGATAACTCAGGTAAGGTTATTTTTGAGAAGAAGGATTCAGCTTCTGTAGGATTAAATTCATTGTTTGTCTTGTATAAAGTTGCGAGATGTGAGTGAAATTTATGGACTATTTTAACTGGATTACAAGTGTAAACATTTTTTGATAATTTCAAACGTATTGGTTTGAAAGATTTGTTAGTTGAATTTAATGCCCGAGCCAAATATGTACCTGGTTTGTTTGTATTTATGTAGAAATTGTGTTTGGAGCGTTTGAGGGATTTATCAACTGACTCAGTGAGAAATAGATCGTATTCCAATCTAGATTTTTCCAGATGAGATTTTGTACTCTGAGATGGATTATCTTGAAATGATATGTAGGCTGCATTAAAATTGAGTTCTAGTTTTTTTGCTAGATTTTTGCGTTCCCGTTTAAATAGTGCCATTTGTCTTTGTATTGTACCACGCAAGACAGGCTTATGAGCTTCCCACAGTGTTATTGGGGAGATGTCTGTTGTATTATTAATTGAAATGTATTCCTTTAAAGCTTGTTCAATGGCCATCTGATGTAGTGGGTGTTTGAGCATTATGTCCGGTAAGTACCACGTTGGGTCATGCGCTTTTGGTATGGCTGAGGCTATAGTAGTGTATACTGCATTATGGTCAGACCACGGAATCGGAATTATATCTGATGCAATAATTTCTGGTATCATTCCTATTGTTAGAAAAATATGATCTATTCTGGTGAAGGTTTGATGAGGGTGCGAGAAATAAGTGAATTTCTTTTTCATTGGGTTACTTTCTCTCCATGAATCTACCAAATTGTATTTGGAAAGAAGTTGAAAAAAAGGTAATCTAGAGGTTATTTTGGATGATGTAAAAGGTGATTTATCTAGAAATGGGAGGAGGACCTGGTTCGAATCCCCACACATTATCACTGTTCCTATTTTGTGTGTATTAATAACTTGTAATATATGTGAGAGGAATGGTGTAGGTTGTTTGTTAGGAGCGTAGTAGGAAATCACCGTGATTGCTGTATCCATTATATAACCCATGAGTATCAGGTATCTACCTTCTGGGTCTTTAATTTCTGATGATAAGGTGAATGGTGTGGATCGGTGAAATGCAATTAGAGTTCCCCTTTGCTTGGTACAGGCAGAAGCCGTGTAAATTTGTTGATAAAAAGGAGAAATATATTTTGGAGTAGAATCTTTGGTGAAGTGTGTTTCTTGGAGGCATACTATGTGAGCCTTCTTGTTATGGAAAGTACGGAAGGCTTTGGTCCTTTTTTGAGGGACATTTATTCCCTGAACATTCAGGGAAAGTATATTCAGTGGTGCCATGGCAATAGATCAAATAGTTTTGACTTACTTTTTGTTATGCAGAGCTGACTGCGCAGATCAACCTGTGTGGACTGAAGATATGAATAGATAGAAAAGGAACCAGTGAATTCTGGAGTAAAGAGTAAACAAAAAACATATGAGATTAGATGATACATTGTATAAATTATTTTTTGCAAGTAATCACAATTTACCCGTGAAAGAGAATAAATATCTCTCTCAGGGGAATAAGTGCCTTCGTCACACTCCCACATAATATGGTTGGGAGAATGAGGAGGGCTAATGGGGGTACACGGATCTTCCGCTTACAGGAGAGAAGTGCTATGTCAAAAGACATCAAAATGATGTTTCATTAATTGGAGTGCAGAATATAGTTTTTGTTGAAATTATTTATTCCAGGGTGGTTGTATATGGTTAGTCTTGCCCTAGGCTAAATAATTCAGTTAGAAAGGTACTGTTAATAACTTTGGTATTGATGAAGATAGTTTGAATTATTTTGGGATTTTAACCCTTTTAGAGTAAACAATTACATATTTTATTCATATGTAACTGTTTAGATATGTTAACTCATAAAATTGAGGTTGTATTGCTTCAGATTAGAATAAACAAAAACATAATTCTAGGAACTAGTTAGGTAATAATATATTTGTTTTAAGAAAAGAAAGAAAAAGCTTCCATTACTTCTGGATTATTGAACATATTTGTCCTAAAAAGTAATAAATCTATTGTTATTACCTGATAATATATAACTGAACAAGAATTTCCTTATTTCACTTATATATTCTAAGGCTATATGAATCAGAACTAATAAGAAATATAACTGGAATGTAACATGATCCCACACAGTGTGTGACTATCAGAATGCAGTTACATTCAGTTATAAATATAGGTTTTTTATAGAGAACCATCTCTTAGTATAATAAATGAAGAGATATCAGGAATTAGGATGTCAGTCCATTGAATCTTCTTGGTCCATGGATGATGTGGCATAACGGCCTCTTTTGTGAGAATGATGATTCCCATTTTGTTCTGAAATTTTCTGGGTGCTGCCTGAAGGTGAAGATGACGCTATTCTTCTGCGTGTGGAAG
The DNA here is from genome assembly GCF_042186555.1 of Aquarana catesbeiana. Classification (NCBI taxonomy): domain Eukaryota; kingdom Metazoa; phylum Chordata; class Amphibia; order Anura; family Ranidae; genus Aquarana; species Aquarana catesbeiana. The sequence goes on along the minus strand of NC_133324.1, from coordinate 830,890,836 downwards.
TGTTGCTGTTTGTGGGTTCTGTCAGATTTAATTTTAAAAGGGTTTGTTGTAGTTCATCTGCTGATCTGCTTCTGTAAATTGTACCTTGGTAGTTAAATCTGACTGAAAAGGGGAAGCCCCATTGATACATAATGTTGTGGCGTTGCAGTTCCATTAGTTGGGGTTTCATGGATCGTCTTTTAGTAATAGTAAGTTGGGATAGGTCAGCAAAAATTTGATAATTGTGTCTTTGAAAATTAAGTTCCTTTTTTTCTCTTGCAGCAATTAGTATTTGTTCTTTCGTTCTGTAATAATGAAATTTTGTGATTATATCACGTGGGGGTCCATCTTTCTTTTTGGCTGTGAGGGCTCTGTGTACTCTGTCCAGTTCTAAACGTTCCATAGGGATATCTGGCTTTAGTTCTTGTAATAGAGCAGTAATAGTAGATTGCAGGTCTGTCACAGTTTCAGGTATTCCCCTTATGCGCAAGTTTGAACGTCTGGCTCTATTTTCGTAATCTTCGAGCTTAGTTTGAAGTATTAAATTCTCTTTTTTTAATTGTTCCAATTCTGTTATATTGTCTTGGGTTGTAATTTCAAATTCATCCATTTTTATTTCTAAGGCTGCGGTGCGGTTTCCCAGCTCTCTTATTTCTTTGGTTAGGCTTTTTGTTATTTGGTCTGAGGTTTGTTTTAAAGCCTTATGAAGCATCTTTTCAAATTGTAATAATATTACTGGGGATACTGAGGAGGCTTGTGGAGAAGTTTGTGAGAGGATTTGTTCTGTATCTGACTCAAATGGAGAGTCTTGCTGTGACATTTTCTGTCTGTGAGAGCGCCCTGATGCTGTATCTTGTGAGGTGACTGGAGCTGCTTCAGCTGCAGTGAGTGCCTGTGAGCTCTTTGTGAGGTGATTTTTATTTCTGCCACGGTTTCCTCCCAGTACCATATTTCCTGCCCAAACTTTCACAGTTTGTTCCCTGGGGCAAAAAGGTTCAAATGGATACCTTTTGAGCCTGCAGGCTCTGCTTTGTCCTTCTCTTCTCTCCTCAGCGGTGTGGAGCTCTAACAATGCATGTCTGCTCTGAGGACTTTTTTTATACATGAACTGTGTGACACCAGATTACTTTTTGTTTTGTATTTTTTGCACTTAGCACTTTTTACATGCTGATATATATATTTATATTGTAATAAGAATGTTTATTTGCACTTTATGTGTTTATATTTTTCACATTTGAGCAATATTGTCATTTAGTTATGCATATTGGCACATTTGTACTTTGATGTGTTTATATTCATTTATTCATTGCATCTAGTAATGCTGTGATTCAGTTATGCTTATTGGTACCTGTGCACTTTGATGCGTTAATCTGTCTTATTTCACATTTGAATTTGCATTTATTCTTTGATGCGTTTATATGCATTTGTCAATTTTCACATTTGTATTCAGAGTTTTTATCTATTATTAGTTCCGCCTACCTTGTAGAGGTATTGCGTTTCCCACATCCACATGCGTTTATTTAGACGCAGTTGTTCTATCATGCTATAATTTAGTAGCATGTCTAACACACTCTAGTGCAGCGTAATCCTTTTTACATTTGTCATTTTGCACGCGTATGAGACGTGTTTAATGCACGCAGCTGAGTAGTGCTTTACTAAGTTTTGTGTGGCTCGCAGGATCTTTCCCATCGTGGGCGGCGAGCAGTGTCCCCCATGCACCTGATTGGCGGAGAGGTGGTTCAGTGTTAAGAAGGCAAATATTCATTCACTTTTCTAACACACCTTGGTGAACTGCGAGCGCCAAGTATGGCGCTCGCTGTTTACTTTTTTTGACGCCTATTAGAGCCTGTGTCTCTAATCAGGTGCTTCGAAAATTACCCTCGCCGCTGTAATTCAGGTGCCCGGCACCCAAAAAGGGGCCGGGCGCCTGAATAGGGGGTGGCAGAGGCAGCCATGGATAGATTCATGCAATGCATTAATCTATCTATTGGTGATAGAGCTGGTGGCTGGAGAGAGGGGGCAGCGCCCGTGCGCCCTTATGGATGCACCGCCACTGGAGATCACTGAACAGAGTTTCTATAATCTAGATTCTACAGTATATACTCCACATTTTAACCACAGGCAGTTTTCTATTCTACAGTGCAAATCAACATCAGAAAAGAAAGTGCTGTCTACAGAGAGAACATCAAATTTCCCCACTCTGAAATCTCTTTCTCTAGGCCATTTTCTGCAATCTTTCCATACAAATTAAAAATTACGAATTACTTACCTGAGATCAAAGCCCCCGCATCGGCCCTCGTTCGCCACCTCCGACGCTGCCATCTATCCTAGAGTGACTTCCAGGTATTGCGGCTCTGGTGCTGTGAGCCGCGATGACGTCACTCCCGCGCATGCACGCCGGTGCCGCCACAAATGGCACGATCGCCGTTAGAAATGGCATGCTCAGTGCGCCTGCACCCGATTAAACACTTTAAAGCGTTACTAAACCAAATAAGCAGTAAAGCATGCTTGTTATACTCACTGTGGAAACTAAGGGGTTAATTCTCAGCATTGTGTAAAAAGGCTGTTTGATCCTGTCTTCTCTGATCCTCCCCTTATTCCACTGTCCCCAAACCATCCCCTGATAAGACAGAGCTTTAGACACTCTGCACATTCTCAGTTTGGTCCGTATTGCTAGAGAGTTTTCTTTTTTCTTGGGAGGGTGCATGTGATCGACACAGGACCAATCAGCACTGTCCGGGCAGATGGTCAGGGGTCCTGCAGCCTCAAAGACGATCAGGGAAGAATGAAAACTCATCCTACAAGCTTTAACCAGACATTGTCACAAGTCACAAGACTGCTCTAACTGCTGATGAGAACAGATATTTAGCAGTTTATATTTACTAAAATAATTGCATTTCCATTCCGGATTGGAAAAGTGAAAAATAAAATCCTCTTTATTGAAAAAGTAATAACATGATTAAAATCCATACATGGCTTTGTTGGGATAATGCAGCATAACCGCTAACGCGTTTCACGCTCCCATAGAGCGCTTACTCATAGCTCCAGATTTTTCCATCACACACATACCATTGGAATAGCAATTGCCGGCACCTGGGGCTCTTACAATCATCCACACAGCGGAGGACGGGAAGCTTGAACCCGGTCACCTAGAGCGGTGGTAACTATCTTGTTCAATTGCATTTCCATGCTCTGTGTACTGTTGGAGACCAGATATGAATGAAAGGTCCTGAGTTTGGTAACACTTTAACTGAACAAGGTCTTCACACTAGTCAAATACTTGCAGTGCCTTAAATAAGGTGGCCAAAGATTTTTTTTTAAAAAATGCATTTTTGGATTTACTATATAATGCATGCATACAACAAATAGCATTAAGCATTTTTAAAAATATTGATCAATATCAAGTCTGTCAGTCAGTCCTGTACTTTTGTTATCGTTTTACAGCCCTGAAGAAGGAGAACAACAATTTAAACACTTTGGCTGTTTTATGCAAAGTATAAACGTCTCTACAACACGGATTTCTATTTAACCAGAATAATGTTATTCCACAAAATGTAATTAATGAATCATCTTATACATACAAAGAAAGGGAATTTTTTAACAATTCATTTTCTTATACACACACACACACACACACATACACCGCACACACACTGTGCATTCATTTATGTAATAAGTCCCTTTCCACTTATACAAGAAAGAAATCCATCAACATTTTATTGCTAGTTAACTTGCAAAGATTTACATCACTTTGCAGATTCCACCTAACAAATGATGCCAAATATTCTGTAATGTAAGGTTTAACATTTTTCAATTTTTATCTATTTTCATGTATGAATTCCATTTGACAGTTTGGTAACACATCAAGTTTTTGGGGTTGCTCAAGTAGGCTGTTCACTTTGCAAAATAATTTTCCCTTAGCTTAGTGAATGTGGCAAAAATTGATTTTGCAAAGCATACCCAATTACCTGCAAGGAAAAAAAAAACAGTATTTTTGCTTGTATGTGATTGGATGATGGAAGTCAGCACAGCTTCCTCAAATTTCACTTTGCAAGGAAAAATACAAAGTGATGGGGCGTGGCTTGGCAAGCGACCGGGATGGACACGTTTTAGAGGAGCTCCGTGAATGACACAGCCTGTAGCCGGACAACCAGTTCCCACAGACCCGGAGATGGGCAAACTGACACTCCAGACACCCCACTCCAGATCCCGCCATAATTCCACAGCCTCCTCCACCGCCAGGAGCACAGCCAGCACCATGAGGCAGTGGAGCAGGCCTCAAGACGGCGCAGGCCCAGCAGGACGAGGAGGACTTCAGCGAGGATTCGCAATCGGCAGTCGAGGAACCAGGTAGGGGTCGCAACTGCTCTAGCAAACCCCTCACATATGCGGACATGTCCGGATTTGCTGCCGACATAAAATCAACATTCTCGGCAGCCATTACGGACTTGAAGTCCAACCTGTTAGTACTGACGGAGAAGATGGCGACTGTAGAAGCCACAGGCAGACACAAGGACAGAGCGCTGCAGAGACTGGAGAAGGTTGCAGACTCACATGCCACACAGTTCATAGAAATGAACAGGCACTTGGATGACTTAGACAACAGGGGAAGGAGGAACAATATCAGGGTGAGGGGGATCCCTGAGACCGTGGACTCTGACTAGATCATCCCTGCACTGCAAAGAGTTTTCAACTCCCTGCTGGAAAGACAGGAAGATGCGGATATAGAGTTTGTGAGAGCCCACCGAGCCATCAGAGCCAGAGGTCCAGACACAGCCCCTCCCAGAGACATTATCTGCTGCCTGTAGAGTTATCCACTTAAGGAAGACATCATGAGGAAGGCACACAGAAATGACTATATTGTCTTTAATGGAGAACATATCATGCTCTTCCAAGACCTCTCACAAATTACCTTAAAAAACCGCAGAGCATTGCGCCCCCTCCTGGACAAACTCAGGGAGCATGACCTACGTTACACGTGGCGCTTCCCATTTGCTCTGGTGGTAACTCTCGCGGGAAAACAGCATATTCTGCGCTCGCCTTCTGACTTGCCAGATTTCTGTGAAGGCTTGGGTATGGAAAGGGTAGAACTACCTGAGTGGTACCAAGAATTCGCACTACCACCCCCCACCAGAAGCCCCACCGCCTCTTCCTCCTCCACACCGGAGAAGCAGCAATCCAAACGGATGAAACATTGCCGCGGAAGCGGACAACACTCGGGAACTCCGAATGGGCGTCATACCCCTTCCAGGTCCCAAGCAGCAGAGTAAAGTAATACATTTACAACCCTGAAGCCTAATTCATCAGCACCCATCAACACCCACTATTGGATTTTGAACTTACTGTCCGCAACTTATCCCTCATCAGGTATAACCCCAATAGGCTAATGCCACAAGAGGACTTTTACTTGCCCACTAGGGCGCTTGGCCTGTTCATCTCAGGACATTACCTCTACACCCGGCCAGAGCCCACATGGGTGACGCAGCATATCTTTTAGGCGCAGAGACAGCCCAGACTGAGCAAACTCACACTCTGCCAACACTGACAATGTTTGTACCTAATATGGGCTGATTCATAGCTTGTGTCGAGGTCTCCTTAATGGGCGACACCGAATCCAGGAACTTCACTTGGTCAAGGTGTATAGCAGGGCCCCTGTGCCCCCTGTACAGGGATTCGAGGAAGCTCAGATCTTGGGTGGGAACAGGGTGCTTTTCACACAGACTTCTGGGACAATTGCAGATTTCCAGAGACACCTACTTCACTCTCTCCACAGGGTTGATCCTTAATGACTCAAGTTTCTATTTTTCCTGTATTTTTAGGCCTGTCGTTCTTCTTTTTTTTTTTAAATCGTTCATCTTTTTGGTGTTTTTCTTTTTGTTCTATTTTTTCATACCATCACCGTGGTCTCGACTAGACCTCAACCACGGTAACACTAATTGTGACTGTGCCACCCCGGAGGCGGCCTACCCGCGTACCCACGGGCCGGGGGTCACACGACTCGGGTGCACTAACCACATACTTTAGAGACGGTTAAATATTATCTAAAGTTTATTTTCTCTTATTGTTACTCCAGTTGTGCAGGATTTACTTTCTATCTCTGAATCCTCATTTCCTTGAACTTACCTCTCTCTTTCTACACTCCTTTACCTGTGCCTCTCCTGCGATTTCTCTCCCTGGCCTGTTGCGATGTAAATTAAACACCAGTTAAATGAGATTTATCTTTGCAGCGTTCGCACGAAACAACCCCCCCCCCCCCGAAATCTAGAGATGGCGTATTCGTCACTTAGGAAGACACCCCTGGTGATCTCAGAAAATACCAGGGGACTGAACATAGCAGAGAAGCATGTTTCTCTACTCAGGGAATTGAAGAAAGGTAGGCCACAATTTGTTTTCTTGCAGGAAATCCACTTCAGGACAAACCAAATTCCCAAACTTACAAACGCATTCTTCACTGCAGCTTATCATGCAATCAATGACATAGCAAAGACTAAAGGGGTGTCAATTTTAATTGGTAAAGAAACCCCCTTTACTCTTACTGACAGGCTAGCGGACCCGGAGGGTCTTTATGTGTTCCTTAAAGGGACTTACAGAAACAGGACAATGATGTTGGCAAATGTGTACTTTTCCAATTCGGCTCAGGTTACCTTTTGCCAAAAAGTAATTCGAGAACTCAAGGGCTTTACATCAGGACTTTTGATCATGGGGGGAGACTTCAATGTTCCCCTAAACCCTACCTTTGACTCCTCCACAGGAAAATCGTGCATTACAAATAGAGCACTTAAAAAACTCAAACAACTCTTAAATTCCCTACAGTTGGTAGATACCTGGCGGTTTCTCCACAGAGAATCTTGAGACTTCACATTCCACTCAAATCCCCATGATCGGTACTCACGTATCGATCACCTCTACATATCCCAAAGAGACCTACAGTCGGTGACAGAAGCCCACATAGGCATCCAATCGCTCTCTGACCACGCGCCCATTTCATTGGGGGTAGATCTCTGCACTTCTCTGACCAGGCCAAACACATGGAGACTGAATACTTCCCTTCTGACAGACCCTGAACTACTCCCACACATCCGGACAGCTATCTCCGACTTCTTTACAACCAACAATACCCCCGACATGGATCCGATGATGATTTGGGAAGCACATAAATGCACAATACGGGGGGAATTAATTAAAATGGGAGCCCAACGCAAAAAGACTCAAGAACAAGAAATTCATAAATTGACCGATAAAATACGTATACTAGAAACCATACACAAGCAATCCCTGGCTACACAGTCTGCCAAGGAATTATTAGACACCAGTAAAACACTACAACAATTATTTGAGGCTAAAACTAAGAAATTGTTATACTTCAAAAAAAGAGTTTATTACAAGTCAGGAGACAAGACGGGCAGGTTTCTGGCCAGAGCTCTAAAAGAGGCCAATTCTACCAACATCATTCCAGGTATCAGGTCACAGGATGGGACACTAGAAGTAACTTTGGAAGCTATATAAGTCAAATTGGAAGAGTCATTAAACCATGGCTCTCTTAGATTCACTCCATGGATTCCTTGGAAAAGCCAGCATCATTCAGTGAAAAGACACCCATTGACGGGGACCACTAGGAGCGTATTCCAGACGGTGACCAAGAAGTTTGACTTAACGTCACTACTCAGCCCACCAACCCCACTGCAAAACAACCCAGAATTTGCCCCAGGGATAGCCAATAGGGCCTTTCAGTCCCAAGACCTCAAGAAACAACTCACGGCAGGGGGCTGCTTCCTAAACAACAGAATTAAAGACTACTCTGCACTGAAAGACGATAACAAACTTCCTCATTTGCCTCAATGGTCATACTTCCAAATCCGTAGCTATGTCACTGATAAGGTTAAACAACCCTTCTTCCAAAGGCCACTGACTGAATTGGAAACAGCTTGTAATAAGGGTGACGACTTTATCAAAGCGACATCAATCACATACACCTGGCTACAATATTTTAAAGCTACGCCTGAGGACGGATTTAGGAGAGAGTGGTCCAAAGCTCTGCAGAAGGACATCACAGATAACCAGTGGTTAACGGCTTGTACGCTTGCACATAAATGCTCTATTAGTACCAAAACACAAGAAACGGCGTACAAGCTCCTGACGCATTGGTACGCCACACCTCACAAACTTAAAACATGGTTCCCTGATGTATCGGACAAATGCTGGAGATGTGGGGAGGGGGAGACTGGTACTCTCCTACACATATGGTGGCAATGCCCAGCACTTGATGCCTTTTGGGACGCAGTAAGAAACACCATACGACAGATCACGGAGACCAGAATCACGCTCGATGCAGCCTGCTGTTTGCTCCATATTTCCAACTTCCCATATAAAAGATATAAAAAATCCTTAACAAAGCATCTACTGAACGCCACCAAGGCCCTGATACTGCTCTGTTGGAAAAGCACACGGGCTCCATCAATACGCGAATAGCTTCAGAAAGTCTCCGAGGTCTGCCACATGGAAGACACACTGGCACAAACCTCTGACACCATAGAAAGATACCACACGACATGGTCCCCTTGGCTTCACTTTAAGGTTTCAACTGAATACAATCATCTGATGAATGGTTAATGCCCTAACGGGCAAAGGTGCTTCTCGCTCTTCCCTAGCCATACTCTAGCAATACGCGGCGACCGGGGAGAGAGCCTTTACCAACTCGCAGGTAATCCCTTTTTTCTCAGTCCTTCATTTCTTTCCTTACCTCTACTATCTTTTTTATATCTAATTATAATGATCTATCTTTGAGAAATCAGAGCTAATTGATTGATATGTTTTACGTTATATAAACTAAGTTAGTACCAGACGTTCAGCTGGACGATGTAAACTAAAACCTCAACAAGATCTCAGTCTTTGCAAGCCCCCAGTTTGGGAAGGGCATCATCACAACACATGGACTAACTATGGCAACTCATTTTGGTAGCTAGCCTGTTCACCTGCTGTTTACTTGATACTATGTACATGTGTACCATATTAATACTGAATTGTTGCTTTGATTGTTAAACTGCATTCGCTTCCAATAAAACTTTTGATGGGAAAAATGCAAAGTGCCTTTACTAAATCAACTTCTTTGTTATACTTTTTTTCATTTTCTTTTCTTCCATTATTTTAATATCCTTCCATTTCCTATTGTAAGATGAGTGCATGGTTGCATAAACATTCTAATTATATAGGAACTGGTCGCCAGTATTGCTGTGTTTCCATGCAGCTTGTAAGAAAGGGTTGGGTCCTCTAATTTGGCAACCCTGCCCAAATGGTTGCTGGGTAGCATCCCTTGTCAATCTTTCTTAGCTTGTTGGGGGCATTTAAAGTCTAGTGGGTGGAGTTGGGGTGCATTTGGTTGGTTTAAGTGGCCCATGTTCAAATTTAAGGTATCACTCTGATTATTTAGCTGTTTATTTCCACTGTTATACTAAATACTATTTTGTAGATTTGTGCCTTTGTTTCCTTTCTACCAATGACCATTTATTCCTAACAAAAAAACTTACATACAACTATTTAGAAGACAGAAAGTTAGAAAAGGAGACTGCCTTTGTGTAATATGTAATAAAGAGAATATACTCAGAATTGTCATGTTTCTCAAAGTGGCCAAGGTCTGGTGTGGTATCTTAACTTTACCACACCAGCAACTTCCCTGCCATTGCACAAGACTAAAAAGGGGTTACATAACATTTTATACAACATTACAATGACATCTATTTTTCTATGCCAGTCACAAATGTAGGCTAAATGAGGGTTAAATAAGGAATTTGGCAGTATTCTTCTATGTGATTACTAAAAAAAGAATATCTTGTGTGGTCTTTCCAGAAATCCAGGATTTTTCAATGATTTTTTTGTGCATCATTTTCTGAAAGTTAGAACTGACAAACAAATTAAATTGTTTATATAATTAAAAACACCATGTGGCTAACAAATAAAATACATGTTTTTGTCTTATCTACTGTATGCAGAATGTAAATGTTGTACACAAGTTAGAAAAATGACAAAGCATCTGGCCAGGAACAAAGTCACGTAATAAGATGCTTTCAAGAATCTGTCCACAAATGAATAAATTATATTAGGTTTTTTTTTTGTTTTTTTTTTTTTTGTTTTTTTTTTTATAGTCTAGCTCCCATAAATGCTAAACTTGTGTGCAAAGGCATAGATACTAATAAACAAGCTTCAGTGACTGGGCCCCCTCCTTGGTGCCCCCACCAACTTCACTGCTTACCTCTACTGCTTTCTCAGTTTCTGCTTCCCACCATAGTTCCCTATATCAACATATTTAGTGCAAAGAGTGCAGGCTGGAGGGGTGCTAGTCAAATCCTTCACATGTGTTGCATTTTAAAGTAGCTCTTTAATTTTCCATGATTCCCCTTTGCTTGGCCATCATATCAAAAGACCTTGATTTGGTCTTATGATGCATGGCCAAGCAAAGGGAATTTAGAAAGGAAGTAAGCGGTATTTCTAGACCAAATTCAGTATCTGTTTAACTACTTCAATTCTACCTGGGTAATCGTCAGGGCCGTTTGAAGGAATTTGGGGGCCCCAAGCAAAATGGACATGGAGGCCCCCCCAACCCCCCCGCATGCACACACGCATGCAAAGCCCCCCTTACTACTCCCCCTTCCTGTGTTCTTTTTAACCCCCTCCCTACAGCGTACCGCGCGGCAGGAGATTCAGTTTTCTGTTCCTGGTCGGCTAGACTGAAAGGAAGTGAGCACTCAGTGTGTGCACTTTCTGTCAGTCCAGCCGGGAACAGGAAACTGAATCTCCTAAGTCCTGTACCACGCGGAGGAAGAGGAGCTCGGCCACACTACAGGCTGCAGCTTATAGGAAGCGTGGCGGTGCGGCTGGGGCCCCAGGCAGGCTCGGGGCTCCAAGCAATTGCTTGTTTTGCCTGTCCTGTCACGACGGGCCTGGTAATCGTTTAGCTATCCCCTCTATCTTCCCATATCAACTTCCTCCCCCTTGCTGCCTTGTTAACTCTCTATGTGTCATATTTTCCATCCCTTGCCCCCCCCCCCCCCCCCCCCACACACACACACTAATCCTCTCATAATTTCCCAGTTTTCCTCTCCTTTATTCTCCCCATTTCCTAACACACACTTTTATGATTTCCATCATGAGTATATTTAAGAAAGAATTCTCTAATGTCTGGCTCAATAATATACCATATACTGTTTTCTGTTATTCATCTATTATCATACATGGTAAAATTACAGTTTGGGATTGCTTATACATGTGCTGTTATTTCTTCTTCTTTTTTTAATAATAGTTGATGTGTATACAGTATATATATATATATATATATATATATATATATATATATATATATATTATATTTATACAATATATATATATATATATATATATATATATATATATATATATATATATATATATGGGGAGCCTTGCATGCTGACGCGACGCCGCTGGGTTGGGATCGGCGGTCATTGCTGTACGTTCGGCCGTTTACTGTATGTGCGTTTTCATTTGGATGTACATCCTTTTTTTAAATTGTATATTAGTCATTTTACAATAAATACTACACTATAAAGTTTTCTTCGTGCTCTGTGGGGTGAGCCCCCTTCTGATCAGGTTTTATGCAAGCAACCATTACCTCTGTGGAAGAGCCACCAGATGATTGTGAGGAACCCCGAAAAGGTTATTCTGATGTTATGCCATTTACCGGTGGATGGTTGCTGGGAATCCTCAAAAGGTTGTTCTGATATCATACCGTTTATCAATGGCATTCTGGTGAGTACATATTGGTGAAGGGGACTGCACTGGAGGCACTTTATGCATGGAAGCACTTCATGTCACTTTATAAAGTTTATTATCACTTGAGAGTATACCTTCAGTGGATGATTTCCACATTTTTTGAACACATGTCATACTTTATGGACTGTTTGGGACTTTGATCGTGTGTTAATAATAACCAAATATAATAAGGTCACATATTGTATTTATGAAATTTTGTTTTATATATGGCACGTTATGATTGAAATATTGTAGCACTGAATATATATATGTTACAGTAGGAAAGTATAAGTAGGGCAATATAGTTAGAGCACAAACAATGTCACAAACAATATTACAAAAACTACAAAACTTGTATAAGACGAACCAATCAGAGCAATGAAATAACAACTCCTGAAAGTCTATTATCTTTATGAATAGAGGCATGGATGGACATTGCTCCTCTGCTATGTTGTAGTCAGCCCAGCCACAGAGGGAGTGGCTAGATATAAACTGGTGACTTAAGGTTCACAGCCTTTTTAGAACTATATCCAGATACTCTGGAAAAAAAGAGAAAGAGAGAGAAAAGGAAATAAAAGGTGAGAAACTACCTCCTAATTCCAGAGACTTGTTACATAGTTACATTGTTAGTCAGGTTGAAAAAAGACACAAGTCCATCTAGTTCAGGGGTCTCCAAACTATGGCCCTCCAGGTGTTCAGGAACTACAATTTCCATCATGCCTAGTCATGTCTGTGAATGTCAATTTTTACAATGCCTCATGGGAGGTGTAGTTCCGCAACAGCTGGAGGGCCGTAGTTTGGAGATCCCTGATCTAGTTAAACCATAAAAAAATAAATAAAATAAAATATATTATACAATCCCATATGCCCAATTCTATACCCACAGTTGATCCAGAAGAAGGCAAAAAAACCCCAGAAAAGCAGGATCCAATTTGCTACAGTAGGGGAAAAAATTCCTTCTTGATCCCAGAGAGGCAATCAGATTTTTCCTGGATTATCTTTACCTATAAATGTTAGTACCCAGTTATATTATGTACATTTAGGAAAGAATCCAGGACTTTCTTAACCACTTGAGCCCCGGACCATTATGCTGCCTAAGGACCAGAGGTCTTTTTCCAATTTGGCACTGCGTCGCTTTAACTGCTAATTGCGCGGTCATGCAATGCTGTACCCAAACGAAATTTGCGTCCTTTTCTTCCCACAAATAGAGCTTTCTTTTGCTGGTATTTGATCACCTCTGCGGTTTTTATTTTTTGCGCTATAAACGGAAAAAGACCGAAAATTTTGAAAAAAAATGATATTTTCTACTTTTTGTTATAAAAAAAATCCAATAAACTCAATTTTAGTCATACATTTAGGCCAAAATGTATTCGGCCACATGTCTTTGGTAAAAAAAATGTCAATAAGCGTATATTTATTGGTTTGCGCAAAAGTTATAGCGTCTACAAACTAGGGTACATTTTCTGGAATTTACACAGCTTTTAGTTTATGACTGCCTATGTCATTTCTTGAGGTGCTAAAATGGCAGGGCAGTACAAAACCCCCCCAAATGACCCCATTTTGGAAAGTAGACACCCCAAGGAAATTGCTGAGAGGCATGTTGAACCCATTGAATATTTATTTTTTTTGTCCCAAGTGATTGAATAATGACAAAAAAAAAAAATATTTACAAAAAGTTGTCACTAAATGATATATTGCTCACACAGGCCATGGGCCTATGTGGAATTGCACCCCAAAATACATTCAGCTGCTTCTCCTGAGTATGGGGATACCACATGTGTGGGACTTTTTGGGAGCCTAGCCGCGTACGGGGCCCCGAAAACCAATCACCGCCTTCAGGATTTCTAAGGGTGTAAATTTTTGATTTCACTCTTCACTGCCTATCACAGTTTCGGAGGCCATGGAATGCCCAGGTGGCACAAAACCCCCCAAATGACCCCATTTTGGAAAGTAGACACCCCAAGCTATTTGCTGAGAGGCATATTGAGTCCATGGAATATTTTAAATTTTGACACAAGTTGCGGGAAAGTGGCACATTTTTTTTTTTGCACAAAGTTGTCACTAAATGATATATTGCTCACACAGGCCATGGGCATATGTGGAATTGCACCCCAAAATACATTTAGCTGCTTCTCCTGAGTATGGGGATACCACATGTGTGGGACTTTTTGGGAGCCTAGCCGCGTACGGGGCTCCGAAAACCAATCACCGCCTTCAGGATTTCTAAGGGTGTAAATTTTTGATTTCACTCTTCACTGCCTATCACAGTTTCGGAGGCCATGGAATGCCCAGGTGGCACAAACCCCCCCCAAATGACCCCATTTTGGAAAGTAGACACCCCAAGCTATTTGCTGAGAGGCATGGTGAGTATTTTGCAGCTCTCATTTGTTTTTGAAAATGAAGAAAGACAAGAAAAAACATTTTCTTTTTTCTTTTTTCAATTTTCAAAACTTTGTGACAAAAAGTGAGGTCTGCAAAATACTCACTATACCTCTCAGCAAATAGCTTTGGGTGTCTATTTTCCAAAATGGGGTCATCTGGGGGGGTTTTGTGCCACCTGGGCATTCCATGGCCTCCGAAACTGTGATAGGCAGTGAAGAGTGAAATCAAAAATTCACGCCCTTAGAAAGCCTGAAGGCGGTGCTTGGTTTTCGAGGTCCCGTACGCGGCTAGACTCCCAAAAAGTCTCACACATGTGGTATCCCCGTACTCAGGAGAAGCAGCAGAATGTATTTTGGGGTGTAATTTCACATATTCCCATGGCATGTTTGAGCAATATATCATTTAGTGACAACTTTGTGCAAAAAAAAAAAAAAAAATTTGTCTCTTTCCCGCAACTTGTGTTGCAATATAAAATATTCCATGGACTCGACATGCCTCTCAGCAAATAGCTTGGGGTGTCTACTTTCCAAAATGGGGTCATTTGGGGGGGTTTTGAACTGTCCTGGCATTTTATGCACAACATTTAGAAGCTTATGTCACACATTACCCACTCTTCTAACCACTTGAAGACAAAGCCCTTTCTGACACTTTTTGTTTACATGAAAAAGTTATTTTTTTTTGCAAGAAAATTACTTTGAACCCCCAAACATTATATATTTTTTTAAAGCAAATGCCCTACAGAATAAAATGGTAGGTGTTTCATTTTTTTTTTTCACACAGTATTTGTGCAGCGATTTTTCAAACGCATTTTTTGGGGAAAAAACACACTTTTTAAAATTTTAATGCACTAAAACACACTATATTGCCCAAATGTTTGATGAAATAAAAAAGATGATCTTAGGCCGAGTACATGGATACCAAACATGACATGCTTTACAATTGCGCACAAACGTGCAGTGGCAACAAAATAAATACATTTTTAAAAGCCTTTAAAAGCCTTTACAGGTTACCACTTTAGATTTACAGAGGAGGTCTACTGCAAAAATTACTGCCCTCGATCTGACCTTCGCGGTGATACCTCACATGCATGGTGCGATTGCTGTTTACGTTTGACGACAGACCGCTGCTTGCGTTCGCCTTAGCGCGAGAGCAGGGGGTGACAGGGGTGCTTTTTTTTTCTTTATTATTTTTTTGCTTTTTTATCTTATTTTTAAACTGTTCCTTTCATTTTTTTTTTTTAATCATTTTTATTGTTATCTCGGGGAATGTAAATATCCCCTATGATAGCAATAGGTAGTGACAGGTACTCTTTTTTGAAAAAATTGGGGTCTATTAGACCCTAGATCTCTCCTCTGCCCTCAAAGCATCTGACCACACCAAGATCGGTGTGATAAAATGCTTCCCCAATTTCCCAATGGCGCTATCTACATCCGGCGAAATCTAAGTCATAAAATGCTCGTAGCTTCCGGTTTCTTAGGCCATAGAGATGTTTAGAGCCACTCTGGTCTCTGATCAGCTCTATGGTCAGCTGGCTGAATCACCGGCTGCATTCTCAGGTTCCCTGTTGAGACAGAAGAGCCAGAGAAAAACACGGAAGACGGTGGGGGGGGGGCATTCCCTCCCACGGCTTGTAAAAGCAGTCTAGAGGCTAATTAGCCACTAGGATTGCTTTTACATGAAAGCCGACCGCTGGCTGAAAAGAATAATACCAAGATGATACCTAAACCTGCAGGCATCATTCTGGTATAACCACTCAAAGTCGTGAATGGCGTACCTGAAGACAAAAAATGGTTAACAATAAAGCACAGTAAACGGTAAAGTATAAAAAATTGCATACCTGAAAAACAAACATGATAAAACATAATAACAATAAAACATTGCAGAATAGAATACAGTAAAAAAGAGCAGAACAATAGAGAGAGAGAATAGAGAGAGAGAGAACAATAAAACAACAACTAATTTTTTTTATTTTATATATATTTTTTTTTTTTGTAACTAACTTTTATAACTGTAACCGGTTCCAGGTTCGGGTCTCTCAAAATGCGATGGCATCTTGGGAGACCCTGTGAAAGTGTGCCTAGTCTGTGCAATGCTGTACCCTACGCTAATACTCAACTAGTGAATGGTAGCGTTCAAAACATTCACCAATGCAAAGACCAGGATTGTCAGGACAGGAGGGACAATAATAGCGGGTGTCACGCCTATATCCACACTTGCTGCAGACACAACATCTTTTTTGGGGGGGTTCGTCGAGTAGGGGTACTCAGGAGGACATAAAGAAAATGGCTCTCATGCAGCCGACTGCATTTGGTTGGGGATGTGAATGGGGGAAGTACGGGCGCTGCAGAAGTGGTGGGTTCCCAATTAGGATTGGCGAATGCAGCAGGAAGGGCACTATGGGCACGACGGGCCTGTGTTTGTCTTTTTGGTGGCAGCAGGACACTACTTGTGCTTGCCACCTCACCAGCTTGAACTGCACTTATGGGACTCGCCACGTCACCAAGTGTTACTGCAGTGCAGGTTTGACTACGACCGGGGTGTACTAGGCCGCTGGTGCTTGCCAGTTCAATAAAAAGCTACCAAAAAAACTGTTAGCGATCGCAGGGATCAGGCCTGACTCTGCGAACGCTGCAGTTATGCGTTTAGTGTTTTGTAAGTGTCAGTGATCGATCGATACTGCACTTGGGTGGGCTGGGCTGGGCTGGGCCGGGCGGAGGGGCAAAACGCAGGTGCTAGCAGGTATCTGGGCTGATCCCACTAACACTGCGTTTTTGGGAACCCTAAACTGCTGGGGACGCTAGTATAGATCTGATCCGATCAGATACTATACCACTAAGGGAGGTGTAGGGTGCGTGCGTGGGTGTTAGTGGTACTGGCGCTAACCTGACGCTGCTTGGGGCTGGTGCTTGCCAGTTCACCAAAATGCTACCAAAAAAACTGTTAGCGATCGCAGGGATCAGGCCTGACTCTGCGAACGCTGCAGTTATGCATTTAGTGTTTTGTAAGTGTCAGTGATCAATCGATACTGCACTTGGGTGGGCTGGGCTGGGCCGGGCGGAGGGGCAAAACGCAGGTGCTAGCAGGTATCTGGGCTGATCCCGCTAACACTGCGTTTTTGGGAACCCTAAACTGCTGGGGATGCTAGTATAGATCTGATCGGATCAGATATTGATCCGTTCAGATACTATACCACTAAGGGAGGTGTACGGTGCGTGCGTGGGTGTTAGCGGTACTGGCGCTAACCTGACGCTGCCTGGGGCTGGTGCTTGCCAGTTCACCAAAATGCTACCAAAAAAACTGTTAGCGATCGCAGGGATCAGGCCTGACTCTGCAAACGCTGCAGTTATGCGTTTAATGTTTTGTAAGTGACAGTGATCGATCGATACTGCACTTGGGTGGGCTGGGCTGGGCCGGGCGGAGGGGCAAAATGCAGGTGCTAGCAGGTATCTGGGCTGATCCCGCTAACACTGCATTTTTGGGAACCCTAAACTGCTGGGGACGCTAGTATAGATCTGATCGGATCAGATATTGATCCGTTCAGATACTATACCACTAAGGGAGACGTATGCTGCGTGCGTGGGTGTTAGCGGTACTGGCGGTAATCTGACGCTGCCTGGGGCGACGCATTTCACCGCCGGGCGATCAGGGGGCTAAACCTTTATTCAGTAATAAACGGCGGGTGCCCTGACACTATAAAAAATAAACGAACTAACCAGCGTCACCCGTAACACTTATACGGTGATCAGTGGTGAAAGGGTTAACTAGGGGGCAATCAAGGGGTTAAAACATTTATTAGATAATATATGGAGGTCCCTGTCGCTATAAAACACTGACGGCGAACCTAAATATTTACGTCCCTAACTAGCGTCACCAGCGACACTAATACAGCGATCAGAAAAATGATCGCTTAGTGACACTGGTGACGGGGGGTGATCAAGGGGTTAAAACTTTATTAGGGGGGGGTTAGGGGGGTACCCTAGACCTAAAGGGGGCTAACCCTAACTGTCCTAACACTGTAACTGTCACAAACTGACACCATGCAGTAATCAGAAAAAAAAAAAAACTGCTTGGTGTCAGTTTGTGACGGGGGGGGGGGGTGATTGGGGGGTGATCGGGGGGCGATCAGGGGGGGGGGGGATCGGGGTGTTTTGTGTGCCTGGCATGTTCTACTGTGTGTGTAGTGTTTGTGCACTCACATTTCAGTCTTCTCTCCTCGGCGCCGGAACGGAAAATACCGAGCCGAGGAGAGGTGACATCATTTCCTTTGCTGCTGTTTAGCATACAGCAGCAAAGGAATGTTCCCATTGGCCGGCGGCGATCGCGAGGGGGGGGCCACGAACGGCGGGGGACAAAAGAGGACCGCCTCAGGCACCGGGGGGGGGTCTGATCGGACCCCCCACCCGCGGGAGGCAAATCACGTGTATGTACGTGATTTTGCCTGCCCGTGCCGCCTTGCCGACGTACATCGGCGTGAGGCGGTCCTTAAGTGGTTAAAGAAATCTACTGAGCTGGCCAGAACCACCTCTGGAGGTAGTCTATTCCACATTTTCACAGCTCTTACTGTGAAGAAACCTTTCCGTATTTGGAGATGAAATCTCTTTTCCTCTAGAGGTAAAGAGTGCCCCCTTGTCCTCAGTGTTGACCGTAAAGTGAATAACTCAATACCAAGTTCACTAAATGGACCCCTTATATATTTACACATGGTGATCATATCCCCCCTTAATCTCCTCTTCTCAAGAGTGAATACATTCAGTTCCTCTAATCTTTCCTCATAGCTGAGTTCCTCCATACCTCTTTGTTGAATGTTGTATTGATGAGACCTGAGTTTTATTTCAGAGAGAGAAGGAAGATTAAACCTTCAGCCTCCCCCCCCCCCCCAGAGAAATACCAAGGTCTGCTTTTGCATAGCATTCCATATACTGTGTTTAAAAGAGGTGATATGTAAGAAAAGCTCAGATGATGATAAAGCGGATTCCATAAAGGCTTTCCATCTGGAAAAGAACCTCTTGGTGGGACAGGAGTTTTGCAGCATTGTATCAAGTTTCTATTTGAGTTCATTTTTAATGTTTGTGGACTATGAAGCTGAAGGAGTGATCCATGTTTTGCAGGTGGTTAACCACTTCAGCCCCGGACCATTTCGCTGGCCAAAGACCAGAACACTTTTTGCAATTAGGCACTGCGTAGCTTTAACTGACAATTGCGTGGTCCTGCGACGTGGCTCCCAGACAAAATTGACGTCCTTTTTTTCCCACAAATAGAGCTTTCTTTTGGTGGTATTTGATCACCTCTGCGTTTTTTATTTTTTGCACTATAAACAAAAATAGAGCGAAAATTTTGAAAAAAACTCATTATTTTTTACTTTTTGCAATAATAAATACCCCCCAAAAATATATAAAAAAACACTTCTTTTCCTCAGTTTAGGCCGATACATATTCTTCTACATATTTTAGGTAAAATAACCCCGCAATAAGCGTTTATTGATTGGTTTGCGCAAAAGTTATAACGTCTACAAAATAGTAGATAGTTTTATGGCATTTTTATTAATAATTTTTTTTTTACTAGTAATGGCGTTGATCTGCAATTTTTATCGTGACTGCGACATTATGGTGGACACATCGGACAATTCTGACACATTTTTGGGACCATTGTCATTTTTACAGCGATCAGTGCTATAAAATTGCATTGATTACTGTAAAAATGACACTGGCAGTGAAGGGGTTAACCACTAGGGGGCTAGGGAGGGGTTAAGTGTGTCCTAGGGAGTGATTCTAACTGTGGGGGAGAGGGGCGTCCACAGCGCATCGGCGCCACGCCCAGCGGCCTCGCGTGTGAGGCGTCATAATTTTTTGGCGCCACAGCGGGGTAGCCTGTTGTTTCCACCTGGCCGACAGTGGGGTTCTCGGCGTCAGGGTACGTGCGACTACCATGCGTGCCCAGGCTCCCACCTCTTTCTTCCTGTCGTGCGCGTGACGCTGGTGATGGCCCCCCCTCCTCGGACGCGCATATAGTCTTTCCCCACCGCAGGTCTCCTCCGTTCATACACAGGCAGCACGCTCACTTTTTGGATGCCCTTCATATTAGCACTTGTACATTAGGTGAACACAGAGGTGTCCTATGGACAGCACCTCTCAGCACACGTTTTTTCCTGTTTCCTTCCTTTCCTGCTTTCCACTAGTCACCCATCCTTGGTGATGCGGTGGTTCATACCACCACCGGCCTTACACACCACACTTACACATATTTTTTATTTTCTAGTTATCCACCACCACCACCACTGGTCACCTCCTTACATATATTTTTTACCTCATTACTAGGTCTCATTCACATTTTTGTTGGATTCCATCACTGTTTATACCTTCATCACAAGAGGCCTGCGTTTTTTCTGGGGGTTTCTGCATGTGCTATTCCTTGGACATGGGGTGTTCCATCACCTCAGCTCCCGGGACGGACCATTCCCACGGCTCCGGTTTTGCCTATTCTGCATACCGTCGATACGCACGGGCATGTAAGTACCTAGGGCATACCACACCATCAGTTTTTCACCCGCTGTACTTATCTACATTAGAATTAATTTTTTTAATTTATACAATTTTTATAGATACCCCACCACATCCGCCCCTGAAGAAGTGTATCTCACACAGAAACGCGTCGGGCATTAAGGATGTAGTTACATGCCTACCAACTCCGTACCAAGATATGTTACATATAATTTTTTTATTATTCCTTTGGCTGCCAGCTGTCAGGCTAATTGATTATGCTATATTATGCACCAAGTGTTTTTCATGTATACATCTACCCATATGATGTTATTGTTCTATGCATACGTATATTACGATGTTACTTAGTTATTGATTTCTGTATATGAAATTTACTATTACTCAGCAATTTGAATCGAGTATGCATATGTACACTATGAGAATACTTCATTATATGCTTTTCCATATGATGTTTATCATCCATATGTATTATACTTTTTTATATAATTTTTATTCCAATAAAACTGACCACGTTTTCTACACCAAGTCTACCACCTCATTTAAAGTCCCAAATTTCCTTTTTGTTCTAGTTACAGCAACAGTTTTTTTTTAAATAAAAGGTTTTACATGATAAAAGCTGATCATTGTAAGCACCTCTGTCAGTGGTAAATAGTTTGTCTTAACACAGACTTATTGGCCAGATCACTAGGTGAAAATACAATAAATAAAGCCTTAAAAATAAAACAAATGAAGCAAACACATCTAAGATAAGCTGCGATATAATAAATGTTTGCTTTTGGGTTTAATACCACTTTTAACTGGCCATATTTGGGTCAGTTTTTTTCATTCAACCAGCAGGCTGATCAAAAAAAACTGATCTGAATCTTCCATCCACACATTCAAGATGGAGAAACTGTGTCATTGTTTTGACAGCAGGGCTACCCCGCCATCAGAATACACTGATCAGCTCTATAGTCTATAGCAGGGGTAGGCAACCCCCTAAACTGGTGCCGCAAGTGGCACACAAAGCCTCTTTTGCCGGCACTCAGCTCCATCCCCATCAGCAGAGCAGCGCAGGGAAGTGTCATTGAGACACTAATGCATTCCAATTTCAGAATTCCCCACATCGCACCTGCACTGAGGGGGAGGCACTGTGCCCCCACACATTGTAAAAGACGGGAAACATTGTTTGGTTCTCTAACTTTGCTGTAGCTGCGATCATCAGCTCTTGTGATGGGGAAGAGATTGGGTGCAGTTCTACTAGTGGGGGCGGTCCCTGTTTCCAGGAGGAGGAGGACTGTCATTGGCCACTGCTAAAGCCAATCACAGTCCTGCTAGCCCTGTCCACCACCTGGAGGAAGATGACTCGATTGGTTGCCACTCTCAGAAAGAAGGGATTTTACTGTAAATGAGAAAACCACAATCAGGTGGCAGTTTGTGGAATTACTGTTGAGCTTCTTTGAACTTTGTTGAAATTATTCCTGAACCTTTACATCACTTACTACTGATCTCCTGCACTCTGTGTCCCTTTAAGCCAGAGCCAGTATTCAGTGCAATGAAAATCACACCCAACCACTTTTTCTCAGCTGCGGGAGCCCAACTTATGATCCTGCACAGAGGCCCACTGCTTTCAGAAAATGCTTCTGACCTGAGCTCATCATTGCGCATCCATTCCATATGCTTGTATGTGACTTCACATACATCACATACAAGCACATGGGCTGGATGTGAGAGGTGGATCATCAGGATGAGGTGCCAGGACAGGTAGTTATGTCTCATCTCTGCTTCCTTTCACCACTCTGCATATTACGCATATCGTAGATGAGAAGAGGGTACAGCAGTGGAGCAGATGAGCAGGAAGGTACAGCGGTGGAAGAGATGAGAAGGGGGTTCAGCAGTGGGACAGAAGAGCAGGGGGGTACAGTGACAGCCCAGATGGGCAGGGGGTTCAATGTTGGGGCATAAATCAGGGGGGGGGGGGAGAGCAGTGGGGCAGATGTGAAAGTAGGTGTATTGGTGGGGCAGGTGAGCAGGGGGTTACAGTGGTGGGGCAGGTGAGCAGGGGGTTACAGTGGTGGGGCAGGTGAGCAGGGGGTTACAGTGGTGGGGCAGGAGAGCAGTGGGTTACAGTGGTGGGGCAGGAGAGCAGTGGGTTACAGTGGTGGAGCAGGAGAGCAGGGGGAACAGTGGTGGGGCAGGAAAGCAGGGGGAACAGTGGTGGGGCAGGAGAGCAGGGGGAACAGTGGTGGGGCAGGAGAGCAGGGGGAACAGTGGTGGGGCAGGAGAGCAGGGGGAACAGTGGTGGGGCAGGAGAGCAGGGTGAACAGTGGTGGGGCAGGATAGCAGAGGGGAACAGAGGTGGGGCAGAAGAGCAGGGGGGTACAGAGGTGAGACAGATTTGCAGGAGGTACATTGGTGGCGCAGATGAAAAAGCAGGTTACAGTGGTGCAGCAGATGGGTTCAGTGTTAGGACAGATTAGAAGGTGATTCAGTAGTGAGGCAGAAGTGCATGGGGATACGGCAGTGGAGTAGATGTTCAGGGAGATACAGTGGTGGGGCAGATGAGAAAAGGGGTACATTGATGGGGCAGATGTGCAGGAGATACAGTGGTGGGACAGAAAAGCAGGGGGGTACGGTGATGGGGCAGATGAGCAGGGGGTTACAGTGGTGGGACAGATGAGAAGGGGGTTACAGTGGTGGGAAAGATGAGCAGGGGGGTTCAGTGTTGGGGCAGAGGAGAAAGGAGGTACATTGGTGGGACAGCTGAGCAGGGAGTTGCAGCGGTGGGGCAGAGCAGCAGGGGGTACAGAGGTGGGCAGATATGCAGAGGAGAGAGGAGGTACATCAGTGGAACACATGAGCAGGGGGTTACAGTGGTGTGGCAGAAGAGCAGGGGGAACAGAGGTGGGACAGATGTGCAGGAGGTACAGTCGTGGGGCAGATGAGAAAGGCGGTTACAGTGGTGGGGCAGTAGAGCAAATAAGTTCAGTGTTAGGACAGACGAGAAGATGGTTCAGTGGTGGAGCAGATGTGCATGGAGGTACAGTGGTGGGGCAGATGAGCAGGGGGTTACAGTGGTGGGACGTAAGAGCAGGGTGGTACAGTGGTGGGGCAGATGTACAGGGGGTTACAGTGATGGGACAGATGAGCAGAGGGGTACAGAGGTGGGGCAGATGTGCAGGATAGTACAGTGGTGGGGCAGATGTGCAGGGAGTTACATTGGGGGTTCAGATAAGAAAGGGGGTACATTGGTGGTGCAGATGAGAAAGGGTGTACATTAGTGGGGCAGATGAGAAAGGGGGTACATTGGTGGGGAAGATGAGCAGGGTGGTACAGTGGCGGAGCAGATGTACAGGGGGTTACAGTATTGGGGCAGATGAGCAGGGCGGTTACAGTGGTGGAGCAGATGAGCAGGGGGTACAGTGGTGGGGCAGATGTGCAGGGGGTAAGGGGTGACTCACGCTCTCCACCATCATGCTCTATCACGTGGAAATTACTTCCATTTTGTGGTTTATCCACCATTTTGTGCTTGCCTCTTTTTACTAGTTAACACAGACAGTTAAAGGGGTTGTAAAGGTATTTTTTTTATTTTTTAAAAATAACAAACATGTTATACTTACCTTCACTGTGCAGCTCGTTCTGCACAGAGTGGCCCCGAACCTGCTCTTCTGGGGTCCCTCGGCGGCTGTCTCAGCTCCTCCCCGCAATAATTAACCACCTTAATGCGAGCTCGCTCGCATGGTGGTTAGTTATTGCGGGCGCGCTCCCGTGATACAGTCGGCGGCTATAGCCGCTCGCTGTATCACTCGGCCCCGCCCCCCAGCGCGCCACGTCATTGGATGTGATTGACAGCAGCGCGAGCCAATGGCTGCGCTGCTTCCAATCCATCCACTGTAGCCAATCAGCGGCCAGGCTGAGCAGCGGAATCGAGGACGTGAACGAGCAGCCGAATTTCGAGAGGTCAGGTAAGTAAAACGGGGGGGCTGGGGACGGCGGTATGGTTAGTAGTTTTTTCACCTTAATGCATAGAATGCATTAAGGTGAAAAAATTTTTACCTTTACAAGCCCTTTAAGGTCACTAGGAGGGTCAATAGCAGATAGATATCCGATCACAAAATAATATAAAGAAGTTGTGCCATCTGCATTAAATTGAACCTTTCTGTCTGTTCTATCTATCTTAAGGTGCAGCTTGTACATATAATGGACAATTGTAGAGATACCCACTGTAAATGTGTTTTTTTCCCTATGTATATATTTTTTTGTTTATTTAAAACAAAAATAAAAAAAATCAGGCTAGTTAAAATAATAATTTTTTAAACATTTAGGTAAATAATAAACCTGAACACCTCATTTGATATTTACTGTATTTAAATAAGTAAAAGTAACACAATTCATTGTACAAAAAAAAAATGTACTGCATGTGGAATTAGCAAACATGATTAAAAACAAAGTTTTTGCTGTCTGTATAATTAAGGGCTAGTTACTGTGGGAACTATTAGGAAATGATTAAGGACCCTGAAATATGTTGTGTGTTCAGTATTGCAAATTCGTGAACTGAAATAAACTTTATAATTCACACATTAGGAACTGCTTATTTTATGTCTCCTTACCCTCCCTGATGTCTTCTCCGTGCATATTTTGTGAAAATTATTTGAGTTTAAAAAGTCACCTTCTGCTACACAATCTGCTTACTTGGCATTCCCCCTTGAAACTTTTTTCCTTTTTCTGGATGGGCTGTTTAGAAACTATGTATTGACAAATCCAGAGAATGATTACATACAAATATAACACAAAATATAAAGGAGGGAAATAAAGTGAGACCCATAGGAGAGAATGGACGCAGGGGCTGCATGACTATGGGAGGAACAGGGGTCAAGTAACGGTCAGTCAGGTCAGTGGTGGGGGCAAGAA
Source organism: Aquarana catesbeiana (assembly GCF_042186555.1). NCBI lineage: Eukaryota > Metazoa > Chordata > Amphibia > Anura > Ranidae > Aquarana > Aquarana catesbeiana. The sequence continues at coordinate 830,865,310 of NC_133324.1, read as the reverse complement.
GTCATCTCTTACCTGATTGGAGGTAGAAAGCAGATGGGGCAGGGCCAGAGGCTTGGGGTCTGGTGTAGGGGGTGGATTCTTCATCATTCAGAGAAGTTGGAGAGGAGACATCTTCTAGGGACACCCTTGCTGATCACCTGCAGGTTAGAGAAATAGGGAGATAAGTGATCTTGATGCCTTGCTGGCTCAGGTCAGGGCCGCAGCGGTCGAGCGGGGCCCTCAGTGGCTGCAACAGCAGCTATATGATGTGCTTGGGGGGTCGGGAGCTTCCCCCTCACCTGCCCCTTCTCCCCCAGGGCAAAAAACGAGTCAGGAAGGTGCACCCTCCGGAGCGCCTGAGCCCATCTCCTGTCCCACGGGCTCAACGGGCTAGAAGGAGCCCCTATCCCAGGGACCCTCCAGGGCTGGCTGCCGGGCTGCATCCTATCAGTTCCGGTGGGGGCCCTGGGAGGAATCCTACCCCCCGGCGCTCTCCAGTGGCTCGCTACACAGGCCGGAGCAGGCGGCAGCCATCCCCCCCCCCCCCCACATGGATGTCACGGTGGGGAGGACGGCTTGGCGTGGGAGAAGCAGCGGTGTCAGCGGTGGGGGGCGGACTTACCCCTCAGCTGCTCCGTGCGACGTAGAGCCACAGGACCGGAGGCATATCACTGGGGGGGTGCCGCCATCGTCCCCCGCCAGCCGCAGACGCAGGGCTCCGGAGCGTTCGGCTCCCTCCACGGCCGCTGCACAGAAGAGGTTTTCTGCATCAAAAAGGAACTGACACGAACGGCAGGGGGGTTGGAGCGCCCTCTGCTGGTTCGCCAGCGGGATCGCAGGCCGGGAGCTGTACAAGTCTTCAAGCTGGGGGACACCCCCCCTTAAAGAGACAGCGCGTCCCTGCTGCAGCTGGGGGTACTACAGTGCCCAGCAGCTCTTCGGGGGTGAGAACTGTGCCTGGGACTGAAGAGGAGGCTTCCGGGAGCCCAGATGAGGAGTCGTCGGTGCGAGGGAGGCAGGGGACGTCGCCGTGGCAAGATTCTTCGGCTGAGTCCGGTGAGATTACCAGCGCGGATGATGATGATGATCGGTCAGGCGGGAGGCGTCCTGCCTTGAAGAGTCAGCTGGGATCCGGACAGACGGCTAGTCGTGTGGCGGTGCGGCTGCAGCCTGGTAAGTCGCCAATTTTACCTATACTTAATAGTCGGGTGGGGGGGGTGCAGTGGGGGTTTCTGCGGGGGCTGGTACAGGTGGATCAGGAATTGTAGGGGGAGATGCGGGTGCAGCGCCGGTTTTGTCCGCAATTTTTGCAGGTTTTCGGGATTTGTTGGCTCGTTTTGACCCGGCGGGAACTCCTAGCACATCTCAAGGGCCTGTTGGGGCATGGGCTCCGGCTGCCTGGAGCGGGATATCTAGTTTTCCTACCACGGTTCCCTCAACGGTGGCGTCCCCCGGTGATAGCATAACAGCCGCGTCGCTGACAGAAGTGTCTGGGGCGGCCGCGAGTAAAGGGAAGGAGGCTGCTGAGGATAAGGTTCGGTTGGCGGATGCGGCGAAGTGCGAAATCTACGTGTGCTTCGAGGGCCCACTGGGGGTGCATTTGAAGCCAGACGTACGGAAAAAAAAAAAAAAAAAAAAAAAATTTGGAAAGGGGAATATGTTGAAATATTCTCTCTTTTGCCATTGGAAAAATTTACTATTGACAAAGGGAAGGCAGACGAAAGCAAGAAGGAGGAGGAAGAGAAGCGTCGCTGGAGGCTTATTCCGCGCACTTTTGCGAATTGGCTTCAGGCGTTTGCCATCTCGGCTAGCGTGATTGGCGAAAGAGCGCCGAAGAATGGTTCTCCACTTTTTTGTTAAATCTGGATGCCATTGGGGAGGCTTATAGGGTTTATGGGGGTGTTGCTTGGTTGCGTTATGACAAGCAATTCCGACAGCGCAAAGCTTTGCGTCCGGGCTTGCGTTGGGATCATAAGGACATTGGGCTTTGGATGAAGCTTATGTCCCAAGCACGGGTCGGGACAGCCCTTTCTTGGGGGGGGCGGCGGTTCAAGTACCGCTGGACGGTCGGCCTCACAACGGAAAGGAATTTGTTGGCAGTATAACGAGGGGTCGTGCCGTTTTGGCACGAACTGTCGCTTCCGTCACGAGTGCTCTGGTTGCGGGGGCTCCCACAGTTATGTCAAGTGTTTTAGGAAGGAAAAGTCCCAACCCGTCGAGTCAGCTTCAAAAAGGGAAGACGCCGGTAAACCTCCTCGCGATGGTGCCGTATCTAGATAGGTATCCGCGGAGGGAGGCGGCACGTTTTTTGGCTGATGGTTTTGCACATGGTTTTCGGAGCCCGTGTTTGGGGCCAGTGACCCCGTCGCCTCGGCACAAAAACTTAACATCAACCCGCCAATTTCCACAGGTTGTTTCTGCCAAATTGGCGAAGGAGGTGGAACTTGGGAGAATGGCTGGACCATTCGAGCCCCCCCCCCCCCGTGTCGTCTTTACACGTGTCCCTCTTGGGGGTTGTCCCCAAAAAAGGGAATCCGTTTTTCGCTTGCTACCAGTGCACCCGGACATTCAGCATTTGCTGGGTTGTCGTTGGGGGGGCAGTTTTATCTTGACCGGTGTCTTCCGATGGGGTTCCATTTCTTGCGCATATTTTGAGGTCTTCAGCACCTTCGTGGAATGGGTGGTTCGGGCAGAGACTCAGTTGGGGTCGGTGCTGCACTATCTCGATGATTTCCTTTGCATTGGTCCTCCGGATTTTTCAGTCTGCTCAGTAATGTTGCACACTTTGGAATCTATTGCGACCCGTTTTGGGATTCCCTTGGCGCCGGGTAAAACGGAAGGTCCTTCCACGGTCATACAATTTTTGGGCATTATCATTGACACGCGTCTCATGGAATGTCGGCTCCCGAGCGACAAACTGGAAGACTTGCGTCGGGGGGTGGCTGAGGCGCTGGCGGCAAAAGAAGGTGAGGCTTAGGCAGTTGCAGTCGTTATTGGGTAAGCTTAATTTCGCCTGCCGCATCATGCCTATGGGACGCATCTTTAGTCGTCGTTTCTGTGCTGTTACCGCAGGGGTTCTTATGCCGCATCACTTCATTAGGCTTTCAAGGGAACTGAAGGCTGACCTGAGGGTTTGGGAAAAAATTTTGGTCACGTATAATGGCAGGTCATTATGGATGGCCTCTGTTGTGGCTGCTTCCGACATTGACATTTTCACGCATGCGGCGGGTAGTTCGGGCTTTGGGGCTTTTTGCCAAGGGGCTTGGTGCGCGGCGGCGTGGCTCAAGGAGTGGAGTGTGGCGGGGTTCTTGCGTAATTTAGTGTTGCTGGAACTATTTCCAATTGTGGTGGCGGTTGAGATTTGGGGCTCCAAATTTCGGGACCGGCGGGTCTGTTTTCATTGCGACAACTTGGGGGTGGTGGAGGTAATATTGAGCTTGTCAGCTTCTTCGCCGCCGGTGGTGCGATTGCTGCGTCACTTGGTTTTACGGTGTTTAAGTTTGAATTGTCTGGTACAAGCTGTTCATGTCCCGGGTGTTTTGAATTCCATTGCCGATTCTTTGTCTCGTTTTCAGTGGACAAGGTTTCGAAGGTTGGCGCCGGAGTCGGAGCAACTGGGGGTTCCTTGTCCAGACAGGCTGTGGAAACTGGCATTGGAGTAACGGAGGAGCTGTTACGTCGATCGGTGACCGGGGGTACATGGGCAGCGTACTCGCCGGTGTGGGGTGAGTGGTCTGACCTGGTAAGTTCGGTTGGGAGGAATGTTTCACAACAGGAGTATTTGGCTTTGCTGCTGTACTTTATTGGGAATGGGTTTGCGCAGGGCACATCGGTGTCGAAAATTAACAAGAGTTTAGCTGCCTTAGCCTTTTTCTTTCGGAGTCAAGGCCTGACGGTTGTGACAAAGGATTTTAGGGTGCGCCAGGCCATGAAGGGGTTCCGGAAGGGGCGAGTGCATCTGGATTCTAGGCACCTGGTCTCGTTTGACTTGCTTCAGGAGTTGGTTGGGCTGTTGCCAGGGGTTGGTACTTCCAATTATGAGGTGAGGCTGTTCACGGTGGCTTTTTCATTAGCATTTTTCGGGGCGTTGCGTATTGGGGAGCTGGTGAGCAAGAACAGGTCAGGGGCCGGGGGGTTACAATTGAACGACGTGACAATGTCAGGGGAGTGTGTTCAGATTCATATTAGTAAGTCCAAAACGGATCAGTTGGGAAAAGGAGTTTCTGTGTCATTGTTTCGGGTACTGCTGGCATCTGTTTGTCCGGTTTCTTTGGTGCAACGGTATCTTGAAGCGAGAGGGTTGGGGTCGGGGACCTTTTTATTGCACAAAGATGGTTCATCTCTGTCGCGTTTTCAATTTTTGTCCGTTTTCCGGCGTTGTTTAAAGCAGGCGGGTAGGGAGGTTTCACAGTTTAATACTCACTCCTTTCATGTGGGGGCAGCCACAGAAGTGGCCAGGTTGGGTTTGGATTCATAGGTAGTGAGACGGATAGGGAGGTGGGAGTTAGATCGTTTTAAGATTTATGTTCGCCCTCATCTGCTTTGAAGTGTCATTGTATGTTGTGCATGGTTCTATGTTCCTTTTGTTTCCTTTCAGGTCTTCTTACTGGTCTGGGGGGGATCCTGGGGGATTCATATGTTTTCTGGGGGGCTGTTCGGGCAGATGTCCGACCGGATGGGAGACAACTGGGCATTTTACGGAGTGAGGCTGTCCTAAAATGGTTAGGGATTCGTGGAATGATGTGGGGCCAGGTTATCCCGGAATTTCATTAATTTGCCAGAGTTGACAGGCCACCAAAGGTGGTAGTTCTCCAGGCAGGGGACAATGATTTAGGGGTGCGTGCAGCCAGGGATTTGGCGAGGGATATAAAGTTTGATGTTTTGCGCCTTTTGCGTGATTTCCCTGGCTGCATCATAGTATGGTCCGATATTGTGGCGAGAAAGAGGTTGCGTTTCGCCCGCTCCGTAGTTCAAATGAACAAAGCCAGAACCAAGTTGAACCGGGAGATTGGGAAGTTTGTGGCCAGGTTGTGAGGTATAGTGGTCCGACACAGGGAGTTGGAGGATCAGTCTGTTCGCTATTGGAGAGATGACGGTGTTCATTTAAATGCTGTGGGTATAGACATCTGGTCCCTTGGCCTTCAGGAAGGGGTGGTTCGGGCTTTGCAGGTGTGGAGGGATTCGCTTGAATGAGGTTTTCAATCAAGCTCATGTGGCGGTTCAAGGGGTCTTTGGGGGGTCAGTGAAAATTTTGCATGGTCACAGGATTATTGGGGCCCATCTAAGGATGGCGCTTTCCTTTGGTTAGCGGTGGTTCTCCCAGGAGATAAGTCCCCTGGGGGAAGGAAATATGGAAGTTGGTGTGATGTCCGAGCGTCCTCGAGCCAGTTGGGGCACAGCTGAGGATATAGACCATTAAAGTCATTAAAGTGTGCCTTTTTAATACACCCAAAGACCTCTTGCTGTTGGATATTATTTTTGTTCTTACGGGTATGTGTTACGTGTTTTCACGTTATGTTATTTATTATTTGGTTAATAAATGGGGCTGCTGTGGCCTTTTAAAACCCATGTCACGCGGTCTGTGTCTTTAATCTAATGGTAATGACCCAAGGTTGACGAATCCTTTAGTCAAGTGAGACCCATAGGAGAGAATGGACGCAGGGGCTGCATGACTATGGGAGGAACAGGGGTCAAGTAACGGTCAGTCAGGTCAGTGGTGGGGGCAAGAAGTCATCTCTTACCTGATTGGAGGTAGAAAGCAGATGGGGCAGGGCCAGAGGCTTGGGGTCTGGTGTAGGGGGTGGATTCTTCATCATTCAGAGAAGTTGGAGAGGAGACATCTTCCCACCCTCCCGCCCTTGTGTTAGGGGTTAACATGCTGGACAGGTTGAGGGAGTGTTGGTATTTAAGGATGGGGTACATGTTGTTGTTGTTACATGTTTTGCTTTTCAAAAAAAAAAAAAAAAAAAAAAAAAGAGAAAGAACACATAAAAAAAAAAAAAAAAATAGAAACATAAAAAAAAAAAAAAAAAAAAAAAAAACAACTATATTTATGGTTATGGTATAATTTCATGTTAAGGTGTACTGTTCAATTTTGTCGCAGCAGTCGGCGGTTCAAGGGGTCTTTGGGGGGTCAGTGAAAATTTTGCATGGTCACAGGATTAGTGGGGCCCATCTAAGGATGGCGCTTTCCTTTGGTTAGCGGTGGTTCTCCCAGGAGATAAGTCCCCTGGGGGAAGGAAATATGGAAGTTGGTGTGATGTCCGAGCGTCCTCGAGCCAGTTGGGGCACAGCTGAGGATATAGACCATTAAAGTCATTAAAGTGTGCCTTTTTAATACACCCAAAGACCTCTTGCTGTTGGATATTATTTTTGTTCTTACGGGTATGTGTTACGTGTTTTCACGTTATGTTATTTATTATTTGGTTAATAAATGGGGCTGCTGTGGCCTTTTAAAACCCATGTCACGCGGTCTGTGTCTTTAATCTAATGGTAATGACCCAAGGTTGACGAATCCTTTAGTCATGTCCTTTCTGTGCAGAAGCCCAAAATTTCATCCAGTACAGTTCAACAGTCAACACATTAAAAGCACTCAACCTGTCTTTAATAGCAGAGGTTGGACCACTCACACTGCAGGTGGAAAAATATAAAGGAATCTGTCCATTCAACCAGCAACACAGACATCATCCTCATATGGCTAAATCTTGCATTTCAACTTTTCGATACCCAAGTGGGTATTTAGTGACTTTTATTGTGGACCTAGAACATGGGTGTTCAACCTGTGGCCCTCCCGCTGTTGCGAAAAGTCCCATCATGCTTCTGCCTTTGATAGTCAGGTTGAGCATGACCTATAACATACACATCCTCAGCTATTTTAAAACCATTTTATCTAATATGCTTTAATCATGCAGTGCCCAGAGCCAAGAAATGTAAACAAGAACACCTATGAACAAAAACGCAATTCACATATTTTGCAATATATGTGACAGGAGATAAATAAATTAAATATATGGAGTAAAAGTAACGTGTTACTGTATGTATACTTTATATGTAAATATATTTCACTGCAAAATACCCATAGGTGCTAACAGTAAAAAAATAAGAGCTGAGTATAAAGTCAAAAGAACCAAATACAATAGCCAATGAATAAATAAAAGATTAAAATTACACAAATGTGGGTAAAGTTCAACTCAGGAAGCAAAGTAGTGAGGAGGGCATGGCTGTGTCTCCCAACTTCTTCAAGGAGCTGTTAGGGTAGACAAAGCACACTACTGTCTCTTCAGTTTTTGGTCCTCAAGCTGAGTATCACTTATTCAGCTTTGTTTTGTTTTTTTCTCTACCACCTATTTCTTGCCTGTTCCCTTCCTTGGAGTGCAATTCTGAGACTAATCTCACTCATTTTAAAACTGCTCCCACCCCCTTCTAACACCTATACTAACTACCCCGTGAAAGAAAATTATGCACTTACCTACTTTCAAGCCAATACAATCTGGTCATGTGATCTGCTCCCCTCTGTCAGCTAGCAGCTTCAGAGGAGAGAAGGGACCACCAATAACAGATGGCCTATAGTAGGCCTATGGGTGACGTCACTGCTCAGGCATTCCAACCAATGTCGGAGCATTCTCTCCTTTCCCCTGTAACCAGCATTGACTGACAAAGGGGGGTTGATCACTTGACCAGACCAGAGTGGTTTGAATAAAGGTAAGTATTTAGATCTTTCTCCCACAGGGTAGTTAGTATAGGTGTTACAATTGGGGTGGGAGTAGTTTTAAGATTAGTTAGATTCAGGGGCGTTGCTAGGTCTACAAAAGATCTGGGGCTAGAGCCCATAGCAGCAAAGTAAAGAAAGTCATACACTTAGGCGGGCATACACATGTATATAATATGCGTGTGTGTGTGTGTATATATATATATATATATATATATATATATAATATATAAAATATATATATATATATATATATATATATATATATATATATATATATATATATATATATATATATATATATATATATATTATCATTACATCAGGGTCCCCAGAGAGCCCCTACTTGCATCAGGTTCCCCAGAGAGCTCCTACTTGCATCAGGGTCCCCAGAGAACCCCTACTTGCATCAGGGTCCCCAGAGAGCCCCTACTTGCATCAGGGTCCCCAGAGAGCCTCCCTTACATCAGGGTCCCCAGAGAGCTTCCCCCTTACATCAGGGTCCCCAGAGAGTCCCCCCCTTACATCAGAGTTCCCAGAGAGCCCCTTCCATACATCAGGGTCCCCAGAGAGCCCCCCTTACATCAGGGTCCCTAGAGAGCCTCCCCCTTACATCAGGGTCCCCAGAGAGCCTCCCCCTTACATCAGGGTCACTAGAGAGCCTCCCCCTTACATAAGGGTCCCCAGAGAGGCCCCCCTTACATCAGGGTCCTCAGAGAGCCCCCCCCTTACATCAGGGCCCTCAGAGAGCCCCCCTTACATCAGGGTCCTCAGAGAGCCCCTACTTACATCAGGGTCTTCAGAGAGCCCCCCCACTTACATCAGGGTCCCCAGAGAGCCCCTACTTACATCAAGGTTCCAAAAGAGAGGGCGGGCAGCAGAGAGATGATGTAATCTCTCTCATGCTGCCGCCTGCTCTCTGGTTCTCCCGTGTCTGTGTCCAGGTGGCTGGCTCTCTCATGCTGCCGTCCACTCTCCGGTTCTCCTTGTGTCCTGTCAGCTGGCTCTCTTATGCTGCCGTCCGCTCTCCCGTGTGTCCCGTCGGCTGGCTCTCTCATGCTGATGCCCGATCTCTGCTCCCCTGTTCTGCCCGCCGCCTCTGTCATGCGGCCTGGCGGTTGAGGACCCCTGCAGAGACTCGGGGCTATGGGCCCCAGATTCGGGGCTATAGCCCCAGGAGCCACCCCCTAGCGACGCCACTCGTTAGATTTATCCCGGAATTCAACTCTGTTCAATGCTGCCTGTAGATAGTATTAACTTACTTAATGTAAACCTTTTCTTAGTGTTCTATAAAGTGAGTAAGGGTTATGACTTCTATTAGGGCCCTTTCAGTCGGGTGTTCTAATTGTCCATTTTTCATCTGTCTGCTTTCAGATGAAAAATAAACAGCAGTTCATTCCTATGGGCTTGTGGATGTAAACGGATGATCATCTGTTTACATTCGCCTATGTCCGTGTCCGTTAGGGTCCTTTCTTAACCTGTTGGAGCGCGCGCAAATATGCGGTCTCTCAGCGGCCAGGCCTTGGCGCCGAGCGGCCGCATATTTGCGTGCAATAGTGCCAATAGAGCTGTGCCTAGAGCGTGCACCATTCAGGCTTACAGCACAGTGACCTGCCAAAAGCCGCATCTCCCGGCATTCTAAAGCCCTTAGAAAGGCAGCAGGAGCAAGCGGAACAGGGCTGTGTCCTTTTCTACCTAGATGGCTCTGAATGGATGTACTGTAAATGGATGTAAACAGATGCCGTCCATTTATATCTGTTCTGTCCATTTTTAGGCAAGAAAACTTCTTTGATTATACTTTTGTCATCTATAATTGGTTTCTGCAGCAGGTGAAAAAAATGGAAGTAAACTGATGTAAACTGAAATGAAATTAACTGAGGTGCAAACTGATGTAAATTAAAATGAACTAAACTAGAGATGGAAGTGTCCTTTTTACTCTTGAATATGCACTAGACACTTTTACGTTCTTCGCTGTGTTTTTATTCTCTGTATATTTATAATTATGTTTAATTCATATGTAGCACCGTGGCTCTGTGAGATATGACATTTTGTTCTACCGTATGTCCTCACGTGTAGTAGAATGACAATAAAGCTTGACTTGATTTGAAACTGATGCAAACTGATATAATGTGAATTCATATTCATCAGCAGATCCCCTGCTGAATCGGAGCTGAATAGGTTGCATGTCAGTTTTTTTAATCCATGCCCACTCAATTGTGTCTGCATTTACTCAGCGGGCAAGGGCGGACCCGTGATTGGCCCTATGAGTGGCCATTTACATCAGGATGCCTCCGTAGTATTACATTTAGGTCTTTTTTCCCCAAACTTTAACAGACTTGGAGGTAGATGTGTGTAAAAGGAAACAAGTCTGTGTACATCAGCTTGCCAATAGACCCACATGGAGCTTTACATCAGGTTCACCTGAAAAATGGACACGAGAACCTGATCAGAAAGCCTATGTGAAAGGACCCTTAAGGTTTTTATTGCTATCTGTGTCCTTGATCAGAGGAACCAAAGGAAATTAGAGTGTAGTGGTTGTAAAGGTTTGTTTTTTTTAAATAAAAATAACAAACATGCCTATACTTACCTGCTCTGTGCAATGGTTTTGCAGAGCAGCCCCGATCCTCTTTTTAGGGGTCCGCCGCCAGTGCTCCAGGCCCCTTCTCTTGATCGGATGCCCCCAGGGAAAGCCACTTTCCTTGGGGGCACCCATACATGCTCACTCCCGAGTCCTGCTGCTGAGTCCATTGACACAGACAGCGGGACTCTCGCTCCCATGTCTTTGGATTTGATTGACAGCAGCAGGAGTCAATCGATCCCACTGTTATCAATCTGTCTAATGAGGGGAGAGACAGCGGCAGGAGTCACTGTGCTTCTGCATATCGCTGGATCGGATGGGTTTTTGGCCCCACCTGGTGAATGCACGTTTCCACTCCTGGACAGACTTGTCTAATATTTACATTTGTTATAATAACTCCTTGCCTCTTCATCATTTGGAGGTAGACATCCTCTTTTGGGAGACTATTTTTCGATAGGTGGACATTTATTGTGACACATGTATAGTAAACAAATTATGTGGATATAACAATGTTTGTGTGATATTGTTTTGATTTATTTCTGTTTATTTTGTCAGTAGTATCAGCAAGCATTTTCCTAAAGAAGCCAGAATAGGTGAAACATGTTGAATAACGTGCGTGATGAATGACATTATATGACTGTACAGTATACTTTTAATCTAAATTTTTTTGAAATTAAATAAAATTTTGTAACAAATAATTTTTATAGAAAATATTTCTCTGAGTGTTTATGCGTCCATGCACCTGAAAAGTCCCATATTTCCCTCCTTTGCCTTTAGTTTTTTATTAAGGGATGTTGGTGCCTCTGATTTTGTGTAAACTAGTCTTGTCCATGCAATTTCCATAGTTTTGCGTTCATGCAAATCGCTGGATCGGATGGATTCAGGTAAGGAAAAAGGGGTCTTGGAGGCAGCTGCAGCACAGAAGGTTTTTCACCTTAATGCATAAAGTCAAGCTTGAGTTTTTTAGGCTGGGCTTCTCCTATGGGTCACAGGAGTGCAATTCGTTTTGCACTCCTGTGACCCATTTTCAGCGGAGAGCTCTCCGCTGATGTCACTGGAATCAGTCCAGGCAGCGCGTCATCCAACCTAGGAAGTCTGGATCCACCAGCTGCCTGGACTAATGGCAGTCTCAGCCTCTCAGCGAGCCACTGAGAGGCTTAGATGGCCGCTGCCTGCCCCTCCACAGCTCAGAGCTCCAGTGAGCATGGAGGAGCAGAACAGGAGAGATGCTGACTGACAGGCAGCAGCTCTCCGCTCAGGAAGGTGAGAGAACCGAGCCATCGGCGATGTTTGGTGACTCGGTTCTCGGTGAGGGACGGATGCTGCATTGGTCTGATGCTGCGCCCACCTAGATAAGTATGAATCTACAAAAAAAAAAACATACTTCTCTTTTAAGGCTTTAGAACCACTTTAAGTAAGGAGAAATGACATCATTGACAGTTGTCATCAAAACTCACAATTGGGTATTTTCTCCCCTTCTTGCAATCTTGCAAGTAAATAAAATATTTAACCAATGGTCATCATCATTAATTTGCTCCAAATAAAGCCATGACAATAATGGTATTCCATGTTTCTGGATGCTCCCTTACTGTACATCATGACCATAGCTATCATCCACCTACAGCTAGAATTTAGAAACCTTTCCTGTTCCCAGCTTACATTTTCTATTTTTACCATATGATTTCACTTTCCCCTCACACCTCCAAGTACGTCTAGGTCAGAGCATTGTTATGTCTGTTAAAAGAAAGATTATAGTTTTATTTTCTACTGGAAAGGCAGAAATATATATATAGAAAGAAAAAAAAACTTTCACCATCCATCATTACAAATCTTATCATTTTCCTTCATATGTAGAGATTGATTTATCAAACATCAGCACTGCTGACACTTTTTAATATTGCAGCATCCATCTAGGAAATATCTCATAGATTATAGATAACTTGCAATATCATCCATGTAAGCATTTGTCAGTAAGCGGAAATATAGTACAGACTACAGTGGCGTTATCAAGCAAAGTATTATTGTCCAATACATTTCATGTTTCAGTGTAGGATGATTAAAGTATGTGTAAAATAGAAGTGTAATTTGTTTTTCTAAATGCATTTTAAGGGAATTTATAGCATTATGCCTTGTACACGCGGTCGGATTTTTTTGGAAATTGCGATCCATCAGAATTTCCGCCACACAAAATTTGAGATCTGGATCTCAAATTTTCCAACAACAAAATCCGTTTGCATAAATTCTGATCACGTGTACATAATTCCGACGCACAAAGTGCCACACATGCTCAAAATAAATTACGAGATGGAAGCGCTGGTAAAACTAGCATTCGTAATGGAGATAGCACATTCGTCACGCTGCAATTTTTAAAATATTTTAATGCAGCGCATTCTCTTCAAACAGATTTCTTTATTATTTCTCGTGATCTCCTGAATAATATTTTTTTTTTTCCATCAGATCTCCATAATAATGTTTCTAATTTTTATTTATTTTTTTTGTATTTTATCAAGATCTACTATTTTTTTAATTTTTTTTATAGTGATCTCCCTAATATTTTTTCTCGTTTTGTGTGTCAAGTTATCACAACACCTTGTATTTTTTAATCTCAAGGAGGTTGGTTGGTGTCCCTTGTTAATTTGACATTGTATTTTTGAAATGTACCTGCCTACTCACAAACAAACGGTCCTTTTTGAAGTAAAACACATAGGCAAGTATTTCTGAAAAAAAATATCCATTTATTCTGGGTCATAACAAAATAAAGAGGAAGGCAACGCTGGAGAAACTGCTGAAATTGGCGAAGCCTTTGTACCCCAGGGCACACATCAACTATTTGCCAGCCAAAATTGGTGGCCTAAGGAGTCACAATAATAGTGAGCCCAATCCTGTCCAGGAGTCCAGGAGATCAGGAACAGCAGCAGATGACATCTATGTCCCCAGGCTGTGCTCAAACAACAGTCTGCGTCTGGTCTTTTGCCAGACCAGACAGAACCCAGGCCATCATACTCTTGTTTTCCTTCCACGCTTCCTTCCAGGCTGTGGCTGTGGTGTATGGAGGTGTGGCAGGAGGTGGAGGAGGATGGCCCAACTCACACAGGTGGGTTTTGGGTGTGAGTTGGCCCCTCAACCCCTTACTTTGGATGATGACCATAACTTCCTCACACAAGAGGCATTGTCCCTCCTCCATTTGCTGCATTTTGTATGCAGTCACGCAGGCAAAGGCTTCTTGGAGAGTGAGGTTGGCTTTGAGGGCCTCATTAGTATCCCTAATCATCCTGAGCGCTGCCTCCTCCAGGTTACTCCCCTTCCTGGCCCTTTTGGTTTGAAGGCAGAGGGGAGGGACCTGAGATTCTGTCAGGCTTCTACTCGGCCTGGCCACCTCCTGGCTGTCACATACCCCCGCCACCACCTGGCTGCCACATTCCACAGCCTCCTCCTGGCTGCCACATTCCCCTCCCACCTCCTGGCTGCCAAATTCCACAGCCTCCTCCTGGCTGAGGCTTTCCTGTGTATGAAAAAGGGACATAGTTTTAGTTTTTGGTTCATCAATCACACACAATTTTCAGCTCATGTCTGTTGCAAATTGAATGTTAATAAATAGAAAAGACTATCATTCTGACCCCAGCAGTTTTCATTCTTGTCCCAAACCTTTTTGGCCACTACTGTCTATTGATATGTAAAACACTTTATTAAATCAGCAATTAGTGATCAATAATAACATCTAGTTCCCAACATTTTTTTTACGACAAGAAATATGTTGAACAATGCTATACCTGGCTCAAGCTGGGCTCCTCCACATCTTCCTGGCTGGAAGGCCCTGGGTGGGCGCCGGAAGCCTCAGCCCCAAAACATGTCCATTGATCCCCCATGATGGGAGCTAGCACATGTTGACATTAGGCATGGGGTCAGGAGGGAAATCCCCATTTTGAATCCCAATTTGTGTGCATCTTCAAAATTTGGCTTTCACAGGGGTGACATCACCCCATCTGATGAAGGCAAGATCAACACAGTTTGGACATAATAATGACTGATATTGCCTACACTTTATCAAAGTTAAACTTTGTAAGTTCCTGAGTTGTGTATGTTATGTTTGGAAACATGCCTGTTGATCCAAAAAAAGGATATTTCTAATGTGACGAAAAACATTTTTATACAACAAAGATGTTGATTTGTTCAAAAACCCTTTTTCTAACGCACAAGTGAATGTGCATTGAGCAAAATGTTTTCTACTCAACAATGTGTGGCTTCTTCTTTCAATGCTCAAAAGCAGTTTTTGTAGTAAGTTGGTGTTTACAGTGGCAATGGGGGTTATCTACTAAAGGCAAATCCACGTTGCACTACAGGTGCACTTTCATTGCAATTTCAAGTGCACTTTTGCAGTGCACTTGGAGTGCAAAGTGGATTTTCCTTTAGTAAATAACTCCCACAGTTTTTTCATTTTCCACAATAACGGCATTTTCGTGACTACCAAAAAATTACAAAAGAAAGAAACACAAGCAGTAAATACAAGGAAATATTATTTCAGTTTATCCAAAAAATATTTATTTTTAAAATGTTTCTTGATTGTGTGGCATATCAATGGCCCCCCTACTCGCAAAGTACTCCAGATATTTTTGTCTCACTTCGTGGACGCTTTAGGGGGGCAAGCCAGGACGGCCAACTTCAAGTGCCATCAGGGTTGAAGTATCAGGAAAGCCGGCCTCAGTCCTAACTGAGGCCACATAGTTTGTTGCATTTTTTCAAAGAAAATTGTGCAGAATGCAGCAGGCAAGCACAATATGGTTCAGTTTATGTGGATTGGTGTCAGAAATAGGCAGAACTGGCTGGCCATTATCCCAAAAGCGTTCTCCACCAATCTTCTGGCTCTGGCCAGCCGGTAATTAAAAACCCTCTGGTCCAGGGTGAGGATCCTCATAGGGAATGGCTGCATAAGATGGTCCCCCAGCACAAATGCTTCATCCGCGACGAAGACGAACGGGAGTCCTTCCATTTTGTCTTCTGGAGGTGGCAAGCCAAAGCTGCCATTCTGGAGCCGTTGGTAAAACTTGGTCTGGGCGATGACTCCACCATCTGACATCTGCCCATTTTTCAACATGTCCACATACAGGAACTCATTAGTAGCCAACACCACCACCAACAACACAATACTATTAAACCCCTTGTAATTATAATAGTATGGCCCCGAGTTGTTAGGGGGTGGGACTATGTGGACGTGTTTCCCATCTATTACCCCTCCGCAGTTGGGAAAGTCCCAACGCTGGGCAAATTGGGAAGCCACAGTCTGCCATTCCTGTGGCGTTGAAGGAAACTGTGGAGTCAAACTATAAAAAACTAATTAGTCATTTTGCACATAACATTGCAAGCAGATTAGACACAAACATTCTTGGCCAACATCAGTATAACATTTATTTGAAGGAGTATTTAAAGACAAATATATAAAGTACACTTATCAGATTACTCACCCCCTCTGATGGCCCATTGTAAACATTTTATGGTGGGGGGGAGATGTTTTGGACAGGTAACCCTCTCCACTTCATTGAGAGCTGAATGCATAAATAATGTGTGTTTCTTTTGCCAGCCCCTCCTTACTTACACTATTGGAAGCCCACTGGACAGGTAAGAAGTGTCATAATACAAAAATATGAATACACACTGTACAAATTGAAGCACTTTTTTACATTCTGCAATTACCTATTAAGATAATAGGAGAACAAAACTTTAAACAGTACCATTTGAACATATTCAAGCAGGCCCTTGCACTACATGCTTTGGTGAACTCATCCATAAATATGACCACAAAAGAGGTAGGTATAGTGTGTATGGGTTTGGCAAAGTCAGCAGATAGAGGATTGGTATTGGTTGACTTAGCAGTTGGGGGGAGGGAGGGTTCCAAATGATTTTGGGACCCCAAAAAAAAGCCTCTGGCACTGTGCATGAATTTAAGCACACAAATAACATTTGGACACGTTTTAGGGGGTGTTTAAGGTAAAGCAGTACAATGGAGCTGACAAAATACATTGTTAAGTGACTAGGCTAGGTGTGTATGGGCCCAGGATAGCATGCTGGGGAGGTTAAAGAAGGCAAATATGCATGAAGGACAAAAAAGGAAGTTTAAAAAATTCAAGCATGCATGAGGACAAAGGGGACATTCGCAGCATATTACTATCATAGTAATCAGGGAATGATGAAAGAAATACAATATATTAGCAATAGGGATGAGCTTCGAGTTAATAATAATAATAATAATAATAATAATTATTATATTAATAATGCTTAAAGTGAAACAATAAAAGTGTAATATTCCTTTAAATTTCGTACCTGGGGGTGTCTATAGTATGTCTGTAAAGGGGCGCATGTTTCCCGTGTTTAGAACAGTCTGACGGCAAAATGACATTTCAAAGGAAAAAACGTCATTTAAAACTACTCACGGCTATAAGGAATTGTCGGTCCGACAATACACATAAAGGTTCATTGATAAAAGCGGCATGGGATTTCCCCACAGGGGAACCCCAAACCAAAATAAAAAAAATGCATGGGGGTCCCCCTAAATTCCATACCAGGCCCTTCAGGTCTGGTATGGATATTAAGGGGAACCCCGCACCAAATTTTTTTTAAAAATGGCGTGGGGGTCCCCCTCAAAATCCATACCAGACCCTTCAGGTCTGGTATGGATTTTAAGGGGAACCCCGTGCCAAAATTTAAAAAAAGATGGTGTGGGGTCCCCCCAAAAATCCATACCAGACCCTTATCCGAGCACGCAACCTGGCAGGCCACAGGAAAAGAGGGGGGACGAGAGAGCGCCCCCCTCCTGAACCGTACCAGAAGAAAGAAGATGGAAGAAGAAGCCGAAAGAAGATATTGATAAAAAATTAATTTGTCAAAAACCGTCTCTTGTGCTTTTTAACCTTTTTGACATTTTTTTGTGAAATGGTAGGGGTACATTTGTACCCCATTACCAATTCACACAGGGGGGCCGGGATCTGGGGGTCCCCTTGTCAAAGGGGGCTTCCAGATTCCGATAAGCCCCCTGCCCGCAGACCCCCACAACCACCGGGCAAGGGTTGTGGGGATGAGGCCCTTCTCCCCATCAACATGGGGACAAGGTGCTTTGGGGGGCTACCTTAAAGCACCCTCCTAATGTTGAGGGCATGTGGCCTGGTACGGTTCGGGGGGCGCTCTCTTGTCCCTACCTCTTTCAATGCGGCCTGCCAGGTTGCGTGCTCGGATAAGGGTCTGGTATGGATTTTTGGGGGGACCCCACGCCATCTTTTTTTAAATTTTGGCGCGGGGTTCCCTTTAAAATCCATACCAGACCTGAAGGGTCTGGTATGGATTTTGAGGGGGACCCCCACGCCATCTTTTTTTAAATTTTGGTGCAGGGTTCCCCTTAATATCCATACCAGACCTGAAGGGCCTGGTATGGAATTTAGGGGGACCCCCATGCATTTTTTTTATTTTGGTTCGGGGTTCTCCTCCCCTGTAGGGAAATCCCATGCCATTTTTATCAATGAACTTCTATGTGTATTGTCGGACCGACAATTCATTGTAGCCCGTAGTTTTAAATGACTTTTTTTCCTTTGAAATGTCTATTTGCTGTCAGACTGTTCTAAACACGGGAAACATGCGTCCCTTTACGGGCATACTATACACACCCACCAGGTACGAAGTTTAAAGGAATGTTACACTTTTATTGTTTCACTTTAAACATTATTAAAATCACTGCTCCCGCAAAAAACGTCCATTTTTAAAACTTTTTGCATTGATACATGTCCCCTGGGGCAGGACCCGGGTCCCCAAACACTTTTTATGACAATAACTTGCATATAAACCTTTAAAATGAGCACTTTTGATCATTCATGTTGGTATCCCATAGACTTTAACGGTGTTCATGTTCAAACGAATTTTTTGCCTGTTCGCATGTTCTGATCCGAACCGAATCGGGGGGGGTGGGGGATTCGGCTCATCCCTAATTAGCAAACATTAAATACATATAATGTGATGTTAAAGGAGAAATCTTACCTTAATATAGTCCTTCTGCAGGACCTGTATAATGGCAGAACAGGTTTCTGGAATAATGATCCCCAGAGCCTGGAGGGAGATGCCTGTCGAGAACTTAATGTCCTGCAGACTTCTCCCCATCGCCAAGTACTGCAACATGGCGACTAGCCTCTGCTCGGGAGTGATGGCTTGCCGCAGGCAGGTGCCCTGCCTGCTAATATAAGGGGACAGCAAAGCCAACAAAAGGTGAAAAATGGGGTCCGTCATCCGGAGATAATTCCTGAAATCATCAGAATTAATCTCACGGATCTCCCGCAACAAAGGCATATGAGAGAATTGGTCGCGCTGGAGCAACCAATTCTTGGTCCATGAACTCCTCCCCACCCTGTTCATGGACAGACTTGGGTAAAAGCAAGAACCCCAACACCAAGCCCCCGCACAGCACGAACTCTACGACGAGTATGTAACCGCAACATGGCTTCAAAGCGGTCGGCTGGTCAGAACGAACTAACAGAATGCACTGAAAAACAGAAAGTCCTGAGAAGAGCAAGCTGAAAACCAGAAACGAGCGGACAAGAACGCACTGCAAATTCAAATATGTACTTTAAAATACGCACTAAAAAACAAATGCGAACTGACTACACGCACTGAAAACCAGATACGAACTCACAAGCACAAACTGAAGAGCAGTAATGATCGGAAAAGCACAAGTCTGAAAAGCGCAGATCGTCTCTCACCAAACTTCTACTAACACGAGATAAACACGAGCTTAGCAGAAGGAGCCGAAAGGGTGGCACACTGGCTATTGAACTTCCTCTTTCTAGTACCGTCGTACGTGTTGTACATCACCACGTTCTTGACGTTCGGAATTTTCAACCAACTTTGTGTGACCGTGTGTATGCAAGACAAGTTTGAGCCAACATCCGTTGGAAAAAAAACATGGATTTTGTTGTTGGAATGTGCGATCGTGTGTACGGGGCATTAGTTTGCGATTGAAGGCTCTAAACCCCCTTTTTAAAGGACCAGCACTTTAAATAAATATAACATTTGCTGAAAACCAAGACAGGTCTGTGCCTCTCAATTTTTCCAGTGTGTCTTTGCTCTGTATTAGATACAAACATATTTTATTTCGGATCTTCAGGCTACCCAGGCACTCAGCCAATTAGATCCACATGTACATAGCTGCCATCTGTATGTGTTTAGGTGCTATTTTACTACAAAGTGCACTGACATTAGACCAGTGCAAATCAGGCTTTAATTCTGCATTGTGCACATGACCATCTTAAATGGACCCGTTTAATATTAAAATGATTGCTAAGTTATATCTATGAGTTTTGCTCCTGGGTTATTGAGACCCTAAATGATATTATGAAATAACCATTTTATGCCTGAGAAAAAAAAATAGAAATCCATTTAGTGCAGATGTTTTTCCCTTGAGCTGTTCAGGTGGTATGTGGGCCTAAATAAGCATGCTGGTTATTACGGTGGAAGGGGAATAAACAGAATATTAAATTATTTTTGCAGCATGTGTGCACAGATGTTCTGGACACTGAAAAAAAGTTGTGCTACTAATTAAATTTACAGTTGGATGCAGTTTCAATGAACTTTCTTAATTAAGCAAGCAGCATTCATGCTTCACCTCAGCTGGATTGCCTGTAAATTGACATGAATAGTGTGTGAGGTACCATTATAGAAGCTAACATGACAGCAAATGTAGAGATTACAGTATGGTTGCTGAATCTACAAAATCAAATTTTCAACTGGCCCTTTTATTTGGCATTTGTAAACTTTTCGCTTGCATGGATCTACTGCAAACAAGATACAAAAATGGATTTTGTTTATAGAAAAATATATTGTATAACATAAAATATATTACAATTTATTCATTTTAAGCTACATTTAGTCTTTTTTTTTTCTTTACAAGCAATTTTCTTGAGTATTTATAAAGGTGTTTTTAGCATTTTTGCCTGAAACCTTTTACTATTTTTTAGCCAATGGAAAGCTAGTTACCAGGTAAAAAATTGTCTGAAATGCACATTTTTCAGGAGTTCCCACTAAAATCTATTGGGACCAAAAACACTTGGAGCTTGAAGCTTATAGCTCAGAAGAAGCTCATGTGCTTTTTCAAGCTTAAAACCCGGTTCACAATGGTGCGACATGCACTCTGACTTTGAAATCCCAAGTCGCATGACAAGTTGTGCCCCATTAAAGAGGAAGTAAACCCTGGTGGGCTTTACTTCCTTTTTATTTCCCTGCAAAGGTAAAGCATAATGGGCTACTATGCATCGCATAGTAGCCCATTATGTGTCACTTACCTGAAACCGAAGCCTGCGATGTCACCGCTGTCCCCACTAGCAGCGAGCGTCCATCTTCATTCCTCTTCCTTCCGGGGTCGCTCCAGGTCTCTGACTGCCCAGAGTCGCGTGACATCACAGAGCCGCCAGTCACGGCATGTGCCCTTTCTAAAGTGCGCATGCGCCGTAGTCATCGGCGCATTTCCCGTATTGATCGGCACACGGCTTTTTTGTAAAGATCCACGGTTTAAGTTTAGGAGATATTTCCAGCACCTACAGGTAAGCCTTAATATAGGCTCACCTGTAGGTAAAAGTGGTTGTACAGGGTGTACTACCACTTTAAGTGCAATGGAACTGTTTTAATAGGAGCAACTTGAGTCACTCCAACCTAGAAAAAGGTTCCTTACTTTTGGTGCGACTTCGGCATGACTTGCATTTACTTCTGTTAATGAAGTCCTATGCAGTTCATGCCGAAATTGCACTGTGATGTCGGTTTCGAAGTGGTGGCAGTGTAAACTGGGCCTCAGGCTCTAAGCAGCATTATACTCAGGTGTGAACAGGCAAAGTTGAATCCCACTGAATTTTGGCTATTGAGTGTTTTGGAGCTTTGAGCCACAAAATGCTCAGGTTTGAATTGACCCTTATGAGTTGATTTACTAACACTGGAAATTGCAAAACCTGCTTGTAAGGCTTGATTCACACTAATTTACCTAAAGTTTGATGCTTTTTGCATTTTACAGAAATGCATTTATTTTTTTTAACATTTGTTCTTATGGAACCCATTCACTTCCATGTATTTTGTGCCTCTGCGTTTTTGGAAAGGGTCAGGGACTTTTTTCCCGCAAAATGCAGCTTTCTGCATGTAATAGACTTCAATAGATCAGCATCCCAAATGCAAGTACTGTGCTTTTACTGCGATTTTGCCATGGTTTGTGTTTTTTTTTTTTTACATTCACTGTATATAGCTGGATGCTAAGGAGCAGACCTTGAAGCCGGCTGTCATATCCTTAACAACCGATGAGTCGTCAGCTGTCAGCGGGCTTCCCCACTGAATGTAAAAAAAAAAAAAAATCACGAAAAAAAAAGCATGGGGTCCCCCCAAAATCCATACCAGACCCTTATCCGAGCATGCAATGTGCTCTCATGTTGATAGGGACAAGGGCCTCTTCCGGACAATCCTGTCCGGTGGTTGTTGGGGTTGGTGGACTTATCAGAATCTGGAAGTCCCCTTTAACAAGGGGGCCCTCAGATCCCACCCCCCCATGTGAATGCGTATCGGGTACATCGTACCCCTATCTATTCACCCCAAAAAGCAGTGAAATGTAAAAAAAACAAGAGCCGGTTTTTGACAAGCTCTTTATTAAAAAAAATAGCTCTGAGCTGTCTTCTCCCACTGCCGTCTTCTTCTCATGCTGTCTTCTTCCGCTCTGCTGTCTAATTCCTCGCCGCCGCTGTGGATTATGGATTTGGGGGGGACCCCACACCATTTTTTTTTAATTTTGGCGCGGGGTTCCCCTTAAAATCCATACCAGACCTGAAGGGCCTGGTATGGAATTTAGGGGGACCCCCATGCATTTTTTTTTTATTTTGTTTCAGGGTTCCCCTGTGGGGAAATTCCATGCTGTTTTTATCAATGAACTTTTATGTATATTGCCGGACTGACAATTCATTATACCCGGCGCTAGCAATAGTAGTTTTACATGACTTTTTTTCCTGTGTGTCATTTTGCTGTCAGACTGGAAACATGAGCCCCTTTACAGGCATAGTATAGACGCCCCCCCCCCCCAGGTACGAAATTTAAAGGAATATTACACTTTTATTGTTTCACTTTAAGCATTATTTAAATCACTGCTCCCGAAAAAACGTCCGTTTTTAAAACTTTTTTTTGCATTGATACATGTCCCCTGGGGCAGGACCCAGGTCCCCAAACACTTTTTATGACAATACCATGCATATAAGCCTTTAAAATTAGCACTTTTGATTTCTCCCATAGACTTTTAAAGGGTGTTCAGCGGCTTTCGAATTTGCCGCAAACACCCCAAATTGTTCGCTGTTCGGCGAACGGGCGAACAGCCAATGTTCGAGTCAAACTCATGTTCGACCCGAACATAAAGCCCATCCCTACTAAGGATGCAGTGGTGTCTTCCCGGCCCACTGATTAACAACCAGCATTATTCAGTAAATGTAAAAAAAACCCACACAAATCGCAAAACGCAAATTGCTGTAAAATTGCGTTACAAGAAAGCACAGCAAAAAGCACTGCAGAAATGCTCAAAGGCAACATGCTATGAATCAAGCCTAAGTTTTTCAATTAAGCTTTAACAAAAAAAAAAAACTAAAAACTAGAAGGTTTCTATGCAGAATTGCACCTGATTTTGCACTCTTCAGTTTTAGTAAATTAACCCCACAGAGGCTAATGCATTTTAATGATAAACTCAGAAGTGTTGCACTACCCCTTTGACCACTTGCCACAATATACGTATATGTAGGTCATGTGCCTGCGCTAGGTCTAGAAGAGCACTGTGTGCCCCCTGGGCGGAAACCCATTCATGACAGCTGAAAACTTTTCTGTTACAATGATCTTCATTGCAACAACAAATAAACTGTAAAAAAAAATAAAATAAAAAATCCTTGATCACCCACCATCACCCCTCCCCAGAGGAGTACAGTGTTACTATAGTGACACAGAACTACTCTGATGAAAGTATATAAAGAAAAAATATACAAAAAATAAAAAAAAAAATTGAAAAAATGTGAAAAACATTTTTTAACATACAGTCACCAGTCAGTGTCCCTGATCACTGTCACATCAGACATATGATGACGCTGTACTGTACTGGTGGCAGTATGTAAAAAAAAATGTGAAAAAAATACATTTTATTCAATTTCTTAATTTTCAAAAAATTGTGACTAAAAAATTACAACTGCAAAAAGCTCACCATGCCTCTTAATAAATGCCTCAGACTGTCTACTTTCCAAAGAGGGGTCATTTGGGGGGAATTTGTACTGTCCTAGCATTTTAGGTCCTAAAGAAATGAGATAGGCCGTCAGTACATCAGAACTGATCAATTTTCAAATATACTGTATATACCATAGTTTGTAGATGCTACAACTTGGGATTGGGATGATTCTTCACCAGAGAAGGTCAAACATGATCATATGGTGAGTGCTAATAAGCCCCTCAAGATCGATCCTCATCAGCCCCACAGGTAACATAATAATTGATAATTTAAACCAGTATACCTAATTTTGGGTCTATTAGACCCACAAATGCAGTGTATAGGCATTTTTATAGCACAGTGCTGCTTGTAGGGTATGATGACATCAGATCCAATGTTCCACTCATTGTTTCATCACAATTGACATCCTCAGGGGATGTACTCATTTTCAGCTTATACTGTATGGTTTATCCAAATGCCATATTTATTTTTTCTTTTCCTTATTTTTATGATCAGTTTTCACTTATGGACCTATAGGTTCTCTCCTGTGAATTGTTAATACAATGGGCATCATTACTGAACAACTATACAGTAAAATTATACAGGATAAACAAAGAGCACTTATTTTACATTGATGTTTGTTTATAAGGCTTTATAGACTGGATATAAAAGAAGCCATAAAACATAATCAGTGATCTGCACTAAGCAGAAAGCAAACAATATTGTGCACTAGCAGATTTAGATACACTAACACACTGAAGCCAATCTCAGCTCACCCTCCTTAACCACTTCCCGACCAGTGCACGCCGATGTACGTCGGCAGAATGGCACGGCTGGGTAAATGGGTGTACAGGTACGTCCCTTTGAATTTGCCGGGAGCTCCGTGAGTCGGGTCGCGGGTCCCGCGGACTCGATCGCGGTGGGGATACCCGCGATCGCCTCACGGAGAGGACAAACGGGGAAATGCTGATGTAAACAAGCATCTTCCTGTTCTGCCTAGTGACAGTGTCACTGATCTCTGCTCCCTGTCATCGGGAGCAGAGATCAGTGATGTGTCACAGCTAGCCCATCCCCCCTACAGTTAGAAACACTCCCTAGTACTGACTTAACCCCTCCCCGCCCCCTAGTGGTTAACCCCTTCACTGCCCATGTCATTTACACAGGAATCAGTGCATTTTTATAGCACTGATTGCTGTATAAATGACAATGGTCCCAAAAATGTTTCAAAAATGTCCGATGTGTCTGCCATAATGTCGCAGTCGCGATAAAAATCGTTGATCGCCGCCATTACTAGTAAAAAAAATTATTAATAAAAAGGCCTTAAAAAACTATCCCCTATCTTGTAAACGCTATAACTTTTGCGCAAACCAATCAATAAACACTTATTGCGATTTTTTTTTCCCAAAAATATGTAGAAGAATATGGATTGGCCTAAACTGAGGAAAAAAAATGTTTTTTTATATATTTTTGGGGGATATTTATTATAGCAAAATTGTCGCTCTTATTTTGTTTATAGCGCAAAAAATAAAAAAACGCAGAGGTGATCAAATACCACCAAAAGAAAGCTCTATTTGTGGGGAAAAAGGACGTCAATTTGTTTGGGAGCAATGTCGCACGACCACGCAATTGTTAGTTAAAGTGACGCAGTGCCGAATCGCAAAAGTGCTCTGGTCAGGAAGGGGGTAAAATCTTCCAGGGCTGAAGCGGTTAAACAGTTACACCAAACTTTTTCCTTTTGGGATAAAAGTTTTACATAAATAAAAGCTGACCATTGTAAGCACCCTAGCCATTGGTAAATGGTTTATTTCAACACTCTAACTGCTACATCTGTGGGACAGCTTGTTCTGTTGAAAAACAACAGACTTCCTGGCAGATTCACCATGTGAAAATAAAAGAAAGAAGGCCTAAAGAAGAAAATGAATGCAGCCACCATATCTAAGAATTTGTAAGCTGTAAAATAAAAAAATGTTTGCTTTTGGGCTTAATACCACTTTAAATTCCAACTCCATGCTTTTTACCCCACCCCACCTCTACCTAGAGTTTACAGCCCTCCACCACTATAATTAAAAGAAAAACATACATCCACACTTTACATTGATTTATTTACAGATAACAGATTTACAAAATTACAGATACATGATAAAATCTGTATCTGTAATTTTGATTGTTTCATTTTGTAGAGAATGTACTAGGACGTCTCCTGAAGAAGCGGCTTGACCGCGAAACTGTCGAGGTTTATGTTCCTAAATATTCAAAACCTGCCTTCATTCACCTTTGTGGGCTTTTTAAACTGCTACCCCAACAAACACTGTATTGTAATATTTCCGTATTTTATTGTTGTCAATCTATATTGTTTATATATATAGGTTTTTTTATTGTCTATTTTTTGAATAAATTGGAATTTTACTTACCTTGTATGCGTTCATGAGGTACCGTGATAGTCCATAAATTAAATGTTTGTGGGTGAGGTAGGACTTAATTGGAGAAGCCCTGGTCATTCCCTCCCCAACTTTTCCTAAAAACTCTTGAAGGATGATGGTACCCACTAATTACATACCTCCCCTCTTCTAACTCTGTGGCATTTACCCTATAATTTTAGGATAGTTGTTGCCAGGTACAGGACAAGCTGGGTACTTTTTTTCTGGCTTCTCTTCTTTTCTAGCAGTGGTTGGTCCTCTCTGCTGCAGTTCCTTACATAATTCTGCTGTGAGCCCAGGCTGACATGAGATGCATCCCAGGGGTGTATGTCTGTATTATTATTATTATACAGGATTTATACAGCGCCAACAGTTTACACAGCGCTTTACAATATAAATGTCTATGGCTGTCTGAACTCATGGGAAGTGGGTTGAATGATGATGATGGGCAGAGCATCATTTAATCCAGTGCAGGATGTAGCGAGGTGTGTGTAGGGGACATGCTAAAGGTGAATATTACATAAAAATTGAATTTTTTTCACCTTTTAGGTATTAGGCAAATTAATTAATACAGTATCTCATAAAAGTGAGCACACCCCTCACATTTTTGTAAATATTTTATTATATCTTTTCATGTGACAACACTGAAGAAATTACACTTTGCTACAATGTAAAGTAGTGAGTGTCCAGCTTGTATAACAGTGTAAATTTGCTGTCCCCTCAAAATAACTCAACACACAGACATTAACGTCTAAACCGCTGGCAACAAAAGTGAGTACATCCCCAAAAGTGTCAATATTTTGTGTGGCCACCATTTTTGTCCAGCACTGCCCTAACCCTCTTGGGCATGGAGTACACCAGAATGTCACAGGTTGCCACTGTAGTCCTCTTCCACTCCTCCATGTCGACATTACGGAGCTGGTGGATGTTAGAGACCTTGCGCTCCTCCACCTTCCATTTGAGGATGCCCCACAGATGCTCAATAGGGTTTAGGTCTGGAGCCATGCTTGGCCAGTCCATCACCTTTACCCTCAGCTTGTTAAGCAAGGCAGTGGTCATCTTGGAGGTGTGCTTGTGGTTGTTATTGTGTTGGAATACTGCTCTGCAGACTAGTCTCTGAAGGGAGGGGATCATGCTCTGCTTCAGTATGTCAGATGGTGTCAAAACACCAAATTTAACACACCTGCTCCCCATTCACACCTGAGACCTTGTAACACTAACGAGTCACATGACACTGGGAGGGAAAATGGCTAATTGGACCCAATTTGGACATTTTCACTTAGGGGTGTACTCACTTTTGTTGCCAGTGGTTTAGACATTAATGGCTGTGTGTTGAGTTATTTTGAGGGGACAGAAAATTTACACTGTTATACAAGCTGTACACTCACTACTTTACATTGTAGCAAAGTGTGATTTCTTCAATGTTGTCACATGAAAAGATATTATAAAATATTTACAAAAATGTGAGGGGTGTACTCACTTTTGTTAGATTTTATATATATATATATATATATATATATATATATATATATATATATATATATATATATATTAGTTTGGATATAATGCAAACACTGCAAAATGGAAAGACTTGCTGTGGTTGCAAAGGTTATAAATACCACTGTCCATTTCTGAATTAAATACAATCTATTGCAAGTATCATGATGTAATTTATTAGCCCGACATGTACATAAGATACAGATACATACATAAGATACAGATGAGACATTGAAAACAGATGTAGCATTGATTTGGTGTAATCACTATCACAGATCTCTGTATTTATGACCATGTCTGTACATAAGTTTGCTAACTCATTAATTACTGACACATCTAACTTATATAGGTTCTCTGGATAATTGGATTCAATCAATACATTACCTAAATGTAATCAGCCATAAAGCCTGTGTAATTCACATGCAAGTAAAAGGATGACTTGGCAAACAGTAATTAATGGCATGGTAAAGGCGAATATATTTAGTATAAGATCAAGTGAATTTTTTGTATGGAACTATAGCATGGTATTGCAAGTCATGTCTTAGGAGTTTGCAAAAATAAAATATGTCACTAATATAGTTTATGGGTTTCCCTGTTCCTGTAAGGAAACATGACCAGCACATCAGAAAGTACAATTGGAAGGCCTTTCTAAATCACACACACTCTTAAATCACACGTTGTCACTACCTACACTATATAATACCAAAAATCTTCCTTGATCCAAAGTGTATTCCTTCCTTATGTCATGAAGTCCAGATAATATGAAAAGCTATTTCTGCATAAAAATAACTATTGAATGTGGAGCTGCCGAGGAAACCTGTACATAATGCATAATATACAGTGGGGACGGAAAGTATTCAGACCCCCTTCAAATTTTTCACTCTTTGTTATATTGCAGCCATTTGCTAAAATCATTTAAGTTCATTTTTTTCCTCATTAATGTACAGACAGCACACCATATTGACAGAAAAACACAGAATTGTTGACATTTTAACATTGCAGATTTATTAAAAAGGAAAAACTGAAATATCACATGGTCCTAAGTATTCAGACCCTTTGCTGTGACACTCATATATTTAACTCAGGTGCTGTCCATTTCTTCTGATCATCCTTGAAATGGTTCTACACCTTCATTTGAGTCCAGCTGTGTTTGATTATACTGATTGGACTTGATTAGGAAAGCCACACACCTGTCTATATAAGACCTTACAGCTCACAGTGCATGTCAGAGCAAATGAGAATCATGAGGTCAAAGAAACTGCCTGCAGAGCTCAGAGACAGAATTGTAGCAAGGCACAGATCTGGCTAACGTTACAAATATCTGCTGCACTTAAGGTTCCTAAGAGCACAGTGGCCTCCATAATTCTTAAATGGAAGACGTTTGGGACAACCAGAACCCTTCCTAGAGCTGGACTTCCGGCCAAACAGAGCTATCGGGGGAGAAGAGCCTTGGTAAGAGAGGTAAAAAAGAACCCAAAGATCACTGTGGCTGAGCTCCAGAGATGCAGTCGGGAGATGGGAGAAAGTTGTAGAAAGTCAACCATTACTGCTGCCCTCCACCAGTCGGGGCTTTATGGCAGAGTGGCCTGACAGAAGCCTCTCCTCAGTGCAAGACACATGAAAGCCCGCATGGAGTTTGCTAAAAAACACCTGAAGGACTCCAAGATGGTGAGAAATAAGATTCTCTGGTCTGATGAGACCAAGATAGAACTTTTTGGCCTTAATTCTAAGTGGTATGTGTGGAGAAAACCAGGCACTGCTCATCACCTGTCCAATACAGTCCCAACAGTGAAGCATGGTGGTGGCAGCATCATGCTGTGGGGGTGTTTTTCAGCTGCAGGGACAGGACTACTGGTTGCAATCGAGGGAAAGATGAATGCGGCCAAGTACAGGGATATCCTGGATGGAAACCTTCTCCAGAGTGCTCAGGACCTCAGACTGGGCCGAAGGTTTACCTTCCAACAAGACAATGACCCTAAGCACACAGCTAAAATAATGAAGGAGTGGCTTCACAACAACTACGTGACTGTTCTTGAATGGCCCAGCCAGACCCCTGACTTAAACCCAATTGAGCATCTCTGGAGAGACCTGAAAATGGCTGTCCACCAACATTTACCATCCAACCTGACAGAATTGGAGAGGATCTGCAAGGAGGAATGGCAGAGGATCCCCAAATCCAGGTGTGAAAAACTTGTTGCATCTTTCCCAAAAAGACTCATGGCTGTATTAGATCAAAAGGGTGCCTCTACTAAATACTGAGCAAAGGGTCTGAATACTTAGGACCATGTGATATTTCAGTTTTTCTTTTTTTTAATAAATCTGCAAAAATGTCAACAATTCTGTGTTTTTCTGTCAATATGGGGTGCTGTGTGTACATTAACCACTTCGCGCCCGCGCTATAGCCGAAAGATAGCTGCAGCGCGGACGCTAGCTGCCGGGAGGCTGTCCCTGGACATCTTGCTGTTTACTTCCACGATGCGCGCTCCCGCGGGTGCGCATCGGGGAAGTTCTGTGCTGGCCGTGTCACTTGGACACAGCCAGTCACAGATCGCCGTACACGGCCAATCACAGCGGCCGTTTACAGCGCGATCGCAGCTTCCAATGGGAGATGATCTTAAATGTAAACATATGAGATCATCTCGCATTGCTGGCTCTCTCTCCTCACACATAGACCGTGTGTGAGGAGGGATAGCGACCTGTATTTCAGAGTGTGAGATTTTGAGTGCATAAAAACACATACACAGTGCCCACAGTACCTATCAGTGCCATCTGTCAGTCCCATCTGCCAGTGCCATCTGCCAGTGCCATCTGCCAGTGCCATCTGCCAGTCCATCTGCCAGTGCCATCTGCCAGTGCAATCTGCCATCAGTGCCACCTGCCATCAGTGCCACCTGTCATCAGTTCCACCTTTCAGTGCCATCTGTCAGTGCAACCTGTCAGTGCAAACTGCCAGTCCATCTGTCAGTGCCATCTGCCAGTGCCATCTGCCATCAGTAGTGCCACCTGCCATCAGTGCCACCTGCCATCAGTGCCACCTGTCATCAGTGCCCCCTGTCATCAGTTCCACCTGTCAGTGCCATCTGTCAGTGCAACCTGTCAGTTCCACGTGCCATCTGTGATCAGTGTCACCAGTGCCACGTATCAGTGTCATCAGTGTCACGTGTCATCAGTGCCACATAAGAGTGCCAGCTATCATCAGTGCCTTCTGTCATCACCAACAATGGCTAGAAGATTATATTCAGCTGAGGAGGCGTACAATATTCTTGCGGGCGACAAGAGCAACGGGGAGCTCTCCGCTTCAGATTCCTCCTCATTTTCAGATTCTGAGTCTGATGTGGACTATGAGTCTGTCCTAACCAGTGGTACACTGACAGCCTCAGAGGAGGAGGATGAGAGTCTGCCCTCCAGACGAAGGCGTACTGGTGAGGAGGCAGTGCCATCCACCAGCACCGCAGTGCCATCCACCAGCACCGCAGTACCTCGGCAAAGGCCACGTACCAGTGGGGTGTCACCTCAGTCCCAAAAGGTTAGGTCCCATGCCAGCCTTCCCTATTCCCTTCAGAACCCCTTGTGGCTGCCTCCTAATTCAGGAGAAGCTAAGGTTCCCCCTTTCACTGCCCAGCCAGGAGTCCAGGTGGACACAGAAAATTTTTCACCAATAGACTTTTTCCATTAAATTTTTACTGAGGACATGCTTACATCGATTGTGGCCCAGTGCAACCTGTATGCACAACAATTTATAGCAAGTAACCCAATGTCCTTCTATGACCGTCCCTACGAGTGGAGAGCCCTAACAGTGGAGGAGTTTAAAATTTTTTTGGGCCTCACATTCTGTATGGGACTAAACAGAAAAAATGAATTACGTTCATATTGGTCTACCCTTCCTACCACATGCCCATCTTTTCCTCAGTAATGCCCAGGACCAGATATCTCATGATTATGAGATTCCTACACTATAACGACAATACCCAGTGCCCTCCCCGAAATCACCCAAATTTTGACAAGCTTTATAAAATTTGGCCGCTAATAAATTATTTTTCTGAAATCTTCCCCCAGTTGTTTACCCCAGACCAACACATATGTGTGGATTAGTCCCTTATCAAATTTTCTGGCAGGCTGGGCTTAAAACAATTTATTCCCACCAAAAGGGCCCGCTATGGGGTGAAGATGTACAAATTGTGTGATCGAGCTGTAGGGTATACCTATGCCTTCATGGTATACGAAGGGAAGGACACCCAGCTACATCCTCCTAATTGCCTAGAATACATTGGATCAAGCGGGAAAGTCATTTGGGAACTCATAAACCCACTCCTGGAGAAAGGCTACCATTTGTATGTGGACAATTTTTATTCTAGTTTGCCCCTGTTCCGAAACCTTCACAGAAAGAACACTCCAGCATGCGCCAATGTAAGGACAAACCGGAGGGGCTTTCCTCAAAGACTCGTCAACAAGAAATTAAGAAGAGGGGGAGGCGGCGAGCTTATGGAATGAGGAAATTCTGGCTGTGAAGTGGAGGGACAGAAGGGACGTCTACGTGCTTTCTTCGATCCACAACAATACATTTGTTGAGATCACCAGGAGGAATGGCCCAATCCAAAAGCCAACATGTATCCATGAATACAACATGTTCATGGGGGGTGTCGACTTCAACGACCAGATGCTCGAACCCTACCTTTCCACTAGAAGAACATACCAGTGGTATAAAAAAGTTTCAATTTATTTGTTTAATTTGGCCATATACAACACCTATGTAATCTATCGCAAATCCACTGAAAGACCCAAACCCTTCCTTGGCTACCAGAAGGAAATCATTACTTTATATACCTGAACGGCCCACCAGAAAACATTAGATCCGATGTGATTAGCAGACTCTCTGAACGCCACTTTCCCGATAAAATCCCTCCAAGACCAACAGGCCAAAAACGTCATAAGAAATGCCGGGTGTGCTCCAAACGAGGAGTGAGAAGAGACACCACTAATCATTGTCCCCAATGTCCTTCCCAACCAGGCCTCTGCATAGTTGACTGTTTCCGCCCTTACCATACTTCACTAAATTATTAGTGCAGTAAGGTAAACATAACCCTCACTTCCTGCCATTTACCTTCACACCCTTTATGCCTCTGCTTGCTCTGTAACTGACCCTGGCTTGTTATTCGACCATGCTTCTGCCTACCGATTCTGTTTATATCTCTGCCTGATCTGGAACTGACCCTGGACTGCTATTCGACCACGCTTCTGCCTACCGATTCTGTTTATACCTCTGTCTGATCTGGAACCAACCCTAGACTGTTTGACCATGCCTCTTGCCTGCCTCTTGGACTGATCTTGTACCCTGCCAGTGGACTAGTGGGATTCAGAACACAGAGCTCTCACATATGTGAGGGGCTCCAGAATTGTTTTTCTGGATGAAGAAAACAATTTCATTTGTTTTCTCATTCCTAGATTAGGGTCTGGAGACTCGGAGGCTTCAAAGAGATTTGGGTGGGAGAAGCCTCTACACCTGTCCCTATTCTGTCCTGAACGAGGCCCTACTTCTGCCTGCTGCCTGTAGGACCTATGCCATCATGCCTGTCGCATGAACTGACCACACCACATGGACCTGCCTATGACCAGGACCAATATATTGGCACTGCTGACAATCTCTGCCTGCACTGACCCTGGACTGTATATGGACAGTATCCCTGCCTGCTGCCTGTACTGACTATGGACAATATTCCTGCCTGTTGCCTGGAAAATTGCGTTCGCTTTTGCTGACCAGGTCCCTGCCTGCTGCCTGGACCAATGATATCCTCCTGTGTACAACTGCGCTACTACAACCACAGGTAATCTTTTGTTTACTCTTTGCTCAGCATAATGTATTTTGGTGTATATTTCTTGGTATGTGAATGCTATGTGTCCCTAGAACACCTGATGGTGTTCCTTGCATGTTGGGTCTCTGTATGTGGCCAGGTGTGTAAAAGTCTCACACATGTGGTATCGCCATACAGAGGAGGAGTAGTAGAATGTATTTTGGTGTGTCATTTTTTGCTATGTACATGCTATGTGTTGGAAATATCTTATAAATGCACAACTTTGCGTAAAAAAATGCGTTTTCATTTTTTTTCTACATTGGGGTGTTAGCTTTCCAACATGGGGTCATTTTGTGGGCGTTTCCATTATCCTGGTGCTCCAGGGCCTTCAAAAGTGTAATAGGTGGTTGAGAAATGAGATGTGTAATTTATGCTCCTAGAACGCCTGTTGGTGCTATTTCAATATTGGGCCTCTGTATGTGGCCAGGCTGTGTAAAAGTCTCACACATTTGGTATCGACATACTCAGGAGGAGTAGCAGAATGTATTTTGGGGCATAATTTGTGGTATGTACATGCTATGTGTTGGAAATATCTTATAAATGCACAACTTTGTGTACAAAAAAATGCGTTTTCATTTTTTTTCCACAATTTCCAAAAACGTCTGGAAAAAAATGAACCGTTCAAAAGACTCATTATGCCTCATAGATTATAAGTTGGGGTGTTAGCTTTCCAAAATGGGGTCACTTTGTGGGTGTTTCCATTGTCCTGGTGCTCCAGGGCCTTCAAAAGTGTAATAGGTGGTTGAATAATGAGATGTGTAATTTATGCTCCTAGAACGCCTGATGGTGCTATTTCAATATTGGGCCTCTGTATGTGGTAAGGCTGTGTAAAAGTCTCACACATTTGGTATCACCATACTCAGGAGGAGTAGCGGAATGTATTTTGGGGTGTCATTTGTGGTATACACATGCCATGTGAGAGAAATAACCTATTACAATGACAATTTTGTGGGAAAAAAAAAATCTTCATTTTGCAAAGAATTGTGGGAAAAAAATTACAACATCAAAAACCTCACAATGCATCTTACTAAATACCTTGGAATGTCTACTTTCAAAAATGGGTCATTTGGGGGATATTTGTACTTTTCTGGCTTGTTCGGGTCGCAAGAAATGAGATAGGCCACCAGTACACCAGGTGTGATTAATTTTTTATGATTTGCACCACAGCTTGTAGACTCTCTAACTTCCACACAGACCAATATCCACGAATTTGGATTATTTTTACCAAAGATGTGTAGTAGTATAAATTGTGGCCAAAATTTATGAAGAAATATTAATAATTTGCAAAACTGTATCACATAAACTAAGAAAAATGCGGGATTTTTTTCAAAATTTTCGGTCTTTTTTCATTTATAGCGCAAAAAATAAAAAAAACAGAGGTGATCTAATACCACCAAAAGAAAGCTCTAGTTATATGAAAAAAAGGACAAAAAATTCATTTGGGTACAGTATTACATGACTGAGTAATTGTCATACAAAGTGTGATAGCTCTGAAAGCTGAAAATTGGTCTGGGCAGGAGGGGGGTTTAAGTGCCCAGTTGTCAAGTGGTTAATGAGGAAAAAAAATGAGCTTAAATGATTTTAGCAAATGGCTGCAATATAACAGAGAGTGAAACATTTAAGGGGGTCTGAATACTTTCCATCCCCACTGTAATTTACAGACCTTTTTTTAAAATAAGGTATTGAGGCCCAACTCAAACTCTTTTCTCATTTGGATACAGCAGGGAAGAAGTTAACTTTAGTCAGATTTATTTTGTTGCCTTATTTTGGTGTTGCATACTTCACAACCCTCCAAAGATTTCAAGTAAGTCCCAGGGTCCCGCGGATCTGGGCTGTAGTCCCAAAAACCAGCGTGGGAACAAGTTCCAACTCTGGGCTCCGCTCAGTAGTGGTAACCTCAACTTTTTTTTTGAGCGGAGGGAGTGGGATTTTTTGATTAGTGGGTAAAGTGGGGGAGATTATTGCGTGTAGGGGGAGGGATTTGCAACCTCCTTACCCCTACACTGTGCTTACACGCCCCTGACTCCTGCACTCTTTTTGTTTCATACTCCAGACTCTTACTATGCATTACAGACTCCTGTCCACTGCATTCTGTGCATTCTGTACTCCTGGACCCTGCTCTCTGTGAGTCATGTACTCCTAAACCCAGCACTGACTACAACCCTCTTTTCATTACATACCCCTGGTCTTGAACACATTGCTCTACACACCCTGGACCCCTGCAGTCTGCGTTATGTATCCTAAACCCAACACTGACAGCAGCACTCCCCAACCCCTGTGCTCTGCTTTACACACTCCTGCACTATATACACAATACTGTACATTATAAACTTATCATCAAAGTGTTCATTGACTGAGTCTTCTTTAAGGTAGGCCCAGACAAAGCAAATAAAGCATAATTTTAAAGGTACACTGATGTGGCTACATGCAGTGGCTTAACTATGGGGGTGTGGACCACAACCGGGTGACACCCGCCAGAGGGGTGACACCATCAAGTAGAAAGTGAAATCTGCCCGTGATGGTGTCACCCCTATGGTGTCGACTCGTTAGTCCGACCGCATCATTTACTGACCAATGTGATTCTTGAAACACAAATGTTTACAAAAAGGGCGGCATTAACCCTACATGGGAACCCTAGAGCTAATAGAGATGCAGGGAGCATTTTTTGTAGCCAGCCCACCCGCTTAAAGGCTCCCGGTCCAAATGGGTGGGGAGGGAGCCAGAAGTGAGGACAGTGGCCAGACCAAAGTGCTGTGCACTGTGCAGCAATGAAAGCAGCGGGAGAGAGATCAAGAGAAAGAATGGGGAGAGATACCGGTGATGGGCAGGAGGGGGAGGGAGAGCGGAGGGCTGTGTGAGAGGGAAGAGGCCCGGGGCACCATATATGAATGGAGGAGCTGAGGAGACACCATAATGGCAGCTGTGATATGAGGGGCCAGGTGACCATAACATGTGAGAGGTGCGAGCACAGGGCTGCCAGCAATAATTGAGAGGGAGGAAATAGAGTGTGAGGACTAAAAGTGGATACATATGGAGAGAAGAAGAGAGTAATGGAGACATAAGGGGACTGTCTGTGCAATGGGAGATTGTGGAGGGTGCCTGTGAGAGAAGAGGTGGTTATAGGGGTAATAGAATGGGGTATGTGGAGAGGAGAGGTGGGTAGTAGAAGGGGTATGAGGAGAGGTGGGTATAGGGGCAATATAAAGGGTATTTGGAGAGGAGAAGTGGATATAGGGGAAGTAGAAGTGTGGGGGCGGAAGGGGGGATATAGTGACATCGTGTTTTACTAGCCTGGGGGGGGGGGGCGCGACACTATGTTTTACTGCACCAGGTGACACCAACCCTAGTGATGCCACTGGCTCTACACCATTAAACATGTAGATCTGATTCACCCCAGAAGAAAGTTATGATATATTGTTATATAGTTGGTAGTGTGATAATGTATAGGCATACTGGTTTTATTGGTTTTGGGGGATGATCACATGGGGCACCCTCTTTTTACATTTTTATCTGGAAAAATAAAAACATCTTTTTAATTCTATGTAAAAATGGCCTGTGATCTGTAGCTTGTGGGTGTACAAATAATATAGTCCCATCCTTCAATAAAATGGTTTCTATAACTCTTTATGACTCTGCTAAATATAACGTGCATTTTTTACTGATTTTGATCCCATTGGAGAAAGATCCTATTACTTGCAGTCCCTGTGAACCAGTCAGAAAGTGAGTAATAGACATGTGCAATTCGTTGCATTCCGAATTCGTTTTTTAACAAATTTTGACAAATTCGTTAATTGGAAAATATCAGAATTTCCGTATTTTCGAAAATCTCTAATTTTTTTCTAAAATTCGTAAATTCGAAAATTTGGAAATTCTAAATTTCGGAAATTCAGAAATTCAAAAATTCGGAAATTCGAAAATCCGAAAATAAGAATGAAAATCTGAACATTCAAAAGAACAAAAATTTGAAAATCTGAAATAATAACTAACTAATAATAACTTAACTATTACTAACTTGAGTCGTCATTCCCTGACAGATTTCAGCTTGTATGACCCTTAGACTGAAAAGCTAGGGATCCATTATATCTGGAGAGTGGGGACACAGGAGGGGTGTGTGTCAAACCATGGAGTGAAAGTTTGGAGCACTATAGCCCTTTTCAGAGGATTTTTTGGGACGTTATACGAATATTCAATAATCTGATTTTTGATGAATTGTTTTCACATTGGCTGATTTACAGTGCTTTGCAAAAGTATTCACCCCCCCCCCCCCCCCTTGGTATGTTTCATGTTTTGTTGCCTCACAACCTGGAATTAACATGGATTGTTGGAGGATTTGCATCATTTAGTTTACAGAACATGCCCACAACTTTGAATTTTTTTTTTTTACAAATAGGACAAAATAACAGAAAAAGTCAATGTGCATAACTATGCACCCCCCTAAAGTCAATACTTTGTAGAGCCACCTTTTACCTTTTGCGGCTATCACAGCTCCAAGTCGCTTTGGATAAGTCTCTATGAGCTTGCCACATCTTACCACTGGGATTTTTGCCTATTCCTCCTTGCAAAACTGCTCCAGCTCCTTCAAGTTGGATGGTTTGCGCATGTGAACAGCAATCTTTAAGTCTGACCACAGATTTTCTATTGGGTTGAGGTCTGGGCTTTGACTAGGCCATTCCAACACATTTACATGTTTCCCCTTAAACCACTCAAGTGTTGCTTTAGCAGTGTGTTTGGGGTCATTGTCCTGCTGAAAGGTGAACCTCCATCCTAGCCTCAAATCACACACAGAGTGGTACAGGTTTTGCCCAAGAATATCCCTGTATTTAGCACCATCCATCTTTCCCTCAACTCTGACCAGTTTCCCAGTCCCGACTGCTGAAAAACATCCCCACAGCATGATGCTGCCACCACCATGTTTCACTGTGGGGATGGTGTTCTTTGGGTGATGTGATGTGTTGAGTTTGCACCAGACATAGCATTTTCTTTGATGGCCAAAAAGTACAATTTTAGTCTCATCAGACCAGAGCACGTTCCTCCATACATTTTGGGAGTATCCCACATGCCTTTTCACAAACTCAGAACGTGCCATTTTGTTTTTTGCTGAAAGTAATGGCTTTCTTCTGGCCACTCTGCCATAAAGCCCAACTCTATGGAGCGTATGGCTTATTGTCGTCATATGTAAAGATACTCCAGTCTCTGCTGTGGAACTCTGCAGCTCTTCCAGGGTTACCTTAGGTCTCTTTGCTGCTTCTTTGATTAATGCCCTCCTTGCCCTGTCCATGAGTTTTGGTGTGCAGCCGTCTCTTGGCAGGTTTGCTGTTGGCCCATGTTCTTTACATTTGGTTATGATAGATTTAATCGTGCTCCTAGGGATCATCAAAGATTTGGATATTTTTTTTATAACCTAACCCTGACTTGTACTTCTCAACAACATTGCCCCTTACTTGTTTGGAGAGTTCCTTGGTCTTCATGGCAGTGTTTGATTAGTGGTGCCTCTTGTTTAGGTGTTGCAGCCTCTGGGGCCTTTCAAAAAGGTGTGTATATGTAATGACAGATCATGTGACACTTAGATTGCACACAGGTGGACATAATTTCACTAATTATGTGACTTCTGAAGTTAATTGGTTGGACCAGAGCTTTTTATGGGCTTCATAACAAAGGGGGTGAATACATATGCACATGCCAATTATCATTTTTTTATTTCAGAAAAATAGTTTTATGTATATATTTTTCTAATTTTACTTCACCAAAAACATATACTTTTACAAGAATACTTTTGCAAGGCACTGTATATTTGATATTAATTTTTGCAATATTGTGAGCGTTGTAAATATTTTATTGTATGATTTCAAGTGAAGAGCACTTTGTGTACAGCAGCTGCAATTATCATTATACATTTTTTCATGTTTCTACTTGCAGCGCAAGTATTTATAATTGTTCACATTTATTTAATATATTTACAAATATGTAATATTACCCTAAAAAAAAACCTAACTTCATAAAGTATATTGGATTTCATGTGTTTATCCTGCTGATGATTATTAATCCAAGGACATAGTAAAGCTACAAATTGCAGTCTTTTAATTTTATGTAATGCTACAATCTATTTCTAAGTGTAGCCTGTGTTGCTGTGGAAACTGCAATATTCTTGTCACAGCTTTCCCCAGGCAGATTTTTTTTTAATAGATTCACACAGACAGTGACGTGCACTGGTTTAATCTGACTGAATTTAGATACAACCACCCACACACAGACATACAATTAGGTAATGATAAAGAAATGATACAGATGCATCACATAATTGAACTAACTAGTCTACTTTTCTATGTTCAGAAATTTATTTTGATACCATTTTTTTATGATTATATAGGGAACACAGCCATTCAATTTATCTCAGTAGATATTCATTACAATTGTGTCAGAGGTCTAGCTGTCTTCAGCAGAGGAGAATAGGTGATGCTACATTCCCCAGAGGACTATTAGGTGAATGTTGTTGTCAATACTGATGATGCACAATAGGTCACAAACAATTAACTCAGACTAATTAATAAAATTGGTAAGCCATGACCCTCAAGGAACACCTTTTTGTGCTGCCTAGAATACACATTTTGCAGTTAAACGCAAATATCTGGCTTATTAGGCAATGACATTCTAATGGCATTTTCTGCATTTTAACATCAGCTATCTTCTCCTCTTGATGGGTATATACATGAGATGAGAGGTAAGAGGTAAGCATACATGTGGAAATAGGGTAACTTCAACAAAATGTATATTAGCAACATATATACAAGTGAGGCCTAAATACAATGTTTATTACACTGCACATTGCGTACCTCTGTCAATAAATAGGATAGTGGCAGTCCTCGGAGCCTGCAATGCCAGGCCCAGGCGTCAGTAAATTCATAAATTTAATTTCTGAGACTGTAGTGTTAACCTCTGATATCAGTAATTATACTGTATTATACTGTATTATGGCAGCCATTGAAATAGGAAATGCATCATCAAGACACTAGTTAACTGCAGTAACAAATAATAATAATAATTATATATATATATATATATATATATATATATATATATATATATATATATATACACACATACACTATTTTACCAAAAGTATTGAGACACCTGCCTTTACATGCACATGAACTTTTTTTGGGCATACCAGTCTTAGTCCATAGGGTTGAATATTGAGTTGGCCCACCCTTTGCAGCTATAACAGCTTCAACTCTTCTGGAAAGGCTGTCCACAAGGTTTAGGAGTGTTTCTATGGGAATGTTTGACCATTCTTCCAGAAGCGCATTTGGTCCATAAAAACATGGATGAACGGATTTGGGGTGGAGGAACTGACCTCAACCCAATAGAATACCTTTGTGATGAATTAGAGTGGAGACTAAAAGCCAGGCCTTCTTGTCCAACATCAGTGCCTGACCTCACAAATGCACTTCTGGAAGAATGGTCACACATTCCTATAGACACACTCCTAAATCTTGTGGACAGCCTTCCCTGAAGAGTTGAAGCTAGTATAGCTGGAAAGGGTGAGCCAACTCAATATTGAACCTTATGGACTAAGACTCAGATGCAATTAAAGTTCATGTGCGTGTAAAGGCAGGCGTCCCAATACTTTTGGCAATATAGTGTATTTTAAATTTGTATTTTATACATCTTTCCCACAGAATTAAAAACAGGCAATGAAACAAAGTGAAATAAAAAAAATGTAAAGCTAGAGTAAGCAATTTATGAAGAATTGCACAAACAAAAAACAGACAAACACGAAAAGCACTAAATTCAATAAACTCAATTATACTAAATAGACCCCCTCTAAAAAAAAAAATAAAACATAACACCCTCTAAATACAGAAAAAAAACACTCTTTTCCAAACAAATTAACCAAAAACGCTCCCAGAGAAAAATGAAGAGCGGGCAAATGGAAAAATCGCTAATTTCGCAGCTAAATTAACATCACCAAAAATAGCCCACTCATCTGTAAAGATTATTCATAATATCACAAATGATTTATTAATGGGAGTATGTATGTGGTAGCTTGTATGTTCCTTTCAACACATCCAGATTAACGTGCATATGGCAACTGGCAGCACTTGACAGACACAAACTGACAAACACTTACCCATCCAGGTTGACAGCTACTGAAATACATAGACTGACAGATACAGGCCAATGGATACTGAGAAAACAAGCTATGATGGTTAGACATAGACACAAACAAGGGTGGATAGACACCGAATGACAGACACTGACAGACAGACATAACTGGGTGAATTCTCAGCTCCATTTGGTCTTCCATCTTTCTTTATAAAGATTCAGGCTCGTCTGGGCAAATGTTAAGTCTGAAAATGATTGGGATTTACATGAGCAGTGAACCTAGTTTACTGTGATAGAGGCTGGGGCCTCATTGAACAGTTTGACAGTCAGACTAAACTCACATTCTAAGCACTTTCTGACATTAGAATATGCTGTCTCTACTAGTCTAATTTAAAGCAGAATTATTTTTAAAAGTCATTTTAATGCACGCTGAAATTGCAAGTTAAAAACTTTGCATGCATACATACAGGCAGTCCCTGAGTTACGAACATCTGAGTTGCAAATGACTCCTACTTATGAATGGAGGTGGTATGACGTTACTGCCGGCCGCTTGTGCTCCACACTGGTCCCGGATACCGCCGAGCAGCCATCTTGCAGCGCTGAACACATTCCACACTGCAGTACTGCATGGCCACAAGAGCCCCAAATAACACAACTGCACACCCAGAAAATCCCACATCACTGCACAAGCTGGAGTTACACTTAAAAATGTACTGTTCCGACTTACAAATTTGACCTAAGAACAAACCTACAGTCCCTATCTTGTTTGTAACCCAGGGACCGCCTGTACTGGCAAATCTTTGTTTTGCATTATCCATTAGCCATATTGCCTGTTATCCATATGCCATATTGCTTGGTTGAACACATGAAGGGGGTGCAAAGACCTGAGGGAATAATAATAGGTTCTCTGTATAAACTAATTTTTATTACATTTTTCGCCAGGAACTGAGCATGTAATAGGAGAGATTTATCACCACCCAATTCTCCTTCTCTCTTGTTCTCTTTAGGGCTTCATGCACATGGCTGCATAAGGGCATACAGCATGCATGGATCATAAATAGCCAACATAAGGAGCCTCAGGTGTAGCATATAGCCCCCCATTGCAATAAATGGGTGCACGCTCCTAGATGAAGGTTTAAGCCAGCTCTTGCCTGAACTCACACATGTACATGGGCTTACAGCTCTGGATGTAGGCAGTCTGTGTCTAGCATTGTGAGCTTGCATGAGTGTACACTTTTGTATTGCAGCTTACAGCCATTGCAATGGGAAGCTGTAAGTTTCACCTGTGGCTCCCTACACCAGCTATTTAGGCTCTTCTCACACTGTACCCTGTATACCCTCTTGCACCTAAGCTTTTTCCTGGGGGCAGGACTTGGAGAAGCTACACTGTTTTATGCAGTGATGGTCTCTGCCCCTCATACAAATATAAGAGCATAATGACATATTAACAGGGAAGTGTGGAAAGTTTATAATCTCAGGGTTCTACAACTTGCTGAACTACAGCAAATATGTCTTAGAGAAGCCTGGGTTTTCCTGCTATGCTTGCACAGTAGTAGCCGGTAGACTTTCTGTAAAAGCCACAGTGTTGTATTATTATGATCAGCTAGAGCACCCTTATCACAAATTTGAACCCCAATGTACTGTAGAAACAACATTTTCTCATTGACATTACTTTAGAAGTGCTAATAGTGTACGGACGTTACATAATATTCTCTTTGCAAGTCAGGAGACAAAGTAAATTCAGTCTATTACTCATTCCATACTGTCATGGTCAGATACTTTCTAAATAATTCATGGTACATCTGTTTTAGCAAGTCTGTAACTGGGTGGTAGTTGTCTCTAATGGTTAATCTTGGCTTTTGCATTTCAGGCAACACACCTATCATTTAGACTACCGAGTAATAGGT
Organism: Aquarana catesbeiana; assembly: GCF_042186555.1. NCBI lineage: Eukaryota > Metazoa > Chordata > Amphibia > Anura > Ranidae > Aquarana > Aquarana catesbeiana. The sequence continues at coordinate 830,822,044 of NC_133324.1, read as the reverse complement.
TTTAGAAGGACAGGTGGGTGGAGCTAGTGAAGTGCATCCTGCATAGTATGCAGCTGGATATACCTTGTCATAATGGACAAGGATTCATGCTGCATCATGAACAATAAGAACCCCTGGGAATGGGAGAAACAGGAAGACTTTGGAGCAAGAACCTTAATTATGGGAACGAATTAAGCACCAAAACACTTAGCAGAAAAATAGCATTGCCACCTAAAAATTGATTTATATTGTTTTTTTGTGTAGAGGTAGCCAGAGGAAGACAGCCCATTGAATGCATTGGCTGTCCTGGAGGGAAGGAGTTCCCTTTCACTGACCATGCCTGTGAGTTTTGCAAGTTGGAGGAGGAGGCCACTGGCGTTTTGCAGTTTGGTAGAACACCAAGGTGATGGTTCCCATCTCAGACACAGGGGGCAACAGGCCTTTCACTTGGTTACAAGGTTATAGCCATAATGTATCAGCTATACATTATATAGTACAATATATAGCCAATATGTTGAGACTTTTTAAATTTAGTCCATATTGTCTTTGGGTTACCATACTGACTCTAATCAGAAGATCTGAAACTGTGCTCTGCCTGTAATGCCAGGTTCTCTGTTTCCAAATTATTGTTCTTTATTTCAACCTTTACAAATCAAATTCTATTTCTTTTGACATGTATATAATTAATTGGACATTATTGTACCACTTTAGTTGCCTTGGACCACCACACACCTGTGCTGTTGCACTCAAAGGCAAGGCACCCTCTATTTTTTTTATTAACATTTTACCGAAAGCTGAATATTATGGTAAAAGAAATGAATGTAAACATTGAAAGATTTGGAATGTCTTATAATACTTAAATTGAAGCCATCTAAAGGGACCAACTCCATGAAAATTGCTTTCCCTAAGGCTTAGGTTTAGTGAAATATTGTTTTTTTTGTTTTTTTAGATCAGCATCATGATACTTACAAATAAATGACAAGTGCTGGTGGTTGCTATGTTTCTTGAAATCTTAATTTCTCTGCCTGGACCCCCCTCCCCCCAGCTACTCCTGCAGCTGTGAACATCTGGTGCGGTAGAGTTTTATAAGCATGACAGGTTCCTCACTTCTAGCAGACTGTTATAGCATAGAACCGTATGTGATTCTTTTTTTTTTAGATTGGCCTCTGTGTGGGACTTTAAAGTTGAGGTTGGAGAATTAGGAGACCCTATAATGATTTTTCTAACGAGGTTCCATCATATAATATATGGCCAAAAGCTTCTGGATTCTTGATAATTTCAAAACCATAGGCATTATTATGGAGTTGGGAGAAAAGCAAAAACCAATAGCCATTTAGATCTGACGAAGAAGCGGATGCTTTGAAACATTATCTCTATGTTCTGACATCACTTACGATGTGACTCTGAGTGCGTTCTATGCTGGTTCCGAGGCGGTTGTCTGGCCGGTTGTTCCTCTCCTTTCCTCTCATGTTAACATCTACACACCACCATCCACTGGGGACCCACTGAGTGACCACAGTATCATACTGTTATATGCCTATTGATCTTTATATAAGTGTGAGTAGCCATTTGGCTGATTTTAATTAAATATACCATTCGTTGCATGTTCTACTGCACTTAGTTTATGGCGCACCTTGCTTTTCTCCCATTGTTCTTCCAGAGACTGCTTCGCTTTTAAGGGAGCTGTCACTAATGCTGCATATGTATACTCCCTGGACTTTATAGACTTTTATTTGTTTTATCAGTGTGTTTCTGTACCCTCTCGTGCACTATTCTGTTTTGTCTTATTATTATGGAGTTGGTTCCTTCTTTGCAGGTATCTGCAAAAGATCTTGGAGTGTTTCTGTGGAAATGTGTGCCCATTTAGCCAAAAGGATATTTGTAAGGTCTTTCACTGATGTTGGATAAAACAACCTGGCTCATATTTGAAGTTCCACTTCTTCCCAAATGTGTTCAGTAGGATTGAGGCCTTTCTCAAATTGTCAAACTGTTGCCATAAGGTTGGAAACCCACAATTTACTAAAATGACTTTGTATGCTATAGCAGTAAAAGTAACCTTCACTGGAAGCACTTAATCATTTAGAAAGGTGTCCACATATGATTATTAGGCATCCACAAACTTTGTCCATATAGTGTAAATAATTATTTTCTTTGGCATTTGCTATGCTTCCCCAGATAACATAGCCAATCCACCAGGTTATACATGTGCTAGATGCTAATGAGCAGCTGTACCTTTTAGGCCTGTGTAGGTGCTTATCCTAGAGTTCAGCTGAATTGGGCAATGGGGCACAATATATTTTTTAGCAGAAGGTGCTACAGAGCTCTGGATGTGCAGCATGAGAAGGCACAACATAACTCTTCTTACTGATATTGTGTATGACCTCTAATTGTATTTATTAAAAAAAATTTTAAAAAATCTACATAATCTACATCGATCTTACTGGCAACCACATCGTAGTCACAGGAAACTCTCTAAACTTTAAATAGCTGCATGTCACTAAAGTACAAAGATATTAAAATAGCATTTCCTGGGTAAAAAATAAAATAAAATACACTGCAGAATAAACATTTTGTTTGTGCCGTATGCTGCCCTTTAACTCCACATTACCAACTGTTATGCTTTGAACTGAAAAATGTTTGTATGCGTATGTACAGTTCCTGCACACTGTGGCATATTATTAAAAACAAAACAATGATCCAGGGTTCGTGTCAAGCCAACAGCTAGATCTCAATATTTCTATACTGTGTAGTTTTGCTTCAAAGCTTTGTAAAAGGTAAGTGTGAATAGAATTCTCCTAAGTAGAATTAGTTTTGGGTTAGGATCAACCTTGAGTTAGAACAGAACCCGAGCCATTTGCAGTTTTCTGAATGAGCAAACTAAATGATCAAATATGGCCAATTCACCCACCCAAAACTCTGGCTGCTGCAGTGGCAGCATTACTGCCATCACTAAATCGCAGCTTCCAGATGCTCACTATTTTGTTTTAAATTGTAAGCAAATTGGGTGACGTCATTGACCAAGTATAGTCACCGCCAGCAGGTTGTTGGGCCATCATTTATTGTGATTGACCGTGGGATTGAAATCTCTGGACGCAACAATTGATTTTTGATTTACACTGATGTTGATTTTTTTAAAGGTGTCTGTGTAATTTTATTTTTTTTATTTTTTTAAATTTCCTTTCTGACTTTTATTGTTTTTGTGTTATTAATGATTTATTAAAGGTCACCAAAGGTTACTCAGCCCCCCTACAACACCCAAATGACACAAAACTAGTCTCGTTGCTTAGTGCTACGTTTGAGCTGTGTGAAGTTGGCACCCCATGTTTGTAAAACCTAAATAAAAACATAGTTTGTGCCGCGTTTGTGCTGATTTATGCCCCAAAAATGAGCGTTTGTGCCGGTTCAGTTTCTGAGTCATTAAACATTTAATACAAGTAATTTAAGCCCTGCCCACTTTGCACCCCATGTTGCTGAATTTTAAAAACAAACACGCCATTCCTTTGTGCTGCGTTTGTGCTGCAAAAATAAACATTTGTGCCGCTTTGGTTTCGGAGATATTGTGTTTTATATTTGCTGAAAACCCGCCCACTTTGTACCCTATGTTGTTGAATTTTAAAAACAAACATGCCATTCGTTTGTGCCGCATTTCTGCTGGTTTGTGCCGCAAAAATAAACTTTTGTGCCGCTTTGGTTTCAGAGATATTGTGCATTATAGTTGCTGAAACCTCGTGTCCAGAAGATCTCACAGCGCAGGTAGTAACTTGGATCCCCTGCGGTTGCCAGAGCAAGATGGCAGACGTGGACAGGCTGCTTTCCCAGCTCAGGGCGGAGTCGGCGTCCAGAGGAGTGGAGTGGCTGCAGGAGCAGCTCTCATCTGTCCTGCGAGATCGAGTCGGTGTCAGTGACAGGGGGGCAGGAGTCCGTACAAGCTCGGAGGTCTCAGCCCCTGGAGTGCTTCTCTCCGGTCTCCTCCCTCAGATCTCGGCGCTACATTGGGAGTCCCATGTGGGCCCCTTCAGGACTACCTGCAAAATGATCAGCTGCGCCCACGGGGGGTGCTCCTGGAAGGAATCTCCTTCATCGTTGGGGGGAGGGGCTTCCGGGGGTGTCTGTGTCTCTCCTCGGCGCACCCGGCATCAGGATCAGGAACAGGCGGGCTCCTCCCCCAGTGATGAGTCAGAGGGGGCAGAGCCTTGGCGGGGAAATCATGCTGCTACGGCCCCCAGGCCCTTTACCTCCGTGGCCGGTGGCTCTCCCAGGACCAGCCAGCACCAGGTGATGTCAGAGGTGCCGAGGAGCAGCGGTGTGAGACCAGCAGCGAGCGCCCAGGGCCCTGGGCACTCTGGTAAGGTGACACAGAAATCAGTGGGTGGAGCCAGTGCGAGCAGGTGGGGCCAGCAGCAGATCCTCAGCATCCAGGGCCACTACTCCTGGGGTGCTGCTGGAGAGAACAGACGTGGAGATAGATGAGAGATCAGAGGGCAAGTTGTCCGCTTCATAGGGGGAGGAGTTGCATGGACGCCCTGCATCAATGGAGTCGGGACCTGCAGCTCGTGAGATCCTTTCTAGGCAGCCTGGTAAGTCTACACCTACTTCTAACATGTTTGTGTTTCCTGCTGTTGATGATAATGTGTGTCTAGGGGGGAGGGCCCTGTCCTGCAGGGAGTTGGCAGCTCTGCGGTCTGATTTGCCCATGCTTTCTGCCCCTTCTAATGCGGGGGGCCATGGTCACGCCACATCTAGGTCAGATGAGGGGTTGCAGGGGTTCCTTTTGGGTGTGAGGGAGCTGGTCCAGCCATTTGAACCAGAAACGAGTGCCCAAGCCATGCCGTCGTCAGTGTGGATCCAGCCGGTGGGAGGGTCAGAGGCGAAGAGGCTGGCTTCTGTGTCCAGGGTTGATCCCCCTGCAGCAGTGGTGCCTTCCGCAGTGGCAATCGCGGCGCCGGGCCAGTCTGCGGTGGGGCACAAGTTGGCTTTGAGGGACAGGGCTGAGTCGTCAGGGGCGGCCATTAACAAACAGGATTTAGTCAGATTGACCGAGTGCTCCACCTGCAGAGGTTTACATCCCTTGTCCCGCTGCTTCAAGTAGGGGAAGGGTCATGCCAGCGAGTCTGTTAACAAAAGGGATGACGTTAGTGAGGGTAGAAAGGATGCGGCTTTTCTTTGATAGATATCTGGATCGGGAGGATGCTTGGTTGTTAGGGGTGGGTTTCTCCAAAGGCTTTGGCATGCCTTGTTCCCTGGCCTATGTTCCACCAGTGTCCCAGAACTTGCGTTCGGCCTTGCAACATCCTGCAGTGGTTTCTGAGAAATTGCGGAAGGAACTTGCGTTGGGCCGCATGGGTGGCCCTTTCCCCTCGCAGCCTTTAGCGGATTTGGTGATCTCATCCCTGGGGGTCATGCCTAAGAAGGACCTTAAAGTGCGTTTTCACAGTGACAATCTTGGGGTGGTACAGGTCATCAACCGTGTCACAGCCTCGTCGTCACCCGTGGTCCGACTTCTTCAGCACCTAGTGTTACGTTGTCTACAGTTAAATGTTTTTCTTTATGCTGTTCACCTCCCGGGAGTTGAGAACGGCTTAGCTGATGCATTGTCTTGCTTTCAGTGGGGCAGGTTTCAGGAGTTGGCACCGGCAGTGGAGCAATGCAGGGTAACTTGTCCCGAATGGCTGTGGAGTATTGCCTTGGGGTCATCTCCAGATGGATCAGACGGTCAGTGCTTGACATGACGTGGGCAGCCTATAATAAATTATGGCAAGAGTGGTTGTTTATGCTGCAGCAGGCTGAGGTGGAGCAAGAGGACCCGGAGGTGAGGTTGCTGGTCCTTTACTTTGTTTCACTTTGTTTTTACTTTGTTTCACGGAACCTTGAGGAGGGGGTGTTGGTGTCAGTCATGGAGCGGAAATTGGCAGGATTAGCATTTTTCTTCAAATTGCAGGGCTGTCGTGATTTCACAAAAGATTTTTGGGTCCGACAGTCTCTAAAGGGGTATCATAGGTCTCAGAAGCGCAGGGATTCCAGGCGCCCTGTTTCGTTTGATATTCTGCAAAATGTTCTAGTCCAGTTGGTTTCCCTGTGTTCCTCAGCCTACGAGGTCTCTTTGTTTAAAATGGCCTTCTCTCTGGCTTTTTTTGTAGCTTTTCGGATTAGTGAACTAGTCAGCCCTTCCAAGAGGGTCCATGGGGGTATGTTGGAGCAGGAGGTCACCTGTGGGGAAGACAGGGTATCCCTACCCTACGGATCAGGCTGGCAGGGGCAGAAGGGTTCCGATTTTTGCTATGCCGGCTTTGCCCTTGTGTCCGGTGGGTGCTGTCAGAGAGTTTCTCACAGTGCGCCCGAATTTGGCTGGGTCCTTTTTGTTACATGCAGACGGGTCTCCCTTGTCCAGATTTCAATTCATATCCATTTTCCGTAAATGTTTATGGGCATTGGGTTTGGAGGAGAAAGAATTAATCTAGCACTCATTTCGAATTGAGAGGCCACGGAAGCCGCCAGGTGTGGGTTGGATGACGAAGCGGCCAAGCGTATTGGTAGGTGGTTCCAGCTATATGTTCATCCTCATCTGTTGTCTGATTAGAGGGGGGGGTAGGTCATTTTGTGAGTGTTCTGTGTTGGTAAGCCTGTGTTTGCGTGCTTGTTTGGTGTTTTTTGTGGTGTTGTTTCTTCTCTTTCAGGTGGTGTGATGGGCCTTGTTAATAAAGAGGCTCCTACAGCCAATTTTTTACTCCATTTATGGTGTGGTCTCCATTAATGGGATTTAATGGTACGGGTGGGATGGAGTATGGGGTTGGTCTGGCAGTTATTGGCTAAGGATGGAACATCTGTTCTACAATGGTCATGCCTTTTCCAGGGTACAGTATGAAGTGCAGTGCCCGTTACAGTGGGAGGAGCATTACATTAAGGAAACCCAAGCTGAGTATAGGTTCTGTAAGTTCTGTATGTAAGCTTTAATAAACATATAAACGCACAATATCTCTGAAACCAAAGTGGCACAAAAGTTTATTTTTGCGGCACAAACCAGCACAAACCAGCACAAACACGACAAACAAACGAATGGCGTGTTTGTTTTTAAAATTCAACAACATGGGTTGCAAAGTCGGCGGGGTCATGCCTAAGAAGGACCTTAAAGTGCGTTTTCACAGTGACAATCTTGGGGTGGTACAGGTCATCAACCGTGTCACAGCCTCGTCGTCACCCGTGGTCCGACTTCTTCAGCACCTAGTGTTACGTTGTCTACAGTTAAATGTTTTTCTTTATGCTGTTCACCTCCCGGGAGTTGAGAACGGCTTAGCTGATGCATTGTCTTGCTTTCAGTGGGGCAGGTTTCAGGAGTTGGCACCGGCAGTGGAGCAATGCAGGGTAACTTGTCCCGAATGGCTGTGGAGTATTGCCTTGGGGTCATCTCCAGATGGATCAGACGGTCAGTGCTTGACATGACGTGGGCAGCCTATAATAAATTATGGCAAGAGTGGTTGTTTATGCTGCAGCAGGCTGAGGTGGAGCAAGAGGACCCGGAGGTGAGGTTGCTGGTCCTTTACTTTGTTTCACTTTGTTTTTACTTTGTTTCACGGAACCTTGAGGAGGGGGTGTTGGTGTCAGTCATGGAGCGGAAATTGGCAGGATTAGCATTTTTCTTCAAATTGCAGGGCTGTCGTGATTTCACAAAAGATTTTTGGGTCCGACAGTCTCTAAAGGGGTATCATAGGTCTCAGAAGCGCAGGGATTCCAGGCGCCCTGTTTCGTTTGATATTCTGCAAAATGTTCTAGTCCAGTTGGTTTCCCTGTGTTCCTCAGCCTACGAGGTCTCTTTGTTTAAAATGGCCTTCTCTCTGGCTTTTTTTGTAGCTTTTCGGATTAGTGAACTAGTCAGCCCTTCCAAGAGGGTCCATGGGGGTATGTTGGAGCAGGAGGTCACCTGTGGGGAAGACAGGGTATCCCTACCCTACGGATCAGGCTGGCAGGGGCAGAAGGGTTCCGATTTTTGCTATGCCGGCTTTGCCCTTGTGTCCGGTGGGTGCTGTCAGAGAGTTTCTCACAGTGCGCCCGAATTTGGCTGGGTCCTTTTTGTTACATGCAGACGGGTCTCCCTTGTCCAGATTTCAATTCATATCCATTTTCCGTAAATGTTTATGGGCATTGGGTTTGGAGGAGAAAGAATTAATCTAGCACTCATTTCGAATTGAGAGGCCACGGAAGCCGCCAGGTGTGGGTTGGATGACGAAGCGGCCAAGCGTATTGGTAGGTGGTTCCAGCTATATGTTCATCCTCATCTGTTGTCTGATTAGAGGGGGGGGTAGGTCATTTTGTGAGTGTTCTGTGTTGGTAAGCCTGTGTTTGCGTGCTTGTTTGGTGTTTTTTGTGGTGTTGTTTCTTCTCTTTCAGGTGGTGTGATGGGCCTTGTTAATAAAGAGGCTCCTACAGCCAATTTTTTACTCCATTTATGGTGTGGTCTCCATTAATGGGATTTAATGGTACGGGTGGGATGGAGTATGGGGTTGGTCTGGCAGTTATTGGCTAAGGATGGAACATCTGTTCTACAATGGTCATGCCTTTTCCAGGGTACAGTATGAAGTGCAGTGCCCGTTACAGTGGGAGGAGCATTACATTAAGGAAACCCAAGCTGAGTATAGGTTCTGTAAGTTCTGTATGTAAGCTTTAATAAACATATAAACGCACAAACCAGCACAAACCAGCACAAACACGACAAACAAACGAATGGCGTGTTTGTTTTTAAAATTCAACAACATGGTTGCAAAGTCGGCGGGGTTTAAGCAACTATAACGCACAATATCTCCGAAACCAAAGCTGCACAAATGTTTATTTTTGCAGTACAAACCAGCACAAATGAATGGCGTGTTTATTTTTAAAATTCAACAACATGGGGTGCAAAGTGGGCGGGGTTTCAGCAACTATAATGCACAATATCTCCAAAACCAAAGCAGTACAAACGTTTATTTTTGCAGCACAAACCAGCACAAATGAATGGCGTGTTTGTTTTTAAAATTCAGCTAAATGGGGTGATCCCCAGAGGTGATCAAATACCACCAAAAGAAAGCTCTATTTGTGGGAAAAAAATTATAAAAATTTAATTTTGGTACAGTGTTTTACAGTGTTTTATGACCGCGCAAGTGTCATTCAACGAGTGACAGCACTAAAAGCTAAAAATTGGTCTGGGCAGGAGGTGGGGTTAGGTGCCCAGTAAGCAAGTGGTCAAATCTTTTTTTACATAAAAGATTATGTTGGACTAAGTATATAGATACCCAACCTGTCCTTCTAATACATTCAACTGACTTCTCAATTTGGCATTTGGTAGGTGCCCCTACAAACCACTAGGGTAGAACAACTGCTACTATTTCCAGATAATTCCAAGCTAATTTCTCAGTATTACACCTTCCTTTTGCTCCAACGATAGGTGGGGGTTCTGCTAGATATATCTGAAGAATTATGAACAGAAGTCCTCGATCCTTATTTAGCTACAGTTATCTCATTTAAAGATAGGATGATTCAAATGTGACTTCTCTACCAAACATATTACACGCCACTGCGCTTGTTTAAGATGGGGAAGAGGGAAAATCCCATATGTCATAAGTTTAATAATGCAGAGAGGTCATTTATACATATGGTTTGGTATTGTGACAAAGTGAGGCCCTCCTAGTCCCAAGTTACCTCTTTTATGGCAAACAATTTTGACCTACCCAAAACCTTCTGGTTCTGATAGACGAAGAAATGGAAACTGCCAAAAGCTGTTTCTTTGTGGATCCACTCTGACCAGGTTGTTATTGAGGTATGGAAAAAACTGATTAAGTCGGACCTGCCTTTGTAAAAAATGACCTATGAAGCCCATGGTTGTCCCAAAACTTTAATAAAATTTGGTCTAGATGGATAGATTTGCAGGATACTCTGGAAGTCAGTTAAGAAACATGAGCTTGATGTGGGCACACATTGGGTGGAATAACCCTGGGAGGAAGGAGGGGGTATAAGTTATAATAAGGTATAAGTTAAATATAAGTATTCTTTATGTGATTTGTAACTACGGACTGTATCTATTCAGTTATGGCACTGACTGTTCTTGGTATGTGAATGGAAAATAAAAACCTCTTAAAAAATGTATAAACGCACATCTCTCCTTACCAGCATTACGGCACCTACGCACTCCCAGCATGTGACATCATCAAGGAGGTGTCTAGGCAGCGTGCCTTCTTAAACATGTGCACTGACGAAAAATGTGTTAGTTTTCGTTTCATTAATTTTTTGTTTTTCGTTCTTCGGGTCATTCGTTATGATCGAAATTCTAAAATTCTAAAATTTGAATTCATGTGGACTTTGTCTTGGGTATTATATTTTCATTAGAAAATGCTATATTTAGTGCTTCCACAGACCATAATTGTGGCATAAATATAGATACTCTGTATGTGTCTATTGAGTAATTTGTAAAAGGCTTCTCATCTTGTTTTTGTACAAAGCATAATTTCTTTTTTTTACTAAATGACATTGTAAGTGGCTTTAATGTCTCCATATGACAAGCAAAATAAAATTGCTAAACTAATGGCACATAATGAACATTTTCATAGTAAATGGAACACAGTAACAAGATGTGTAAATTGCAATAAGAAAAAAAAAAAAAATTTTTTTTATATTCTATTAATTGTATGGTTCTTTCTTGCATCAGTATTCTGTGGGTGATGGATATGGCAGAAAATGAAAAGTTTTATTTTAAAGTAAAATATTAGACGGGGGGGGGGGGGAGATCTCAATCTCAAGCAGCCACCACACAGAATTGGTAGGCTGAAATATAGGAAATATTTGCTTTTGGGTTCATTATTGCCTTAAAGGAGAAGTACAGTCAAAGCGCGTTTGGCTGCACTTCTTCTGTGGAACACAGGAGTGCAGTTCGTTCTGCACTCCTGTGACCCATTTTCAACAGACAGTGTGCTGTAGGCTGATGTCACAAAGCCGGTCCAGACTAGGGAAAGATCATGACCATATGGTCGGGATTTGCGTACATGCCTGGACCAGCACCCGGGTCAGCCTCTCAGTGAGCCGCTGAGAGCCTGAGCCAGCCGTTCCTTCCCCCTCCACAGCCTAGCACTTCAGTGAACTTGGAGGAGCAGAGCAGAAAGTCAGTGACCGACAGGGAGGTGTCGGTGGTGTTTGATCACTCAGTTCTCAGTCTTAGAGCCAGCGGGGAACAGATGCACCTAGGTAAGTATGATTCGCAAAAAAAAAAAAAAAATATTCCCATACTTCTCTTTTAAAGTATTTGCCTTTCTGTCTGTCATGTTCTATGATTTACACAGGCAGCATAACCAGGATAGTGACCTGTCTCTTCACTACTGCAGTTAACCACTTGACGACCGCCTCACGCCGATGTACGCCGACAAGGTGGCACGGACAGGCAAAATCACGTACATACAGGTGATTTGCCTTCCGCGGGTGGGGGGTACGATCGGACCCCCCCCCCCCCGGTGCCCGAGGCAGTCGCCATTTCTTCCCGGGCGATGAGAGGTCAGGGGGAGGCCATCCATTGTTGGCCACCCCCTCCCGATCGCTCCCGGCCAATGAAAACACTTCCTTTCCCTCTGTAATGTAAACAGAGGGAAAGGAAGTGATGTCATCCCTCCTCGAGCCGGTCTTTTCAATCCGGCGCCGAGGAGAGAAGACATCAAGTAAGTCTGCACAACACTACACTTCCAGTAGAACACGCCAGGCACACTTGTCACCCTCCTTCACCCCCCGATCACCCCCGATCACCCCCCTGTACCCCCTGTCACACTGACACCAATAGCAGTTTTTTTTTTTTTTTGCATTGGTGTCAGTTTGTGACAGTTATAAGTGTTAGGGCAGTTAGGTTAGCCCCCTTTAGGTCTAGGGTACCCCCCTTAGGTCCAGAGTACCCCCCTAACCCCCCCTAATAAAGGTTAACCCCGTGATCACCCCCCGTCACCAGTGTCGCTAAGCAATCGTTTTTCTGATCGCTGTATTAGTGACACAGGTGACGCTAGTTAGGGAGGTAAGTATATAGGTTCGCTGTCAGTGTTTTATAGCGACAGGGACCCCCATATACTACCTGCTAAAGGTTTTAACCCCCTAATTGCCCCCTAGTTAACCCTTTCACCAGCGATCACCGTATAAGTGTTACGGGTGACGCTGGTTAGCTAGTTTGTTTTTTGTAGTTTATTATAGTTTTAGGGCACCCGCCGTTTATTACCTTATAAAGGTTTAACCCCCTAATTGCCCGGCGGTGATATAAATTACGTTTTTAGGGTCAGATAAGGTCTGCGTCGCCCCAGGCAGCGTCAGGTTAGCGCCAGTACCGCTAAAACCCACGCACGCAGCATACACCTCCCTTAGTGCTATAGTATCTGAGCGGATCGATATCTGATCCGATCAGATCTATACTCCCCAGCAGTTTAGGGTTCCCATAAACACAGTGTTAGCGGGATCAGCCCAGATACCTGCTAGCACCTGCGTTTTGCCCCTCGGCCCAGCCCTGCCCAGCCCACCCAAGTGCAGTATCGATCGATAACTGACACTTACAAAACACTAAGCACACATAACTGCAGCGTTCGCAGAGTCAGGCCTGATCCCTGCGATCGCTAACAGTTTTTTGGTAGCGTTTTGATACAGTCGCTGACAGTCAGGAGCTTTTTTGCCTGTGAGTCTCACTAGTGTACCCCTAAATTTAGAGCCCAAAATGGCAAATCGAAGGTACACTAGTGAAGAGGCCTACACGTTTCTGAGCATGACAGATAGTGAAGAGGAAGTCACTCATCTGTCAAGTTCAGGCTCAGAATACGATCCTGTAGAGGACAGCGGCTCCATGACAGATAGCTCTGACGACGGAGTTGTGGTCCCTGCTAGGGTCAGGCGTACCAGACCCCGAACTTCTTCTGTCCTTGAAGTGCAAGAACCGCAGGGCTCTCGTATGGAGCAGAGAAGTACTAGTGCCGCTATTCCTTCTGGTGAACTGGCAAGCACCAGCAGCCTAGTACACCCTGGTCGTACATCCAGCACTGCAGTATCACGTGGTGACGTGGCGAGTCCCATAAGTGCAGTTCAAGCTGGTGAGGTGGCAAGCACTAGTAGTGTCCCGCTGCCACCAAGAAGACAAAGACAGGCCCGTCGTGCCCATAGTGCCCTTCCTGCTGCATTTGCCAATCCGAATTGGGAACCCACCACTTCTGCAGCACCCGTACTTCCCCCTTTCACTGGCCAACCCGGAATTCAGGTGGAAACAGTTGACTTTACGCCACTGGATTTTTATTCACTGTTTTTCACCAAAGATCTCTATAGATCTATTGTGGACCAAAGCAATTTGTACGCTGGTCAACACATCGCCACTATTCCCCAGTCCTCCCTTGCCAGAGATTGGAGACCAATTACGGTCTCCGAATTTAAGATCTTTCTGGGCCTTTCCCTCCTCATGGGCTTGAATAAAAAGAGTAAGTTGCAGTCATATTGGTCCACTGATCCAATTTACCATTCGCTCTTGTTCTCTGCTTCCATGACCAGGGCACGATACGAGCAGATTTTGCGGTTCATGCACTTCAACGACAATGAACTCTGTCGTCCTCGTGGAGACCCTGCATACGATCGGCTCTACAAAATTCGGCCCCTCGTAAACCACTTCAACCAACGTTTTGCAGACTTGTTTACCCCCCATCAAGTTGTCTGCGTTGATGAGTCCCTGATTAAATTTTCTGGCCGCTTGTCATTCAAACAGTACCTTCCCAGCAAGCGTGCCAGATACGGGGTCAAGATGTATAAGCTCTGTGACAGGGCCACAGGCTATACATGTAGTTTTATGGTTTACGAGGGCAAAGATAGTCACGTAGAGCCGACAAACTGCCCTGACTACATAGGAAGCGCTGGCAAGATAGTGTGGGACTTGGTGTCACCCTTATTCGGAAAGGGGTACCACTTGTACGTGGACAATTATTATACGAGCGTGCCACTTTTTAGTCACTTGTTTGATCATCAGATTGGAGCATGTGGCACCGTGCGACCTAATCGCCGGGGCTTTCCCCAGCGGCTTGTAGATTCCCGTCTTAGGCTGGGGGAGAGAGCCTGCTTGAAGTATAATAATTTGCTCGCTATGAAGTGGAGGGATAAGAAGAATGTTTTCGTTCTCACCTCCCTTCATGCAGACACGACGACCCAAATTACTACGGCGACTGGTGTTGTGGAGAAACCCCTCTGTGTCCACGAATATAACCTTAATATGGGAGGGGTGGACCTCAACGGCCAGTTGTTGGCGCCGTACCTAGTTGCCCATAAGGCCAGACGCTGGTACAAAAAAGTGTCTGTTTATTTATTTCAATTGGCTTTGCTGAACGCTCATGTGCTATACAGAGCTTCAGGACGGACTGGATCCTTCCTTAAATTCCAGGAAGAGATCGTCAGAGCCCTTCTGTTTCCAGAAGGTGCTCTACCTCACCTTCCCCAACCAAATGCAGTAGGCCGGCTGCATGAGAGGCATTTTCCTTATGCCCTCCCGAGTACCCCTACCCAACGAGCCCCCCAAAAAAGATGTCGTGTCTGCAGCAAGCGCGGATTTAGGCGTGACACCCGGTGTTATTGTCCCTCCTGTCCTGTCAATCCTGGTCTTTGCATGTGTGAATGTTTTGAACGCTACCATACACTAGTTGAGTATTAGCGTAGGGTTCAGCACTGCACAGACTAGGACACACTTTCACAGGGTCTCCCAAGATGCTATTGCATTTTGAGAGACCCAAACCTGGAACCAGTTACAAAAGTTAAAAGTTACTAAAAAAAGTGTAAAAAAAAATAAAAATAAATAAAAACACAAAAAAAATATAAAATAAAAAAACCAAAAATAGTTGTTGTTTTATTGTTCTCTCTCTCTCTATTCTCTCTCTATTGTTCTGCTCTTTTTTACTCTATTCTATTCTGCAATGTTTTATTGTTATTATGTTTTACCATGTTTGCTTTTCAGATATGCAATTTTTTTATACTTTACTGTTTACTGTGTTTTTTTGGTAACCATTTTATTGTTTTCAGGTACGCCATTCAGTTGCAGCGCGGATTTATTTATCTTGACAGCAACAGCGTTTGCTCCCACGATATATAAAGCCGTGACTCCAGCGCTGTCGGAGGTGATTTCACCACCACAGTTACATACTTCAGCATATATGCCGAAGCGTGGGGGCAGCAGTGGGTGGAGGAGCGATTTGCTCCTGCCTTTTGCGGCAGGATGCCCCATGCTTCGGCATATATATATTTTAGGCACAGGTTGCGTTAAATGTTTTATTTTTTACTATGGTTTTTTTTGTATTTGCTTTGCAGGTATGGTAAGTCTTACTGTTATACTGTAATGTTACTTTGTTTTATTGTTAACCATCATTTGCTTAGCAGGTACGCCATTCAGTTGCAGCGCGGATTTATTTATCTTGACAGCAACAGCGTTTGTCCCACGATATATAAAGCCGTGACTCCAGCGCTGTCGGAGGTGATTTCACCACCACAGTTACATACTTCAGCATATATGCCGAAGCGTGGGGGCAGCAGAGGGTGGAGGAGCGATTTGCTCCTGCCTTTTGCAGGAGGATGCCCCCATGCTTCGGCATATATAAATGGGGCATGTATGCCCATCATTAGAAGTGGGTGGATGAAGGGAGGTATTCTAATGGTGGGCATACCCACCGATCAATATCTTTTTTTCGTTCAGCCCACAGGCTGCATGAAAAAAAAGTTTACAATATATGCCCAACAAGGACCAGCAACATATTGGTATGTTGCTGGACTTTGAGTGGTTATACCAGAATGATGCCTGCAGGTTTAGGTATCATCTTGGTATCATTCTTTTCAGCCAGCGGTTGGCTTTCACGTAAAAGCAATCCTAGTGGCTAATTAGCCTCTAGACTGCTTTTGCAAGCAGTGGGAGAATATTCCCCCTCACCGTCTTCCATGTTTTTCTCTGGCTCTCCTGTCCCAACAGGGAACCTGAAAATGCAGCCGGTGATTCAGCCAGCTGACCATAGAGCTGATCAGAGACCAGAATGGCTCCAAACATCTCTATGGCCTAAGAAACCGGAAGCTACGAGCATTTCATGACTTAGATTTCGCCAATGTAAACAGCGCCATTGGGAAATTGGGAAAGCATTTTATCACACCGATCTTGGTGTGGTCAGATGCTTTGAGGGCAGAGGAGAGATCTAGGGTGTCACTACCTATTGCTATCATAGGGGATATTTACATTCCCTGAGATAACAATAAAATGAATAAAAAATAAATAAACATGAAAGGAACAGTTTAAAAATAAGATAAAAAACCAAAAAAATAATAAAGAAAAAAAAAAAAAAAAAAAAGCACCCCTGTCCCCCCCTGCTCTCGCTCAAAGGCAAACGCAAGCGTCGGTCTGGCGTCAAATGTAAACAGCAATTGCACCATACGTGTGAGGTATCACCGCGAAGGTCAGATCAAGGGCAGTAATTTTAGCAGTAGACCTCCTCTGTAAATCTAAAGTGGTAACCTGTAAAGGCTTTTAAAGGCTTTTAAAAATGTATTAATTTTGTCGCCACTGCACGTTTGTGCGCAATTTTAAAGCATGTCATGTTTGGTATCCATGTACTCAGCCTAAGATCATCTTTTTTATTTCATCAAACATTTGAGCAATATAGTGTGTTTTAGTGCATTAAAATTTAAAAAAGTGTGTTTTTTGCCCAAAAAATGCGTTTGAAAAATCGCTGCGCAAATACTGTGTGAAAAAAAAAAATGAAACACCCACCATTTTAATCTGTAGGGCATTTGCTTTAAAAAATATATATAATGTTTGGGGGGTTCAAAGTAATTTTCTTGCAAAAAAAAATAATTTTTTCATGTAATCAAAAAGTGTCAGAAAGGGCTTTGTCTTTAAGTGGTTAGAAGAGTGGGTGATGTGTGACATAAGCTTCTAAATGTTGTGCATAAAATGCCAGGACAGTTCAAACCCCCCCAAATGACCTCATTTTGGAAAGTAAACACCCCAAGCTATTTGCCGAGAGGCATGTCGAGTCCATGGAATATTTTATATTGTGACACAAGTTGCGGGAAAGAGACAAATTTTTTTTTTTATTTTTTTTTTTTTGCACAAAGTTGTCACTAAATGATATATTGCTCAAACATGCCATGGGAATATGTGAAATTACACCCCAAAATACATTCTGTTGCTTCTCCTGAGTATGGGGATACCACATGTGTGGGACTTTTTGGGAGCCTAGCCGCGCACGGGACCTCGAAAACCAAGCACCGCCTTCAGACTTTCTAAGGGCGTAAATTTTTGATTTCACTCTTCACTGCCTATCACAGTTTCGGAGGCCATGGAATGCCCAGATGGCACACCCCCCCCCCCAAATGACCCCATTTTGGAAAATAGACACCCCAAGCTATTTGCTGAGAGGTATAGTGAGTATTTTGCAGACCTCACTTTTTGTCACAAAGTTTTGAAAATTGAAAAAAGAAAAAAAAAAATTTTTTTCTTGTCTTTCTTCATTTTCAAAAACAAATGAGAGCTGCAAAATACTCACTATGCCTCTCAGCAAATAGCTTGGGGTGTCTACTTTCCAAAATGGGGTTATTTTGGGGGATTTTGTGCTGTCTTGGCATTTTATGCAGAGGAAGAGAGGAGGAAAGGACCCCCAAAAAAGATGGTCCGCTCCAGAACAAACTGATGTAAACCTAAATAACTTTATTCGTGTCACAATAGATACAGAACAACTATCCAAAAACCATATATTAAAAAATAGGACAAGAGTCCTATATTGCACAGGTGGCCACCACAAACATTCCACATTCAACTATCACTCATGCACTCGCACACATATAAATCATTATAGAGGAGACCCGGGTCTGGTCAAAATATCATGAAGTTCCTGAATAGGGTTTAAACAAGTAAAGTATTAAGCCTTTGGTCTATCCTCAGTAAAGTGCCAATGCTAGTGATGGATGAAATTCCATCCTCATGTAATAAGAGAAACCAACTATAGGTACGTGTATCAGAGCAACATGGGAAGATGGAAAGTCCCGGTATTATCAGTTAGGTAGCGGCAAACCAAAGGGCAAGTTCACATCTTGTGCAAAAAAGACAGACGGTGAATAGCCATAGATCATGTACCTCCTATGTGATGGAGTACTACTTAGCTCACCGTTCGACGTCTTCAGTGGAGGGATGGTGAAGCCCGAAGGAACTGATGGTAGCCGCGCTGGTGTAATATGGGGGAGAGGAAGAAGCTTGGCAACAAGCGAAACGCGTAAGTGTCTAACCTATGCACAGGTGGGACATAGACCTCCACACATTGATGGAAAAACCCCTTTGATCAACATGGGAACATCCCGACTGATTCCCGGATATTGGGCTGAGTCTTGCGGTGGACACTGAGACCGAGCGCTCTTTTTAACCATCTGATTGATCAAGCGTGGAGCGTCTGTACGTCTGAACTCTGTGACTCACCGTACATCCCCTCGGGGAAGATCCAGAAACGACAGCTCATACCTGCAGCAGACCAACACACCTCATGAACTCTCCCCCATATTACACCAGCGCGGCTACCATCAGTTCCTTCGGGCTTCACCATCCCTCCACTGAAGACGTCGAACGGTGAGCTAAGTAGTACTCCATCACATAGGAGGTACATGATCTATGGCTATTCACCGTCTGTCTTTTTTGCACAAGATGTGAACTTGCCCTTTGGTTTGCCGCTACCTAACTGATAATACCGGGACTTTCCATCTTCCCATGTTGCTCTGATACACGTACCTATAGTTGGTTTCTCTTATTACATGAGGATGGAATTTCATCAATCACTAGCATTGGCACTTTACTGAGGATAGACCGAAGGCTTAATACTTTACCTGTTTAAACCCTATTCAGGAACTTCATGATATTTTGACCAGACCCGGGTCTCCTCTATAATGATTTATATGTGTGCGAGTGCATGAGTGATAGTTGAATGTGGAATGTTTGTGGTGGCCACCTGTGCAATATAGGACTCTTGTCCTATTTTTTAATATATGGTTTTTGGATAGTTGTTCTGTATCTATTGTGACACGAATAAAGTTATTTAGGTTTACACCAGTTTGTTCTGGAGCGGACCATCTTTTTTGGGGGTCCTTTCCTCCTCTCTTCCTCTGCATATGTTATATGGTCCATGGAACAACCACTTGTTTGATTGCTGACTAAGTTCTGTCGATTCAACAAACAAAGGGTACTGGTGATATTAGGGGCACAGCAATTAAAGTAGGCAACTCTAGGCCGTTTACTGAACTTTCTTTATATACCCCTAAACCTAATTTGGATGAACCTAAGGTGTCCCCCTCCCTCTGTGTCTTCTCCTTGGCATTTTATGGCCTTCGAAACTGTGATAGGTAGTGAGGAGTGAAATCAAAAATTTACGCCCTTAGAAATCCTGAAGACGGCGATTGGATTTCGGGGCCCCGTATGAAGCTAGGCTCCCAAAAAGTCCCACACATGTGGTATCCCCATACTCAGAAGAAGCAGCAGAATATATTTTGGGGTGTAATTCCACATATGCCCATGGCATGTTTGAGCAATATATCATTTAGTGACAACTTTGTGCAAAAAAAAAAACAAAAAAAATTGTCACTTTCCCACAACTTGTGTCAAAATATAAAATATTCCATGGACACAACATGCCTCTCAGCAAATAGCTTGGGGTGTCTACTTTCCAAAATGGGGTCATTTGGGGGGGTTTTGTGCCATCTGGGCTTTTTATGGCCTTCAAAACTGTGATAGGTAGTGAGGAGTGAAATCACAACTTTACGCCCTTAGAAATCCTGAAGGCGGTGCTTGGTTTTCGGGGCCCCTTATGCGGCTAGGCTCCCAAAAAGTCCCACACATGTGGTATCTCCATACTCAAGAGAAGCAGCTAAATGTATTTTGGGGTGCAATTCCACATATGCCCATGGCCTGTGTGAGAAATATATCATTTAGTGACAACTTTGTGCAGAAAAAAAAAAAATTGTCACTTTCCCGCAACTTGTGTCAAAAAATAAAATATTCCATGGACTCAACATGCCTCTCAGCAAATAGCTTGGGGTGTCTACTTTCCAAAATGGGGTCATTTGGGGGGGTTTTGTGCCATCTTGGCATTTTATGGCCTTCAAAACTGTGATAGGTAGTGAGGAGTGAAATCAAAAATTTATGCCCTTAGAAATCCTGAAGGCGGTGCTTGGTTTTCGGGGCCCCGTACGCGGCTAGGCTCCCAAAAAGTCCTAAACATGTGGTATCCCCGTACTCAGGAGAAGTAGCAGAATGTATTTTGGGGTGTAATTCCACATATGCCCATGGCATGTTTGAGCAATATATCATTTAGTGACAACTTTGTGCAAAAAAAAAAAAAGTGTTACTTTCCCGCAACTTGTGTCAAAAAATAAAATATTTCATGGACTCAACATGCCTCTCAGCAAATAGCTTGGGGTGTCTACTTTCCAAAATGGGGTCATTTGGGGGGGTTTTGTGCAATCTTGGCATTTTATGGCCTTCAAAACTGTGATAGGTAGTGAGGAGTGAAATCAAAAATGTACGCCCTTAGAAATCATGAAGGAGGTGCTTGGTTTTCGGGGCCCCGTACGCGGCTAGGCTCCCAAAAAGTCCCACACATGTGGTATCCCCATACTCAGGAAAAGCAGCTAAATGTATTTTGGGGTGCAATTCCACATATGCCCATGGCCTGTTTGAGCAATATATCATTTAGTGACAACTTTGTGCAAAAAAAAAAAAATTGTCACTTTCCCGCAACTTGTGTCAAAAAATAAAATATTCCATGGACTCAACATGCCTCTCAGCAAATAGCTTGGGGTGTCTACTTTCCAAAATGGGGTCATTTGGGGGGGGAGGGGGTTGTGCCATCTGGGCATTTTATGGCCGTCAAAACTGTGATAGGTAGTGAGGAGTGAAATCAAAAATGTATGCCCTTAGAAATCCTGAAGGCGGTGATTGGTTTTCGGGGCCCCGTATGCGGCTAGGCTCCCAAAAAGTCCCACACATGTGGTATCCCCATACTCAGGAGAAGCAGCTGAATGTATTTTGGTGTGCAATTCCACATAGGCCCATGGCCTGTGTGAGCAATATATCATTTAGTGACAAATATTTTTGTAAATATTTTTTTTTTTTGTCATTATTCAATCACTTGGGACAAAAAAAATAAATATTCAATAGGTTCAACATGCCTCTCAGCAATTTCCTTGGGGTGTCTACTTTCCAAAATGGTGTCATTTGGGGGGGTTTTGTACTGCCCTGCCATTTTAGCACCTCAAGAAATGACATAGGCAGTCATAAACTAAAAGCTGTGTAAATTCCAGAAAATGTACCCTAGTTTGTAGACGCTATAACTTTTGCGCAAACCAATAAATATACGCTTATTGACATTTTTTTACCAAAGACATGTGGCCGAATACATTTTGGCCTAAATGTATGACTAAAATTGAGTTTATTGGATTTTTTTTATAACAAAAAGTAGAAAATATCATTTTTTTTCAAAATTTTCGGTCTTTTTCCATTTATAGCGCAAAAAATAAAAACCGCAAAGGTGATCAAATACCATCAAAAGAAAGCTCTATTTGTGGGAAAAAAGGACGCAAATTTCGTTTGGGTACAGCATTGCATGACCGCGCAATTAGCAGTTAAAGCGACGCAGTGCCAAATTGGAAAAAGACCTCTGGTCCTTAGGCAGCATAATGGTCCGGGGCTCAAGTGGTTAAGCAATAGAGGCTTGTCACATCTTTACCTCTAGCCTGTGACTTGACATTGTTTTTAAAAAAATGTTCTTCTTGTTCATTTGAAAAAACAGGAACTCAGAGACAGACAGGTTATACTGCTGACTACAGGAGATTTAGGACACTTGTAAACCAACCCCCTATAACCCCCCTATTTCCTCCTTTTTCTCATCTGAGCTGGAGAAAGTCTAGTCCTTGCTTTGTAGAAATAATTCCTTGGTGACTTTGACCTTGTTTTTTTTTTAGAGCTCTTACAACTGCAAAAAAATTTCAACTCTACCCACTATTGACAACCTAGTTCCTCTACATGGGTTGGAACCCACCTGATAGTGTGTCAGAACTTTGTCTTTTGAAAGGCATTATGTAAATTGAACCACTAAACCTTTCACTCTTAACCAAACCATCTCATATACAGTATATGCAGTAGGCAAGGATTCTGGAGAAGTGGACTAATCACAAAACGTGTTTATCATAGAAGATATAAAATGGATAGTCACATATATCAAATAAAATGGTAGATGTTTGTATATGATACGAAGCAAGTACGTCTCGTACTTGCTTCAGAGCATGCTTTGTTTTTGGTGCGTCGGAACAGCATACAGATGAGCGTTTTTTCCTATAGTAATTTGTTCCGTTGGAAAAATATAGAACATGTTCTCTATCTAAGTCTGTCTGAAATCCTGCCTCCTTAACCTCTGCAAAATCTCCAGAATTTGACCCTTCCTGACACCTAATGACACCACAAAGCAACTTATTCACTCCTTGGTTATTTCCTGCCTTGACTACAGCAACTCTCTCCTTAATGGCCTACCCTTAAAGGGGTTGTAAAGATGTTTTTTTTTTTTTTTTAAAATAACAAACATGTTATACTTACCTTCACTGTGCAGCTCGTTCTGCACAGAGTGGCCCCGAACCTGGTCTTCTGGGGTCCCTCGGCGGCTGTTTCAGCTCCTCCCCGCAAGCATTTACCACCTTCATGCGAGCTCCCTCGCACGGTGGTGAGTGCTTGCGGGCGCGCTCCCGTGATACAGCCGGCGGCTATAGCCGCTCGCTGTATCACTCGGCCCCGCCCCCCGGCGCGCCGCGTCATCGGATGTGATTGACAGCAGCGCGAGCCAATGGCTGCGCTGCTTTCAATCCATCCACTGCAGCCAATCAGCGACCAGGCTGAGCTGCAATGAAGCTGACGAGGACGAGGAGCGAAGATTCGAGGCGTCAGGTAAGTAAAACGGGGGGGCTGGGGGCGGCGGTACTGTCAAAAGTTTTTTCACCTTAATGCATAGAATGCATTAAGGTGAAAAAATTTTTACCTTTACAACCCCTTTAAGCAGGCTATCCCTCCCTCAGTTTATTATGAATTCTGCTGCTAGACTAATACACCTCACTAACCAATCCATGACTGCTGCTCCTCTCTGCCAATCCCTTCACTGGCTTCCCCTACCCCACCGTGTAAAATTCAAAATGCTAACCATAACATACAAGGCCATTCACAACATCGCCCCATCTACATCACCAACCTCATCTGTAGATATCACCCAAATCGTCCCCTCCGCTACTCCCAGGACCTCCTGCTCTCTAGCTCCCTTGTTACCTCCTCCCATGCTTGCCTTCAGGACTTCTCCGGAGCCTCTCCCATCCTCTGGAACTCCCTGCCCCAGTATGTCTGATCAGCCCCTACCCTGTCCACCTTTAGGAGATCCCCGAAAACTCATTTATTCGGGGAAGCCTATCCCACACCCTCCTAACAACTGTCCCCGAGCCACCCCCATCAAATCATTCTCTGCAGCTATTACCTTTTGTACCACCACTCCCTCCCTTTAGAATGAAAGCTCTACGAGCAGGGCCCTCCTGTACCTTTTGTATTGAACTGTACTGTAATTGTGTTGTCCCCCCTATACATTGTAAAGCACTGCGTAAACTGTTGGCGCTATATAAATCGTGAATAATAATAATAATTTTCGACGGAAAAAGTCCAATTGGGCATACACACGGTCGGAATATACGATGAAAAGCTCCCATCGGACTTTTTCTGTAGGAAATTCCGCTCGTGTGTACGTGGCATAACTCATGCTCAGCCCATAAGGCTCAAAGCCATGGGTCAGCTAAGTCCTATAATTAGCCTTTTACATGAAGGCGCACCCCACTGTTGCCAACCAACTGTAAATTTGTGGACAGTTTGTAAAAAAGCTACCTGATTTCTCCTGTCCATAAATATCCATGGGACAGGAAAAGCAGTTTATACATCTAGGGTTGGTTGGCTGCAGCTGAGCCAATTGTCTGTGACACACTAACAGAGCCCAGTCGTCACACTTCTCCCCCATGCATGGACAAGAGAGAATAGAGGGATCAATCTGCTCTTCCTCCTTCCACTCCTGTTAACCCTGTGTCTGCCCGGCATGCCCACACTCCTATCCCCAGTGTACCACCAGTGCTGTGCCTGAAAGAAAGAGGATGTGTGGGTGGGAAATTAGAAAAACAGTAGCTGGCAGCTACATCATGGCTGTATGAATGATGCTGCTGCCTGAGTCATTAGATACCAGCCTCAGGTGGATGAATACTGAGCAGTGTCAGTGCACTGTGACTGAACTCTCCCCATTAGGGATGGTTCCAATGTTCAAATCGAATGTACGCTTGACTCAAACATCGGGTGTCCATTTGTTCACAGATGAACCAAACATATGAGACGTTCGCTGCAAATTCAAGCACCGCAGAGCGCCCCATAATGCACTGCAAGATCACAGTGCGTTGACAGCTGCTGATTGGCCAAAACATGCACCTGACCTGTAAATATACAGTGCAGGGAATATAGTGCAGTGCAAAGTATGTAATACAGTGTATTGAAGTGGCTAAGGGGAATCCTATGACAGCATTAATTAAAAAAAACGGCATGGGGTCCCCCCCAAAATCCATAACAGGCCCTTTGGGTCTAGTATAGATTTTAAGTGGAACTCCACGCTAAAATTATTTAAAAAAAAACTCCCCCCAAAATCCATACCAGGCCCTTTGGGTCTGGCATAGATTTTAAAGGGAACTCCACACCAAAATTTCTTAAAAAATTGACGTGGAGTCCCCCCCAAAATCCATACCAGACCCGATACAAAATCCATACCAGATGCGCCACTTTACAGGCAGGCTAAGGGGACCCCCCAGGCACGATATTTAACCACTTCAGCCCCGGAAGATTTTACCCCCTTCCTGACCAGAGCACTTTTTACAATTTGACGATGCGTCACTTTAACTGACAATTGCGTGGTCATGCAATGCTGTACCCACCTTTTTTCCAACATATAGAGCTTTCTTTTGGTGGTATTTGATCACCTTTGCGGTTTTTATTTTTTGCGCTATAAACAAAAAAAGAGTGACAATTTTGAAAAAAAACAATATTTTTTACTTTTTGCTATAATAAATAAACAAATTTCTTCATCAGTTTAGGCCGATATGTATTCTTTTACATATTTTTGTAAAAAAATCGCAATAAGCGTATATTGATTGGTTTGCGCAAAAGTTAAAGCGTCTACAAACTATGGGAAAGATTTATGGCATTTTTATGGTGTTTTCATTCATTTTTATTTTTTTACTAGTAATGGCAGTGATCTGCTATTTTTAGTGGCATTGCGACATTGCGATAAACAGATCGGAGACTTTTGACACATTTTTGGGACATTGACATTTATAGAGCAATCAGTGCTATAAATATGCACTGATAACTGTATAAATGTCACTGGCAGGGAAGGGGTTAATACCAGGGGGTGATCAAGGGGTTAACTGTGTGTTCCCTCACTGTGCTCTAACTGTGTGGGGATGGGACTAACTAGGAGAGATGACAGATCGCTGTCCCTACTTTGTAGGAACACACGATCTGTCTTCTCTCCTTTGACAGCACAGGGATTTGTGTGTCACCACACACAAATCCTCGTGCTGGCTTTCGTGCACGTGATTGTGCGTGGCCGGCGGAGAGCACGCCTGCTGGCCACACGCATCGGGTCCCCAGCTGTGCAGCGGTCGCGCGTGCGTGCCTCCGGTGGCGCTCGCGCGCCCTCTGGTGGCTCTCCTGGGCAAAGCCGTATATATGTATAGATATGGGATTTCGCCCAGGAGAGCCAATCTGCTGCAGTATATCTGCGTGAGCCGGTTAAAAGAATATTTCATTTTTATTGTTTCACTTTAAGCATTATTAAAATCACTGCTCCTAAAAAAACTGTTGTTTTAAAAAACTTTTTTTTGCATTCATACATGTTCCCTAGTGCAGTACCCGGGTCCCCATACACTTTTTATGGCAATAACTTGCATATAAGCCTTTAAAATGAGGACTTTTGATTTTTCATGTTCGTGTCACATAGACTTTATTAGGGTTTGCATGTTCGCTAGAACTTTTTGCCTGTTATCATGTTCCGGTGCGAACCGAACCGGGGGATGTTCGGCCCATCCCTACTCCCCATCTCCCTCCCTTCTCTTCCCCATCTTTCTCCCTCCCTGACTCTGTTCTTCCAGGAGCTTCACTAATTTGCTCAGCTGATTATACACTATATTGTCAAAAGTATTGGGACACCTGTCTTTACACGCACATGAACTTTAATGGCATCCCGATCTTAGTCCGTAGGGTTCAATATTGCATTGCTCCACCCTTTGCAGCTATACCAGCTTCAACTCTTCTGGGAAGGCTGTCCACAAGGTTTAGGAGTGTGTCTGTGGTAATGTTTGACCATTCTTCCTAAAGTGCATTTGTGAAGTCAGGCACTGATGTGGATGAGAAGGCCTGGCTTGCAGTCTCCGCTCTAATTCATCCTAAAGGTGTTCTATTGGGATGAGGTCAGAACTCTGTGCAGGCCAGTCAAGTTCTTCCACCCCAAACTCGCTCATCCATGGACCTTGCTTTGTGCACTGGTGCGCAGTCATGTTGGAACAGGAAGGGGCCAATCATCGAACAGTTCTCACAAAGTTGGGAGCATCCATCAGATGATTTGGAATCATATGAAATAGAAATGTTTAATTAAAAAAAAAAGATCCTTTGTCCTGAGGTTTATTTGTGTCTGTGAGGCTGTCAGTTTTGGTGCAGTAATTAGTATGTTGTGGGTACAAGGACTGTGGTATACTGTATGTGTGAAATGTATATAGCAGGCTCAGATTCTGTTCAATCCCCCTTTAAGACCCCGTCCTGGCCATGTCCATTGTTTGCTTCATGTGCTAAGTGTGCCACAGAGCTTGTTTTTCTGTTTTTCTCCAGGGTGCCCCGTGTCTTTCATAATCTTAGTCTTGGTCACATTTTTTTTCATGCTGTTTTGATTCTTTAATTGTAAAACCATGCAGATTACTTGTTATGCATGTTGGTAATATTATCACTGTTTACATATTGTTTATACTGCTTAAAGGCTAAGTTCATCTTTAGAAACCTTTATATGCTCAACCCGTAGCCCAGCATATTTGTAGTCCACTGACACTTCCTCCTTCCTACTTTTTAACTTAAAAACATTAAGTACACAATCAGATTGCATAGTGTATGGCGATCCTTATACAAGTACATAGGTGGGAGTAGACAGAAACACTCAGCTGTCAAGCTCCTATCACATCTCTGCATAGCGGGAACTCGCATTCCCACAAGCATTTTTTTTTTTTTTAGCGAGGTGGGGAGGTGTTTTGGAGCATTTTCACTCATCACACACAGCAATCGCCCCAAAGAAACTTCAGAACTTTTTTTAGAGCTGAGCCTAGTGTGTTTTTTACTGCCATTTTTGGTGCAGCGCATTTCTGAAATGCAAGGAAATAAACAGATGTGAATGGAGCCTCATTGTTCTTGTGTTATTGCACCAATTTCAGGCCCCATTCACATTTATTTATTTATTTCAGGTACTTATATAGTGCCGTCAATTTATGCAGCGCTTTACATATACATTGTACATTCACATCAGTCCCTACCCTCAAGGAGCTTACAATCTAAGGTCCCTAACTCACATTCATACATACTAGGGACAATTTAGACAGGAGCCGATTAACCTACCAGCATGTCTTTGGAGTGTGGGAGGAAACCGGAGTACCCGGAGGAAACCCACGCAGGAACAGAGAGAACATGCAAACTCCAAGCAGGTAGTGTCGTGGTTGGGATTCAAACCAGTGACCCTTCTTACTGCTAGGCGAGAGTGCTACCACTACACCACTGTGCCGCCCCACATCTAGCATAGTGGGAGAGAATGTTTTGTGGCTTGTTTCTCCTGTGACACGCATAGGGCAGCCCGTTGATTTAAATGGGCTGATTTAAATGGGCTGTGCTATATGTAGCTTATGGGACATGTTGGTGTTTTGTGGGTTGCGTGTTTATTACTGTGCAATTTGCAGCATTTGCCACTCCTTTTTCATATAGCAAAATGTGTGTTTGCTTCTGTGATTGGTGTGCCGTTACCAACTAATGGCACTGAAAGTGCAACTAGTAATTTTAGGTGTATAAAAGTGGCCATACACTATACAATCTGATTGTACAACCACCTTTATATTTACCAAATTTATATAATAGAAGGAAACACCTATCTAGCCAATCACTCTGTATCCAATCAGGTAGGCCCTTGCACTACAAAATTGATGGCAGATCTAAAGGAGATTGTAAAATCAGAGTGTAGTGTATAGCCACCTTTATACACCTAAAATTACTAGTTGCGCTTTCAGTGCAATTGATTGTTAACAACACACCAAACACAGAAGCAAACACAGATTGATATTCCTCAGCATCCCCTCACTAGAGAAACCCCACCAGATTTACTGGGACCAGTTCCTATTGCTCCCTTCCCTAGCAAGGACTTGACTTCTCAGTTTTCCTTTCTGAGGCACTTGCTATTTCATGAAACACTGACTTCATGTCTTCCCTAGTGCCTTTTTCCTGGCATCCTCATTGTGTAATGCTCGGAAAGATAAACAAAAGAGGCCTTGGCATTGTGTAATGCTCAGACAACCTACCCTGAAGTGAGTAATTTTCTTGATTGTTGCAATCAGAACCCTTCTGGACATAAACAAGTAAAACAGGTGCAATGCAATGGTACCTTTTGTAAAGTGTTCTTGGGTTGTCCGGGGGGGGGGGGAATGGAGGGGTGGGAGAATGAATAGATATATGTATATATATATGCATACACATATATATATATATATATATATATATATATAAAGTAGAGCGATCGATCAGGGCAGCCACCGAGAGGACCAAAAGCAGGATCCACAAAGAGCTAAGAAAAAACAAGGAGAGGGGCGCCTCTGAATATATATCAATAAGTCATTTATTTATAAAACATAATATCCACTCACATGAAGGAATGCGTATATGCGTATGAGCATGTTTCTGGAGCGGAATAGTGGAGAGGGACTAGTAGTCTCAGCAAGTCCATGGAAAACTGGCATCAAATCCACTGGAAATGGTGTGAGATGATTAGTCCTTAGGCTCATCAGGATGACATACTTGGCAGATGTAAAGTCCTTGACGTAGTCAAGAACGAGAACGAGGCCTGGAGAGCACAGCAGAGCGTGTCGCAGGGCCGTGACGTCACAAGAATGCGACGCGTTTCAGAGTATTCACGCTATGGGTGGAAACATAGCAGCACTCCTTTGTCAAGCATCAGCAAGATGGCCGGCACGGCCCTGCGACACGCTCTGCTGTGCTCTCCAGGCCTCGTTCTGGCTCCCTATACACGGCCGTGATTTCTCCTCCACCAGGACGCCAGACGAGCCACCCCAACACCACGGCACAGCCCGTGACGGGACCGGGCGTCTTTTCCCTTATCCCCGGAACTCATATCTGGATGACTACGCCAAGGACTTTACATCTGCCAAGTGTGTCATCCTGATGAGCCTAAGGACTAATCATCTCACACCATTTCCAGTGGATTTGATGCCAGTTTTCCATAGACTTGCTGAGACTACTAGTCCCTCTCCACTATTCCGCTCCAGAAACATGCTCATACGCATATACGCATTACTTCATGTGAGTGGATATTATGTTTTATAAATAAATGACTTATTGACATATATTCAGAGGCGCCCCTCTCCTTGTTTTTTCAGAACGCTTCTGAAGCACATAATATCTTTAAGCTTTGACCAGCCTTACATGTGTTTAATTTTGATAACTATTGGTCATCAACAAGTGGAGCTTTTCACCTTATACCTTTGCTAAAAAAAAGTCTACACGCTGAATTTTTACCTATCCTGTAAATTCCCTTCCCCTTTCGGGGCTTGTAGCGTATTTTGGGAATACCTTCTAACATTGCCTCCCCTTCTCCCATTTATTCTCAGTCTTTTTCAGCCTAGGGGCCTTGACTAAAGAAAGGCATGCAGATGATCTGTATGGACCAAAAAGTCCCTGGCGTTATTCACCATTCTCTTAGGGTGAATAAGGTGATCTCTTCCCCCCACCACAGTGGGACTGCATTTGTTGGGGTGTCCTAGTACCTGGTGCATATGTCTGGTTCACCATGACAGATGGTCCTTGCTTCACTGGGGGATCCAACTGGGAGTCAGCTTCCTGATCTGGACTCTGTTAAACGTCAAACAAATGCTGCATGATCTTCACGTTCAAATATTTGGGTGTTCTCTCTCTGATAGGGAAAGTTGCCTGAACCCTATGCTAGATGATACTAAAAGTGCTACTATTGGCCACACTTCCTTAGGGACAGCGCAATGCCATCAGCTCTCCAGTAACTCATAGTCTCTTCACCAAAGAGACAGGTTAGCCCACCTAGGTGCTTGTTGTTTCCTGCATGGCAGGAAGAAACCATTGTCGGGAGGCCCTGTGCTTCCCTTGATTGTCAGCAGACAGAACATGCTGACTTGTTGTCTCTTGTGCACCCCTTTTGTCCAAGGTTCCCTCTGGGGATCTGTTCCCCTGGGGCTTGGTCCCAGTGTTATTTTTGTTGGCCACATCATCTTGATGGTCTGTTTCATCCTTATCAAGTAATATTGCTATTCCGCCTGTTTCGGGGGGGTTTTGTTCTCACAACCTCTTGTTGGTGTTCATTTGGGTGGAGTCGTTCCACTTGACAGTGATCTCTTCTGTCCCAGTCTTGAGCATCAGGTTGATATTTTGTGGAGTTCCCTTGGTTATTGGCAGATTCCTCAGTCCTGCCGGTGACTTAACTTCATCTGGTTAAGATTTGATTTTGGTTCTTAGCGTAGTCCTAAATTATAGAGCGTCCCTAGTTCCTCCTTGGATCTGTTAGTGACTGTTGCCTACTCCTCATTTGGACTGCTTTTGGACATCTCAACTGTTTCATAATTCTGTTTTCCCTCAATGGACTTCAAGAAATACATTTTAAGGTAAGTACAAAACGAATGCCGTGTACACACGACCATTTTTTCTGTCGGAATAAACACTGAAGGTTTTTCCGATGGAGTTCCGACAGAGTTCCGCTGAAACTGTCTTGCCTACATAAGATCACACCAAAGTCCGACCGTCTAGAACGTGGTGACGTACAACATGTACGACGGGACTAATAAAGGCAGTTCAATAGTGAGTAGCCAATAGCTACCGTCTCGTACTTGCTTCAGAGCATGCATCGTTTTTGGTCCGTTGGAACAGCATAGAGACAAGCGGTTTTCCCGATAGGAACTGATTCCATCGGAAAGATTTAAAACATGTTCTATTTCTAGGTCCATCAGAATTTTCGAAAAAAAAAGTCAGATGAGGCCCACACACGATCGGAATGTCCGATGAAAAGATTCCGTCTGACTTTTCCTGCTGGAAAGTCTCACCGTGTGTACGCGGCATAATTGTCTATGTCAGACTTCATATTTACCATGAAGGAAAGCAATAATATTTTTCTTTTGTAAATACAGTTTTGGAACATCAACACTTCACTTTCTCTTAATAAAGTAAAACAAAGAGTAATCTTGCAGTGTGTACACCAAAATAAAAAATACAGTAAATAAATTCAGTTTGATACAATCCTACTCTTTAAACATGCACCTGCAGCAGATGGCGTCTATTTTATATGCTCTTGTTATTTTGCTACAAGGATTTTCAATCCCAGTTGTCAAACCATAAGCACTGACCGTGAATGTTAAAACACACATGCAGCATCGCCAATGGCATAGACACTTCCTTTAGTATTGTCTTATTGCCGTCAACATGACTCAACTTAACCCTTTACCCTTTGTTGTTTTTAAAATGTCACAGTTACTCACCAAATGCAGCCTAATTTTTCTAGCATCTGTTTCCAGCATTGCCACAGGCTTTTATATAACCCTGCTTATTAAATTATTTTAGATTTGTCTGAAAAAATGTACTTATCATGATTAACAGCACCTTTTAAAACAAATGGTTTCTGTATTTAGATCAAAGAATTTAAGAATGAATATTGTCTGTTTAATAACATATAGAACAGCAAGAAAAGTAAAATAATCCAATAGCAGAAAATTCAAACCCCTTTTTGATTAGTACACAGCAGTGGCGGCTGCATGATTAGAGCCTAAGGTTCTGATTGGCTTCAAAAAGGGTAGGCTCGGGGCGCAGAGTTGTATGACATTAGCAAATTAATATTCACTAATGTCTTCCCGTTTCTCCTCCCGTCCAATCAGGAAGCGGGTCCTGAGACCCGATTGACCGGGAGTCCTAAGACCCGAGTGGCTGCGAGTCCTAAGTCCTGATTGGCCGGGAGGAGAAGCGCCCCCGAGACTCAGAAGGAGACGCAGGGGGGAGTCGCCAAATCTGCAACCTGGATGGGGTAAGTGCAGGGCTGGTGGGGGGACTGATGGGCGACGTGCGAGCGCAAAGGCGATCGATCAATCAAGCGACGGGGTGGGGGGAAGCAGTGATCGATCAACCTGAGCGCTGGGGGTGGAGCATGGTTGACTGTCCGGGAGGGTGGCTGACTGTGGGCTGCGAGCCCCCCCCCCAAGAAAATTGAACACCAGCCGCCCACTGCTACACAGTCAAAGGATGTGTATGATTGGTTGCTATGGATTACTGCATATAATTGATCTGTGCATTGTAAAGGGCAAAAGAAATAGGCTGACATATACAAAAGAAATATTGATATATTTTACAAATGTTTTGTCAAGAAATTCAAGGACTCAGAAATGAAGATTGTTTAAATGGTAGGTAGACAGCGCCTGCTCCTCCCTGACCTTAATTCCTCCAATGAGTATACCCATGTGGGATTCCTATATAGTTGATAACCTAGGATGGATTAGTATGGCATGGCGCGTGACTATGTATCATGATGATCTAGTCATTACTTACATACATACATAATTATTGTGAACCAAATGACACATAGTATTATTGATATATCAATATAAACTGAAATTAATTAAAGTGCATAACATGAAGTTGGTGCAGGTAATAAGTCCCTTTCTTGGTGCAAAAAAAGGTGCTATAGTGCTCCATGTCCCAGCGGTGTCATGTCACCTCCTGGGCGTAGTGTAAGAATCCAAACTCACCAGATGGGTTGGACGCCTTTGCTTTATGACCTGTAGGTTATTTACTGGGGACCAAATCCAATGTGGTGTTCCCTGGTGTCCTCCTGTGTCTCCTCTATAATGGTTATCCTCCAATTTGTGACTCTGCGCTCCAGGAATAAACAGTATGCCGCATGTAATATAGGAAAAAGAAAACTCCTCGTGAAGTAATATACTCAGATTTAATGATAAAAAACAGCTTACAAAATATTTAAATTACTGTTATGATGACAAAACCGGTGTCACTGTAAAAACCATTGGCCTAAACTAGTGTAGAGACGTGGTCACAAAGCAGCTTGTAGCATGTGTTCCATTCTCCTGGCCGGAAGTAACAGTTGACAGAGTCAGCAGAAGTATTGGAGGCTTAGGAGTGATTGGGGGGGTGGGTGTTAGTGCTTCAGTAGCGCATTATTTCTATTATTACATCGCAACCACAAGATACAGGGTATCATGGTAGCCTGCCATCAGATGCAGCCTATCACTGTAGCCTGCCACTGCACCTACCAGATGCAGCCTGCTGTCACTTTAGCCTGCCACCAGATGCATTGTGTCACTGTAGCCTGCCACCCCAGCAACCAGATGCAGCCTGTCACTGTAGACTGCTACCAGAGGCAGCATGTTACTGCAGCCTGCCACCCCAGCTACCAGATGCAGCATGTCACTGTAGCCTGCCACCAAATGCAGCATATCACTGTACCCTGCCACCAGATGCACGGTGTCACTGTAGCGTGCCACCAAATGCAGCATATTACTGTACCCTGCCACCAGATGCACCGTGTCATTGTAGCTTGCCACCAGAAACAGCGTGTTACTGCAACCTTCCAACACAGCCACTAGATACAGCATATTACAGCATATTACAGCAGCCTTCCACCTCGGCTACCAGATGCAGCGTGTCACTGTAGCCTGCCACCAGATGCAGTGTGTTACTGCAGCCTGCCACCAGATTTAACATATCAATGTACCCTGCCACCAGATGCACCGTGTCACTGTAGCCTTCCAGCAGATACAGCATGTTACTGCAGCCCACCATCGCAGCAACCAGATGCAGCCTGTCACTGTGGCCTGCCACTGCAGCCACCAGATGCAGCCTGTCACTGTAGCCTGCCACAAGATGCAACCTGTCACTGTAGCCTGCCACCCCTGCCATCAGATGCAGGCTGTCACTGTAGTCTGACACCGGATGCACTGTGTCACTGTGACCTGCCAACCAAGCAACCAGATGCAGCATGTCACTGTAGCTTGCCATCAGATGCAGAGTGTTACTGCAGAGTGTTACTGCAGCCTGCCACCAGATGCAGTGTATCACTGTACCCTGCCACCAGATGCACCGTGTCACTTTAGCCTGCCTTCAGATGCAGTGTGTTACTGCAACCTGCACCTGCAGCCACCAGATGTAGCCTGTCACTGTACCCTGCCACCAGATGCAGCATGTCACTGTAGCCTGACACCAGATGCAGCATGTCACTGTAGCCTGACACCAGATGCAGCATGTCACTGTAGCTTGACACCACAGCCACCAGATGCAGCATGTCACTGTAGCCTGACACCAGATGCAGCATGTCACTGTAGACTGACACCACAGCCACCAGATGCAGCATGTCACTTTGTGAGAGTTTTCTATGTGCAGTGAAAAAACTTACTACCAATAAAGCATCTTGCAGCCTCTCCTCATCGCTACAGCCTCAGCCAGGAATCCGGCTTTAGAAGTCAGGAGCGAGGAAAACCAGCACATGTGCAGTCGATTACATAGGGTTCCACTCCTATGAAATTGAGAATCTCATGGTGGTGGACCAAACAGCAGTGATGGGGGCAGTGCCCTGGGTGGTAATGGGGGCAGTGTTGCGGGCGGTGATACAACCAAGCCTGGTCTCTGCTTGTCCACTGGTCTGTGGCCCGGGGGTTGGGGACCCCTGCTGTACAACAATGTTCCAGGTTGCCCTACTGCATTGAATTTTACAAAAAATTACAGTGGCTGCAGATTGAAAAGTAAAGGTATTTTTTTTTGTAAATGCTGTATAATTTTTTTTTTATATATAATTTTTCCACGATAGTGTAAATACCCTTTAAGTAAGCCTGTTTTGCTGTTTTTCTTTCAGTGCGCATTCATCAGTCTGACTGAAATCTAATTAGACCCATTGAAAGCAATACACTCACTATGTGGCTGATTTCAGTTTAGCAGTCATTCTGATGGAATAGTGAATGAAATTCCTGATACACTGAGAACAAAACTAAACTAGGTGACATCATGTGGAATGACACTGAAGGAGGGGAAATGGAATAAATAACTACATGTTAATACCATATGGGCGTGGGTCAGCGTACCCCAGGTTAACACTAGACATATGCGGTTCGCTTCGTTCAGAATTAACATTCGGACAAATTTTTCTTTATTTCGGAGACTCGGATATATTTGAATACCTGAGTTACAGTATAAATGAAGTTTACCAAATGTTCCGAATAACGAAACAAAATTTGTCCGCATTTCCGAAATTCAAATTGAAATTCGAATCGAATTTTACATCGAATTTAATTTGAATTTGAACTGTAAATATATTTCTGAAATCAAAGACTGTATGTGTTACTAGAGTACCATTTCAAAATAATGCTGTTTTTGTTAAGCCAAGGGTGATATAAAAAGTTATTGTAATCATTTGATGTAGATTTTTCTTTTGTTTGTTCACTTTGCCGCATTCAAATCGAAAAAAAAAACATAACATTTTAGTTTCAACCAATTCTAAATTTAGCGATTTGAGTTTCAAATCGAAAAAATCAGTAAATTAGAAGAAAATTCCGAATACGAATTCCGAATATGAATCCCGAATACGAATTGAACGAATTTAGTGAAACTAAATAACTAGATTAATGCAGCTTAATTATGTCCTTTTGCGCCCTTTATATATATTTTTTTTATCACGTATTCGTTTTCAATAATTTTAGGTGCAGCATTTGGTGGTTACATATATTTACATACAGCTTTTAGCTTTTTTCATTCCATTTGTGGCACCGCAAACCCACACTCACTCCTCATTCTATATAAATAACTAGATTAACTAATCTAAACAAAACAAAACAATTTTTTTTGTCATGCACATGTCTAGTTAACACCAGAAACAAAAATATATTTTTGCTTCTGCTAATATACAGAGTGCTGCTACAGGCGTGTCTACAAATCTTTATGTGAAAAAGAATCATAGAAATATAGAACAGCATCAATTTAAAAATGATAGTCACATCAGCAATTACACCTTACAGCAATAACTCAAAATATATAGTCACTTTTAATTTGCCAAAGTTTTTTTGTGGCCGCTGAAATCTGGCTGGTTGTTGTTGATAACACAGACATTCTCCTTCCCTCCCGTTTTTATAAATCATCTCCAATGTTACTACACAAAATGTCAAGAGGAGGTTGTAACTCTATTACTAGGCATGTAATGAGCACTATATATCTGTCACAAGACGTCAGCTCTATGTCATGTAATTTTTCTTACACAAATCTCAATGCACCACAGCTGGAAATACAGAGTGTAATACACAAGGAGATCCAAAGTGTAATACTGTATATTGCTGTTAAGTTTAAAATCAATACTGACAGCACCCAGTATTTTTTGCAAGATAAGGGCTATAAAGATACTACAACAGGAAATGTCACATTTATTTCTGAACAAACAAGATAAAAGGTATACTTATCAGCAAAGTCAATTCCCTGATTTGGACAGTTGCATATACTAAGTACTAGTAATAGAACGAATGACCTACAGTAAATGAAAACATTGCAATGTCTGGGTTAGTTCTTTAGGTCCAAAGTATGCATAAACAAAAGCAACAACCCCAGTCTATTTCATGTCAGACTGCTTCTAATAGTACTAGAAAAAATATTGAATAGATGTCATGTTCAGTGGCAGCTGGTGCTCAAAATTTTTGGGTGGGCGCAAACAAACTGAAAAATTCTGAAAAAAAAAATCAATTGCAGCCTCACTGTACCATCAATCGCAGCCACTGTGCCCATCAAACACAGCCACTGTGCCATCAAACGCAGCCACTGTGCCCATCAATTGCTGCCACTGTACAATCAAACGCAGCCACTGTGCCATCAAAAGCAGCCACTGTGCCCATCAAATGCAGCCACTGTGCCCATCAAACGCAGCCACTGTGCCATATCAAATGCTCCCACTGTGCCATCAAATGCTGTCACTGTGCCATATCAAATGCTCCCACTGTGCCATCAAATGCTGTCACTGTGCCATATCAAGTGCTCCCACTATGCCATCAAATGCTGCCACTGTGCCCCATCAAATGCTCCCACTGTGCCCCATCAAATGCTCCCACTGTACCATATCAAATGCTGCCAGTATGCCATATCAAATTCTGCCAGTGTGCCCCCCGCACGCCGCCTGCACTTACCCTGTCTCGGTGGGTAGCTAATGCTGCCAGTATGCTATATCAAATGCTGCCAGTGTGCCCCCCGCACGCCATCTGCACTTACCCTGTCTCGGTGGGACAGCTCCTTGATGCTCCTCAATGTCTTCTCCCTTCCTCTCTTCCCATCCTCTGCTATGATTAGATGCCTGATAGGTGTCCAATCACAGCGCCTGCCGTTTCAGCCAATCAGGTGACGGGTAACAGATCCAAGCACCTGATTGGCGGAGAGGCGGTTTAGTGTTAGGAAAGCGAATATTCATTCGCTTTTCCTTGTCAAAAGAAGTTTATTGAGTATACAATATTATAAAGATACATAAAGTAAGTTTACAAGGATCTATAAAGTAAGCTCATCGTTTTACAGTAGGGTTTATATAGGTAAATATCATGAAATTTCAAATATTAAACATTGGGTTCACGTAAACCTAAATTAAAGATATATATCATTTCCTTAGTTACTTTTGTAGGTATTTAAATGATTTATACCTACTATACATATTGTTTACAGGTAGAGTGTATATAGGTCAAATAAATTCTGATAATGAGCTTTAATCGTAAGGTGGAGAAAAGGAAAGAGAAAGAAGAAAAAGGGTAGAAAGGTAGAGGTATGGTCCACAAGGTTGTCCCGCTCGTCAGTTTATTATTCTTTTTAGTTCTCTTTGAAGCCTTAGAATGGGTGTCTCTGTAAGTCATTTAATCTGTTACCATGGCAACAGGACAGAGTCATTGAAGTTTGACAGGAACTGTTGTTTTATCCAAGGATGCCAAAGTTTTTCAAATTTTGGAATTTGATTTTGATCGATGGCTACCATCTTAGCATGGGACATTGTATTATTCATTCTGTGAATTGTTTCTGCTAGTACCAATGTAGGAGATTTCCATGCCTTGGCCACTGTTTGTTTTGCAGCCGTTATTAGTTGGATCATAAGTTTGAATTGAGAGAGTGTTAACCATTCCGGTTTTAGATTAAGTAAAGTTATATATGGATCTGGTTGTATTATTTTTTTAAATATTTTAGATGCAATCACGAAGACTTCCTTCCAGAAGGTTTGGATTACTGGGCACGTCCACCATATGTGTAAATGTGTGCCTATTTCTGGGCATCCTCGAAAACAAAGAGCTGAGGTATTAGGTGAATATTTTGCCACTCTAGCGGGTACAAGGTACCAGCGAGTTAGGACTTTATAATTTGTCTCCAGTGCTAAGATGTTGGGTGAAGATGACTTAGATGTGAGCCATATGTTAGACCAGTCCGTGTCTTCTAAAGTTCCCAGGTCCTCCTCCCACCTCTGAACGTAAGAGGGTCTATTAAGATTTGCTACTCCATATAATTGATTATAAAGTGATGAAATTGTACCTTTAGCAAATGGATCTTTTGTACAGATTGATTCAAAAATGGATAATTGGGATAATGGTGTATCCCCCTTTAGGAATGGTGTATAGAAATTTTTGATTTGGAGATATCTAAATATCTCAGAGTTTGGTAGATCATATTTTTCTCTAAGCGATGGGAATGAAAGGAATGGTTTAGATGCTATGAAGTCATTTAGTGTCTGAATGCCTGATTTTGTCCAAGCTTTAAAAGAATTTGGGTAGATCCATGCCGGATAAAAGGCCGGATTTCTGATAAAAGAAAGGAGAGGATTGTGTGGAGATTGTAACTGATATTTGGTTTTTAGTTTATCCCAGAGAGATAAGAAGTGTTTAGTTATGGGATTATGAATTTTAAAGCGGTCTTTAGGATCAAGCCATAATAAGTTTGATATTAATAGAGGGTCATTTTCTGAAGCCTCTATAAATACCCATAATGGGATTTCCTGTTTTGCATGGTATTTGGACAGACTGGCCAAATGTGCTGCTCTGTAGTAGTTAGTAAAATTAGGGTATCCCAGGCCTCCTTTATTTTTGGGAAGATGTAGTGTGTGTATAGGTATACGTGGTTTAGAAGAGCCCCATATAAACGAAGTTGCTCTGTACTATTCTCAAAAAATAGGAAGGAATTGGAATAGGGAGGACTCTGAATAGATAAAGCAATTTGGGTAGAATAGTCATTTTGATTGCATTAATCTTCCCTATCCAGGATAAAGGAAGTTGCGACCATTGTTTTATTAGATTTGTGATCTGTCTTAATACAGGAGGATAATTGGTTGAAAATAAGTCAGAATGAGATGCTGTTAAATGAATTCCAAGATATGGGGTTGATTTTTCTGCCCATGTGAATGGGAGTGCAGCCTTAGCCGGGATCAATTCCATGTTTGTAAGTGAAATATTAAGCACTAGGCATTTCTTAGGATTAATCATAAGGCCGGATAGGGCTGCAAATCCATCAAGAGCTGGTATTAAGTTAGGACCAGAGACCTGTGGTGATGATAGAAAAAGTAATATATCGTCTGCAAATATACATAATTTGTGTGTAATACCTCCTACTTCAATGCCAGTTATAGTTTGGTTTGTTCTGATGTATTGGGCCATGGGTTCGAGTATAAGAGCAAATAATAAGGGAGATAATGGGCAACCCTGTCGGGTACCTCTTTCGATATTAAAGGCATCAGATTTGTATCCAGCATATTTTATATAGGCTTTGGGTTTATTATATAATGCTTTGATCCATGTTAAAAAGTGGGGTCCAAAACCCCATTTTTGTAATGAATATTGCATATATTGCCAGGATACTGTGTCAAATGCCCTCTTAATATCGAGAGATAGAAAACATAAAGGGATTTTCCATTTTTTAGCAATATGTGCCAATAACACTGCCCTGCGTATATTATCGCCTGCCTGTCTATTTGGCATGAAGCCTACTTGATCTCTATGTATTAATTTTCCTATAATGCTATTGAGGCGTTTTGCTATTATTTTTGCTAATAATTTAATATCAAGGTTTAACAGAGAGATAGGCCGATAATTCACACAGGAAGTATTATCAGAAAGGGGTTTTGGGATCATACAAACAATTGCCATTAGTGTTTCTTGCCGAAAAGAATGTCCATCTAGAAGTTTGTTAAAAGTTTTAGTGAGAATGGGAGAGAGTATTTCTGAGAATGTTTTATAGTATAAAGCCGAGTAGCCGTCTGGGCCTGGTCTTTTGTTAAGTTTTAGGTCTTTTATGGCTTTAGCAACTTCATCTATAGTTATAGGCTCATCCAAACTGCTTTTTTGATTCTGAGATAACTCAGGTAAGGTTATTTTTGAGAAGAAGGATTCAGCCTCTGTAGGATTAAATTCATTGTTTGTCTTGTATAAAGTTGCGAGATGTGAGTGAAATTTATGGACTATTTTAACTGGATTACAAGTATAAACATTTTTTGATAATTTCAAACGTATTGGTTTGAAAGATTTGTTAGTTGAATTTAATGCCCGAGCCAAATATGTACCTGGTTTGTTTGTATTCATGTAGAAATTGTGTTTGGAGCGTTTGAGGGATTTATCAACTGACTCAGTGAGAAATAGATCGTATTCCAATCAAGATTTTTCCAGATGAGATTTTGTACTCTGAGATGGATTATCTTGGAATGATATGTAGGCTGCATTAAAATTGAGTTCTAGTTTTTTTGCTAGATTTTTGCGTTCCCGTTTAAATAGTGCCATTTGTCTTTGTATTGTACCACGCAAGACAGGCTTATGAGCTTCCCACAGTGTTATTGGGGAGATGTCTGTTGTATTATTAATTGATATGTATTCCTTTAAAGCTTGTTCAATGGCCATCTGATGTAGTGGGTGTTTGAGCATTATGTCCGGTAAGTACCACGTTGGGTCATGCGCTTTTGGTATGGCTGAGGCTATAGTAGTGTATACTGCATTATGGTCAGACCACGGAATCGGAATTATATCTGATGCAATAATTTCTGGTAACATTCCTATTGTTAGAAAAATATGATCTATTCTGGTGAAGGTTTGATGAGGGTGCGAGAAATAAGTGAATTTCTTTTTCATTGGGTTACTTTCTCTCCACGAATCTACCAGATTGTATTTGGAAAGAAGTTGAGAAAAAGGTAATCTAGAGGTTATTTTGGATGGTGTAAAAGGTGATTTATCTAGAAATGGGAGGAGGACCTGGTTTGAATCCCCACACATTATCACTGTTCCTATTTTGTGTGTATTAATCACTTGTAATATATGTGAGAGGAATGGTGTAGGTTGTTTGTTAGGAGCGTAGTAGGAAATCACCGTGATTGCTGTATCCATTATATAACCCATGAGTATCAGGTATCTACCTTCTGGGTCTTTAATTTCTGATGATAAGGTGAATGGTGTGGATCGGTGAAATGCAATTAGAGTTCCCCTTTGCTTGGTACAGGCAGAAGCCGTGTAAATTTGTTGATAAAAAGGAGAAATATATTTTGGAGTAGAATCTTTGGTGAAGTGTGTCTCTTGGAGGCATACTATGTGAGCCTTCTTGTTATGGAAAGTACGGAAGGCCTTGGTCCTTTTTTGAGGGACATTTATTCCCTGAACATTCAGGGAAAGTATATTCAGTGGTGCCATGGCAACAGATCAAATAGTTTTGACTTACTTTTTGTTATGCAGAGCTGACTGCGCAGATCAACCTGTGTGGACTGAAGAGATGAATAGATAGAAAAGAAACCAGTGAATTCTGGAGTAAAGAGTAAACAAAAAACATATGAGATTAGATGATACATTGTATAAATTATTTTTTGCAAGTAATCACAATTTACCCGTGAAAGAGAATAAATATCTCTCCCAGGGGAATAAGTGCCTTCGTCACACTCCCACATAATATGGTTGGGAGAATAAGGAGGGCTAATGGGGGTACACGGATCTTCCGCTTACAGGAGAGAAGTGCTATGTCAATAGACATCAAAATGATGTTTCATTAATTGGAGTGCAGAATATAGTTTTTGTTGAAATTATTTATTCCAGGGTGGTTGTATATGGTTAGTCTTGCCCTAGGCTAAATAATTCAGTTAGAAAGGTACTGTTAATAACTTTGGTATTGATGAAGATAGTTTGAATTATTTTGGGATTTTAACCTTTTTAGAGTAAACAATTACATATTTTATTCATATGTAACTGTTTAGATATGTTAACTCATGAAATTGAGGTTGTATTGCTTCAGATTAAAATAAACAAAAACATAATTCTAGGAACTAGTTAGGTAATAATATATTTGTTTTAAGAAAAAAAAGAAAAAGCTTCCATTACTTCTGGATTATTGAACATATTTGTCCTAAAAAGTAATAAATCTATTGTTATTACCTGATAATATATAACTGAACAAGAATTTCCTTATTTCACTTATATATTCTAAGGCTATATGAATCAGAAGTAAT
Source organism: Aquarana catesbeiana (assembly GCF_042186555.1). NCBI lineage: Eukaryota > Metazoa > Chordata > Amphibia > Anura > Ranidae > Aquarana > Aquarana catesbeiana. Next base: position 830,779,196 of record NC_133324.1, on the reverse strand, counting down.
AAGAAATATAACTGGAATGTAACATGATCCCACACAGTGTGTGACTATCAGAATGCAGTTACATTCAGTTATAAATACAGGTTTTTTATAGAGAACCATCTCTTAGTATAATAAATGAAGAGATATCAGGAATTAGGATGTCAGTCCATTGAATCTTCTTGGTCCATGGATGATGTGGCATAACGGCCTCTTTTGTGAGAATGATGATTCCCATTTTGTTCTGGAATTTTCTGGGTGCTGCCTGAAGGTGAAGATGATGCCATTCTTCTGCGTGTGGGATAGTTGCTGCTTGTGGGTTCTGTCAGATTTAATTTTAAAAGGGTTTGTTGTAGTTCATCTGCTGATCTGCTTCTGTAAATTGTACCTTGGTAGTTAAATCTGACTGAAAAGGGGAAGCCCCATTGATACATAATGTTGTGGCGTTGCAGTTCCATTAGTTGGGGTTTCATGGATCGTCTTTTAGTAATAGTAAGTTGAGATAGGTCAGCAAAAATTTGAGAATTGTGTCCTTGAAAATTAAGTTCCTTTTTTTCTCTTGCAGCAATTAGTATTTGTTCTTTCGTTCTGTAATAATGAAATTTTGTGATTATATCACGTGGGGGTCCATCTTTCTTTTTGGCTGTGAGGGCTCTGTGTACTCTGTCCAGTTCTAAACGTTCAATAGGGATATCTGGCTTTAGTTCTTGTAATAGAGCAGTAATAGTAGATTGCAGGTCTGTCACAGTTTCAGGTAATCCCCTTATGCGCAAGTTTGAACAACTGGCTCTATTTTCGTAATCTTCGAGCTTAGTTTGAAGTATTAAATTCTCTTCTTTTAATTGTTCCAATTCTGTTATATTTTCTTGGGTTGTAATTTCAATTTCATCCATTTTTATTTCTAAGGCTGCGGTGCGGTTTCCCAGCTCTCTTATTTCTTTGGTTAGGCTTTTTGTTATTTGGTCTGAGGTTTGTTTTAAAGCCTTATGAAGCATCTTTTCAAATTGTAATAATATTACTGGGGATGCTGAGGAGGCTTGTGGAGAAGTTTGTGAGAGGATTTGTTCTGTATCTGACTCAAATGGAGAGTCTTGCTGTGACATTTTCTGTCTGTGAGAGCGCCCTGATGCTGTATCTTGTGAGGTGACTGGAGCTGCTTCAGCTGCAGTGAGTGCCTGTGAGCTCTTTGTGAGGTGATTTTTATTTCTGCCACGGTTTCCTCCCAGTACCATATTTCCTGCCCAAACTTTCACAGTTTGTTCCCAGGGGCAAAAAGGTTCAAATGGAAACTTTTGAGCCTGCAGGCTCCGCTTTGTCCTTCTCTTCTCTCCTCAGCGGTGTGGAGCTCTAACAATGCATGTCTGCTCTGCTAGGCTCCGCCCATCTCCCCCTCTCATTCCCTTTTCTAACACAGCTGAGTGATCTGCGAGCGCCCAGCATGGAGCCTATGGCTCTAATCAGGTGCTTCAAAGACACCCCCCCGCCGCTGTAATTCAGGTGCCCGGAGCCCAAAAAGGGGCCGGGTGCCTGAATAGGGGGTGGCAGCGGTGGCCATAGATAGATTCATGAAATGCTTGAAATCAAATTAGAACAACATGGACTAGAAAATAAAGGAATAGAATAGATTTTTTTTCTATTCTATTCCTTTCTCTTTGGAAATTGGAAAACTATTCAAATTTGAAAACTTTTTGAATTGGAAAAGTATTCAAAAACTTTTCAAAAACGATTTGAATGTGATTTTTTTTTTTTTTTTTTTGGCATTTCTCTTTGTATTGCTTCCTTTGTGGGAAATCCCTGCTGTTCCCTCCAGTTCCTCTGTTTCTCTATTAAAAACTGATTACGCTAGGCATGAGAGCACAGCATGGTCAGCTCTCCAGCTGGGCTGGAACTAAGCCTGCTCTCCTCCAATGATCAGACCTGTCCTGGCACCCCCCCACACACAGCCATTCATTGGGAAGCTCAATGCACTGCTGTTTCTCCTCCCAGAGCTCTTTATGCAGCTGAAAACAGAGGTTATGTGGTTACTTATAAAAAAAGGGAAAAAATGTATTTATAACATGTTTTATATCTACACAAAAGTTTTGCCCTTCATTTCTATTTTAAACTGAATGGGGTTGTTTTACAAGGTGAGGGTTTACATATACTTGCATTGTGGTCTGTTAAAGCTGTACATCTTTTCTTCCTACAGCATTTAAAATCGGGCTTTAAATTGTGCCTGACAGCAGCAGTGAAAAGTCTCTGCCCATGGGTATGTTTGCCAATTTACAAAACACAGACTTAGATTACGTAGAAATTTGGGGGGGGGGGGAGTGCAAGTGTAATATCAGGTGCAACTATAAGTCTAGGTTCACATCTATGCAGCTGCAGTTGGTGCGTTTTTTAGGCACATTTTGCGGTGCGTTTTGTGCTTTTAAACCCGCATTTTGATGCATGTTTGCATGCAGTTTTCAAGCATTTTGCGTTTTCCAGGTTTTTTTTTCCCTTTAAAAATACTGTATATAGCTGGTTGCTAAGAAGCTGGCTGGGAAGCCGGCTGCTGCATCCTTAACAACCGAAGAGTCATCAGCTGTCAGTGGGGTGGTGATGTCACAAGGAGGTGGGGCCACCATGTGACATCACATGTGTAGCCCCGCCCTTTTCTTCTTATTAAGAACTTTCAGACGGAGGAGTGGGCAGTCAGCAGTTAGCCTTCCACGAGTGTGAAGATTTTTCTTTTTTTTCAGGTCCAGTGGTCCGGCGAGTGGCGTGATTGACAATGGAGTTACATTGGGGAACATTATTTTTGGATTTTTAATAAAGGAATTGTCAAAAACTGTGTTTGTGGTTTTCTTTTCTATGTGACACTTTTTTGGGTGAATGAGTAGGGGTACAATGTACCCCTACTCATTCACATTGAGGGGGACCAGGATCGCATACCCCCACAACCACAGCCTAGGGTTGTGGGGAAGAGGCCCTTGTCCCCATCAACATGGGGACAAGGTGTTTTCCCCAAAGCACCCCAATGTTGAGGGCATGCAGCCTGGAATTGTTCAGGAGAGGAGGGGCGCTTGCTTGTCCCCTCCCTTTCCTGACCTGCCAAGGTGCATGATCCCCCCTGACAGCTGTTTCCATGTTCTAGGTATTGTGGGAGACCAGATATAGTGAATGCAGGGTCCTGGGTTTAGTAACACTTGAACAACGCCCCAAAGACCTTTTCACCAAAGACCTCTATAACCAGCTTGTGGACCAAAGTAAACTTTATGCCCAACAATACATCGCTGCCAACCCAACTTCATAGCTTGCCAGGCCATTTGAGGGGAAATTTATCACAGTTTGCAAGTTGAAAACATTTTTGGGCCTAACCCTTAACATGGGCATTACAAAAAAGAATGAAGGAAAAAATATTAAACAATAATGCATTTTATGCATTCCAGCAACAATACCCTCTGTAGTCCTTGGGGTGACCCTGAACATGATCGGCTCCACAAAATTCCTCATAAATGACCTTTCCCAAAAATTTGCAGATGTGTATATGCCCTAACAAAACATCTGCGTAGACAAGTCCCTCATACATTTTACTGGCAGGCTTGCAATTAAGCAGTTTATCCCCAGCAAGTGTGTCAAACTGTATAAACTCTGTGAAAGGGCCACAGGCTATATATATCATTTTAGAATTAACGAGGGAAAAGACAGTCAACTGGAGCCCCTCAGATGCTCAGACTACATGGAGATCAGTGGCAAGATAGTTTGGGACTTGTTGTCACCCCTGTTCTGTATGGGGTACCTTTTGTACGTTAACCAATTTTTTGCAAGCGTGCCACTTTTTAGACATTTGTTCATTAAAGAAATTGGCTTCTGTGGCACCATGCGACCTTAGTGGCATGACACGACGGTCCAAATTAACACGGCATCTGGAGTCATTAAAAAATCTGTGTCTACGACTATGATCTTTAAATGGGAGGCGTAGACTTGAATGACCAAATGATGAAGCTGTATTTCATGTCCTGCAGAGTTAGACACTGGTACAAAAATAAAAATTTTAATTTTTTTAAAAATACTGTCACCAGCACAGTACAGTGTTACCATAGGGACACTGTACCACTCTTAGGAAGTTGATCAGGATTTTTTTTTACACTGTGAAAGCTTATTACAGTGATGACCACTGTAATAAGCAACCGTTAAATGAATGTGTAAAGGTTTCATTCATGAAACCTTGTGTACTACTGTGATGCTGTGATTGGTCACAGCTATCACACAGTACAGGGCCACTGTGATTGGCCCTGGTAACTAGTGATCGCTATGAACAATCACAGAGTTCACACAGTAGTAAACAATTACATCATTGTTTACTACTGTTCATGTGCTTGCTGTGATTGGTCACAGCGATCACATGATACCAGGGCAACTCATAGCAGCCGGTAACAATGATCAGTGTTTGGCTGCATCTGGTGGACACAGCGAGTGACTGATCCTGCCGCTGTGTGCCCTAGAGAACATGTGCGATGCGAGAGGACATACGGGTATGTCCACCAAAATCGATGCTGCTCCTGTTCAGGTGTTTATGTACTTTGGTTAGGCAGAAATTGGATTGGATTAATGAAATTAATTGGATTAATGAAATAGCGATTCTGATTTAGACTCTTATAGAGACTATGCTATGCAGCCACATGTTACCCTAAATAAGTTTTTTTTGAGTTATTCTGCAGAGTATGCAAGTTACCTGCCATTCTGGCCCTTTTTTGCATTATTGCTTCTAACAGTGAACCTGCTTGGTAAACTGCAAGTTACAGATGCTCCCAGTCTAAAGATATGACTCATTACCTGAACTGGCCATGTCTATCAGACAATGGAAATGAAAAGGGCATGACGGTGGTACTCGGCAATACTACTCCAGAGAGAAGCAGGCAACTTCTGCCCCTGCAAAAATGATCCCTTTTTTCTGCCAGGATTTCTACCGCAACAGTTTTTTAAGTACACAGGGCCAGGTCTGGACTTGGTTGATTGGGTCAACAGATTGCTGGGTCTAACACAATCAAACGGAATCACTCAGCAGGCGGAAATGGCCATTAACACCCTAAAAGGTGAAGCAAGAAGGTCAATCTTGCACCTCCCAGTTGCAGACCAGGATTCCCTTGACAAGATTGATAACCACGTAGAAGTGTTGTAGTAAAATTAGAGGCCCACTATATGGCAGAAAACAGAGAGCATGAGAACATATTCTGCAATAAGCCCTGAAGCTGTAAGATATTGCAGCAGAGCAACAGCATAGGGAAAGACGAGGAATAGGATGGCTCAGCTGGGGTGATGTAGACGAATGGCTGAAGGAACAATTTGTAGATGGAATACTGTCGACAAGGTCTGAGAAACATTGCAAAAGGAAGATAGATTTCAAATTCCGCAGAATGTTAGAAGCATCTATAGTTTGTCAGGATCAGAGTTCTTGAATGCACCTATGGCCACTGCAGGTGGAAAATCAATAGACCAGCCTGCAAACAAACAGATGGCTCCATGACAGTCAAATGTCCTGTTGTACATGGATGCTTTGACAGCCAAGAGATCAAGTATCTTTTCAATACTGGCTCGCTAGGCACTACCCTGTCATAACTGATGGTCTGGCACTACTTTACCAAGCAGAAGATGAGCATAGACATCTTTCTGGAACTCACTGAATTCCCCATAGAAGTAGCTGGGATCAAAGTGGATCTCATGTTGCTGATTCTGGCTTATGTCCTGACTTCACAATGCCACAATATACATAAGCGAGCCTATATTGCAGCAGGGGGGCCCTGTGCTACTCTATAAAATGGTAGTTTACGCCAGGCTTTGTGAGAAACAGGCCCATTAATGATGCATGTGTGTGCTACATTTATATTAGAGCCAGAGTTAGAGCTCAGATCCTCACCCTCCTGAGGGAGGTCAATGTGTCTGAAGAGATCTGTGTGAGATGCTGCCATGTATCAAGGTGTCCAGGTCAGGACAGAGGAACACTGAAGCCTGAAAGAAAGCCCATGAGGGACAAGAGAGAGTCCATGTGGGACAGAAAAGAAGCAGTTAGGGTGCTGTACAGAGATAGTCCAAGAGGCACACAAACAGCTAGGAAGCTGTAAGGAAGACGCAGAACTGAGGTGCAGCATCTGTGCATAAAAACATTGAGACGTGTTTCATTGTCAAGTGGACCAAACAAAGGTACTAAAGTTCAGGAGGGACTCTGAAAAGGTATTTGGAGCAGTAAAGCTGCCACAAGAGAGCCAGGAGACTGAATGTATGTTAGTGCAGGGATGGTGAGAACCCCTTGCGTGGGAAGACATACCTGTATGAATTTTGATGTTCGTGTAGCACTAACTCACGGTGGAGCTGCTGGTTTAAGTGGGTCCGTTACCTTCACCTTGCTTTCCTTGGTTTCACTGGCACCGGGTCTAGGGGTTCCGTTGAGTTTACTTCTGGACGACACACACACCAACACTGGAGTACGTTTTCAATGCTTTATTGAACAAAAAAACTTTAGGAAGTAGCAGGAAAGAGGCGGAAAAGGAAACTTTCAGGAGAAACTCAAATATCTTCTTATAGAATCTTAGCGACAAATGTTCTGGTAGAATTCAGATAATTAGGTGGAATGAGCTCCCCCTGTGGGACACACTCCTTGCTCGTCTGGATAGGCCTCTCTCACCGGTCTAGCAGCCAGTACGCAGCATGAATCAAAAGTCTCTGCCACAGACTCGTTTGGGGGGTAAATCCGTACGATCCTCTGCCACAGGATGTATCAGATTTTCTCTGCAGTGAAAGTCAGTCACAGTGCTTGAACCTTTAAGCCGAACCGGCAACACTATGCTGTATAGTTACTTCTTGTGGATACATCCTTCGACCGAGTCACCAGGCCCCTCTATAGACCAGCACGCTGCGTGATCTCTCCAAGACGGGTCCTCCCCTGGGATCTCCTCGGTCACCCAGCTTCGTCACACAGGACCATTCCTCGGCCGCAGTGGTAGGCCCCAGACAAGCCTTTGGACCCACCCCTGCGCTGCAGCATTGTGGGCTTCCCGATCAGAGGACCACGAGGTAGCTCCTTAACGCATACCTGTCGGCCAGGAGGGCCAGCAGGTGGCTGTAAAAAAAAAACCTAGAACATGGCGTCTGTCCCATAAATACCCTCTTCCCAGAATGCAACTCGGAGGACCACCTCCACCGAGCTTGCCTCCGAGACAGAGGAGCATCTATACACTTTGACATGTTGCCTTTCCAACACTGACCAGTGGTAACAGCGACACCCACCGGTCAGCACGGAAGCACACACAACGTCAGCCAAGCTGGAACAGAGGCAAACTTTTAACCTTCCTAATGCACAATTTACTAAATTTACCTAACCTGCGGTAGATTGTAAATCTACCAGCGCTACATTCGTTTAAATAAAAATGGTCAGGAAAGCCCTGAAAATTATAATCCCTGACGTGTCACAATATACATAATTACATGTAAATACTATATATATATATATATATATATATATACATACATATACAGCATCTCACAAAAGTGAGTACACCCCTCACATTTTTGTAAATATTTTATTATATCTTTTCATGTGACAACACTGAAGAAATGACACTTTGCTACAATGTAAAGTAGTGAGTGTACAGCTTGTATAACAGTGTAAATTTGCTGTCCCCTCAAAATAACTTAACACATAGCCATTAATGTCTAAACAAAAGCCATTGTTTAGCCATTAATGTCTAAATAAAAGTGAGTACACCCCTAAGTGAAAATGTCCAAATTGGGCCCAATTAGCCATTTTCCCTCCGCGATGTCATGTGACTCGTTAGTGTTGCAAAGTTTCAGGTGTGAATGGGGAGCAGGTGTGTTAAATTTGGTGTTATCGCTCTCACTCTCTCATACTGGTCACTGGATGTTCAACATGGCACCTCATGGCAAAGAACTCTCCGAGAATCTGAAAAAAAAGAATTGTTGCTCTACATAAAGATGGCCTAGGCTATAAGAAGATTGCCAAGACCCTGAAACTGAGCTGCAGCACGGTGGCCAAGACCATACAGCGGTTTAATAGGACAGGTTCCACTCAGAACATGCCTCGCCATGGTTGACCAAAGAAGTTGAGTGCACGTGCTCAGTGTCATATCCAGAGGTTGTCTTTGGGAAATAGACTTATGAGTGCTGCCAGCATTGCTGCAGAGGTTGAAGGGGTGGGGGGTCAGCCTGTCAGTGCTCAGACCATACGCCGCACACTGCATCAAATTGGTCTGCATGACTGTCATCCCAGAAGGAAGCCTCTTCTAAAGATGATGCACAAGAAAGCCCGCAAACAGCTTGCTGAAGATAACTGTACAAATAATAGGCTGCGCTGCTAATAAATAGACGTGATCACAATTAATACAACCACCTTAATATTGATTGAACGTGAACAGAAATATTTTGTGACAATTAAACGTGAGCAAAATAATCAAAAATATTCAATAACTGAAAAGCATAAATCACATGCATGATGGTGAATAAGGGTTCAGTGATCAAAACAATTGAGTCCATATAATCCAGAAGAAGAGAAAAAAAGAGAAAAAATATAAAATTAAAATCCCTGTGGGTGAACAAATTTGATGGATAGAGGGAAAAAAGGCACCCTTTCTTCAAGTGCTGTATACCGTGCAAAGGAAAAAAACTGTCTCTCTAGGGTGATTGGTGTTGTATGAGGTTCCTCCACCTTAAATAAGTTGGCCCCTTACCAGATCCAAAGATCTCCTGTCAAAGAGATCAAACACGCAAGTGGCTGTGTCCCCCAGCCACTGGGTCTCTGTCAGGATGTGTATCACCAGCCACTTCTCTGGGAAAATAGCCTAATGAGGACGTTTCCGCTCCCTTTCCCCTGGGTTCTATACTTCAGGGCCCAGGGTTGAGATCACAATACTTCTGACGAGATCCTGGTTAACGCTGAGTAGTGCAGATCTTGTGGAACAATGTTAAAGCACTGTGCTGGATTATCTTCTAAAGAGACTTTGGCTACTCTGCATTCTCTATACTCAATCATCGCCTAGGTGGTGAGGAAACTTTTTTTTCATGTTGAGGCTGTATAATATTAGGTAATATGAACTATACATCCAGGGTTTTTCTAGCGGACAAAGAAATATAACAACTCCAATTGGCCAATATGCAGTTTTCCATATGGCATCCACTCCTCCTTTCCTTAGAAGGGAGTCTACCTGTAGTATGGTCTGTAATTAAGTATATCTCACGCCATGCGGACTGCTGGATCCTTGAGAAATCTTCACTGCAGGGATGCCCTGTCTTCTTCCTTTACCCTGTCCTGATGAGGAAGAGCCCCCTATGCCCTCACTGGATTCACTGAATCTGGGAGAATGTAATGAGTCACAGGATTCTCTCCTCCATTCCCTGATCAGGAGGATCCAGCAGTCCGCATGGCGTGAGATATAGTTAATTACAGACCATACTACAGGTAGACTCCCTTCTAAGGAAAGGAGGAGTGGATGCCATATGGAAAACTGCATATTGGCCAATTGGAGTTGTTATACTTCTTTGTCCGCTAGAAAAACCCTGGATGTATAGTTCATATTACCTAATATTATACAGCCTCAACATGAAAAAAAAGTTTCCTCACCACCTAGGCGATGATTGAGTATAGAGAATGCAGAGTAGCCAAAGTCTCTTTAGAAGATAATCCAGCACAGTGCACTACTCAGCATTAACCAGGATCTCGTCAGAAGGATTGTGATCTCAACCCTGGGCCCTGAAGTATAGAACCCAGGGGAAAGGGGGCGGAAACGTCCTCATTAGGCTATTTTCCCGGAGAAGTGGCTGGTGATACACATCCTGACAGAGACCCAGTGGCTGGGGGACACAGCCACTTGCGTGTTTGATCTCTTTGACAGGAGATCTTTGGATCTGGTAAGGGGCCAACTTATTTAAGGTGGAGGAACCTCATACAACCCCAATCACCCTAGAGAGACAGTTTTTTTCCTTTGCACGGTATACAGCACTTGAAGAAAGGGTGCCTTTTTTCCCTCTATCCATCAAATTTGTTCACCCACAGGGATTTTAATTTTATATTTTTTCTCTTTTTTTCTCTTCTTCTGGATTATATGGACTCAATTGTTTTGATCACTGAACCCTTATTCACCATCATGCATGTGATTTATGCTTTTCAGTTATTGAATATTTTTGATTATTTTGCTCACGTTTAATTGTCACAAAATATTTCTGTTCACGTTCAATCAATATTAAGGTGGTTGTATTAATTGTGATCACGTCTATTTATTAGCAGCGCAGCCTATTATTTGTACAGTTAGTAAGGTGAGGGTTGTCTCGCATTTAAGGTTGCAGCAGCATTTTGTGGTTATTTTGTTTCATTTCTTTTTCTTTTGTGTTTTGTTCTTTCACGGGACTCATATGTAGAATATCTTTTATTTAAAGGGATAGCGCAGTATTTTTCTTTATGGTTTTACAGCTTGCTGAAGATAAGCAGACTAAGGGCATGAATTACTGGAACCATGTCCTGTGGTCTGATAAGACCAAGATAAACTTATTTGGTTCAGATGGTGTTAAGCGTGTGTGGCAGCAAACAGGTGAGGAGTACAAAGACAAGTCTGTCTTGCCTACAGTCAAGCATGGTGGTGGGAGTGTCATGTTCTGGGGCTGCATGAGTGCTGCCGGCACTGGGGAGCTACAGGTCATTGAGGGAACCATGAATGCCAATATGTACTGTGACATAGTGAAGCAGAGCATGATCCCCTGTCTTCAGAAACTGGGCCGCAGGGCAGTATTCCAACATGATAATGACCCCATACACACCTCCTAAATGACCACTGCCTTGCTAAAGAAGCTGAGGGTAAAGGTAATGGACTGGCCAAGCATGTCTCCAGACCTAAACCTTATTGAGCATCTGTGGGGCATCCACAAACAGAAGGTGGAGGAGTGCAAGGTCTCTAACATCCACCAGTTCTGTGATATCGTCATGGAGGAGTGGAAGAAGACTTCAGTGGCAACCTGTGAAGCTCCATGCCCAAGAGAGTTAAGGCAGTGCTGGAAAATAATGGTGGCCACATAAAATATTGACACTTTGGGCCCAATTTGGACATTTTCACTTAGGGGTCAAATTTACACTGTTTCACTTAGGGGATCAAATTTACACTGTTATACAAGCTGTACACTCACTACTTCACATTGTAGCAAAGTGTCATTTCTTCAGTGATGTAATATGAAAGTATAATAAATAATATAATAAAATATTTACAAAAATGTGAAGGGTGTACTCACTTTTCTTTATTGAATATGTAGTTTCCCAGGAACACCAACCAGAAGAAGAAGGACATGTACCATGCACAAACAAGAAAATGCTTTATATGTGCTCTCAGGAAACTATTCCACCACTCATAGGTTTAAAATCAAAGCACAATCAATTTGTATTTATTATAAGTACATATCCTTAAAAATATTTGAAAGCATAGAAAAGAACATACTAATTAAATAAACGCAATTGACTGAATAGACAATCAAGCGCAGTTGCTCTAGATCTGAGGGGAAGCTCTGAAATGAGGAGAAGCTCTGCTCATTTCTATTATCCAATCATGTGCAAGCAAAAATTCAGTGTATTTGTGCACTTTATTGAAGTGCACAAGTGGGTGCACTTGCCCGTGCACAGACTATTTACCTTTAGTAAATCAGCCCCAATGTTCAGGTAATTCAGGTTCAGTCATACATAACTTCATTAGCATAACAACAATATAAAATAACATAGCAGCATTAACCTCCAAAAGGCGAAATTCTGCATAGAATTATATTCATCCATAAAAAGAGCAAATCTGAACATATCATTGAGCCCAGGTTATAAAATATTTTTTTTAAAGCTCTATTGTTGCCATTAATAATTGACCAGTTGCTGCAGAAAGGATTAATCAGTTTGTCCCTGCTGCAGGCTGGTTTACTTACAGGCTTACTGCCCATTTTTCACACATACTGCAACATTGTGACTTTGCAGCAAATCACAAGCTACAGCTGTGAATCGATCTTTGTCAAAAAATTTTCAACACCCTTTGTGTCAAAAACTGTACAGACACTAGGAGGTTGATTTACTAAAGACAATAAATACAGTTTAGTAAGATGATTGCCACACAAATGTTAATTAGTAAATTAAATTTGGGTAACTTCATCCTTCATGAATATTTGTATAGGGAAAAATGGGGGGAGAGGAGAAAGGGTTCATAGGGACTACTCCAATTGAGTCCCACCTCGCCACCCCAAAGCTAATTGGACTATTCCAGTACCTCATACAATAATACAATTATAAGTAAAATTTTGATTTATTCAAAAAACATCAAGTTTAAAACATCTATATACACACAATATAGATTTCACACATAACAATTGTTTACAGTACAGAAATTGCAGTGATATTAAGAAGTGCCAACAAAGGTAGTTGGAGGCCGTTGATTAGAATACTTGAGAACGTAACCTCAACAGTTTCGCGGATTGACCGCTTCTTCAGGAGGCGTCTAAGTAAATTCTCTAAGGATCAAATAACTACAGTTATATATAGTAGATAACAATAAATGCATTGACAATAACATGAACATTGGAGTGATAATTCATTTCAGATAAGTATACACTCACCAACCACTGCCCAATCCGGGCTTGAACGGGCTTTCCCCCCCTTTTTACCCCTACATCAGTGGCTTCACTGGAAGGATAAAATGACCCTGCATTCAGTGCCACCTTAACAGAATCATGGGCCCCTGGGCAAAGTAGTGTGCGCTGGGGTCCCTACCAGGGAGATGGTGACCCGTGGCAGGCCTCTTCTGACAGCAGCAAATCACAAGAGATGTCCGTGCGATGCGATTTCAGCCATACAGATAGTATGGCTGAAATCGCATCGCATTCGGACTAAACTTGCACAGGACCCTTTTTTTGGTCCACACCAGAATCAGATCGCATGGGTGTTCACACCCATGCGATCCGATTCATGTCCAAACTGACATGACTAGGGCAGTCAGATAACTTACTACCCCAACAACACATGCATAATGCCTTACCATTACTATTTAATAATGACACGGACACCTTCTTGGATGTAAATGGTCTGTTTGGCCTTTATTAACAAAACCAATAGACTATAACCTTTATTTCAAATATTTAAAACATTTAAAATATTTAAATGATTCCAGCTCCAATCCCAATAATTGGTTGCTGGTCCCTGACGACCCCACTTTAACTTTTTTGAGTCTGTAATATCTTTTAGTTAACATCTGTCCCCAGGAGGACTCACTAACTGACCACAGACCCCCACAACTTATTACCCGTTAGTCCAGACTGAAACCAGACCAACCGGGAGGACTCCATACCTGGAATGGGTCCCAACGTTTTTCAATACCTCGTGTTTATATATATATATATACCTGTCGTCAAGGACCCAACCGCCACCGCGGCACCAGTGTGAAACCTTACACTTGTGCCCGCAGCCACACCAGCAACGCCCTATGGATGCCATCCTCCAACCCCAATGCCCAGAGGTCAATCCCGACAGGGTTAAGATAAACCCCATCCCCTCTCAAGTACCTCCAGGTGTCTACCTCTAACTCCCAATGCCGTACCACCACTCCACCATTACGGGCAATAAACCTACCCACTTCTTTATTAACCTTGATCCATCTTTTGTTCAATTTATCTATTGACCGGGCTCCCCTCCAAGACATGCGGGTCATGATATCGCACCACACTACAATCATGTCCTGGAAGGAAGTCCGTAACCTGAGAAAGTCCCACTGAATGTCCTTTATGACCTGTCTCATGGGTCGAATTCCCAAGTCATTGCCACCCACGTGAAGGACCAAAATGTCTGGAGGCTGGTCCAGCCTTGAGAAACGATGTACCTCGGGTACAACCTTATGCCACATCATGCCTGGCACCTCAATCCACCTGATCCTGCCTTCCTCTCTTGTCAACCTCAACTGTCTCCCATTTGGCCTTACATCAGCCCTTCTTGCCCCCTAAAAAATGTACGAATGTCCCAGTAATCCGATGAGTCATAGTGGGGAATCTGAAAAGACATAACAAAAAACATACCCAGCAACAGACCTAAGCAACAAGCAGGAAAGAAATACTCACAGGAAGAAGGAGAATCACAGCAAATGTGGACGAACATACAATTGATATCTAGTTGACTCCCATCTGCCAATCTTCTTTATTACTTCTGAAGGAAGTCACCCCCTGGGCGCCTCCGTGGCCACCCCTATACGAAAAGAATGCGCTGAATAATCCCCCGTGGCCAACCCACCCGTCTTTAAACACTTACGGAAAACTGCCGTAAACTGAAACCTGGACAGGCATGATCCATTCTGGTGGATGAACAACGCACCCTCCCCTTCTGGGCGAATAGCCAGAAACTGCCTCAAGGCTGCGACTGGACAAAACTGGGCGTAATGTCCCCTGAACAATTCTACTCGGTCCCCTCTTCCTTGTTGGTCAGTTTTTGAGCGTCTGATCTAAATTTGGACCGACAAATCCGAGCAATGTACATCCCCTAACCGCAAACCTCCCACCACCAGTTTGGAAGGCGAAACCAGCTCACTGAATGCTCCAAAACAGGCCAGCACAAAAGCCGCCCGGAAAAGTACCTGCTCAAAGTATGATGCACACACATCCCCCAAACATGATAAGATTGACCTCAACACCTCAAATGAAACTGGGCGTCTGGAATCCTTGTGGTAACTTCCTTTTTGATAGCCCCTTAACATCCTATGAACCATAAAAGATTTGGTGAAATCCCTGTACCCCTCCAACTGAAACAAAAAGGCTAAGGCCGCCATCTTTTTTCCCATCGTGATCCCTGAAATACCCTTTGAATAATTACTAAACATATGCCTGAATATCTTCCAGGTCCTCCGACCTGCCAACCTCCTCCATCAGAGCCAACCATTCCTGCCACACTTTGGAATACGCCTTACACGTTCCAGCGCTGAGGGACTGCCGTATCAATCCAGTGGCGACTCCAGTGAAATTTTCCATAATTCTGAAAGACATGGCTCGCCAAAACGGTCTGCCTCCGGTGCCAGCTTGCAAAATTCTTCCCACTGGAAACGAGACAAAGCATCCGCTAACTTGTTGTCAATCCCAGGGATATGAACTGCATAAACAAAAGCATTTATCCATAAACAACTGAGCACAAGATACCGTAACAATCTGACCACTGGGGGGGAAGAAGCCGAGATGGTGTTAATCGCCCCAACTACCCCCAAATTATCGCAATTGAACCGCACTTTTTTGTTTCGTAAAGCCTCTCCCCATAGCTCCACCGACAGAACAATGGGAAAAAGTTTCAGCAGAACCAAATTCCGAAGGAAACCTGCCTCCCTCCAAGTCTCAGGCCATGGCTCCGCGCTCCACTTTCCCTGACAATAAGCACCATATCCCACTGAACCCGCTGCGTCTATGAACAGGAACAAATCAGCATTGCTGACCGGTTGAGCACCCATTGAAGGATTCCAAAAAGGTATCCCAAATCCTCAAATCCTCCTGCAGCTCTCTGGTCAGTCGTATAAAATGATTGGGTACCCGCACTTCAGCCGTTACCGCCGACAGCCGTCGACAGAATATGCGACCCATGGGAATAATCCTACAAGCAAAATTCAATTTGCCCAATAACGATTGTAGTTCTTTCAAATGAATCTTACCCTTGCCATTCACCAGCCTCACCTCCCTTCTCAGGGCCCCCAATTTGTTCTCCGGCAACCTACATTCCATGGCCAGTGAATCAATGGTGATACCCAGAAAAACCAACTCTGAGGTTGGGCCCTCTGACTTGTCGGCCGCTAATGGGATCCCGAACCTCTCAGCCAAGTTCTGTACGGTCCCCAGCAACACACCGCAACAGCGGGATTCTGGTGGGCCTATGCACAGGAAGTCATCCAGATAATGGATGACTGAATTAACCCCTGCAACCTCCCTAACAGCCCATTCAAAAAATGAACTAAAAGCCTCGAACAAGGCACAAGAAATTGAACAGCCCATAGGAAGGCAACGATCTACAAAGTAAGACCCCTGCCAACAACACCCTAACAAGTGAACACTTTGGGGGTGAACCGGCAATAATCTGAACGCCGATTCTACATTGGTTTTTGCCATGAGGGAACCCTTGCATATGTATAGGTAACCGCACAAACTTGCGGGTCAATACCATCGTTCACTGAGCCGCCTTTGGGGTAAGACAGATGATGTATCATCCTGTATTGCTCCGGCTCCTTCTTCAGAACCACTCCCAATGAGCAAACTACCAACCCTGTTAATGGCGGGGCAGGAAATGGATCAGTCATCCGGCCCAGTGCCACCTCCTTGAACACGTAAGGAAGGAGCAATGGTGGAGGGATTATAGCGGTGCCAATGACAAAATAATACAGTTGATTATATAAAAAATAATCATTTTTATTACAAAAGTTATTAAAAACATTCAAAATGCAAAATATGAAAACACATATACAAAAACAAAGGAATGATATAGAGGAGCAGGTGGTCCTATGCCAATGTAGTAGTGACCAGAGTGAAAATGGTAGTCACTTCTACCCTACTGACATCCCGTGAGGGCTCCATTCTCCATAACTGTGCTCCTCAGCGATGATGTCATCATGCTGAGCACCTGTGTCAAGGAAGTGGAGTGGAGAGAGAGACTCAAGCTGCGAGTTAGCGTGAGCTCTCAGAAAAGCTGAGACACTTGCTGGATCCCAGCGGCCTGCCTGGCACCCAAAGCCACAGAGGAACCCTACTCCAGTGTGGGAGGGACCAAGAGCTTGGCAGTGATCCAGTTATATGTTAGCCAAGCTAGCCAAAAGGAAACTCCAGTGCAGGTCACTGAAACACATCTTTCCCATTTTTATTTTAATGCCTTATAGGGTATGCACTGTAATGGTGAAAACTATGACATTCTCTGTACTGAATTAGCAACTGAAGAATCTGGATAGCATCTATGGATGTCTTTGGCTGGTCAGTCTACTACTTTTGTTCTATATGGGCTTGAGCTGTGCACACATAAAAGCTGATTTATGAAGATCAGCTCATAAATAGCTGGATACATGTGAGTGAACCTGTTGACATCTATCCAAACAGTCTGTTTGCAACAGTGTTGCGCGATGAGTTTGTTTTTCTTTCTTTTCGTTTGAGATCAATCACTTATGGCAGGCAGTAGCAGCTACATAATTATGGGGAGTGAGAGAAGGATACTACTAGAGTGGAAGAGGACTTTGAAAGGCGGAGGTTTCTCTCCCTATCTATACCACCGATTGCTAGAACTGATCAATATATGTATATGTAGTTTTACCTAGTTTTTTTCACAATAGCAATCTGTGTACCAAGAAGATCTATTCATCAGCAGTGCACTTTGTATTTTTTTTTTCACCAGCCAGCTCATTCACGAGATTTACACACACACACACACACACACACACACACACACACACACACACACACACACACACACACATATATATATATATATATATATATACATACATATATACATATATATATACATACATATATACATATATATATACATACATATATACATATATTTTTTTTTATGGTATTTTACAACACATATGAAGGTATCGATTATTTTTTAGCATGTGGAGTTTTAGGCATGCCTATTTGCACTATATTTATACATTTAAGTTTGCACTGTGACAATTTTATATCACTTTGTTGGTTTTGAAAATAGCGCACTAATTATTTACTATTCATTCATGATTTTTAGTGTGGGAGCACTTATGTTGGTTGCAGCTAAAAGGATCATTCAATCTTTTTGGAAAGGATATTTTTGTTGAAAAGATAGTTCGCATAGGTTTAAACCATATCAGCGCTCAAGCAATTCACAATTTTAAACACGCTTATATGTTATCCCAAGCAACCTCCAGGACCTCTCCCTTCTTCTGGTATCCCATCAATAAGGTTCCAATAACGGATCTCCCATATGCACTCTTGGGTCAACAATGAGTATCTCACAAGCAATGGACCAGAAGACCTGAGAGTCAGGGGTTTGGTAAAGAATCCTGAATGGTGCTATGTTGAATTTAAAACAGCATCAAGAGTTCTCACAAGAAGACCTGTGAGCCCCTCTCCATCCTGCCCGTAGCCCGTCTCCTCTGCAGCACAAAGTACTCACTGTTCAGACATCCCTTACAGCTGGGAAAGAAAGCAGCTTCCCTTTCTTCCCCTCTCTGGTTATCTGACATGATAAAGGGCAGTCTGCCTTCACTCCCCAGTGGTGCCATGCTGAGACAGAGTTGTGCTCTCAGCGGGCTTCTGCTCTTTCCTTAAATAGCAGGCTGCTATTTAAGGAAGATGGGAGCGCAAACCTCTCTCCAGCAGCTATCGAGGCGCCTGCTCCTTCTGACAGAAGCGATACTACGGTCACTCCTTTCAGAAGAACGGAGCAGCTGAAGCTTCCAGCAGGCCCCTACACATATCAACACTCATAACTGCAGACCCCACCTGCTGAATAGGGATGGGCTTTATGTTCAGATCAAACATGAGTTTGACTCGAACATTGGCTGTTCGCCCATTCGCCGAATAGCAAACAATTTGGGGTGTTTGCGGCAAATTCGAAAGCCGCGGAACACCCTTTAAAAGTCTATGGGAGAAATCAAAAGTGCCAATTTTAAAGGTTAATATGCAAGTTATTGTCATAAAAAGTGTTTGGGGACCTGGATCCTGCCCCAGGGGACATGTATCAATGCAAAAAAAGTTTTAAAAACGGCCGTTTTTATGGGAGCAGTGATTTTAGTAATGCTTAAAGTGAAACAATAAAAGTGAAATATTCCTTTAAATTTTGTACCTGGGGGGTGTCTATAGTATGCCTGTAAAGTGGCGCATGTTTCCCATATTTAGAACAGTCCGAGAGCAAAATTACATTTCTAAAGGAAAAAAAGTAATTTAAAAGTACTCACGGCTATTAATGAATTGTCGGGTCTCTGCAATACACATAAAAGTCATTGAAAAAAATGGCATGGGATTCCCCCACAGTCCATTACCAGGCCCTTTGGGTCTGGTATGAATATTAAGGGGAACCCCGAACCAAAATTAAAAAAAAAAAAAATGTGTGGGGGTCCCTCCAAATTCCATACCAGGCCCTTCAAGTCTGGTATGGATATTAAGGGGAACCCCGCACCAAAATTAAAAAATAAAATGGCGTGAGGGTCCCCCTCAAAATCCATACCAGACCTGAAGGGTCTGGTATGGGTTTTAAGGGGAACCTTGTGCCACAATTTAAAAAAAAATGGCGTGGGGGTCCCCCTAAAAATCCATACCATACCACCATACTTATCTGAGCACGCAACCTGGCAGGCCGCATTACCAATTCACACAGGGGGCCGGGATCTGGGGGTCCCCTTGTTAAAGGGGGCTTTCAGATTCCGATAAGCCCCCCCCGCCCGCAGACCCCCACAACCACCGGGCAAGGGTTGTGGGGATAAGGCCCTTGTCCCCATCAACATGGGGACATCCTCCCCATGTTGAGGGCATGTGGCCTGGTACGGTTCAGGAGGGGGGGCGCTCTCTCGTCCCCCCCTCTTTTCCTGCGGCCTGCCAGGTTGCGTGCTCGGATAAGGGTCTGGTATGGATTTTTAGGGGGACCCCCACACCATTTTTTTTAAATTGTGGTGCGAGGTTCCCCTTAAAACCCATACCAGACCCTTTAGGTCTGGTATGGATATTGAGGGGGACCCCCATGCCATTTTATTTTTTAATTTTGGCGCGGGGTTCCCCTTAATATCCATACCAGACCTGAAGGGCCTGGTATGGAATTTGGGGGGACCCCCACGCATTTTTTTTTAAAATTTTGGTTCAGGGTTCCCCTTAATATTCGGGCCTAGTAATTACTGTGGGGGAATCCCATGCCATTTTTTTCAATGACTTTTATGTGTATTGCAGAGACCCGACAATTCATTAATAGCCGCAAGTACTTTTAAATGACTTTTTTCCTTTAGAAATGTTATTTTGCTCTCGGACTGTTCTAAACACGGGAAACATGCGCCACTTTACAGGCATACTATAGACAACCCCCAGGTACGAAATTTAAAGGAATATTTCACTTTTATTGTTTCACTTTAAGCATTATTAAAATCACTGCTTCCAAAATAACGGACCTTTTTAAAACTTTTTTTGCATTGATACATGTCCCCTGGGGCAGGATCCAGGTCCCCAAACACTTTTTTTGACAATAACTTGCATATAAGCCTTTAAAATTAGCACTTTTGATTATTCATGTTCGTGTTCCATAGACTTTAATGGTGTTCGCGTGTTCGAACACGTTTTTTACCTGTTCGCATGTTCTGCTGCAAACCAAACAGGGGGGTGTTCGGCTCATCCCTACTGCTGAACATGGACCTTCATGGTGGGCCAACAGGTAGTATTTTAATTAAAGCTGGAGTTATGAAAATAGTGAAAATTACTGAAATAGCATTATTGTGAAAAATAGCATTAAAATGTTAAAGCTTTTATGATATTTTAGTCATTGGATTTACATATACTTTAATTATTAGACCTGGTCCTCCTAATGTGAATATTCTAGTTCAAGACTTTAAAAATGCAGTTTGACTTTTCTCAGTAGCACTTGTACATTGAAAATGCGTTTTTGTAAGTCCTAATGGATGATCTCTTTTATAGAAATCACAGTTTTAACACCTGCCTCGTGGTTCTGGGAGTTTCAGTAGTAAAAATGAGAATAAAAAATATCACTTTATTCAGGACTAAGATGAGGCAGACTTTGCAGAACAAAGTAATGTTCTCTTCAATTGGTGGCTCTTCATCTCTGAGTGAGAATAAAATGAAAGCTATTGCCATTTAATGGCCGTCCAATGATCTTTGTGACATAATGGTGCAATTACTTTGCAGCTGGCACAGCATCTAATAATTAGCCTGTGCAGAATAATTCTTAGCAGTAGCAACTTTGCCGGAGGAGCCGAATATTTAATGTAAAAAAGTAAGTGATCTGTGCAAAAATGTACCACTTAAACCTGGGGAGCAAAAATTGTTAGTGCAATTACTACAAAATCGATCCTTTCTGTTGAAGAAGTGGTGTACTCAATAGAGCATTTCCATGTCAGAGTTACCAGAATGACCTAGGTTTTATTTTGTACATTACCTATGATATTTCAGCCAATCAACGCTTGCAAGGTGGCTATGACTTATATTTATTATATAATTTGTGAGTAAGACTGTTTATTATATAGGTGGAGAACTTTAATGAATAATGTTGGATTATTTCAGGGCAAGGAGTGAGGTTATTATAGCGCAACCAAACCCTCCTATTCTTTACAGCTAAAGATTGTGTCATCTTAGCCTCTATTTAAATTTGCATTCGCCATAGTGATTTGCATTAGGCATGAGGTTCGGGTTCCGGTTAAGTAATGAGTTTAGGGCAAAACCAACACACTTGCAGTTTATGGAAATGGTAAACCAATGCAGCTACCATTGCAACTAACTACCAATAATACATTTTCTGGGCTTTAAACTTTGGTCAGATATCTTAGATGTGCCAAACAGTGGGGTGTATGGATAAGCAAGCCCTCTCACTATCAGACTGGGTTCCCGGCAGCCATTTTCACAATGTGCTTAGTTGTTACAGGCAATAAATTGGAAGTGGGACAAATTTGTGTAGATCTTTTAGGGACTCATCGATAACATTGGTGTAAACCCTTACTGAATGTCGTTTAGGTAGCAAAATGTGTATCTTGGGGAATTTAGGGGTGGGGGAGAGAAGATTTTTTACAATGTAATGCTGCTGATATGTGTCCTGCAACTTTTTTTTTACAGGAACCTACGGTCATAACCGTCTGCATGTGTTTTTTCACAGGGCACATTTGCTATGTTTTTGTTTCAACCACTGATCTTTTTTGCAATCTGTCCTTGTCTGCATGCACTTCACATATAACCAGCTACATGTGTTTTTCCACATGGTATAGTTCTTGTGCAGAATGCATTGTAGTATTCCTGTAAAGTTGTACAATGTGGATCAGCACAGAAGTTATTTTTTCCATTGGGAGAGCATGTGATAAGGTGAGTTACTGTCAGGAGATTGTGGGAGACAGGTGCAAAGCATTGTCATACTATAACACAAAGTGCCCGAACAAACACCTTTATAATCAATATAACCTGCTGTTAAAGCTTATATGAGATTTTAGTGGTTGGGTTTAATTTAACTTTAACATGCTTGAGTTGTTTGAATTGCATTGTTGGGGGGCATTTTCTCAATTGCCCTGCCTGTTTACACAGATCTTTGCATCCAAATATACCTTTAACCATTTCCCATGGTAAAATGATAGTTGAGTGGGAGCACTGTTATCCTTGGTGGATGTCATATGATATCTTCCAGGTGTGCATCTTGTGCAATCCCTAAGGGCTGCACAGTGGCACAATCTGTTATCCACTGTGTCCTCCGGACACTGCAGAAGGCAGATTATTGTACTGAGCCGGCCCTGGTATCATATGATTGCTGTGATTAATCACAGCAATCACATGTCAATAGTGCACAATGGTTTTCATTCACAGCCATTAATTATGTACTACTGTGATCTCTGTGATTGGTCACAATGATCACATTGTTCCAATCACAGTGCCCTTGTAACATGTGATAGCTGTAGCCAATCACAGCTATCACAACTGTACACAATGGCACATGAATGAATGCCATTCATAAGAACAATTGCTTATAACAGTGATCAGCTCATCACTGTAATAAGCAATCATAGTGTAAGAAAAAATCCTCATTAAGGTGACACTGTACTGCTCTGGTCACAAAATTAAAAAAAAACTCTACAAAAGAAACAAACGTTTAAAGCATAACTCCAAGTATTAAATGTATTCTTGCATGCAGTGGGGCTCTGCCCGCACTGCATCGATTAACTGTTCATTTTGTGTAGAGGCACCAGGAAAAGCTGTACTTACCCTGTCCTTTGATCCTCCGGAAAACTGCCCTCTCCTCGCGTCCAGTGGTGCACTGCCCCTGCCATCCCCACATCCACAGCCGGTCTATGAGCGTGATAACGCCAGGAACAGTCCATTCACAAGACTGCTAGCATGCGAGGGGGCAGGTCTTGTGCTTGGAGGATCGGCAGACTAGGTAAGTATATCTTAGCGCCGGAATTCCCATGACAAATACGAGTACTTAACCCATGCAGTGCGTGCACAGCCCCCTTCTTTAAAAAAACTTGAAATTTTTTTATTTTTTTTTACAAACTGTCACAAGTCAGTGTCCCTGATCATCACCACACCAGTCATATTATGAAAAAGAAAAAAATGTTTATTCCTTCATTTTCCAAAAAATTGTGACAAAAAAAAAAAAACAACTTCAAAAAACTTGTCATACCTCTTACTAAATACCTTGGACTGTCTAATTTCCAAAAAGGGCTCATTGGGGGGGGGGGGGGGGGTATTTATACTGTCCTGGAATTTTAGGGCCTTAAGTCAATACATCAAGACTGATCAATTTTCAAATATACTGGTATATAATATAGTTTGTAGACTCTAGAACTTTCACGTAGACTAAATAATATACACTCATTTGGGTTATTTTTACTAAATCAATGTAGCAGAATTTATCTGGACTAAATGTATGAAGAGAGACTATTTATTTTCAAAATGTTATAACAGAAATTGAGAAAAATTTGTTTTTTGTTCAAAAATATCAGTATTTTTTAATTTACATAGCAAAAAAAAAAGTAAAAACCCAGTAGTGATTAAATACCACCAAAAGAAAGCCCTATCTGTCTTATAAAATGAAAATGTCATTTAGATACAGTGTTGCATGACTGAGTTAAGGCTAGTTTGCACCTGCTTCAAAACAAGGCTTCGGACAGGCTTTGTTAAAGCTCTCTGAATGCCAGTCAAAGCCCCTGTCCCTAAATAAAACGGTTAGCATACAGTCCTGTTTACACCTTGCATTTGCTTTGCTTTGCTTAAGCTTCGCTTCAAAAATTATACCCCATGTCGCTTTAGTGGTGCTTCAAAGCATCTTGAATGCCTCCATAGAGCTCGCTTGCAGCACGTGTGGCTTTTGAGAGGCTTTAGTTCAGCTTCAGCTTCGCGTTGTTTTGGAGAAATTGCAGGTATGAGATATCCACACACACAGAGCATCCGTCAAGCTTCAAAAAAGCATCACGGAAGCATCACCCACGCTTCACCGAAGCATCACCGAAGCTTCATCGAAGCACCACCGAAGCATCAAAAACACATCATAAAAGCATGTTGAAGCAGTAGCCGCTTTAATGCTTGTTAAAGCCAAAGCAAGCGAGCCTTTATTGTCATTCAAAATGTGATAGCTCTGAAAGCTGAAAATTAGCCTGGGTAGGGAGGAGGTGAAACTGTCTGGTATTGAATTGGTTAAAGCGTAACTCCACTGTTGAGAAAAAAAACATTCCTCCTTGGGTGATATATGTACATTGCAAGGATTTTAACAAACTTTGTTGCAGATTCCTACCTTTTGTTATTCTAAAAAATTCCCTGTGTGTTTCTCTCTGCCCATGTTGGAAAGTGAGTCTAATGGGAGTGGTTTCATAATTATCAATCAGCTGTGGCAGTTGCAGGGCACTAATGAGCTGCTGGGCCTACGTCCCTTTAGACGTATTCCTATTGGGAGTTCCTCACCAAAAATTTTTTTTTTTCCCAGGGGATGCCTGAAATCTGACTTGTGTCTTAAAGGGGTTGTAAAGGTAAAAATTTTTTCACCTTAATGCATTCTATGCATTAAGGTGAAAAAACTTTTGACAGTACCGCCGCCCCCAGCCCCCCCGTTTTACTTACCTGACGCCTCGAATCTTCGCTCCTCGTCCTCGTCAGCTTCATTGCAGCTCAGCCTGGTCGCTGATTGGCTGCAGTGGATGGATTGAAAGCAGCGCAGCCATTGGCTCGCGCTGCTGTCAATCACATCCGATGACGCGGCGCGCCGGGGGGCGGGGCCGAGTGATACAGCGAGCGGCTATAGCCGCCGGCTGTATCACGGGAGCGCGCCCGCAAGCACTCACCACCGTGCGAGGGAGCTCGCATGAAGGTGGTAAATGCTTGCGGGGAGGAGCTGAAACAGCCGCCGAGGGACCCCAGAAGACCAGGTTCGGGGCCACTCTGTGCAGAACGAGCTGCACAGTGAAGGTAAGTATAACATGTTTGTTATTTAAAAAAAAAAAAAAAAACATCTTTACAACCCCTTTAAGTGATAAGTGAGCCAATCACACAAGCAGGAAATGATGCTTCTGAGGGGCCTTCTGCACACATTTTGTGTACAGAACACCTCCAGGCAGCCATATTGCATTGCATTTTCAGAGAATTACAGCGGCTGCAGATTGAAAAGGAAAGGTAATTTAAAAAAAAATAACATTCAATTACAATATGGCTTGTGTCGCAATTGTATACGCTATATTATTTTTTCTTTTGTTGCAATTTTTTTTCCCCACGAAAGTGGAGTTCCCCCATAAGGACAAATATGTGTCTACAATAACTAATTTATAGTATTCTATTTAATTGTTAACACTTGGGCTACTGTTTCTATTAATTGGGGTCTTTTTTTATTTTATATTTTAAACTTGGCGTGATTAGTGGGCAACATGCAGTTGTTGCTGACAGTCCATTCAGGAGCTGCCTTTTTTGGCAGTACGTCACTGCATCCTTTAAAAACATATATAAACATTTTGCACCTAAAATACCACATGTTCTCATCTCAGGTTAATAAGGCCCCTTGCACGCTGGGGTATTATGGTCTATTATGGTTTCTAAGGGGGAACCTATGCTTCTTTTTCTTTTTGACGAACCACTGTGAATCAAGTCCAAGCCCAGTTGCTTATCACTTCACATATGATTACCCATGCTACTTCACATATGAATAGCTAGGACACTAGCCATTTGAGAGCTTGAAAGTCCTGAAAGCTGACATAAGCACACTTTCACTTTTCACTAGAAGTATGTTTCAAGTGTATCAGTTTTAAGAAGCAGTTAAATCAATGGCTTTAATGCTGCTTTCAATATGTTGTAGACATACATTTTTGGCTATGTTCCAATCTACCATTGTATCATTGCTCTTAAACAATTCAAACGTTGCCATCTATACCTGACAATGCTGCAGGTCACATTAGTAATGTGTTAAATTTAGAGAGGAAGTGATATGAACTCTTGTGCTTTTGCTTTTGATGTTTTCACTTAAAAAAAACTGAAAATTGTATCATACTTACCGTAATTTTCCTTTCCTGACACCAATCCATGGCAGAATACTAGTGATAGGCTCCGCCTTTCTCCCCTCCCTCAGGACCAATGAAATAGCATAAATTAAAGGCCAGTTAGGCCCCGCCCCATTCTTCGTAATTAGCTAGATACGGAAATGCACAAGGGTGGGTCCGAATGCTACCATGGATTGGCGTCAGGAAAGGAAAATTACGGTAAGTGTGACTCAATTTTCCGTTTTCCTGCCAAACCAAAATAATTATTATATATATTATATATATATATATATATATATATATATATATATATATATATATTTTTTTTTTTTTTCATATTTTTTTTTTTTTTTTTCAAATGGGACAGAAGACTGAACAGTCATTCCTCCGAAGCCCACTGATGACAAGGCACCCAGATCTATTCTGTAAAGGTTGAAAAGGTATGCTGGGAAAAGCATGCCACTTTCCTGTAGAATTAATCTATAGATGCTTTCAACTGGGCCGCCTATGAGGCCTCAACCCCTCTGGAAGAAGATGCATCCTGCCACTGAAGGAGGCTCACAACCCATTTCCCATCTGCACAACCAATCTTGCTAAAGTCCAGGAGGCAACCTCTCTTGCCTGATGAATTCCATCTGTAACAGTGAAAGACTTATCATATGAACTGAAAAGAGCAATTGTGGACAGAAACTTCTTTCAAGCTCTGGGAATGACCAATTTGTGTGGTTCTCTTTCTTGAACGTCTGGAAAGTTAGGCAATGGACAGATAATTGATAGATGGAGGGCTGTCGCTACCTCTGATATAAGCTGAACTACAGGATGCAGCTCTACTCCTGTAAAAAAAGCAATATGCTTTTCTGAAGCTCTAAGGGCTTGAAACACAAACCGACTTTTGTTTGACAATTTGCGCTAAATACTGGTTAGTAAACAGTTGAAATAAACCCCAACAGCATGAAAAGAT
This sequence comes from Aquarana catesbeiana, assembly GCF_042186555.1. NCBI lineage: Eukaryota > Metazoa > Chordata > Amphibia > Anura > Ranidae > Aquarana > Aquarana catesbeiana. The sequence goes on along the minus strand of NC_133324.1, from coordinate 830,752,082 downwards.
TTTAATTGTGAAAGATTCTCTCTTGCGGTTGACGAAACCTTCTGACTGTCTTCAAAATTTGCAAACTAAAGGACCTTTGGCCAAAATAAACCTTATTCTTGCTGACACCTGCAACCTCCAAAGAGTATATGATAAGGTTCATGTTCAATCTGACCTACAAGAAGACCAGAACAGCTGCCACCAGAGGTGCAGTAAGAATAATATCTTGCCATGCAAAATGGAAAAAAACACAAGTTTGTTCCAGATCTTGGCATAGAGGCTGTTAGTAGAGTGCCTTTCGCACCCCCCCAAAGTAGAGCTCACTCTTGGAGCAACTCTGGAGCAATCTAGGTTCTGCGGCTTCCCTTTCCAGCCATTATGCTTGCATCTCTGGTCTGTGCATGTGTGAAGGGGAATCGACTTCTGTATTCTGAAGTAGATAGACAGGAAGGAATTTCATTACAAGAGAAGTTGGCGAAAAACATATACTGTAGGCTTGATTGCAGTTTCACGGAGAAAACTCAGCTTCTGTTCTCTGCTTTGGGGAGCGGAAACCGAGTCAGACCTCTTCCTAAATTGGCATTTGCTTGAGAAGCAAAGAAGCCTGTCTGTGGTAGGCCACCTGTGGACAAGCCTCCCCCTCATGCTCTGGCAAGCTTGCATGATGGACAGTATGTCCGTGTATTCCAGTCCCCTAGGAGGTAAATTGCTTCCGGAATTTGCTGGTGATCTTCCTACCCAGACATTCTGGGTTCTACATCTCTCAATAGCATATTGCCGCAAGATCCTCCCTGGAGCTGAAAATACGCAATTGCTGTCCTGTTGCTCAACCGCAAGATGACTGGTCACCCTTGATTCTGTGTAGCAAGGTCAAGGTCAAAGTGATAAAAAAGGCTGCCTGACCTTCCAGCGCTTTCGAGACTACCTTTCTTAGCTAGCAATCTCCGCTTGCCTTGACCAACAGACCCTCACAGTGCGCCTTTCAGGCTGTCTTGCCGATATGATTCATCACATTGACCCAGTCAGATGGTTCGTGACATCCTCAAGGTCTTTCCATCACCGCAGACTGCTATACATACTGCGTGACACTGACCATAGCTGCGCCGGATCCTCTTTCCTCCGTTGTAGTTGAAACTAGCACCGGTGCCCATGCACCCAAGGAATCATCGGTATGAATGACAACATTATGGCCAGGAGGCTGAGACACCTAGAAGTCGTCCAGGAAGTACTAGATATCTGATCTCCAAATTCTCCTTATGACCGTCACCGTCCTTTTCTGATGGAAGCAAAACAGAGGAACCAGTAGAGCCCCCACAGGCACTTTAACAGTTGGAAAGCAAAAGTTGGCCTTTTTTTATTATTTATGTAGAAAGGAATGACGCCCAGGTAGTGGTGAATCTGGAAACCCTGTTCTCCAAGAGGAACTGACACGGCACTGAAACTTCTGTGCATATTCTTAGAGATATTCATAGGCTAAAAGGTAGGCTGATAAAGCAGAGATGTGACCAACCAATCACCAAATTTACTTACTTTGAATAAAAAAGAAAAGAAAAAAATTTGGGGATGTAAGGCTAAGAATCCTGACGATCTAGCGAAAGCCTTCAGCCATCTGCTGCAAACAAATGCTTCTCTCCAACCCCCCGCGACCTACAAACAGGGGTGGGTAGGAAACCTACAATCTCTTCTGTGAGATGGGACCAGGACAGCTCCCCTATGAGTCTGAAGTACCTGTAAGTTTTGTAACCACCATGGTTGCAGTGAATCTGGCAGCTCCGAAGGGGAGAAAAAGGTCCGGAGAAGGAACAGTGAGGAATCCACCGAAGTGACCATGAGTGCCTATCCTCCAAGGATCTGCACAATCCACTGTCCAGTAACCCATGATGCATGCCCACTGGGACTTACTGTAAAAGTCTGGGCATGCGCCCATTTAAAGGGTTTTGTGGGTACATGCGATACACCTAAAGATTTTCATTTATGGACCTTATGAAAGGTTGCCCCTAGAGGAGCGGAACCTAGTGGAAGAAACACATTTCTCCCTTTGTTTATTATTATTTATTTTTAGTTATATATTTTTTTTTTACTTTCCTGCTTTCTGTTATGGGAGAAGAATGGACCCTGCTCCTGTCACTTCTGACATGGCTGTCTCTGGTTTCATATCAAACAGAGATCTTGCACTATAAAGTGACTATTCCAATTTTGTTTCTAGGAAGCCAAACACAGCCCCGGGTCTCAACCATAGGGTACCCCTAGCCGTAACTGAGTATAGCATTGCCTTGGCCAGGCACCAGGTTGAGACTTCTGCAGTGAAATTTGCCGATACATCTTGGCCAGGTCCTGAAGATATCAGCACTAAGGATTTCCTCCCCAACCATAGCCTGGGAGCAGAAACCCAAAGTACCCATCACCAAGGTAAGGGCCTCTGTTGAGTGGCAGGCCCTTCCCAGCCACCACCCTATTGGACAACAGCCGGTCCCACTGTAGGCATGGATTTCAGCGATGCTATATCCGCCTTGAATTAAACCAGTTTGCTAATGGAAAAGTGATTGCTCATTGAAAGGGTAAATATGACTTTGTCTTTTAATCCATGTAATGGTCTGCATGACTGCCTGAATACACAGTTCTCCAAAGAAAAACACCAAGTAGCTCCAGATCTTCCTCTGGTGCAAGGGAGCTAAAATCATTCGCAGGCTGCGCCCCCTCCTCAGGAGCACTGAGAGGATGAGTGATCCATGACGCAGGTTGTTCTGCTAGTGGCTAGACCCGCAACAAGTGGGCTGGCTAGCTAGAGTAATTACACTGAGTTTTGTGCCACCTTATAAGTAATAAGGACATACGGTATTACCTGTCAGCTGCAAACTTCAACCAGGCCGACTTCACTCACCAGGCTCCTGGGCATAGGCACTGTGCCACAGGTCCTGCAGGACTCTTGTTGGTGTGCTGGGTCTGGGAAAGAAGAGCTAAGACGTTCTCCTTGGAACCTCTCTCCTGAGTGGGAGTGGCATCCAAGCTATGCTTCTCTGAAGAACATCCGCCTTTCTATGGCCTCTGGCTCTGGCCTTTAAGAGCATGGGCGCGCGGAGCTGAAGCAAATCAAAGCAATCCGCATGAGAGGGCACTCTTTTTCTGAAAACTTACTGACACAGTGGTCCCCACCTAAGTGTTGAGGGTCTTTTGTATGGGTGGTGACTGATACTTGAACCGTGGAGAAATAGGACGACCAGCTGAGAGAAGGACAGCCGCAGAAAGACTGAGAAGAGGAAATATAGATAAGGCAACAGCGACTTCGCCTCTCCCTCTATTAATGTAGATCTAAATATATACATACACATATATACATCTACACACTCTCTCCTTTCCTCCTTTTTTTTTTTTTTTAAAAACAATATGCACGCATATATAAATACATGCACGTACCACTCCATATAACACCCCCCACATACATACATACATACCAACCAACATAATAACACACACATATATACACAAACATATACATGAACATATATACATACTGCAGAGGGTCAGCCTGGGGCAGGGTTAAGAAGAGGTTAATTGAAGAGGACAGGTATTTCCCCTTCAGACCTGCTTATTGTCAGCTGGGCTGAAAGTCTCAGAGAGGAGCTGTTTGAGTAGGAATGAGAAAGACAGCAGCATGCTGTGTGAAAATGTCCATTGCTGGATGGTGTGCTGGGTGAGCTTAACCACATAAAGACTGTAGCTCTGAATGGAGCCCTGAACTATTACCTATAAGCCTGTGTGCTGCTGAAATGTGAGCTGTACCTGTGTGCACAACCGTGTGACAAGACAAGTCTGTCTTATCTTATGTTTATTTTGCCATTTTGCTGAATAAAGCCACTTTTGTTTTAATGGGCTGTCTCTTAGCCAGCTGTCCACCCCTCTGATCCCCTACAATACACATATATACATATCCATATACATATATATACACACATACCCACCTGCCCCAAACCTATACATACACAACCTACAAACATAAGCTATACATACAGCCGGCCTAGGACAGCAAAGGACAGAGAACCTGTCTAGGGGGAGTAATGTACCCAGACCAGTGCCACTGCAGGAGGAAAAGAACAGGAGGTGCAGAAAATGAGAAAATGACAGGAGACAAACAAAGGCAAAGGTAAGAAGGATGCATAGCTGGCCTCCCCAAACCCAACAAGCGTTGCAGACACCAACCTTGAAAGCAGAATTTATTCCTAAAGAGGAAAAACTGCTCAGCTCCATCGAAACCCACAGAAGGAGCTCCCAAGCTACTCTGGCGCTTTTAGCAGCCTGATACATGGACTTCGTACAGGGAGAGGCTTAACCCAGCCGGCAGCTGCCTGGAGGCAGAGGGGGGAACATAGTACTGCTTACTCTTCACTGGTGCGAGGAGGTATGAGGACAAAAAGATGAATGGGGCGAGGCCTAACTGGCCTTTAATTTATGCTATTTCATTGGTCCTGAGGGAGGGGAGAAAGGCGGAGCCTATCACTAGTATGCTGCCATGGTGGCGTCAGGAAAATGATTTTATAAAAGGTGGTGGTAACTTTTTAATAAAATTTGCTTTATTTCATTTTGTTTTTAAAGTGGTTCTAAAGGTTTTTTACCTTCATGCATATGTCTTCCCGGGGACTCTCCCTCCGTATTGGGAGAGACAGCAGTGGGAGCTGAGCCACGGGTCTGTGTGTGAATGGTTACACAGAGCCAGTGGTGAAGCTAGACATTCTGTCACCCAGGGCAATATATATATAAATATATATAAAAAAATATATATAAATCCCCCCCCCCAATTCTGATAAAGACTCTATTCCCTATTTTAATAAAATCACAACTCCTAATCCCCCCCCCATTTCACATTCTGATAAACCCCCTACTATTCCCCTTTCTAATAGCCCTAGTCCATTCCCCAGTCAGAATCTGATAAGTCCAGTAATGACAGGGATTGCTTGGGATTTAGACAGCAAACAGGAACATTCAGAACTCATATCACTTTCCTAGATACTGCAAAGCGAGTCAGATGATGACCACCAGCTGATGGACAACCCTTCACCCCCCCCCCCCCCCCCGATCATGAAACTGATTCACAGGTTCACAAAGAGAGCCTCTCGGGATCTCCTTGGGCATTTATTCTCACCTTGCCTTGGGGTCCAGATCCTTTCAAGAATGACATGGATGGACAGACAGTGTGAGTGTCACTGACGCACTGTGTAAGCCCCGGGTACTGCTGCTGCCGCTTCCTGCCTGGCAAGTTCATTTTAGCAGCAGGGCAGCTAATTTGCACGTGCGCTCCCCCCAGCCAGCAGTCAGAAGGCCAGGTCGGATCCTGGCTCCCCCTGCCCTGCGATCAGCGGCAGTGCGGTACAGGCTTTGGGGCTCACTTGGCTGTCACATCGAGGATCGAGCAGCCGCCCGCCCGATTCGGCAGCTCTTTTCAGGTGGAGGCAGCAGCGCTCAGCAAGTCTGTCACAGACAAGTCAGTCAGAGCAGACTCCAGTCCAAAAAGTAAAAAAAAACAGAGGCCGCACCAGCCTTACACATTACCGTCACAACACTTTAATATAGTAAGGATAAAAATGCATACTCACAAACGAGCACTGTCAAGGCTTTCCCCTCTTCAGTCTATCATGAATGCTGCTTCCAGATTTATACACCTTACCAACTGCTCAGTGTCTGACAACCCTCTTCTCCAATCTCTTCACTGGCTCCCAATCACCCAGCGAATTTAATTCAAAATAATAACCACGACTTACAAAGCCATTCACAACTATTCCCCCGAGCTACATCACCAATCTTGTCTCAAAATGTCACCCAAATCGCCCTCTCCTCTCTTCTCAAGACCTCCTACTCTCAAGCTCTCTCGTCTCCTCCTCCCATGCTCATCTCCAGGATTTCTCCAGAGCCTCTCCCATCCTCTAGAACTCGTTACCTCCACCTGTCCGGCTATCTCCTACTCTTGCTACCTTCAGGGGATCCCTGAAAACTCTTCTCTTCAGGAAAGCCTATCCAACTAATTTTTTACCACTTCCATCAGCTCATTCCCCACAGTTACAACCTTTTGTACCATCTACCCCACCCTATTAGATTGTAGGCTCTTCTGAGCAGGGCCCCCTTAATCCTCTTGTATTTTATTGTATTATAACTGTATTGTCTCCCTTTTATATTGTAAAGCGCTGCATAAACTGTTGGAGCTATATAAATCCTGTATAATAATAATAATAATAATGATAAAAGCATATAGTGTAAAGTCCATCAATTGCAATTTGGACTTTACACTATATGCTTGACTCAATACTCTTTTGTGAGTATGCATTTTTATCCTTAATATATTGAAGTGTTGTGTAGGTAATGGTGCGCCCTCTGTTCTTTTTTCCTTTTTAGAGTTTCTTCTGGGTTCCCCATGACCTGTTATGAATGGCATCACAGCTGACGTGGTGGTTTGATTAGTGAAGGCTGTTTCATTCCACTCTTTCCGATCTACCGCATGGCTATCTCTCAAGCGCATGAGTTTTTGGTTTTTCTTTATATTGACACGCTCCAGCCCAGCCCGATACAACCAGCTGGCAGCCACGGCCATATAGCCATGTGTGTCCCCTGCTAGTGTAAGCTGGCTGACAGCTGGCCACCTGCCAAGTGCCGACAAACATCTGATCTCTCAATTTGGCTCCCAGGGCGGACGGCGCCCCTCTGAAGTTGAGGCCCGGTGCACATTGCCATACTTTCGGCCCTGTGCAGAACAGCAGCTTCATAGCAAGCCTGCTTGGGTACACAAAAAATTTGCAAACACTTCCAGCGTTCAGGTGCTCTCTGTGGTGGAACGCAGAAAGGCAACGGCAGCACCAAAACCTAAGTTGATGCAGCCCTCCTCAGACAGGGTATTTTGAAGTAACACTGAAAAGACAAACAAACAAGAAGGTGCAGGCACCTAGTGCATTACTGATAAACATTTTCTCATTAAAAAAAGGGGGATAAAAATGGAAATGCAACTAAATATAGATAATAGAACACACGTATGCTATAGAGATCAAGGGGTGTATTACTGATTAGTTTCGGGGGTGCACCTCCTTCCTCAGAGCTAGACTGCTAAAGCAGGTAAGTTTTGGGGGGGGGGGGGGGTCGGGAGGGGAGATGCACACAGAACTTTTGAAAGGCTGGCCTCAGATATATAAGGAGAAGAGAACCTATATTAGAATGTTATTAGTCTAGATTTAAGTTTATTCTGACTCTTATATCATGAAAAGTCAGGGATTTTAGTGTATAGGACCCCACTTCATTACGCTTTACTACTGTTGAACAAAGTGTGTACTGTAAAATCAGAGGGATCCTGAAGAGTAATTTGTAAATGCTGGCTAAGCACCTGAAGTTTAACCTATACAGTAATGCAAACAAGCATGCATGCATATCAAACCATGTGCATACGAAGTGTAGTAGAAATCAAATATTAAACACGTCTTCTAAAGATACAATATCAGTCAAACAGACCCCACTACAGAGTCTCATTTTCCTTTACTACACTCCTTCTGTAGGCGTTTCAACACTATTCCTCCTCCTGGTTCCAATTCAGGTGTTCAAAGTGTAACCTTATACTCACTCCACTTTAATCAGTACATAGCATGAGATAAAAAGAGAGAGGACCATAGTGCTCTCTATTTTTGAACTTTTATTCTCTTTAAAAACAGGGAATATACACACTTACATTTACAGTACACCCCTCACATTTTTGTAAATATTTTATTATATCTTTTCATGTGACAACACTGAATAAATGACACTTTGCTACAATGTAAAGTAGTGAGTGTACAGCTTGTATAACAGTGTAAATTTGCTGTCCCCCCAAAATAACTCAACACACAGCCATTAATGTCTAAACTGCTTGCAACAAAAGTGAGTATACCCCTAAGTGAAAATGTCCAAATTGGGCCCAATTAGCCATTTTCCCTCCCCGGTGTCATATGACTTGTTAGTGTTACAAGGTCTCAGGTGTGAATGGGGAGCAGGTGTGGTAAATTTAGTGTTATCTCTCTCACTCTCTCATACTGGTCACTGGAAGTTCAACTCTCTGAGGATCTGAAAAAAAGAATTGTTGATCTATGTAAAGATGGCCTAAGCTATAAGAAGATTACCATGACCCTGAAACTGAGCTGAAGCACGGTGGCCAAGACCATACAGCCGTTTAACAGGACAGGTTCCACTCAGAACAGGCCTCACGTGGTTGACCAAAGAAGTTGAGTGCACGTGCTCAGCGTCATATCCAGAGGTTGTCTTTGGGAAATAGACATATAAGTGCTGCCAGCATTGCTGCAGAGGTTGAAGGGGTGGGGGGGTCAGCCTGTCAATGCTCAGACCATACGCCGCACACTGCATCAAATTGGTCTGCAAGGCTGTCGTCCCAGAAGGAAGCCTATTTCTAAAGATGATGCACAAGAAAGCCCCCAAACAGTTTTCTGAAGACAAGCAGACTAAGGACATGAATTACTGGAACCATGTCCTATTGTCTGAAGAGACCAGGTTAAACATATTTGGTTCAGATGGTGTCAAGCGTGTGTGGCAGGAACCAGGAGAGAAGTACAAAGACAAGTGTGTCTTTTCTGAAAATATAAAAATGGTATCAATACATATTTTCAAAACATTATTAGGCGTATCCAAGACGCCTGTTAAGAAACACTTACCTATTCAGATGTTGATCCTAAAACTGGGGAAAGAACAACTCCAAACTAGGCACTCCACCACCAACAGCATTGGCCCTCCATCGCATTTAGGGGCACAAGATTGAAACACTCAATAAGGACATCAAATACCTAGGGCTCCACAAATATTTATAATACAAACCCCCACATTCTAGGGAGAAAAAGGGGGAAGGACCTGAAACAAAAAAATAAAATAAAATAAATGGCTTGTAAAATGTATATACATATATATATATATATATATATATATATATGTATATATATAAAAATTCATATCCGACTTGTTGCCATGGTAGTTGCGCCGCGGCTTCCCCTTGGGCGAGGTGTTCGTTCCCTGAGCCATCTGGTTGGCGTACGTTGCCTTGGCTACGTCGTTGCCATAGTGACAGCACCAGCTTCCCCTCGGGTGAGGTGTTTGCTTCCCGAGCCACCAAGCCAGCGTATGTTCGTACGCCAGCCCATCCTTCTGCTCTCCAGCTGTCCACCCCATCATTGACGCAGCGGCCAGGTCTGCGTGACGTCATGTCTTGGTGCCCTTTTTGATTACTGGGGACATATAAGGAGGACGCCGGGATCCCTCGGGATGTCAGCTCCACTGTGTGTATTGAGGATTTTTGGTTCAATCACAAGGTGATCACTTTCTTTGGGGGGGACCGCTCACCTTGCTCTATATTGGTCGATGGCAACGGGTTTATTCTAGCTCGAGCACATCCATATTTTGGCTCCTTGTAATTGTTTTTTTTTTTTTTTTAATATATACATTTAACAAACCATTTATTTTATTTTATTTTTTTGTTTCAGGTCCTTCCCTCTTTTTCTCCCTAGAATGTGGGGGTTTGCATTATAAATATTTATGGAGCCCTAGGTATTTGATGTCCTTGTTGAGTGTTTCACTCTTGGGCCCCTAAATGCGATGGAGGGCCAATGCTGTTGGTGGTGGAGTGCCTAGTTGTTCTCTCCCTAGTTTTAGGATCAACATCTGAATACGTAAGTGTTTCTTAACAGGCGTCTTGGATACGTCTAATAATGTTTTAAAACTATGTATTGGTACCATTCTTGTATTTTCAGAAAGTTGCTATATGTCCCTGATGAAGAATTTTTATGTACTTTCTCGAAATGCATCGGACTTTGCAACTACATATCACCTAGAGCTATGTCATTTATGTCATTTATCTTTTTGTTGAACTTAGTTGTATTTTGCTACTTTCTGATACCATCATATGTCACTATATGTATTTTTACGTATCAACTCTAATTAATTTGTTTGGATCCACATGATTATTGTTTTTAGATATTTTTGTATTAATAAAATATATTTTTTATAAAAAATTACCTGTTTACATTGCCTTTAAAATTCCAAAATCTTGAGGTGTTATTTTGTTTGGTATACCAAGGGATGTTGGCAATTACATGCCAGCCCACATGAGTCTAATTTATCTATATCTCCTAAACATGCACCGTTTAGGAGATATTTACTGTACATGCAGCCACTGACATCACTGGCGCATGCGCTCTGAAGGAACAGCCATCTGTGCCATTCCTTCAGAGCCCTGTGCCATGAACGTCATCATGGCTCCAGCCAATCACAGAGCCGGAGTCCGCAAACCTGGAAGCAAGATGGGTGAAGATGGAAGCCTCTGCAGCGCTGACTTCTAGGCACGGGAGGGCTTTGTTTTAAGGTAAGTTTAACAGAATGTGCTATGCATACTAGCACATTATGCCTTTACCTTGCAGGTTTCCAAAAAAAAGCCAGCAGTTTACAACCGCTTTAAGTAGTTGTTGGGTTCTGCATACCTCTCAATTTTTGAACTTCAGAATGAGGGACACTTGAGGGAGGAGGCGACCTGTGGCTAGCTGCGCCGTGGCAAAACTGGGTGTGGCCAAACTATTCACAGTGGGAGGGGCTTAAGGGGTGTGGTTAAAGAAAACCCAGGCTTTCTGGTTTAAAATATGCTTTGATTGCTCTGCCACAAGCAAGAGTCACATGGACACATACAAACCCCAGCACAATCATTAAAAAAAGATTAAAAAACTTCCATTACAAATGGTTTTGCAAAAAACTATGGAAGTGTGCATTACAGAAACGGTGGAAGGATTCAGGAGTGCATTACGCACAGAGTGCTGGGTTCAGGAATATGCCATGTAAACAGTGCAGAGTTCAGAAATGCGTTATGTACAGAGTGCAGGGTTCAGGAATGCATTACGTACAGAGTACAGGGTTCAGAAGTCCGATATGCACAGGGAGCAGGTTTCTGAAGTGTTTTACGTACATAGTGCTGGGCTCAGGTGAGCACTAGGTACAGACTGCAGGGTTCTGGAGTGCCTTATGCACAGAAAGAAGGGTCCTGGAGTGTGTTACACACAGAGTACAGGTTCAGGAGAGTGCTAGATACAGAGTGCAGGGTTCTGGAGTGCATCATGCATAGGATGCAGGGTTCAGGAGAGCGCTAGGTACAGAGTGAAGGGTTCTGTAGTGTATTATGCACAAGAAGTAGGGTTCTGGAGTGCATTATGCAAAAGGAGCAGGGTTCTGGAGTGTGAAAGTGGAAACTCCTGCGCTGTCGGGGGGGGGGGGGGGGGGCTACGCTAAAAGGACACTGCTGCAACACCTAAGTACTGATCCAAAGCAGGACAAATGAGACAAAAGTGGGGGAAGATGGTAGTTGATGTGACGATATGCATTAGGATTGGAGCACGGGACTCAGCCACAGACAAACAACAGGAGACGAGCTCGGCGCTCGTAGTTACTACACACTGCAGCATTGTTTTAAATGTAAGTTGATTGGACTTGTTTTATTAAATAAATATACCTTTTATATGGGATCACGCTATGTGCGTCTCTTTCCCCCTCACACTGTACATCACTACTCTACCTGACGAACACTGAGGAGAGAGGCACGGGGACATATTCCAGGTTCCAGGCACGGGGACAGATTCCAGATTGGTGACACCCCTGGAAGCATACGAGCTCGGCGCTCGTGGATTGATGCCCACACTCACTTCATGAAAGTGAGTGCAACCTCCCCCCGTGTGTGTCTTGCCAACCCCCCCCCCCACTGTGGTCGTCGCAGAGTTATTTTACATGCTGTATACTTTTTATTTTTTATAATTCGCTTGGCATGTTTATCATTGTCACTACCTTGTCACTACCTTATACACGAAACGTTTACACCTGTGGAGTCATTTGCAACACAGGCTGTACACCTTACAGCTGTAAGGTAAGCGGCTTGCAAACACGGAGGTGTCTTCACTGAAGATCCCCCTTCCCTTCACGATTGGAATTGTTTTGTGTTTCTCATCACGAGTTTTTGTTTTTGGACTGGATGATAGAACTATTATTCATGTTTGTCCTAGGGATTTGTCACTTGTAGTCCACCAGGATTTGGCAAGTTTTTGCTAATGGGGCACTAGCCCACATGTATTTTTCTTGCATTATATATTTTTTTGCATTGTGTCATTATTTATCCTATTTGTGTCAGTATATGCATTTTTGCTTTGCTATATTCAAGCAGTCACTGTTTCACAATTACCTTTATATATTAGGCTTTGTCTGCCCGCAACATTATAGTCATGTTGATCAGCTACGTTGCACTGCACTGCATCCTCACCATGTTCTTTTAGCATGTAGGATCCATTCATGCATTGGCCCGTTTCTTTTTTAGTTCACTTTGCCACTTTAGTCATCTTTGTAGCTCCCCCCTTCATCACAGCGCAACTACCATCTTCCCCCACTAGGGTTCTGGAGTGTGCTACGTACAAACTTCAGGGTTCCAGAGTACATTATGCACAGGGTGCAGGGTTCTGCGGTGCGTTACTCACAGAGGGCAGGGTGCAAGAGGGCGCTAAGCATGGAGTGCAGGGTTCAGGAGTGTATTACATACAGAGTGCAGGGTTCTGGAGTCCGTTATGCACAGGGAGCAGAGTTCTGGAGTGTGTTACGTACATAATACAGGGCTCAGGAGAGCACTAGGTACACACTGCAGGGCACTGGAGTGCCTTATGCACAGGGAGCAGGGTTCTGGAGTGTGTTACGCACAGAGGGCAGGGTTCAGGAGAGCACTAGGTACAGAGTGCAGGATTCTGGAGTGCGTTATGCACAAGAAGGTGGGTTTTGGAGTGTGCTACATACAAAGTGCAGAGTTCTGTAGTATGCTTTTCACAGGGTGCAGGGTTCTCGAGTGCATTACGTACAGTGTGCAGGGTTCTGGAGTGCGTTACGTACAGAGTGCAATGATCTTGAATATGTTATGCACAGAGTGCAGGATTCTGGAGTGCATTACGCACAGAATGCAGGGTGCAGGAGAGTGCTAGGCACAGAGTGCAGGGTTTTAAAGTATGTTACATACAGAGTGCAGGGTTCTGGAGTTTGTTGCGTACAGAGTGCAGGGTCCTGGAGTATGTTCAAGAGAGCGCTAGGTACAGCGTCCATTCAGCCATCCACATCTCACTGTTACACCCCTGCTCATCTATAACCTCTGCACCCCCTCCCAACACAACCCTCTCTCCTCTGCCCTCAATTCCCCCTTCCCCAAAGCTCCACCAACTTCCACATGGATACATTTCCAAAAGCACCTTTCTGTAGCTGGCTCTTCTATCCACCGTAAGCACAACTTCCTTTTCAGTGCACTATGTGCACACTCATTTTTGGCTCCTGAACTCAAACTCCCAAACTAGGTAGGAGATAAGGATGTGTGTGAATACCACTTTAGGTCAGTCTCCCATCTTCACCACCACTAACACACAGGCCAGGTGCTGGCCTTGTCCATCACGGATTTCAATGAGCAAAAAATAATTCTGGTTGGCCGCACGTCCAGTAAAATCACCTTTATTTCAGTAAGTCCATAAAAACATGTCCAAAAACAGAGGGGGACAGCATAACCAGCTAAGTGCTTCCTTAGCGCTTAGTCATATTGTTGCTCATAGGAGATAAGGATCGTGGTGCAGCTCAATATGGGACTATTGGGAGGTATGAGTTCTGGATTACTGTGGGGAATCCCTTATATCCTCTACTTCTGTCCATTTGTACCAAATATGTTAACATTTTGAGGTGAGTTTGTACATTAGGAGAGCATGGTTACTTTTCCAAGGGGAGAGCATAGTTTTGTTTAATGGTGTATTGCAAAATGCCTTTTTTGATATAAAAGTAGTAATCTAATGGTCAGTGTTTTGTACCTCTAACCGTCTCAGTATACAACATGTTGGTTTGCAAATATTTGTTGTACCAAATTTTTCCCAGGCACATCAAGTGTATTATACACCACAGAGGTTACACAGGCCTGAATTCCCTTGATGCAATAGATGCCTTTATGCACAGGGAAGATACCATTATATGTTCTGAGAATGTCCCAGTATCGACTCTTCTGGTCAGCCTTTCTCTGGGGTGATGAGAAAAATATTCAACTCCTTTACTGTATTGCAAAATGTTGTTTGTGGTAGAAAGATGAAAATGACAGGGTGATAAACAGTTTTCCAGACACCTAAAGTTAGGGTAGGGGCTCTAATGCTATTCAGACAATAACTGTAGGCACACAGCTAAAGCCACACTGGAGTGATTTAAAACCAATAACCTGAATTTCTTAGAATAATCCAATCAAGTGCCAGACCTCAATCTAACTGAGAAACTGTGTCAAGTCTTAAAGCGTTTGTTAACATAAAAAAAAAAGGATCCTGTTCCCGTAAAGCATGATATACTGCACAGTGCTTGTCCTGTGTAATTTGGCCCCCTGTAACACATAAAAAACCTGATCCTTCCTGGCTATACCCCCCCTTCTCCTCCTCTCTCCCCTCCCTCCCTGCCTGTCGGCTCCTGTGTCAGGGCCCGCCTCCCCTCTCCTGCTGCAGAAATAACCTTTCATAGTTTATATAATCCTCCTTGTCTCCTAAGGATATGTCCCCCTGTGTGTTTTCTTAAAATAAGCCGTTCTTTAGTCTAAGAGCACCGATCGGCACTCACATGATCCACTGGCTCTCTCCTTCTCTCCTCATCCCCTCCAGACTGACGTCAGTGGGGGAATCTCGGCCCAGCCCGCTGAATCTGTCAGACAGAGAAGGAGCCGACGGGTCACGTGAGTGGCGCTCGGCGCTCTGAGATAAGGTAAAGAACAGCTTATTTTAATAAAACACACACACACAGGGGGACATATCCTTAGTAGACAAGGAGGATTGTATAAACTCTGAAATATGGGTTAACAACCACTTTAAGCCTAGTACACATGGGCCGAGGGTCAGGTGGCATCGTTCAGTTAAAAAAAAACACAGCCGGGGGCGTGTCCTGACCATGGAGGAGTGAGGTTGTGTCTTGCCTCAGCTCCGCTCCACCGCCGCACTAATCAGCAAAAAACGGGGGGTAAATCGCCGCTCCAGACTCCCCACATGTCACAGCGGCTCAGGCAACCCACACAGCCGGGAAGGACCGATAGATCAAGGCAGGGACAGCTGGATTTCTACTTCTCAGGGACCCGAGGACAAGGCCGCGAGCCATCCAAGATGGCGCCGCCCGGGAAGGCCCAGAAAGCAAACAAATCCTCCCAGCCAGCTACAACCACTACACGGGCACTGAAGGGAACAAACTCCCCAGCATCTCCGGTTCCATCACCAGGGTCGGTGAGTGATTCTGCCCCCTGTGCTTCCCCAGCTTCTCTAGGAGGCCGCTCTGAGATCTCTGACTATCTCAGTGATGAAGACATTCGGCGCCATATTATGTCCCTGCCTACCAAAGAGGACTTGGAGCGCTTCACAAACAGAGTGGAGAAAGCCTTCACTGAGGACATAGCCCAATTGAAAACTGACACCACTCACCTGGGTAACAGGGTGGAATCTATAGAAGAAAAACTGGAGGAGGCTCTCCTCACTATTGCGCTGCTGCAATCACAATGCCAAATACAAAGCCAACAGATTGAAAGCTTGCTTTGCCAATTGGATGACGCTGAAAATCGCAGCAGGAGAGCCAACATAAGGATCAGAGGTCTGCCTGAAGCCACAGCATCAAGAGATATTATCCCCACACTGACAGACATCTTCAGGGATATACTGGGCCTACCTGCAACTACGCCTATAGAAATTGATAGGGCACATAGAGCCCTAAGACCTCCATCTCAAGATGCGGACAATCCTAGGGACATTATTTGCAAACTCCACAAGTACAATCTAAAAGACCGCATTATGCAAAAAATGCGTGGTAAACCATTCTATGACTTTGATGGCGCGCACTTATTTTTTTATCAAGATATCTCCAGGCGTACCCTCATGCAACGCAGAGCTCTGCGTCCACTCCTGAATGTCGTTCAAGAGGCGGGTCTGCCGTACCGCTGGGGCTTCCCTTTCTTCTTACAAGTGACAAAAAATGGACGCCAAGTCACACTGCGCAATAAGGATGACCTCCCAAACTTCCTTTCCACTCTTGACCTAGATTCAGTGGACTTCCCAGATTGGAGAAACACATTTAATGCTCCCGGGACTCAATTATCATCTCAATGGTCAACAGTCTCCCGCAAGAACCGCAGAAGAGACAGACAGCACCAGAATCAAGATCCGGAAGCAGGACACTCCACCACAAGGGACTAACACCGCAGTCCTCATGTGATGCCTTGATAACTATGGATGACTTACACAATTCATATGCAGCCCTTGTATGATACCCTGAGGACTATGGGTGAACTATCAATTACCACAAAGATCCACATTCACATTCCGAGACATTCTCCCCCTCCTCCCAATTTGATATGCAAAGCGAGCTACTCACATGCAAGCTTTCAGATTATCCACGATCACGAGCTACAATCAACAAAAGAGAGACACTAGCTGGCAAAGCTCAGGACTCAGATGACCCCAAGCGAAATCCACCCTACCGATATTATGGTCTCACCCATCTTACTTAGGCCCCATATACTGAAAGGCTGAATCTGTTCCCCTAGAATGATCCCCCCTGTTCAAAACCACAACTTAATGATGCGGTGGACGGAGACGGCACCCCATGTCTCCCCCCATGTTTAGGTTCACGTTTCCCCACGTAGGCCACCCCTTGTTGGGTATTGTCCCTAGTTGGGACATTAGTCTAAGGTCTGAGGCCTCCCCTGTTATTAGGGCAGACTTCACACCTCACATGCAGAAACTCTGCTCATTAACACTGTTACTCATAAGTTGTACTGTTTTGTATGTTTTAACAATAATCTCTTTGTGCTTTCTTTTCCTCCACTTTTCTGGCTTCTTCCACCCCCCCCACCCCACCCCCCTTTTCACAGGAGCGATACATCGCTGGGGGCTCCGCGTCGGACGGGCTCGACCGCGCGACATACGTCCAGCCATCTGACCCATCATGTCTGCATTAAAGGTAATATCTTATAATATAAGAGGCATATGCTCCCCTGGGAAAAGAAGCAAATTATGGTGGGAACTCAAAAAACTGAAGGCACAAATAGTTTTCTTACAAGAAACCCATTTTACCCAACTCTCATTACCTAGACTTCCAACCCATTTATATAACCAGTGGTTCCACAGCACTTCCCCAACATCCAAATCTAAAGGAACTTCAATAGCGATCCACAAAACATGCCCTTTTCAACTTTTAAACAGCAAAATAGACCCACTAGGTCGGTACGTTTTCCTGAAAGGCACCATAGCAGAACGCAAATACACATTCGCCTCGATATATGCCCCCAACTCAAATCAAATTTCCTTCATAGACAGGGCCCTTGAACTCTTGACAGAGTTTAAAGAGGGATTTGTTGTCCTTGGAGGGGACTTCAACGTCAGCCCAGACCCTTCTAATGACACCTCTAACTCTAGTCACACCCACTCTTACGCCTTTCTAAAACATTTCCGTAAATCCTTTCAGTCACACATGCTTGTTGATAGCTGGAGGACCCTACACCCTGCAGAGAGGGACTTCAGCTATTATTCGGCAATACATAATGTATATACTCGTATAGATCAAATATATGTTGATCGGCGGGCGCTGGAGCTCCTACAGTCAGCATTCATCGGGAACATCACCATATCGGATCATGCACCGGTAGGTGTGACCCTCAAAATACCGTCTGGCTCTCGTGGGGCATGGACGTGGAGATTAAATGAAAACTTGCTGGATGATGCGGCTGTGAGGGCTGGAGTGTCGGAAGCCATCACAAATTATTTTAGGGAGAATACCACTAAGGATGTTAGAGAAAGCATAGTATGGGAAGGCCATAAGGCTGTAATAAGAGGAGAATTAATATCTCTAGGGGCTAAGCTCAAAAAGATGCTCCAGGCTGACTTCACAAGAGTACTGACTGCCCTTCAAGAAGCAGAACTAAAACATAAACAAAATGAGAGCCCTGGGGCATTACAGAGGTTAACTGACCTACGAAACTTGCTGTCACGTCTACTAGATAGACAGACTCGTAAACAAGCCAGACGCCTTTCACACAAATATTATGAACATGGAAATAAGTGTGGGCACATGCTCGCTAGAGCTCTTCGCAAGAAACAAGCTCAGACTTATATCCACAAACTACGCTCCTCAAATGGAGATGTTTCGGTCCAGTCCTCTGGAATTGCTGCAGGGTTCCAAGAATATTATACTCAACTTTATAACTTGACCACTGATCACCCTTTAGACACCCAGACAAATAGGATTACGGCCATACAAGACTACCTGGCTTCAGCCGGTGTCCCATCCTTAAACGAAGAGCAATGCACTGACCTAGAACTACCAATATCACCAGAGGAGATAGAGTTAACAGTGAAATCCCTGCCCAAAGGGAAAAGCCCAGGACCAGACGGATTCACGGGGACATATTATAAAACATTCCTTCATCTTTTAAGCCCCCACATGTGCAGATATTTCAATACCATTGCAGAAGGGAATCCTATCCCCACTGAGGCGCTTCTAGCACATATAACAGTACTACCCAAGGAGGGCAAAGACCCGATGCTACCCCAAAGCTACCGACCCATATCCCTTCTTAATGTTGACATTAAGATTATGGCGAAGGTATTAGCAAACAGACTTGGAAACCTTATACCTAAAATAGTCCACCCAGATCAAACAGGGTTCATTAAAGGGAGAGAGGCAAGAGACAACTCAATCAGAGCCATCCAACTTATACACTGGGCACGTACCCACCCAAACCTAAAACCTTACGTAATTCTCTCTACTGACGCCGAGAAGGCTTTCGACCGGGTAGATTGGACGTTTCTTAAAATGGTATTAGAGACACTAGGACTTAAAACACGCATGTTATCCTCGATTCTAGCTCTTTATTCCACTCCTTGTGCACAAGTAAAAGTGAACGGAGTCCTATCCTCCCAATTCCCGATTCGAAATGGCACGAGACAGGGGTGCCCACTTTCCCCTCTTCTTTTCGCTCTAGTTCTTGAACAGTTATTGTGCACTGTCAGAGCGAACATAAACATAAAGGGCTTAAAGATTGGAACGACTGAACACAAACTGTCTGCCTATGCAGATGATGTTCTATTTCATTTATCGGAACCCCTGATCTCACTGCCAAACTTGATGAAGGAACTAAACAAATTTGGATCATTATCAAACTTTAAAATTAATTTCTCTAAATCAGAAATTTTGCCTGTTCACTTGCCTCCCTCCCTGATGAGTAACTTACAAAACGCTTTCCCCTTTGCTTGGGCCAAATCCTCAATTAGATATCTAGGAATACAACTGACAGACAGATATGATACCCTGTACATCATAAATTTCCCCCCACTTCTTAATATAATTAAAAAAGATCTTTCACAGTGGACTAAGACCGCTTTCACATGGATAGGACGTGTCAATATAATTAAAATGAATATTCTACCCCGTATCCTTTTTTACATGCAAATGATCCCCATACCCCTACCGAACAAGTTTTTCTCCCAGATTAATAGTCTATTATCGGGTTTCGTATGGAACTCCCAGAAATCCAGAATAGCCTTGAGAGTGCTGAAACGATCCAAACTGGCGGGAGGGCTGGGCATTCCTGACATATTGAAATACCATAGAGCTATAGTCCTTCAAAGAATCCTCAGTTGGCGCTTCCACACCCAGTCCAAGCTATGGGTCTCCTTGGAAAAGTGGCTAGCGGGCAGGAACCTGGCTTATGCGCCATGGCTACCTAGAGAGTACAGGGGACTGTCGGAAGATACTTCCCCCCTAACTCTCCACGCTCTCTCCACTTGGGACAAACTAAACTCAACACTAAATTTGTCTCCTCCTATGTCACCACTAGCTCCATTAGGGGGATTTCTCTGGTTCCCACCAGGAGAACAAATGGCCTTCTTTGGTCCTTGGTTGGATGATGGAACTGCCAGCTGTGGGAAATTAATGCATAACGGCAAATTAATGGACTTTGAATCCTTACAAAAGAGACACGGGGGCTCCAGAATGAACTTCTGGAAGTACAGACAGCTCCACCACTTCTTTGAGATAAATGGGAATTCAATTAGAGACCTCCCCACTCTCACAAACTTCGAAAAAATTTTCATAGAAGAAGACCCAATTCCCCACATGGTCTCGGAAATGTACCGTCTATTAAGTAATGCTACTGACAATCTTAGGCCAACCTATATAAGGGCTTGGGAAAAGGACTTAAAGATGGACCTCCCCCCAACTCAATTGACACACCTATACCATCTAACCCACTCGAGCTCTATAGAATCCAAATCTCAAGAAACTAATTATAAAATTCTATCACGATGGTACCGGGTACCGGCTGATTTAGCTCGCATCTACCCCTTGGCATCAGACCTATGCTGGAGAGAATGTGGACAAAAGGGTACACTCCTCCACATCTGGTGGGAATGCCCATTGATCCAATCATATTGGAGTGAAATTAAAAATCTAATAAAAGAGATTTTAGATCTTGACATCCCTATGTCGCCAACACACTTCCTCCTGCATATTCCACAAATGCCAATCAGTAGATACAGAAAATGCATATTGCCACATCTCCTAAACGCAGCCAGATGCCTCGTCCCGATATATTGGAAACAAACCAAGACCCCATCAAAAACAGACTGGATAAAGAAAGTAAATGACATTAGAGAAGCTGAACACTGGGTAGCGACCTGTAAGGGAAAAGTAGAAAAATTTGAAATTATATGGACCCCCTGGAAAGAATATATGACCGAACCTGATCACGAAAACTCCAGCTTAGACATAGCCCTGCTAGAGCTGGCAGAACCTTCCCTAAGAGCTCGCCTTAATGTCAACAATACCTCATAAAGAATGAGACCCACATCAAACATTGAAAGGACCTGCCGTGGTCGGGGCCCGTTCGGCGCGGATCTCTGTGATTTCTTCAGAACACAAGGTATGCTCCTCACCTACCTTTCCCACTCCCCCCACCTACCTACCCCCCTCCCTCACTCCAATTCTTTATCTATCCTTTCTTTTCCTCTTTCACCTCTCTTCTGTCACTAACTATGATTTATAGAGTATGCAATATTTCTATACCCATGGACTGGATAATGACTATGTAATACACTGCAACAGCGAGAAACAAAACAATAGTGGCCAACCACAGGGGTGTGGGCCCGGCTCCTCTAAACCCTGTTAGGACGGGGGGGTCACGTCTCACACTCCGGAAAATAGGTGTTGGGGGGGTGCCTCCGCCGAGGTGGCAGTCTGGGGGAGGTTGTTGGAGGCAGAAGGCCCCCCTCTCCTCGGGCGGTCGTCGGGGGGGGTGCCCCATATACCCACCTGAACACCTTGCACCCTGGGTGGGGGAAGACCGTCACTGGACGGGACTTGCTCCCCGGGGATGTAAGGACAATAAGATGTCTAAAAGCCACAAAACTTGTAATCTAATCTTACTTGAGATAGGGCTGGTTGCAAAAGCATGTGTCACTATAACCCTTCTTTGGGCTACAATATGTATGCTTACTCTATGTAATGTTTTTTGTTGTTTTGTGTTTTTTCTTTCTTTTTTTTGTTTCTTTTCTCCACTGAAAAGTTCTCAAAATAAAGATTATACAAAAAAAAAAAACACAGCCAACATTCAGCCTGTGTGTATGGCAGCTGGTCCGACAGAAGCCGACCATTCACCTGGCATCTGTTGAATAAGCATACTGGCAAGCCAGCTGCCGACTAGCTCACGATCAGCTCTCTCAGCCGATGGCTGAGAACATTGAGCAGAGTGATCTGGCAGGGGGGCCATCCCCATGTCAGAACACAATAGAACAGCCGGGGATATTGATGTAATAACATCGTATGTTAGTACAGTGGCTCTGACCGGAGCTGTCAGTTTTTTTCGTTCAACCCAAAAGAACTAGCGGTGTTTACCAGGCTTTAAAGTGGTTCTAAAGGCAGGACATTTTTTATCTTAATGCATTTCCTACATTAAGGTACAAAATGTCTCTGTGTTTGTATTATCCCCTCATCCCTCCCCTGTCTACCCCCCTGAGCCCAATCTCAATCCAGCACTGTGTCCCTCTGCAGCAGCTCTTTCCTCTCTCTCTCTGCTAACAGAGGGAGAAGCGTGAGCCATTAGTTCCTGCTGTTATCAATCAAATTCTGTGAGGGGGCGGGGCTGAGCCGCACTGTGTGTGTGTCAAAGGACACACACAGCCCAGCTCAGGATCGAGCCCTAGGGCAAGCAGATTGCTATGGGGGCACACAAAGAAGAGGAAGAGCCAAGAGCACCAACAGGAGACCCTAGAAGAGGAGGATCAGGGCTGCTTTGTGCATAACCATTGTGGTAAATATGACATGTTTGTTATTTTAGAAAAAAAAACTTTTACAACCCCTTTAAAAACTGTTGTTCCTAACAAACCCATTCAACATGAGAAGTACAGAATTTTGCTTAGAAGATTGGGTAAAAAATGCAGCATCCAAATATGTAAAACTGATTTAGCTTATATAAAAATAGTTTAATGACATACAGTATATGTATAGATATATTTATCAGTCAAATATTAGAATGTGATATGTTTACATTGATAAATACATTTTGTTATTTTGTAACATACTACATACTGTAACTGAATAGCAATTGCCTGGGGTTTAGTGTTAAAGAAAGCACCTTGAATGCAGGGAAAACTGCCTTTTTATCAATAAATGTATGTTCTGTCCAGTATCATATTTCAAATCAATGAATGCAACATGACAAGGAAGCATTTCCTTACAAATAGGCATGTTAGTAGTTCTGACAGATTCATGAGCATAATGAAGACACATTTAAAGGCCTTGATTTAGTGAAGCACAGTTAAAGCAGAACTAAAGTCCCACATTCAAAAACTGCAAGCAGGTAGGCTCTTTATTGTAGAAGACACATGCAACGACACACACATCTATCTCTCTACTCCTCACCTTACCCCTTCAATCTCCTCAAGTATTACTAACTTACTAACTGACGTATCAGTATGGATGTCACACCAATTCCTCAAACTCAACCTTTCTAAAACTGAGCTCATAATTTTTCCTCCAGCCCATGCCCCCTCCCCTGATTTCTCCATCAAGATCAATAATACAACCATCAGTCCCTCCCCTCATGCCAAGGTGCTAGACTGGACTCTGACCTTTCAGACCCAAAAACAATCACTGTCCAAATCTTGCAAACTTCACCTCTGAAACATCTCCAAAATATGTCCCCTTTCTAACCATTGACACCACTAAGCAGCTTGTCCACTCCCTTGTTATCACTCGCCTTGACTATTGAAACTCCCTCCTCATTGGCCTACCTCTCCACAAGCTATCCCCTCTTCAGTCAATCATGAATGCTGCTGCCAGTCTCATCCACTTTACCAACCATTCAGTGTCCACCACTCCTCTCTGCCAACCTCTGCACTGGTTTTCCATTGCCCAATGAATAAAATTCAAAACACTAACAATAACATACAAAGCTATTTACAATTCTGCCCTAAGCTACATCACCAAACTTATCTCCAAATATCACCCAAACCATCCTCTCTGCTCCTCCCAAGACCTTCTTCTCTCTAGCTCCTTTGTCTCCTGCCATGCTCGTCTCCATGACTTCTCCAGAGCTTCTTCCATCCTCTGGAACTCAACACCCCAATCTGTCTGGTTATCTCCTACTCTGTCCACTTTTAGCCCTGAAAACTCATCTCTTCAGGGAGGCCTATTCTGCCTCCAGCTAACAACCAAATCTTCTACTTCCCTCATTAGTTCATCCCTCACAGTTACTACCTTTTGTTTCACCAGTCCCTCCCTCTTAGATTGTAAGCTCTCAGGAGCAGGGCTCTTCTAACCCTCTTGTATTGAATTGTACTGTTGGTGTATTGTCTGCGCAAACTATTGGTGCAATATAAATCCAGTATAATAATAATAATTATAATGTCTCTTTTTTAATAAAAGAAACCTTTCTGCATACTCACAGTCTGCTTTAAAATATATAACCTGAACTGTGCAAGTGCATCGCAGTTTACATTCCAGCACAGCGTGTGCCTGGATGACTTTACTTCAGGAGAAACATCTGACACCTGCAGCCTGGCACCTGGAAGAAGCTAGGGAGAAGATGCCAGTGTCAGCCAGGGTTGTCGGACTGTTGAAGGATAGGTAAGTATTGCAGAGTTTAGTTCCACTTTAAAGTGGTAGTGAATTTACAATTTTGAAAAATTCTAACAGACAAGGTTTTTACAACAGAAGAGATCTTAGAGGTCCCCCCCCCGCCTGTCAGCAGTAATGTGATCGGAGCGCTCGCATGCGCAGTTCTCTGTGCGCTGCGGCAATGTGGCTCCCGTGCACATGCACAGGAGTGAAATCACCGCGGCCTCACCATTCAAGCAGCTGAAGATATGGAACCCAAAAAGAAGACCTGGTGAAGATGGAAATGTGGGTGACCGAGTGAGCCGTGACAGCGCTGCGCTGGAGGGCTCTGTTTGAAGGTAAGTCTGCCATAATGTACTAGTATGCGGTGCATACTAGTACATTAAGACTTTAACCTGCAGGTGGCCTTTTTTTTTTTCTGGTGATTTTGCTACCACAGGAGAAGGGTCCGTCCATAAAGTAATACACACAGTTTTGCTGCAAAATTTTATTCTTCCCTATTACATCACAAAGTTATGACCACCTCAAGATATTATCATGATATGATAACACAGGCACACTTGTTATGTATAGGACTCTGCCCTCAATTTAGGCCTTATGCATTAGTATGGAATAAACAAAATCTGTGAAATACAGGTTTATCAGATGTTTGCTTATCCATTATCTCACCTGCACAAGTGCACAATCATAATCTATGTCATTTTCTAGCTGATCTTACACATTTATTGCATAAGATGCTGTCCAATTTGCTGTGTGTATTGACTAAACAAACAGGTCAGCACAGTGGCATAGCGGTTAGCCCTTCCACCCAGCAGCATTAGAGTTGCTGGTTCGCATCCCAACCACAACACTACCTGCCTGGAGTTTGCATGTTCTCCCTGTGCCTGCGTGGGTTTCCTCAAGGTACTCTGGTCTCCTTTCACACTCAAAAGAAATGCTGATAGGTTAATTGGATCCTGTCTACATTGGCCCTTATATGTATGAATGTGAATTAGGGACCTTAGATTGTAAGCCCCTTGAAGGCAGGGACAAATGTAAATGTATAATATATATATATATATAGCTCTGCATACATTGACAGCGCTATATGAGTACCTGTAATGAATAGTTTAGCTTGTTTGCCACCTATTCCTATAAGGTACACCAAAGGATTCGTGGCGCTATATAAGTACTTGTAAAAAATAATTTAGCTTGGTGGCCACCTATTCCTACAATGTGCAGCAAAGAATGTGCACACCAAACTTTTTTTTTTTAATTAAATAAATAAAAAAAAAAAATCAAAGGATCAAGCTAAAAGGCATATCAAATAAACCCATACGCTATGCTGTCACATGAAATAATCCTTATATTTCACCATACTTAATCTAAAAATATCTGGTTGATTGAATAATCAATTTGTGGCATATTACCAATAAACATGCAGCCAGATATTGCATGGATGTGTTTGTTTTTTAATTAATATGATTATTATGATTGTACGATTTAAAAAAATCATATGGACATTTTTTCTGAAATTTTACATTCAATTTTGAGAGCTGTATTTAAAAAAATATATATATACCACTTGTACTTTTTAATTGTGTGGCACCTGCAGTATATATACATATACATATATAGTGTGTGCGTGTGTGTGTAAATATAAATATATTTCTGAATTCAATATTTTTGAGATATACTATATATATATATATATATATATATATATATATATATATATATATATATATATATATATATATATATATATATATATATATATATCAAGAATATTAAATACAGGAATGATGTACCCATAATTTTGTTCTTTGGTTGGCATTGCTCTTTTATGGTACCAATGTATCCCAATGCTTTTTGTAGCGTATTCAAAGCTACATCAGTCCCAGTGGAAGCTGAAATGCAGCATTTCAGCTATGTATACAAATAGAAATATATATTTGACAACAAGTTAATAGTAAAGCATAATATTGTTAGCATACTCAATGAAAGCTCACTTAGGGAAATCATAAACTCTCCATACTGATAGCACACTGTAAGCAAATTAAACACAGGACCTCAGCAATACAAAGCCACTGTGATAGCCAATGTGTCTCAGAGATACTTTCTTGCTTCTGACAATATTGATCAGCAAAATACAATTTAATTTTTAGGTCCCACTTTCCCAGTGCTTGATATTTCATTTTCGACTAAAATGCTAGACAGCTTTCAGAATAATGTAGTAAATTCATCTCTATTCCGACTGATTCTTTTACCACTGCCAAGCTGGAACTGTCCAGTGGCTTTTGAATAGGAAATGGATGTATAGTCATAATTTCCATAATTTTACATGTCCCCTCGAATCAGAGCGGGAGGTTTTCAAATAAAATTACTAGACAGCGCATAAGACAAATACCAGTGTTTCTACAGCTGGCGAACATAAATAAGCTGTCATGGTGACTGGCTGCATTATATCTGAGGGAACAGATGGTAATTTTTTTAGGTGATGGTTTTAACTAGAATATCTGATCAGTCTTCTGAGAGTTTGTAAAAAATATTTTAAAATAAGAATACATTTATTCATTAAATGCCATTAAATATTTGTTGATCTCCAACATAAATTAAAGATATCTCATGTTTATTTTAAATGTTATCACTTATTTCTAGGCATTGAATCAAAAAAGCTGCTCTTTTTCACTTATGTGTATTTCCTTAAGGAATACACAGTAATGTTCACTGTATAATATACCAAACTTAGAGAACAAGGACACATGTACATAACGCAACCAAAAAACAACCCCCCTCAGAATATATTGTTCACTTCTGTTACCCGGACTTCCTGTGTTAAATAAATCATCACTGATTAGTAAAACAACTAAATCCATGCCTCTCCTTGAAAAAAAAAATAATTCTAGGCATCCATCAGTTAGAAAAAGAGTGAGGTTTTAACCAAGATTTTGTGTTTTTTAACAGGCTTCAACTTAGAGACATAGGGAGCTGAAGTCCAGACCACACCAACAAGGCTTAGCTGGTTATGCTTAGCCAGGGTCTACATACCAGCTTACCAGCTCTGTACTCTGGCATCTCTGAATGGCCTTTAACCACTTAAGCCCCGGACCATTTGGCTGCCCAAAGACCAGAGCACTTTTGTGAGTAACACTACCTGTGATTATAGTTACCATTAAAAGTCCCCACTACAGTTCTCAGATCAGCAGATGACATCAAGAGCACCCAAGTTGTCTGATTAGAACTCCCCCCCCCCCCCACCAGCACTGCCACTCATACTATTCCCCCCACCCCCCACCAAAGAGTAAGAGAAGGAATAAAAATAGAGAATACACGGAAGGGAGAGGAAAAGAGGGGGAGGTACAAAGAAAAAGGGAGAGAAAGAACAAGAAAAACAGCTAGAGAGAGGGATGGGGAAAAAAACAAGAAATTAGGATAGAGAGGGATAAAACGAAAAGAAAGAAGAACAAAAGAGAAAGAGTGGTACATCCTAAAATGTACCATAAGGGGTTTTAATACTATAGTACTGGGGGGTATAGGGGGGTGCTAAATGTCCGTGGGTTAGGAGCGCAAATTACTTGTCTTGCCTTGGGTGCTGACAATCCACACTACGAAAATAATTATACTGTTAGGGGTCCCCACAACTTGGGAGATTTTATCAAGGGGTCCCGACACTAGAAAGGTTGAGAACCACTGCTATAGGAGGTCACTTTTTGGACACTTTCCATCTTCACTCTGCTCTGGTTCCTGGGTGCTGCTCTGGCACTCCGATCTCCTCTTGACAGTGTAATGATGTAATGATGAAGACTTTGCTGATGACCGGGTAAAAGCAAAGTTCCCTCACAGACTTCCTGGCACCTCCAGCCCTTCACTGTGATACACTCACCGACCTCTCTGGCCTGAGTCCTTGATGGAGAACTTGACCGGACTATATGTTTCGACAGCTTCACCTGCCCCTCTGCTCCAGAAGTTCTTTATCAATGACCGTGTGATGATAAAGACATTGCCAATGACCGTATAGAGGCAAAGTTCCTTCACAGCTCTCACTGGGCCTCCTCCTGCGATTGTTGCACCCCCCTGATTGGGGATGCCCTCCTGCTGCTGTCTAGTATTCCATCCTCCACTTCATTCAGCTGACAACTCCCCCCAGTGACATGTTACCTCAGGTTATAAGGAGGCCCGCCCCCTGCCAATACCAGTTGAGGATTGGTCAGGGCTCCCACATGAGCTGCCTGCCACTCTAGTCCCAGGCCCTGCCCCTCTTCCAGAACAGTCTCCCTGGAAGCAGGGGAGGAACCTCAGAACTAGGGCACAGGTGGTCACACCCACTGCTACACTAACCAATCCCAGCCCTCAGATCAAAACAGACAGGCCTAGCTGACAGTCTCCTAGTAAAAATCCTATTACTAGCACCTACCTAATGGTAGAGGGTGCTACACCAATATTTATTTAATAATACATTTCCAATTTTATAAGAATCACCTTTGTTCATGGTTCATTAAAGTCCCACTTTTGAGGAACTTTTTTGCACATTTTTAACACAGCAAATGCAGAACTCTAACCCGACCCACTGCATCCAATAAGTATCCCTAGGCTGCAGAGTGAATGGCCTTCATTCCCCCCCGCATTAGTGGATAAACATAGGACAGTGGATAAGACATTTTAGTAATTTTCTCACAAAAGAACAGTGAAATGAATCAAAGTTGAAAACATAAAGCTCTTTTATAATTTTTATAAGGAAAGTCAATACTTCACTCAGCATTTCCATTTACCTAAAATAATAAAATGCATTAGAGCCAATAGGGTAGTTGAAATTAAGCTGGACATTGTTCTTGTGTCAAAAAACAAAATGGCCCCTTATTAGCCTTCCCAATGTTTTTTTTTTTTTTTTTTAGTTTTGTTTCAGAAAAAAAAAGATAGTGAAAAAAGTAGTATTAACATTTTAATGCAGAATTAGAGAAAAATATAAAGAACACTAAATTAAATACCGTATTTATCGGCGTATAACACGCACAGGGGTATAACACGCACATTCATTTTAAGAGGGAAATTTCAGGAAAAAAACTTAAATTTTAAATAAGGAACTTTGAAGCAAAATAAGGGTCAGTGCCCATCTGCAGCCTCACCATTGCCATCAATGCAGCCTGATCAATGCCCATCTGCAGCCTCACAAGTGCCATCAGTACAGCTTCGCCATTGCCATCAATGCAGCAGCCTCACCATTGCCTTCAATGCAGCAGCCTCACCATTGCCTTCAATGCAGCAGCCTCACCATTGCCTTCAATGCAGCAGCCTCACCAATGCCTTCAATGCAGCAGCCTCACCATTGCCATCAGTGCAGCCTGATCGATGCCCATCTGCAGCAAGTGGGGACAGGGAGGGGGGCGGGATGAGTGCCGACAGATTACATGCAGTGAGAATCCTATGATAGACAGAACAGTGGTCCAATGGCGGCCCAGGAGACGGGACTTCCTATTACATAGGCCGCCAAGTAATGTAATCTGACGGCGCTCGTCCCGCCCCCTCTCCTTGTCCCCTCTGAGGCAGCTAAAATTTAAGTATTGGCGTATAACACGCACAAGCTATTTGCATCCGATTTTCATGGTGAAAAAGTGAGCGTTATACGCCAATAAATACAGTAATTGGAGAGCAGTTATGACACAGGTATGAAATACTTTTTTTAAATCACTCTCTGCTTTTAAGAAAGTTAGAGCCTCTATAAGTAAGCCCTCAAAGGCTAAAATGTATCAGTAATCCTGTATAACTCATTTCCAAGAGAGTATAGCTTTCACTTCAAAATTGCTTTTCACATGCTAATTATCTCGTGTTAATTTGACTAACTAGGAGGAGAATATGCAGTTATAGCTGCCAAAGGCTAGATAGTTACATAGTTAGTAAGGTTGAATAAAGACACCAGTCCATCTGAGGACACCTGAGTGAGTGTGGGTGCGTGTCTACAATTGTCCCTATCCCTGCACATTGTGTCTCATTAAGATGCTCCTCTATTATATATTATTTAAGGTACCCATATCAATTTACACAGCGTTCCACACATACATCGCACCCTACCCTCAAGGAGCCCACAATCCAAGGTCCCCAACTCACATTCATATATTAGGTCCAATTTTGAACAGAAGCCAATTAACCTACCGGCATGTCTTTGGAGTGTGGGAGGAAACTGCAGTACCCAGAGGAAACCCACGAAGGCACAGGGAAAAGTAACAAACTCCAGGCAGGTAGTGTCATGGTTGGGATTTGAACCAGCAACCCTTTTTACTGCTAGGTGAGAGTGCTGCCCACTACACCACTGTGCCGCCCAAGGTGCAACAGCAGTGGCCATAAGTGAACGTTCCTAAACCTTCTGCTAACTAGGGATAAGCTATGTGTTGGAAGTGAACTAATGGGGCAATTTACTCACTCTTTATTACATGTAATAATAATAATGCACTGTAAGGGCCTTTAAACTTTGGCCAGCTACCTTAGAATGACCAGTAATGGGGTCTTTATCATAATAATAATATT
This sequence comes from Aquarana catesbeiana, assembly GCF_042186555.1. Classification (NCBI taxonomy): domain Eukaryota; kingdom Metazoa; phylum Chordata; class Amphibia; order Anura; family Ranidae; genus Aquarana; species Aquarana catesbeiana. Next base: position 830,721,434 of record NC_133324.1, on the reverse strand, counting down.
ATAATATATAATACAACAATAAAGTGCAGTGCAACACACTAATGTTTTAAATTATAATATCCTAAAGTGCATGTGCAAAGCAATAAAGTCCATAAACAACTAATTAAATCCAAAAATATGTATAACTATAAATAAAAAAAATCTTCAGCACCACTGTGTCTTGTCTTACTTTAGAAAACACAGTGGTGCTGAATAATTTCTGGAGATTTTTTCTATTTATAGTTATACATATTTTTTGACTTAAAGTGGTTGTAAACTCAGAAGGTTTTTTATCTTAATGCGTTCTATGCATTAAGATAAAAAACCTTCTGTGTGCAGCAGCCACCCCAGCAGCCCCTATTACTTACCTGAGCCCCATCTCTGTCCAGCGGTGTTCATAATTGCCTTGATTGTCTGGGACTCGCCTCCTGATTGGCTGAGGCACAGCAGCGGCGCCATTAACTCCCGCTGCTGTCAATCAAAGTCAGTTAGTGAAAAAGAGGGGGCGGGGCCAAACTGGGACTCCATGTCTGAATGGACACAGGGAGCTGTGACTTGGCTCGGGTGCCCTCATAGCAAGCTGCTTGCTGTGGGAGCACTCAACAGGAGTGAGGGACCAGAAAAGCCAAAGAGGGACCTGAGAAGAGGAGGATCTGGCCTACCCTGTAGTATAATATGTTTGTTATTTTTAAAGAAAAAAAAAAACAGAGTTTACAATTACTTGAATTAGTTGGACTTTATTGGTTTTCACATGCACTTTAGAATATTATAGTTTTCGTTTCAGATATTATGAATCCCCTTAAAAGATCGAAAGAAGCAAAGATGTCATGTGTCTATGTCCCACTTAATATCAAGGTCTCATTCCCAGCTCAACATGTATGACATTTTCTCCCATGGTTCAGCCAGAGCTGAGTAGATCAGGGAGATTCCTACCCTCATGTCCATGACTTTAGAGCACCATTGTTCATATTGGGTGGCATTTCTTTGGCTAAAAAAAAACAAATACGTGTAAATAAATTTTGCAAATAAATAATCTTCATTCAAAAATTTATGCCATAATGTATTCTGCTGCATTTCTTTGGTTAAATTAACCCAAATAAGTAAAATATTTAGTCTGTGTGAACGTTATAGAGTTGACAAACTATGATATATATATATATATATATATATATATATATATATATATATATATATATATATATATATGTGTATATATGGAAATTGATCAATCCTGAGGTACTGACACTGCCTATTTCATTTCTTGAGGCTCTATAATGCCAGAAAAATACAAATACCCCCCAAATTACTAATTTCTGGAAAATAGACAATCCAAGGTGAGCATTGTGAGTTTTTTGAAGCTGTCATTTTTTTGTCACAACTTTTTGAAAAATAAAGAAATTAAATAAAATTAAAGGAGTAATAAACCCAAAACCAAAAATGTTTTATATTGTAGCATACTAATCATTAGATATGATTGCTGAATCAGTTTTCTTTTATTTGGCTTTTTCCAAAGAAAGCAGCAGCATTGTCAGTCTGCAGGGGGGGGGGGGGTGTTAAATGTAGATACACTAACACTGTCAGTGTTAAGGGGTTTGTCTCATTCATGTAAACTGATACATTCTGCTGGAGAGCTTGAGCTTGTGAAAAACAACAGACTTACTGGCTGGATCACCAGTTGAAAATAGAAGAAAGAAAGTCTAAAAAAGGAAACTAGTACAGCCATCACAGCTAAGAATTGGTAAGCTGCAATATAATAAATGCTTGCTTTTGGGTTTAATATTGCTTCAATAACAAAAATAAATCACAGTCTTTAACCACTTCAGCTCCGGAAGATTTGGCTGCTCAATGATCAGGCAATTTTTTGCGATACGGCACTGTGTCGCTTTAACTGACAATTGCGCGGTCATGCGACACTTTACCCAAACAAAATTGACGTCCTTTTTTTCCCACAAATAGAGCTTTCTTTTGGTGGTATTTAATCACCTCTGCAGTTTTATTTTTTTGCGCTATAAACAAAAGAAGAGCGACAATTTTGAAAAAAAACACAATATCTTTTACTTTTTGCTATAATAAATATCCCACGTTTTTAGTCAAAAAAACAATTTTTTCCCTCAGTTTAGGCCGATATGTATTCTTCTATATATTTTTGGTAAAAAAAATCGCAATAAGCATATATTGATTGGTTTGCGCAGAAGTTATAGTGTCTACAAAATAGGAGATAGATTTATGGCATTTTTATTTATTTTTTTACTAGTAATGGCGGCGATCTGCGATTTTTATCAGGACTGCGTTATTACGGCAGACATATTGGACACTTTTGACACATTTTTGGGACAATTGACAATTATACAGCGATCAGTGCTATAAAAATGCACTGATTACTGTATAAATGTCACTGGTAGGGAAGGGGTTAACACTAGGGGGCGATCAAGTGGTTAACTGTGTTCCCTAGGTGTGTTCTAACTGTCAGGGATGGCACTGACTATAGGAGATGAGAGATCGGTATTCATACATAGTATGAACACACGATCTGTCTCCTCTCCCCTGAGAGAACCGGGATCTGTGTGTTCACACACACACAGATCCCGGTTCTTGCTCTGTCACGAGCGATCGCGGGAGCCCGGCAGTCATTGCACCCGCTAGGCACTCGCATCGGCTCCGACACATGCTGCTCGTGCGCGCGCCCCTAGTGGCCAAAAGGCAAAGCGACGTAAGGTAACGTTTTTTCGCACAGGTGTGCCATTTTGCCGCAGTAAAACTGTGGCGGCTGGTCAGCAAGCAGTTAAGGCAGTCGGAAAGTTTTTTGAACTTTAATGGTGTAATACCCCTCAAAAAAAAAGCTACAAACATGCATGAATAAAAAAACCAACCTACAACATACATTTTTGGAATAGAACCTCTTTTACATACCCTAAAACTGCACAGTGTTATGCAATATTACGATTTATTCCTTTTAAAACAAAAGTTCCAAAAATATTCTACCCAGACCCTTATCCAAGCATATAGCCTGAGTGACCAAATAGCATAAGACAGCACCCTGGATATCCAGTCCTGTATTTACATTACAACAGTGTTGGGGAGCTGTTTTCCAGCAATGATAGTTCAGCAGGGAAACATTGTAATGATGCAGGTCATGGTGATTGATGTTTGATCTACATTTGGGACATTGTAACAATTTTTCTTTTTTGTAATGTAAAAAAATACTTTTTCAAGGTGTGTGTTTATTTATATTTTATTTTTCTTGAATCAGTACTCTTCCCTAAGAAGGGGTGGATATCTGAGGGCCCCTTATTATAAAGGGCGATTTCGGATTCCTAAAGGTCCTATCCCATGAACCTCCAAATCTTTTTTGCGAGACAGGATGTGGGGAAGATGACTTTGTCCCTCACCACTGGGACAATGTGCCTTGCAAAGGGGGCTTTGCTACCACCCCTGGCAAGTTACCCCCTCTCCCTCCAGTGTTGAAAGGCATGTGGCTTAGTATGGTACCTCCCTTTTGTGGTCACCCAGGCCGCATACCTAAACAAATATTAAATATTGAGGGGTAACACATTTTTTTCACTTTTTTAATGTAACGTGTAAAGAACTGCATTGTATTGTTCTGTAACATCATATTCAGCTTTAAGGCACCACCCAAGCATGTTTTTTAAAGGATTTTCTGTATTTTAAATGTCTCTCTTTAATGAGGTTGTAAACCTCCGAAAAACAAAAAAAAAACGAACAAAAAACACCTGCAAGACAAAGACATAGTGAGCTAGTATGCATTACTCTCTCCTGCTGGAATGCTGTGTGCGAGCTGCCCAGCCATTTATATAGGCGGTGACCCCGCCCCCTTGTGATGTCACAGTCCCAGCATGTGCAGGGACTCTGGGGTCATGCCCCCTTATGACGGCCAGGGTTGTCGGGAAGAGGCCCTTGTCCTCATCAACATGGGGACAAGGTGCTTTGGGGTGGGGGGCCGCAGGGTGCCCCCCTTCCCCAAAGCACCCACCCCCCATGTTGAGGGCATGCCGCCTGGTACAGTTCAGGGGGGGCGCTCGCTCATCCCCACCCCCTTTCCTGACCGGCCGGGCTGCATGCTCGGATAAGGGTCTAGTATGGATTTTTGGGGGGACCCCCACGCCGATTTTTTCGGCGTAAGGGGTTCCCCTTACAATCCATACCAGACCTAAGGGCCTGGTATGCTCCTGGGGGGAACCCACGCCGGTTTTTTCATTTAAAATTTGGCGCGGCGTTCCCCCTCATGATTCGAGACAGCTGTCAGCACAGCCTGTCTCTCATCGCGAAAGGAAAAAAAAGTTTTCCTTTCCCGATCAGCGAGCCATCTAGGTGCTGGCTCCTGCGACGGGGCTCGCAGCAGGGGCGTAACTACAACCATAGCGACCCATGCGGGCGCTATGGGGCCCACAGCCGAGTGGGGCCCAGTGAGGATAAGAGCACCGCCGGCACAGTCTCCCAGCCAGGGGAAGAGAGAGGAAAGGAAGAGGCGAGCTGTCCGTATCAGCAGAGAGCTGAATTGCCCGATGTAAGAGCTTTCATTAGAACTTCCAGTGTTCCCGGGGCTCACGTCACATATCTCCACCTTTTGGCCCGGTGCCTTTGATAGACAGAACGCCGATCCAATGCGGGACATGTGACGTCATCAAAGGCGTCGGGCCAAGAGGTGGGGCTATGTGACAATGAGCCCTGGGAAGACAGGAAATTCAAATGAAAGCTATTACAGCGGGCAATCCCGCTCTCTGCTGATCCGGGTGGCTTGCCTCTTCCTCTGCATAGGTGGGGCTGTATGGGGCACAGGCAGACCAGGCTGTATTGGGCACAGGTCACGCTGTATGGGGCACAGGTAATGCTGTATTGGGCACAGGTCATGCTGTATTGGGCACAGGTCACGCTGTATGGGGCACAGGTCACGCTGTATTGGGCACAGTTCACGCTGTATTGGGCACAGGTCAGGCTGTATGGGGCACAGGTCACGCTGTATTGGGCACAGGTCACGCTGTATTGGGCACAGATCACGCTGTATGGGGCACAGGTCACGCTGTATTGGGCACAGGTCACGCTGTATTGGGCACAGGTCACGCTGTATGGGGCACAGGTCACGTTGTATTGGGCACAGGTCACGCTGTATTGGGCACAGGTCACGCTGTATGGGGCACAGGTCACGCTGTATTGGGCACAGGTCACGCTGTATTGGGCACAGGTCACGCTGTATTGGGCACAGGTCACGCTGTATGGGGCACAGGTCAGGCTGTATTGGGCACAGGTCAATCTGTATTGGGCACAGGTCACTCTGTATGGGGCACAGGTCACGCTGTATTGGGCACAGGTCACGCTGCATTGGGCACAGGTCACGCTGTATGTGGCACAGGTCACGCTGCATTGACACTAGGGCAGCTGTGGGGGGGGGGCTGTTTGCAGGGGGGCCCCATACAACATTTTGCTATGGGGCCCTGCTATTTCTAGTTACGCCCCTGGCTCGCAGGTGTCAAATCTCGCTGATAAAAGCGGCGAGATTGACACAATATCGCGGTCACCTACTGTACATATCCCTGATGGCAGTGCCCAACTCCCCATGCCCTTTTTCAACAAAAGCTTGCATATTAGTCTTGAAAATGACAAAAACCTACATTTGGTTCCCATAGACTGTATTGGGGTTCTGTGCTAACTACACAGTTTTGTGGACTACAGGCATGTTTCGTAGATCACAGAACTGAACCCAGACTTGTTAACTCGTCCCTACTGCCAACTCTGTAAAAGCAAGATGAGACACATACTGCAGACTCCAGTGAACTGGAAGAGTAATACTGTAGATTTTCTTTTTGAGAATTACTGTAATGTCATGGGCTTCCATGCTTGGATTGGTTAATTATTTAAACCTGTTTTGGTTATGTAGTGTCCCATCCTATTGGGACAATGGGATTATTAAAGTGTGGCTAAACCCAAAAACAAAAATTGAATACATTGAAAATTACCAGTCCTTAGATGTGGTGGCTGCATTTGTTTTTTTTCTTTATTCCTTTATGTTCAGCTGATTATCCTGCCAGTAACAATCTTGTCCAAGGATGACAACACTCATTCACTGTACGGTACAGTGATGGCTGGTGGTAATTTTTTTTTTTGGGGGGGGGGCGGCAAACACAACCAGCCCCCCCGGTCAGGTCGGTCACGGCAGCTTCCCCTGCTTTCTGCGAGTATCACGGCAGCTTCCCCTACTCTTGGAGGGCATCATGGCAGCTTCCCCTGCATCACGGCGGCTTCACTTTCCCCTGCTCTCTGCGGGTATTACAGCGGCTTACGGGGGCTTCCGTTTCCTCCTTCCTCCTCAGCGGCCAATTGGGACGCTTCTCCTTTCGGCTAATCAGGTGTCCTCCCTGGATAGGGGGGCAGCGTCCGGGCACCCCTAATGGATGGGCTGCCCTTGGTAGGGTATATATGCAGGAGTAGCTTTGTCAACCTTTGATGCATTTCTGACATATACTACCAATGCTTCCTCCTTTCCTTTTCATAGGAGGCAGATGTTTTGTAGTTCACAGAAGATAGAGAAGGCGAATAACATTGTTTGAGATTTCAGTTCAGTACACAGGAAGTTCCAAAGACATGACATTTCTAGCAGGATCAACAGAAATGTTTCTGTATGTGCAGAAAATGTGCTTGGCATGTAAAAAGAAAATACAAGCTGCCACGGCAGCTAAGGACTGGTGCATTTTGCTTCTTGAGTTTAAATACACTTTAAGCTCTACCATGCAATTCATCTGTCCAGAATGGAAAATACTATGTGATCAAGCTTAAGCTGTAAACATAAAGTAGTATTAAACCCAAAAGCAAAAATGTATTATATTACAGTTTACCAATTCTTAGATGTGATGGCTGCATTAGTTTCCTTGTTAGGCTTTCTTTCTTCTATTTTGATGCAGTGATCCAGCCAGTAAGTTGTTTTTCAACTGAAAAACTCTTTTGTAGTTGCAGGGAAGAGACTATTTAACACTAGCAGGGGTGCATATTAGGGTTGAAAGTGCAAATAGAAAAGGGTTCCAAAAAAGGAAACCCAAGGTCGGACTTTGAGGGCACAGCAAACAAAAGGGATATGAAAACATATTGACATTTATTGAAGCACTAATATAGATATACATATAAGGGAACATGAAAAAAACATTAGAATTAAATATATATAGGCTATACATGATGTGAGCACTAATGCGTCTACGCGTTTCATTGTCAAACTTCTTCAGGACACATTCGGGTTCATTGATTGCAAGAAACAAAAAAGGTCTCTCTGTCTAAAAGTAAAAACACATGGTTACAATAACATATATCGATAAAAAGAAAAGACACTGTTTTAATCCAGATGAAAAGTAGTGGCACATGTGCCCATATCGAAACTAAGGCGAAGATTGATAAACATTCATATTGTTACCTTGCAGAGGGGTCAACACTAATTGACAGGTAGTCAAAAAATGGGAGTATCCAATATCGGAACGGGTGACTCATAATAAGAGCAAGTCAGAGCACAAGGACATATAGGAGCCGACTAGAAACCAATATAGAACCAAAAGCTTAGTTTTATTATGTAGCCAATGAAGATTAATAGCAACAGATAAAAATATACAGAGCAGGTTCCTATGTATGTATGTATGTACCTGTGGGCAAAACAGTCATAGGTGTCCTAATTTGTCAGTCTCAAACAGGGGATACCATATAGAGTAAAAAACTGTATATAGCCATATAGCATTCATGTAGACAAAGAGGTCCTTCAATCCAAAATAGCCAAAACAAGGGCTTGGCTGTACCCCAAATATGGTTCACAGACAGCGGTCCAAATCAGACTGTTGTAATCCAAAACAAATCCTAAGACTGAAAAAATATGAATATAATAGGCATTGGGGAACCCCTGTGTTCATTCAGAAAAAATGGTAGGATGTCGGTATATAAAGGAAGGAAAAAGACTTACTGTAGGTATGATAATATAGTGAAAATCCCCTGGGAGAGAGCAAAAACGCTCTTCGGCTTGAGGTGGACAGATGGAGCGATATATAGCTCCATTTGGCGCCAAATAATTCCTGCTGGAGAATTTGTGCCAAAACAAATAAACAAATGAAATGGTCTATTGTGTGACACGTCATAAGGCGGTGTCAAAAGGGGGTATATTCCTCCCACTGTCACCGGCGTCTTAGGATGCACTGACGTCATGACATGTCATCAACATCAGAGGTACCAGCCGTAGTGCTCACGCGGCACACAGTCCAACCCGGAATTTCTATCATACATACAATGATACCTTGATAACTATATCTTGTGTATAAACAAAAGTATACAATCTGTGTTACTGTATAAATATGCTACTATATCATATATACCTATTGGCAAACAATATTTTTATGTTTTCATATATATTGAATTTAATGTATATATATATATATATATATATATATATATATATATATATATATTTTTTTTTTTTTTTGTGATATTGGGACGTGTCAGTAATGATGCCATGCCATGATAACGTGCCATGATGATCTTTTTTTGGCACATAATATATTCATGGTGGTTTCTTTGCAGGGGTGACAACTTAGCCTAATATGGAAATATGGTTATTTTGTTCTGATTGTGTTTGTTTGTTTTCCTTCTGTGGGGATGCTCCTTTTGGGCTCTGTTTGTTATGTGGCTCTGGTCACGTTGTGCATGTGTATCTTGTGACTGCGATGCCCGGTGCGGGTGTTTTTGTTAGTCTGCCTCCGGATACCTTTGTCGATGTGGGCGGAATCGTTTGTGTCACTGCTATATGTCTTTGTTCTTACTTCCAGGTTGGATTGTGCGCTGCATGAACACTACGACTGGTACCTCTGATGTTGACGTCTCTGTCATGACGTCAGTGCGTCCTAAGACACCGGTGATGCCGGGAGGAATATACTCCATTTTGAGGCAATTGGAGTGCTTTCTTTCTCTTATTTTCATAATATTGGGTGGCAAACACCTTTTTAACGTATCTGTGCACTCTGTGTGAAATATGCTCTCACTAACCCTGAGATTCATTTCACCTACACTATGTGCTTCATAGGCACACTATAAATTTTCTTCCAAACATATTTTTTCCCTTTTTTTTCTCTTTTCTAGACATTATCACAGAATGGCAGACTTCAGAGGAAACAACTGGGAAAGCTTCATGCTAGGCATTAAGCAAACTTGCTGTGTGACTAAAGGTAATGATGTGGAAATGGAGATTGTGTATCAAAAGCTCTTACAAATGTTTGAACGCAAAGCCAGTTTGTTCTGGCATATCAGGTATTTTGAGCAGTACATGGGGACCTGAATCCTAAGGGACTTAGGATACAGGTCTTTACGAACATATGGGCACTTGGTCCTGACTTTAAGGCCCGTTGGGAATGCAGTCTTCAGGATTGCTCCAAAAGAATGATGGAACTATTGGTAGAACATTATATGCAGGAACTTAAATTGGTGGACTGTGAGATCAAGCGAATTTATGATGAGAATGCCCCTATATTAAATAACCCTGATTTCGTAGCCTTTCATACACGTCTCAAAAGCCATATCCGAACCTTTACCAAGGAGGACCTCTTACCGTATATACTCGAGTATAAGTCGACCCGAATATAAGCCGAGGCACCTAACTTTACCACAAAAAACTGGGAAAACTTATTGACTTGAGTATAAGCCTAGGGTGAGAAATGCGCAGCTACTGAAAGTGGAAAAGAGGGTCAACAATGCCCATTTGCAGCCTCACTGCGCCCATTTGCATGCCTCACTGTACCCATTTGCAGCCATAGGTCCCCCGAACTTCAAATTCGGTAGTTAATGGTTCCTAGATGCCCCCTAGCTGCAGCCAAAATTTGGGGTCTCTGGACCCAAAGGGTCCCGAAATGACATTGCTGCAGATGGACACAGTTGACCGTTTGCTAGGAACCCCAAATTTGGTCTGCAAACCCAGTGGAACCAGCACTACAACATATTCAAAGTTGGGGTTCCTAGCACCAAGTGACCCCAAGATACGGGGCCCCAAAATCGGTTCGGAAAATGTCAAGCACTTTTCTGCAGCAGAGAATGACCTTTTCGGAACCGACTTTGGGGCCCCATATCTTGGGGCCACTTGGTGCTAGAAACACCAGCTTTGGATATGTTATAGTTCCACTGGGTTTGTGCACCAAATATGGGCTTCCTAGCACCAAGTGGTCCCGAGATACGGGGCCCCAAAGTCGGTTCAGAAAATGTAATTCTTTGCACCAGAAAAGTGCTTGACTCCAGTATAAGCCGAGGGGGGCACTTTCAGCACAAAAAAATGTGCTGGAAAACTCGGCTTATACGCGAGTATATACGGTAATTAAAAAAGAGGACAAAATGTCCAGGTACAAATTAGCATTTGCAGGCAAATATGCATATAATTGGCCACTTAACAATAGCCAATGAGGTGGCCGCAAACATGTCCCCATAGGAGTACTTCTAACAAACCAAAAGAAAGAGCCAGTGATTCAGACTCCTCCACTAACTCTTATGTCTCAGAGAACTTGCGGGTCTCCGATCGGGGATGCCAGAGAGGTCGTGGTTCGAGGAAATGATAACAAACCGGTGGGGGTTACCAGACAGGTACTGATAAAAAACGATTCGTAGATGAGTCTACCCAACCATCAGGTAATAATTACACAGAACGACAATGACAGGACCTCACTTCCCCGGTGAATAGGGGGATTTCTATGTTTTCAGAACCTACCACACTGGGTGCTCCCTCTAAAACTCCTATTTCTTCTGTATCTTCAACTCTTATGCCGTGTACACATGAGTGGACTTTTGACAGACTGAACTCCGAAGGACTTTTTGACGGACTTTCGACCAAGTTCTGACGGAGTTCCAATGCAACGGACTTGCCTACACACGGTCACACCAAAGTCCGACTAATTCGACCATGATGGCGTATGACCGGACTAGAATAAGGAAGTTCATAGCCAGTAGCCAATAGCTGCCCTTGCGTCGTTGTTCATCCGTTGGACTAGCATACAGACAAACTGATTTTTCGACCGGACTTGAGTCCGTCGGGAAGATTTGAAACATGTTCTATTTCTAAAGTCCGTCTGATTTTTCGACAGCAAAGGTCCGATGAAGCCCACACACGATCGAATTGTTCGGCGGATTCGTTCCGTCGGACCTTTGCTGTCGAAAAGTCCGGTCGTGTGTACACGGCATTACTATTGAACCAGACATTTGATCTAGTATTGTTGACTGTGCACACTCCCTCATTACATCATGACCAAATAGTACAGCTTTGGCCGGAGCAGTTAGAAAGGACCAGAAAAAATGATGTATCGTTAACTTCTTCCCAAGTACAAAAAATAATGAATGTACTATTGAACAAGGTGCCAGTTCCCTCCAATTTTTGTCCTCTTCGGACATATGTACAGGTGAATGTATTTCAGATGGTTTAAACCTGGAAATTATCAATCTTTCATCCTATTCCCTCAGTAAAGCGGAGAATGAAGTATTACAGTTGGGGCTAAGTTTCTGTCCTAATTCTACATTAAATACTTTTGATATGATTAAAGATTTGTATCTCTTTGCCAGAAAATTAACGTACAAATTTTTATTTGACAAAGATAGACAAGGGAAAGAAACAAATTCCTCTGATCAGGAGATCTGGAGGGATTTTATGGTTGCCGAATTCAGAGCCTTAAAGAATTTGTTCCTCCTCTTGGAGGAGAATGAGAACAGTTCAGTACAGGAAGAAGAATCTGAATCTGAGGAAGACATTGGTCATTAGGCACAGGTCACGCAATACCAGAATGAACTAAAAACTTTAGGCAATGCTATTAAGAAAAAATCTACTCAGTTTCCATCATTACATATGAACTCGAACATCTGGGCTTTCCTTACCCAAACCACCAAAGAAATTGACAAGGGTGGCAATGTGGTAGTAATGGACAAACTGCAATACAGAAACATGTGCTGGGACATACTCAAAAATAGAGATTGGTACAAACCAATCTCAGCAAACATTATTGTTAAATTTAACCAAGAGTACAATGACATTATACACTCGGCCTACGCTAATGGCTTGATTACCAAGGAGATCATTGAGGGTATACAGGTCCAGTACCCAAGAACTCCAACCTTTTACGTGCTCCCAAAGACACACAAAAATCTTAAAAACCCACCGGGACGTCCCATCATCTCGGGTGTTGGTTCAGTAATGGAACGTGCCAGTAAATTTGTAGACGAATATCTTCGCCCCCATGTAACCACACTGCCTTCATATATCAAGGACACTGTATATCTTCTCAAAAATCTTGATGGACTCAGTATACCTGCGGGTTGCCTCCTTGTTGCTATTGACATCGAGGCTCTATACTCATCTATTCCACACAATCTAGGCATAGAGACTGTCTCTAGATTTCTTGGAGAAAGAGGTCCAAAATTTTCCGGTATTAATCAATTTGTATTACAACTTTTATCTCACATCCTCACTAGGAATGTGTTTTCCTTTGATGAATCCCACTTCCTCCAGGTACGGGGTGTCACCATGGGCACATGCTGTGCCCCCTCGCGAACCTGTACCTGGGGGTTGGGAATGAGATCTTTTTTCCAACGAAGACCATGTAGACCTCCTCTCTAACATCATACAATGGCATCACTATATAGATGATGTTTTTATGTTATGGGGCGGATCTAAGGAAATGTTACTTTTTCCATGCAAATGCTAAGTAGGAATAACTATAACCTCAAGTTCACAATGGAATACAATGAGAACAAAATCGCATTTCTAGATATTACCATTAATATTGAGAGTGATGGTACTGTCAATACTTCGTTATATCGTAAACCCACTGCCGGGAATACGATTCTACACTCCTCCAGTGCACACCCTAGTGCATTAATCTGTAGTATCCCCTTTGGCCAGTATCTATGTCTCAGGATAAACTGTTCTAATGATACTAGCTTCAAACATGAAGCTGATCTACTATATGAACATCTACTGGCCAAGGGATACAGCAGAACTTGCCTTAAGAAGGCTTTTAAAAAAGCCTGGAGTCAATCAAGACATGCGATTTTGTTCTCAGATTCTAAGAACAAGGAGTCCAATGTGGTGAGGTTTATTACGTTTTCTGAACAACATCATGCTATATGGTCCATTCTTGAGAAACACTGGCATATTTTGCTAGCTGATCCCACACTTTTTAAATACCTAGGACCACGACTGAAAATAACATACAGGCGCCCTAGATCTTTAAGAGATCGCCTTGTACAAAGCTGATATCAGAAGTCACAAAATAGACAATGTGATCAATCTGGTCTGTTCTGCTGTGGTAACTGTGATTTCTGCCATCTACTTCTGGAAGGACCTTCCTTTGTCCTCCCGAATGGACAGACTCATTGTTTGTGACATCATGTTACCTGTCTGACCAAGGGGATCATCTATATCATTCTTTGCCGATGTGGGGCTTTCTACATTGGCAAAACGATTAGACCCCTTTGGAAAAGGGTAAAGGATCATGTTTATTATGCCACTAATGACATACTCAATACGGCCATTGGTTATCATGTGGCATCGAAACATAAATATGACCCACATACTTTTAAAGTTGCTGTCCTTGATCGTATTTGTGAGGACCCTAGAGGGGGAAATTTTGACCAAAGGGTGCTGCAAAGGGAAACCCAATGGGTGTATAACCTACAGGCTACATCTTATCCTGGCCTGAACGATATGTTGAGTTTCAGACCATTTCTATAGAGTTTCAGAGGTCGGATCTATTTGCACATGAAATAGGGTTTTTTTTTCATAAATGAAGAAAATTTCTATCATACATACAATGATACCTTGATAACTATATCTTGTGTATAAACAAAAGTATACAATCTGTGTTACTGTATAAATATGCTACTATATCATATATACCTATTGGCAAACAATAATTTTATGTTTTCATATATATTGAATTTAATGTATATATATATATATATATATATATATATATATATATATATATATACACATTTTTTTTTGGTTTTTTTTTTTTTGGTTTTGTGATATTGGGATGTGTCAGTATGATGAGCACTGTATGCCATGATGATCTTTTTTGGCATATAATATATTCATGGTGGTTTCCTTGCAGGGGTGACAACTTAGCCCAATATGGAAATATGGTTATTTCGTTCTGATTGTGGTCACGTTGTGCATGTGTATCTTGTGGTTGAGATGCCCGGTGCAGGTGTTTTTGTTTGTGTGCCTCCGGATACCTTTGCCGATGTGGGCGGGATCGTTTGTGTCACTGCTATATGTCTTTGCTCTTACTTCCGGGTTGGACTGTGCGCCACGTAAGCAATACGGCTGGTACCTCTGATGTTGACGTCTCTGTCATGATGTCAGTGCGTCCTAAGACGCCGTTGATGGCGGGAGGAATATACTCCCTTTTGATGCCTCCTTATGACGTGTCATACAGTGGACTAATTCATTTGTTTATTTGTTTTGACCTGAATTCTCCAGAAGGAATTATTTGGCGCCAAACGGAGCTATATATCGCTCCATCTGTCCACCACAAGCCGAAGAGCATTTTTGCTCTCTCCCAGGGGATTTTAGCTATATTATCATACCTACAGTAAGTCTTTTTCCTTCCTTTATACACCGACATCTTACCATTTTTTCTGAATGAACACAGGGGTTCCCCAATGTCTATTATATTCATATTTTTTCCATCTTAGGATTTGTTTTGGATTACAACAGTCCGATTTGGACCGCTGTCTGTGAGCCATATTTGGGGTACAGCCAAGCTCTTGTTTTTTCTATTTTGGATTGAAGGACCTCTTTGTCTACATGAACGCTATATGGCTATATACAGTTTTTTTTACTCTATATGGTATCCCCTGTTCGAGACTGCCACATTAGGACACCTATGACTGTTTTGCCCACAGGTACATACATACATACATAGGAACCTGCTCTGTATATTTAAATCTGTTGTTATTAATCTTCATTGGCTACATAATAAATCTAAGCTTTTGGTTCTATACTGGTTTCTAGTTGGCTCCTACATGTTCTTGTGCTCTGACTTGCTCTTATTATGAGTCACCCGTTCCAATATTGGATACTCCCATTTTTTGACTACCTGTCAATTAGTGTTGACCCCTCTGCAAGGTAACAATATGAATGTTTATCAATCTTCGCCTTAGTTGCGATATGGGCACATGTGCCACTACTTTTCATCTGGATTAAAACAGTGTCTTTTCTTTTTATCGATATATGTTATTGTAACCATGTGTTTTTACTTTTAGATAGTGAGACCTTTTTTCTTTCTTGCAATCAATGAACCTCAAATGTGTCCTGAAGAAGTTTGACAACGAAACGCGTAGACGCATTAGGGCTCACATCATGTATATCCTGTATATATGATTTTTACATTTTTTTTCATGTTCCCTTTTTTGTACTATATGTATATCTATATAGTTTGGTCCCGAGATGGATAAACCCAATAAGACGTTGGGCTGATTTCAAAATCCTGGGGTTAGGAAAGTTTAGAAGTGCATATAGAGGGTTTTTTTGGATGGGTAAATCCGTTATTTTCCTAATAGTATGAAAGATTTTATTCCATAGGCTCCTGATTTTGGGACAATCCCACCATATGTGTAGCATCAATCCGATGTGCCTGCAATTGTGAAAGCACAAGGGGGAAGCGTTCAGGTAGATTTTGGCAATCCTTAAGGGGACTATATACCACCTCATTAAGATTTTTAAATTAGCTTCGACTAGTGCTATGTTTAGAATGCCCTTTGAGGCTGCGGCCGCAGTTCTGTGCCACTTAGCAAGGCTTCAGTGGTGTTGTAGGTCATTCTCCCATTCTCGCATAAAGAGCATTTTGGTCTCAGCCCTAGCAAGTGATTGGTATATCACCGTTATCCCCCCTCTGCTCCATGGCTTGACCGCACCACATTTCATAGTCCGTGATAGAGAGAGGGTTGGGTTTGGAGGACCTTAGGGACCGGATGAAATAAGAGATTTGTTGGAATCTAAACCTTTCTGACCTTGGCATGTCAAGTTTACTAGTACAGTGTGCTAGAGTGAGAGGTCCTGCCGGGTTGACAAAATGTCCAATCCTATAGAGTCCCTTATCTAACCACCACTGGAAGGCTTTAATGTCCTGGCCAGGTGGAAACAGAGGATTTTGGAAAATGTGAGATAGCTGACATCAGTGAGAAATCAGGTGTGGAATATTTTTAAGGGAGTCCCATAGTGCTAAGGAGTGGGAAAGTGTGGGAGCCATGATTACAAGTCTAGATTTGGCAGGGCACCAGAGAATATAATCTAGGGTATATTGGGGTATGGCTTTCCTTTCCATGTGTACCCAGTCAGGGTGTGCAATTTTAGAGGATAAAGTGGAAAGTTGGGATAATTGTGCTGCTTGATGATACCAGAGAAGGTTTGGTACACCCACTCCGCCCTGAACTCTGCTTCTAAAGAGGGACCCTTTGGCAATTCTATGCCCCTTCGCTCCCCTTATAAGTATTTACTGTTTTAAATAAATACTGTTATCTGCTGTGTTCACTGTTCAGACTTTACTATATGCAGGGAAGTGTGCTTTTTTTAGGCTTCATGTACACTGCTGCTGGTAAATGGACATTTAGGAGCAGTTGGGTGTTTTTTCAGCTGCCCCTGAACTCTCCTCTATGTTATCTTAGCAGTACATGTACACAGAGTCATTTATAGTCATTTCTAGGCAGTTGAGTTTAGAAGCATTTTTTGGAAAGCAAAAAAAATGTGTTCAGGACGGATATTCAGAGGCATTTGAAATGCCAAATGCCTGTAACAGCTTGTAAACGCATATAAACGCAGTAACTCACGTTTAGCCGTGTTTCGTTTACAGGCCTTTTTAACCACTTAAGGACCGCCTAACACCGATTTACGTCGGCAAAGCGGCACGGGCAGGCAAAATCATGTACATGTACGTGATTTGCCTTCCGCGGGTGGGGGGTCCGATCGGACCCCCCCCGCCGCCCGAGGCGGTCCCGTTCTGTTCCCCGGCGATCCGAGATGAGGGGGAGGCCATCCGTTCGTGGCCCCCCCCTCGCGATCGCCGCCGGCCAATGGGAACATTCCTTTGCTGCTGTATGCTAAACAGCAGCAAAGGAAATGATGTCATCTCCCCTCAGCTCGGTATTCCGTTCCAGCGCCGAGGGGAGAAGACATCAATGTAAGTGCACAACACACTACACACACAGTAGAACATGCCAGGCATACAAAACACCCCGATCCCCCCCCCGATCGCCCCCCGATCCCCCCCCAATCACCCCCCCCCCCTGTCACAAACTGACACCAGCAGGTTTTTTTTTTTTTTCTGATTACTGCATGGTGTCAGTTTGTGACAGTTACAGTGTTGGGACAGTTAGTATTACCCCCCTTTAGGTCTAGGGTACCCCCCTAACCCCCCCATATAAAGTTTTAACCCCTTGATCACCCCCTGTCACCAGTGTTGCTAAGCGATCATTTTTCTGATCGCTGTATTAGTGTCACTGGTGACGCTAGTTAGGGACGTAAATATTTAGGTTCGCCGTCAGCGTTTTATAGCGTCAGGGACCCCCATATACTATCTAATAAATGTTTTAACCCCTTGATTGCCCCCTAGTTAACCCTTTCACCACTGATCACCGTATAAACGTTACGGTTGACGCTGGTTAGTTCGTTTATTTTTTATAGTGTCAGGGCACCCGCCGTTTATTACCGAATAAAGGTTTAGCCCCCCGATCGCCCGGCGGTGTTATGCGTCGCCCCAGGCAGCGTCAGATTAGCGCCAGTACCGCTAACACCCACGCACGCAGCATGCGCCTCCCTTAGTGGTATAGTATCTGTACGGATCAATATCTGATCCGATCAGATCTATACTAGCGTCCCCAGCAGTTTAGGGTTCCCAAAAACGCAGTGTTAGCGGGATCAGCCCAGATACCCGCTAGCACCTGCGTTTTGCCCCTCCGCCCGGCCCAGCCCAGCCCACCCAAGTGCAGTATCGATCGATCGCTGTCACTTACAAAACACTAAACGCATAACTGCAGCGTTCGCAGAGTCAGGCCTGATCCCTGCGATCGCTAACAGTTTTTTTGGTAGCATTTTGGTGAACTGGCAAGCAAGCACCAGGCAGCGTCAGGTTAGTGCCAGTAGCGCTAACACCCACGCACGCACCGTACACCTCCCTTAGTGGTATAGTATCTGATCGGATCAATATCTGATCCGATCAGATCTATACTAGCGTCCCCAGCAGTTTAGGGTTCCCAAAAACGCAGTGTTAGCGGGATCAGCCCAGATACCTGCTAGCACCTGCGTTTTGCCCCTCCGCCCGGCCCGGCCCACCCAAGTGCAGTATCGATCGATCACTGACACTTACAAAACACTAAACACATAACTGCAGCGTTCGCAGAGTCAGGCCTGATCCCTGCGATTGCTAACAGTTTTTTTGGTAGCGTTTTGGTGAACTGGCAAGCACCAGCGCCCTAGTACACCCCGGTCGTAGTCAAACCAGCACTGCAGCAACACTTGGTGACGTGCCCGTCGTGCCCATAGTGCCCTTCCTGCTGCATTCGCCAATCCTAATTGGGAACCCACCGCTTCTGCAGCGCCCGTACTTCCCCCATTCACATCCCCAATCAAATGCAGTCGGCTGCATGAGAGGCATTTTCTTTATGTCCTCCCGAGTACCCCTACCCAACGAACCCCCCCAAAAAAGATGTTGTGTCTGCAGGAAGCGCGGATATAGGCGTGACACCCGCTATTATTGTCCCTCCTGTCCTGACAATCCTGGTCTTTGCATTGGTGAATGTTTTGAACGCTACCATTCACTAGTTGAGTATTAGCGTAGGGTACAGCATTGCACAGACTAGGCACACTTTCACAGGGTCTCCCAAGATGCCATCGCATTTTGAGAGACCCGAACCTGGAACCGGTTACAGTTACAAAAGTTAGTTACAAAAAAAGTGTCAAAAAAAAAATATATATATATAAAATAAAAAAAAATAGTTGTCGTTTTATTGATCTCTCTCTCTCTATTCTCTCTCTATTGTTCTGCTCTTTTTTACTGTATTCTATTCTGCAATGTTTTATTGTTGTTATGTTTTATCATGTTTGCTTTTCAGGTATGCAATTTTTTATACTTTACCGTTTACTGTGCTTTATTGTTAACCATTTTTTTGTCTTCAGGTACGCTATTCACGACTTTGAGTGGTTATACCAGAATGATGCCTGCAGGTTTAGGTATCATCTTGGTATCATTCTTTTCAGCCAGCGGTCGGCTTTCATGTAAAAGCAATCCTAGCAGCTAATTAGCCTCTAGACTGCTTTTACAAGCCGTGGGAGGGAATGCCCCCCCCCCCACCGTCTTCCGTGTTTTTCTCTGGCTCTCCTGTCTCAACAGGGAACCTGAGAATGCAGCCGGTGATTCAGCCAGCTGACCATAGAGCTGATCAGAGACCAGAGTGGCTCCAAACATCTCTATGGCCTAAGAAACCGGAAGCTACGAGCATTTTATGACTTAGATTTCGCCGGATGTAAATAGCGCCATTGGGAAATTGGGGAAGCATTTTATCACACCGATCTTGGTGTGGTCAGATGCTTTGAGGGCAGAGGAGAGATCTAGGGTCTAATAGACCCCAATTTTTTCAAAAAAGAGTACCTGTCACTACCTATTGCTATCATAGGGGATATTTACATTCCCCGAGATAACAATAAAAATGATTAAAAAAAAAAAATATGAAAGGAACAGTTTAAAAATAAGATAAAAAAAGCAGAAAAATAATAAAGAAAAAAAAAAAAAAAAAAAAGCACCCCTGTCGCCCCCTGCTCTCGCGTTAGGCGAACGCAATCGGCGGTCTGTCGTCAAACGTAAACAGCAATTGCACCATGCATGTGAGGTATCACCGCGAAGGTCAGATCGAGGGCAGTAATTTTTGCAGTAGACCTCCTCTGTAGATCTAAAGTGGTAACCTGTAAAGGCTTTTAAAGGCTTTTAAAAATGTATTTATTTTGTTGCCACTGCACGTTTGTGCGCAATTTTAAAGCATGTCATGTTTGGTATCCATGTACTCGGCCTAAGATCATCTTTTTTATTTCATCAAACATTTGGGCAATATAGTGTGTTTTAGTGCACTAAAATTTAAAAAAGTGTGTTTTTTCCCCAAAAAATGCGTTTGAAAAATCGCTGCGCAAATACTGTGTGAAAAAAAAAAATGAAACACCCACCATTTTAATCTGTAGGGCATTTGCTTTAAAAAAATATATAATGTTTGGGGGTTCAAAGTAATTTTTTTGCAAAAAAAAAAAAACTTTTTCATGTAAACAATAAGTGTCAGAAAGGGCTTTGTCTTCAAGTGGTTAGAAGAGTGGGTGATGTGTGACATAAGCTTCTAAATGTTGTGCATAAAATGCCAGGACAGTTCAAAACCCCCCCAAATGACCCCATTTTGGAAAGTAGACACCCCAAGCTATTTGCTGAGAGGCATGTCGAGTCCATGGAATATTTTATATTGCGACACAAGTTGCGGGAAAGAGACACATTTTTTTTTTTTTTTTGCACAAAGTTGTCACTAAATGTTATATTGCTCAAACATGCCATGGGAATATGTGAAATTACACCCCAAAATACATTCTGCTGCTTCTCCTGAGTACGGGGATACCACATGTGTGAGACTTTTTGGGAGCCTAGCCACGTACGGGACCCCGAAAACCAAGCACCGCCTTCAGGCTTTCTAAGGGCGTGAATTTTTGATTTCACTCTTCACTGCCTATCACAGTTTCGGAGGCCATGGAAAGCCCAGGTGGCACAAACCCCCCCCAAATGACCCCATTTTGGAAAGTAGACACCCCAAGCTATTTGCTGAGAGGTATAGTGAGTATTTTGCAGACCTCACTTTTTGTCACAAAGTTTTGAAAATTGAAAAAAGAAAAAAAAAAATGTTTTTTCTTGTCTTTCTTCATTTTCAAAAACAAATGAGAGCTGCAAAATACTCACCATGCCTCTCAGCAAATAGCTTGGGGTGTCTACTTTCCAAAATGGGGTCATTTGGGGGGGTTTTGTGCCACCTGGGCATTCCATGGCCTCCGAAACTGTGATAGGCAGTGAAGAGTGAAATCAAAAATTTTCACCCTTAGAAATCCTGAAGGCGGTGATTGGTTTTCGGGGTCCCGTACGCGGCTAGGCTCCCAAAAAGACCCACACATGTGGTATCCCCATACTCAGGAGAAGCAGCTAAATGTATTTTGGGGTGCAATTCCACATATGCCCATGGCCTGTGTGAGCAATATATCATTTAGTGACAACTTTATGCAAAAAAAAAAAAAAAAAAAAAAAAAGTGTCACTTTCCTACAACTTGTGTCAAAATATAAAATATTCCATGGACTCAATATGCCTCTCAGCAAATAGCTTGGGGTGTCTACTTTCCAAAATGGGGTCATTTTGGGGGGTTTTGTGCCACCTGGGCATTCCATGGCCTCCGAAACTGTGATAGGTAGTGAGGAGTAAAATCAAAAATTTACACCCTTAGAAATCCTGAAGGTGGTGATTGGTTTTCGGGGCCCCGTACGCGGCTAGGCTCCCAAAAAGTCCCACACATGTGGTATCCCCATACTCAGGAGAAGCAGCTGAATGTATTTTGGGGTGCAATTCCACATAGGCCCATGGCCTGTGTGAGCAATATATCATTTAGTGACAACTTTTTGTAAATATTTTTTTTTTTTTTTGTCATTATTCAATCACTTGGGACAAAAAAAATAAATATTCAATGGGTTCAACATGCCTCTCAGCAATTTCCTTGGGGTGTCTACTTTCCAAAATGGGGTCACTTGGGGGGGTTTTGTACTGCCCTGCCATTTTAGCACCTCAAGAAATGACATAGGCAGTCATAAACTAAAAGCTGTGTAAATTACAGAAAATGTACCCTAGTTTGTAGACGCTATAACTTTTGCGTAAACCAATAAATATACGCTTATTGACATTTTTTTTACCAAAGACATGTGGCCGAATACATTTTGGCCTAAATGTATGACTAAAATTTAGTTTATTGGATTTTTTTTATAACAAAAAGTAGAAAATATCATTTTTTTTCAAAATTTTCGGTCTTTTTCCTTTTACAGCGCAAAAAATAAAAACCACAGAGGTGATCAAATACCATCAAAAGAAAGCTCTATTTGTGGGAAGAAAAGGACGCAAATTTCGTTTGGGTACAGCATTGCATGACCGCGCAATTAGCAGTTAAAGCGACGCAGTGCCAAATTGGAAAAAGACCTCTGGTCCTTAGGCAGCATAATGGTCCGGGGCTCAAGTGGTTAATGGAGATGCATTTTTGACTATTTGAAAAAATATATTTTTTTTTTAAAGTTCCTAAATGCAAATGTAGTACTGACCCCCAAAGGAGCTGCTGATATATTTGGGCCTGTACTCTGCTTTGTTTCCCCCCTGATTATCTCAGTCCCTCTGACACAGCTGTGGTGTAATAGTGTGCAATCAAACCGAAATCATAAAGGCAAATTCACAATACTCAATATTATATACCTGCCTGTAGTTACCTTACCCTCCTCTTGGCTGGTGATGAAGAGTAAAACAACACTCACACAGTTAAACTTGAATAATAACCTTATTTACTGTAGTAGTATTAGAAGGGTTAAACTAGGCTTCCCACAATGCAGTTCTGTTCCCTGAGGTTTGCGGGAGTTACTGAGCATTATGGGTAGGTCAAGTTAATGTCCAGATGTAAACAAACAAAATACTTCCATGTCAACTTGAATAGTAAAAGAAATAAAGATGTGTCCTTTTATATTTTGTCCGCTAGATGGTGCCAGAGGATAAGATATAACATTACCTTAAGTTATACATATATTATGACCGCTACACACTCCCCCTGCTTGAACTCTTTGGTCCCCAAAGAGATGTAAGATCTTGTTCCTGTAACATGTTTTGGTTTTTATGCAATTATACAAAACTGACAGAGGAGCTTCCCACCAATTTTCACATGATGGAGAGCTGTCCTGTGCATTTAAAGCTGACACTCCAATATCGTGTACAGGCGTGTCAGTGGACGAGACTGGGTTTTGGTGTTTTGGGTCAACAGCAGGAGTATCAGGCCTTTCAGGGTTTCTCCTGGCAGTAGTTAACTCCTTCAGAACACTCGCCCAATGTTTGATAAGTTAGTCTCTTGGTGGGACGAATGACTCTTTTGGTCCTCTGCGCTTTTGGCGCTACAGGCAAGTGCATGTGTTCCTCAACTCCATCTTCCTCTGGTGGTTCAGAATCAGCACTTAGATCTCCTAAAGTTATTTCTGGGAAAACAGCATGAGACTCTCCTTGATCTTCTCTTAACCCATTTTTAGGTGTAAATTCAGGAGCTTCCGGTCTA
Organism: Aquarana catesbeiana; assembly: GCF_042186555.1. Taxonomy (NCBI): domain Eukaryota; kingdom Metazoa; phylum Chordata; class Amphibia; order Anura; family Ranidae; genus Aquarana; species Aquarana catesbeiana. The sequence continues at coordinate 830,698,090 of NC_133324.1, read as the reverse complement.
AGAATTCCACTGTCTTCTCCCCCTGCTTGAAATGAGAAGTCCATTTCAGATTCTTCTACCTCAGATGGCCACAGCCAGCTTATCTCCTCTTCCTCATTTTCAGTATCAGAAGGTTCAGGCCTAGGTCTGGTCACTGGTCTGTGTACAACAGTGGAGGTGGACGGTAGCTCTTCCTGTGCAGCAATTCTGACTGCTTCCGAGAGAGGCAGAAGGTGAATACGATGCCAAGTCTTTATTGGCCCAGAGCTTCCTTCTGGCCGAATCTCATATACTGGGAGCCCTGGAAGTCATTTACATATAATGAAGGGCTGTGACTTCCCTCTGTCCGCCAGCTTGTGCTTTTCTGGTATACCCAGATTCCTTAGCAGGACTCGGTCACCGGGTTGTAAATCTTGAACCCGTACTTTGAGATCAAAATTCTTTATGTTTCTGGATCCTCTGCGATCTGATGTGACTTGAGCTTTGTCATAAGTGACCTTCAAACTCTTCCTCAACCTATCCACATATCCTCGGTGAGAAATCGCTGAGGTATGATCCAGACTGGTTCCGAAAGCCAAGTCCACCGGTAGTCTAGCTTTTCTTCCAAACATTAACCGGTAGGGGGAATATCCCATTGCATCACATTTTGTACTGTTATATGCATGTACTAATGCAGTGATGTGCCTGCTCCAATGTGGTTTTTGCTCAGATGCCAGGGTTCCCAACATATTTAGAAGAGTCCGGTTAAATCTCTCTGGCTGAGGATCACCTTGTGGATGGAATGGAGTGATTCTGGATTTCCGAATACCTAAAAGATCCAACAGCTTTTGAATCAGGGTGCTTTCGAAATCTCTCCCTTGATCGGAATTAATTCATTGTGGTAGACCATAATGGACAAAGAACTTCTCTACCAAAACTTTCGCCACTGTAGAGGCCTGTTGGTCTTTAGTAGGGAATGCTTGAGCATAACGAGTAAAATGATCAGTAACTATTAAAATGTTCCCTTTTCCACTTAAGTCAGATTCCACACACAGGAAATCTATACAGACCAACTCCATCGGTCCTTGGCCCAAATGGCCCATTGGGGCAGCTTTCTGTGGCAAGGTCTTCCTCTGTATACATCGGAGACATGAGTGACAATAGCCCTCCACTTCAGTTCTCATATAGGGCCAGTAAAACCTGTCCTTCACGAGCTGGAAAGTCCTTTCTGCTCCCAAATGGCCATGGTGCTCATGTAGAGCGATCAGTACCTTCCCTCGGTACTTCTCCGGTAAGAACAGTTGCCACTTTTCTTCGCCATTGTCAGAGGGGCCCCTTCGAAAGACCACCCCTTGTTTGAGCTGTAGCCGATCCCACTCTTTGTGTAGAACTCGAGCTTCCTTTTCAGAGCTCTTGAGAAGTAGGTCGGGGTTTTCTCCCTCCAAAGCCTTCAGTGCCAGGCTACAAATTGGGTCTCCCTGTTGATCTAATCGAAGATCCCTCCTGGACAGCTTTGGTAAACCTTCCTCTGCAATTTGGGTGACATCACAGTAACACTTAGATACTCCGGCAGCAGATACTCCAACTTCTTCTGCTCTAGCCCCACCTTTAGTTTGCTGTTGTGCTCCATCACAAAGGGCCCTCACTCCTTCTGGGGTGAGTTGAGTCCATCCTTCTTCTTGACTTTGGGAACAGTGAGGTTGTCTTGATAATGCATCAGCATCTCTATTTCCTATTCCTGGTCTGTATTTTAAGCTGAATGTGAACGCTGAAAAATGCAGCCAACCACCTATGGCCAGTAGCATCCAACTTGGCTGTGGTAAGTAGGTAAGTAAGTGGGTTATTGTCTGTCTTAACCACGAACTCTGCACCATACAAGTAATCCTTGAGTTTATCTACCACAGCCCATTTTAAGGCCAGAAATTCCAATTTGTGAGTGGGATAGTTCCGTTCAGCGGGAACTAGACTTCTGCTCACGTAGGCTATGGGCCTTTGTTGTCCATCATGTTCCTGGTAGAGTACTCCACCTAGCCCGTCTTGGCTGGCATCCACATGTAATTTATAAGACTTAGAAGGGTTTGCATAGGCTAGAACCAGAGCAGTGGTAAGGTTCCATTTCAACTGTCTTAAAGCTTCTTTACACTGTGTAGTCCATTCTTCTTGGATGTACTCTTTCTTCTTTCTGGGGCCTTCTTTTGGCTTCCCTAACCCTTCTGAATCTGAGCCAATTCCGTCTTGATTCTTCAACAGCTCGGTGAGAGGGTGGGCTATCTTAGCAAACCCTTCCACAAACCGCCTGTAATAAGAACAGAATCCTAGAAAGGATCTAAGTTCAGTCACGTTAGTTTGTCGAGGCCAGGAGGTACCAGCCTCCAATTTCTGCGGATCTGTTGCCACTCCTTCAGCGGATACGATGTGGCCCAAGTAGTTCACTGAGGGTTGGTAGAAATGACACTTCTCCAAGGAAAGCTTCAGGCCTTCGTCATGAAGTCTCTTCAAGACCTTCTCCAGGCGCTCTTTGTGCTCCTCCAGTGTTCTGCCAAACACTATGACATCATCTAAATAGACCAACAACTCGATCAGGTTCATATCACCCACTGTCTTTTCCATTAATCGCTGGAAGGTTGCTGGGGCTCCAGACAGACCTTGAGGCATTCGATTAAACTTGAAGAATACCACAGGGGTGATAAAAGCGATCTTCTCTCTATCTTCAGGGAACATGGGGATCTGATAGTACCCACTCATGAGATCTAGCACACTGAACCACTTTGCTCCTGTTAAACTCTGTAGGGCATCCTCTATCCGAGGTGTGGTGTACTGATCAGGGGTGGTCCTCCGATTTAGTGTCCTGTAATCAATACATAATCGCAGAGAGCAATTCTTTTTCCTTACGATCACTATAGGAGAGGCATATGGACTCCGGGACTCTCGAATAATCCCTGTCTTTTTCAGCTCAGCTAGCTGTTCCCGTAGGTCTTCCAGGTCTCCCAACGGGATCCGCCTTACCCTCTCTCGGAAGGGTTTGTCTTCTTCTAGGCGGATTTTGTGTTCACCACTCTTTGCAAGCCCCACATCGAACTCACTTTTTGAGAAGGCAGTCCTCCATCTCAGGAGCTGATTCTTCGCTCTCTCCATCCAGGCAGGGGTGAGAGGTGTGTTCTTTGGGTAGAACTCTTCCACAGGAATCTCTCCCTCCTGTTCTCCCATGATGCCATACGGTGAGACTGGGGTTGCTTGGCTGACTTGCCCCAGCAGCATCCTGGCAGGTACCTTTACAGGTAAGGCTGTTGTGTTGCAAACACTGACCGAGACTCTTCCTTTACATCTCTTCAGCGCCTTAGTTGACAACACTTCAGGGATAACTTCCAGGCCCTTGCCTTCTTTCTGCCTGTCCGTCTCAAGGACGATGAAGGGACTGGGCTGTCTCCAACTTAGCTTGATAGAGGCTTTTAGGCAAATTACTTCACCCGGTTGTACCAATTTTCACTCCAGACCTTTCCCACTCCTTCTGGGGGGGCCTTCTATTCCTGTATAAGATCCTGGTACACCCATGTTAACATGGGGTCTACACCCTTGGCTGGGGTGTTCTTCTCCTGCAATAATGGTGTAAGCAGTCTTCATACCAGATCAGTGTTGGTCCCAATAATGAGGAAAATTCTGTCAGCCCCTGGAGGGCGAGGGCACACCACTGCCAAGGTATCAAAGATTTCGGCCTGCCCTGCCATACTCAGATCAAAGGTGAGTTTGATAGGTAGGTAGCCATCATAGGGGAAGCTCTGGGTCCCTAGGCCCTACATCTCCAGCTCTTTCAGCTTTTGCAATAGGAGATGTTTGAGATATTTCTCGTAAAAGTCCCTGTATAACAGAGTAACCTGAGCTCCAGTGTCCAACAGGGCTTTAGTATATATCCCCTCTATCTGGATGGGGACAATCGGAGAAGGTCCCACTAGCTTGTGAGGGAAACCATGGGGAATGGCATTCTTTGCCTGCTTCGTGACTTGTACTTTCGCACTTGCCTTCCGTGGGTTCCTTTTCTTCCGTTTTGGTCTAGCTGTAATTGCAGAGGTCTGAGGTGTACAGGTCGGTTTGGAGTTGGCTATTGTAGTAGGACACCCAGTTGATTCCTTCACTGGGGCCCTCTGAAGTTTTCCGCCGACCGTTTGAGTTTTGTTTCTGTTTTTGGGCTTGGGCATACCCGTCTGTAATGTCCAACTCCTCCACAATTGAAACAGGACTTGTGCTTTTCCACCACTATGGGGTTTAACAGTTCTTTGGGTGCTTGAACTCCTCCATCGGGTGGAGTGACGTGCTTGGCAGTCAACAGGGCCATCATCTCCATCAACTGTGCCACCTGTGTCTAAAGAAGTTCGATCTGAGGGTTGACATTAGTTGCACTAGCCGTCCTAATTCCAACGACTGATTTTGGCCTTTGGATTTTCTCTCTCTTCTTCTCCAGGACGGCTTCTTCTTCCCGCACAATTCGGATCAGGTCCGGGTATTTCAGAATGCCACCATCTTGAAGGGCTCTTAACTGGAACATTATGGGGTCCAATGGCTGGGCACCCCTCAAGACTTGTTTGGCTCGGACTTCATCCACTTTCCGAGGGTCTAGTCCTTTTTTCAACAGAATCTGGTGTATGATCCTATCCAAACGCCTTATATACTCTGATAGCTTCTCTCCCTCACTCTGGTAAGTGTGTTCCAGCTGATAAATCAGGTCAGAAACCTTCTCTGTACATCCAAACACATCCTGTAAGATGTCTAAGTAGTCCTGAGCCACGCAATCTCGCTTTCTGAGCTTCAAATTCCGTATGGCTTCTGAAGCAGGTCCTTTTAAGCTCTCTGCAATCCTCTGTTTCTTGTGCGTTTCTGGCACATCCCATTCATCTAAGGCTTGGGTGGTTTGCTCCCACCACTCCTCAAAGCTGTTTTCATCTGGGGGTACAGGCTACCTTTCAGAGAAAATGCTGAGTTTCTGGTATGCATTTCCAGGAAATGTGAGGTTGCCCTTCTGACATTTCGCCACAAAGTTCCCTAAGGCTGTAAAAAACTCTGGTTCAATTGTGGTCAGACGTGACCGGGAGGGAACTTTTACCTTGACTGATTTCACTTGTGTGGATTTGGTAGGGTTCTCACCTGGCCTCTTTGGGTGCGTCACACAGAATTTGGTTCTATCAGACAGTTTCACACTATTACCTTGGAAATTTTCGGGGACACCCTTCCTCCACTCTAGTAGGGCATAAGTGCGAGAGGTCCCATAGGCTGGCCTCATGGCTATCACCCAGGCCTTCCTCTCTGGGGATAATGCCTGCACAACCTCTTTTACATGTTCTTCTTTCCAGTCATCCCCTGGGAGTTCAATTCTGAGAGGGTACCTTCAGCTTCGAACCACTGAACCAGTGGCAGGGTCCATGCTGGTGCCAAAAGGGTATCTGGGGGGTTGCTTGCAGAGTCACAGTATCCCAGACAAGCCCCCACGTGTAGCACTGACCCCCCAAGGAGCTGCTGATATATTTGGGCCTGTACTCTGCTTTGTTTCCCCCCCTGAATATCTCAGTCCCCTTGACACAGCTGTGGTGTAATAGTGTGCAATCAAACCGAAATCATAAAGGCAGATTCACAATACTCAATATTATGTACCTGCCTGTAGTTACCTTTCCCTCCTCTTGGCTGGTGATGAAGAGTAAAACAACACTCACACAGTTAAACTTGAATAATAACTTTATTTACTGTAGTAGTATTAGAAGGGTTAAACTACAATGGTTGTACTGTCAGATCAACATAGTCTGACAGACAAATAAACTTTATATTACAAAGATACAATACAGGTATCAAATGTTTGAAATAATATATCAGAGATATAACAAAGTAAATAGGATAACCGTCAGAGTGACTGTATCTCATTATGAGCACTGTCCTATTTCCTGCACGTTTAATGCTATACTTAATCAAATGTTGACTTGATTAAGTATAATACAACACTAGGGAGCTCCCTCCTTTAGTATCACACTACCCCAATATAGTAAAGGGACACAAGGCCTTGTGTTTTACTAAGCAGTCCTTCTTTATCTTCTTTTCATCTGCTAGCAAACAAAATAGATTTGTAATCCAAAGGGTTAGTGACTCCTGATCAAAGTAGACTGAAAATGTGACAGTGAGGTTCTGGTGCAGCAGCACTATAACTGACTTTGATACCAAAGACTCAGTACTAAATTCTCTTGACTTTGCTTGTGGGACTATGGCTCCCAGCCACTCTGTCTTATGTAGACGGATGTAATAAAGTACATCAAGAAACTTGTGGGCAACAGCCCTCTCACCCAACCAGCACAGTGTTGTCAGAAAACTCCGTTCTGAGGTACAGGGTTCTGTCTCCGGCCGTCCAGCACTGCTGAGATGCTCCGCTCCTCTCCATGAGACACTCCAGAACTCTCAGATGACTCCAACAGGCTCCTCTGGCTCCTTCCCAGTCTTGCCCCTCCGTCAGTCCACTCTCTGGGATGTCACAATACTGCTGCTCGGATCGCTGTTCCGTGGAGGTAGGCCGCGCTGTGCTGGAGACCTCACACAGATCCTCCCAGGCTGGCCATGCGTGTCCAAGAGACCTAAGAAGCCCCTCCCAGCCTTTTTATAGGCTTCCCACAATGCAGTTCTGTTCCCTGAGGTTTATGGGAGTTACTGAGCATTATCGGTAGGTCAAGTTAATGTCCAGATGTAAACAAACAAAACACTTCCATGTCAACTTGAATAGTAAAAGAAATAAAGATACGTCCTTTTATATTTTGGCCGCTAGATGGCGCCAGAGGATAAGATATAACATTAACTTAAGTTATACATATATTATGACCGCTACACAAACGTGGCTAAACGCAGCATGTAAACACGGATGTTTTTAAACGTCGGTTATTATCTTTCAGGTTAAATCATTCAGGGGAGGTTGTAAAACGCTCCCTTGTACATTAGCAGATGAAAATAAAAAAAGAGTTCTTCAATTTCTGATTGCTTGAATTTTTGGATAAAAAAACCATGAGCACTTGGGCAGTAATCGTGATGCATTGCGGAATCAAATGGAATTGTTGACATGATAATCGTAATCAAATCAAATCGTGAGACCAGTGAAGATGTGCACCCCTAGTGCGTATGTAGCCAGGTGCTGGACTACAGAAACATAGAAAAGGAGACATTTCCCTCTTTACAATCAGTTTACTTTCATTTTCTGCTGTTATGCTGAATGTTGTGTTGCACTATTCTCTCCAACCAGCAGAGGGAAAACTATAGCCAGGAAAGCCTATGGACTTCTATGCAGAATGCTGATGATCATGTGAATTGTAATCTGAAACAACAATCACAGAATGGGCAGTTCCCATAGGACATTGAGTAGGAAAGGAAGTGGTGGAAAAGCTTTTAGCCGCTTCCGGACCGCCCAGCATACATATACTGCGGCAGGGTTGCCCGGTTGTGTGAAAAACAACGCACTCTACTTTCCTGGGTCTGGGGCGTGTGCATGCACTGCTGGAGACCCGCTCCTGCTGTGATTGGACCGGCCATGAGCGATCATTCGTAGGAGAGGCAGAACATCGGTCTACCTGTAAACAAGGCAGACCGTCGTTCTATCACAGAGGAAGAGAGAGATCTGTGATTCCATCTAATCAGGAACACAGATGTCTCTCTTCCTTCAGTCAGTCCACCCCCCCTCACAGTTAGAAAGCATTCCCTAGTTGCACACTTAACTCTTTGATCGCCCCTGATGTTAACCCCTTCCCTGCCAGTGTCATTTATACAGTAGCAGTGCATTTTTTTTAGCACTGATAACTGTATTGGTGTCCGCCGGAATGTCGCAGTCCCACTAAAAATCGCTGATCGCCACCATTACAAGTAAAAATAAAAATAAAAATACCATAAAAATATCCCATAGTTTGTAGACGTGATAACTTTTGCACAAACAAATAAATATACGCTAATTGGGTTTTTTTTTTTACCAAAAACATGTAGCAGAATACATATTGGCCTAAATTGATGAATATTTTAGATTTTTTACATATTTATATTGGATATGTTTTATAGCAGAAAGTAAAAAATGGCCTGGTCATTAAGGGGGTAAAACCTTCCGGGGCTAAAGTGGTTAGCAGACTGCAATGGAAACCTCTTTCTCTTTGCAGCGTGGGAGCCAATGTGTGCACATCCATCCTGGTGCACGCGGATTATCCATGGGGGGAGTGACCAGTGCCAGAGATGGAGACCTGGGGGTGGAGACACCAGAGGCAATGCAGCACCATGTATACCCAATCCATACCCCACCCATACTGCACCGTATTTCACACTTATTCCATACCTAGACTGCCCATACCTATACCGACTCTATAACATTTACCACATCTAAACCACATCCACCTTGCACCTGTGTCGAAATTATACCATACATTTATTGTACCTTTACTGCATGCAGGTTAACTAGGACTGTTGTCACACTGGCACCATTAGCCCGCAGTAGAACATCTCAAAGGACTGCCCCTGCCATAATAATTATTCCGCAAGTCTTCTTTGTTCCCTGGCCCCTCCTCTACCTTTCTCTTTTTCTTTTGAACAGTGCATACCCAGTTGGTCTAGGACTAGCATCGCTGCCATAAATGCGCTCTGACAGTATAGTTCCAATATAGTTCCAGCACTCAGTAAACTAAACTTTACTATTGCTCACTTCTGCACTTGAGGTGGCCTTGCTACTGTTTAGACATGTGCTGTTTAATTCATTCTGAATTCAAAAATTTGTCTAAAATCTAAATTTTAGACGAAATTCGAATAGTTTTCTAATCAAATTTGAATTTCCAAAGAGAATACAATAGAAAATAAAGAAATAGAACAGAAAATGATATAGTAGAACAGAATAGAGTAGAAAATAAAAAAATAGAATGTAATAGAGTAAAACAGAACAAAATACAAAATAAAAGAATAGAAAAAATTTGCGTAGAAAAGAAAGGGATAGAATAGAAAATAAAAGAATAGAGTAAAACAGAACAGAATAAAAAATAGACTAGAATAGAATTAAATAGAATATAACCATCTTCTGAAATTCCAATTTCGAATAGGATAAATTCAAATTCGAAAAAGCAAAGAATAGAAAAAAATAGAATATAAAATAAAATAATAGAATAGAAAATAGTAGAATAAAATAGAAAGAATATAAAAAATATAACTGTTTTCTGAAATTTGAATTTTAAATAGATAAATCTGAATTCTATTAGAATAGAAAAGAATAGACTATAATAGAAAAGAAAAGAATAGAAAATAAAATAATAGGACAGAAAAAACAATATAATAGAATGTAATAGAAAGAATATATCTATCTTCCAAAATTTGAATTTCGAATAGAATAAATTCAATTTTGAATGGAATTAAACAGATTAAACAAATTTAACTAAAAAAAATTATGTAAACAACAAATCGAAACAAAACTAAACAAATCTTTCCTTCTACACATGTCTAGGTTTTAAACTACTGTTTATGCTGATTTGCATGACAAACATCATCTTATGCCTAGTCCTTACTAGTGTTGACTTTGAATGCTAAATTGTGTTATTACCATTTTTAATCCTAGTTACCAACCATATTGGGTGACATAATATTAAGCTTGCCTTTACTATCTGGTTCGGTGCCTGTTTTCTTTGATACAGCACTACTACTGGGTATTAAAGTGGGGGTCCACCCACACCGCCAAAAAAAAAAATATTAAAAGCCAGCAGCTACAAATACTGCAGCTGCTGACTTTTAATACATGGCCACTTACCTGTCCCAGGGTCCAGCGATGTCGGCAGGCGACGCCGAGAACCCGCTCGGTTCTCGGCAGCTGCCGCCGCCATCCTAGGTGAGGGAATCAGGAAGTGAAGCGTTGCGGCTTCACTTCCCGGTTCCCTACTGCGCATGCGCTGCGCATCGTAAGTGGTCCCCGCTCTCTCCTGGGAGCTGTGTGTTTCCCAGGAGACAGCGCGGTGGAGACGGGAAGAGGCGTAGACTCCCATGGGAGTCTATGCCGGAAGTGGGTGCAAATACCTGTCTTAGACAGGTATCTGCACCCCCCTCCCCCCTGAAAGGTGCCAAATGTGACATGAGGGTTCATGTGAAATTCTAATTTGTAGTAAGCAGAAATTATGCGTAGAACAGCACTAAACAGACTTAATACCAAGCCTCACACTAAAAAATAGTAGCAAAAACAATGTATACAAGCACATAGGGGTTGATTTACCTAAAATGTAGGGACTGTTCACTTTGCAAAATGAATCTGCTCTTAACAACCCGCTCGGTTCTCGGCAGCTGCCGCCGCCATCCTAGGTGAGGGAATCAGGAAGTGAAGCGTTGCGGCTTCACTTCCCGGTTCCCTACTGCGCATGCGCGAGTCGCGCTGCGCATCGTAAGTGGTCCCCACTCTCTCCTGGGAGCTGTGTGTTTCCCAGGAGACAGCGCGGTGAGAAGAGATGAGAAGAGGCGTAGACTCCCATGGGAGTCTATGCCGGAAGTGGGTGCAAATACCTGTCTTAGACAGGTATCTGCACCCCCCTCCCCCCTGAAAGGTGCCAAATGTGACATGAGGGTTCATGTGAAATGAGGGTTCTGAAAAGTGGAAGTTCCATTTTTGTGTGGAACTCCGCTTTAAGTATTACTTTCAGTAAAAAGTATTACTTTTCAGTATTACTTTCATATAAAGATGTAAACCTTTTTCCCAAAAGGAAAAACATCTGTTTGCTGTAACTATGAAATATTAGTTGGAGTTCAGCTTCAATCTGTTACTGTATTTAAATCTGCTAGTACTTCTAACATTTCGCTCTCCCCCCAGACTGACAATGCTGCTGTCCAAATACCCCTGTGCTCATTCATCCAGAATGGGGTCATTTTAATACAGGAGGTGTATTACTGGCCACCAGCAGAAAACAGACTGAAAAAAGCCAAAAAATAAAAGAAAAATAATACAATCACTACATCTAATGCTTGGTAAGCTACAATATATTAAATTTTTGGTTCTGGGTTTTATACCGCTTTAAAGGTTTTTCAAAGCTATCATTAAATCTATCATTTCACATTTGAAGTATAAATTGAAAATGAGAATCAAAATTATCATGCAACAAGAACATAAAATGCTATTTAATTCCAAAGAGAACGCTTCAATCTTTTACTATTTGCGACTTTTTACTTTGACTGTTGGTACTGAAATTAAGTGGGCCTTTTTTTTTTTTTACCTGTGTTCTTTTTTTCTATTCAAAAATAACTACGCAGCACCTCTAAAGAAAAGAAATGCCATAAACTTAATTATGTCTCATTAAGCTGTAATTATCCTCCCTGAGCAACTACAGAAATAAATTCAAATTTGTAGTAAGCAGAAATTATGCGTAGAACAGCACTAAACAGACTTAATACCAAGCCTCACACTAAAAAATAGTAGCAAAAACAATGTATACAAGCACATAGGGGTTGATTTACCTAAAATGTAGGGACTGTTCACTTTGCAAAATGAATCTGCTCTTAACAAAAAAATTTTCACTCAACTTGGTAATTAAAGTGAAGCTGTATTTATGTCTATCATCCAATCATTTACAAGGTAAAATTCTGTACATTTTTTAATTACCCTGCATGAGGTTAAGTTTTCAAAAGCAAGCACATTCACTTCAGCTTTTTACTAGATGGACATTATCCAGACCGTCAGTAAATCAACATCAGTAATGGCAAAGATTTAATATATATGTTTAAGGCTCGGTTCACACCTAAACCAGCCGCGGATCACACAGCAACGTTGTCCGTCCCTGTTCTCCATTTCAGGGACGAATCAGGGCAGAATCTTTGCCTGAATTAGGCCCTGAAACTGAGGCAAAGACGCACAGCGTTTCTGTGCAGTGTGCTCTGCAGCCGCCCCGGAGACATGTATACCGGCTCCATAGAGAGCCGGTCATATTCTCCTGCAATGCGAATTGGATGCGGAGAAATGCCCATCCAATTCGCATAGGTGTGAACCCATCCTTAAAATTACTTTTCGCTTTATAAATTACTTTTCAAAAACCCTCAGAAGCTAGGTATATAATTAGGATCATTCATAACTTGTAGGGCTTCAGGGTTTGACTGTACACTAAACATACAATTTAACAGCTTCCTGCGTAGGTGGGACAAGTGTCTTTCTGGGAGGACATACTGTTATGTTCCCCTGCTCTGGGTGCTTGTGCATGGCTTCAGGGTTCCAGCAGACACAACGATCCATCTGTTTACCACTCCCACTCTCTCCTGTTTTAGTGAATCACTCAATTTTACTGTTAGTGCTGGTTCACACAGGGGCACCTTTAAAGCCATCCGAATCTAAAGCCATCACATACAGTGCGACTTCAGCGTGGCTTGCAAAACGACTTCTGTATCAAGTCTGAAGTCAATGCAAGCCGCTCCGAAGTCACCCCAAAGGGAACCCCTCAGGAACCTTTTTCTAAGTCGGAGCGACTTGAGTCACTTCTATTAGAAAAGTTCCATTGCAATGCATGGAGCGAAACTTGTCAGGTGGCTAAAGCACCTGACAGGTCACCACTGTGTGAACCGGCACTTATGGTATCATGATTATGCTTAGCTTGACATTGTTTGTCAGCTTCTTTGTTTTCGTATATAACCATTTTCACTAGTGCTTTGACTTTGCATATATCTTTGTAAAATTTTTCTCATATTTGTAAAGCTATATTCTATGCTTCCGATGTTTTGGAAAACTTCTAAATAAAATCAAAATTAGGAAAATAAAAATCACAGTGCATTATGTCAGAGACAACTTCTAAAACTATATTGAGGATATTTTTAATGGGCCACATTTGAAAAAGGAGAGACAAGACAAGAAATACAAATTACTGTGTATTATGTCAGAGAAAACAGACAGAAATATAGCACAGACATGCTGCACATCAAAATGTGTCCTACTCTAACTGCTTCAGTGCTGACTATAGAACCTGTACAATATTTCTCACTGTCTTGTCTCAGAAATTAGGAACTCAAAATTTTATTTAGCAAAAAAAGCTGCTTAGTCTCCACCTCTTCAACGGTGTCCTATTGGAGCCACTTATATGATGTGCAGCATGTTTGTGCAATATTTCCTAATGTTGTCCCTGAAATAATACTCTGTTATTATTCAACAAAATGGTGGTCATCTGTACACAGACACAGTCTCCTTTGCATCAGTGTGAATGAGATGAGTAAAAGATGGCTCTAATCAAAAAATAATAATTTTAAAGCAACAGTGTAAAAATAATATAAATTAATAATTTTAAAAAGGCAAAGATGAATGAGTGTGTCGGTCCTGAACGCATGCAAACCACGCTCGTCCCACATATTTGAGGTATCACCAGAAATGGCAGATCATGGGCAGTAATTCTAGCACTAGACCTCCTCTGTACATCTAAAGTGGTAACCTGTAAAGGCTTTTAAAGTGCTGCCTATAGATAGTAAAATTTACATTGTTTTTAGTTGTTGTGCGGGCGTGCACAATTTTAAAGCATTACATGTGTGGTATCTATTTACTCTGCTTAACATTATTTTATATTTTACAAAAAAAACGGATTATGTATTGTGTTTTTTTTTGCATTAAAATTTTTAAAAAGTGTATTTTTAAAAATTTTGTTCCCGAAAACTGCGTTTGAAAACCGCTGCGCAAATACCATGTGATATAAAAAATTGCCAAACCCACCAATTTATTCTCTAGGGCCTCTGCTTTAAAACAATATATAATGTTTAGGGGTTCTATCTATTTTTCTAGCAAAAAAAAAAAACAAAACAGATTTTCACATGTAAACAAAAAGTGCCAGAAAATGCCTGGTCTTCAACTGGTTAATAAGCCCTGTGACGGGAGGGCCCGTGGAACCAAGAATCCCTTGGAAAGGTTGAGAAACCCATGTTTCAGCTCCCCATGCACCTCTTATGTCTAAGTCACTGCCATCCTGAGAAGATATATCTTGGATTACTTAAAATGGAACAGTAATATTTATCCACAATATCTCCCAGGATATGAAAAGATTATTCTTGGTTTGTTTGATTCTGAACTCAACATGTTAGTTGAGAGAGCTGATCACATTGGCCTCTAGAACTGGGTAGGAGCCGGACAGTCTACTCCTACTATAGTTTGTTGCCTACTAGGCTGAGGAGGAGGGGAGATCACTGTTTGTATTGTTATTTGTAATTAGCTCCTGCTATTGTGAGAAGGTGTCCTATGTTTATACTAATGTGTGAAGCTGGGTGACAACAAGTCTGACCTGTAGTGAAATCCTGATTAATCATAACAATGCTCAGGAGGGCACAGAGTCACATCGGCTGCTTTAAGGGATTAGTTAATTAGCTCATGTTAATTCTGTTTCTGGTTACAGGTGTATTGTTATGCCCTGTACACACGAGCGGACTTTTCGACCAGAAAATCCGACCATGTGTGGGCTTCATCTGATTTCCGACGCACCTTTTCGGGCCAAAAATCCGACAGACGTTAGATTTAAAACATGTTTCAAATCTTTCCACCGGAACTCTGCCGGACCCAGTTCCTATCGTGAAGCCCGTTCGTCTGTATGCTGGTCCGACGGACCAAATACGACGCAAGGGCAGCTACAGAACCTGCCCACGAGAATGTTTCACGATCCTATTGCGCTGGTTCTCAGCGACAGGGTACTATACATCTTGCGCTCGCTGCAATAGGAAAAACACATTTTCCTATTGCAGCGAGCGCGAGAGGGAGGCGACAATGTCCCTTAAGGTCTGGTATGGATTTTAAGGGGAACCCCTACGCCGAAAAAACGGCATGGGGGTCCCCCCAAAATCCATACCAGACCCTTATCCGAGCACGCAGGAAAGGGGGTGGGGACGGACGAGCGCCCCCCCTCCTGAACCATATCAGGCCACATGCCCTCAACATGGGGGGTGGGTGCTTTGGAGAAGGGGGGCACCCTGCGGCCCCCCACCCCAAAGCACCTTGTCCCCATGTTGATGAGGACAAGGGCCTCTTCCCAACAACCCTGGCCGTTGGTTGTCGGGGTCTGCGGGCGGAATCCGGGAGCCCCCTTTAATAAGGGGGCCCCCAGATCCTGGCCCCCCGCCCTATGTGAATGAGCATGGGGTACATCGTACCCCTACCCATTTACCTGGGGAAAAAAGTGTCAATAAAAAAACACACTAGACAGGTTATTAAAGTAGTTTCTGCATGGGTTGATTTTGGATGGAGGAATGTGCCTGTTCAGCAGCATGCCCAAGAATCGGCAGTAGAAAATCTGGAGATTGCCATGCCCAAAGCTGAAGTGCTGACAACAGGGCAGAGCTCTGATAACCTCTGCTCAGCACAGATAGCATCTTCTGGGTTCTACGAACAGGAGATGGTGAAGATGGGGATCTGGGGGGTCCCCTTGTTAAAGGGGGCTTCCAGATTCGCCTCTTCTGACATTTATTATATAACAGCCACAGGGAAGTCCCTTGAATTCCCCGTGCGTCAGAGGAGGACGGGGTCACCGGGTGGCCTCGCCCTTCGTTACATAAGAAATGTCAGAAGAGGCGAAGCGTCACAAGGCTGAAGACTCCCACTGAGGTGGATCATGCGTCGGAGTGGAGAAGAAGCCTGGAGGAAGATGCGGGACGAGAAGAGTGGAGGAAAAAGAAGATGGAGAAGAAGTTGAAGAAGGAGATGGAGGAAGAAGAACATCGAAGGAACACCAGAAGAAAGAAGATGGAAGAAGAAGCTGAAAGAAGACGAAATGAATAAAGGACTTGTCAAAAACCGTCTCTTGTGTTTTTTAACCTTTTTGACACTTTTTTGGTGAAATAGTAGGGGTACATTTGTACCCCATTACCAATTCACACAGGGGGGGCCGGGATCTGGGAGTCCCCTTGTTAAAGGGGGCTTCCAGATTCTGATAAGCCCTCGCCCGCAGACCCCCACAATCACCGGGCAAAGGTTGTGGGGATGAGGCCCTTCTCCCCATCAACATGGGGACAAGGTGCTTTGGGGGGCTACCTCAAAGCACCCTCCCAATGTTGAGGGCATGTGGCCTGGTATGGTTCAGGAGGAGGGGCGCTCTCTCGTCCCCCCTCTTTTCCTGTGGCCTGCCAGGTTGCGTGCTCAGATAAGGGTCTGGTATGGATTTTTGGGGGACCCCACACCATTTTTTTTAAATTTTGGGGCGGGGTTCCCCTTAAAATCTATATCAGACCTTGAGGGTCTGGTATGGATTTTGAGGGGGACCCCCATGCATTTTTTTTTATTTTGGTTCGGGGTTCCCCTGTGGGGAAATCCCATGCCGTTTTTATCAATTAACTTTTATGTGTATTCTCGGACCGACAATTCATTATAGCCGTGAGTAGTTTTAAATGACTTTTTTTCCTTTGAAATGTCATTTTGCTGTCAGACTGTTCTAAACATGGGAAACATGCGCCCCTTTACAGGCATACTATAGAAACCCCCCAGGTACGAAATTTAAAGGAATATTACACTTTTATTGTTTCACTTTAAGCATTATTAAAATCACTGCTCCCGAAAAAAAAGGCTGCTTTTAAAACTTCTTTTTGCATTGATACATGTCCCCTGGGCAGGACCCCAAACACTTTTTATGACAATACCATGCATATAAGCCTTTAAAATTAGCACTTTTGATTTCTTCCATAGACTTTTAAAGGGCGTTCCACGGCTTTCGAATTTGCCGCGAACACCCCAAATTGTTCGCTGTTCGGTGAACTGGCGAACAGCCGATGTTCGAGTCGAACATGAGTTCAACTAGAGCTCGAAATTCATCCTTAGTCCAAACTGTGTTGGCCATAAGGGGATCCTGCCACTCTCTGGAAAGGTAGTTAAGAGGTCCCTTTGCCACATCTCTTCTAGATGTTCTTTCTGTGATGGAAGCATGAGCACTGGTATTTTCCTGTGTAACCTGGATCCAAAAGGATTCCCAACAAGTAATAGTTCCTGTCCTTGATGGACCAAATCATGGTTTCCTTGTACATGAACTACAGCACAAATAAGTCCACCTGCCACAAATTTTCAGCAGAGGAACCCAGGGGATGCAAACAGGGCATTGCCTAATTTTTGGGGCACGTCACATTGTGATGATTTGGTGACATAAACTGGACAACAATAGTATGTGGTCATGTACTGCTAAAAAAGGGCAGCTTTTCATGTGTCATAAATATAAGGAATACATAAAAATAAAATATGACTCCCTACAAAATAGCTTAAACGCTAAAGCTATAACACTAAAATGCTTTTAAACGCTTAAATGCTAAAGCTCTGAGCTCTAACACAGAAGAAGAGGGTCGAGCTGCTCTGTGCAAAAGCATTGCACAAAGCAGAAAAGTATAGCATGTTTGGTATTTTAAGAAAAAAAATTAAGGTTTAAGCCCTTGTTCACATTGGACCGATTTGTCATGCAACAAGTCGCATCCTTTTGCCAGCAATCACACTGTTCAAATCAGTGCGACGCCGACTTTGCAGTGCTGCGTCGATTTAAAAAAGTAGTTCTTGCACTGCTTTTGTTGATTTTGGCTGTGATTTGCATAGACATCTGTGCATGAAGCTGCACAGGTGTCTTCCAAGTCGCACCAGAAGTCACACTGACATGCGGCTTTGAAATAGTGTGATTTTCAAATCCGCAGTCAATGTGAACAAGGGCTAATACCACTTTAATGGCATCAGAAAAGGGAGCTATCCTTCTTGTAATTCCCACTGAGCAGCTTTTTTCACATTTTGGAGCTGCTTGCTTCCTGCGACCCAAATGTGTTTCTACACATTTTCTGCTATTGTCCTATTCCTTTATTACCCCATCTCTAAAATTCAGCTTTAGCACTTATATAGTAGATAGACTATAGAGAGTAGCAGAAATATATCAATCTAATTATAATAATGTTGATTTAGAAGGAAAAAGAAAAACTCTAGTCAGGCTGCTAACAAGTTATACTCACTGTAGGAAACAGTCCTTTCTGACCCCATAATGATATTTGGATTACTTTCCAAAAGAGTAATTGATTCATCTGATACATTTAGCTACTGAATGTCATTAGAGTTGAGGAAACTAGATCAGGAAAACTTGTATCTGACCTACACCAATTCATGAATAGCAGATATCTTGGAATCTTTGCTTTTTTTTGTATTTTTCTGTTTGCAGACAATACAACTCGCAATATAAGTACAAATCGTGTCATTGTGACAGATGCATCCAAACTAATACTCAGAGTCCAGATATGATAATTGAAATACAATATTGAACAAAAAGTAGTGTTAAACAATGGTAACAATACATAGATAGCTGGTATAGTATCACAACCTTGAGGTTATCCAAAGCCAGTAGGCTATGTTAAAAAAGTGTCAGTTGTAAAAGAAACGGTATGCATCAGATGGGAAACCCAGCAGCTACATAATATTCAACTGGGGTATGATACCTACGTTATCAGACAAGGCAGTAAAACCAGCTATGGGTGAAGTATACAGTTAAGATAGCAGAAGGAAAGCTAGAAAGAGAAAAGAAGAAAAAGAATAGGGGGTGGAGGGGGAGAGGTGATAATTAAAGGGGAACAATGGGTGGAGGCTGGAGGTGACTAGGTATTCAGACCTTAGTAGAAATTAACCACTTCAGCTCTGAAAGTGGCCATTTTTTGCTGTTCGGCCACTGTGCTATTTTAACTGACAATTGCGCGGTCATGCAATACTGTACCCAAACTAAATTTCTATAATTTATTTCACACAAATAAAATTTTCTTTTGGTGGTATTTGATCACATCTGCGTTTTTCATTTTTTATTATATAAATAAAAAAAGAAAATTAATTTTGAAAAAGAAAAACAATATTTTTTACGTTCTTCTATAAAACATATCCATAAAAAATGAAAACAATTCAAATCTCTTCATGAATTTTGGCCAAAATGTATTCTGCTACATTTCTTTGGTAAAAAGTCCCAATGAGTGTATATTCATTTTTTTGCATGAAACTGTATAAGGTTGTTTCAGAAAGTCTAGGAAGGACCGTGTACTCAAAAAATGTTTTAACTGTGTATACTCTAACCATGCATGTGATGAGCTATGACAGGAGGGGAGGAACAAGAGTCCTACCACAAAGAGTATGACTCAAAAGAGGGCATTCATGACACTGTATTTTTCTTTTTTGTTTGTGTATTACTGTGCACATGTATTATTTGCATCTTATTTGGACATCACTACTGGGCTGTGTTTTTAAAAAATCAAGCCTGTAAACTGGATCATAGATTCACACTCACAGGCATTTAAATCTAAAGAGGTGGGCTAAAAAAGAGGTACCACATCCAATATTGACTTATATGGTAAAAACATACTGTATATAAACCTTTTTTAACATAATTTAAAACAATAATGTTTTGTTTTTTTTTTACAATAGCAATATTTTATACATTAGTAAGTATGTGACAACACTGAAGAAATTACACTTTGCTACAATGTAAAGTAGTGAGTGTACAGCTTGTATAACAGTATAAATTTGCTATCCCCTCAACATAAGTCAACACACAGCCATTAATGTCTAAACTGCTGGCAACAAAAGTGAGTACACTCCTAAGTGAAAATGTCCAAATTGGCCCAATTAGCCATTTTCCATCCCCGGTGTCATGTGACTCAATAGTGTTACAAGGTCTCAGGTGTGAATGGGGAGCAGGTGTGTTAAATTAGGTGTTATTGCTCTCACTCTCTCATACTGGTCACTGGAAGTTCAAGATGGCACCTCATGGCAAAGAACTCTCTGAGGATCTGAAAAAAGAATTGTTGCTCTACATAAAGATGGCTAGGCTATAAAAAGATTGCCAAGACCCTGAAACTAAGCTGCAGCATGGTGGCCAAGACCATACAGCAGTTTAACAGGACAGGTTCCACTCAGAACAGGCATCGCCATGGTCGACCAAAGAAGTCGAGTGCACATGCTCAGCCTCATATCCAGAGGTTGTCTTTGGGAAATAGACGTATGAGTGCTGCCAGCATTGCTGCATAGGTTGAAGGGGTGGGGGGGGTCAGCCTGTCAGTGCTCAAACCATATGCCGCACACTGCATCAAATTGGTCTGTATGGCTGTCGTCCCAGAAGGAAGCCTCTTTTAAAGCTGATGCACAAGAAAGCCAGCAAACTGTTTGCTGAAGACATGCAGACTAAGGACATGGATTACTGTAATCATGTCCTGTGGTCTGATAAGACCAAGAAAAACGTATTTGGTTCAGATGGTGTCAAGCGTGTGTGGTGGCAACCAGGTGAGGAGTACAAAGACAAGTGTGTCTTACCTACAGTCAAGCATGGTGGTGGGAGTGTCATGATCTGGGGCTTCATGAGTGCTGCCGGCATTGGGGAGCTACTGTACAGTTCATTGAGAGAATCATGAATGCCACCATGTACTGTGACATACTGAAGCAGAGCATGATCCCCTCCCTTCGGAGACTGGGCCGCAGGGCAGTATTCCAACATGATTACAACCCCAAACACACCTCCAAGACGACCACTGCCTTGCTAAAGAAGCTGAGGGTAAAGGTGATGGACTGGCTAAGCATGTCTCCAGACCTAAACCCCATTAACTTTTTGTGGGGCATCCTCAAACATAAGGTGGAGGAGCGCAAGTTCTCTAACATCCACCAGCTCCGTGATGTCGTCATGGAGGAATGGAAGAGGACTTCAGTGGCAATCTGTGAAGCTCTGGTGACCTCCATGCCCAAGAGGGTTAATGCAGTGCTGGAAAATAATGGTGGCCACACAAAATGTTGACACTTTGGGCCCAATTTGGACATTTCACTTAGGGGTGTACTCACTTTTGTTGCCAGCAGTTTAGACATTAATGGCTGTGTGTTGAGTTATTTTGAGGGGAAAGCAAATTTACACTGTTATACAAGCTGTACACTCATTACTTTACATTGTGGCAAAGTGTCATTTCTTCAGTGTTGTCACATGAAAAAAGGTAAAAATAAGAACTGCGCTGCAAACAAGTGTGATACAATATATATAGATCTCTAAGGGATCCACATAAATATCAAAAAGAAAAAGAAAAAACATTAAACACAACCCATGTGAAAGTAAAGTCCATGTGAAAATAAAATAATAAGAGAAATCACATCAGTGGATTGAAATCCAAATATAAATGCAAATAATGTCCAATAAAGCTCAATGAAGCCAATAAATCCTTCCAGTGTCACCAAGTGAAAAAATCCGCCACCAGGTAAATTAAATGCTTACCAACGGCAAGCTGTGATACAGCTTGTAAATGAACCAGGCACACAATCTTGTTGAAATCCTAATATGGTGGACAATATAGGGGGGAGGATGACCAGGATAGCCAGGCAGACCAGGCAGACCAGGGTGGCTCCGTCCACAGGATCAATGTATGAGCGGCAAGGAGGACCTGTTTGCTGGCAGCTGCAGGGAAAATTTCACAATCACAGTGCAGCACTCCAGGTACAAAATTTCAGGGAATAGTACGCTTTTATTGTTTCACTTTAAGCATTATTAAAATCACTGCTCCCGAAAAAACGGACGTTTTTAAAACTTTTTTTTTGCATTGATACATGTCCCCTGGGGCAGGACACAAGTCCCCAAACACTTTTTAAGACAATAACTTGCATTGAAGCCTTTAAAATTAGCACTTTTGGTTTTTCATGTTCGTGTCCCATAGATTTTAACGGTGTTCGCGTGTTCCAACAAATTTTTTGCCTGTTTGCATGTTCTGCTGCAAACCGAACCAGGGGGTGTTCGGCTCATCCCTATTGGTGACCCCCTATATTAAGAAGCAGGACACATGCATGAGGCTTGCCATCACTCCTGAGCAAAGGCTCACAGCCACCTTGCGGTACTTGGCGACGGGGAGAAGTCTCCAGGACATCAAGTTTACCACTGGGATCTCCCCCCAGGCTCTGGGACTCATTATTCCAGAGACTTGCTCAGCCATTATTCAAGTACTGAAGAAAAACTATATTAGTGATAAGTTTTTACCTTTAAGATCACATTCTATGTATTAATGTTTGCTAATGTATTGTATTAATTTGTTGATTACATAATTATCAATATTGTACTATGCTTAAAGTGCCCCTACCATTTCACAAAAAATGTGTGAAAAAAAGACAATACACACCTTTATTAAAAAAATATAAAAATAAAACTGTCCCACAAAGTCTTCTTCTTCTTCTTCTCTTGCTCCGACGGACCGAAAAAGAAATAAAAAAAGCCTCACACCACCTATGATCTGCCTCCATGGGAGGCACCGCCGTAATGACCGGCCTCTCAGGTGACAGCTCTTTTATAACTGAGGGCAGGGCCACATGATGACGTTGCCGGGTTACCCCGCCCCCCTCTGACGCACGGGGACATCCCTATAGCTTCCCCGTAACGTCAGAGGGGGCGGGGCCACCTGGTTACCGGCCACCTGGGATAAGGCCCTTCTCCCCATCAACATGGGGACAAGGTGCTTTGGGGGGCTACACCTAAGCACCCTCCCAATGTTGAGGGCATGTGGCCTGGTACGTTCAGGAGGGGGGGCGCTCACTCATCCCCCCTTTTTTCCTGCGGCCTGACAGCTTGCATGCTCGGATAAGGGTCTAGTATGGTTTTTTGGGGGGACCCCATGCCATTTTTTTATTTTGGCACGGGGTTCCCCTTATTTTTTAATTTTGGCGCAAGGTTCCCCTTAATATCCATACCAGACCTGAAGGGCCTGGTATGGAATTTGGGGGGACTCCCACGCATTTGTTTTTTAAATTTTGGTTTGGGGTTCCCCTGTGGGGGATCCCATGCCATTTTTATCAATTAACTTTTATGTGTATTGCCAGGACCAACAATTCATTATAGCCGCAAGTACTTTTAAATTACTTTTTTTCCTTTAGAAATGTAATTTTGCTCTCAGACTGTTCTAAACACGGGAAACATGCGTCACTTTACAGGCATACTATAGACACCCCCCAGGTACAAAATTTAAAGGAATATTACACTTTTATTGTTTCACTTTAAGCATTATTAAAATCACTGCTCCTGAAAAAACGTCCGTCCGTCACCAATGCCAAGAGTTGGTGAGAGCAGGGGTCCGTCATCCGGAGATAATTCCGAAAATCATCCGGATTATTCTCCTGGAACTCCCGCAGCATATGACATAATTGGTCACGATTAGGCAACCAAATTTTGGTCCGATGAACTCTTCCTCCTCCTGTTCCTGGACTGGACTTGGGTCAAAGCAATAACTCCAAGCCCAATAATAGCACGTTCTCTCCTCTGATTCCGCAACATGGTTGACGAACTGAAAAGCACGAACTGAAAAGCGTGAATCAACACTCACCAAACTTCTACTAACACGAAATTAGCAGAAGAAGCCCAAAGGGTGGCACTTGAGAAATTAACTTCCTCTTTGCAGTCTCGTAGTACGTCTAGTATGTCACTATGTTCGTGTTTATTGGCCGACAATTGTGTGCCGTTAGTATGCAAGACAAAATCCAGGCACACACCCTTTTGACAAAAGTCTGAGGCTTGGTTGGCCAACAATCGGATCGTGTGTATAAGGCTTTAGAGTTACTATAACTTAATCCTCATATATAATCTTGCTAATGCTGTGGTGAAGTAATTGGGATTACTCAACATGTTTCTCAGGGGTATTCTGCTTCTTTAGGAGCTCAGTACAGACTAGTTCAGGGTATAAACACTTTAAATGGACACCCAGGGCAAGCATAGGGGCACATAAATGAGGAGAGATCATGTCACAGAGAGAAACAACCACAGACCTAAATCCATCTAAAGGTCCAACAATTTCAACATGGTTTAACAAATAATTTCATCACTTGAGGGTAAGCTGAAGTGGGTAGGGGTTAATGGTAGACAGTAAGATGACTTAGATAATACCCTCTCTGAATGGGGATCCTCTAAGGTCAGTCTGTAAACATCCCACTTTGCGGCAGAAGTAGTAATAATGGGCTGAAAAGCTCCATATTATGGGAGACTGCTTTGGAGAAGCAAAGGTACACTCTAGCACAAAATAAATACAGTGTCTTAAAAAAGTACTGATACCCCTTGAAATTTTCCACATTTTGTCATGTTACAACCATAAATGTAAATTTAATGTATTAGGATTTTATGTGATAGTGGCACATAATTGTGAAGTGGAAGGAAAATGATAAAAATGGTTTTCACATTTTTTTTTACAAATAAATATCTCAAAACTGTGGTGTACACTTGTATTCAGTCCCCAATACTTTGTAAAACCATAGATATATGCATTTCTCGAGGGGACTGGCCTTTTCTTTCTCTGTAGGTTTGGAAGGAGTCACGGTGGCAGCAGCACCGGCAGTCTTCTTCACTAGGTTGGCCAGGGCTCAGTTGGTAGTGTATCTCTTGTCAGTTATGACTTCCTTACAGTCGGGGCAGGTGAAGGAATCCCGACCCTCCCAGGACTTGTCGATGCAGTTGCGGCAGAAGTTGTGGCCACATTCCACCATGACGGGATCCTTGAAGAGCTCATTGCACAGCAGACAGGTCAACTCCTCAGCAAAATCTCCAGAGGCCACGCCAGAACCACCCTGGGGGGCTTCATGGACCTCCACCTTGGCTTTCTTCGGTTCAGGCTCGCCCTCCTCTGTTTTTGCTTTCTGGGCTGTTTTTCCATTATCCAAGGCCTTCTGGTCCGGTCCATTGCCCACCTCCTCCTCCTCCTCCTCTTCTTCTTCTTCTTCTTCTTCTTCTTCCTCCTCCTCCACTGGCTTAGGCAGCACCAGTCGGGTTTTGTCCACCCACTCGTTTTGGTGGCGGTTCAAGCCGGCGTAATGGACAAAGTACTCCTCCCTCCCGGCCTGCTTGTTCATTCTGGTCTTCACCACCTCCGCATCATGGTAGGTGCCGTCGTTCCTCTTACAGGAGTAGGTGGCCCCGATCTGTACGGTGAAGTCCTTTTCCTTTTGTGTGCCGAGCTGCGTGTTCTCTGTACAGACCTCGCCGCCGCCGCCTCACCTACTTCCACGTCACGTGATCTCCTCACCCACCTGATATTCGCCATGGCCGCCGTGTCCCAGCCCGAGAAAGAGAAGCTGGGAGGAGAGGAGATGGAGAGGAACCCGGAGGAGGACGGAGAGGAGAACATGGAGGAGGACGGAGAGGAGGACATGGAGGAGGAAGAGGACTTCACCGTACAGATCGGGGCCACCTACTCCTGTAAGAGGAACGACGGCGCCTACCATGATGCGGAGGTGGTGAAGACCAGAATGAACAAGCAGGCCGGGAGGGAGGAGTACTTTGTCCATTACGCCGGCTTGAACCGCCGCCAAAACGAGTGGGTGGACAAAACCCGACTGGTGCTGCCTAAGCCAGTGGAGGAGGAGGAAGAAGAAGAAGAAGAAGAGGAGGAGGAGGAGGAGGAGGAGGAGGAGGAGGTGGGCAATGGACCGGACCAGAAGGCCTTGGATAATGGAAAAACAGCCCAGAAAGCAAAAACAGAGGAGGGCGAGCCTGAACCGAAGAAAGCCAAGGTGGAGGTCCATGAAGCCCCCCAGGGTGGTTCTGGCGTGGCCTCTGGAGATTTTGCTGAGGAGTTGACCTGTCTGCTGTGCAATGAGCTCTTCAAGGATCCCGTCATGGTGGAATGTGGCCACAACTTCTGCCGCAACTGCATCGACAAGTCCTGGGAGGGTCGGGATTCCTTCACCTGCCCCGACTGTAAGGAAGTCATAACTGACAAGAGATACACTACCAACCGAGCCCTGGCCAACCTAGTGAAGAAGACTGCCGGTGCTGCTGCCACCGTGACTCCTTCCAAACCTACAGAGAAAGAAAAGGCCAGTCCCCTCGAGAAATGCCCCGAGCATGACGAGAGGCTGAAGCTGTATTGTAAGGATGATGGAACCCTGAGCTGTGTCATCTGCCGTGACTCCCTGAAACATGCAAGTCATAACTTCCTTCCCATCCTGGACGCAGTGGGCGTCTACAGAAAAGAGATGTCTTCTATAGTGTCTCCTCTAGAGGAAGCCTTGAAGGTGACTGAACAGCTGACCGACCAGCAGAAGGAGAAGATTGAGAAGCACAGTTCCAACATGAAGGAGTACCGGGAGCACATTGTTTCGGAGTTTGAGAAGCTGCACAAGTTCCTGAAGGAGCGAAAAGAGAAAGTGTTAGAGCAGCTTCAGCGGGAGGGTGAGAGTCTACTGAAGGAAATGGAGACCAACGTGGGCAAGATGCAGGAGAGTGGAGACAACATCAAGGAGCATATCACTGTGGCCAAGGAGAGGCTGGATGATACGGACTCCATTTCTTTCCTGACTGACATCAAGACGTTCATTGAGACATGTCAGCAGCAACAAAAAGATGTCATGTCCTCTGCAAACACTCTCATTGAGAAAGACCTGTGCCAGGGGACATTCAAGGGACCAATTCATTACTCTGCGTGGAAGCAGATGAAGTCTGTTGTCGTGCCATATCTGACTCCAGTGCAGCTGGATCCCAGCACAGCCCACCCCAATCTGATCCTATCTGATGGGCTGACCAGTGTTAAATATGGGGACACCAAGCTCCCCTTGCCTGACACTCCGAAGCGTTTCAGCCAGTGTATTCTTGTGCTCGGCTCTCAGGGCTTTGATTCAGGCCGCCATTACTGGGAGGTGGATGTGGGAAACAAAACCGCTTGGGATGTTGGTATGGCCAGTGAATCCAGCGACCGCAAGGGTAAGATCAAGCTGAATCCCAAGAACGGCTACTGGGCCATCTGGCTGAGAAACGGCAATGCCTACAAGGCCCTGGAGTCCCCATCCAAGACCCTGATTCTCCAATCCAAACCCAGGAGAATCGGAGTGTACGTGGATTATGAAGGAGGCCAGATATCTTTCTACAATGCCGATGATATGACCGTCATTTACACCTTCAATTCCACCTTCACGGAGAAGCTGTACCCGTATCTGTCTCCATTCCTGCACGATTCTGGGCGCAATGCCGAGCCGCTACGTTTTGTTCATAACTGATCTTCTAGGTCGTGTTAGTGGTTAATATTGAATTGTTTTTCATGTTTTGTTTTTTTTTTTTTTTTTTTGTCAGCCCTGCCCAGTTATCCTTTGCTGGACTACATAAAGCCTCCCCCTCCTC
The DNA here is from genome assembly GCF_042186555.1 of Aquarana catesbeiana. Taxonomy (NCBI): domain Eukaryota; kingdom Metazoa; phylum Chordata; class Amphibia; order Anura; family Ranidae; genus Aquarana; species Aquarana catesbeiana. The sequence continues at coordinate 830,671,079 of NC_133324.1, read as the reverse complement.
ATCTCCATTACATAAGGAGGAGCTGATTAGGGTCTCCAAACTACGGCCCTCCAGTTGTTCAGGAACTACAATTCCCATCATGCCTATTCATGTCTGTGAATATTAGAGTTTTACAATGCCTCATGGGACGTGTCGTTCCGCAACAGCTGGAGGGCCGTAGTTTGGAGATCCCTGAGCTGACTGATTTACTTGTCAAATCCATAAAAAATACCAGCATTCTCTTCCGGATGGCCCCAAAAGAAACAAACCAATTCTCAGTCTCCTGGGAGTAATAGTAAAGATACACTATATTACCATAAGTATTGGGACGCCTGCCTTTACATGCACATTAACTTCAATGGCTTCCCAGTCTTAGTCCGTGGGGTTCGATGTTGAGTTGGCCCACCCTTTGCAGCTATAAACCTTGCTACCTTCAGGCGATCCCTGAAAACTCATCTCTTCAGGAAAGCCTATCACGTCTCTAACTAATATTTTACCACTTCCATCAGCTCATGCCCCACAGTTACAACCTTTTGTGCCACCTGCCCCACCCTATTAGATTGTAAGCTCTTCTGAGCAGGGCCCCCTCAGTCCTCTTATATTTTATTGTATTATAACTGTATTGTCTCCCTTTTTATATTGTAAAGCGCTGCGTAAACTCTTGGCGCTATATAAATCCTGTATAATAATAATAATAATAATAATAATAATAATAATAATATATAAGAAATACTGCGCTATAGGTAAAAAAACATAAAAAAGCTGCGACTAAAAGTGTTATACTACACCAAACCTATGTATAAATAAAATAAAAAGTCACGCTAAGCAATGAGATTTGCAAAAATTAAGACCAAACAAATGTTGCGTGAATAACAAAACAATAATTACTGATACATATTGATATCTACAAATTACAATAGGTGTATCTGATAACCCATAACGTGATTATATACCATAAAAGAACAGTCTATATAAGTGAACGTCACATATTCTAATAGATTCCAATGGAGGGTGAATCCACAGTGATGGGTGGTGAAAGTTCACACCAAAGTGGCTAGTGAAATGTGAAAGTCTCCTCCACCATTGAAAAAATACTGCCACTTACCAGAACGTGTTGGTCCCTTATAACAGGGGACCACACAAAACGAATGGCTGCAACCCCAGTCCGGGATCCCTCTGGCAAGCCCTGGTCTCCAAAGTGTCAGCAAAGGTGGTCAGCAGACAGGATCGGCAGGAACCAGTATTATGCCTCCAGTCTGATTGAATGGACTCATCACTGTCTGTACATTGTGCTTGAAAACAGGCTCATTAGTCCGACCTCTTTGTGTCTCCCCCTCCCAGTAATCAGATTCCACTTTCTTCATCCACTCAGTCTTGGGAAGATACTGACGGGTGTCACTGTTATAATTTGTTATCTCCCAATCATCAACATATCCAACTGAACTGTGAGTACACAGGGAGTCCGGATCCCGGAGAGGAGACTGCAGTTCTATAATACCGCAGAGTGTGACTGTCAGAACACACTTGTATCACAGCTACAAAGAGCGGGATGAGCCGCCAGATTAAGAAAGTGGAATCTGATTACTGGGAGGAGGAGACACAAAGAGGTCAGACTAATGAGCCTGTTTTCAAGCACAATGTACAGACAGTGATGAGTCCATTCAATCAGACTGGAGGCATAATACTGGTTCCTGCCGATCCTGTCTGCTGACCACCTTTGCTGACACTTTGGAGACCAGGGCTTGCCAGAGGGATCCCGGGCTGGGGTTGCAGCCATTCGTTTTGTGTGGTCCCCTGTAATAAGGGACCAACACGTTCTGGTAAGTGGCAGTATTTTTTCAATGGTGGAGGAGACTTTCACATTTCACTAGCCACTTTGGTGTGAACTTTCATCACCCATCACTGTGGATTCTCCCACCATTGGAATCTATTGGAATATGTGACGTTCACTTATACAGACTGTTCTTTTATGGACTGATTTTGTATCATTTCAAAATATTCACTTTCACACTTGGTATATAATCACGTTATGGGTTATCAGATACACCTATTGTAATAGGACTTTACGGCATACTTGGTTCGGCGCACCGGAGTCCGTCGGACAATTCGATCGTGTGTGGGCTCCAGCAGACTTTTTTTCCACAAAAGTTCAATGGACCTAGAAATAAAACATGTTTCAAATCTTTTCGATGGACTCGAGTCCGGTCGAAAAGTCCGCTCGTCTGTATGCTAGTCCAATGGACAAAAAACGACGCTAGGGCAGCTATTGGCTACTGGCTATGAACTTTCTTGTTTTAGTCCGGTCATACGTCATCACGTACGAATCCATCGGACTTTGGTTGATCGTGTGTAGGCAAGTCCATTCATTCGTAAAGTCCGTCGTAAAGTCCGTGGAAAAGTCCGCAGGATAAAGTCTGCCGTAAAGTCCGCTCGTGTGTACGCGGCATAAGATTTCCCTGTATTTGGCTCCATCCATCTTCCCATCAACTCTGACCAGCTTCCCTGTCCCTGCTGAAGGAAAGCATCCCCATAACACAATGCTGTCACCACCATGTTTCACGATGGGGGTGGTGAATTCAGGTTGATGTGCAGTATTAGTTTTCCGCCACATAGCATTTTGCTTTTAGGCCAAAACGTTTAATTTAGTCTCATCTGACCAGAGAACCTTCTTCCACATTTGCTGTATCCCCCACATGTTTTTTTGCAAACTGCAAATGGGACTTCTTATGGCTTCCTTTCAACAATGGCTTTCTTCTTGACCCTCTTCCATAAAGGCTAGTCTAATAGTTGTTCTGTGGACAGATTCTCCCACATGAGCTGTGGATCTCTGCAGCTCCTCCAGAGTTACCATGGGCCTCTTATCTGTTTCTCTGCTTAATGCTCTCCTTGCCTGGCCTTTCAGTTTAGGTGGACATCCATGTCTTTGAAGGTGTGCATTTGTGCCATACTCTTTCCATTTTTGCATGATGGATTGAACAGTGCTCCTCGAGATGTTCAAAGTTCGGGATATTTTGTATAACCTAACCCTGCTTTAAACTTCTCCACAACTTCATCCATGACCTGTCTAGTGTGTTCCTTGGCCTTCATAAAGCTGTTGGTTCTCTAACAAACCTCTGAGGGCTTTACAGAACAGCTGTATTTATACAGAGATTACATTACACACAGGTGGACTCTAGTTACTAGTCAGGTGACTTCTGAAGGCAATTGGTTCTACTAGATTTTAGTTAGGGGCATCAAAGTAAAGGGGGCTGAATACAAATGCATACCATACTTTTCAGATATTTATTTGTAAAAGAAATTGAAAACCATTTATCATTTTCCTTCCACTTCACAATTATGTGCCACTTTGTGTTGATCTATCACATAAAATATTAATGATATATATTTATGTTTTTGGTTGCAACATGACAAAATGTGGAAAATTTCAAGGGGTATGAATACCTTTTCAAGGCACTGTATAAAGCCTTGAAATGTGTTCAGAGAACAGAGCTTCCTCTCAGTACTTCAGTTTTTTTTCAACCAAAACACCTAGAATACCAAAGTAGTATGCCAAATAATACTATGAGCAAGCTTTGGGTTAAACGTTTGTGCTACATTTCTGGTGTAACAAGTGCCAAATGACTTGAATGGGCTACAAAAAGCACAAAATGTAACAGAGGTTCTATCCAAAGAAAAAGCTTTGACTGGGCAAATTCTGTTATACTAATTTAAAACATTAGATACAAAAATGCTTAGTAAAATACCAAAAATGGTCTAAACTCTGGATTGATAAAATACCAACAAATAGTTTTCCATTCAAGTAAGTTAGTGGTACAACAGGTTAAAGTGGAGTTCCACCCAAAAGTGGAACTTCCACTCATCAGATTCCCCCCCCCCTCCGGTGACACAGTTGGCACCTTTCAGGGGGGAGGGGGGTACAGATACCTGTATATTACAGGTATCTGTACCCACTTCCGGCATAGATAGCCGCAGAATCTGCGGTTATTTACGCCACTTCCTGCTCCCTCCCCGCTACCTGCTGGGAAACACACGGGTCCCAGAGGCAGCAGGGAGCATTCGTATTGCGCGGCACGACTCGCGCATGCGCAGTAGGGAACCGGGAAGTGAAGCCACACAGCTTCACTTCCTGATTCCCTTACCGAAGATGGAGGTGGCAGCACCCGAGGACGGAGAGACGCTTCGGCCTCGGGTGCCGACATCGCGGGCGCCCTGGACAGGTAAGTGTCCATGTTTTAAAAGTCAGCAGCTGCAGTATTTGTAGCTGCTGACTTTTAAATTTTTTTTTTTCAGCGGCGCTCCGCTTTAACTAATGGTGGTGTACAAAATTTGGTGAAATTTATCCTGGCATTCAGAGCAATTTATTTTTTGTCGACATGTGTAGGTGCTTAACACTTGTAATGGAGTTCCTCCTCACTTAAGAATTTATTGAGAAATCTTTTAGCAGTAAGTCTGTTGCAAGCGCAATGAGTGCTATTCCCATCAACCTCTCAAATAGAATGTTTGTTCATGGATGTCTTTTATGTGAATTAAAGCATACCTTTAGTAATTTTTTCAACTTTCCATCTATTAAATCTTATGTCCTTGTTGTTTTAACTTTGGATAGTAAAACATTTTTTTATGCCAATAAATACCTTATACAGCCCACTTCCTGTTTATTGTCTGGTCATTAGCCTAGGCTTATGACATCATGCACAGCTCTTTCTCTTGTGAGAGTTTGCCTGGAAGGGAGGGGGGATGAGTCATAAGAGGGCCAATGAAAGCTGCAGGGCTGCAGAGCTGGAGGTGTGCCTCTGTGTGTCTGTGTAAATCCAGGAAGTGAACAGGCAGCAGCTTCAGCTGCCCACAGTTAAAATGGCTGCAGCCAGACTTAGTGGAGGGAGATTTCTGCAGCATATTTGGCAAGTACAGAATCACAGTATATATACAATAATATGCAAAGTGGTTGGAGAGAATCTTCAGAATGGCAAAGATGTTTTTTTATTACAAATTATGTGAGCAGACTGCAGTTCCTCTTTAAAAAAGTAAATGATATATGCTTAATGCATTGTTAATATTCGCAGGGACTGATTATAAAAGGAATAATAGAATAGATAGACAGATTACTCATGTAAAAAAATATACTTTTCAAAGTTTACCAAAAAACTTTAAACAATTAAAAAAAAATCATAAAGCATAAGCAGCTAAAATAATATTTGCTTTAATTAGAATGCAATTTTCTATGAATATTAAACCAGCTTAGTTTTATGTGTAGAACTGGGTCATCCATTATCGCATCACAAAGTAAAGCATTTTTTAATAACAGAATATGTACATTCGACTGCAGTATGGACAAAGAAAGGATTTCCTTTCGCAGATGAATGACATATTTAGTCACGTACGGTGCCACAATTCTGAATAGAGCATTAAAACTAAACCCAATTCAGTCAAACTCTATAAAACAGCAAGACTAAATTTGGCCTCATTCGATCTGAGCTTTACCAAACATCACAGATTATTAAGAGGACTGGAGAAGTGAGGATCTGACAAAACAATATAACAATACTTTTATAAAGTCATCAAACATTATCACAGGTAAAATATTGCAGCATGTACAAGTAGTTTGGTCATTTAAAATATTTATGATACATATTTCATGTTTTTCATATGAGAGAGAATTCTAAAATCACCAGTGGTTGCACAGATGGGGCTTGGTTGGAAAGAGACTGGGTAGCTGCTGTGTGCAGTTATAATAATATGACATATAGGATTTACTAAGACTGGAGAGTGCAAAATCTGGTGCAGCAAACTAATCCGTTTCAAGGCTGTATTGTCAAAGCTTAACTGAACAATCTGAAGTTAGGAGCTGATTGGTTACTATGCACAGCTGCACCGATTCTGAGTGGTCCAGTTTTAGTAAATCTCCCCCATAGTGTCCCCAAAAAAACACTCACAATCGATAGATAAAAAATAAATATACAACTAATAAAAATAATAGTGTTGTCCAAAGTCCACAATCATATCTATCTATCTATCTATCTATCTATCTATCTATCTATCTATCTATCTATCTATCTATCTATCTATCTATCTATATTACTTGTATATCTATAGATATAGATATATATATTATATATAAATCCACGTGACATACATGCTCTATGTGAACTTGAATCCAATTCACATGTGCTGCAAGTATAAGGTGTGGCTTCCACTCCAATGTGCCCTTCATCCACGCATGCCACTCACCAGATGGTGTTGACTTCCTGCCTAAACAAGAAACTCAGACTGCACTTATGTAGCCGAAGTACCATTAAAATTCTCTTGCAGCAACAGTAGATATGTGGTAGGACCATCAAAAGAAAAGGGAAGAGCCTCTCATGGTGTAAAAAATGTATTAAAAATCATTAATAAATAGTAATGCACTTACATTTTAAAATTTAAAACAATTGAGATTTCTCAAAACAGAAACTGAACCGCTGTAGTGACATCATTGGAAGCCCTGCTCTACAATTTTCATCATCTACGTGTGACGTCTTCTGGAGCTAGGGGTGCTTTGTAAGGTATATGTATGTACAACATACAGTATATTTATCAGCCAAATTAATAAATGTCACCATTTTTGTTTTTATTGACATTCAAGTAGTTCAAGCCGAATTAATATTCTGAAATCATAAAAAAAAAACTGGCAAAAAAAATGTAAACTCACTGTCGGTGATTACATTTTAGTTGATCCAAATTCAACATTTTAACCACTTGCTTACTGGGCACTTAAACCCCCTTCCTGCCCAGGCCAATTTTCAGCTTTCAACACTGTCACTCTTTGAATGACAATTGCGCGGTCATGCAACACTGTACCCAAATTAAATTAGTATAATTTGTATAATTTTTTTCACACAAATAGAGCTTTCTTTTGCTGGTATTTAATCATTGCTGGGTTTTTTATTTTTTGCCGAAAATTTTGAAAAAAAAAAACAATTTCAAAGGTTGCTACAAAAATAAGAGAAGAAGATGAAGAAGAGAAGAAGATGAAGAAGAGAAGAAGATTAAGAGAAGAGCGGGAGCCTCCCTCCATGCCATGGATGCGGAGCGGCCCGAGGAGAAGAAGGGAAGAAGACACCGCGGAGGAGATGCTGGACGAGAACACCGGTAGGAAGAACCAGAAGAGCCAGAAGAACCAGAAAAAGAAGAAGAAGAAGAAGATGAAAGAAGATAGAAGAAAGAAGAAGCATTTAAATAAAGGAATTGTCAAAAACTGTCTCTTGTCGTTTTTAACGTTTTTGACAGTTTTTTAGTGAAATGGTAGGGGTATTTTTGTACCCCCTTACCATTTCACACGGGGAGGGCCGGGATCTTGTTAAAGGGGGCTTCCAGATTCCGATAAGCCCCCTGCCCGCAGACCCCCACAACCACCGGCCAGGGTTGTGGGGATGAGGCCCTTGTCCTCATCAACATGGGGACAAGGTGTTTTGGGGGGCTACCCAAAAGTACCCTCCCAATGTTGAGGGCATGTGGCCTGGTACGGTTCAGGAAGGGGGGGCCGCTCTCTCGTTCCCCCCTCTTTTCCTGCGGCCTGCCAGGTTGCGTGCTCGGATAAGGGTCTGGTATGGATCTTTGGGGGAACCCCACAGCATTTTTTTTTTAATTTTGGCGCGGGGTTCCCCTCAATACCCATACCAGACCTGAAGGGTCTGGTATGGAATTTAGGGGGACCCCCCCACGTCATTTTTTTTTTTAAATTTTGGCTGGGGTTCCCCTTAATATCCATACCAGACCTGAAGGGCCTGGTATGGAATTTAGGGGGACCCCCACATCATTTTTTTTTACATTTTGGTTCGGGGTTCCCCTGTGTGGAATTCCCATGCTGTTTTTATCAATGAACTTCTATGTGTATTATCGGACCGGCAATGCATTAATAGCCGCAAGTAGTTTTAAATTACTTTTTTTCCTTTGAAATGTCATTTTGCTGTCAGGCTGTTCTAAACACGGGAAACATGTGCCCCTTTACAGGCATACTATAGACACCCCCCAGATACGAAATTTAAAGGGATATTACACTTTTATTGTTTCACTTTAAGCATTATTAAAATCACTGCTCCCGAAAAAACGGCCGTTTTTAAAACTTTTTTCGCATTGATCCATGTCCCCTGGGGAAGGACCCAGGTCCCCAAACACTTTTTATGACAATAACTTGCATATAAGCCTTTAAAATTAGCACTTTTGATTATTCATGTTCGTGTCCTATAGACTTTAACGGTGTTTGCGTGTTTGAACGAACTTTTTTCCTGTTCACATGTTCTGGTGCGAACCGAACAGGGGGGTGTTCGGCTCATTCCTAATTCTGATGTACTGACTGTCTATCTAATTTCTTGTTGCCCTAAAATACCAGGACAGTACAAATACCCTCACAATGACCCTTTTTTGGAAATTAGACAGTCCAAGGTATTTAGTAAAAGGCATGCTGAGTTTTTTGAAGTTGTAATTTTTTTGTCACAGTTTTTTGGAAAATTAAGAAATTAATTTTTTTTCACAAAGTTGTCATTTTAACAATCTTTTTCTCACACACAGCATAGGCATACTTGCAATTACACCCCAAAACACATTCTGCTATGCCTCCTGAGTATAGAGATACCACATGTGTTAGACTTTTCCACAGCCTAGATGCATAGACGGGTCTGAAATCCAAGGAGCACCTTCAGACATTCCAGGGGCAAATAATCACGCTTTAAAATTAGGCATCTTATTTTCTGACTATCTATCACATTTTTGGAGGCCCTGGAGTACCAGGGCAGTGAAAGCACCCACAATAATCACCCCATTTGGAAAGCAAACACAGGTATTTTCTGAAAGACATAATGAGTCTTTTGAAAAATTTAATTTCTTGTCACAACTTTTTGCCCAAAATCCAAGGAGCACCTTCAGGCGTTCTAGGGGCATAAATTACACATCTAATTTCCTGATTATCACATTTTTTGAGGCCATGGAGCACCATTTTGGAGAGTACACATCCCAAGGTATTTTTAAGAGGCATGGGGAGTCTTTTGAAGACTTAATTCTTTTGCCACAAGATTTTGGAAAATACAGAAAGAAAATGAAAATCATTTTTTTTACACAAAGTTGTCAATTTAATAATATTTTAATATTTCTTACACATAGCATGGGCATATTTAGAATTGCACCCCAAAACACAGTCTAATACTCTTCCCATGTAAGAGGATACCACATGTGTGAGAGAGTTTCACAGTCTTGCCACACATCCAAGAACCATTTTAACCACTTCCAGTCTGGGCCAATTCTGACATTCCTCTCCTACATGTAAAAAAACATAATTTTTTGCTAGAAAACTTCTTAAAATCCCCAAACATTATATATATTTTTAAGCAGAGGCCATAGAGAATAAAATCAGTCAATAGAAAAAAAAGATGCTACTACCCCAGATTATGTAGAGATCCTCCTGAGCTGTCGGGTGCAGGATGTGCAGTCACTCAGCTGCTAATGACATAAATGGATAGAAGACAAACCACAACTCCATACATGCTCTTCAATAAGTCCAAATTTATTGTAGCTTCTAGAGGGCCAATTCTGACATTCCTTTCCTATATGTATAAAACATAACTTTTTGCTAGAAAACATTATATTTTTAAGCAGAGGCCCTAGAGAATAAAATAGTGGGTGTTGCATAATTTTATTTCGGACAGTATTTGTGCAGCAGTTTTTCAAACAAAAGTTTTTTGGAAAAAAATACACTTTAGTGATATTTATTGCACAAAAATGCAATATAATACCCATTTTTGGTAAAATATAAAAGATGATGTTATGCTGAGTAAATAGATACCAAACATGTCACGCACCAAACTACAGTACCTAAAAATCCCCATAGGTGACATTTTAAAAGCCTTTACAGATTACCAGTTTAGAGTTACACAGGATGTATGGAGCTAGAATTATTGCTCTCATTCTAACGTCTGTGGTGATTACTCACATGTGTGGTGTGATCGCCGTTTACATATGCGTGCGGGACTAGCACACACGTTTGCATTTGTGCGTGAGCAAGGGCGGACAGGGAGCATTCATTTTATTTAAAAAACATTTTTACACTGTCTCTTTAATTATATATATTTTTTACCAACGTTATTGCTATCACAAGGGATGAACAATATCCCTTATGACAGCATGGGCCTAGACAGGTCCTCTTTATGAAGAAATCTAGAATATATTAAACCCCAGACCTTTCCTCCAGCCTCCAGTGCAGCTGGTTAGGCGCAAATTGGACTGAAGCCAGAAGTGACCAAATCCTTGTCGCTTCCAATTTCTGACATTACATAGTGGGAGGAACAACATCAGTTCCTCTCACTGTGTGCATGGAGCCGATTGCTTGCACATGGTATTGACTTTTATGAACTACACTGAGGCTACAGTTTGTAAAGCATCCTTCACTTTAAGTGGAAGTTTATCATATTGCTTCACATGTGCATTGGTAGCACTTACACATACAAGGTTTACACTAAGCACAAGACGCTTTAATTTAATTTTTGAACATTAAATCTGGACTTTTTGAGTGTCACACAGGGGCATGTACCATTGCACCCTAGAACAGCGTAACTTCTACCTTCCCTTAACCAACATTTCCTTTACATTCCACTTAGGTGGTTGTACTGGTAGGGGCAGCAGTTCTCCTTTTTGTCCATGTTTCCATAAGCGCGGGGCCACTAACTTTTTACAGGTGATAGGGGGTGACTGCACTCTTTATTAGTATTATACTGGAGCAGTGATCAGGGACACTGGGATAGACTGGCACTGCAGTCTGTGAGTGTACATGCAGTGTGACAGGCTGCTGTGCACTCATAGGCTGCAGCAATGGTTCTCTGATGCCTGATGAAGGAGCACGCATGCATCCGAACGCGTGCATGCCCATAGCGTCACCGGGACCCGGGAAACACAAACAGAGGATCCATGCTGTATCTCTCCTGCCCCAGCCTGAGGCACTGGTTACCACCGGCGCCGACAGACAGGACAAGAGGATAACACCCCAGCACTTAGAATCATCCCTGTGGAGCCCTGCAGCCTACCACCCGGACTAACCCTACCTGATGTGCCTGTTTATATCCTGCTCTGAGTGAGTGCATTTCTACCTGTAATAAATGTGTATATTTTAAATACTGCGCTGCTTCTTTCTCTTTTTATCTCCCTCAAAAAGGTGTTTTCTGGCCTTCAAGCATGCTGCCTCCTGTGTTTTGTTAGTATCTCTCCACCTGAGGTTACAATACCTAGACTGTATAACAACCCCCTCCCCCCCCCCCGATCCTCCCCTCCCCCACACCCCCTCTATTTTTAAGCTTAGACTAGTGGACATCCACCCACGTTATTCCTCGACAGTTCTATCATCTGATTATTGATTATTTCTATTACTCATATTACCATTATTATTATTATTATTATTATTATTCTTTACCATCTGATTGTATTTTATTGTATTTTACTGTATATCTAATTGTTAGATATCAATATTGTATTGCCCCTCTATACAATCTGCTATTTACCTCCTAGCCATTGCCCACTCTCATCCAAAGCTGTTATCCCTTAGCGCAACAAAATATTGTATTAGCAACGGTTCTCTCTGCTCTCACAGCTGATCTCTGTGAGAGCAGAGGGAACCAATGTTTACATGTTTATCATGTGATTGCTGTGATTGGACACAGCAATCACATGGTACAAGACCATGTGATCACCTGGACACAGCGGTAATGTGATCTGCTGTGTCTTGGGGACACACCAATCACTGGGCTCCTGGGCACGTGCTCTTTGATCTGTGCAGGAGCCTCTGAAGCAGGGTAATATGCAGGTACACCAATGCCCATTGGCACTGCTGCCATCTGGCCACTTATGTGCAGTTAGCAGACAGGAAGCAGTTAAATGACACCTTTTATTGGCTAACCTACGTTATTAAAATATTACCTTAATTATTTAAAGTGGATGTAAACCCGAAAAAACATTTTTTAATTGCACCTTGTACAGTATAGGAGTTCATGTCATCTGTGCCCAGGCTTGCCACGAAGAGTTAATCCAGCTCTGAGCAGTCCTCTTATCTTTTTTCAGTGACATAAAAATGGACAGACAGAGAAATAGGTTTTAGTTTCTCCCCATTCCTGTGAGTGACAGATGATTTACATATCTCATGCAGAAGCCTGAGAGACATTCTGTGTACTTCAGATCCCCTCCTCCTTTCTTCTCCAGCTCTCCCAGGATTGGCTGCTCCACACCTGGTCTACTGACATCACGACTCCACACACCGAGCTCTGGACAACAGACCCACTCACAGAATCTGCATTTTTCGGGTCTAATAACAGACAGAGGGGAGACATTTGACAGGTAAGGATACATGCAGGAGGCATATACATCCTTATAGATAACCTATATGGCAGTAGTTTAGAAAGGATGAGAATGGGTTTACATCCACTTTAAGTTAACCAATAAAGTTTATCATTTAAACTTCAAACTCTCTAAAATTAATCAAAGGCTAACATGGTACAAATCTCTCCAACAAGTTATATTGAAACGCCTATTGTTTAAAAAAATTCAAATAAAAATAAATTATGCTAAACAAATAGAAAAAGCCCAAAATGAAGGACAAAGATCACTAAAAACTATACTTTTAACACTGCATGCATGTACTACTGTCTAGGTTTTGAAAGATTTGGGTGTCCGTTTATGAAGCAGTGAAATCTATTCACTGCTTCATTCTCCGGCATTCACAGTGAAGATTTTTCTCCTCTGTGTGCCAGTTTATGAAGCTTTGTAGATCGCTTCACCTTTGGAGGAGTGAAGAGATCTACAAATGCTTTCAACAGTGGAGAAAGGCTCCTGATACTGGAATCTCGTGAGACTTTACGAGATTACAGCACCAGAAATACAGAGATGTCAGTTTATTAAGCAGTGATAAATTATCACCGCTCAATCGCTCAATACACGGACAGACGGAATGAATTACTGTTAATAAAATAATGAGTCCCCCTACATTATATACATATGTATACACACACACATTATATATACATGTATATACACATACATTATATATATATATATATATATATACATATACACATTATATGTATATATATGTATACACATAAATATGACAGGGGGACATGCTTACAGTGTTGGGGGGTCTGAACGAGGCATAAGGAAGTTAAAAATCTTCCTCCTTCCCCCTCAGATCCCCCCAGATTTCCTCTTCACTCCCCGATTCACCACCTCTGAGCTGGTGAACCTGGGAGTGTGAATTCTGACTCAGATCACCAGTGAAGCGGTGAGATCACCGCTTCATAAACTGGCCCTTTCTGTGTCATTCAATGAGGATTCTCCGTGTGTAGAGATAATCGGAGGGAGAACAAGTTCAAACATGTTCTCCCCCGATTATCACTGTTTCATAAACTGTTTATGGACTGTGATCAGCGGTGATCCTCGGGATCACCGCTGATCACTGCTTCATAAACGGACACCTCGATTTGGATTATTTTCTGTCTAAAATATATCACATTACAAACTACAGGAAAATGCCAACAAACTGTGTTTTGATTACATAATGATACATTAATGTTAACAAATTATTATTTTTTTGTGTATATTTAAAGCACTTTGGTGTCCGTTTATGAAGCAGTGATCAGCGGTGATCCCGAGGATCACCGCTGATCACAGTCCATAAACAGTTTATGAAACAGTGATAATCGGGGGAGAACATGTTTGAACTTGTTCTCCCTCCGATTATCTCTACACACGGAGAATCCTCATTGAATGACACAGAAAGGGCCAGTTTATGAAGCGGTGATCTCACCGCTTCACTGGTGATCTGAGTCAGAATTCACACTCCCAGGTTCACCAGCTCAGAGGTGGTGAATCGGGGAGTGAAGAGCAGGGCCGGACTGGGAATGAAAACCAGCCCTGGAAAAAATGTCATACCAGCCCCATAGCATTATTATACCAGCCCAACAGCATAACGTCATTATTTTCTTGTTCATAAAATGGAAAACCATGCATTTTAAAGCACATTTAAAGAGTGCATTATATATAGATAAGACACATATAAAAGCACATAGGGCTTTTTATATATATATATATATATATATATATATATATATATATATATATATATATAAAAGCAAATTACAGTTAAACGTGGTAAAAGTGGAACAATCATCAAGAACAATCCACTTATTGCTATGGTGATATATATTGCCAGAATAAGGAATAATCAAAGAACTTTACTTCAAAGTATGGAAGACGTAAACATGTTCAAAACTGCGTTTGATGGTACAGTGGCTGCGTTTGATGGTACAGTGCCTGCGTTTAATGGGCACAGTGGTGGCAATTTATGGGTACAGTGGCTGCCTTTGATGGTACAGTGGCTGCGTTTAATGGGCACAGTGGTGGCAATTTATGGGTACAGTGGCTGCCTTTGATGGTACAGTGGCTGCGTTTGATGGGCACAGTGGTGGCAATTTATGGGTACAGTGGCTGCGTTTGATGGTACAGTGGCTGCGTTTGATGGTACAGTGGCTGCGTTTGATGGGCACAGTGGCTGCAATTGATGGGTACAGTGGCTGCGTTTAATGGTACAGTGGCAGCGTTTAATGGGCACAGTGGTGGCAATTTATGGGTACAGTGGGCGGCTGTGTTGATGGTACAGTGGCTGCGTTTAATGGTACAGTGGCTGCGTTTAATGGGCACAGTGGTGGCAATTGATGGGTACAGTGGCTGCGTTTGATGGTACAGTGGCTGCGTTTAATGGGCACAGTGGTGGCAATTGATGGGTACAGTGGCTGCGTTTGATGGTACAGTGGCTGCGTTTGATGGTACAGTGGCTGCGTTTAATGGGCACAGTGGTGGCAATTGATGGGTACAGTGGCTGCGTTTGATGGTACAGTGGCTGCGTTTAATGGGCACAGTGGTGGCAATTTATGGGTACAGTGGCTGCGTTTGATGGTACAGTGGCTGTGTTTAATGGGCACAGTGGTGGCAATTTATGGGTACAGTGGGCGGCTGTGTTTGATGGTACAGTGGTGGCAATTGATGGGTACGGCACAGTGTTGGCAATCTATGGGCACAGTGGCAGCGTTTGAGTATACAGCTTTTCAAAGTTATCTGGCACTTGAACAAAAAGAGAGAGAGAGAGAGAGAGAGAGAGAGAGAGAGAGAGAGAGAGAGAGAGAGAGAGAGAGAGAGAGAGAGAGAACCTTGATTCTTGTGCTGTAGCAGCTGCTGCCGGCCATTCACTGAAATCCTCTCCTCGTGCAGATAGTGGGCGGTGCTGGCTGGCGCCGCACGGGACGAGGCAAAATGGAGCAGCAGCACGGCGTTCTCCTCCTGGTCCTCCCCCTCAGGCACACAGACAGAGCGAGGCTGAGCCATGATGATGAGTGTGGTGGGCGGCGCGAACGGAGGAGACAGTGACGAGTGACACACAGGGAGGCAGCCATGGCATAGTGCAGCAGCGGCGGCTCAGGGCTCACTCAGCGTCACTCAGTCAGGACACAGGCAGTGAGCGGCCCCCCCGGAGAGCGGAGACACACACAGAGAGTGAGCCAGTGAGTGACACACAGCTGGCATAGTGCAGCAGCGGCGGCTGCCGCTGCTGCAGCTGATGCTGACACAACACAGGCAGTGAGTGAGAGCGGCCCCAGCGGTACTACAGTGCAGCCAGCCTACCGGGATAATTCCCGGTATCCCGGTAGGCCAGTCCGGCCCTGGTGAAGAGGAAATCTGGGGGGATCTGAGGGGGAAGGAGGAAGATTTTTAACTTCCTTATGCCTCGTTCAGACCCCCCAACACTGTAAGCATGTCCCCCTGTCATATTTATGTGTATACATATATATACATATAATGTGTATATGTATATATATATATATATAATGTATGTGTATATACATGTATATATAATGTGTGTGTGTATACATATGTATATAATGTAGGGGGACTCATTATTTTATTAACAGTAATTCATGCCGTCTGTCCGTGTATTGAGCGGTGATAATTTATCACTGCTTAATAAACTGACATCTCTGTATTTCTGGTGCTGTAATCTCGTAAAGTCTCACGAGATTCCAGTATCAGGAGCCTTTCTCCACTGTTGAAAGCATTTGTAGATCTCTTCACTCCTCCAAAGGTGAAGCGATCTACAAAGCTTCATAAACTGGCACACAGAGGAGAAAATCTTCACTGTGAATGCCGGAGAATGAAGCAGTGAATAGATTTCACTGCTTCATAAACGGACACCTTTGTGTGCTCTTCATAATAATGTGTAGTGATTTTGTATATGTTTATTTATTATGGTCAGAATTATGATAACATAAATATGTTCAAATATATATATTTTTTAATCAGTGAACTATTATATATTAATAGTTTTAGTCTGTTATTATTATTTTATTAAGTCAGCTGCTGGAGCCCTAGACTGCTTGTTTTTGTATTTTTTACCTTTCTGTACATGTGTTAAAAAAGCCTTCTGTTTACAGAGCAGAATAGCTCCAGCTTAAATTTGCTCACAACCCATAACTACGTAGTCCATGCTTTGAGAATCCAGTTTTAAATATTAAGTAAAAAAAATAATAATAATAATAATAAAAAAAATATATATATATATATATATATATATATATATATATATATATATATATATATATATATATATATATATATATATATATGCTTGAAAACATATTAAATAGCCCTGATGACCCAGTGTTTTTAAATGCAGATCTCCCTCTAGTGGTTTTTCTGCAAATTTGAATGTTTGGTTAAATTTTTCATTGTGTAAGTTTTTAGATTATTTAATAGAATAATATAAGAGAAATGGTTTGTAGTATTCTATTTCAGCTAGCCAGAAATAAAATGTAAAAGTGTAGTGAAATTTCTCATAGTTTTCTTTGATTTGCAACACTAATGCCCCATACACACGGTCGGATTTTCCGACGGAAAATGTGTGATAGGACCTTGTTGTCGGAAATTCCGACCGTGTGTGGGCTCCATCACACATTTTCCATGGGAATTCCTGACACACAAAGTTTGAAAGCAGGCTATAAAATTTTCCGACAACAAAATCCGTTGTCGGAAATTCCGATCGTGTGTATACAAATCTGACGCACAAAGTGCCACGCATGCTCAGAATAAATTAAGAGATGAAAGCTATTGGCTACTGCCCCGTTTATAGTCCTGACGTACGTGTTTTACGTCACCGCGTTCAGAACAATCGGATTTTCCGACAACTTTGTGTGATCGTGTGTATGCAAGACAAGTTTGAGCCAACATCCGTCGGAAAAAATCCATGGATTTTGTTGTCCGAATGTCCGATCAATGTCCGACCGTGTGTACAGGACATAATTCTTTGTGCTATATTAATATATACCTACAATATATACCTATTTATATTATATATAAATGTTTGCATTTTATTTCTTTGATGGCCCCTTCTAGTTCTGTTCTTCCAAATTTTAGGTTCATTTGGCAACACTTTCACATGCAAACACATTTCTGAAGTAGAGTTAAAGTGTGATTAATTATTTAAAATGGGCAGCTCACATGGAGAGATGATAACTGCTTGCAGTGTCGTTTTGCTCACGGCATGAGAAAAATATTCCTGCAGATGTTTACTGACTTTAGGCAGCTAATTCTAGGTTACAGAACAGTGATGGAGTTGGGCTAATTCAATCAGTTTGATTTGCATCATGAATAAACACCTGAGACACACAAGTAAGTAAAAAGGTATGTAGTATGGAAAGACTTTAATACAGTCACTTGCTGTGAAGCTTCTGTTCACTTGCAATTTATTTTGACATTGCCCTTAGGATACTCTTAAATGCATGTAAGCTCACACCTAGATGATCATTTAAATTAAAGATTCCTAAAGATTCTAAAGATTCTTCTGAAAGTATAGCTAGTGTTCCTAAAAGACACAATGGTACTGTGTTTCGCTGAATATAAGACCGGGTCTTATATTCATTTTGGCTACAAAAACACGCTAGGGCTTATTTTCAGGGGATGTCTTATTTATTTACGGTATGTACAATAATCTACATTTATTCGAATACAGTCATGTCATCTTCTTCTGGAGAAAAAAATAAATATTCTGATCCTTTAAAGCATTAAAATCAGCACAGCGATTATGCTGCGTCTTTTACACCTCTCTATGTTGTAAAAAACCTGGAATAAAACAATAAAATGTTTTTTAAAAAGTTTCTGTGTCCCCTGTCTTCTATCCCCCTCTCCCCTTGTCAGCTCGGGAGTCAGTTTTATGATGTAACCCCAAAACCATGGTTTTACAAGGACTTTAAATAGGGCTTATTTTCAGGGATACGGCTTATATTGCAGCCATCCCTGAAAATCACGCTAGTCCTTGTAAAATTATGTAATCTGTTCTGTAAAAGGATTATATAATGTACAGTATGTTTCCTCATGTAACTTTATTGTGGAAAATAGCTTATTTACAGTGCCGCTGGGCACTCATGTGACCCGCCGGAGCTCTTCTTCCCTGCTCTGAATACTGCAGGGGGAGGGTCCGAGATCCCCTCTGATGTCAGCCCCGCTCAGAGCACTGCAGAGGGAGGGGCCACTGACATCACCTGGAAGGAGAGGAGAAGATCTCCAGTAGGTCACGTGAGCGCCCAGCAGTGCTGAAAATTAGGTATTTTCCACAATAAAGTTAAACGAGGAGACGCACTGCACATTTTATAATCTTTGTACAAAACGGATTACATGGTTTTGTAAGGACTTTAAATAGGGATTATTTTCAGGGTACAGCTTATATTGCAGCCATCCCCCAAAATCACACTAGGGCTTATTTTCGGGGAATAAGGGTATTATCAAATAAACTTATGAAGTACAACTTTGGTTTTCTTATTTGTAAACATACAAAATACCATTTAAGCCATTCACTTTTTTTCCCTGTAGTCTACCCAGCCATCTTTAGTTTTCCATAAATGGCAAATGTCTCATTAATTTGGAGTGTGTTCTCATCCTTCTACTTTATGGTGTGCAGTGGGGCACCAAGCTTTCATCATACCTGGAACCATGATGGTTATGAAGACTCTGATGAAGACCAAAAAGAAGAAAAGGTTTTCAAAACAGCAGGTAGGAAGGGTGAGGTATAATCTTTTGCTTTTACAAGCAGCTTACAGGACAGCACTTTTTGTAAGTGACAGAATTGCTTTAAGTATGACTCTTAAGCCTCGTACACACGATCGGATTTTACACAGACAAAACGTCAGACTGTTGTCCAAAGGGCATTGGCCAGGAACTTGTCTTGCATACAAATGGCAAGAAATCGAGACTACAAAGAGGAAGTTCAATTGTGATGCGCCACCCTTTGGGTTCCTTCTGCTAATTTCGTGTTAGTAGAAGTTTGGTGAGTGTTGATTCGCGCTTTTCATTTCACGCTTCTCAGTTCGCACTTTTGATTTTGCGCTTTTCGTTAATTTCTGAACAGACGTTCGTCAACCAGCCATGTTGCGGAATCGGAGGAGATAATGTGCTATTTATTATTGGCCTTGGAGTTATTGCTTTGACCCAAGTCCAGTCCAGGAACAGGAGGATTTCTTGGACCAAAAATTGGTTGCTTTATTAATCGTGACCATTTATGTCAGTTGAAGTCTTTTAAGACGAATCGCATAGGGTTAATACGCCGGCCTTGGCCACCTCTCACTGCGCTTTTTATTTATTTGTTTACTGTTTTTATTGTATCATTTTTTTGGATATCCATTTTATCTGCTATTAATAAATCCCACCTTACGGATTTACACTATGTGGAGACTCCTCTTTTTTTCTCTACATGCTTTGTAACATCTCCTCTTTGAGCTGGAGGAAAGCTCCCAGCAAGCTGACATCTGTTTGGCGGGCGTCGCCATCTCCAATTCATCTCTTCATTTGGCGTCCTTGATGTCCAAATGCCTACTGGAGGGGTTATCGTGCAGCCCAGCTCGAGAGGTCCGTTCCAGGTCTCCTGTTCTATACCTTACTGATACACCACCATATGGTGAGCTGGGTCCACCGCTCCTGGTAAGGGTACCTTTTTCTTCTTTTGCCCTTTCGATGGTGAAAGCACCCCCGGGTGTACATCTACCACGGAATATACCCACCCCACAGACTGTTTGATATACGCTGAAGTTGCCTCTTCACTACATCCCTCCTATCATCACTATTCTTGGGACTCATACATTGTTAATGTGTTTAAGACCCATTACGGGATTTTTTTTATGTTTTTTACTATACTGCTTGTTTGTCTTATTAGTCACCATATTTATTGCTTATTGCACTTATATTGCATTCTATTTGTTATATATTACTAACACTTGGGACACTTCATAGCTGTTGGTTGCGAGCTATTTTAAGTTGCACA
The DNA here is from genome assembly GCF_042186555.1 of Aquarana catesbeiana. NCBI lineage: Eukaryota > Metazoa > Chordata > Amphibia > Anura > Ranidae > Aquarana > Aquarana catesbeiana. The sequence continues at coordinate 830,650,738 of NC_133324.1, read as the reverse complement.
ACAGTATTATTATTATTTTTAGTTGTGAAACACACTTTTTATTTATGTTACTATAAGAGAGAGACTAGTCTCTTCAGATAGCCTCTCCTCACATCCCTTTCCCTTATTTCTATTTTAGCGCCACACTTTATATTTCCATTCATATCACAATCAGTCTTATTGTTGTGTTGGCAGCTCACTTCTCACAGGTTGGCGCGGTATTTCACATATTTAAATTATGTCATATGCCTTTGCTGCGGGAGCTCCAGGAGAATAATCTGGATGATTTTTGTAATTATTTCTGGATGACGGACGGCTGCTTTCACCAACTCTTGGCATTGTTGACCCCCTGTATTAAGAAGCAGGACACATGCATGAGGCTTTTATTTTATTTTTTGGTTGAATCATGATTTGATTTGGTATATTTTCTATATTTTTGGATGCATAGAATGCACTTTTTGGTTAAGTTCTATTGGCAGAGAGCATGTCTAATTTTATTTGTTTTCTTTTTTTAATGCACAATAAAAAAATTGTGTAGAATAATACTTGGCTATGTGTTTTACTTCAAATGACAGTTTGGGAGTAGGCAGTTACATTTTAAAAAATACAATGTAAAATTAGCAAGGAACACCAAAATAGTTGTATCTTTGATCTTAAAAACTACGGGATAATGGTGTTGTGTTGACTTGACCAAAAAAAACAAACAAGCATAATAATATTATTCTTGATATCACTAGAAAAAAAAGCCCTTGAAAATACATTTCACCAGCAAAGCAGCTTCATTATTATCCAATTAAAGAAGAGGAGAATTGTGCGCTGCATTTCTAGATTTCATAATTTGCCACGTCACGAATGTTAATTTTCCATTACGAACGCTAGTTTACAAGACCGACCGCTTACGGCACGTCCTTGCTTCCGAGCATGCGTGTTTGTACTTTGGACTTTTGTCCAACGGACTTGTGCACACAAGCGCGGAAAATCCAGCAACAGACATCCCAGACAGGTCCGTGGAAATTTTATAAACCTGCCATCCAACATTTGTCCATGGAAAGTTGGCCAAAAATTGTCTGATGGAACGTACAAACGGTCGGATTTTCTGCCAACAGCCTGTCATCACACAATTCCCGTCGTTAAATCCGATTATGTGTACGAAAGCACTCCTATGGCCACATCCGTTTTGAAAATTTGTACTTAAAAAAAGGGAAAAGGGCAAAGACTGCCCCGAGGTTGTACTTTAAAGACACTTTGAATGACAGATATAATCTAAAAAAATATTTTATTGATAACAATTCATAAGGCAAAAATAGAGCAAAAAAGATAGAGTTAAAATACATATCGCATAATGGACGAAAGTACGTGGCGCAGATGAATATATGCACCATGTTAACAACAGTGAGCCCCTGCATGTCAATGCATTTAAAATCCGACCTCGGGGCAGTCTTTGCCCTTTTCCCTTTTTTATGACTCTTACTCAGAACTTACTTTTATTTTGGTTGTGCCAAAGGAGATAATAGTGTACTTAGCTTGGACACAATATTTATTTTAATTATTACAGATAATTATATAATGGGGACAACTTACACAGTGCCTCACATACAGTGCACCCAGAAAGTATTTGAGTGCTTAACTTTTTCCACATTTAGTTATGTTACAGCCTTATTCCAAAATGGATTAACCACTTAGGGGCCGGAAGGATTTACCCCCTCAATGACCAGGCCATTTTTTTGCAATTCGGCACTGCATTATTTTAACCGACAATTGCACGGTCATGCGACGCTGTACCCAAACAAAATTGACGTTCTTTTTTTCCCCACAAATAGAGCGGTTTTTATTTTTTGCGCTATAAGCAAAAAAAGACCAACAATTTTGAAAAAAAAAAAAAAACAATATTTTTTACTTTTTGCTATAATAAATATTCAAAAAATAAAAATAAAAAAAAGTATTTCTTCATTAATAAGGCCAATATGTATTTTTCTAAAAACATAAATAGTGCAGCGCTAAGTAAAATTAGACTAAATCACTAAGGATTAATAAATGTATGAATTTAAAAACTTCAGTGAGAGAGTCCATGCATAAAATACGGAGTAAGGCAGACAGAGTCCTCAGCTGTGAATACTTGTTCTATTAAAGATGCTTTTCAATCTGGTGCAAATTCGTGAAAATACCACCGCCGATAGAAATACAGGTTGCTCACCTTGCACAGTGGACCTACTGAACTAACAGGTCTACAAAACTTGCACAGTGGACCTACTGAACTAACAGGTCTACAAAAGCCTTTCCTTCACAAGGGGTTAAAGAGGTAGAGATGTTTTCCAGAGATCCAGAGATCCAGCTCATATTACACATCCACTGCATTGGCAAATGCCTTGCGTGTGTGTGTTGATTTTTGATTTGTTTTAAAGGGGCTCAGTAGAACTCCAGCTCAGTAGTACCCCATTTAGCACATCCCAGCTCATTAGTACCCATGTTCAGCAGATTCCCAGCTCATTGGTACCCTTGTTCAGCAGATCCCCAGCTTATTAGTACCCTTGTTCACCAAATCCCCTGGTCAGTAGTAACCCCCAGCTCTGCTGATCCCCTGGGTCAGAAGTTACCCCCCGCTCTGTTGATCCCCTGCTCAGTAGTAACCCCCACTCAGTAGTAACTCCCAGCTCTGCTGATCCCCCACTCAGTAGTAGCCTAAGCTCTGCTGATCCCCCACTCAGTAGTAACCCCCAGCTCTGCTGATCCCCCATTCAGTAGTAACCTTTAGCTTTGCTAATCCCCCAAACAGTAGTAACCCCACCAGCTCTGCTGATACTCTGGTTTGCTGATGCTCCTCTGGTTCCTGCTCACCTCCCACTATAGTGCTCCCATGCTGCACATCACGTGTGACATTACTAGTTTCTCCTGCTCCAGTCCCCTAGCTCTGCTGATCCTCTGCAGCTCAGTCCTCTCTCTCTGGTCCCCACTCACCTATCGCTATTGCATTGCCATGTTGTACAACACATGTGCCATCTACTAGTTGCTCCACCCCAGTCGGGACCCCTCTTACCTTCCTGCTGCTCAACATGGCACATCAGATGTGACGTCTCCCAGAATATATACACATGGACCGGAAGTGACTGCAGATGATATCTTTCCAGTTGGCTTGTTGATTTATCATTGCATCCTGGGATATCTCATACCTGTAATACCTCCAAAACAAAGTGAAGCTAAAGCTGAATAAAAGCCTCTCAAAAGCTACAGGGGCTGTAAGCGAGCATTGTCATAGACTTCTATGGAGGCTTTGAAGATGCTTTGAAGCCCCATGAAAGCGACATAGGGTATACATTTTTTAACCACCTGGCATCCGCGCTATAGCCGAATGACGGCTACAGCGCGGACCTACATTCCCGGGAGGACGTCATATGACGTCCTCCCCTGTGCGCGCTCCCTGCGCGCGCCCTGCAGGGCGCGCGCCGGGCGCGTTGTGATCACCGAGTCACTGAGACTCGGCTGATCACCGATCTGTGTAAGGGGCCGGTCCCGGCCCCTTACCATGTGATCAGCTGTCAGCCAATGACAGCTGATCACATGATGTAAACAAAAGATCGGTAATCGTTTTTTTTTTTTACTCACGCTGACAGCGCGAGTAGAAAAAAAAGCCGATCACCGGATCGGATGTGAGGGACATCGGTCCCCAAGTGGAAGAGGCACATCTGCCTCATCAGTGCCCAATAAAAGTGCCACCTAACAGTGCCCACAGTGCCACCTAATAGTGCCCACAGTGCCACCTAACAGTGCCCACAGTGCCACCTAACAGTGCCCACAAGTGCCACCTATCAGTGCCCACAAGTGCCACCTATCAATGCCCACCTGTAGTGCCAATCAGTGCCACCTGCCAGTGCTGCCCATCAGTGCCACCCATCAGTGCCCATCACTGCCACCCATCAGTGCCCATCACTGCCGCCTATCAGTGCCCATCACTGCCGCCTCATCAGCGTACATCAATGAAGGAGAAAAATTACCCGTTTAAAATTTTTTAAAACAAAATATAAAAAAATTAACTTTTTTAAAAAACAAAAAATCAGATTTTTACATTTTTTTAATAAAAAGTAAAAACCGCAGAGGTGATCAAATACCACCAAAAGAAAGCTCTATTTGTGGTGAAAAAATGATAAAAATTTAATTTGGGTACAGTGTTGTATGACCGCGCAATTGTCATTCAAAGTGCGTCAGCGCCGAAAGCTGAAAATTGGTCTGGATAGGAGGGGGGTTTAAGTGCCCGGTAAGCAAGTGGTTAAGCAAGACAAACACAACGTTTAAACAGGACTGTAAGCTTACCATTTTATTTAGTGGTAGGCACTTTGGCATTCAGAATGCTTTAAAAAAGCGTGTCCAATGCCACATTTTGAAGCAAGTGTAAACAAGCCCTTACACATTACTCCTTTCCCTCAAGGAGCTTGCAATTTAAGGTCCCTATCTCACATGCACACAGACAATAAGGCCAATTAAGACATTAGCTATTTAACTTACATGACCCGTGATTACATTTCACTGTTCATACAAATCAATAGAGCAAATATCAAAATTTTCAATTCACATAATTATTTTGAGCAAAATGGTATCTTGCTTGTCGTTTTGTCTAAACCCTGTGTGAAATTGAGCGTCTGATATCAGGCCAAATTCATGTACTAACACTGTTTCCATTAAAAAAGAAAAAAAAGATATGTATATTATAGAGTAAAATAAAAGAGACAATCCTCACAAAATTAACATTTGTGATATTGTTAGATGCTAAAAAGTAAACAAACTGATCATTCCTTACATTGGAGGCTTTGCCGCTTGAATTCTTGGGTCTACACACCAGTTTTCACCATTATGAAGAGATCTCACTACCTGTGCTGTATTTAATTTGTGGCGTGATAATTTACGTGATGATACTAGTTCTACTCACCAAAAATAGTGGCTTGACTAAAAGCAAACAAAAAAAAAACCTTTGACATTGTGTCATCTATGTTTTACTCATGAATAAAATACAAGAGTAGATCATTACACAGGAATGCTGTTACTACAAGAGCACAAAAGGTATATAAGAAATAAAGAACATAGAAATGTAAAAATTACAAGTTTTTTTTTTTTAATGCTGAAATATATATCAGTGAACCAGATAGTGTTAGCAAGCATTCTACTAATTATATTTGTCTTCTTAAGGTTGCAGCTTTGCTTTTGGCATTTTAGTAAAAATGTATCTACTGTAAAAATATTGCCAAAAATATTATCAAGCCTTTCCATTCCTAAATCACAAATTAAAAGCCTGTGCCCAAATTTTTACTGGACATGCATGTTACAAATTAAAGGAAGAGATTTCTTTTTTAAGGACTCTTTCAACAACCGATGAAAATAAAAAATGAGGTTTACTTTCTTGGCACAATTCTAACTGAAGCATTCATTTAAGTAACTGTAATGCCCCATACACACGGTCGGACTTTGTTCGGACATTCCGACAACAAAATCCTAGGATTTTTTCCGACGGATGTTGGCTCAAACTTGTCTTGCATACACACGGTCAAACAAAAATGACGGAAAACCCGATCGTTCTAAACGCGGTGACGTAAAACACGTACGTCGGGACTATAAACGGGGCAGTGGCCAATAGCTTTCATCTCTTTATTTATTCTGAGCATGCGTGGCACTTTGTGCGTCGGATTTGTGTACACACGATCGGAATTTCCGACAACAGATTTTGTTGTCGGAAAATTTTATATCCTGCTCTCAAACTTTGTGTGTCGGAAAATCCGATGGAAAAATGTGTGATGGAGCCTACACACGGTCGGAATTTCCGACAACAAGGTCCTATCACACATTTTCCATCGGAAAATCCGACCGTGTGTACGGGGCATAAGCGATACAGTAACTTTATTTCAATGCTATGGATAATAATGAATTACTCATAGAAAGCCACATGCAGTCTATTCAATGGGCATTGAGGAAGCCATGGCCCACTCTATTCATTCCTTGTGTTTAGAAGCAGTCTTCATCTGCTCAGATAACTGGGTGATAGTTGGGGTATATAAAGATATTATGTATAAGCAGTTTCACAGTAATATTCTATTGAAATTACATTTTGAATCCTGCCTAGGACTTCTTTTTGATGCCAGTTTACCTTCATCTTACTAATATAAAACAATTAAGCAATTTTAATAGGAATGAAAAACATTTTATAGCAAAGCCTTCAAAGTGCATTTATACTGTATAATAATAGCAAGAAAAGAACACAAGAATTTAGAGCTTTGAAAATTGTAATCCAGTGTCTAATGAATCAAATTGTCAGGGTCCAGATCTGAACCTGGGACCTCTGTGGTGTCCGGTTGACAGCTCCCTGCCTGATCTCTTGGACAATCTTTTCTTGTACCTTGTTTCTGATGAACATTGAACTCTTTACTCCTCCTGTGAACTTCCTGATTTAAGCCATGTCTCTGCACTTCTTTCATCTGATGGCTTGCTCATCCCTGCAACTGTCCTTACCTCCGTTACCACTTGTTATTGACCCTTGGCTTATTCATCGATTACACTTCTGCTTATTCCTTATCTGCTTCATCCATTGCCTGACGCCCAGTTGCTCTTTTCCCACTGGGCAATTCAGAAGGCTGTGACCAGGCATTAGCATGCTCCAGGAATCTGTGCATGCTGAACAGCAGACCCGTAGTTCATTCACACTGCCTACAGCTCAGGAACTATAATCTGGAACTCTTTGTCAATACAGAGGTGAGGGAAGAGAACTGCAAGGAGTGTGTGCAGGAACCACACATTGCACATGCAAACTGTTTATTGAGGGTGCAATGGTCTGCAGGCGCTTAAGGAAAAAAATAATAAATACACATTTATTTACCTAGAAAAATATGTGTATGTATTTTATTTTTAAAAGTAAACTTAGCCTTTAATAAGCATTTAATAAAAAGCACAATATGAAAAGTATGTGTGTATAACCCCCCCACCTCCCACATACACTCCCCTCCCCTATATTCAGATGGCCTTCCAAACAAAGCCTAATAAAATATATGCAATAGGTCAATGGTATATGAGCATCAAGCTCAGCCGGCATGTATCCAAGACAATATGAATATTGAATATAACACAGAATTTAATCACTTTTGCTACACAATGTAAGGTTCAAAAACTAAGTATGCTTGGCATGGGCAGTCATTTCAACAAACATTTAGTGAATCCACTATTCCACAAAATTATGAAACATATTACAGAATGTCATGAATGGAAATAATTAAGTCATGCATATAGGACCCATGACCTTCACATTCTTTTTTCAAGCATATTCCATAATGTGATCTCCACTGGTGCAGTATATATATATATATATATATATATATATATATATATATATATATATATACTCTGGATGTCCAAAGTAGAAATCTTTGAAAGTGAATCATTTATCATATGGTACCCATATATTTATCCGCACAGGAGGAGTGTGAAGTGACAGCATCCGGGATGGCTTAAAGGTAACACATCAACTCTGAGATGTAACAAGTGCACTCCTCCAAATAACATCCAATATAACAGGAACAGACAACCTCACCGAGTTTTCACTTCAAAGCCCAGACGGTCAGCTGGCACTTTAAAAGTTCACAATTGGTACTTGTGGCTAATTTCTATATCCACTTGACGACCGCCTCACGCCGATATACTTCGACAAGGTGGCACGGACAGGCAAAATCACGTAGAAATACGTGATCTGCCTTCCGCGGGTGGGGGGGTCCGATCGGACCCCCCCGGTGCCCGAGGCGGTCGCCATGTCTTCCCGGGCGATGAGAGGTGAGGGGGAGGCCATCCATTCGTGGCCTACCCCTCCCGATCGTTCCTGGCGAATGAAAACGCTTCCTTTCCCTCTGTAATGTAAACAGAGGGAGAGAAAGTGATGTCATCCCTCCTCGAGCCGGTCTTTTCGATCCGGCGCCGAGGAGAGAAGACATCAAGTAAGTCTGCACAACACTAGTAGAACACACCAGGCACACTTGTCACCCCCCTTCACCCCCCGATCACCCCCCTGTACCCCCTGTCACACTGACACCAATAGCAGTTTTTTTTTTTGCATTGGTGTCAGTTTGTGACAGTTATAAGTGTTAGGGCAGTTAGGTTAGCCCCCTTTAGGTCTAGGGTACCCCCCCTTAGGTCCAGGGTACCCCCCTAACCCCCCTAATAAAGGTTAACCCCGTGATCACCCTCCGTCGCCAGTGTTGCTAAGAGATAGTTTTTCTGATCGCTGTATTAGTGACACAGGTGACGCTAGTTAGGGAGGTAAGTATATAGGTTCGCTGTCAGTGTTTTATAGCGACAGGGACCCCCATATACTACCTGCTAAAGGTTTTAACCCCCTGTTTGCCCCCTAGTTAACCCTTTCACCAGCGATCACCGTATAAGTGTTACGGGTGACACTGGTTAGCTAGTTTGTTTTTTTGTAGTTTATTATAGTTTATTATAGTTTTAGGGCACCCGCCGTTTATTACCTTATAAAGGTTTAACCCCCTAATTGCCCGGCGGTGATATAAGTTACGTTTTTAGGGTCAGATAAGGTCTGCGTCGCCCCAGGCAGCGTCAGGTTAGCGCCAGTACTGCTAAAACCCACGCACGCAGCATACACCTCCCTTAGTGCTATAGTATCTGAGCGGATCGATATCTGATCCGCTCAGATCTATACTCCCCAGCAGTTTAGGGTTCCCATAAACACAGTGTTAGCGGGATCAGCCCAGATACCTGCTAGCACCTGCGTTTTGCCCCTCGGCCCAGCCCTGCCCAGCCCACCCAAGTGCAGTATCGATCGATCACTGACACTTACAAAACACTAAGCACACATAACTGCAGAGTTCGCAGAGTCAGGCCTGATCCCTGCGATCGCTAACAGTTTTTTGGTAACGTTTTGATACAGTCGCTGACAGTCAGGAGCTTTTTTGCCTGTGAGTCTCACTAGTGTACCCCTAAATTTAGAGCCCAAAATGGCAAATCGAAGGTACACTAGTGAAGAGGCCTACATGTTTCTGAGCATGACAGATAGTGAAGAGGAAGTCACTCATCTGTCAGATTCAGGCTCAGAATACGATCCTGTAGAGGACAGCGGCTCCATGACAGATAGCTCTGACGATGGAGTTGTGGTCCCTGCTAAGGTCAGGCGTACCAGACCCCAATCTTCTTCTGTCCTTGAAGTGCAAGAACCGCAGGTCCCTCGTATGGAGCAGAGAAGTACTAGCGCCGCTATTCCTTCTGGTGAACTGGCAAGCACCAGCGGCCTAGTACACCCTGGTCGTACATCCAGCACTGCAGTATCACGTGGTGACGTGGCGAGTCCCATAAGTGCAGTTCAAGCTGGTGAGGTGGCAAGCACTAGTAGTGTCCCGCTGCCACCAAGAAGACGAACACAGGTTAATCGTGCCCATAGTGCCCTTCCTGCTGCATTCGCCAATCCGAATTGTGAACCCACCACTTCTGCAGCACCCGTACTTCCTCCTTTTTTCCTTTTTCACCGAAGATCTCTATAGATCTATTGTGGACCAAAGCAATTTATACGCTGGTCAACACATCGCCGCTAATCCCCAGTCCTCCCTTGCCAGAGATTGGAGACCAATTACGGTCTCCGAATTTAAGCTCTTTCTGGGCCTTACCCTCAACATGGGCTTGAATAAAAAGAGTAATTTGCGGTCATATTGGTCCACTGACCCAATTTACCATGCACCCGTGTTCTCTGCCTCCATGATACGAGCAGATTTTGCGGTTCATGCACTTCAACGACAATGAACTCTGTCGTCCTTGTGGAGACCCTGCATACGATCGGCTCTACAAAATTCGGCCCCTCGTAAACCACTTCAACCAACGTTTTGCAGACTTGTTTACCCCCCATCAAGTTGTCTGCGTTGATGAGTCCCTGATTAAATTTTCTGCTTGTCATTCAAACAGTACCTTCCCAGCAAGCGTGCCAGATACGGGGTCAAGATGTATAAGCTCTGTGACAGGGCCACAGGCTATACATGTAGTTTTATGGTTTACGAGGGCAAAGATAGTCACGTAGAGCCGACAAACTGCCCTGACTACATAGGAAGCGCTGGCAAGATAGTGTGGGACTTGGTGTCACCCTTATTCGGAAAGGGGTACCACTTGTACGTGGACAATTATTATACGAGCATGCCACTTTTTAGTCACTTGTTTGATCAGCAGATTGGAGCATGTGGCACCGTGCGACCTAATCGCCGGGGATTTCCCCAGTGGCTTGTAGATTCCCGTCTTAGGCTGGGGGAGAGAGCCTGCTTGAAGTATAATAATTTGCTCGCTATGAAGTGGAGGGATAAGAAGAACATTTTCTTTCTCACCTCCCTTCATGCAGACACGACGACCCAAATTACTACGGCGACTGGTGTTGTGGAGAAACCCCTCTGTGTCCACGTATATAACCTTAATATGGGAGGGGTGGACCTCAACGACCAGTTGTTGGCGCCATACCTAGTTGCCCGTAAGGCCAGGCGCTGGTACAAAAAAGTGTCTGTTTATTTATTTCAATTGGCTTTGCTGAACGCTCATGTGCTATACAGAGCTTCAAGACAGACTGGATCCTTCCTTACATTCCAGGAAGAGATCGTCAGAGCCCTTCTGTATCCAGACGGTGCTCCACCTCACCATCCCCAACCAAATGCAGTAAGCCGGCTGCATGAGAGGCATTTTCCTTATGCCCTCCTGAGTACCCCTACCCAAAAAAAAACCCAAAAAAGATGTCGTGTCTGTAGCAAGCGCAGATTTAGGCGTGACACCCGGTGTTATTGTCCCTCCTGTCCTTGTAATCCTGGTCTTTGCATGGGTGAATGTTTTGAACGCTACCATACACTAGTTGAGTATTAGCGTAGGGTACAGCACTGCACAGACTAGGACACACTTTGACAGGGTCTCCCAAGATGCCATTGCATTTTGAGAGACCCAAACCTGGAACCAGTTACAAAAGTTAAAAGTTACTAAAAAAAGTGTTAAAAAAAATAAATAAATAAATAAATAAATAAAATAAATAAAAACACAAAAAAATATAAAATAAAAAAAAAACAAAAATAGTTGTTGTTTTATTGTTCTCTCTCTCTCTCTATTCTCTCTCTATTGTTCTGCTCTTTTTTACTGTATTCTATTCTGCAATGTTTTATTGTTATTATGTTTTACCATGTTTGCTTTTCAGATATGCAATTATTTTATACTTTACTGTTTACTGTGTTTTGTTGGTAACCATTTTATTGTTTTCAGGTACGCCATTCAGCTGCAGAGCGGATTTATTTATCTTGACAGCAACAGCGTTTGCTCCCACGATACATAAAGCCGTGACTTCACCACCACAGTTACATACTTCAGCATATATGCCGAAGCGTGGGAGCAGCAGTGGGTGGAGGACCGATTTGCTCCTGCCTTTTGTGGGAGGATGCCCCCATGCTTCGGCATATATATATTTTAGGCACAGGTTGCGTTAAATGTTTTGTTTTTTACTATGTTTTTTTTTGTATTTGCTTTGCAGGTATGGTAAGTCTTACTGTTATACTGTAATGCTACTTTGTTTTATTGTTAACCATCATTTGCTTAGCAGGTACGCCATTCAGTTGCAGCGCGGATTTATTTATCTTGACAGCAACAGCGTTTGCTCCCACAATATATAAAGCCGTGACTCCAGCGCTGTCGGAGGTGATTTCACCACCACAGTTACATACTTCAGCATATATGCCGAAGCGTGGGGGCAGCAGTGGGTGGAGGACCGATTTGCTCCTGCCTTTTGTGGGAGGATGCCCCCATGCTTCGGCATATATATATTTTAGGCACAGGTTGCGTTAAATGTTTTATTTTTTACTATGTTTTTTTGTATTTGCTTTGCAGGTATGGTAAGTCTTACTGTTATACTGTAATGTTACTTTGTTTTATTGTTAACCATCATTTGCTTAGCAGGTATGCCATTCAGTTGCAGTGCGGATTTATGTATCTTGACAGCAACAGCGTTTGCTCCCACGATATATAAAGCCATGACTCCATCGCTGTCGGAGGTGATTTCACCACCACAGTTACATACTTCAGCATATATGCCGAAGCGTGGGGGCAGCAGTGGGTGGAGGAGCGATTTGCTCCTGCCTTTTGCGGGAGGATGCCCCCATGCTTCGGCATATATAAATGGCGCATGTATGCCCATCATTAGAAGTGGGTGGATGAAGGGAGGTATTCTAATGGTGGGCATACCCACCGATCAATATCTTTTTTTCGTTCAGCCCACAGGCTGCATAAAAAAAAGTTTACAATATATGCCCAACAAGGACCAGCAACGTACTGGTATGTTGCTGGACTTTGAGTGGTTATACCAGAATGATGCCTACAGGTTTAGGTATCATCTTGGTATCATTTTTTTCAGCCAGCGGTCGGCTTTCATGTAAAAGCAATCCTAGCGGCTAATTAGCCTCTAGACTGCTTTTGCAAGCAGTGGGAGGGAATGCCCCCCCCACCGTCTTCCATGTTTTTCTCTGGCTCTCCTGTCCCAACAGGGAACCTGAAAATGCAGCCGGTGATTCAGCCAGCTGACCATAGAGCTGATAAGAAACCATAATGGCTCCAAACATCTCTATGGCCTAAGAAACCGGGAGCTACGAGCATTTCATGACTTAGATTTCGCCGGATGTAAACAGCACCATTGGGAAAGCATTTTATCACACCGATCTTGGTGTGGTCAGATGCTTTGAGGGCAGAGGAGAGATCTAGGGTCTAATAGACCCCAATTTTTTCAAAAAAGAGTACCTGTCACTACCTATTGCTATTATAGGGGATATTTACATTCACTGAGATAACAATAAAAATTATTAAAAAACATAAAAATGAAAGGAACAGTTTAAAAATAAGATAAAAAAAAAAAAAAAGCACCCCTGTCCCCCCCTGTTCTCGCGCAAAGGAGAACGCAAGCGTCGGTCTGGCGTCAAATGTAAACAGCAGTTGCACCATGCATGTGAGGTATCACCGCGAAGGTCAGATCGAGGGCAGTAATTTTAGCAGTAGACCTCCTCTGTAAATCTAAAGTGGTAACCTGTAAAGGCTTTTAAAGGCTTTTAAAAATGTATTTAGTTTGTCGCCACTGCACGTTTGTGCGCAATTTTAAAGCATGTCTTGTTTGGTATCCGTGTACTCGGCCTAAGATCATCTTTTTTATTTCATCAAACATTTGGGCAATATAGTGTGTTTTAGTGCATTAAAATTTAAAAAAGTGTGTGTTTTTCCCCAAAATATGCCTTTGAAAAATCGCTGCGCAATTACTGTGTGAAAAAAAAAAAATGAAACACCCACCATTTTAATCTGTAGGGCATTTGCTTTAAAAAATATATAATGTTTGGGGGTTCAAAGTAAATTTTTTGCAAAAAAAAAAAAATGTTTTCATGTAAACAAAAAGTGTCAGAAAGGGCTTTGTCTTCAAGTGGTTAGAAGAGTGGGTGATGTGTGACATAAGCTTCTAGATGTTGTGCATAAAATGTCAGGACAGTTCAAACCCCCCCCAAATGACCCCATTTTGGAAAGTAGACACCCCAAGCTATTTGCTGAGAGGCATGTCGAGTCCATGGAATATTTTATATTGTGACACAAGTTGCGGGAAAAAGACAATTTTTTTTTTTTATGCACAAAGTTGTCACTAAATGATATATTGCTCAAACATGCCATGGGGATATGTGAAATTACACCCCAAAATAAATTCTGTTGCTTCTCCTGAGTACGGGGATACCACATGTGTGAGACTTTTTAAGAGCCTAGCTGCGTACGGGACCCCGAAAACCAAGCACCGCCTTCAGGCTTTCTAAGGGCTTACATTTTTGATTTCACTCTTCACTGCCTATCACAGTTTCGGAGGCCATGGAATGCCCAGATGGCACAACCCCCCCTCCCCAAATGACCCCATTTTGGAAAATAGACACCCCAAGCTATTTGCTGAGAGGTATAGTGAGTATTTTGCAAACCTCACTTTTTGTCACAAACTTTTGAAAATTGAAAAAAGAAAAAAAAATACATTTTTCTTGTCTTTTTTCATTTTCAAAAACAAATGAGAGCTGCAAAATACTCACCATGCCTCTCAGCAAATAGCTTGGGGTGTCTACTTTCCAAAATGGGGTCATTTTGGGGGGTTTTGTGCTGTCTTGGCATTTTATGGCCTTCAAAACTGTGATAGGTAGTGAGGAGTGAAATCAAAAATTTATGCCCTTAGAAATCCTGAAGGCAGTGATTGGTTTTCGGGGCCCCGTACGTGGCTAGGCTCCCAAAAAGTCCCACACATGTGGTATCCCCGTACTCAGGAGAAGCAGTAGAATGTATTTTGGGGTGCAATTCCACATAGGCCCATGGCCTGTGTGAGCAATATATCATTTAGTGACAAGTTTTTGTAAATATTTTTTTTTTTTTGTCATTATTCAATCACTTGGTACAAAAAAAAATAAATATTCAATGGGTTCAACATGCCTCTCAGCAATTTCCTTGGGGTGTCTACTTTCCAAAATGGGGTCATTTGGGGGGGTTTTGTACTGCCCTGCCATTTTAGCACCTCAAGAAATGACATAGGCAGTCATAAACTAAAAGCTGTGTAAATTCCAGAAAATGTACCCTAGTTTGTAGACGCTATAACTTTTGCACAAACCAATAAATATACGCTTATTGACATTTTTTTTACCAAAGACATGTGGCCGAATACATTTTGGCCTAAATGTATGACTAAAATTGAGTTTATTGGATTTTTTTTATAACAAAAAGTAGAAAATATCATTTATTTTCAAAATCTTCGGTCTTTTTCTGTTTATAGCGCAAAAAATAAAAATGGCAGAGGTGATCAAATACCATCAAAAGAAAGCTCTCTTTGTGGGAAGAAAAAGACGCAAATTTCGTTTGGATACAGCATTGCATGACCACGCAATTAGCAGTTAAAGCGACGCAGTGCCAAATTGGAAAAAGACCTCTGGTGCTTAGGCAGCATAATGGTTCGGGGCTAAAGTGGATATAGAGTCTGCAATGAAAAGTATTTGGAATGCAAGAATCTTCAAATGTTTCATAATGATGAATGTTGGCCAAGTGGGAGCATGGTGGTCATGAGAATGCATCCTTTATTATGAAACACCTGAAGAATGCTGCATTTCAAATGCTTTTTATGCTGGACTGTGTATATGGAAAGTAGCTACAAGATTGCACATACCGTCAATAATTTTCTAGGGGTTTGTAGTCCATAAAGTTGGAGGAGTGTGCTACCTCTCAGGACAGAAAAATGGGATAAGCCATTTCTCATATACCTCTATTTAACCATGTTCTACCAAGGCAATTTTTACATTTTTTATTCACATGTTTAAATCTAATATTTTCTGAAAGAAAATGCCCTGTAGAATAAAATGGCAGCAGATGCAACTATTTATCAAACAAATATTTACAGAAAAAACTACACTAACATAAGTTATGTATATAGAAACAATGTAGCATTCACAAAATTAGCAGTGCTAAATAAACAAATTAAATTCAATGCAGTGTACAAAATAGTAATTTTAAAAACATATTACAATTAAGTTATAAACATCAAAGATACTTTCAAAGTGTTCTTGTTAAAGTGGCATTAAATCCAAAACAAAAATGCAATATATATCTGCTTAACAAATCCTCGACGTGGTGATTGCATTCATTTTCTTTTTTATTCATCTTTTTTCCCCTTTATTTTCATCTAGCGATCGAACAAGTAACACACTAACAAGTCTACTAGACAGTTTGCTAGAAAGGAGTGCAGAGACATGGCTTAAATCAGGAAGTTCATGAGAACCTAAAGATAGAGCTTTTGGTTGATCATACGGTGCCCTAGAATCAGAGAAAGTAATGCCGCAGAAACAGTCCGATGGGAGCTTTTGGTCGTATAATCCGACCTTGTGTATGCCCCATCTGACTTTTCTCTCGGCATTTTCGACGGACTTAGATAGAGAACATGCTCTAAATTTTACTGTCGGAAATGCCGACGGAGCTTGTCCTGTTGGCAAGTCCGACCGTGTGTATGCGGCATAAGGCTAATAGAGGAGTGTTCTGATATGTCATAGAATACCAGTCATTGTATATGTCAAAAACAGTATTCCAGGGCAACTCCACCAAATATGGAGAGTTGTACCTCTATGTTGTAAAAATCTCCAGCAAGCAACTGATTTGGTAGGTTATATTCTAGCTAATTTTGAAGGAGTATGATACCAGCATATAAGGATTTTATAATTGCAGATAGAAATGGAATGTGTGAGTGCAAATATTTTACTCCAATCTTCATCTGAAAAGTGGGTACTACAGTATCTTCATCTGAAAAGTGGGTACTACAGTCTGCTGATATACGTTGAAATAATATAGATATTGAGTGTTGTGAAGGGGTATCCATGTACATAGTTGTTCAAACAACTTCAAATGTTAGAGGGTGGTAAAGATTCAAATGGAGTGTAAGAGACTTAAAAAAGTTATGTAGTTGTCGGTGGAGGAACCATAGGGCTCCTTTGCTTTGATAACGAGAGCAGAGTTCCGTAGAAGAAAGGATGCCCATGGGGGTAGAAATATGTCATAATTGAGGCCAAACATTCTATTCCAAATTCCAAACCTGGCAAATGGAGACAGTATAAAAGCTGTGGGTTGTCCAGGATATAAATCAGCGGACTTGGGATCATGGGCAACCTAAAAGAGGAGATAGCTTGCAGCTTATGATAGTTTTATTGTGGTCTTCTCTACTAAGCCCACCGATCTGTGTAGATCAACAAAGTAAGGATTTTTGATTTCTGATAATTTTGGAACAAAATTTTATATCACTTTTTAGTAGTGAGATAGGACGGTAACTACTGGTGTCCGTCTCATCTTTTCCAGCTTCCAACATTTGGGCTGGGGATGGACGATGTTCATAAATTGTGTTGCCGGACTTTAGGAGAAGTTGGTAAAGCCATCAGGCCCTAGCGCATTACCATTCACAGTGCTATTTATGGGGAGGATAATTCATCTGCTGTGAAGGGGGAGCTTGAAGGTTGAAGTTTCTCTGAGTGGAGGATAGGAAGTGTGTTTTGGTCAAGATATCAGAAGAACTTTTTTATTTTTGAGCATGAGAGAGTTGGACAAATTAATGATTAAGATTATAGAGTTTTGAATAGAGTTGAATTGAAGATGCTACTATAATTAAGAATGTAACAACCTAGCTAAGGTAGAGCTACATTTATTACTGTATTCATATGAAGATCAGAGAATGATCTCAGAATTGTAAGATTTTTGATCCAGAAATGTAAAAAGTTTATGGTGCGATGCAATAAGTCCCGTGTGAATGTAGTCTGAGTTTGTCTTACAATGCGTAGGCTACTTTCACACTCAGACTGCCCGAGTGTCAGCGCTAAAGCGCCGCTAGTTTTAGCGGGTGGGAGCGGGGCGCTTTCAACCCCAAAGAAGGGGTTAACAAGGGTTAAAAGAGCCCAAAAAGTGCCGCTGCCAAAGCGCTTTGAAGACGCTTCGGCAGTGCTGCCCATTGATTTCAATTGATTCATTGATTCATTGATTTTTGATGGCAGGGGTGGTTTAGGAGCGGTGTATACAGCGATCCCGCACACCCCAAAGATGCTACTTGCAGGACTTTTTTTTCCCATCCTCCAAGCGCACCACCCCAGTGTGAAAGCACTCAGGGTTTCACACTGGGGAGGCTTGAGAGGCGTTTTTCAGGTGTTTTACAGTTGCTGTTTTTATTGCTGAAACACCTGAAAAGCACCTTCAGTGTGAAAGGGGTCTTAGTGTCTACAGTAGATCAGTTATCTGTTAAAGCAGGAGGTCAATTTCTACAGTATAATTTTTTTTTCACGTGTATCCTGTGGTGAACCCAAAATGCTTTATGTATTTTAGCTCTTCCCATTTCACGGGATAAAGAGTGTCATCTGAAAAGTGATCAGAATAAAAGTTATAATTGCTTGGCTAACATCAGCAGTGCAATCTATGTCTTGTAGTAAATTATCATTTAATCGCCAAGTAAATGATTTGGGAGTCCTTTCCCCTACGGAAATACTGCAAAAGATTGGGAAATTATCTGACCGCACTTTAGGTCCAATACTTAATTTAGGGGGGGTTGTCCAAAAGTTGTGAATCTCTGAATAGTAGGAGAAATCTGTCTTCAAATGATGTAGTATCCTCTAATACCCTGTACACAAGATAGGATTTTCCGATGAAAAGTGCATGATAGGACCGTGTGTAGGCTCCATTACACATTTTCCATAGGAATTTCCAACACACAAAGTTTGAGAGCTTGCTATAAAATTTTCTGACAGCAAAATCCGTTGTCGGAAATTCCGATCGTGTGTACACAAATCCGACGCACAAAGTGCCACGCATGCTCAGAATAAATTAAGAGATGAAAGCTATTGGCTACTGCCCCGTTTATAGTCCCGACATACGTGTTTTACGCCACCGCGTTCAGAACGATCGGATTTTCCGACAACTTTGTGTGACCGTGTGTATGCAAGACAAGTTTGAGCCAACATCCGTCGGAAAAAATCCATGGATTTTGTTGTCGGAATGTCTGATCAATGTCCGACCGTGTGTACAGGGCATTAGAGTCGAAAAGTTTAATTTGAGCTAATTTTCATTTGAGTTTCAATAAATCTCCCATTCTGTTAAATCTCCTTTCCCCTCTTAAAGAGTGTCCCCTTGTCTTTGTGATGGCCTTAAGGCAGTGCTCCAGCCCCCCCATGGAAAAATTTAAAGTCAGCAGCTACACATACTGTAGCTTACTCTTAATATTAGGACACTTACCTGTCCTGGAATCAGCCATGTCGGCACCCCAGCCAATGTTTCCATCCGCTCTCGGGTGCTGCAGCTGCCACAGCTTGTAAGGGAAACTGGCAGTGAAGCCTTACGGCTTTATAGCCATTTCCCTATTGCGCATGAACCAAGTGCGCTGCGGTTTCTGAATGGCCCGGCAGTGGGGAAGGAGGAAGGGGGGCGAACTTCAGATATACCTCAATGCGGCGAGGTCCGACAGAAGTGGAGATAATCGGAGCTTTCACTTTTGGGTGGAACTCTGCTTTAATGTGAATAACTTGAAATTAAGTTTATTGGATAACTTATGTTGAGATCACACACCCCTAATCAAAGAAAGAATAAACTCAATTCAGCATAAAACATTGCTGGGATTGTAATTATACTATGGACTATGTTTTGGCTAGATACCTGAAACCACTAGCCAAGACTGCAAAGGCATCAGCAAGATTTCTTCCTTGGGCACAAGCAGAGGTGTCACCTTATTCACTAAAAAATGCAATAGAAATTTTGGCTGGAGTCTGCTATATTCCTGTTTATGCTTTTTTGGAAAAGCCTTGTGCTTGGACCGCCCGCCATCGTTTTATGTCGCTACTTTGAAGAGGAATACCGTTGCTATGGTAGCAGCTAGCTACTATAATTCAGTATCCTCTTCAAGAGCAGGCGGTCCACTTCAAGACAAAAGTGGTCTCTGCAGCGGATTCGCCACAAAATCACTTTTATCGGAGGCGGTAGAGGCCCTCCTCCCGCCGCTCTCTGGTGCCTTTACCACCGCCGGATCCTTTCCTTAGCCTGACATGGAGACTAGTGAGGGGAAGATGGTCTCCATATCATTGCAGGGCGGAAGCCAAGTCAAAACGTCACTTCCGCCCAAAGCTCTTAAAGGGACATTTTTTTTTTTAAATGACATTACTTTTTTTTTATTATTGCATTTTAGTGTAAATATGAGATTTGAGGTCTTTTTGACCCCAGATCTGATATTTAAGAGGCCCTGTCATGCTTTTTTTCTATTACAAGGGATGTTTACATTCCTTGTATTAGGAATAAAAGTGACCCAATTTTTTTTTTTAAAAGAACAGTGTAAAAATTTAAAATAAAATGTAAAATATGTAAGAAAAAATAGTTTTTTTAAACGCGCCCTGCATATGAAAATGGTGTTCAAACCACACATGTGAGGTATCGACACGATCGTTAGAGCAAGAGCAATAATTCCAGCCCTCCTCTGTAACTCTTAACATGCAACCTGTAGAATTTTTTAAACATCACCTAAGGAGATTTTTAAGGGTAAAAGTTTGTCGCCATTCCACGAGCGGGCGCAACTTTGAAGCATGAGATGTCGGGTATCAATTTACTCGGCATAATATTATCTTTCACAATATAAAATAAAATTGGGCTAACTTTATTGTTGTCTTATTTTTTAATTCAAAAAAGTGATTTTTTTTCCAAAAGAAGTGAGTTTGTAAGATCGCTGCGCAAATATGGTGTGACAAAAAGTATTGCAAGGACCGCCATTTTATTCTCTAGGGTGTTAGAAAAAAAAAATATAATGTTTGGGGGTTCTAAGTAATTTTTTAGCAAAAAAAAAATGTTTTTAAAGTGTAAACACCAAATCTCAGAAAGAGGCTTGGTCCTTAAGTGGTTAAAAAAAAATAAACACACATGCTTACAAGTTACAAGTTTTTACAAACATACAAGTTTCACACATGGCGACACCCCTAGTATCCACTGGAGCACCTGTGTGGGACACCCTAAAAAGTTTGTTCTGGTGTCCCACACTAGTGCTCCTGCGTCCAGATGTGTAAACAGCTTCTAAGTGTCCTCTCCTTACTGTCATGGTTATGCAGTAAACTTTCTCTGTCAGCTTACCTTCTCCTCATGTGTTCAGACTAAGAGACCACCCACTCACACCTGGCTGGTTTTATAACCTCTCCTCTAAGCATGGCCCCACCCCAGGCCCTATCAGGGAACCCTATATTAACCTGTGCACTGCTGTGTACTTGCTGTGTTTCCTGTGTCTGATTCCAGTTACCGACTTTGGCCTCTTCTCGACTTTCCCTGTCTGCTTGTGACCCTGACCTTTGGCGTATCCCTGACTATCCCTGTTTGCCTGTGACCCTGAACCTTGCCGTGAACTCTGTTGTCCTTGTCTGCTTGTGGCCCCAACCTTGGCTTATTCCCTTACTATCGCTATCCTCCTGTTGCCTACTGTGGGTGTGAGCTGGGGGACCCTGGGGGTCGCGACCTAGACCCAGTTGCAGAACAGTCCATCCTCACCACTAGAGGCTCTGGTGAACACCTGCTGGCTCTTAGACTCCGCGCCCCAGGGAATCTTACGCTCTAACCCCGGTGGGATCCGTGTTGGCATTCCAGTGGCCCTGCCTTCCTTACCACCCTGACTCCCATCCGCAGCAGTCAGCCGTAGGGTCCACTACCTTGCGAGGCACTCCTGATCCCAACGGTGTGCATCTGTCACCTAGCCTCAAGGTGACCTGACACTTACACTGAATCAGGTTTGCATTTCATTCTAGTTACAAACCCATCTAGACAACAATGTACTAAACTTCTCTGAATACAGATAGGCATAACCAAATGTAGTTAACCTGCATCTGCCAAAAACATTGTATTAGTGGGCGAACGAACGATGTTTAATATGAACGATTACTGTGCCCACGAACCTGAAACTTACCATTTTAACCGCCATCTTAAACTGTCCAACAGTAAAGAAAAGCAAATGGAGAGGCATGCAAGTAATAATAATAATAGGAACACACGACAAAATACCTATTTTTTTGCAGCACTCTCTTGATCCTTCTGTACTAATCCTGCTCCCTTAATTTGAGGTATGACCATCGTTTCCTCAGTTGATCCTTGGATCGCCGTACCCCAAAATTCCTGTGCAGACTTTTCACAACTTTAGTCATGATCTTGGCCTTTCTCACATTTGGGTTTGGGTAAGGTCCATGTTTCCCATCATAGTTGGCCCTCTTCAAGATGTCCACCATCTCCACCATCTCTACAAAGAACATATTTGATTCCTTAAATCTCCTCCAGGATCGGGACATTCGTGGCTCTGGGCTTTCATCATTGCTGCTCTCTGCTGCATGCACCTGTCTCTCCGCCATGTGCTCTCTCGCTGGGCGAAAGAGAAGGGGTTGGGGAATATACTAGAAAGAAGGTCAGGGGTGTGGCGGAGTTTCACACATGCGCAGTGTAGATAAAGTGGAACATGCGTACGTCGTACATATGATCTGTGAGCAGAGGAAGGAGTAGCGGAAGCACCGAGGGGCATCAGTGGCCTATACTGCTTAGAGATTGAGGCCTATATTGGGACAAGATTACGCGAGTTTAGCCTGACATTAGGGTTTGTCTTGTGTTGTTTCTTGCAGAGAAAATGGATCAATTCAACGATCATGATTTCCTCCCCCAATTCATTGATTTGTACAGAGAGCTGCCCTGTCTGTGGCAGACAAAATACCCCTTTTATACAAATCGACTAAAGAGAAAGGCAGCACTGGATAAATTGCTGGAATTTGTGAAGCCGCAGACCCCCGCGGCAGACATCAACTATTTGAAGTGCAAAATTGGTGGCCTGTGAAGCACTTATAATAGGGAGAGCAAGAAGGTCCAGGATTCCATGAGATCAGGAGCAGCAGCAGATGACATTTATGTCCCCAGGTTCTGGTATTACGACAGACTGCGATTTCTGTCAGACAAGACTGAAATCAGGTCATCACTCTCAACCTTTGCTTCCACTCTTCCTTCCATTCTTCCTTCCACCCCAGCTGAGGCTTCTGACGTCCAACCTGGGCCTTTCACACAGGAAGAAAATGTGGAGGAGCCCAGCTTGAGTCAGGTATAGCATTGTTCAACATATTTCTCAAAATTGTGTGTGATTGATGAACAATAAACTAAAACTGTGTCCCTTTTTCATACATAGGAAAGCCTCAGCCAGGAGGAGACTGTGGCAAGTGACAGCCAGGAGGTGGCGGGGGTAAGTGGCAGCCAGGAGGTTGCGGGGTAAGTGGCAGCCAGGAGGTTGCGGGGTAAGTGGCAGCCAGGAGGTGGCCGGGGTAAGTGGCAGCCAGGAGGTGGCGGGGTAAGTGGCAGCCAGGAGGTGGCCGGGCCTAGTAGCCTGACTGAATCCCAGGTCCCCCCGCCTTCAACAAAAAAGGCCCAGGAAGGGGAGGAGCGTGGAGGAGTCAGCACTTGGGTTAATTCGGCAGGCTTCTGTGGCCCTCAGAACCCCCCAGTCTTCTTGAGGCTTATGCCTGCATGGCTACCAACAAAATGCAGGAAATGCCTCTTTTGTGAGGAAGTGATATATATGGCCCTAAATAAGGGGTTGAGGGGCGAACTCACAAGCAGAACCCACCCGTGTGAGTTGGACCATCCTCCTCCTCCACCTCCTCCTGCCACATCTCCAACACCAGAGCCACAGCCTGGAAGCAAGCGTGGAAGGAAGCGTGTAAGGAAGACAAGAGTGTGATGGCCTGGGTTCAGTCTGGTATGGCAAAAGAAGCAGGCTGTTGTAAGACCACAGCCTCAGGACATATATGTCACCTGCTGCTGTTCCTGATCTCTCGGAGTCCTGGACCAGATTGTGCTCCCTATTAAATGGACTCCTCAGGCTCCCAATTTTGCCTGTCAAATAGTTGATGTGTGCCCTGGGGTACAAAAGCTTCGCTAATTTCACCAGTTTATCCAGCGTTGCCTTCCTCTTCATTTTGATTTGACCCCTAATAACTGTCTAGTTTTTTTCACAAATACTTGCCTATGTGTTGTAGTTCAAAAAGGACAGTTTGTTTGTGAGTAGGCAGGTACATTTAAAAAATACAATGTCAAATTAACAAGGGACACCAACATCAACCAAGCTCCTTGAGGTTAAAAAATACAAATAATAATGGTGTTGTGGTAACTTGACACACAAAACGAGAAAAAATATTATGGAGATCACTAGAAAAAAAAACAGGAGATCTTGATTTCCCCCAAAAAAAAGGAGATCACTATAAACAAAAATTATAAACATTATTCTGGAGATATGGCGAAAAAATAAAAAAGATTATTCATGAGATCACAAGAAATAATATAGAAATCAATTTGTCAGAACTCTGTGTGAATATCAGCAGCAAAACAACCTCATAATTCTAGCATTATAAAGAAGAAGAGAATGCACTGCATTGAAAGATTTAAAAATGTGCAGCGTGACGAATGTGCTATCTCTATTATGAATGCTAGTTTTACCAGACCGAGCGTTTCCGTCTCGTACTTGATTCAGAGCATGCGTAGAATTTTATGCGTTGGAATTGTGTACACATGCTCAGAATTTACGACAACGGATTTTATTGTGGGAAAATTTG
This sequence comes from Aquarana catesbeiana, assembly GCF_042186555.1. Taxonomy (NCBI): domain Eukaryota; kingdom Metazoa; phylum Chordata; class Amphibia; order Anura; family Ranidae; genus Aquarana; species Aquarana catesbeiana. The sequence continues at coordinate 830,626,616 of NC_133324.1, read as the reverse complement.
AGAATCAGCTCTCAAATTTTTGTTGTTGGAAGTTCCGACAAAAAATGTCCGATGGAGCCTACACACAGTCGGAATTTGTGACAACAAGCTCCCATTTGTTGTTGGAAATTCCGATCGTGTGTACGCGGCATAAGAGTGTCTGCATTAGCCCTAGACCCAATGTAGTCAGGATCATATGATTAAGGAGCTGCCTGAATCACCCCATTCACATACAACTCCTGTGGGTTGAGAAAGGTGACACATCCCCTTTAAAGCCTACTCTAATTCTTTCTCCCTCTCCCCACCAGCAGCCAAACCCTCCTCCTCTTTATATTCTTCCTCTGCCTCCTACTGCTTGTGCCTCACAGGGATGGATGCAGTAGGCAAAGTATCCTGCTGGTCCTGAAACTGCAGCAAGTCCTCCCCTTCCTCTTTCTGCTGTGCCCCCACTGCCCACTCTATCAGCCCATAAAATGTCTGCACAATAAGGCACATGAGAGGGATTGCATCACTAACCCATGCCTCGGTGTGGATCATTGTTCTGGTCACCTCTTCAAAAATTGCCTGGATCTCACAGGTAATTACAGATGGTACTGATGCCATCTCTCTAAACTATCCCAATGTACACTGGCAAATAGCTGCTTGTAAATTACCCGTTTATATTGAGTAGAATGGGACATAACAGAAACCTTATTATTAGCCCTTCTAGCCTAAACATACCAGGAAGTGGATCATGGTTAGTTGGCCGCTATTGTGGCAAAATCCCACATTAGTTTGGTGACCCCCTGAACCATGAGCCTTGAATCCATGTTAGGCCAGCACCCAAACATCATCTCTAATCTGATTGAATGCAAATATTGTCCAATAAGCACTTGGCTTATGATGATATGCCCACTGTTTTTTTTTTCTATTTTAGGCATGAAGGTGAACCCCCTTAAATGGTTTATAAATGAAAATTAAAAAAAATAAGCATGAGGCACACAATATATCTTAATTAAGTGCAAAAAAGAAAGCATTTCCCTTTGAAATGTGTCACAGGCTGTATACATGGCCCATGCCAAATTACTGACAAAGTGATGTTTTTTTTTTCTTTTTTTTATGAGCCTGGAAAATTATTATTTTATCCAGTTGTTCGGTATCATAAAGCCATTTAACGCATCAAAGACATTCATGGCATTTCTATTTAATGGCTGTCCACCCATCAGTGGAAGGTGCAGCTTAAAGCTGTGTAGCTTTGTATCATGTCAAGACATTTCTGACACCTGGGAAAAAATTAGACTAGCAATGGAGAAATGTGTTCACCTAATTATGACAATCCCTGGTGCAGGCCATGACAGGTTTAAAAAAAGTCATTTTGATGTTATGCTGAGGGCTTGTTTTATTACTTTACAGCTACAGAGATGAGCTGTGTTGATACCTTATTTACATTTGAGCAAGAAGACATTGCCTCCTTTTTCTTGTTTCCCTTTTTAGATTTGTCACAGATCTTATTAAACAGATTAATTTAATATAATATACATACCAGTAAAGTTCACATTTAAAATGACTCATGAAAAATGCTGTGAAAATATATCTGGCTACCTTTTTTCTTTTCTAAAGCTAAAGCTAAATACCCAATTATGTACAGAGACATAAAAAAAACAACTATATGCTTTGTACATAGTTTGATTGAAGTAAGCAAAACCTTACATTAACTAATAGATAGTAAAGCACTTAACACTCAAATCTCCTAGTGTTATGAAATATGTATAAACCTCTAAACATTAACAAAAGTGTATAGCACAGCAAACATTACTATATCTGCAAAAACTTAGTCATAAAAAACAGTGCAATATATTAGTGTCATCAAATTCCAAATGTGCAAAAAAGAAGAAGATTATATATAATTCCTCCATGAGTGAGAGAATAAAAATCATCCAATCTTGATATCACCATATCTCTTCATAGCAATGCTTGTCAATTTGCGAAATTCACTTGCCATTAGAGTGGAACTCACCCTTAATACTTCCCTGATGAAGTCACGTGATCATGACGATACGCATTGGATTGGCTTACACGGGCACCGGAAGTGACATCAGGCTAGAAGCTCGCTGCTCGTTTTTATGTTGTTTTTTACCTGTTTCATTATGTGAATACTTTTAAACCTGCAAACTTAAATAAATATCTGTGATTACATACTTCACGATTTGGGTCCCCTCTCCTTTTTACTCTATGTTCACAGGCCTGGGAGGCTGTCCACTCTCACTGAGGCATATAGAGATAACCTATCATTATATATGAAGACTGTACATCAGGCTACCAAAGCATATTAGGATATCTAGTCTATTGACGCTTCCCCTGGCAACTACCACACAAGGGGAACATCGGATGCGAGCCATTGAAGGATTTACTGACCACCACCGTTTGTTACAACACACTGTTACCTTACAGCGGTAAGGTAAGGTAGCCACCGTGCACTTGAGGTGTTTATACACTGAAGAGGATTCACATCACCTATGCACTGAAAGACTGTATTTTCACTGACTGCCACATGGAGCAAAGCACTTCACCGCACCTTATTTTATTTATTTATTTTTTAATTCAATTTTTTCTATTTATGTGCACTGTTGGACTCTACCTCATATTTTGTCAGCATTAGCACCTTTTTATTCTATGCAATTTGAAGGTTGTGCAAATATGTAGCAACTTTATGCGTTTCTAATTTATTTTTTAATTAAATTTTCTCTATTCATGTGCACTGTTGGACTCTACCTCATATTTTGTCAGCATTAACACCTTTTTTTATTCTATGCAATTTGAAGGTTATGCGACTATGTAGCAATTTTATGCATTTCTATGCAATTTTGCACATGTGATGTCACTTTTTGTGCGATTTTTTGCAACTTGAAGGTTATGTGATTATTTAGGAATTGTATGCGTTTCTATGCAAATTTGCTCATACGTTGTCACTATATATGCGGTTTATGCAATTTTGCACATGCAATGTCACTTTATATAGCACTTTAACTAATTTAGCACTTTATTTATGGTACTAATTTTTTCACTAGAGTGCGACACCATATATGGACTTTTATTAACTTATTGTTGGTGTGGTTTGACCAGTTCGGTGTCTGCTGCAGCTAGTGTTCCGTTGTTTATGGTTGTCCTGGTAGCACGGAGATATTCTTTCCTATTTTTTCACCCTTAATATAGGACATTCAAATCATTCAAAGTCATCATCAACGTCACACACATTTATGATGTATAGCATCCTATTGATGTCCTTCACTCCAGGAGACACCACATTTTCCATATATATAGGAACTATATAGCATAATCCTACATATACAATGTTTTTACATATATTTGCAGTTACCACATTTCCATCACGATTATACTGTCACCGGGCCTTAGAGTCCACACCAAAGGATACCTCTCCTGACTGTGACTGGCTTTCTTTTATGCAACTGAACAGTTTTCTTTGCCTACTTAAATCCGACCCTCAGTTTATTTCTTCTTCTACTTCTCTGGAATTACTGTTCTCAAAGCCTGACCTTCCTGACCACATTGTTTCTCTGTTGTATGGCATATTGAGAAGGGAGACTTCCAAGATGAACCCATTGTTTATGGACAAATGGGAAGCCTGTCTAAACAGGACAGTCTCGACAGACAATTGGCAGAAATGCCTTATCTTCACTCATAAACTCTCTATTTCCTCTTTCGTATCCCTTTTGACCTCGGTTGACTTACTCCATATGTTTCCTTCTTTGCCTAAGACTGGAGGTGTGGGGAGAGTGAAGGTTCTTTTCTTCATATATAGTGGGGATATTGCTTGATCTCTACATTTTGGCAAAATGTCTTTATTTCATATAATGTGATGTGTATCTCTGATGTCCGGGCTTCTCCTGAAATTGCCATCCAGTCAAGGATCCCTGGGTCCCATCTCTAGTATCAAAAAGGGAATCTTACGTCATTGCCTGCTGGCTGCATGTGTTGCTATCTCCAGGCATTGGGAAATGACTGAAGCTTTTAATATCTTTGAATTGGCTAAGATACTCAATGACATTATGGCAATGGAGACTCTTGTGGTGGAGGATAGCACAGAGCGGGCGAAAATCTGCATTACTGGAGGGCTTAAAGCGACTTTTTCTGAGCTACAGTCTCTCAATGACTCAGAAATACCAATTGTATTTTTTATTTTTTCAATTTATTCCTTTTTATTTGGTTTTGAACGTTTCTGTGCACTGGACCCCCCCAGGGGCTTACTAGATCTATATCAGTGATGATCCCAGTCCTCTGCCTCCCCAGTATATCCCCTTATCCAATATCGCCTTCCCCCCTCAATTAGCTATCTATTTCTGGCTGGCTATATAACTCCACTTATGTGATCACTTTCAAAACATGGCTGCCTGGCAGCATGTCATGTCTCTTATTGATATTGTTTAGTTAAGCTTTCTTTTTTTTCCCCTTATTTCTGATTTTATATTTTTCTTAATATGATTAAGTTATGCACGTTTGTAGTCATTTCATTGTTAAAGGCATAAGCTTCTATATACTCACAGGTACAAATGCGCTGTCTATTGCCCGAATGTATCTCCTTGGCACCCTTTTTGACTACAATGTAACATTTTATACAGTCCTGTATATCGAACTGTTATACTTCCTGATCCTGTTATATTCTGAAAATTTCTTGAATAAACATTTATTTGACTAACATATTATACTTACCTGCTCTGTGCAATGGTTTTACACAGAGCAGCCCCTATACTCTTCTTTTATGGTCCCCCATAGAATGAATTAATGTAAAAAAAAACTTTTAGAACCACTTAAACCTCTTGTCATCCGCGCTATTGCCGAATGACAGCTACAGCACGGACCTGCATTTCCGGGAGGCCGTCATATGATGTCCTCCCCTTCGCATGCTCCCCGCGTGCCCCCTGCAGGGCGCGCGCGGCGAGCGTTGTGATCACCGGGTCACCGAGACTCGGGTGATCACAGATCCGAGTAAGGGGCCGATCCCTGCCCCTTAACACGTGATCAGCTGTCAGCCAATGACAGTTGATCATGTGTGTAAACAAAAGCTCGGTAATCGTTTTTTTTTCTCCTCACACTGACAGCGTGAGGAGAAAAAAAGCAGATCACCAGCTTATGTGCAAGGGACATCGGTCCCGAACAGGATGCCAATCAGTGCCCTCATCTGTGCCAATCATCTGTGCCAATCAGTACCCCCTGCCAGTACCACCTGCCATTGCCACCTGCCAGTGCCCACAGTGCCCACCAGTGCCACCTATCAATGCCCATGAGTGCCACCTATCAATGCCCACAAGCGCCACCTATCAGTGGCCATTATTGCCACCCATCAGTGCCCATCACTGCCACCTATCAGTGCCCATCACTGCCAGCTATCAGTGTCACCTATCGGTGCCACCTATTAGTGCCACTTCTCAGTGCCCACCAGTGCCACCTATCAATGCCCTTCAGTGCCACCCATCAGTTCCACCTCTCAGTGTCACCTCTCAGTGCACACCAGTGCCACCTATAAGTGCCCACCAGTGCCACCTATAAGTGCCCACCAGTGCCGCCTATCAGTGCCCACCAGTGTCGCCTTATCGGTGCCCATCAGTGCAGCCCATCATTGCCCATCAGTGCAGCCCATCGGTGCCCATCAGTGCAGCCCATCTGTGCCCATCATTGCAGCCTCCTCAGCGTACATCAATGAAGGAGAAAAATTACCTGTTTGCAAAATTTTATAACAAAATATAAAACAAATATTTTTTTTTAAACAAATTCGGTCTTTTAAAATTTTTTTAACAAAGAAAAAAACTACAGAGGTGATCAAATACCACCAAAAGAAAGCTCTATTTGTGGGAAAAAAATGATAAAAATTTCATTTGGATACAGTGTCGTATGACCGCGCAATTGTCATTCAAAATGCGACAGCGCTGAAAGCTGAAAATTGGTCTGGACAGGAGGGGAGTTTAAGTGCCCGGTAAGCAAGTGGTTAAACCCAAAAGCAAAAATGTATTATTTTACAGCTTACCAATTCTTAGATGTGATGGCTGCATTAGTTTCCTTTTTTAGGCTTTCTTTCTTCTATTTTCATCTGGTAATCCAGCCAGCGAGTTTGTTGTTTTTCACAGCACAAACTCTCCAGCAGATTAGGGTGCTTTCACCTAGCATAATTAGAGCCCATGCTCACAATTGTGTACAGATCCTTGCAACATGGGGTCTCCATTATCATGCTGCAACATGAGGTGATGGTCGTGGATGAATGGCACAACAATGGGCCTCAGGATCTTGTCATGGTATCTCTGTGTATTCAAAATGCCATCAATAAAATTCACCTGTGTTTGTTGTCCATAGCATACGCCTGTCCATACCATAACCCCACTCGATCCACAATGTTGACATCAGCAAACTGCTCACCCGCACAACACCATAGACACTGTCTGCCATCTGCCCTGTACAGTGAAAACCAGGATTCATCAGTGAAGAGAACACCTCTCCAAAGTGCCAGACGTCATTGAATGTGAGCATTTGCCCACTCAAGTCGGTTACGACCTCAAACTGCAGTCAGGTCAAGACCCTGATGAAGACAATGAGCATGCAGATGAGCTTCCCTGAGACGGTTTCTGACAGTTTGTACAGAAAGTCTTTGGTTATGCAAACCGATTGTTACAACAGCTGTCCGGGTGGCTGGTCTCAGACAATCTTGGAGGTGAAGATGCTGGATGTGGAGGTCCTGGGCTGGTGTAGTTACACGTGGTCTGCGGTTGTGAGGCCGGTTGGATGTACTGCCAAATTCTCTGAAACGCCTTTGGAAATGGCTTATGGTAGAGAAATGAACATTCAATTGTAAGGGCAACAGCTCTGGTGGACATTCCTGCAGTCAGCATGCCAATTGCACGCTCCCTCAAAACTTGTGACATCTGTGGCATTGTGCTGTGTGATAAAACTGCACATTTTAGAGTGGCCTTTTATTGTGGCCAGCCTAAGGCACACCTGTGCAATAAGTATGCTGTCTAATCCGCATCTTGATATGCCACACCTGTGAGGTGAATAGATTATCTCGGCAAAGGAGAAGTGCTCATTAACACAGATTTAGACAGCTTTGTGAACAATATTTGATAGAAATAGGCCTTTTGTGTACATAGAAAAAGTCATTAATCTTTAAGTTCAGCTCATGATAAATAAGGGAAAACACAAAAGTGTTGCGTTTATAATTTTGCTCAGTGTATATATATATGTACATTTATGTAAGTCATAGCAGAGTTTTAAATAGGAAAATCTGAAGACTGAGGTAGTGTCTTCTCTAGAATATATAGAAAACTTTTTTCTTTTCTGCAACAGAGGTACATTGGTACATAGGGAAGCTAGAATTTTGAAAAAACAAAAAAAAAGGTGAACTTAGCCATTAAGCTTGTATAGAGAAAAATTGATTATGTATTGATAGAAAAAATTGTTAATAGGCTGACTACCTAATTACTTGTGAGATGTTCTGCATTACACAAAGGGAGCATTTATGAAACTTGTGTGAATCTGGGCATATACATTTGCTGGCATTTGCCCTTGCATTGAACAGATGCTATAATGTTTTCTACAGATGTTTGCAAATAAAGACTCTCTTTATTTGTAGTGTATTAAATCTATGATAAATATGCAGTGAATGTTAATCTGGACAATCTAGTACTCCAGGTCTCCATAGGAATTCATTGATTAGGCTCAGCTCACTAAGTGTATAGCATTTTTTTGTTATTCAGAGTCCCTCTTGTATCCTAGTTTTATTACCTGTTGATACATGATGATGTTTGATGTTTTTCCATTGTAATAGGATGAATCGGTAGTCTTAGATGGATATGTATTTTTTAAATGGACATTTAGTAGAAAACAGATTACATTTAAATTAAAGAGACCCTGCCGCTAGACCATTTATTGCATCAAAATTTCTCCTAAAAGATTGTATGTCTAATTAACATAATTTATGAATGTTATTGTAAAAATCCCCCTGTGTTAGACATCTTAAATCCCAAGACTGCTGCTTGGCACCGCCATTTTGGATGCAATGTCAGTAGCCCCAGCAAACTCAAAGCTATCAGTTAAGTGACACTCTATATTATTTCCATTCACTTGTTCCAGGAGTTACCTAAAAGGTATTTTAGTGACTGTAGGGGCAGAGAAGCAAGGGTATAACGCTTGTGGCATGGAACATTCATTTCTACTCAGCATGTTGCTGCTTGCTAAAGAAAATGCACTATAAGGCTTTGGACACCTTTTATTTTAATGCACTAAGAATATATTTAGCTGATTTAAACTAAGGGCTCATTTATGCCGTGTACACACGGGCGGACTTTTCGGCTGGACTGGTCCGACGGACTTTCCGACGGACTTTTGACAGACTTCCGACGGACTTTTGAAGGAACGGACTTGCCCACACACAATCACACCAAAGTCCGACAGATTCGTACGTGATGACGTACGACCGGACTAAAATAAGGAAGTTGATAGCCGGTAGCCAATAGCTGCCCTAGCGTGGGTTTTCGTCCGTCGGACTAGCATACAGACGAGCGGATTTTGTTCCAAATCTAAAGTCCGTCAGATTTTTGACTGAAAAAGTCAGCTTGCAGGTCCGATGGAGCCCACACACGGTCAGATTGTCCGCCGGATTCGGTCCGGTTGAAAAGTCTGTCCATGTGTACACGGCATTACACTTGCTTTGGCTTCAACAAGGCTTTAACAAGGCACTGGACAGGCTTTGTTAAAGCTCTCTGAACGCTAGTCAAAGCTCCTGTCACTAAATAAAATGGTTAGCTTACAGTCCTGTTTAACCTGTATTTGTTTTGCTTAGGCTTTGCTTCAAAAATTATACTCCATATAGCTTCAGTGTGCTTCAAAGCATCTTCAAAGCCTCCATAGAAGTCTATGGCAAAGCTTGCTTGAAGTCCCACTAAAGCCCCACTGAAGCCTCATTGAAGCCTCACTGAAGACCCATCGAAGACCCACCGAAGCCCCATCCAAGCTCCACCAAAGCCCCACCAAAGCCCCACCAAAGCCTCATCAAAGCCTCATTGAAGCACCAAGCAAAAGCAGGTGTAAACAGGACTGTAAGCTAACAATTTTATTTAGTGACAGGAGCTTTGACTGGCGTTCAGAGAGCTTTAACAAAGCCTGTCCGAAGCCATGTTTTGAAGCAAGTGTAAACTAGCCCTAAAAGTACAACTGGATGTTAAAGAATAACTATAACTAACAATGTATAAGCAGTTACAGCAACAAATTTTAAGCCTTATGCATAATCTCCACCCACTAACTTACTCAATGCCCAGGAGATTTCTAATCACTTCAAAAATAAGATTGAGACAATTCGTCTCAAGATCTCCTCCACTCTACAGATATCTCCATCACTGTACACTCTTTGTCCTCCTGTACAATCAAAACTCTTGTTAAACCCAACTACTACAGAGGAAGTCAATAAACTTTTTTCTAACGCCCACCTAACCTCCTGCCCGCTGGACCCCATTCCTTCTCAAATACTACGGTCACCCTCTGACTCTATCCTAGACTTTTTAGCTCATATCTTTAACCTCTCCCTCTCTACTGGCATCTTCCCCAACCCTCTGAAACATGCACTAGTCACTTCCAGTTCCTGAAAGGGGGAACTTGGTGGTGGTAGTTAATGTTTCACAACAACTTCAGGTATTAGTCCATGTAAGGATAAAATGATGCTGAATAAATGGAAGGCAGCCAGTCTATAAAAGCTAGAAGAAGCTCTGGAACAACAAAAAAGAAAGAAGGACGGCACCCTCTAAGTGCAGCATGTATGTTAAAAATATTTATTACAATAGATAAAAACACTCACATTTGAGTTGCTAAAAACCAGCATGTAAAGTAGTTTCATCCGCGTGCTCTCGGGGGATGTGGGTGTCACGGGCCAGTGGGGGGGGGTTCCTGGAATGTGAGTCCTGTGACCTGGGTCCTGGTAGCTGTTCTGGTGGTGCCGAGGGTCCTCAGAGTCTCCGGGCGGCCAGGATGTCGGTCATGGATCCTCCGTGGAACGCCGTGCTGACCTGCCTCTTCACTTCCGGGAGTGGGGTGAGGCGGGCAGTGCTTCGCGTTTGGAGCATGCGTGCTCCTTCATCAGGCTATGCTGGTGGCCATATTCAGTGTGGGAATTTATACCATAGGCAATGGGAGGGGTGGAGAGGTAATTGAGAGGAGGGCGGGACTATGTATAATGATTGGGCGTGTAGGTAACCATGGAGATGGGGTGTACACAATGTGGAAGGGGAGTGAAGGGAGACTGGGAGTGGGCGGGGCGGCGAGTGAGGAGGGGGGGGGAGGAGATATGCAAATGAGTATGTTGTGGTAAGAACATATATGTGTGTATATGGATCGTGGGGTAAGGAGAAGGCGGTCTATATGAAGAGGAATGTTGTATTGATCATAGTGGACGGGAACAAAAAATATATATATATATACACATATATATACATATATACACACATATCTACACATATACATATATATATACACACGTAAACATATATGGGAAGGGAATACAAAAATGCAGAAAATGGTATATAATTAAATAGGTATATAATTATAGGGAGAGATTGGTGGTATATATGAGAAGAAATGACGCAATGATGGAAAAGGAATAAAACATGTACAATGTATATACGTGTGTAAACACAAAGAACCATATATAAAGGATCCTTTCACACACACATACACATATATACACATTTAAATGACGTGTAAGATTGGGACAAAAGGAGGGGGGGAGTGTGTTTCCAGACGGGTATTTGGGAATGAGAGGAATGTTATGGGAAATACTGGGAAATAAATAAAAGTAAAAATAATAAAAATATATAGAAATATAAATAAAAATAAAGATAAATATAAATATATATATATGTATATAAAAATAAAAATAACAAAAATAAAAATAAAAATACAAGTACAAATAAATAAAAATAAAAATAAATATAAAAATAAAAATAAAGAAATTAAAAATAAAAATAAATATAAATATAAAAATAAAAATAGGAATAAAGATAAAAATAAAAATAAAAATGGTATGTGTTATACACTAGGGCTATGTGGATAGGGGTAATGGGTGGGAGACAGGTATACACTCACACTAGTGTATGGGTATACCCATACACGTGTTCCACGTAGACTGTAAGTTAATGGGGTAGTGACAAGATGATGGATAAAACAATAAATGAGACAACAGGTAGGACAATGGATGAAACAATACGTGGTGAATTGAGATGAGATGATGTGATGAGGCAGGGATATGGTTGGGGTCACAGAAAAATGTTAATTTCAATGCCTTCATTGAGGCCTCCTGGCGATAAAGTGTCCAGTGTGTATATTCAGTAGTTTTCTCTTTCACACAACCTTTTGTAGCATTCAGCGGTAGGGAGGGTGGGTGGAATAGACTCAATAACCCACACGCGTAGCCCTGAAGATGTTTGTCCATGATGTTCTTTAAAATGTCTCGGTACACTATCCTTGTCAATGCCCTTCTCTGCAAGGTTACGATGCTCACCAAACCTTTTGCGGAGCGGGCATATAGTGCGGCCTACGTATAGTAGGCCGCAGGGGCATGTGAGGCAATAGACCACATAATCTGAACCACAATTGAAGAAGTCGGGGTTAACATATAGTTTACCCTTATGATGGAAGTCTTTTTGCCTATGTGTAACATGGGCGCATGTGAGTGTCATGAAGATCCTGCCAGTAACCGGCGATCCAGGCGCACGGGAACACGGCCACGGGTCCCACTGCGCATGCGCGTGCGTTCACGGGTGCTGTCACGCACGGGCACGCGCACTCCCGCTGGTGTCAGGCGGGCTATTTAAACTGGTCTGTCACACTCAATCCCCGCTGTCTGCTCTACAGCGTTCCGTGTGCTTTACCTGATCTGATCTGTGTATCCTGTTATCTGACCCGGCTTCCTGTTTGACCATCCTGCTATATGCCTGCACCAGACCCTCTTGGCTTGCCTGGCCATCCCTCCGTGTAACCCTGGTACCTCTGCTGTCTGACCTTCCCGCTGTGTATACCAGCATCCAGTCTCCTACCTGCTGTCTGTTCTTGGTTCCAGTCCAGCGTTCCTGGCTCCTACCTGCTGTCTGTTCCTGGTTCCAGTCCAGCGTTCCAGGCTCCTACCTGCTGTCTGTTCCTGGTTCCAGTCCAGCGTTCCAGGCTCCTACCTGCTGTTGTTCCTGGTTCCAGTCCAGCGTTCCAGGCTCCTACCTGCTGTTGTTCCTGGTTCCAGTCCAGCGTTCCAGGCTCCTACCTGCTGTTGTTCCTGGTTCCAGTCCAGCGTTCCAGGCTCCTACCTGCTGTTGTTCCTGGTTCCAGTCCAGCGTTCCAGTCTACTACCTGCTGTTTGTTCCTGGTTCCAGTCCAGCGTTCCAGTCTGCTACTTGCTGCTTGTTCCTGGTTCCAGTCCAGCGTTCCAGTCTGCTACTTGCTGCTTGTTCCTGGTTCCAGTCCAGCGTTCCAGTCTGCTACCTGCTGCTTGTTCCTGGTTCCAGTCCAGCTTTCCAGTCCACTACCTGCTGCTTGTTCCTGGTTCCAGTCCAGCGTTCCAGTCTGCTACCTGCTGCTTGTTCCTGGTTCCAGTCCAGCGTTCCAGTCTACTACCTGCTGCTTGTTCCTGGTTCCAGTCCAGTTCTCCTGTCCGGCTTGCTTACTTGCTGGGTTCCTGGTCCTCCCTGCATTCCAGTCTCAGTCTTCAGTCTTCTCCACAGCTTCAGGTTCCAGAGGGTGCCACCACTACTGAACTTCCAGTGACTGTTGATCCTGCCAGGCACCCATACCACTCTTCACTCCTGGCCCTCTGTCTCCATTCCAGGGGAACGGGAGTGGGAGCTGTAAGGGAGGTCTTTCTCTGCACTTCAGGCTCAAAACCTACCAGGTACGTGACAGTGAGGCAGAGGGGCTTCCTACATTGATACATGCCTTTGATGTTAAAGAAGGTTAACGGGCAACAGGCGGTGGGGCGTGCTGTTTTCACTTTGCTTGGTGCTATTTGGGCCTTTATATTCTTAGCCCGTCTGTAGGTGACCAGTGGTTTATCACTTATGGTGGGTTTTAGATGCGGATCCTCACGCAGAATGGACCAATGTTTGGTGAAGATCTTTTCCATTTGCTTAAAGATGTTGTGGTATTGTGTCACAAATCTGACGGGTTGGGTAGTGTCGCCTGTACTGGTTTGTCTCTTGTCCTTCGCGTTTTCACTGAGATAGTATTGGAAGGCATCTTCTATGATGTGGTCTGGGTAACCCTTGTCTTTGAATTTGGCTTTGAGTAGTAGGCCGTGTGTTTCATAGTCCTGTAGGCGTGTGCAGTTATGTTTTAGGCGGCAGAACTGGCTTTTCGGGATGTTTTTAACCCATTGTGGGTGATGGCAACTGTTAAAGTGTAGGTAAGAATTACCTGAGGTGGATTTTGTATAATTCTGGGCGCAGATGGTGTTTTCATAGTGGAAGAGTTCCAGGTCCAAAAAGTTTGTTATTGTCTGTGACTGATGTAAATGATGGACCCATGGAGTTGCTGTTGCAGTGTTGGACGAAGGGTAGGATGGAGGTTTCTGGACCATCCCAGATAATGACCACGTCATCTATGTAGCGCCCGTAATAGACTATGTGGGGCGCATATGGGTTATTGTTGTGTATATATTGTAGCTCCCAGTAACCCATGGTAAGGTTCGCGTAGCTGGGGGCAAAATTGGCCCCCATGGCAGTTCCTTGTGTTTGAATGTAGAAGTCTCCATGGGATTCGAAATAATTGTGGGTTAGGCAGAATTCTAATATTTCCAGTAAGAATTGGTTCTGACGTGGGTTGAGTGATGAGTGATGGATCATTGTTGAGGTAGTGTCGTACAGCTTGTAAACCAATGTTATGGGGAATGGACGTGTATAGTGAGACCACATCTAGCGAGAGCCAGCGGTATGTGGGTTCCCAGGAGTAGTAGCGTAGCATGTTCAGAAGGTGGATGCTGTCTTTAATGTAGGAAGGTAGGTTCTGTACTATACCTTGTAGAAAATGATCAATGTAGATAGAAAAAGTAGCTAGTTACGCTTTCCATGGCCGCCACTATTGGTCTACCAGGAGGGTGTGTGGGGTCTTTGTGCACCTTCGGAAGGTGGTAAAAGTAGGGCCTTTTGTAAAAGTCATGTTTAAGAAATGAGGCTTCGGATGCAGTAATTATACCATCTGCTTGTGCTCGATCTATTAGGTTGTGAGCTTCAATAGAGAATTTGGGTAAGGGATCTCCGGAAAGTTTTTTGTATGTGGATGTGTCAGATATGAGTCTGGTTGTTTCCAGCATGTAGTCTGCACGGTTCTGGACTACGATACCACCTCCTTTATCTGTGGGCTTAATAACCAGTTGCCTGTTGTTGGTGAGTGATTTAAGAGCCGTGTGTTCTGCTGGGGTTAAGTTAGATGGTGGATTGGAACGTGAGTTGGACATTTGACACATTCCTAGTATATCAGCATATACAACCTGATAGAAGGTCTGAATGTAAGGTCCTTTGGCAAATGTGGGATAAAAGATAGATTTCGGTTTGAAATTAGTGTGTAAGATGGGTGGAGAGGTAGGTGGATGTTGAGTTAGAGATTCAATCTGGTTGTCAATGTAGAGATCTTCCAACTGGTCTAGGGCTATGAGTTCTGCGGGTCCTAGGGTGGAGGAGTCTTCTGTAGTAGTACTGCATTCAGTGTGGTCATTAGTAGTATATGGAGTAGTGTTTGGGGTAATGTTTGGGGTACCATTACCTTTCTTAGTGTCTTGAATGTTGAAATATCGTTTGATGGTAATATTTCTAATGAACCTATTGAGATCCAAGAAGAGAGTGAAAGGGTTGGGAGATGCTGTGGGGGTGAAGGTGAGCCCGCGTGCTAGTAGAGATTTTTCAGGCATGGATAAGGTGTGATCAGAGAGGTTGAAGATTTTTACAGTCTGCGCAATTTCTCCCTCCTTTTTGTGTCTGTGTCTCCCTTCCATTTATTCAGCATCATTTTATCCTTACATGGACTAATACCTGAACTTGTTGTGAAACATTAACTACCACCACCACGTTCCCCCTCTCAGGAACCCCCAACCTGCCCCCTTCCCCCCACCATTTTTAGTTATATGTACTCGGCTACCTCCATTGTGCGCCATATTAACCCCTTGATCGTTTATTTACTTCTTTATTATACACACGTATATACATTGTACATGTTTTATTCCTTTTCCATCATTGCGTCATTTCATCTCATATATACCACCAATCTCTCCCTATAATTATATTTTCTGCATTTTTGTATTCCCTTCCCATATATATATATATATATATATATATATATATATATATATATATATATGTAGATATGTGTGTGTATATATGTATATATATATATATATATTTTGTTCCCGTCCACTATGATCAATACAACATTCCTCTTCATATAGACCGCCTTCTCCTTACCCCACGATCCATATACACACATATATGTTCTTACCACAACATACTCATTTGCATATCTCCTTCCCCCCCTCCTCACTCCCCGCCCCGCCCACTCCCAGTCTCCCTTCACTCCCCTTCCACATTGTGTACACCCCATCTCTATGATTACCTACGCGCCCAATCATTATACATAGTCCTGCCCTCCTCTCAATTACCTCTCCACCCCTCCCATTGCCTATAGTATAAATTCCCACACTGAATATGGCCACCAGCATAGCCTGATGAAGGAGCACGCATGCTCCAAACGCGAAGCACCGCCCGCCTCACCCCGCTCCCGGAAGTGAAGACGCAGGTCAGCACGGCGCTCCACGGAGGATCCATGACCGACATCCTGGCCGCCCGGAGGCTCTGAGGACCCTTGGCACCACCGGAACAGCTACCAGGACCCAGATCGTAGGACTTACATCCCAGGAACCCCCCCCACTGGCCCGTGACACCCACATTCCCCGAGAGCACGTGGATGAAACTACTTTACATGCTGGTTTTTAGCAACTCAAATGTGAGTGTTTTTATCTATTGTAATAAATATTTTTAACATACATGCTGCACTTAGAGGGCACCGTCCTTTCTTTTCTAACAATAATTGACAAAGCCATCCACAACTCTGCCCCCAGCTACATCACTAACCTAGTCTCAAAATACCAACCAAGCTGCTCTCTACGGTCCCCTCAAGACCTCCTGCTCCTTAGCTCCCTTGTCACCTCCTCCCATGCTTGCCTACAGGATTACTCCAGAGCTTCTCCCATCCTTTGGAACTCCCTACCCCAATCTGTCCGTCTGTCCCCTAATCTATCCATCTTTAGACGATCCCTGAAAACCTTTTCTGTTTAAGGAACCTTATCCTACTTCTAACAAATACACTGTTTTACTTTCTCCATCAGCTCATCTCCCGCAGCTAAAACCTTTTGTATAAATTGACCCTCCCTCCTAGATTGTAAGCTCTAGCGAGCAGGGCCCTCTGATTCCTCTTGTACCAAATTGTAATGTAACTGTAATGTCTGACTTCATTTTGTTAAGCGCTGCGCAAACTGGTGGCACTATATAAATCCTGTATAATAATAATAATAATAATAATAATAACATTTGACCACAGTGGTAAATGGTTATGTTCCAACCCTGAAACTAAAACTTTTGCTGCTGTGGCATCACATGATAAAGGTGAAGAAATAATCAATCTAATGGCAGGATCAGCAGGTAATAAAGCTATGTTACCGGAGGATTTGGAAAAGCAAAAAATGTTGTGTGAATGATAGTGTGAAATGCATTTTATTATTTTTATCATAGTTATACTTTTCAGAAGAAATTATATAATTGCTATTTTTCAAGAAATTTCATTATTTAACACTAACCCCAGCAGCCAGTCTTGCAGTTATTTTCAGCCTCATGTCATTTTCTCAACCAAGCTCAGTTTAGTTCATACCAAAAAAAAAAAATCCATAAACGCATTTTCAAATACAACAATCCAACGTGTTCTCTGTTATCTTGGGATCAATCACAGCTACAGTGCAGTGACCATACAAAAGAATCTCTGAAAATTTACAATACACCAGGGTCATGTCATATGTTACATGGGTACACTACTGTTTGTTAATTCCACTGTGTACCTCCTAATATATGAATCTCTGCGCCATCTTGGTTGGCATTTTCAATAATTAGCTTTGCCAATGAAAACGCCTAAGTCTTTCTTCAATAAACAACTTCCAGTTTCAGTTTAGTTCATGTTCAGAATGAGAAATCACTTTGAAACTGAGAAAGGATTGAGGTTGCCATGGAAACTAGAAAATCTCTTGCTAAGTGGTTTGTCAGAAAAGCCTATTATATTTTGATAAGAACAGTTCAGAATCATCACTGTATAATGAATATATTTACGAATACTAGTTAAGAAAATAAAATATTTACATGAAATGCAGTAAGATATATGAAGATTGCAATGAGTGCACATGTATGTTATTATGCAATGTGTGCTTTGAGCACTAAAAATGATATTTTGTGAAGGTACAGCAGTTTTCTGTGCACACGTCTAAGGGATATCAACAGGAAAGTTTAAAGACACAACATTAAATTGAGATACACAACTTACATAACATTTCTGATGTCTTTTTTTTACATCATAAATATATGAATTTTAGAATATTAGACTGTGGGTTTATTTGGAGTGTTTACTAGCCTTGTTTTAGCTTTTCAGATACACTTGACAGCATTTTATTATACACTATTAGTTTATATACCGTATATACTCGAGTATAAGTCGACCCGAATATAAGCCAAGGCACCTAATTTTAACACAAAAAACTGGGGAAACTTATTGACTCAAGTATAAGCCTAGGGTGAGAAATGCGCAGCTACTGTAAGTGGAAAAGAGGGTCAACAATGCCCATTTGCATGACTCACTGTGCCCATTTGCATGCATCACTGTGCCCATTTGCAGCCATAGGTCCCCCAAACTTCAAACTCAGTAGTAAAGGGTTCCTAGATGCCCCCTAGCTGCAGCCAAAATTTGGGGTCTCTGGACCCAATGGGTCCTGAAATGACATTGCTGCAGATGGACACAGTTGACCGACTTTGGGGCCCCGTATCTCGGGGCCACTTGGTACTAGGAACCCCAAATTCGGTGTGCAAACCCAGTGGAAATAGCACTACAACATATCCAACATATCCAAAGCTGTGGTTCCTAGAACCAAGTGGCCCAGAAATATGGGGCCCCAAAATCGGTTCAGAAAATGTCAAGCACTCTTCTGCAGCAGAGAATGACATTTTCTGAACCAACTTTGGGGCCCCGTATCTCGGGGGTCACTTGGTGCTAGGAACCCCAGCTTTGGATATGTTGTAGTGCTAGTTCCACTGAGTTTGCACACCAAATTTGTGGCCCCGAGATACAGGGCCCCAAAGTCGGTTTGGAAAATGTCATTTTCTGCTGCAGAAAAGTGCTTGACTGGAGTATAAGCCGAGGGGGCACTTTCAGCACAAAAAAAGTGCTGAAAAACTCGGCTTATACTTGAGTATATATGGTATTATGTAATGAAAAATGTTTACAGTAACAGGACAGAGTAGCACATATGGGTTTATTTAATAAAATTGTGCGAAATCTGATGCGGCTGTGCATGGTAGCCCATCAGCTTCTAACGTCAGCTTGTTCAATTAAAGGATAAGTTCACATTTTTGGCAGAATTTCAGTTTTCATAATAAACAGAAGCATTGTCCAATGCCATTTCTGACCTAGCCATCCCAGTGTGCTTTTCTCTCACTTACCTATCCACGGAAAGTTTAAAATCTTCTCAGTTTATTTGTATTTTTGAAAGGATTTTCAGATTCCTTTAGTCCTCAGCTTTCACTTCCTTCTATGTCATCTGCCAGAAGCCGTCACTTCCTTGTTGCATCATAGGTGTAATAGGGTGTATTCACCACTCTGGACCACACCCCCTCATTACAATACTACCTTCCACCCACTTCCTATACAATCTGATTGTACAATCTACTTTAGATTTACCAAAACTATATATTAGGAGGACATGCCATCTATCCAATCACTCTGTATCCAATCAGGCAGGCCCTTGCACTACATCAGGGGTGTCCCGTGGGCTGCATGTGGCCCCAGGGAGTTTAGCATGCAACCTGAGCCCATCTGAAGGGACCTTGGGGAAGCCAGGCAAATGCAAGCGTGAAGAAATGGCAGGGGTGCTGTGAAAATTTAGTTGATGGGTAAAGGTGTGCTCATGAGGTCAGCTGGTAAACTCCTTCCTGTGTCTTACTGGTTTGTCTGTCTCTGTCTGTATTACACAGAGTCTCTGAAGCGTTCTGAGAAGTATAGCAAGGGCTGAGATAAGGCCTAGTTTTCAAAATAAAAGAGAGCTTGTGTTTTTCTGCAACTGAGGTATAATAATGGTATATTAGTACATAGGGGAGCTGGATTTTAGAAATAAATAAAATGGTGAACTTAGCCTTTAAGCTTTAACAAAAAAAAAATCTGGAAGCTGATTGGTTTCTTTGCAGAGCTGCACCTGATTTTGCACTCTCCAGATTTAGTAAATCAACCCCACAGTACATTATCTGTGCAGTTGTTGGGGCTTGTTTACAGACCCAATACTAGATACTTTTATATACTTAACTATAAAAATTCTAACACAAGGATATTTGAAAGTGTTTTTCACAGCAACCAGTCACATTTCTACTGCAGGCTTGGAGATAGAATATTGACATCTTAAAGAGTATGTAAACCCAACCTTTTATATTCCTGATATGCGCATGATTTTGCATGTACTTGCATGAAAAAGTATCCTGTTGTCTTTGTATTGATTACTTTGTGTGAAATCCTTGGTGTTCCTGCCAGTCCCTTTGCTTTCCTATTAAAAACTGACCACACTAAGCAGAACACACCATGGTCAGTTCTCTAACTACGCTGGACACTGAGCCTGCTCTCCTCCAATGATCAGACTTGTCCTGGCACCCCTCCCCCCCACTGCACACCATTTCACTGGGAAGTTCAGTGTAATTCTGTTTCTCCTCCCCCAGCTCTTATGCAGTTGGGTACAGAGGAAATGTGATGACTTATAAATAAGTGGAAAAAAAGTGTTTATAATTTTTTTTTATATCTATTTCTGCTTGAAAACATTCATACCATGCCACACTATAAAACAACTATTATTTAAAAAAAAAAAAAAAGAAAGAAGCTCATTAAAGGTCATTAAACTCCAGTGAAGTAATGGCAATTTTGTCAGTCTGTTACAGACTTCTTTCACTTCTCTGCTGGATACACAGTATTTGAATTTTGTCCGGTTTCTGAGGAACTTGCCAAAATTCACTGTACCCTGATGGCCTCTTCCATCCAACATCCTTTGATTTAAAAATTGAAGGAGCCAGGCAGAAAAGTTTTGGTCAAACAGTGTCTGCATCCAATCAGATGGAGCCACTATGTTGGTATCCAAGCTAGACAGCTGGCTGTCAGAATACAATAGCCACAGTGGAAGATTCTTCCATCCACGCTGTATCATTATACCCATCATTATACTCAACTTGTAATTTTAAGTGACAAGGTGAGAGGCCGCAGCAGAACCAATAACTGCCAAATCATCAGGATTTACATAATTGTGTTATCTTAGTCCAAGGAATGGATGCTGCCCTTGGAAAGTGCCTAAACAGAGTGCTATCCATCTGATGAGAAAAGTATATGAAGACATTGTTGGGGGTATCTAATAAGTAATGTATACCTATTACACTTTGTTTAACCACTTCAGCTCCGGAAGGATTTACCCCCTTCCTGACCAGAGCACTTTTTACAATTTGGCACTGCGTCGCTTTAACTGCTAATTGCGCGGTCATGCAATACTGTACCCAAACGAAATGTGCGTCCTTCTCTTCCCACAAATAGAGCTTTCTTTTGATGGTATTTGATCACCTATGCGATTTTTATTTTTTGCGCTATAAACGGAAGAAGACCAAAAATTTTGAAAAAAAATTATATTTTCCACTTTTTGTTATAAAAAAATCCAATAAACTAAATTTTAGTCATACATTTAGGCCAAAATGTATTCGGCCACATGTCTTTGGTAAAAAAAGTCAGTAAGCGTATATTTACTGGTTTGCGCAAAAGTTATAGCGTCTACAAACTAGGGTACATTTTCTGGAATTTACACAGCTTACACAGCTTTGTCATTTCTTGAGGTGGTAAAATGGCAGGGCAGTACAAACCCCCCCCCAAATGACCCCATTTTGGAAAGTTGACACCCCAAGGAAATTGCTGAGAGGCACGTTTAGCCCATTGAATATTAATTTTTTTGTCCCAAGTGACTGAATAATGACAAAAAAAAAAATGTACAAAAAGTTGTCACTAAATAATATATTGCTCAAACATGCCATGGGCATATCTAGAATTACACCCCAAAATACATTCTGCTGCTTCTCCTGAGTATGGGGATACCACATGTGTGGGACTTTTTGGGAGTCTAGCTGCGTACAGGGCCCCGAAACCAAGAACCGCCTTCAGGATTTCTAAGGGCGTAAATTTTTGATTTCACTCCTCACTACCTATCACAGTTTTGAACGCCATAAAATGCCAAGATGGCACAAAACCCCCCCAAATGACCCCATTTTGGAAAGTAGACACCCCAAGCTATTTGCTGAAAGGCATGGTGAGTATTTTGCAGCTCTCATTTGTTTTTGAAAATGAAGGAAGACAAGAAAAAAATTGTTTTTTTCTTTTTTCAATTTTCAAAACTTTGTGACAAAAAGTGAGGTCTGCAAAATACTCACTATACCTCTCAGCGAATAGCTTGGGGTCTCTACTTTCAAAAATAAGGTCATTTGGGGGGGGGGGTTGTGCCACCTGGGCATTCCATTGTCTCGGAAACTGTGATAGGCAGTGAAGAGTGAAATCAAAAATTTACACCCTTAGAAAGCCTGAAGGCGGTGCTTGGCTTTCGGGGTCCCGTAAGCGGCTAAGCTCCCAAAAAGTCTCACACATGTGGTATCACCGTACTCAGAAGAAGCAACAGAATGTATTTTGGGGTGTAATTTCACATATTCCCATGGCATGTTTGAGGAATATATCATTTAGTGACAACTTATTGCAAAAAAAAAAAAATTTTCTTTTTCTCGCAACTTGTGTCACAATATAAAATATTCCATGGACTCGACAGCTTGGGATGTCTACTTTCCCTAATGGGATCATTTGGGGGGTTTTGAACTGTCCTGGAATTTTATGCACAACATTTAGAAGCTTATGTCACACATCACCCACTCTTCTAACCACTTGAAGACAAAGCCCTTTCTGACACTTTTTGTTTACATGAAAAAATTATTTTTTTTTGCAAAAACAATACTTTGAACCCCCAAACATTATATATTTTTTTAAAGCAAATGCCCTACAGATTAAAATGGTGGGTGTTTCATTTTTTTTTTCACACAGTATTTGCGCAGCGATTTTTCAAAAGCATTTTTTGGGGAAAAAAACACACTTTTTTAAATATTAATGCACTAAAACACGCTATATTGCCCAGATGTTTGATGAAATAAATAAGATGATCTTAGGCCGAGTACATGGATACCAAACATGACATGCTTTAAAATTGCGCCTAAACGTGCAGTGGCGACAAATTAAATACATTTTTAAAAGCCTTTAAAAGCCTTTACAGGTTACCACTTTAGATTTACAGAGATGGTCTACTGCTAAAATTACTGCACACAATCTGACCTTCACGGTGATACCTCACATGCATGATGCAATTGCTGTTTACATTTGACGCCAGACCGACGCTTGCGTTCGCCTTTGTGCGAGAGCAAGGGGGGACAGGGGTGCTTTTATTTATTTATTTATTTATTTTTTGCTTTTTTATCTTATTTTTAAACTGTTCCTTTCATTTTTTTTTTTATCATTTTTATTGCTATCTCAGGGAATGTAAATATCCCCTATGATAGTAATAGGTAATGACAGGTACTCTTTTTTGAAAAAATTGGGGTCTATTAAACCCTAGATCTCTCCTCTGCCCTCAAAGCTTCTGACCACACCAAGATCGGTGTGATAAAATGCTTTCCCAATTTCCCAATGGGGCTGTTTACATCCAGCGAAATCTAAGTCATGAAATAATCATAGCTTTTGGTTTCTTAGGCCATAAAGATGTTTGGAACCACTCTGGTCTCTGATCAGCTCTATGGTCAGCTGGCTGAATCACCGGCTGCATTCTCAGGTTCCCTGTTGGGACAGGAGAGCCAGAGAAAAACATGGAAGACGGTAGGGGGGGCATTCCTTCCCACTGCTTGTAAAAGCAGTCTAGAGGCTAATTAGCCACTAGGATTGCTTTTACACGAAAGCCGACCGCTGGCTGAAAAGAATGATACCAAGTTGATACCTAAACCTGCAGGCATCATTCTGGTATAACCACTCAAAGTCCAGCAACATACCATTACGTTGCTGGTCCTTGTTGGGCATATATTGTAAACTTTTTTTTCATGCAGCCTGTGGGCTGAACGAAGAAAAGAGATTGATTGGTGGGTATGCCCACCATTAGAATACCTCCCTTCATCCACCCACTTCTAATGATGGGCATATATGCACCGTATATATATGTCGAAGCATGGGGGCATCCTCCCGCAAAAGTTAAGAGCAAATCGCTCCTCCGCCCTCTGCTGCCCCCATGCTTCGGCATATATGCTGAAGTATGTAACTGTGGTGATGAAATTACCTCCGACAGCACAGGAGTCACGTTTTTATGTATCGTGGGAGCAAACGCTGTTGCTGTCAAGATAAATAAATCCGCGCTGCAACTGAATGGCGTACCTGAAAACAATAAAACACAGTAAACAGTAAAGTATAAAAAATTGCATGTCTGAAAAGCAAACATAGTAAAACATAATAACAATAAAACATTTTAGAATAGAATACAGTAAAAAAGTGCAGAACAATAGAGAGAGAATAGAGAGAGAGAGAACAATAAAACGACAACTATTTTTGTTTTTTTTATTTTATATTTTTTTGTGTTTTTATTTTTTTTACTTTTTTTTTTTTTTACACTTTTTTTTGTAACTATAACTTTTGTAAGTGGTACCAGGTTCGGGTCTCTCAAAATGCGATGGCATCTTGGGAGACCCTGTGTTAGTGTGCCTAGTCTGTGCAGTGCTGTACCCTACGCTAAAACTCAACTAGTGAATGGTAGCATTCAAAACATTCACCAATGCAAAGACCAGGATTGTCAGGACAGGAGGGACAATAATACCGGGTGTCACGCCTATATCCGCGCTTGCTGCAGACACGACATCTTCTTTGGGGGGCTCGTTGGGTAGGGGTACTCGGGAGGACATACGGAAATTGCCTCTCATGCAGCCGGCTTACTGCTTTTGGTTGGGGAAGGTGAGGTGGAGCACCGTCTGGAAACAGAAGGGCTCTGATGATCTCTTCCTGGAATTTAAGGAAGGATCCAGTCCATCCTGAAGCTCTGTATAGCACATGAGCGTACAGCAAAGCCAATTGAAATAAATAAACAGACACTTTCTTGTACCAGCGCCTGGCCTTATGGGCAATTAGGTATGGCGCCAACAACTGGTCGTTGAGGTCCACCCCTCCCATATTTTGGTTATATTCGTGGACACAGAGGGGTTTCTCCACAACACCAGTCACTGTAGGAATTTGGACCGTCGTGTCTACATGAAGGGACGAAAACATTCTTATTATCCCTCCACTTCATAGCGAGCAAGTTATTACACTTGAAGCAGGCTCTCTCCCCCAGCCTAAGACGGGAATCTACAAGCCGCTGGGGAAAGCCCTAGCGATTAGGTCGCAAGGTGCCACATGCTCCAATCTGTTGATCAAAAAGGTGACTAAAAAGTGGCACGCTCATGTAATAATTGTCCACGTACAAGTGGTACCCCTTTCTGAATAAGGGTGACACCAAGTCCCACACAATCTTGCCAGCGCTTCCTATGTAGTCAGGGCAGTTTGTCGGCTCTACGTGACTATCTTTGCCCTCGTAAACCATAAAACTACATGTATAGCCTGTGACCCTGTCACAGAGCTTATACATCTTGACCCCGTATCTGGCACACTTGCTGGGAAGGTCAGAAAACTTAATCAGGGACTCATCAATGCAGACAACTTGATGGGGAGTAAACAAGTCTGCAAAACGTTGGTTGAAGTGGTTTACGAGGGGCCGATTTTTGTAGAGCCGATCGTATTCAGGGTCTCCACGAGGACGACAGAGTTCATTGTTGTTGAAGTGCGTGAACCGCAAAATCTGCTCGTATCGTGCCCTGGTCATGGAGGCAGAGAACAAGGGCATATGGTGAATTGGGTCAGTGGACCAATATGACCACAACTCACTCTTAGTTATGCCCATGTTGAGGGAAAGGCCCAGAATGATCTTAAATTCGGAAACCGTAATTGGTTTCCAATCTCTGGCAAGGGAGGACTGGGGAATAGGGATGAGCCGAACACCCCCTGGTTCGGTTTGCACCAGAACCTGCGAACGGACCAAAAATTTGCACCAACGTTAGAACCCCATTGACGTCTATGGGACTCGAACGTTCAAAATCAAAAGTGCTCATTTTAAAGGCTACTGGGAGTGTCTGAATACCGGAAATGCATCGAATGACCGTTAGTTCCGGTTTAGGGGTCATAAAGTGTTATAATATTAATAATTAATTAATAATAATATTCTATTATAATTTCAGACTACCAATAAATCCTGAGGAATAACATTTTAGGATTTTGTCCTCACAGTGTATACATGCCTGATTATTAATATTATAACACTTCATGACCCCTAAACCGTAACTAACGGTCATTCGATGCATTTCCGGTATTCAGACACTCCCAGTGGGGGTCATTACCTGTATATAGAGCGGTGGGGTGAGAGGGTTCCACACCCCAGATGACGACTTTGTAGTTGAAACATGTCGGGTGGACCCCTCACGACTGCCGCTATATGATTTTTATGCTGTTTCCTATCTTCTGAAATGTGAGTTTGTTTTTAATTATTTTAATAAATCCAAGTTTAAACGTTATCACGCTATGTGAGTATTTCTACTCCTCGCATGAAATACAAACTATCCGTTTGGCTTATGTTGGAGTGTCTATGGATGTGGAAGCCGTGCTGATATTCCTTTCTGACGTGTGGTGATGACATCTGACCAGACATACTGCCTAGACCTATTGATCATCAAGCTTTTTTGACCTGTATGGCGTATGCCATTTCAGGCCATTAAATTCCGGTAAGCCTCCATATTTTCTGGTGATGGTCCCGGCACTGATTTCAATCTTCCGTGCACCCATGGTCCTTCCACCGTCTACTTACCTGCCAGATTTGGTTTAACAATCCACCTGTGCGCCTGGGAGGCATTCGTCCATCATTGCCTATGCACTACCCCCATAGACTTCTGGTTCTTTTCACAATTATTTCACATATTTTATATGGACTATTATGTTTTGAGGTTATTCACTTATCATTTTGAGGCGTTGAATGCATAGAAATTTTTTTCATATCAGTCACTGTTATATTTGCTTATTAAGTGCACTATGGTTTCACTTAGTAGTTTTGTAGATTAAATACATATGGATATTCATTCTTTATATTATTGTGATATATTTATTCACTGTTTATATTCATTGAGCTTATAGCGCTACACTTCTTAATTTTTTATGGTTATTACTATTACCCTGAGTCTACGGGTGTGTTAGCTGCTACTCTAGTATTCCCCCTTTTTTTTAGCGCAGCGCTGTACTCACCCCCTTTAGGTGTCTATAGTATGCCTGTAAAGTGGCGCATGTTTCCCATGCTTAGAACAGTCCCTGCACAAAATGTCATTTTTAAAGGAAAAAAGTCATTTAAAACAGCTTGCGACTTTAATGTAATGTCGGGTCCTGGCAATATGGATGAAAATCAATGAGACAAACGGCCATTACCAGGCCCTTTGGGTCTTGTATGGATATTAAGGGGAACCCCGCACCCAAATTAAAAAAGGAAACAGCGGTATACATGCTCTGTACTCTGAACAGCAGTATACAGGCGGTGCAAACAAGATAGGGACTGTAGGTTTGTTGTTAAGTAGAATATGTTTGTAATTTTGAACTGGTACATTTTTAACGTGTTTAGCTCCAACCAAAAAATCTATTTTAAGCTTTTTGGAAAACATAGGGAAGGGTTATCACCCCTGTGACATTTGTTTTGCTGCCTGTGCTCCTCTTCAGAAGATTTCACCTCACTTTATGTCCCAATGACAAATGTTTTTTGAAAATTTGGGTTTTTTTGTGAAACAAGGATTGGTGATAAAGCATCAGTGGAAAGGAGAAATGTTTTTCCCATATTAACTCTTACAGGAGAGAATTTCCCTTCCTAGGAGTAGATTTCATCTCACCTGTTGTCTCCTTCTGTTTGCAAGTAGGAGTCGTTTGTAAGTTGGATGTTTGAAAGTAGGGGCCTGCCCTATTTACTCAGCAGAAATTTGGGCCTTAGGTGTTGTTGTAGCCACAACACTGTAAGCCCTCACAGGCCCCTGCTGTGAAATATTAGATCAAGAATTGTAATTACATGCCCAAAAGGGGCAGAAAAATTGGGCCTTTGGTGGTGGTGCTGGTGCCACAACACTGTAAGTCCTCACTCGCTCTTGGTGGGCGCAGAAACGGGCCTTGCTGTGAAATATTAGATCAAGAATTGTAATTACATGCCCCTGTTGAACAGGGGCTGAAAAATTGGGCCTTAGGTACTGGTGCTGGTGCCACAACACTGAAACCCCTCACAGATACTCTAGTTGGAACGCAGGAACGAGCCCTGCTGCAAAGTATTGCATCAAAAATTGTAATTACATGCCCCTGTTAGACAGGGTCTGAAAAATTGGGCCTTAGGCACTGATGCTGGTGCCACAACACTGCAACCCCTCACAGATACTCTAGTTGGAAAGCAGGAATGAGCCCTGCTGCAAAGTGTTGCATCAAAAATTATAATTACACACCCCTGTTAGACAGGGGCTGAAAAATTGGGCCTTAGGCACTGGTGCTGGTGCCATAACACTGCAACCCCTCACAGATACTTTAGTTGGAACGCAGGAACAAGCCCTGCTGCAAAGTATTGCATAAAAAATTGTAATTACACGCCCCTGTTAAACAGAGGCTGAAAAATTGGGCCTTAGGCACTGGTGGCAGCGCCCAGAACCAAAAATGTTCTTACAAGCTATCAGCGTGATCATTGAGGAGGAAGAGGATAATTACTCAGGATAGTCACTCAGCATCAGCATAGGCAGTCTTTGAAGGGATCTGAGATTTCAAAAAAAATTATTCGGTTACATCAGCATCAGGTGCTTGGTAGCTGGTGGTGATCCAAGATTCATTTTTATGAAGGTCAGTCGATCGACCGAATCGGTGGACAGATGCACCCTGTGATCGGTTACAAAGCCTCCAGCAGCACTGAATGTGCGTTCCGAAAGAGCGCTGGACACAGGACAGGCCAGTAGCTCAATTGCATACTGTGCAAGCTCTGGCCAGTAATCCATCCTCAAGACCCAGTAACCCAGAGGATTTTCGGTGGGAAAGGTGTCCAAGTCAGATCTAGCCCCTAGGTATTCCTGCACCATGTAAAACAGACGCTGGTGATGGTTGCTGGAACCGATCATACCTTGGGGCTGCGGACTAAAAAATTGTCTGAACGCATCGGTCAGACGGCCACCTTCTCCACCGCTACTTCTTTGACTGACCAAAGCCTCAGCAACACGTTGTCCAGAAACAGGAGTTTGTAACCTCCCAGTCTCTGGGAACGCGTTGCACAGACCTTTCTGCAAGGCCTCCCGAAGATGTTTCATCCTCTGCGAATACGGGGATACGAATACGAGGATCCTTACACAGGCTTTGCAGGATCAGGGAGGCCATGCAGCGTAGGTTTGCTGAGGCATTCGGTCCGGAGTCCTCTGGGTCACTAAGGACGACATGGTCTGCAGCCATCTCCTCCCAGCCACGTACAAGTCCATGTGTTTCTTGGGACTGATCCCTTAAAGACTGCTGCTAATGCTGAGTGCCAGGCTCCACTTCCATACTGACACAATCCTCCTCCTCCTCCTCCTCCTCTTTCTGTGTGATTGGCACGCAGGAACACTGTCTGGATAAAGGGGGCCTTGAGAGCTAAGCAAGTCCTCCTTTTCCTGCCTCCGTTCTGCCTCAAGTGCCCTGTCCATTATTCCACTCAGCGTGTGCTCCAACAGGTGGACAGGGGGGATAGTGTCACTGATGCATGCGCTGTCACTGCTCACCATCCTCGTGGCCTCCTCAAATGGTGACAGGACAGTGCATGCATCCCTGATCATGGCCTACTGGCGTGGGGAAAAAAAACAAGCTCCCCTGACCCTGTCCTGGTGCCATAGTCGAACAGGTACTCATTGATGGCCCTCTGCTGCATGTGCAGCCGCCGCAGCATGGCCAACGTTAAGTTCCACCTGGTGGGCATGTCACAGATTAGGTGGTTATTGGGCAGGTTAAACTCCTTTTGGAGGTCTGCCAGCCGAGCACTGGCATTATATGACCGGTGGAAATGCACACAGACTTTCCTAGCCTGCCTCAGGACATCCTGTAAGCCCGGGTACCTGCCCAAGAACCGCTGCACCACCAAGTTAAGGACGTGAGCCAAACAGGGCACATGGGTCATTTGTCCCTGTCAGAGGGCAGAGAGGAGGTTGGTGCCATTGTCGCAAACCACCATTCCTGCCTTAAGTTGGCATGGCGTCAACCACCTCTGAACCTGCCCCTGCAGAGCTGACAGAACCTCTGACCCAGTGTGGCTCCTGTCCCCCAAGCACACCAGCTCAAGCACCACATGGCATCTTTTGGCCTTCATACTTGCGTAGCCCCTTGAACAGCTACAGAGCACCACTGGTTCCGAGGACAAAGCAAAGGAAGAGGCCATGGAGGAATAAGAAGAGGAGGGGGTGGAGGAGAGAGGTGTGTCACAATCATTAGTGGTGGCATTTTAGAGGCGTGGTGGCAGAACAACCTCCAACACTACTGCACCTTGTCCTGCATCCTTCCCAGCTGCCAGCAGAGTCACCCAATGCACGGTGAAACTTAGGTAACGTCCCTGTCCATGCCTGCTGGACCATGAGTCGGCGGTAATATGCACCTTACCGCTGACCGCCTTGTACAGGGAGGCATGGACATTGCCTTCCACATGCTGGTAGAGAACTGGAATCGCCTTCCGTGAGAAAAAGTGGCGTTTGGGTACCTGCCACTGAGGAACCGCACATTCCACAAACTCACGGAAGGGGGCAGAGTCTACTGATTGAAAAGGCTGCAGTTGAAGTGGTAGCAATTTTGCCAAGTAGCATTCAACCGCTGGGCATGTGGATGGCTAGGAGCAAACTTCTTTTGGCTGTGCAGCAGCTGGGGCAGGGAAATTTGCCTGGTACAACCTGACGTTGGTGTACCGAAAGCAGATTGCCCACAAGTACTTGGCTGTGACACACCTAATTCTATACCTTCATTCCTCTCAGTGCAGGTCTCAGAGAGGACCGAAGGTATAGTGGGGTTGGAGATCTCAGCTGATGAGGAGCAAGGAGAGGTCCTCTTTGTTCTTTGGTGTGGGTCTTTTAGACATGCTTGCCAACGAACTGCATGGCAGGTCAACATATGTCTGGTCAAGCATGTGGTGCCCAAGCTGGAGATGTTTTGGCCACGCGAGATACGCTTGAGACATATGTTGCAAATAGCAGCGGTGCGATCTGATGCACTCATCTCAAAAAGGCCCACAGTAAAGAACTTTTGGAATAACATGCAGAGACAGCAGCGCCCTGCACATGCGGAGCTTTGGGGTGTGACGCAGTCAGTGTGCTGCCCTTAGGCTGGCCCCTGGAGGGCATCCTGCCTCGTTGGTGATGTGCCTCCTCCTCCTCCTCCTCTCTCCTATCAGGCACCCACGTTGAGTCAGTGACCTCATCATCCCCTCCCTCCTCATCACTGGAGCAAACCTGGCAGTATGCTGCAGCAGGGGGAGCATGACTGCCACATTGCTGTCCTTCTTGGGCACCCCCTCTGTCCGTGCTCACGTTACTGCCTTCATCTAGCTCAGTATCATCATCAGAGCCTTCTAAACGCTGGGCATCCTCCTGGAGCATGTACCCAACACTGTGGTCAAACAGTTCGAGGGACTCCTCAGGAGGACATGGTGGGGCTAGGGAAGGAGTCACTGATGCCATTGAGCCGAGGGAAGAGGCCGCATTGGCAGCTGCTTTGGCAGACAAAGTACCCTGAGCATGGGTGAGAGAGGATGAGGCGGATGAGGACGGCTTGGTCATCCACTCGACCAAGTCTTCTGCATGTTGCGGCTAAACACGGCCAGCTGCCGAAAAAAAGGCCAAGCGTGTCCCACTGCCACGTGCTGATGAGGATGCACCGTCTCCACGACCAGCACTGTTGCCTCTAGACACAAAGCCTGCTTGCCCTCTTTTATTGGCTTGTGACTGTCTGCCTCTCCTTGTTGGCCTTCCAGACATACTAATGGCCTGTAGCTGCACTAAACTGGGATATATATATATATATATATATATATATATATATATATATACTGATACTGCAGCTAGCAAAATCAACTGCCTGCCTGTAGTATGAGAACACCACTAACCTTCTACAGTAGCTTTAGCTGAACACTGTGCAGAGCTCGCAAAAAAACTAACTTGTAGCTTATTTAGCTGCCTGAGGTAGTGATAGGATCAGGAAAACACCACCAACCTTCTACAGGTAGCTTTAAGTGAACACTGTGCAGAGCTCGCAAAAAACTAACTTGTAGCTTTTTTAGCTGCCTGCGGTAGTGATAGGATCAGGAAAACACCACCAACCTTCTACAGGTAGCTTTACGTGAACACTGTGCAGAGCTTGCAAAAAACTAACTTGTAGCTTATTTAGCTTCC
Organism: Aquarana catesbeiana; assembly: GCF_042186555.1. Taxonomy (NCBI): domain Eukaryota; kingdom Metazoa; phylum Chordata; class Amphibia; order Anura; family Ranidae; genus Aquarana; species Aquarana catesbeiana. The sequence goes on along the minus strand of NC_133324.1, from coordinate 830,594,766 downwards.
TGCGGTAGTGATAGGATCAGGAAAACACCACCAACCTTCGACAGGTAGCTTTAGGTGAACACTGTGCAGAGCTCATAAAAAACTAACTTGTAGCTTATTTAGCTGCCTGCGGTAGTGATAGGATCAGGAAAACACCACCAACCTTCTACAGGTAGCTTTAGCTGAACACTGTGCAGAGCTCACACTACACTAACTTGTAGTTTTAGCTGAACACTGTGAGGAGGATGCACTACACTAACTTGTAGCTTTAGCTGAACACTGTTCAGAGGACGCACTACACTAACTTGTAGCTTTAGCTGAACACTGTTCAGAGGACGCACTACACTAACATGTAGCTTTAGCTGAACACTGTGCAGAGGTCGCACTACACTAACTTGTAGTTTTAGCTGAACACTCTTCAGAGGACGCACTACACTAACTTGTAGATTTAGCTGAACACTGTGTAGAGGTCGCACTACACTAACTTGTAGTTTAGCTGAACACTGTTCAGAGGATGTACTACACTAACTTGTAGCTTTAGCTGAACACTGTTCAGAGGACGCACTACACTAACTTGTAGCTTTAGCTGAACACTGTTCAGAGGACGCACTACACTAACTTGTAGCTTTAGCTGAACACTGTACAGAGGTCGCACTACACTAACTTGTAGTTTTAGCTGAACACTGTGAGGCGGACGCACTACCCTAACTTGTAGCTTTAGCTGAACACTGTGCAGAGGTCACACTAAACTAACTTGTAGCTTTAGCTGAACACTGTGAGGAAGATGCACTACACTAACTTGTAGCTTTAGCTGAACACTGTGCAGAGGTCACACTAAACTAACTTGTAGTTTCAGCTGAACACTGTGAGGAGGACACACTACACTAACTTGTAGCTTTAGCTGAACACTATAATGGAGCCGCTGTCCTCTACAGGATCGTATTCTGAGCCTGAATCTGACAGATGAGTGACTTCCTCTTCACTGTCTGTCATGCTCAGAAACATAAAAGGAAAAACTTGCGCTGCGCTTAGGTATGTGTTATTGTGTGTGTTCACCCTAATGGTGCCATGTACATTCAATCACAAGTATATAAATGACGCAAAACTGTAATCAATTTTGCATGTGCAAATCAATACACCAAAGAAGTGCAATAAAGTACAGAATATGATAAATTCAAAGTGCAATGTGCAAATGATAAAAAAACTAAATGAACTCTGCATATATAAATAAATAAATACAATAAACATTAATTGATGATACTCAATAAAAATAGAGATGTGCACTACACATAACACATGCAAACTCCAATAGGATCATGTAAGTGATAAGTGATAAAAAATATATACATATAACCATATAAGTGATATGTGATATTTGAGACAACAAATTGTTCTTATTGTTGAAAAATCCTCCAGTGGGGGGCAGGAGGCGGAGCCTAGCGGAGCAGACATGCATTGTTAGAGCTCCACACCGCTGAGGAGAGAAGAGAAGGACAAAGCAGAGCCTGCAGGCTCAAAAGGTATCCATTTGAACCTTTTTGCCCCTGGGAACAAACTGTGAAAGTTTGGGCAGGAAATATGGTACTGGGAGGAAACCGTGGCAGAAATAAAAATCACCTCACAAAGAGCTCACAGGCACTCACTGCAGCTGAAGCAGCTCCAGTCACCTCACAAGATACAGCATCAGGGCGCTCTCACAGACAGAAAATGTCACAGCAAGACTCTCCATTTGAGTCAGATACAGAACAAATCCTCTCACAAACTTCTCCACAAGACTCCTCAGCATCCCCAGTAATATTATTACAATTTGAAAAGATGCTTCATAAGGCTTTAAAACAAACCTCAGACCAAATAACAAAAAGCCTAACCAAAGAAATAAGAGAGCTGGGAAACCGCACCGCAGCCTTAGAAATAAAAATGGATGAAATTGAAATTACAACCCAAGAAAATATAACAGAATTGGAACAATTAAAAAAAGAGAATTTAATACTTCAAACTAAGTTCGAAGATTACGAAAATAGAGCCAGACGTTCAAACTTGCGCATAAGGGGAATACCTGAAACTGTGACAGACCTGCAATCTACTATTACTGCTCTATTACAAGAACTAAAGCCAGATATCCCTATTGAACGTTTAGAACTGGACAGAGTACACAGAGCCCTCACAGCCAAAAAGAAAGATGGACCCCCACGTGATATAATCACAAAATTTCATTATTACAGAACGAAAGAACAAATACTAATTGCTGCAAGAGAAAAAAAGGAACTTAATTTTCAAGGACACGATTATCAAATTTTTGCTGACCTATCCCAACTTACTATTACTAAAAGACGATCCATGAAACCCCAACTAATGGAACTGCAACACCACAACATTATGTATCAATGGGGCTTCCCCTTTTCAGTCAGATTTAACTACCAAGGTACAATTTACAGAAGCAGATCAGCAGATGAACTACAACAAACCCTTTTAAAATTAAATCTGACAGAACCCACAAGCAGCAACACTTCCACACGCAGAAAAATGGCATCATCTTCACCTTCAAGCAGCACCCAGAAAATTTCTGAACAAAATGGGAATCATCATTCTCACAAAAGAGGCCGTTATGCCACATCATCCATGGACCAAGAAGATTCAATGGACTGACATCCTAATTCCTGATATCTCTTCATTTATTATACTAAGAGATGGTTCTCTATAAAAAACCTGTATTTATAACTGAATGTAACTGCATTCTGATAGTCACACACTGTGTGGGATCATGTTACATTCCAGTTATATTTCTTATTACTTCTGATTCATATAGCCTTAGAATATATAAGTGAAATAAGGAAATTCTTGTTCAGTTATATATTATCAGGTAATAATAATAGATTTATTACTTTTTAGGACAAATATGTTCAATAATCCAGAAGTAATGGAAGCTTTTTCTTTCTTTTCTTAAAACAAATATATTATTACCTAACTAGTTCCTAGAATTATGTTTTTGTTTATTCTAATCTGAAGCAATACAACCTCAATTTTATGAGTTAACATATCTAAACAGTTACATATGAATAAAATATGTAATTGTTTACTCTAAAAGGGTTAAAATCCCAAAATAATTCAAACTATCTTCATCAATACCAAAGTTATTAACAGTACCTTTCTAACTGAATTATTCAGCCTAGGGCAAGACTAACCATATACAACCACCCTGGAATAAATAATTTCAACAAAAACTATATTCTGCACTCCAATTAATGAAACATCATTTTGATGTCTTTTGACATAGCACTTCTCTCCTGTAAGCGGAAGATCCGTGTACCCCCATTAGCCCTCCTCATTCTCCCAACCATATTATGTGGGAGTGTGACGAAGGCACTTATTCCCCTGAGAGAGATATTTATTCTCTTTCACGGGTAAATTGTGATTACTTGCAAAAAATAATTTATACAATGTATCATCTAATCTCATATGTTTTTTGTTTACTCTTTACTCCAGAATTCACTGGTTTCTTTTCTATCTATTCATCTCTTCAGTCCACACAGGTTGATCTGCGCAGTCAGCTCTGCATAACAAAAAGTAAGTCAAAACTATTTGATCTATTGCCATGGCACCACTGAATATACTTTCCCTGAATGTTCAGGGAATAAATGTCCCTCAAAAAAGGACCAAAGCCTTCCGTACTTTCCATAACAAGAAGGCTCACATAGTATGCCTCCAAGAAACACACTTCACCAAAGATTCTACTCCAAAATATATTTCTCCTTTTTATCAACAAATTTACACGGCTTCTGCCTGTACCAAGCAAAGGGGAACTCTAATTGCATTTCACCGATCCACACCATTCACCTTATCATCAGAAATTAAAGACCCAGAAGGTAGATACCTGATACTCATGGGTTATATAATGGATACAGCAATCACGGTGATTTCCTACTACGCTCCTAACAAACAACCTACACCATTCCTCTCACATATATTACAAGTGATTAATACACACAAAATAGGAACAGTGATTATGTGTGGGGATTCGAACCAGGTCCTCCTCCCATTTCTAGATAAATCACCTTTTACACCATCCAAAATAACCTCTAGATTACCTTTTTCTCAACTTCTTTCCAAATACAATCTGGTAGATTCGTGGAGAGAAAGTAACCCAATGAAAAAGAAATTCACTTATTTCTCGCACCCTCATCAAACCTTCACCAGAATAGATCATATTTTTCTAACAATAGGAATGATACCAGAAATTATTGCATCAGATATAATTCTGATTCCGTGGTCTGACCATAATGCAGTATACACTACTATAGCCTCAGCCATACCAAAAGCGCATGACCCAACGTGGTACTTACCAGACATAATGCTCAAACACCCACTACATCAGATGGCCATTGAACAAGCTTTAAAGGAATACATATCAATTAATAATACAACAGACATCTCCCCAATAACACTGTGGGAAGCTCATAAGCCTGTCTTGCGTGGTACAATACAAAGACAAATGGCACTATTTAAACGGGAACGCAAAAATCTAGCAAAAAAACTAGAACTCAATTTTAATGCAGCCTACATATCATTTCAAGATAATCCATCTCAGAGTACAAAATCTTATCTGGAAAAATCTAGATTGGAATACGATCTATTTCTCACTGAGTCAGTTGATAAATCCCTCAAACGCTCCAAACACAATTTCTACATGAATACGAACAAACCAGGTAAATATTTGGCTCGGGCATTAAATTCAACTAACAAATCTTTCAAACCAATACGTTTGAAATTATCAAAAAATGTTTACACTTGTAATCCAGTTAAAATAGTCCATAAATTTCACTCACATCTCGCAACTTTATACAAGACAAACAATGAATTTAATCCTACAGAGGCTGAATCCTTCTTCTCAAAAATAACCTTACCTGAGTTATCTCAGAATCAAAAAAGCAGTTTGGATGAGCCTATAACTATAGATGAAGTTGCTAACGCCATAAAAGACCTAAAACTTAACAAAAGACCAGGCCCAGACGGCTACTCGGCTTTATACTATAAAACATTCTCAGAAATACTCTCTCCCATTCTCACTGAAACTTTTAACAAACTTCTAGATGGACATTCTTTTCGGCAAGAAACACTAATGGCAATTGTTTGTATGATCCCAAAACCCCTTTCTGATGATACTTCCTGTGTGAATTATCGGCCTATCTCTCTGTTAAACCTTGATATTAAATTATTAGCAAAAATAATAGCAAAACGCCTCAATAGCATTATAGGAAAGTTAATACATAGAGATCAAGTAGGCTTCATGCCAAATAGACAGGCAGGCGATAATATACGCAGGGCAGTGTTATTGGCACATATTGCTAAAAAACGGAAAATCCCTTTATGTTTTCTATCTCTCGATATTAAGAGGGCATTTGACACAGTATCCTGGCAATATATGCAATATTCATTACAAAAATGGGGTTTTGGACCCCACTTTTTAACATGGATCAAAGCATTATATAATAAACCCAAAGCCTATATAAAATATGCTGGATACAAATCTGAAGCCTTTAATATCGAAAGAGGTACCCGACAGGGTTGCCCATTATCTCCCTTATTATTTGCCCTTATACTCGAACCCATGGCCCAATACATCAGAACAAACCAAACTATAACTGGTATTGAAGTAGGAGGTATTACACACAAGTTATGTATATTTGCAGACGATATATTACTTTTTCTATCATCACCACAGGTCTCTGGTCCTAACTTAATACCAGCTCTTGATGGATTTGCAGCCCTATCCGGCCTTATGATTAATCCTAAGAAATGCCTAGTGCTTAATATTTCACTCACAAACATGGAATTGATCCCGGCTAGGGCTGCACTCCCATTCACATGGGCAGAAAAATCAATCCCATATCTTGGAATTCATTTAACAGCATCTCATTCTGACTTATTCTCAACCAATTATCCTCCTGTATTAAGACAGATCACAAATCTAATAAAACAATGGTCGCAACTTCCTTTATCCTGGATGGGGAAGATTAATGCAATCAAAATGACTATTCTACCCAAATTGCTTTATCTATTCAGAGTCCTCCCTATTCCAATTCCTTCCTATTTTTTGAGAATAGTACAAAAAAGAGCAACTTCGTTTATATGGGGCTCTTCTAAACCACGTATACCTATACACACACTACATCTTCCCAAAAATAAAGGAGGCCTGGGATACCCTAATTTTACTAACTACTACAGAGCAGCACATTTGGCCAGTCTGTCCAAATACCATGCAAAACAGGAAATCCCATTATGGGTATTTATAGAGGCTTCAGAAAATGACCCTCTATTAATATCAAATTTATTATGGCTTGATCCTAAAGACCGCTTTAAAATTCATAATCCCATAACTAAACACTTCTTATCTCTCTGGGATAAACTAAAAACCAAATATCAGTTACAATCTCCACACAATCCTCTCCTTTCTTTTATCAGAAATCCGGCCTTTTATCCGGCATGGATCTTCCCAAATTCTTTTAAAGCTTGGACAACATCAGGCATTCAGACACTAAATGACTTCATAGCATCTAAATCATTCCTTTCATTCCCATCGCTTAGAGAAAAATATGATCTACCAAATTCTGAGATATTTAGATATCTCCAAATCAAAAATTTCTATACACCATTCCTAAAGGGGGATACACCATTATCCCAATTATCCATTTTTGAATCAATCTGTACAAAAGATCCATTTGCTAAAGGTACAATTTCATCACTTTATAATCAATTATATGGAGTAGCAAATCTTAATAGACCCTCTTACGTTCAGAGGTGGGAGGAGGACCTGGGACGAACTTTAGAAGACACGGACTGGTCTAACATATGGCTCACATCTAAGTCATCTTCACCCAACATCTTAGCACTGGAGACAAATTATAAAGTCCTAACTCGCTGGTACCTTGTACCCGCTAGAGTGGCAAAATATTCACCTAATACCTCAGCTCTTTGTTTTCGAGGATGCCCAGAAATAGGCACATATTTACACATATGGTGGACGTGCCCAGTAATCCAAACCTTCTGGAAGGAAGTCTTCGTGATTGCATCTAAAATATTTAAAAAAATAATACAACCAGATCCATATTTAACTTTACTTAATCTAAAACCGGAATGGTTAACACTTTCTCAATTCAAACTAATGATCCAACTAATAACGGCTGCAAAACAAACAGTGGCCAAGGCATGGAAATCTCCTACATTGGTACTAGCAGAAACAATTCACAGAATGAATAATACAATGTCCCATGCTAAGATGGTAGCCATCGATCAAAATCAAATTCCAAAATTTGAAAAACTTTGACATCCTTGGATAAAACAACAGTTCCTGTCAAACTTCAATGACTCTGTCCTGTTGCCATGGTAACAGATTAAATGACTTACAGAGACACCCATTCTAAGGCTTCAAAGAGAACTAAAAAGAATAATAAACTGACGAGCAGGACAACCTTGTGGACCATACCTCTACCTTTCAACCCTTTTTCTTCTTTCTCTTTCCTTTTCTCCACCTTACGATTAAAGCTCATTATCAGAATTTATTTGACCTATATACACTCTACTTGTAAACAATATGTATAGTAGGTATAAATCATTTAAATACCTACAAAAGTAACTAAGGAAATTATATATATCTTTAATTTAGGTTTACTTGAACCCAATGTTTAATATTTGAAATTTCATGATATTTACCTATATAAACCCTACTGTAAAACAATGAGCTTACTTTATAGATCCTTGTAAACTTACTTTATGTATCTTTATAACATTGTATACTCAATAAACTTCTTTTGACAAGGAAAAATCCTCCAGTGTAACATCACACAGCAATGTGCAGTGAAAAAGTTCCAAAAGTAACAGTGATGCACGAAGTGTTTCACAGAAAAAAATCCAATCGATGTATCAAAGTGCCCAGATCATGCCGTGATGTGCCTCGGTGACCCCCAAAGTGGTTGCGCTCACCTTAGAGCGTGTGACACAGTGTTCAGCTGCGTCAATACACGCTATGGAGCCACCCCTGGGCTCAGTAATAGATTACAGCTGATCTCCCAATAGGCTCTCTGCTCATGTCTCCAGCAGCTCCTGCCAATCCCCGCATGGACTGATAATCAATGTATTGCATCTGTTGGTAATGTTTAATGTTTTTACCAACAGATGCAATACATTGATTATCAGTCCATTGATTAGTAGCTAACACAGCTCCCAGCAGAAGGAGCTCTGACAAACGCTGTTCCGGTTTTTTACTTCTTCCCCATACAAAATCTTAGAAAAGCTTTCCAGATCCCAACGCCTGATCTGTGCCATCATATTCCGAGGCTGTGACAGAATCAGGCGGGCACTGGCGCTCTCTCTATGCTGCGGTCACTTGACGCCGCCAACCAGCCTCTGTGGGGATTGGCAGGAGCTGCTGGAGACATGAGCAGAGAGCCTATTGGGAGATCAGCTGTAATCTATTACTGAGCCCAGGGGTGGCTCCATAGCGTGTATTGATGCAGCTGAACACTGTGTCACACGCTCTAAGGTGAGCGCAACCACTTTGGGGGTCACCGAGGCACATCACGGCATGATCTGGGCACTTTGATACAGCAATTGGATTTTTTTCTGTGAAACACTTCGTGCATCACTGTTACTTTTGGAACTTTTTCACTGCACATTGCTGTGTGATGTTACACTGGAGGATTTTTCAACAATAAGGACAATTTGTTGTCTCAAATATCACATATCACTTATATGGTTATATGTATATATTTTTTTATCACTTATCACTTACATGATCCTATTGGAGTTTGCATGTGTTATGTGTAGTGCACATCTCTATTTTATTGAGTATCATCAATTAATGTTTATTGTATTTATTTATTTATATATGCAGAGTTCATTTAGTTTTTTATCATTTGCACATTGCACTTTGAATTTATCATATTTTGTACTTTATTGCACTTCTTTGGTGTATTGATTTGCACATGCAAAATTGATTACAGTTTTGCGTCATTTATATACTTGTGATTGAATGTACATGGCACCATTAGGGTGAACACACACAATAACACATACCTAAGCGCAGCGCAAGTTTTTCCTTTTATGTTTACTGCACGGCTATGAATACGTGATCTGCGTTTGCAGCTGGGCATTTATATTTTAATAAATCTATCAATGGGTCCGCGCTTCAGACTTTTAAACACTGCTGCCCCCCTATGTAGGTAGGGAACACCTCAGTGTTACCCCAAAGGAGTTAAAATCAAGGTATAGGGGATGGCGCTGTGTGAAACAGAGGGTGTGAAAGTGAGTATTTTTAAAGTGACAAGTGCTATGGTGCGTGATACAATCCTGTATAAACTTTCCTGGGTGTCCCATTCACCAAAGACCTGACCCAGCCCTCTTCCCTGCATAGCTGTCAGTTGATCTGAAGTTTGCAAGACAGTCCTGATATGTTCACATGTGTAAAATGAGTTCCTTCTATTGCTTTTAGCCTCCTTTTTGTTGCTGCTGTGATCTGACTTTCTGTTAGAGGCTGGCTACGTTCATTCTCTACGGTCCCATTGCATGTAGGAAGGGAAGCTGTCAGCGGTGACAGCGCGCCACTGGAGAGATCCATTATAAGTGGAAGCCTGGTTGGGATATGTGCTGCAGTAAGGGGCAGTGAATCCCCCTCCCCCTTAACGAGTGCTTCACCTGGATTGAGCTAAGTGGAAGGATATCGGCACCTGTGGGATCGGAGCGATTAGAGGCAGAGGACCAACATCACACGCTCATACTCCTGCAGGGGCAGGGATCTCCGGTGAGTGCAATCAGATTGGGGGGAATTGCTAAAAGTACTGCACGGATCTCCATTGATTAGAAGATTCTTCTGGGAAATGCACTATACAATCTATTGCACTGTGTATGGTACCACTATATGAACTATTTCGGACTACACATATATATATTTTTTTTTTTGATACACCTTTTTTATGTACAATTGTTTTTTTATATATATATATATATATATTTTTGATATATCTTTGATACACATTTTTTTGATACACGTGGTTTATGGACTGGTTTTACTTTTTAATTTTTAACGTTTTTTCGCACAATTGTAGTGTGTGTGTTGCACTGGGGTCTGACAACCAATTTTTTGCAGTTTTTACACTTGTCAATTTGTAGTTTCATTAACACATGTTTTAATAAGGATTGAGGTTGTTCAATATATATATTAATGTATTAGGAATATAATTATCTACATTTCAATAAGTATTTATCACTTTATAATATATAATAGTTTCTGGTCCATTCACTTCCTTTATTATTATTTAATATTTTTTCATTTATAAATTATTTTTATAATTTATATTTTAATACAGTTGGTTCTCCTATAAGGTATTGGATCATTGTGGCTTGCAAGATTTTTTCCTTTATTTATGCTCAGAAACATGTAGGCCTCTTCACTAGTGTACCTTCGATTTGCCATTTTGGGCTCTAAATTTAGTGGTACACTAGTGAGACTCACAGGCAAAAAAGCTCCTGACTGTTAGCAATTGCAGCGATCATGCCTGACTCTGTGAACACTGCAGTTATGTGTGTTTAGTGTTTTGTAAGTGACAGTGATTGATCGATACTGCACTTGGGTGGGCTGGGCTGGGCCGAGGCTCAAAACGCAGGTGCTAGCAGGTATCTGGGCTGATTCCGCTAACACTGCGTTTTTGGGAACCCTAAACTGCTGGGGAAGCTAGTATAGATCTGATCGGATCAGATATTGATCAGTTCAGATACTATACCACTAAGGGAAGTGTATGCTGCGTGCGTGGGTGTTAGTGGTACTGGCGCTAACCTGACACTGCTTGGGGCGACGCAGACCTTATCTGACCCTAAAACTTAACTTATATCACCGCCGGGCGATTAGGGGGTTAAACCTTTATAAGGTAATAAACGGCGGGTGCCCTGAAACTATAATAAACAAACTAACTCACCAGCGTCACCCGTAACAGTTATACAGTGATCACTGGTAAAAGGGTTAACTAGAGGGCAATCAGGGGGTTAAAACCTTTATTAGGTAGTATATGGGGGTCCCTGTCGCTGTAAAACACTGACGGCGAACCTATATACTTCCCTCCCTAACTAGCGTCACATGTGACACTAATACAGCGATCAGAAAATGATCGCTTAGTGATACTGGCGACGGGGGGTGATCAAGGGGTTAACCTTTATTAGGGGGGTTAGGGGGGTATCCTAGACCTAAAGGGGGCTAACCCTAACTGCCCTACCACTTATAAATGTCACAAACTGACACCAATGCAATAATCAGAAAAAAAAAAATTGCTATTGGTGTCACTGTGACAGGGGGTACAGGGGGGTGATGGGGGGTGAAATGTGTGCCTAGAGTGTTCTACTGTTAGTGTAGTGTTGGTGCAAACTTACTTGATGTCTTCTCTCCTTGGCGCCGGAACGAAAAGACCGCTGTTTACATTACAGAAGCAGAGGAAGAATGTCATTGGCTGGGAGCGATCGCGAGGGGGTGGTCATGAATGGATGGCCTCCCCCTCACCTCTGATCACTCGGGGACAGACACCGCCCGCCCCGGGCACCGGGGGGGGGGTCCGATCGGACCCCCCCGCGGGAGGCAAGTAACGTACCCATACATTACTTTGCCTGCCCGTGCCATTCTGCCACAGTATATCTGCGTGAGGCGGTCGGCAAGTGGTTAACATGTGAGAACTTCATGAAAAGAAAATCTGATGCTAGGTCCACTTTATTATTTGTTAACAACTTGCCAGCCAGCCGCCGTCATTATACTGCGGAAGGTCGGCACGATCCCGCAAACCGTCGTAGCTATACGTTGGTCCCTTTAAGCAGGATAGCAGGTGCACGCCCACTGCATGTGCTGATGCTCGTGACCGGCAGTCGCGATGACTGCTGGCCATGAGCGTTCGCGAGCACGAGAGGCAGAACAGGGTGTGTGTGTAAAAACACACATCCCAGTTCTGTGAGGAGAGGAGAGAGAGATCGTGAGTTCCTACGAGTTGGGAACCACGATCTCTCATCTCCTATAGTCAGCCCCATCCCCCACAGTTAGAACGCACACAAGGGAATGCAGTTAACCCCTTGATCGCCCCTTAGTGTTAACCCCTTCCCCGCCATTGACATTTATACAGTAATCAGTGCATTTTTATAGCACCGATTGCGGTATAATTGTCAATCGACCCAAAAATGTGTCAAAAGTGTCCGATGTGTCTGCTATAATGTCGCAGTTACGATAAAAATGGCAGATCACCGCCATCACTAGTAAAAAAATAAATGCCATAAATCTATCCCCTATTTTGTAGATGCTATAACTTTTGCGCAAACCAAACAATATATGCTTTTTATTACCAAAAATATGTAGAAGAATACATATCGGCCCAAACTGAGGAAAACAATTGCTTTTTTTTTTTTTTTAATTGGGGCTATTTATTACAGCAAAAAGTAGTTTAAAATATCGAGTTCTTTTCAAAATTGTCCCTTTTTTTTTTTTTGTTTATAGCGCAAAAAATAAAAACCGCAGAGATGATCAAATACCACCAAGAGAAAGCTCTATTTGTGGGAAAAAAAGGCATAATTTTTGGTTGGGTATAAAAAAAAAATAATGTTGGAACAAGGTCTGTCATAGCTGGAACTATAACTGGGCATGGATAGTTAAGGTCTCTACATCATACTGCCTACTAAATCTGCTGTCATTTATATATGTTATTATGGTTATCTTTCTACCTTTTTGTTATAATGCATGACCCAAAGAATACATAACTCAAATATTGATGAGGATAGGTTAGAGAAAAATGTGCTTCTTGTCTAAATCTGCCAAATACCCAAGCAAGGAAAAAAAAATGTTACCCTATGAGAGTTGGGTCATAGTGTGTTGGAAAACTAGAAGCTTTTGACAGCACTTTAGGGAACTGGCCCATTTAAACAGAATGGCTAGAACAGTATTTGGAAGTGAATGTTATACCCCAGGAGAAACATGTGGCAGCATTACGAGTGTAGTGGGTGGAAATATATACAGCCTATTTCACAGCCTAACAACATTGAAGAAATGATCTTTAAGGAAATAGTAAAGACAGGTATTTAGTTTAATGCCAGAGTTGCTTTGCTTTCTAAAGGACAACAGCTGTGTTATTTTCATTGTACTAAGCACTGTGTACATTAAAGTAACAGCTGCTCCACTAGACTTGTAACAAGTTCAGTGTTAATCTCAGCCTTAATACTAACATGCTGATACATTTATAATTAAATGTAATCTCATGATGAAGAGGGCTTCTTCATGCCAAAAAATAATAGATCCAGAAATATATGCAGCTGAGGTTATGTGTAGGGATGAGCTTCGCGTTCGAGTCAAACCCATGTTCGATCGTTCACCGAATTGCGAACGTTATGGGCCGTTCGCGCCAAATTCGTGTGGCGCGTCACGGCCCATAATTCACTGCGGCATCGCAGTGCATTGCTGGCTGATGATTGGCCAAACATGCACAATGACCCGCATGCTTGGCCAATCACAGCACCGTCAGTAGAGAGAGCTGTAATTGGCCAAAGCCAGGGTGGCTGCTTAGAACACGCCCACACTATATAAGGCCGCCTACACGGCGGCCCTGTGTAGTGTGTTCCAGCGTGCTTAGATAGACAGAGAGACAGTGTCATTTCATTTGAGTTAGCTAGATTAGGCAGGACAGTCAGTGAGTTAGCTGCACTTACAGTGTATTGTGTGTATATATGCATCCCAGGTGTTGTGCGTGTGTGTGTATATATATATATATATATATATATATATATATATATATATATATATATACTGTATTCAGTTTAGCTAGATCCGTTCCTGTTATTTTCCTACTGACAGGCAGGCTTGTCTTGTTACAGTATTTACAGCTACCTGAAGACAATTGCTGGTGTTCTTTTGATCCTATTAGTACCACAGTCAGGCAGCTAGACTATTTATAGTTAGTGTAGTGCGTCCTCCTCACAGTGTTTAGCTAAAACTACAAGTTAGTGTGGTGCGACCTCTGCACAGTGTTCAGCTACAGCTACAAGTTAGCGTAGTGCGTCCTCCTCACAGTGTTCAGCTAAAATTACAAGTTAGTGTAGTGCGTCCTCTGAACAGTGTTCAGCTAAATGATAAACAGAAACTGAAGGCTGTTTAGCCTAGAGAAGGGGGGGAGGGGAAAAGATCTTCCCCAGGGACTTTTAAGGTGCTATTTAATAGACAGTATATTCAAAGATTCTGTACAATCATATTGAGTAAAATTAGTATTTTTATTAAATCACATTTAAAATATTCATGCCTCACTTAAAGAGTGAGACATGTTGGTAAGAACAATACGACATAAACAATGTCACCCAAAAAAATTTTTTTTTCTCCACATTAGACAGTGCAACAAAAAGCAACTACTCAAAGGTGCCAAGACAATCTGCCGCTCGACATGTTTCGCTCTAATACGAGCTTCTTCAGGAGTTTAAAGGCAATGATTGTGGTGGACTCTAAATGATGGGAAAATAGACAAAAATCAATACATACATTTGAACATGTATAAAAACATCTAATGAATTTTTAAATTTTCAAAAGTTCCATTAACAGAGTAAAGATTGATACAGAGCATTTAAATGCATACATGTAGGTTTCGGTACTAAACACTTTAACCAAATATATGTAAACAATCAAAATTTGTACATCTTACCAGGCTGTAGCACATCGATCCGATATAGATACTTCAATAGAATGACAATACTGCTATTAATTTCAAACCGGGGAGTTCTCATATGTGAGGGGTATCGCTGCCATACTGTGACCACAGGGGAATATAAAGTTTAGAAAAACGGCCCTTTAAAAGCAAAATAGATTCAAAAATTAGAAGAAGGGGATCGCAACCAGAATCTTTCATGATTTAATTTAAGAGGGATATAAACCCTAAGGTAGAACCAATTCAGGATATATTACCTGAAACATAAAAGTATCACGGCATATAGTATCACGTAGGTGGGGATGGCATCATAATCAAGTGAAATATTCACTAATGGCTGCAAAGATAGATAATGCAGGGAGAGCGATCACCAGCAGGGATGTTTTCTAAGTATAGAAAGAGAAAGTGCAATAAGAGGACCATTGGGGATTCCAGGGTGTAGCTTACTGTCAGCTAATGGCAGTGTTACACAGGGAAAACTTACTTCACAGGCAGTGGTCCGGCACGCAGGCTTGAGGGAGCATCACGTTGTCTCCGTAGGATCGCACCGGTGACAGAAATGTCGGCGGTGTATAACCGCCTTTATATACCCCCATCGCGGCGGCGTCTGATCTCGCCGCCGGGATGCGGACGCTCATTGAGACTGACTACGTCATGACGTGGGGGAACGCGGTGACGTCAATTCTGACGTCAGCAACGTGTGTAGAGGTTAATGCGCATGTCAGCGCGGTTCTGGAGCCCGTGGAGCATCAGGGCGCCAAAGGCGCCATCTTTGTTGAGGGAAAGAGAGAGGTAAAAACAAGTGGAAATAAATTGAAGCATTCTACCTGCTTCTGTTCTGAAAAACAATAAGAAAATATCTATATTCCCAATAGGTTTTTAAAGGAGGCTCATGTACATCAATAATTAGGTATCCAAACCCCAACCAGACATGATCAGGCTCAAATTCAGGGGCCACCAGCCATGGGGGCGATTGGTTCAACACCTCCAATGGTGGGTGCCCAGGGCATCCGTGTGGTCTAAATTGGCAAAGATAATCCCAATATGAGGATAATTCCGGCGAGCTGTTTAAAAATAAAAATAAAAAATATACAAAAGCAAGGAATCTTTTTAGGTGAAATTTACAGCCACAGCCTGCAAGATGTAGTACAGACAAAACAGTGGAGGTTCAATGATATCAAATGTAACATACGTAGATATATATGGTCATATTACAACTAATGCTAAATATCCTCTATGGCTCAAACATACAAGTGATGCCACAACACAGCATTAAAATGCTGAATATAGTAAACGACCAAAAATAATGAAGAAGGGGCAGAAGGATGAAAGGGAAAAAAAAACAGGGAAGGAAAGAAAAAAACAAATAAAAAGGGAAAAAAGAAAGGGGAGAAAAAAACAAGAATAATGCAGGGTGGGGGAAAAGATACGACCACATCAAGGTTAAGAATATTGCAATTGTTCAAATAAATGGCTTGAAACTGAACGCATCGTTCATGCCTGGATGCTGGAGAGCCGACAATTTGTGTATCCAGCGTGCCTCCTTTTGTAGGAGGAGCCTATCATAGTCTCCTCCTCTAGCACCAGGGGGAATATGTTCTAAAGCAAAAAAGTGTAAGCAGTTAGCATCAAAATTGTGCTGTAGGCCTACGTGTCGGCTGATAGGGGTCTCCATTCTTTTTTTCTGTATAAAGGAGACATGATCCCTAATTCGGCAGAAAAAGGGCCTCTTAGTCTTCCCGATGTAAAACATCTTACATTCGCATAGCATAATGTACACTATACCA
Organism: Aquarana catesbeiana; assembly: GCF_042186555.1. Taxonomy (NCBI): domain Eukaryota; kingdom Metazoa; phylum Chordata; class Amphibia; order Anura; family Ranidae; genus Aquarana; species Aquarana catesbeiana. The sequence goes on along the minus strand of NC_133324.1, from coordinate 830,578,301 downwards.
ATGGATTGACATGTTACTGCAAATTTTGGTTTGAACAAATCCCCGTTGGGCAACAAAAGGCTTTGAGTGGCTAAAATGTATCTACAGTAGGAACAACGATGGCAGGGTCTGCTGCCCTTGTCATCCTCTTTAGTTTTGACAACATGGTTTTCATAATGGCTCTGTACCAATGAATCCCTCAGGGATCGACATCGTCTGAAAGTAATCTCCGGGTATGGGTTAAGGTGTTTAGCCACTTTTTCGTCTCCCATTAATAAGTACCAATATTTATTAAGGATGTCACGTATTTGTTTATGTTGACTAGAGTAAGTAGTGATGAGTCTGACGCCGGGATTAGCTTTTTTGGATCTAATGTTGTGTAAAAGAGAAGCTCTATTTTGGTTTTTAGCTCTAAGATAGGCTTTTTTGAGGCACTTTTTGCTATATCCTCGGTTAAGGAAGCGTAGACGTAAACATTTAGCTTCCTTTTCAAAGTCAGACTCATCACTACAGTTGCGTTTGGCTCGCAAGTATTGCCCGTAGGGCACACTTGTAATCAGGGGAACTGGGTGGGAACTGTTGGCATGCAGCAGGGAGTTACCTGCGGAAGGTTTACGGTATAAGGTTGTTCTGATACTACCGTCAAATTTAACTGTAATTAGGGTATCCAAAAAGGTCAGACTAGATTGACTAAATTCCACCGTGAATTTGAGATTGTACCTATTAGTTTTTAGGCTTTCCAAAAAGGACAAAAGAAGATCTTTGGGGCCTACCCAAATGAAAAAAATGTCGTCAATAAACCTCCTCCATAGAGGGATTAATTCCATATATTGTTGCATATCATCTCGGGAAAATAATTCCCGTTCCCACCCCCCCAGATACAGGTTGGCATAAGAGGGGGCACATTTGGTCCCCATAGCCACCCCCTGTATCTGGAGGTAGTGGGATCCCCCAAATAGGAAGATATTGTTGGAGAGGATGAACATCAACAAATTCAAAATGAATCCGTTGTACTGAGAAGATATCTCATGGTTTTGAGAGAGAAAATCTTTAACAATCTCCACCCCCCTGCTGGTGGGGAATAGAGTTGTATAAGGCCTCCACGTCGAGGGCTACCAGCCACGCGCCCCCGGGAAGGGAAATCCCATCGAGGGCGCGTAGCAGGTCATTGGTGTCCTGAAGATAGGACACCAAACCCTCGACGTGGGGCCTAAGAAAGTCATCAATTAGTTGACTGGCTGTCTCGGTGAGACTGCCATTGCCAGAGACAATCGGGCGGCCTGGGGGTTTGGTCTGACTTTTATGAATTTTAGGGAGAGCGTATAGTGTAGGTGTTCGTGGAGATGTAACATTTAAAAACTCCCAAGTGGACTTATTGATAAGACCACTTCGATAGGCCGAGCCTATTAGATATTGGTAACGGTTAATTGTCAAAGTAACATGAGTTGGTGATACTTTACGGTACCACTCATGGTTCTGGACAATGGCTAGTACCATGGACTCATATTGCCCCCTATCCATTACCACTAGATTACCGCCCTTATCGGCAGGCTTAATTATAATGCTTTGATTTAATTGTAAAGATTTTAAAGCCTTAGTTTGGGAAGGAGTCAGGTTGGCTTCGGAAGTGTTTCTCCATTTAGTTTCCATAATTTCTTTGGTGACTTGGTTAGTGAATGCCCATACGTTCGGATTGCCTTGGAGGGCAGGGAATTTAGAGGATTTAGGTTTGTAGTTACGAGGTGTAGCAGTGGTCAAGGGATGAGGATGGGCCAATGGAGGTGGGGAAGGAGGCGGGGGGTCAACAGCCGTTTCGAGGGCAAGAGCCTCGAGCAGGTCTGTTTCACTGATCCCCCCCTCCTCCCACAGCTCCATTAAGTCCTCCATGGCCTTGATGTCATTAATGAACATGTCCTTCCAGAGGGGATTATCCAGAGACGAGCTTTGGATAGATGGAGGTGGTCTATCATAAAGAATTTTAAACATGAGTTCCTCGAGAATAAATTGAGGTCTTTTATCAATTCAAAAGGGTCTACCCTTCGCGTGGGGCAAAAGGTAAGACCCTGTTTTAACACAGAAATTTGTTCTGCCGAGAGAGGGCAGGAGGAGATATTGATCACCTCGAGTTGAGTTTCTGGGGTTTGGAATTCCCCGAATCTGAGCTCATAGTTCTTTTGGGATCCGACATCAATTGTGTGAAAATTGGGGCTGGACGAAAATCCTGCTGCGAAGAAAAGGTGTTAACGTTACTTACCGAGGTGCTCGGGCCGATAGTGAGTGCGCAAGTAGTTGTGCAAGTGTTAGAAAGAGATTCAGGATGTGTCGGTGCGCTGGTGAGTGAACTTTTGTTCGCGCCCGCTCGAGTCTCCCTTATACAGAAAAAAAGAATGGAGACCCCTATCAGCCGACACGTAGGCCTACAGCACAATTTTGATGCTAACTGCTTACACTTTTTTGCTTTAGAACATATTCCCCCTGGTGCTAGAGGAGGAGACTATGATAGGCTCCTCCTACAAAAGGAGGCACGCTGGATACACAAATTGTCGGCTCTCCAGCATCCAGGCATGAACGATGCGTTCAGTTTCAAGCCATTTATTTGAACAATTGCAATATTCTTAACCTTGATGTGGTCATATCTTTTCCCCCACCCTGCATTATTCTTGTTTTTTTCTCCCCTTTCTTTTTTCCCTTTTTATTTGTTTTTTTCTTTCCTTCCCTGTTTTTTTTTCCCTTTCATCCTTCTGCCCCTTCTTCATTATTTTTGGTCGTTTACTATATTCAGCATTTTAATGCTGTGTTGTGGCATCACTTGTATGTTTGAGCCATAGAGGATATTTAGCATTAGTTGTAATATGACCATATATATCTACGTATGTTACATTTGATATCATTGAACCTCCACTGTTTTGTCTGTACTACATCTTGCAGGCTGTGGCTGTAAATTTCACCTAAAAAGATTCCTTGCTTTTGTATATTTTTTATTTTTATTTTTAAACAGCTCGCCGGAATTATCCTCATATTGGGATTATCTTTGCCAATTTAGACCACACGGACGCCCTGGGCACCCACCATTGGAGGTGTTGAACCAATCGCCCCCATGGCTGGTGGCCCCTGAATTTGAGCCTGATCATGTCTGGTTGGGGTTTGGATACCTAATTATTGATGTACATGAGCCTCCTTTAAAAACCTATTGGGAATATAGATATTTTCTTATTGTTTTTCAGAACAGAAGCAGGTAGAATGCTTCAATTTATTTCCACTTGTTTTTACCTCTCTCTTTCCCTCAACAAAGATGGCGCCTTTGGCGCCCTGATGCTCCACGGGCTCCAGAACCGCGCTGACATGCGCATTAACCTCTACACACGTTGCTGACGTCAGAATTGACGTCACCGCGTTCCCCCACGTCATGACGTAGTCAGTCTCAATGAGCGTCCGCATCCCGGCGGCGAGATCAGACGCCGCCGGGATGGGGGTATATAAAGGCGGTTATACACCGCCGACATTTCTGTCACCGGTGCGATCCTACGGAGACAACGTGATGCTCCCTCAAGCCTGCGTGCCGGACCACTGCCTGTGAAGTAAGTTTTCCCTGTGTAACACTGCCATTAGCTGACAGTAAGCTACACCCTGGAATCCCCAATGGTCCTCTTATTGCACTTTCTCTTTCTATACTTAGAAAACATCCCTGCTGGTGATCGCTCTCCCTGCATTATCTATCTTTGCAGCCATTAGTGAATATTTCACTTGATTATGATGCCATCCCCACCTACGTGATACTATATGCCGTGATACTTTTATGTTTCAGGTAATATATCCTGAATTGGTTCTACCTTAGGGTTTATATCCCTCTTAAATTAAATCATGAAAGATTCTGGTTGCGATCCCCTTCTTCTAATTTTTGAATCTATTTTGCTTTTAAAGGGCCGTTTTTCTAAACTTTATATTCCCCTGTGGTCACAGTATGGCAGCGATACCCCTCACATATGAGAACTCCCCGGTTTGAAATTAATAGCAGTATTGTCATTCTATTGAAGTATCTATATCGGATCGATGTGCTACAGCCTGGTAAGATGTACAAATTTTGATTGTTTACATATATTTGGTTAAAGTGTTTAGTACTGAAACCTACATGTATGCATTTAAATGCTCTGTATCAATCTTTACTCTGTTAATGGAACTTTTGAAAATTTAAAAATTCATTAGATGTTTTTATACATGTTCAAATGTATGTATTGATTTTTGTCTATTTTCCCATCATTTAGAGTCCACCACAATCATTGCCTTTAAACTCCTGAAGAAGCTCGTATTAGAGCGAAACATGTCGAGCGGCAGATTGTCTTGGCACCTTTGAGTAGTTGCTTTTTGTTGCACTGTCTAATGTGGAGGAAAAAAAATTTTTTTTGGGTGACATTGTTTATGTCGTATTGTTCTTACCAACATGTCTCACTCTTTAAGTGAGGCATGAATATTTTAAATGTGATTTAATAAAAATACTAATTTTACTCAATATGATTGTACAGAATCTTTGAATATACTGTCTATTAAATAGCATTTAAAAGTCCCTGGGGAAGATCTTTTCCCCTCCCCCCCTTCTCTAGGCTAAACAGCCTTCAGTTTCTGTTTATCATTTAATCATGGGATGTGGTGCTTTCAGTTGACTACCTCTGTCCTCACTATATTTTAGTGTTCAGCTAAAGCTACAAGTTAGTTTAGTGTGACCTCTGCACAGTGTTCAGCTAAAGCTACAAGTTAGTTTAGTGTGACCTCTGCACAGTGTTCAGCTAAAGCTACAAGTTAGGGTAGTGCGTCCTCCTCACAGTGTTCAGCTAAAGCTACAAGTTAGTTTAGTGTGACCTCTGAACAGTGTTCAGCTAAAGCTACAAGTTAGGGTAGTGCATCCTCCTCACAGTGTTCAGCTAAAGCTACAAGTTAGTGTAGTGCGTCCTCCTCACAGTGTTCAGCTAAAACTACAAGTTAGGGTAGTGCGTCCTCTGAACAGTGTTCAGCTAAAACTACAAGTTAGTGTAGTGCGTCCTCCTCACAGTGTTCAGCTAAAGCTACAAGTTAGTTTAGTGTGACCTCTGCACAGTGTTCAGCTAAAGTTGCAAGTTAGGGTAGTGCGTCCCCCTCACAGTGTTCAGCTAAAGCTACAAGTTAGTTTAGTGTGACCTCTGCACAGTGTTCAGCTAAAGCTACAAGTTAGGGTAGTGCGTCCTCCTCACAGTGTTCAGCTAAAGCTACAAGTTAGTTTAGTGTGACCTCTGCACAGTGTTCAGCTAAAGCTACAAGTTAGGGTAGTGCGTCCTCCTCACAGTGTTCAGCTAAAGCTACAAGTTGGTGTAGCGCATCCTCCTCACAGTGTTCAGCTAAAACTACAAGTTAGTGTAGTGCGACCTCTGCACAGTGTTCAGCTAAAGCTACAAGTTAGTGTAGTGCGTCCTCTGAACAGTATTCAGCTAAAGCTACAAGTTAGTGTAATGCGTCATCCTCACTAGGGATGAGCCGAACACCCCCCTGTTCGGTTTGCACCAGAACATGCGAACAGGAAAAAAGTTTGTTCAAACACGCGAACACCGTTAAAGTCTATGGGACACGAACATGAATAATCAAAAGTGCTAATTTTAAAGGCTTATATGCAAGTTATTGTCATAAAAAGTGTTTGGGGACCTGGGTCCTGCCCCAGGGGACATGGATCAATGCAAAAAAAGTTTTAAAAACGGCCATTTTTTCAGGAGCAGTGATTTTAATAATGCTTAAAGTCAAACAATAAAAGTGTAATATCCCTTTAAATTTCAAAGCTGGGGGGTGTCTATAGTATGCCTGTAAAGGGGCGCATGTTTCCCGTGTTTAGAACAGTCTGACAGCAAAATTACATTTCGAAGGAAAAAACCCATTTAAAACTACTTGCGGCTATTGCATTGCCAATACACATAGAAGTTCATTGATAAAAACGGCATGGGAATTCCCCACAGGGGAACCCCGAACCAAAATTAAAAAAAAAAAAATGACGTGGGAGTCCCTCTAAATTCCATACCAGGCCCTTCAGGTCTGGTATGGATATTGAAGGGAACTTGGGCCAAAGTTTAAACAAAAAATGACGTGGGGTTCCCCCTAAATTCCATACCAGACCCTTCAGGTCTGGTATGGATTTTAAGGGGAACCCCGCGCCAAAAAAAAAAAAAAAAAACGGCGTGGGGTCCCCCCAAAATTCCATACCAGACCCTTATCCGAGCACGCAACCTGGCAGGCCGCAGAAAAAGAGGGGGGGACGAGAGTGCGCCCCCCCTCCTGAACCGTACCAGGCCACATGCCCTCAACATTGGGAGGGTGCTTTGGGGTAGCCCCCCAAAACACCTTGTCCCCATGTTGATGAGGACAAGGGCCTCATCCCCACAACCCTGGCCGGTGGTTGTGGGGGTCTGCGGACGGGGGGCTTATCGGAATCTGGAAGCCCCCTTTAACAAGGGGACCCCCAGATCCCGCCCCCCCCTGTGTGAAATGGTAAGCGGGTACTTACCCCTACCATTTCACTAAAAAACTGTCAAAAATGTTAAAAATGACAAGAGACAGTTTTTGACAATTCCTTTATCTAAATGCTTCTTCTTTCTTCTATCTTCCTTCATCTTCTTCTTCTGGTTCTTCTGGTTCTTCTGGTTCTTCCTCCGGCGTTCTTGTCCAGCATCTCCTCCGCGGCGTCTTCTATCTTCTTCTCTTCAGGCCGCTCCGCACCCATGGCATGGGGGGAGGCTCCCGCTCTTCTCTTCATCATCTTCTTCTCTTCTTCTTTTCTTCTCTTCTCTTCTTCTCTTCTTCATTTTCTTCTCCAGGCCGCTCCACACCCATGCTGGCATGGAGGGAGGCTCCCGCTGTGTGACGGCGTCTCCTCCTCTGACGGTTCTTAAATAATGGGGGGCGAGGCCACCCAGTGACCCCGCCCCCCTCTGACGCACGGTGACTTGACAGGACTTCCCTGTGACGTCATGGGGAATGCCACAGGGAAGTCCTGTCATGTCCCGTGCGTCAGAGGGGGCGGAGTCACCGGGTGGCCCCGCCCCCCATCATTTAAGAACCGTCAGACAAGGAGATGCCGTCACACAGCGGGAGCCTCCCTCCATGCCAGCATGGGTGCGGAGCGGCCCGGAGAAGAAAATGAAGAAGAGAAGAAGAAGAAGAAGAAGATGAAGAGAAGAGCGGGAGCCTCCCCCCATGCCATGGGTGCAGAGTGGCCCGAGGAGAAGAAGATAGAAGACGCCGCGGAGGAGATGCTGGATGAGAATGCCAGAGGAAGAACCAGAAGAGCCAGAAGAAGAAGATGAAGGAAGACAGAAGAAAGAAGAAGCATTTAAATAAAGGAATTGTCAAAAACTGTCTCTTGTCATTTTTAACATTTTTGACAGTTTTTTTAGTGAAATGGTAGGAGTAAGTACCCCCTTACAATTTCACACAGGGGGGGGGGCCGGGATCTGGGGGTCCCCTTGTTAAAGGGGGGCTTCCAGATTCCGATAAGCCCCCCCACCCGCAGACCCCCACAACCACCGGCCAGGGTTGTGGGGATGAGGCCCTTGTCCTCATCAACATGGGGACAAGGTGTTTTGGGGGGCTACCCCAAAGCACCCTCCCAATGTTGAGGGCATGTGGCCTGGTACGGTTCAGGAGGGGGGTGCCGCACTCTCGTCCCCCCCTCTTTTCCTGCGGCCTGCCAGGTTGCGTGCTCGGATAAGGGTCTGGTATGGAATTTAGGAGGAACCCCACATAATTTTTTTTTTTTAAATTTTGGCCGGGGTTCCCCTTAATATCCATACCAGACCTGAAGGGCCTGGTATGGAATTTAGGGGGTCTCCCACGTCATTTTTTTTTAAATTTTGGTTCGGGGTTCCCCTGTGGGGAATTCCCATGCCGTTTTTATCAATGAACTTCTATGTGTATTGTCGGCAATGCAATAGCCGCGAGTAGTTTTAAATGGGTTTTTTCCTTCAAAATGTCATTTTGCTGTCAGACTGTTCTAAACACTGGAAACATGCGCCCCTTTACAGGCATACTTTTTATGACAATAACTTGCATATAAGCCTTTAAAATTAGCACTTTTGGTTTCTCCCATAGATTTTTAAAGGGTGTTCTGCGGCATTCGAATTTGCCGCGAACACCCCAAATTGTTCGGCTAACTTGCGAACAGCCAATGTTCCAGTCGAGCATGAGTTTGACTCGAACTCGAAGCTCATCCCTAATCCTCACAGTGTTAAGCTAAAACTACAAGTTAGTGTAGTGCTACCTCTGGACAGTGTTCAGCTAAAACTACAAGTTAGTGTAGTGCGACCTCTGCACAGTGTTCAGCTAAAGCTACAAGTTAGGGTAGTGCGTCCTCCTCACAGTGTTCAGCTAAAGCAACAAGTTGGTGTAGTGCGACCTCTGCACAGTGTTCAGCTAAAGCTACAAGTTAGGGTAGTGGGTCCTCCTCACAGTGTTCAGCTAAAGCAACAAGTTAGTTTAGTGTGACCTCTGCACAGTGTTCAGCTAAAGCTACAAGTTAGGGTAGTGCGTCCTCCTCACAGTGTTCAGCTAAAGCTACAAGTTGGTGTAGTGCGTCCTCCTCACAGTGTTCAGCTAAAGCTACAAGTTAGTGTAGTGCGTCCTCTGAACAGTGTTCAGCTAAAGCTACAAGTTAGTGTAGTGCGTCATCCTCACAGTGTTCAGCTAAAACTACAAGTTAGTGTAGTGCGACCTCTGCACAGTGTTCAGCTAAAACTACAAGTTAGTGTAGTGCGAGCTCTGCACAGTGTTCAGCTAAAGGTAACGTTAGAAGGTTGGTGGTGTTTTCCTGATCCTATCACCACCGCAGGCAGCTAAATAAGCTGCAAGTTAGTTTTTTGCGAGCTCTGCACAGTGTTCACCTAAAGCTACCTGTCGAAGGTTGGTGGTGTTTTCCTGATCCTATCACTACCGCAGGCAGCTAAATAAGCTACAAGTTAGTTTTTTGCAAGCTCTGCACAGTGTTCAGCTAAAGATACCTGTCGAAGGTTGGTGGTGTTCTCATACTACAAGCAGGCAGTTGATTTTGCTAGCTGCAGTATCAGTATCAATATAAATAAATATATATATATATATATATATATATATATATATATATATATATATATATATATATATATATAAAGGCCTTGTTGGCCTTCCAGACATACTAATGGCCTGTAGCTGCACTAAGCTGGGATATATATATATATATATATATATATATATATATATATATATATATATATCCCAGCTTAGTGCAGCTACAGGTCATTAGTATGTCTGGAAGGCCAACAAGGAGAGGCAGACAGTCACAAGCCAATAAAAGAGGGCAAGCAGGCTCTGTGTCTAGAGGTAACAGTGCTGGTCATGGAGACGGTGCATCCTCATCAGCACGTGGCCGTGGGACACGCTTGGCCTTTTTTCAGCAGCTGGCCGTGTTTAGCCGCAACATGCGGAAGACTTGGTCGAGTGGATGACCAAGCCGTCCTCATCCTCTCTCACCCATGCTCAGGGTACTTTGTCTGCCAAAGCAGCTGCCAACGCGGCCTCTTCCCTCGGCTCAATGGCATCAGTGACTCCTTCCCTAGCCCCACCATGTCCTCCTGAGGAGTCCCTCGAACTGTTTGACCACAGTGTTGGGTACATGCTCCAGGAGGATGCCCAGTGTTTAGAAGGCTCTGATGATGATGCTGAGCTAGTTGAAGGCAGTAACGTGAGCACGGACAGAGGTGGTGCCCAAGAAGGACAGCAATGTGGCAGTCATGCTCCCCCTGCTGCAGCATACTGCCAGGATTGCTCCTGATGAGGAGGGAGGGGATGATGAGGTCACTGACTCACCATGGGTGCCTGCTAGGAGAGAGGAGGAGGAGGAGGAGGCACATCACCAACGAGGCAGGATGCCCTCCAGGGGCCAGCCTAAGGGCAGCACACTGACTGCATCACACCCCAAAGCTCCGCATGTGCAGGGCGCTGCTGTCTCTGCGCGTTATTCCAAAAGTTCTTTGGTGTGGGCCTTTTTTGAGACGAGTGCATCAGATCGCACCGCTGCTATTTGCAACATATGTCTCAAGCGTATCTCGCGTGGCCAAAACATCTCCCACTCGGGCACCACATGCTTGACCAGACATATGTTGACCTGCCATGCAGTTCGTTGGCAAGCGTATTTAAAAGACCCACACCAAAGAACAAAGAGAACCTCTCCTTGCTACTCATCAGCTGAGATCTCTAACCCCACTATACCTTCAGTCCTCTCTGAGACCTGCATTGAGAGGAATGAAGGTGTAAAATTAGGTGTGTCACAGCCAAGTACTTGTGGGCAATCTGCTTTCGGTACACCGACATCAGATTGTACCAGGCAAATTTCCCTGCCCCAGCTGCTGCACCGCCGAAAAAAGTTCGCTCCCAGCCTCCACTTGCCCAGTGGTTGAATGCTAGCTTGGCAAAATTGCTAGCACTTCAACTGCTGCCTTTTCAGATGGTAGACTCTGCCCCCTTCAGTGAGTTTGTGGAATGTGCGGTTCCTCAGTGGCAGGTACCCAAACGCCACTTTTTCTCACGGGAGGCGATTCCGGCTCTCTACCGGCATGTGGAAGGCAATGTCTTGGCCTCGCTGTACAGGGCGGTCAGCGGTAAGGTGCATATTACCGCCGACTCATGGTCCAGCAGGCATGGACAAGGACGTTACCTAAGTTTCACCGTGCATTGGGTGACTCTGCTGGCAGCTGGGAAGGATGCAGGACAAGGTGCAGTAGTGTTGGAGGTTGTTCCGTCACCACGCCTCCAAAATGCCACTACTAATGATTGTGACACACCTCTCTCCTCCACCCCCTCCTCTTCTGCTTCCTCCATGGCCTCTTCCTGTGCTTTGTCCTCGGAACCAGCGGTGCTCCATAGCCGCTCAAGGGGCTACGCAAGTATGAAGGCCAAAAGATGCCATGCGGTGCTTGAGCTGGTGTGCTTGGGGGACAAAAGCCACACTGGGGCAGAGGTTCTGTCAGCTCTGCAGGGGCCGGTTCAGAGGTGGTTGACGCCACGCCATCTTAAGGCAGGAATGGTGGTTTGCGACAATGGCACCAACCTCCTCTCTGCCCTCCGACAGGGACAAATGACCCATGTGCCCTGTTTGGCTCACGTCCTTAATTTGGTGGTGCAGCGGTTCTTGGGCAGGTACCCAGGCTTACAGGATGTCCTGAGGCAGGCTAGGAAAGTCTGTGTGCATTTCTGCCGGTCATATAATGCCAGTGCTCGGCTGGCAGACCTCCAAAAGGAGTTTAACCTGCCCAAGAACCGCCTAATCTGTGACATGCCCACCAGGTGGAACTCAACGTTGGCCATGCTGCAGCGGCTGCACACGCAGCAGAGGGCCATCGATGAGTACCTGTTCGACTATGGCACCAGGACAGGGTCAGGGGAGTTTGTGTTTTTTTTCCCCACGCTAGTGGGCCATGATCAGGGATGCATGCACTGTCCTGTCACCATTTGAGGAGGCCACGAGGATGGTGAGCAGTGACAGTGCATGCATCAGTGACACTGTCCCCCTTGTCCACCTGTTGGAGCACACGCTGCGTGGAATAATGGACAGGGCACTTGAGGCAGAACAGAGGCAGGAAGAGGAGGACTTGCTTAGCTCTCAAGGCCCCCTTTATCCAGAAAGTGTTCCTGCGTGCCCGCCGATCAAACAGGAAGAGGACGAGGAGGAGGAGGAGGATTGTGTCAGTATGGAGGTGGAGCCTGGCACTCAGCATCAGCAGCAGTCTTTAAGGGATCAATTCCAAGAAACACATGGACTTGTACGTTGCTGGGAGGAGGTGGCTGCGGACCATGTCGTCCTTAGTGACCCAGAGGACTCCGGACCGAATACCTCAGCAAACCTACGCTGCATGGCCTCCCTGATCCTGCAAAGCCTGTGTAAGGATCCTTGTATTCGTGGTATCAAGGAGAAGGACCAATACTGGCTGGCAACCCTCCTTGATCCACATTACAAAGGTAAGGTTGCCGACCTTATCTTGCCATCGCAGAGGGAGCAAAGGATGAAACATCTTCGGGAGGACTTGCAGAAAGGTCTGTGCAACACGTTCCCAGAGACTGGGAGGTTACAAACGCCTGTTTCTGGACAACGTGTTGCTGAGGCTTCGGTCAGTCAAAGAAGGAGCAGAGGAGAAGGTGGCCGTCTGACCGATGCGTTCAGACAATTTTTTAGTCCGCAGCCCCAAGGTATGATCGGTTCCAGCAACCATCGCCAGCATCTGTTTTACATGGTGCAGGAATACCTAGGGGCTAGATCTGACTTGGACACCTTTCCCACCGAAAATCCTCTGGGTTACTGGGTCTTTAGGATGGATCACTGGCCAGAGCTTGCACAGTATGCAATTGAGCTACTGGCCTGTCCTGCGTCCAGCATTCTTTCGGAACGCGCATTCAGTGCTGCTGGAGGCTTTACCTATGCTGATGCTGAGTGAATATCCTGAGTAATTATCCTCTTCCTCCTCAATGATCACGCTGATAGCTTGTAAGAACATTTTTGGTTCTGGGCGCTGCCACCAGTGCCTAAGGCCCAATTTTGCAGCCCCTGTTTAACAGGGGCGTGTAATTACAATTTTTGATGCAATACTTTGCAGCAGGGCTCGTTCCTGCATTCCAACTAGAGTATCTGTGAGGGCTTGCAGTGTAGTGGCACCAGCACCAATGCCTAAGGCCCAATTTTCCAGCCCCTGTTTAACAGGGGCATGTAATTACAATTTTTGATGCAATACTTTGCAGCAGAGCTCGTTCCTGCGTTCCAACTAGAGTGTCTGTGAGGGGTTGCAGTGTTGTGGCACCAGCACCAGTGCCTAAGGCCCAATTTTTCAGCCCCTGTTCAACAGGGGCATGTAATTACAATTCTTGATCTAATATTTCACAGCAGGGCCCGTTTCTGCGCCTACCAAGCGCAAGTGAGGACTTACAGTGTTGTGGCACCAGCACCACCACCACTACCAAAGGCCCAATTTTTCTGCCCCTGTTGGGCATGTAATTACAATTCTTGATCTACTATTTCACAGCAGGGCCCTGTGAGGGCTTACAGTGTTGTGGCACCTAACAACACCTAAGGCCCAAATTTCTGCTGAGTATATAGAGCAGGCCCCTACTTTCAAACATCCAACTTACAAACGACTCCTACTTGCAAACAGAAGGAGACAACAGGAAGTGAGATGAAATCTACTCCTAGGAAGGGAAATTCTCTCCTGTAAGAGTTAATATGGGAAAAACATTTCTCCTTTCCACTTATGCTTTATCACCAATCCTTGTTTCACAAAAAACCCCAAATTTTCAAAAAACATTTGTCATTGGGACAAAAAGTGAGGCGAAATCTTCTGAAGAGGAGCACAGGCAGCAAAACAAATGTCACAGGGGTGATAACCCTTCCCTATGTTTTCCAAAAAGCTTAAAATAGATTTTTTTGGCTGGAGCTAAACACGTTAAAAATGTACCAGTTCAAAATTACAAACAGATTCTACTTAACAACAAACCTACAGTCCCTATCTTGTTTGCCACGCCTGTATACTGCTGTTCAGAGTACAGAGCCTGTATACTGCTGTTTCCTTTTTTAATTTGGGTGCGGGGTTCCCCTTAATATCCATACAAGACCCAAAGGGCCTGGTAATGGACTGGGGGGTACCCATGCCGTTTGTCTCACTGATTTTCATCCATATTGCCAGGACCCGACATTAAATTAAAGCTGCAAGCAGTTTTAAATGACTTTTTTTCCTTTAAAAATGGCATTTTGTGCAGGAACTGTTCTAAGCACGGGAAACACGCGCCACTTTACAGGCATACTATAGACACCTCCCAGGTACGATATTTAAAGGAATATTTCATTTTTTTTTTACTTTAAGCATCATCAAAATCACTGCTCCTGAAAAAACACCCGTTTTTAAAAGTTTTTTTGCATTGATACATGTCCCCTGGGGCAGGACCCGGGTCCCCAAACCCTTTTTAGGACAATACCATGCAAATTAGCCTTTAAAATGAGCACTTTTGAACGTTCGAGTCCCATAGACGTCAATGGGGTTCTAACGTTCGTGCGAATTTTCGGTCCGTTCGCAGGTTCTGGTGCGAACCGAATCGGGGGGGTGTACGGCTCATCCCTAGTTATGTGCAAATCCTGTCTTTTCCTGCAATAGTCTATCATGACCCAACCCTTCTCAGCATCCAAGCCTCGCGATTTGACTTACGCAGTGGTGGAACTATAGCCATAGCATCCACGGAGTGTGTGGGGGCTCCTTATTCCTGCCAGCAAATGTCTGTGCTGCCCAGCGCAATCCAGGCCATTGTTAGTACACTGGGACAAATCACCCACATGTTGCTATCATTTGTATTTGGAAGTACTATTACTATTCACTTTCTCTGCAGCTCTAACACATGACATCATCTTATTCGATGACACCACCTTACTTTGTATGTCATTTTGTTTGTTTCCTATTCTACGCCAACTCATTCTGTATGCCATGCTGCATATTTCCAATTCCACGCTGCTTCATTTCAAATTTGATGCTGCATGTTCCCCATTCCACACTCCTTCATTCCATGTGCCTTCCTGTACACTCCCTATTCCACAACACATTCCTTGTGTCATGCTGTACATTTCCTATTCTGCCCTTATTTTGTATGCCATGCTGTGCATTTACTATACCACGCTGGCTCATTTTATAAACCATGTTGTACATGTAATATCCAACACTGCCTCATTTGGTACACTATTCTTTATTATATTTTTTCTGCACCATCTCATTCTGTACACCATGCTATTCATTCTGTATTTCAAACTGGCAAATTCTGCACTCAGTGCTGTGCATTTCATTTTTGACACTGAACCATTCTGTATAATGAGCTGTAAATTTTTAATTCTACATTGCCCTTTTGTATGCACTGTGCTCTGCATTTTAAACTCCACAGTGAACCACTCTATAGTCTGTGCTTTACATTTTATGTTGCATGCTGACTCATTCTGTGCACTGTGCTGTACAATGTATATTCCACACCGCAGGGGCAGCCCGTCGATTAAGGGTGCACGGGCGCCTGCCCCCCCATCCATGCATCCAGCCCCTTGCAGGATGCTGGATGCATGAATTCCAATGGGGGGGGTGTTTTTTTTAAGCACCTAATTAGAACCAAAGGTTCTAATAGGCTTCAAGATAGGGTGGGCTCGGGGGCACAGAGAATATGAACCAAACCCACCCAGGTGTGTTACAATAGCAAATGAATATTCGCTATTGTAACACTGATCCTCCTCCTGGGCAACCATGCTGCCATGATGGAGGAGAGGACACAGGAGCCACTGCCCGCTGGCCACCACCTGCCACCTACATGGGGTAAGTGCCGGACCAACAGTGAGTGGGGGGGTGCCGCCGGGCGCTCAGAGAGTGGTTGTTTGCCCCCCTCAAAAGAAAAACCACCTTCCGCCACTGCCACACCATCCCATTTAACAATGACTCTCTGTATGCTATGCTTTACATTTCTCATTCCACACCATCTCAATCTGTATTCTCCGCTGTTCACTTTATATTTCTCTTCAGCTAGGTCTTAACAGTGTGTTGCACATACCTTATTTTACACAGCCTCATTATGTATGTTGTGCTGTACATTTTATGCTACATTTTAAAAACTGTGCTGTATCCCACATCATTTACTGGTTTCAGTAGGACTCCCAATCAAGCCAATGAAATTTAAAATGGTTGTTAACCCTAAAATATGCCCCGTGAAATTACTATCCTTCGGTGATATACAGAGATGGAACAAATCCTTCTTCATAAGTTTATCTGCAGTCTTCTCTTCTCTACACCCAAAAAAAGTGCAGAATTTAAAGAGCTGATTGAAAGAAAGGGACACACCCTTCACGCAGCACATAGGAACAGGACTGAGGTTGTCAATCAGCTGAAGCTCCCTCCCCTGTCACCATTTTTTTTCTTGGTGTCGGGAAAACTTGTCAGAAGTGATTCATGCTGATAGCAGAGGAATGCAGCAGCAGACAAAAGTGGCACTAAGTGCTCTTAATTGAGACAAGTACATACTATAGAGGGATATGCTTTGTTCATATTTCATGTCTGAGGTTCACAACAACTAATTTCTTAGTTTCACTGACACCAATGCTAGTGGCAGCATCTTTAAAGTGATACTGTCACTACTTTCTCATGAAAAAAATAAGATAACTACCTTGCTGACAGGCCTAAATTTTTGCTGTATTGCAAATCTCTGACCACCACTTGTATCTGAGTTTTTTCCAGGTGTGGCCGAATAACTAACATAAAGAGTGGACTAGTGTAGTGTTCCCAGAGTGCGTTATTTCTCAGGGCAGATCCTTGCAGGTGTAGTACCAATAATAAGAGCACTGGTCACTTTTAAAATGTGGCAACAAGTTTATTAAATGAAACCTGAAAACAATTATGGATTGGGATGTAAAAGAAAAAGGATACCTAAACAATTTGATCCAGTTTATTTATAATCAAGGCTCCCATGTGTGTTTGACTATAGTATTCTTTAAGGTGGGTCATTTGAGTTTCCTGTATGCATTTCAGTGCTATATCAAAGTTGGGGGACAACTGCAAATCCTTTACTCAAGGCTCAAATGGATACATGAGTTCAGGTGGCTCAAGAGTCCTATAGGGGCTCTCCCTCTGAAATGTGAGGGTTTGTGTTGCCAAGGGTCAGGCTAATGGAGTAATTACTTCAGTTAAAGTTTCTGGTGCTAAAAATGAAGAGGTGAATAACAGTGTTTGTCATGTTATGTGCATGAATGCTTGTAGTTTAGGCAATACGCATTGTGAGTTGCATTTTCGTCCATCCATCCTTTGTCATGAACATGTACAACAACTCCTCATGGAATCACTTCTTTTGGAAACGTTTTCCTTTTGAAAATTAGCATGGGCAGCAATTTGGTGCCGTCTGCACAGCAGGACAACTGTGTGATGTGTTTTCTCATGTCCTGAGGTTTTCACAGTAATGGTTTTGGCACCTTTCAGATCAACAGTCCTATTAGATGGCACATCAAAGGTTAGCAGGACTTTATCCATATTTCTAATCTGGCCAATTTCAAAATCATTTTTCTTCCTAGCATCAATCAAAAATTTATGAAAAGACAGAATCTTAGATTCATATTCTTTTTGCATTTTTTGCGCAATTCTAGTTTTGGTGCGCATAACAAGGTCACATTGCCTCATAAATCTGTAGCACCACGATGGTGATCCAGGAAAATCCTGAATGACGTTCTCTACAGCAATGCGTTTGGCTTCATATATTATAATTTTTTATAGTGACTGAGAAGGCATTATTCCGGTGATGTGTGATCCATTCTTTCATGGCCACTTCTAATTGTGGCCACTTTGCAGCATGCCCACGAAAAGTGTGCTTACTTTTATTTGCTTTTTTGCAGCTGATCCTCCTGTTTCCTCCTCTCTCATCATTTTTTCAGTTGGAGGTGGTCCAAAATGTCTCTCCGCTGCTCTGTTTACATGTTCCTTAGCATATTTTACTACCTCCAGTTTAAAAGGAATTTTATATGCTAGTCTTTTCTGCTTCATCATTCTTTTTGTTTTAGCACCTAGTCCCTGCAGTAGGTGGCTGAGCTGGCACCTGGTCCCTGCAGTGGGTGGCTGAGCTGGCACCTGGTCCCTGCAGTGGGTGGCTGAGCTGGCACCTGGTCCCTGCAGTGGGTGGCTGAGTGGGCACCTGGTCCCTGCAGTGGGTGGCTGAGCTGGCACATGGTCCCGGCAGTGGGTGGATGAGCTGGCACCTGGTCCCTGCGGTGGATGGCTGAGCTGCCACCTGGTCCCTGCGGTGGATGGCTGAGCTGCCACCTGGTCCCTGCAGTGGGTGGCTGAGCTGGCACCTGGTCCCTGCAGTGGGTGGCTGATCTGACATCTGGTCCCTGCAGTGGGTGGCTGAGCTGGCACCTGGTCCCGGCAGTGGGTGGCTGAGCTGGCACCTGGTCCCAGCAGTGGGTGGCTGAGCTGGCACCTTGTCCCGGAAGTGGGTGGCTGAGCTGGCACTTGGTCCCGGCAGTGGGTGGCTGAGCTGGCACCTGGTCCCGGCAGTGGGTGGCTGAGCTGGCACCGGGTCCTGGCAGTGGGTGGCTGAGCTGGCACCTGGTCCCGGCAGTGGGTGGCTGAGCTGGCACCTGATCCGGGAAGAGGGTGGCTGAGCTGGCACCTGGCCCCGTCAGTAGGTGGCTGAGGAGGCACCTGGCCCTGTCAGTGGGTGGCTGAGCTGGCACCTGGTCCTGTCAGTGGGTGGCTGGGCAGTGTTAATTACCAGTATTCACAGTGTATAGTGATTTTTTTGTACTGCATACTGTAGAATGCAGAATGCAGGGCGGGCACTGCTTGCAGATGAAGTGGAAGGGACTTGTGAGGCAGCGAACAATGAGGGCTCACTTTACTAGTCAGCAACAGAACAGGCCCAGTGCACAGAGCAACACGTAATGATGTCGTGTGGGTGTGCCTCCGTGCACTGGACCTGCTGCAAAGCTTTCTGGGCTTCTTCTACATGGGCCACCTCCTTCCCTTGCTGTGTGATACATGCTTCTGGGAAAAAGATGCCGCTGCGGACCAGTCTGACCCCCTGTGAGCTCTAGCTGATGGCGCCGGCTGCCTACCATCTGCGGACGTGCTCTCTGACCACTGATGGCCCGGTATGTAAAACGGCGGAGACGGGGGGTGTACATTCAGTATTTGGACCATAAGAGGCAGAGACATATTCCCCCATATTTTTTGGGGAAAAAAGTGCGTCTTACTGTCTGAAAAATATGGTAAGTCAAAATAGCATAAAGCTAACATTAATTAAAAAACAAATTAAATACTCAAAACCTTCTGGGTCTCCCTTTCAACTAGAGAGAGATGTTCCTGTACAATTGGTTTAGTAGACAGACTGAAGATTAAGATAACTTTTTTATTGATGTGATAACTCAAATGGCAATGAAGGGAAAGGTTTAAATTATGAGTGACATCAACATGGGTTACATTAACTGGAATTCTCAAACTGCTATTACAAGCAGGAGCATAGATGTAATGGAGACAATGAATGGGGTTTCTCTGTTACTAAAAAAGGTGATCATATTCTAGACCTAGTACTGACAAATGGGGATCAATTGTGTGATGTTGACGTGGCAGAAAATGTGAGTTCTAGCGAACACCGATGTCTTTGGTTAGATAGAGGCAACTACATTATATGTGAGGCAAACTAGTAAGAGTAAACAGATGAAAAAAAAAAAACAATATGGTTAACTAAAGAGATAAGTAAGATAGTAAAGGAGAAAAAAATCAGCATATAGGAGATTTAATAAAAAAGGAGGTATAGCTGATAGAGAATAGTTTAAAAATAGACAAAAGGAGGCCAAACATATTATCAGTGCTGCCAAAGCACAGAAGAGGAGGAAATAGTTAACTCTATTAAGAAAGGAGACAAAATCTTTTTTAGGTACATCAGCAATGGAAGGAAAAATACAATGAGATCACTAGACTGAGCATGACCTGGATGTAGCAAACCATTGAAACAATTACTTCTGAACAACCTATTTAGAAATAAATTGTACTAACAATTACAAGTTGGGGGGATCACATTCGTTCTAGTAATGACAGTTCATTTTCAGGATTTCTGGAGACAGTGGTAGCAGAGGAACTGACTTGGTTAAAGCTTAATAAAGCAAAGGGCCCTGATGATATTTATCCCAGAGGTCCAAGAAAACTTTAAGGAATAGTTGTTGGACCATTAACAAATCTTTTTACGCAATCTCTTCTAGCAGGAGACATTCCCCATGACTGGGGAATAGCCAATATTGTACCTATTCACAAGATGAATAGAAGGTAGAAGCTGGCAATTACTGGCTATTAAGTCTATTATTTTCTATAGTTAAGTTAAAACACATAACTTACTGGACTCAAAGCAACATTGCTTTACTGAGGACAGATCATTTCAGACTAATCTGTTTGAATTTTTTGACTATACCACCACTGTTTTGTACCAGGATGGTAATGTGGACATAGTATATCTTGATTTCAGCAAGACATTTCATACAGTTTCACATAATGATCTAATAAAAAGTTTGCACAAGCTAGAACGTTACCGTTGAGTGGTTTAGTGGATATGCAGATGCAGTTGGCTTAAGGATAGAACTCAGAGTGTGGTTGTAAACTGAGTTAATTCAGAACAGAGACCAGTTATTAGTGGTGTGCCACAAGTCTCTGTACTAGGTCCTGTTCTATTTAATCTATACGTAAATGATATAACATATAAATGTTGGTGGGTAAGGTATAACTTTTCGCTGATGGCACAAAGATGTGCAATTGAGTTGATATCTCTGGAGGTGTCTGTAACATGGAGCATGATTTGGCATTGCTGGAAAATTAATCAGAGCAGTGGAAACTGAAGTTGAATGTTTCTAAATGTAAAATATTGCACCTAGGGGAAAAAAATCCATTGACAGAGTACAACATTGGGGGTAAAGCGTTGGCCAGCACCACAGAGCAAAAATATTTGGGAGTACCTATTTCAGTTGATTGCAAAATGAGCAAACAGTGTGGCCAGGCATTGGGAAAAACAAATATAATACTAGGATGCATCACCAGAGTGGTCATCAACAGGAGGAAGGAGGTCCTGATTAACCTAATTGATTCTGGGCAGGACCTTGCTGTACTCGCTTGGCTGGTACCCAGGGAGGGCGGGCTCATGCGCATTTGCTGGGTGCCTATGTGAGGTATGACATTAGGATGCCGGTGTTCAGCATCCCACATTGCCTGATGGGACTATGTGGGGGAAGACGGCAGCCATGGCTGAATGTCGCTGTGGGGGCTGCTGGTGGATGCCTGGATCGTTTTAACATCTGGTGAGTGCTTCTAGTGCTGGTCCCCTTGGACTTGTTCACCTGCGGGCTATAAGGCTGTGTTTTGTTTGGGAAAAGAGGTTATCATGTGCTGGTGGGGGGGTGAGGGGGAGGTTGAGGCAGAGATATTTGGTGCTTGCTGGGTTGGCTGGAGGTGATAGTTGGGATGTGTGTAGATTTTGTGGTAGTGCATGCGGATGGGGAGTTTTGTAGGTGCTAGGTGGTTGTATGTTCGGCTTAAGTATGGAGGGGTTGAGCTGAAGGGTTTGGGGGATTGTTGCTGCTGGGTTGGCATGTTTTGTAGTTGGTTGAGATTTGGGTTAGGTGTAGGTTAATGGATATCTATGGGGTTGAGTTATATAGGGTAAATTTAACTCATGCTAATAGTATGCATGGATTGCTGTATGTGCAGGTGTGCAATTGTGTGTTGTATGATGTAGGGTATGTTTGGTGGGTTGTGTGTTTCGAGTGTGGGCACTTATTTGCAGGGTTGGCACAATTGG
Source organism: Aquarana catesbeiana (assembly GCF_042186555.1). Classification (NCBI taxonomy): domain Eukaryota; kingdom Metazoa; phylum Chordata; class Amphibia; order Anura; family Ranidae; genus Aquarana; species Aquarana catesbeiana. The sequence continues at coordinate 830,556,959 of NC_133324.1, read as the reverse complement.
GGAGGTATTAATGCTGAATGGTTGTCAGTAGTATTAGTTTCAGTGGGCTAGTGGCTCTAGGGTGATATGGCATCTGTATAGTACTTCTAGGCCCTTTTGTGTGGTGATGAGGCTAGTTTAGTATTTCCAAGTTTAGTTATGGGTTATTCCATCATTTCAGTTGTTGTAGTATGTTCAGTTGGGGCCTCTGCTCACCCTCTGGATGGTCCAATTCCGTAGCGCCACCCCCTATTGTTCCTTCTGAAGGCTGGTTGGTATGCTATATGCGAGTTGTCCCTTTGGATTGCAGCAACTACGCAAGTTTGGCAATAATTGTAGAGGGTAATCCTCCATTTTATATAAATGGTGATGCCTGTATGTATAATGTAATGAATTGAATTGTAATGTATTGTCAAAAATATTTTTTTCAGATGTCTACGTGGTTTCCCTGATGAAGCAGCTATGGTCTGCAAAATGCATCGGAACAAAACATCACTTAATACTATGAATATTAACTACTACTTGCTACACGTTCAACACCTGATTGTTGTTTTATGATGACTATATTTTATGGTGGATAATTTGTACAGTCATTTTTTACTTCGGAGCTATTTTTTTATGCATATGTAATACAGTTTGTTTTAAACTCTATTGTGATACCTCATTCTTAATTACGCAACCTTTAAAGTCTCGTATGTGTTATCAAGGCACCCCCCCTCATTTTCTTTTCTATGGTTCCATTTTTTGGGATGTGGCTGTGGGTCTTTTTTCTTCAAGACTTGGTATAATTTATCTACAGTTTAAAAACTTTTGCATTAGGGTTATACAGTAATTATACTGTATGCAATAATAATGTTGTTATAATTTAAAATATTATTAATATTATTCCTACTACATCTATAACTATTACCTGCAGCACTGGTTCCTAGTAGAGTACTTACTATGATGACAACTCTCCTGCTGTTGTTTCTTTTCTTTTTTTTTTTTCCACAATGAAGTAATTTTTATTTGTATAAAAAGACAAAAAAGACAAATATACATTTATACAACCTTCACTTACTCTTTACTCCCGCCTCCCAACATGGATTAGATCACCCTTTAGGTCTCTGCATCTTGGACATTTAGCATCCATCCTCCACCCATAGAGAAATAATTTCTGAGGTGTCTTATAAGCTCCATGTAATAACATCAGGTGTGACACTGATTGTGAAGGTGACAGGGTGTTTAAGGGGCCTATTTCCAAAATATATTTCCATTGTTTTTTTTATATGTCTCCCAAATCTTCCTCCCATCCCTTTCTACATGGAAGCTCCTCATTCCCCCTTATCACCCTGTCACAAATATCATCATACATAAACAAGATCAGCCCCTTAGATGTACCAGCATGAATTATTTTCTGAAGGATATTTACCTCACTCCACTCCAGTTGTCTCTCTTTATACTGAATCCTCAGAGCATGTCTAACTTGTAAATATTTTAAGAAGGAATGGTTTGGTATGCCATAATCTTCCTTCAGTTCCAGGAATGACCTAAATACACCCATCCTATATAATTGGGAAAGGTAGGTGAGTCCACACCTCTCCCAATCCCTAATCTTCTCTACATTAGATAATTCTTGCAAATACTTAATGTTCCATAATGGTGAAAATTCTGTAAATCCCTGATACCCTAATATTTCTTTAACCACTTTCCATAACATTAAAAGGGTATGATATTTAATTGAAAAGGAATCAGCCTCCAGGGCCTCTATCAAACTGTCATGACATGTGCCCAATAACAGCATATCTCTAGTTGGGTTATATTCAGACAGGTTATTACATCCTTTTAGATGCTGCAACTGTAATGCCAAAAAATAGGACCATGTAGCCATTCTTGACTGTTTGTTTTTTTTCCCAGATCAATGCTCTAAATATAGTGTCAATCTTCTGGAACCATTGCTTATGTATCCAAGTTGGGGAATTTTGTAATACATACAGCAGTTGAGGTATCCACGTCATCTTGATTAGGTTGCACCTTCCTGCCACTGATAAGGGTAACTGTCTCCACACCTTCCCTTTACACCTAAGTTTATCCAACAGTGGGACAATATTGTTTATTATATATTCTTTGGGGTTTAACGTTATGTACATTCCTAAATATTTGAGCCTGTTGACTATTTCCACATGAGGAAGCTATGGTGGCAAATCTGCCTTTAGCGGGTCAACCGGAAGCAGCATTGATTTATCCCAATTTATATTGAGGCCTGATATCGGCCCAAAATCTGTGATTATATCCATTGCTGCCGCCAGGGATCCCTGTGTATCCCCCAAGAATAATAACACATCATCAGCATATAATGCTATTTTCTCCACTCCTAAAGCCCTTTGAAATCCCTGTATCCTTGCAGATGCCCTAATGGTTATAGCCAATGGCTCAATTGCCAAGGCAAATAACAGGGGTGACAAGGGACACCACTGTCTTGTCCCCCGGGTCAAAAAAAAACAATTCGGAACATTTATTAATTATCTTCACTTTTGCTCTGGGCTTTTCATATAAAAGTCTAACCCAATCAACATACTTTGGACCAAATTGGAAAGCAGCTAAGGTCTGCCACAAGTAATGCCATTCCAGACTGTTGAAGGCCTTGGACAGTATTGCCCTTGACTCTACTTTAATTGTCTGATGCACTATTAAATGTCTTCAACAGCTCTGGCAACAATATCTAGTCATATCTTTTGTATATCTCTGCAGGCAAACCATCCAGTCCAGGAGTTTTCTGGTTTGCCAAAGCTGACACCGCCTGTCTTACCTCTTCCAGACCTATAGGGGCATTTAGTGCCTCCCTATTTTCCTCAGTGAGGCAAGGGATCTTTAGATCTCTACAAATGTCCCACATCTCAACCATTACCTCCCCACCTTTGACTCTATACAAATTTTCATAGTATTTTTTAAAAGTATCTACAATCTCAGGGCTATATGCTGTTATTCTTCTCCCCTCTGTTCTAATAGCGGATATAATTGTAGTAGATGTGTTTGCCTTTGCCAATCAAGCCAGTAAATGCCCTGCCCTCTCTCCCTCCACATAATAGTGCTGTCTCTGAAACAATAGTTTATGCTCAGCTTTTGTGTATAGTAAATCCTTATAGCCTTGTTGGGTTTTGACCCATTCCTGAAATGTTCCTGGGGTTAACCTCTTTACATACTTCTGTTCCGCTTCCATGACCCTATTTCCAATCATTTTTTCCTGCTCTTTAGTCTGTCTTTTTACTCTTACTATATGTTGTATTAGTGTCCCCCTAAGCTAAGCCTTAAGGGCGTCCCAGACCACTGCAGGTGCTGCTGTCCCATTAATACTCATAAATTTCCTCCAGAGATGATGTCACTCCCTCTTTGCCCCCTATTATCGCTAACCAGTATGGGCTAATTTTCCATTCCTTTTTACCAGACTCCTACCCTTGACTCAACAAAACAACCAATGGAGAGTGGTCTGAGAGGCCTCCAGGCATATACTTTATGTTTTTAACAAAATGGATCATGTCTTCACTGCCAAGGGCTAAATCAATCCTAGAGAGCATGGAGTGAGTTTTTGAAAAACAAGAATATTGCTGTTTTGTTGGATTCCTCATACTCCATATATCTCCTAACTCCAGTTCTCCAATTATTTGTAGGAGTGTGATAACACCTTTTCCAACCTGGCTTCCTGGAGGACATCTATCTACCCTCCCATCTAATACCATATTTAAGTCTCCCACTGCCATTATTGGGACATTAGGTTTATCAGACGTAAATTACATCAATTGATATAAACCTTCTGCTTTAAACGGGGGAGGGATATATATATTAGCCAAGATGCAGGTCATTCCCCCAATAGTACAATACAAGAAGATATACAAGAAGCCTCTCTCATCTATATTGATCTGTCTGCAGGAGAATTCAACTCCTGTCCCAATCAAAACACTCACTCCCCTAGAGTATGAGGTATATACTGAGTGATATTGAGTCTGAAAGTTTCTCCTTTTTAAATGTGGTACCGACTCTTTTGTTAGATGAGTCTCCTGCAGAAAAACCACAGATGCCTGAAAGGCTGTCACTGCAGTAATAACCCCAGCTCTCTTTATAGGGTCATCCAATGCTCGGATATTCCAAGAGCATACAATTATCATTTTAAACTGCATATATACAAAAAAAAAAAAACAGAGAAAAAAAGTAGAAAAAAACAACAAAAAAGAGAAAAAAATCATCCAACAGTGACTTAATATCCCCTATCCACCTATATCTAATTTTTCTTTCCTCTTCGTGTCATTCCCTCCACTTATTGAACTATTTGAAACTTATGTTTTCCTATGTATACCAACATACATAAATACCATGATTTTTAAACGTGTTTCCTCTTGATACTCAAGTCCCATTGTAATATTTTTAGTGCAATCGTTTTTCCCTTTCTCATTTTCTTTCCCTTCCTCCCTCCCTACACATATTCCCATATGGCACTCAAATTGCATAGTAGTGTTTTTAGTGAAAAAAATAAAAAGTGAACCATTTGTATCTATCTTCTTACAACGCCCTTTCTCCACTCATCCCTGTACCTCACTAAACCTATATGACCAGTATTTGAGTTGTGTATTTCCCATTCGATATCTTTTCCCCATCCACACTAAAGGAAAAAAAAACTGGACGGACAAACCACATATATTTCTACAGCAAACAACAACAAAAAAAAACACCAAAAAACTAAACAAACCACATAAGACAAGTACAAAAAACAAACAACACAAAAACAGCACCAACAAAAAAAAACCCTTAAGACAAATACAAACAATCTCATTCACACCCTTCACCTGGCCCACACTAGGCCCATACCAAGGGCATTTGAAGTGATCTGTACCAACAACCAAAGCATCCCCCTTCTCCTTTATCCCCCCCAACCGGGGGGGGGGAGACAGAGGGAAAGGAAAGAGGCCCGAGCCAATCCACCCCAAGAGGATGCTCAGCTAGTGTTCTTTCTCCATAGTGCAGCTCCCCCCTCCTCCTGGAGAAAAAAAAATAGTCCATCCATACAAAACTAAGTCCTTGTGCATCATGATTAGTCTCTCATACTCTGCTCTTGATCCTGACGTATCTTCTCTTCATTTTTCTCCAGCCACATAAACGCCTCCTTTGGGGCATAAAAAAGTGTGTTTCCCCTAATGCCACTACCCGTAGCCGAGAAGAATATAGCATAGCATATACAATTTTCAATTGCTGCAATCTTTTCTTGACTCCCACGAACTTGGCTCTTTTTTTGCAATTCAGGAGAAAAATCTGGAAAAAAATTAAATCTTGATCCCATTATAATATATATCCCTCCTTTCCCTAGCCTTCTGAAGTATAGTCTCTTTATCCTTGAATAAAGTAGTTTCACCAAAAATGCTCTGGGCTGACCCCCTGGAAGTGGCACTCTATATGGCACTCTGTGTGCCCTCTCCATTGCAAAGAAGGGAGAGAAGACCTCCTTCCCAAAGATTTCCCGCATCCATTTCTCCATAAAGCCTATAGGATTGGAGCCCTCACACCGCTCAAGTAACCCCAAAATTCTCACATTGTTCCTACGCAGTCTGTTCTCCATGTCCTCCATTTTAAAGGCATATGCATCTATTTTATCACTAATTGTCTTCACTTCCTGTTTTATTGGGTTTACATCATCCTCCACCAAACTCATTCTCCCTTTCAGGGCCGTGGTTCGCTCATGAACATTCTGTGCTTCATGTCTCAAAAAATGTATCTCTTCTCTTATCCCTTTAATTTGCTTAGCCATTTCATAAAGAGAGGATTTGCAAAATGTCACTGCCAACAGTACATCCTTTAATGAGGACTCTTCCCCAGCTCTAGCACCCCCCTCCAGGCTCAGTATTGAATCCTCCATTGTTGATGTTTTTTCTATATTTGTATCCGTCTTATGCTGGCGCTGGCTTTTTCTTGTTTCTGGGTTCCCCCCTCCCTGATTTTTATCTTGTGATAAAGTTTGAGGATCTTTAACCGATGTATGCGCATATTTTTCTAGTTTTGCTGCTGCTTGACTTCCTTTATTTTTTACTGTGCCCTGCATTTGTGGGTTTATACCCTCCTGTTGCAAAACCTCCTCACCCTTCTTCTTTGTCATCTTCTCCCTTTTCAAGGCCCCCCCAGTGACTATGATTATACCTCCACTGCTCCTTTAAATACAGATTGTTTTGGCCAGCTTCTGCAGGGGATTTTTAGAAATCCTTATCAAAAAAGACAAATACGGGGGATGTATATAAAAATAAAGCCCTTAAAGCTTCCACCTGGTACCTCACATGTTCCACACAATACACCTGGCTTTTTACCGACTGCTTTTTACTGTTGTTGAGATTATCCCACAAACCTGCTCACTGTCAGTCTCTCACACTGACTTTCAGAGCTGTTTGTTTAAATGTAAGAGTCTTTAGAAATTGCAGCTAATACCGGTCATCTTCCACACAGTGCACTTGGCTTCTTACCCACTGCTTTTTCTATTATTAAACTTATTCCACAAACCAGCGACCTACCAGTCTCTCACACTGATTCTTAGAGCTGTATGTTTCAAGCATAAAGTCCTTAAAGCTACCAGCTAGTTCCCTCATCTTCCACTGGGGCTCAGGTCCAATTTGCATTACTGGTAAACAGGAGAAAGCAGAAGAAAGAGGAGAAGGAAAAAAAAAAAAAAAAACAGACTTTCGCCTATCATTTGGTGCTGTAGGGGTTAATCCTCCAAACCTCAACTCTCTGCACATTTAAACTGTGATTCAATCTGTCCCATCATCCGGCTCCTTGTCAATACAGTCAGCATATCCATATTAAACACAGTCCAGGCTAGCAGTGTTTGAGAGAAAAAGATCAGGGAGAGCAGAGAGCGAGGGAGGAAAAAGGACTTTCACCTGCATCCAGCGTACACGAGATGATCCTCAGAGACACGGTTCACTGCTTTTGGCTCCATGCCAGACATACACGCTGCTGGGACTGGTCTCACCGCAGTACACTGACCTGCGAGGGGGGCCTCTTACGCCACCATCGCGGCTCGTTGGCACAGCTTGCCCAGGCTGGTGGAATTGTGTTGGAGAGCGGAGGAGAGCGGAGCATTAGGGGCTATCTTGGCACAGCCCGACGCCTCTCACACATCCCCGGCCGGGGCTCTATGCCCCCCTCAGTGTCTCAGATGTGCAGGGCGGAGGGAGGGGGAGCCACACGTGCGCCCTCTCACTTAAACATCAGGTCACGTCCAATGTTTGGATTTTTCCCTTCTGCTGTTCTTGATGTAGGCATAGGACAAGAAAGCGTGCACCAAGATGATGTATCAATCCTCTATAATGTTTAAATAATTAAAAAAACACTCACATGTATTATCCTTGCATAGGAAACATCAGGACAGAATGTCACTGGTAGTGGCCATCAGCTTCCACAAACAGCAGGGAAGGAATCTTGGACTGAATCAGCAGGCATATGCCACCTGGGACCCAGCACAGGAACACACACTTTTGTGCTACAGCTTACCACTTTCCAATCGCAATGTATCATGACTTATCCCACTGCCATGCACATCAAAGGATAATTATTTCAGGTTTCAAGAGTGCTCCTCTCTGTATTGCTAAGAACTGCAAGCCTGGACTGCAAGCTCTGGTGAACTAAATATCCATGAGGGTTAAGGCAGTGCATGAAAAGAATGATGGCCACACAAAATATTGAGACTTTGGGCCCAATTTAGACATTTTCACTTAGAGGTGTACTCACTTTTGTTGCCAGCGGTTTAGATGTTAATGGCTGTGTGTTGAGTTATTTTGAGGAGACAGCAAATTTACACTGTTATATAAAAGCTAAACAACTCACCACTTTACATTGTAGCAAAGTGTCATTTCTTGAGTGTTGTCACTTGAAAAGTTATAATGAAATATTTACAAAAATATGAGGGGTGTACTCACTTTTGTGAGATACTGTGGAGAGAGAGAGAGAGAGAGAGAGAGAGAGAGAAATGGTTATTGCATATCCCCAATATTTTCTAGGCTATAAATTTCTGGAAAAATTAATTTAGCCAAAATCACGCCACCTATCCCCAGGAACTTTAAAAAAATTAAACATTATTGGATTAGTATAGAAAATGCCTTGATAACCTTGTCTTCTATTTATAATTATGTATGCAACTGCAGTTTCTGTTATTCTTTTGTCTTAATAAGCAGTTTTGATTTAGATATTTTGCTAAACTAAAAGACACCTCTGATTAATTTTGCTTTCATGAGACACAGTGGAATTGGGAGGGAAACATGAATACATGTCCTTCATCAGCACAAGCAAATAAAGCCTTTTGATAGCAGCCTGTACCTCTCAATGGATAGACAGCAAATATGCTTCAAGGTGGAAATAACGTGTTCTGTGCACAAAGGAGAGAAATGTACTTAGGTCTATATTTACAGGGTAGATGAATGACAGAATGACGCTACTGGAAAAACTGAGATGTTCAACGTTGATCTAGCCATATATGAGTTAATTATAAACATAAGGACAGTTTAGACCTAAACTACCTATGTGTATGGAAATCAGGGATGAGCTGTAAACCCCCCGGTTCGGTTCACACCAGAACATGCGAACAGGCAAAAAATTTGTTCGAACACGCGAACACCGTTAAAGTCTATGGGACTCGAACATGAATAAGTGTTTGGGGACCTTGGTCCTGCCCCAGGGGACATGGATCAATGCAAAAAAACGTTTTAAAAACGGCTGTTTTTTTTTGGGAGCAGTGATTTTAATAATGCTTAAAGTGAAACAATAAAAGTGTAATATTCCTTTAAATTAAATAAAAAAATCTATAGTATGCCTGTAAAGGGGCACGTGTTTCCCGTGTTTAGAACAGTCTGACAGCAAAATGACATTTCAAAGGAAAAAAGGTCATTTAAAAGTACTCGCGGCTATATGAATTGTCGGTCTGACAATACACATAAAGTTCATTGATAAAAACGGCATGGGATTTCCCCACAGGGGAACCCCAAACCAAAATTTAAAAAATGGCGTGGGGGTCCCCCTAAATTCCATACCAGGCCCTTCAGGACTGGACGGGGACTTCCTCAAGGCTTTCCCTGTGATGTCAGAGGGGGCGGGATCAACCGTTACGTTACGGGTGACTCCGCCTCCCTCTGACGCAAGGGGACTTGACGGGGAGTTCCCCGAGGCTTTCCCCGTGACATCAGAGGGGGCAGGATCACCTGTTACATAACGGGTGACCCCGTCCCCCTCTGACATCATGGGGAAAGCCACAGGGAAGTCCCGTCACGTCCCCTTGCGTCAGAGGGGGCGGGGTCACCGGGGGGCCCCGCCCTCCATTATTTAAGAACCATCAGAAGACAAGAAGCGTCACACAGCGGGAGCCTCCCATCGTAGATGCGGAGCGGCCCAAGCACGAAGAAGGGAAGAAGACGCCATGGAGGAAGATGCCGGACGAGAACACCGGAGCAAGAAGCAAAGGATCGGAGGAAGAAGAAGAAGAAGATGGAGGAAGATAGCAGATAGAAGAAAGAAGATAGAAGAAAGAAGAAGCATTTAAATAAAGGAATTGTCAAAAACTGTCTCTTGTCATTTTTAACATTTTTGACACTTTTTTTGTGAAATGGTAGGTACCCCCTTACCATTTCACACAGGGGGGGCTGGGATCTGGGAGTCCCCTTGTTAAAGGGGCTTCCAGATTCCGATAAGCCCCCCACCTGCAGACCCCCAAAACCACCAGGCAAGGGTTGTGGGGATGAGGCCCTTGTCCTCATCAACATGGGGACAAGGTGCTTTGGGGGGACCCCCCAAAGTGCCCTCCCAATGTTGAGGGCATGTGGCCTGGTACAGTTCAGAAGGGGGGTTGCTCTCTCATCCCCCCCTCTTTTCCTGCGGCCTGCCAGGTTGCGTGCTCTGATAAGGGTCTGGTATGGGTTTTTGGGGGGACCCCTCGCCATTTTTTTTTCAATTTTGGGTGGGGTTCCCCCTAAAATCTATACCAGACCTGACTTTAGGGGGACCCCAATGCCATTTTTTTAAAAAATTTTGGTTCGGGGTTCCCCTGTGGGGAAATCCCATGCCGTTTTTATCAATGAACTTTTACGTGTATTGTCGGACCGACAATTCATATAGCCGCGAGTACTTTTAAATGACTTTTTTTCCTTTGAAATGTCAGTTTGCTGTCAGACTGTTTTAAACATGGGAAACATGCGCCCCTTTACAGGCATACTATAGACACCCCCCAGGTACAAAATTTAAAGGAATATTACACTTTTATTGTTTCACTTTAAGCATTATTAAAATCACTGCTCCCGAAAAAACGGCCATTTTTAAAACTTTTTTTGCATTGATCCATGTCCCCTGGGGCAGAGACCCAGGTCCCCAAACACTTTTTATGATAATGCCATGCATATAAGCCTTTAAAATTAGCACTTTTGATTTCTCCCATAGACTTTTAAAGGGTGCTCCGCGGCTTTCGAATTTGCCGCAAACACCCCAAATTGTTCGCTGTTCGGCGAACTTGCAAACAGCCGATGTTCGAATCGAACATGAGTTCGACTCGAACTCGAAGCTAATCCCTAATGGAAATCATACATTTTATGTTTTATTCCTTACATAATCCAGAGCCTTGTCAGGAGCAGGAAAGTGTTAGATTCTCTGTCAGGTTATGTTGCTTTCTGTGTCCTTGTTGGGGAGATTTACTCTTTCTGTTTTTCCTGATGACCATTGTCACTGGGCCTGAAAATGAAGAATAATTTGAAATGTTGAGCCCTCCCTGTGTCCAAAACAGAGCATAAATCTTTCAAAGAGAATTCTTATTCAGGTAGCAGATGTCTAATGCCCCGTACACACGGTCAGACTTTGTTTGGACATTCCGACAACAAAATCCTAGGATTTTTTCCAACAGATGTTGGCTCAAACTTGTTTTGCGTACACACGGTCGCACAAAGTTGTCGGAATTTCCGATCGCCAACAACGCGGTGACGTCAAGCATGTACGAAGAGACTAGAAAAGGCCAGTTCAGAACCAAGCGCGTCACCCTTTGGGCTCCTTTTGCTAATCTCGTGTTAGTAAAAGTTTGGTGAGAGACGATTCGCGCTTTTTCAGACTCGTGGTTTTCAGATCGTTTTCTGCCGTTCAGTTTGTGCTTGTGGGTTTGTATCTGCTCTTCAGTGCGTGCAAGCAAGTTCCGCGTGACTTTTAGTCATTGTATTCTTGTTCGTTCGTTACTGTTTTTCAGGTCGCTCTTTACAGGCCTTGCTGTTCTTCAATGCGTTCTGTTACTTCGTTCTGAGCAGCTGACCGTTTTCTAGCCATGTTGCGTATGCGTACTCCTCGTAGAGTTCGTGCTGTGCGGGGGCTTGGTGTTGGGGTCCTGACCTTGACACAAGTCCAGTCCATGAACAGGGTGGGGAGGAGTTCATGGACAAAGAATTGGTTGCTTCAGCGTGACCAGTTCTCTCATATGCCTTTGCTCCGTGAGATCCGTGAGAATAATCCTGATGATTTCAGGAACTTTCTCAGGATGACGGACCCCGTGTTTCACCGTCTGTTGGCTTCGCTGACCCCTTATATTAGCAGGCAGGATACCTGCATGAGGCAAGCCATCACTCCGGAGCAGAGGTTGGTCGCTACCCTGCGGTATTTGGCGACAGGGAGAAGTCTGCAGGACTTGAAGTTCTCGACAGGCATCTCCCCCCAGGCTCTGGGTATCATCATCCCAGAGACCTGTTCTGCCATCATCCAGGTCCTGCAGAAGGAGTATATGAAGGTAAGATTTTTATCCTTTTAATATCACATTTCATTGTATTTAATGTGTGCTAATATATTGTATTTCTTTCCTCATTCCCTAATTACCATGATTGTAATATGCTGTGAATGTCCCCTTTGTCCTCATGCATGCTGGATTTTTATGTAATTAATTTTTTAGGGCCTTCATACAGATTGTCCTTCAATAACCTCCCCAGCATGGTCTCTCCTGGCCCTATATTCACCTCATGTAGTCACTTAACAACCCCAAACACCCCCTAAAATGTTTTGAAATGTTATTTTAGCTTTAAATTCAGGCAGAGTGGCAGAGGCTTTTTTTGTGGTGTCCCCAAATCATTTTTAACCCTCCCTCCCCCACCTGCTAAGTCAGCTGATACCAATTCTCTATCTATCCTCAATCATCTATCTGCTGACTTTGCCAAAGCCATACACACTATACCCATCTCTTTTGTGCTCTGATTTATGGATGAATTCCCCAAAGCATGTAGTGCAAGGGCCTGCCTGTATACTTTCCAATGGTACTGTTTGAATTTTTAAGATACTATTATTATCTTGTGTCAGGTAATAGCAGAATGTTCAAATGTGCTCAAATGTGTACAATGTGTATTTATATCTTTGTATTCGGACACTTCTTACCTGTCCAGTGGGCTGCCAATAGTGTAACTGAAGGGCTGTTCCAAGTAATACCCTGTATTTAGGCATTCATCTCTCTGAAGTGAAGAGGGTTACCTGTCCAAGATTTCCACAACCCCCATAATGTTCGAAATGGCCCATGGGGGGGGGAGGGGGAATATGATAAGTGTACCTTATACTTTGGTGTTGTTAAATTCCCCTTAATAAATGCTATCTGGAGGTTGCCCCAGAATGTTTGTGCCTAATCTGCTTACCATGTTTCTGAGCAAAAATAGTAATTGTTTTTTTTTTTCCTCAACAGTTTCCTTCCACGCCACAGGAATGGCAGACTGTGGCCTCCCACTTTGCCCAGCGGTGGGACTTTCTTAACTGCGGAGGGGCAATTGATGGGAAACATGTCCACATCATTCCACCACATAACTCGGGGTCATACTATTTCAACTATAAGGGGTTCAATAGTATTGTGATGTTGGCGGTGGTGTCAGCTAATTACGACTTCTTGTATGTGGACGTGGGGAAGAATGGCCGGATGTCCGATGGTGGAGTCATCGCCCAGACGGAGTTCTACAGGCGTCTCCAGAATGGCAGCTTGGGCTTGCCAGCTCCAGAGGACAATGTGGAAGGACTCCCGTTCGTGTTCGTTGCTGATGAAGCGTTTGCGCTGGGGGACCACCTGATGCGGCCATTCCCGATGAGGACCCTCACCCCGGAACAGAGAGTTTTTAATTACCGGCTGGCCAGAGCCCGAAGAGTGGTGGAGAACACATTTGGAATCCTGGCCAGCCGGTTCTGCCTATTTCTGACACCTATCCATATGGCGGAGTATAAACTGAACCATATTATACTGGAGTGCTGTATTCTCAATAACTTTTTAAGGAAACATTCGGCCAACTATGCTGGCTCAGTTGGGCCTGAGGCCGGAGTGATACCTGAAACACTGACGGCGCTTGAAAGCGGCCGTCCTGGCTTGCCCTCCCTGAGTGCCCGTGATGTTCGGTTACAATACCTGGAGTTCTTTGCGGGTAGGGGGGCCATCAATATGCCTTCAAATTTGTGAAGCCTTTTTCCAATAAAACAAAAAAAAAACAAAATTCTTTGTGGACATTTAATGCTTGTGTTTGTTTTAGCTGACCCTGACAGCAATGTGTGGAGTCATGAAAATGGCGTGATTGTGTAACCTTATACAAAGCACTGTTGGCTGTTTTATACTAAAGGCGTATACACTTTTTATACTACAAGTGCTCTTGAAACTGCAATGAAAATGCTCTTGTAGTGCAAAGAGGATTTGCCCTTAGGAAATAACCACCATTTTCTACGAAAACAGCAATTACATCACCACAAAAGTGTTGTAGCGTTGAGACAATAATCCACACATTCTTGATTAACAAACTTTTTAATACCTGCACAATCACATGTGCATTTAGAAACGGTTTTTAAATCAAACCAACATGTTTGTTGTATAACAATTTTTGGGGTGGCATTATCAAAAATAGAAATGTCCATTTACGATAAAACAGGCCTGTGTAAAACCAACAAGAAAGACAAAAAACTTGAACTTACAAAGTTCACATATGGTAAAACCTGAAGGCAATATCAGACATGAGTATTTAGGAACTGTGATTGATATTGCGTTTAGATGGGGTCAAATCACCCCTTGAAAAGCCAAATTTGGAAGATGCACACCAATTTACGAATGTCAACATGTGCTAGCTGCCATCACGGGGGATCAAGGGACGTGTTTTGGGGGAGCAAGCCCTTCCTCACCGCTACTTTATTATTGAGGAAGGGGTTGCACCCCCAAAACGCGTCCATTGATCTCCCGTGATGGCAGATAGCACATGTTGGCACACTGTGTGCATCCTCCAAATTTGGCTTTTCGAAACATTTCAAAAATATTTTAAACATTGTACCAAACAAAAGTAATTTTGTGGGGTAATAAATTCGCCCCAAACATCAATGATGTTATTATTTTTTTTAATCACATCATTGATTTTTGTCTTGATGTTCTCCAATTCCAAATTACACCCCATGATCTCCCCGATCAGGATCTGGGCACTTTCTGATGTGAACGGATCTCGATCCCTAACATCACGATCACCTAAAAAGAGAGAAACCAAACAAAAACAGGTATCAAAAATCTGCCAGCATCCATCTCTTACCTGAGCCTGTGGTCGCAGACACTCACCTGTTGTGGTGCCAATTTCCACCACATCTTCTTCCTCCTCCTGCTCCGCTTGTGTTGGGGGTATTTCACCTTCTTCCACAGGTGGGGGGTCTGTGGTCTCCTCAGATGAGGGGTGTCCTCCGAGTCTTTTCTCCCCTATGTAAAACAAAAATGGTATAATTAGCACACAGTGATTTGATGGCAGAACTATAAATAGGAAACATTGCTTGGAAGTGGGGTACAATTGTCAATTTTAGCAGAGTTCCAAGATGTTGCTTGTTTATTGTCCTTTGTCAACCTGCAATATTTTACCTGTTTAGTACAAGCTTCACAGATGGAGACCCCCCTATAGTATACACTGTAGCACCTGTGTGCCCCCCCTAATAAAAATTATGTTCTTGTGTCCCACACTAGTGCTCCAGCGTCCAGATGTGAAAACAGCTGCTCGGTGTCCTCTTCTTACACAGAATCTAGTTTGCATTTCATTCTAGTAACAAACCCATCTACACAACCAAATATTTTGCATCCAAGTAGGCCCTAAAAAATTTAGGAAAATGCATATGGCCTAAACAATGGTGTTTTAGAGGGCGAAAAAAAAAATGTTTGATACGAACAAATAATGGGCCCATGAACATTAAAATTGACATTTTAAACTGTACAATTAAGAAAAGCATATGGAGCAGCACGAACGCAATAAAGACAAAAAGAATAGGAACACAGCACAACTACTTACTTTTTTGCAGCACTCTCCGGATCTTTCGGTACTGCTCGGGCTCTCTTAATTTTAGGTCCGACCACCTCTTCCTGAGCTGATCTTTCGATCATCGCACCCTGAAATTCCTGTGCAGACTTTTGACCACTTTCGCCATGATCTTGGCCTTTCTGATATTGGGGTTGGGGTAAGGCCCATACTTCCCGTCATAGTCGGCCTTCTTCAGGATGTCCAACATCTCCCCAAAGGACATATTTGTGGCCTTAAATCGTCTCCTTCTGGATCGGGACGTGTCCGGATCCGGGCTTTCCTCCTCCTCCTCCTCCTCATTGCTATAATTACCACGCACCTGCTCTGACTCCGCCATGTGCTCTTCACCCACTGCGCCGAACGAAAAGGGGCGGAGAATAGACTAGAAAGAACGTCAGGGGCAGGCGGAGTTACACGCATGCGCAGTGTGTAAAAAAGCGTAACACGCGTGCGTAGTACGTACGATCTGTGAGCGGACAAAGGAGCATTGGACGCGCCAATCGTAAGAACGAAGGTAAGAGACAAACTTGTGCCTATACTGCTTCTAGATTGAGGCCTATATTGTAACAAGATTAGGAGAGTTTTGTCTGACATTAGGCTTTGTCTTGTGTTGTGTCTTGCAGTGAACATGGATATCTTAGTTAAAGATAATGACTTCATGTCACTATTCATTGATATGTTAAGGGAGCTGCCATGTCTGTGGGAGATCAACAACCCACATTACAAGAACCAAACAAAGAGGAAGGCAGCACTGGATAAATTGTGGGAAATTGTGAAGCAGCTGATCCCCATGGCAGACATCACATTTTTGAAGATCTTAATTGGTGGCCTGAGGAGCACATATGTAAGGGAGCGCCAGAAAGTCCAGGATTCGCAGAGATCTGGAGCAGCAGATGACATCTATGTCCCCAGGATGTGGTACTATGACAGGCTGCATTTTCTGGCAGGCCAGACTGAACTCAGGCCATCCCTGTCCAGTCTTCATTCCACGCTTCCTTCCCCTCCAGCTGAGGCTTCTGACGCCCAACCTGGGCCTTCCAGGCAGCAACATGTGGAGGAGCCCAGATTGAGCCAGGTATAGCATTCCTCTAAATATTGCTGGTTGTCCAATCAATGATGTTAACTAGATGTTAGTTTGGAGTACTAATTTAGGATTGTGATTGATGATGCAAAAACTAAAACCATGTCCCTTTTTCATACACAGGGAAGTCTCAGCCAGGAGGTGGCTGGGCCGAGCAGGCTGCCTGATCTGCAGGTCCCTCCCCAACACCTGGAAAGAGAAAGTGGCAGGAGCAGGAGTGCCCTAGAGGGAGGAGGCTGCCATAGGCCTCTTTTGGAGGGCTACAGAGGTCCTGGGAGCACCACACACCGTGGAGGAGGACATTGCTGCCATCATTGCCTCTAAAATGCAGAGGATGGAGGAGGGACAACAACTCATGTGTGAGTCGCTCATATTGGAGGCTCTTAATAAAGGTATGAGGGGCCAAATTACATCTCAGACACACCTTTGCAAACTCACAGATGGTCCTCCTCCTCCTCCTGCAGGTCCTCCTACTCCTCCTCCTCCTCCTTCTCCTCCTCCTCCTCCTCCTCCAGGTCCTCCCAGTCCTCCTCCTCCTCCAGGTCCTACTCCTCCTCCTGCCACATCTCCAACAGCACAGCCACAGCCCGGAAGGAAGCGTGGAAGGAAGACCAGAAAGTGAGGACCCTGGATCCAGTCTGGTCGGCCAAAAGATTCAGCCTCTTGTGGTACCACAGCCTGGGGACACATCTGCTGCTTTCCGGATCTCTGGGACTTCTGGACCAGACTGGTCTCCCTTACATATGGACTCCTCAGGCCACCAATTTTGATGTTCAAGAATTGATGTCTGCCCTGGGGGTCCCTGGCTTCGCTAATTTCTCATGTTTATCCAGTGTTGCCTCCCTCTTTGTTTGGTTCTGAGCCCTTAATAAAGGAATTTTGTTTTGAATTATACTTGCCTATGTGTGTTTGACTTCAAAAAGGACAG
This sequence comes from Aquarana catesbeiana, assembly GCF_042186555.1. NCBI lineage: Eukaryota > Metazoa > Chordata > Amphibia > Anura > Ranidae > Aquarana > Aquarana catesbeiana. The sequence goes on along the minus strand of NC_133324.1, from coordinate 830,539,678 downwards.
TTGGTTTGTGAGGATTCAGGTACATTTCAAAAATACAATGTGAAATTAACAAGGGACACCAACAACAATCTCCTTGAGATTAAATAATAAAAGATATCAATGGTGTTGTGGTAACTTGACACACAAAACACACACAAAAATAGTCTGTAGTAAAAAAAAAGGTAACATTAAACAAAGATCAGCCTTGGAAAAAATACAAACATAAAATCTAAAGCAAAAATGGCTTTAAATCACAAAAAAAGAAAAAAAAAAAAAAAAAATCTGTCAGATGTGACAAATAACAATATATTCCGGGAATCCCAAGAAAAAAACACAAAAAGTTTGTGAGAAGTGTCTGTGAATATGAGCAGCAAAACTACTTAATTCTTGTCACATTATAAAGAAGAAGAGAGTGCGCTGTATTAAACCATTTTTAACATTGCAGCATGACGAAAGTGCTGTATGCATTGCGAACGTTTACCAGACCGAGCTGTTCCGTGTTGGAATTTCTTCTGAGCGTGCGTGGCACTTTGTGCGTCCGAACAGGCCACACGCGGTCGGAATTGACGCGATCGGATTTTGTTGTCGGAAAATTTTATCTCCTGCTCTCAAACTTTGTGAGTCGGAAAATCCGATGGAAAATGTCCGATGGAGCTCACACACGGTCGGAATTTCCGACAACACGCTCCGATCGGACATTTTCCATCGGAAAATCCGACCGTGTGTACGGGGCAAGAGTGCGTTAACTATTCACTAACCAAAATAACGTTTTTGATTCAAATATAATATAGACATGGTGATATTTTCAAGCCATGTATGGCAAATCTTAGAAAAATCTCACACTGGTTAAAAAATAGTACATATTCACACAGCACCCTAAAAACACCATACACACTCTATAGCAGGGGTGTCCAACCTGTGACCAACAGGCCACATGCGGCCTAAGAAGGCTATGAATCCAGCCCAACAAAAATCATAGATTTATTGTAGGATTATTTGTAAACACGCATTTACACTTAGTGAACAGATGCGGCCTATGAAAAATTTGACGGTGCCTCTTTACTGGACTTTTATAAGTTTTATCTTCCTAGAGAAAAATATTCCACTCTTCACAATAATGCCTTATTCATGTCATCAGTTTTTGCCCTATATTTGTGAGCAACTATTTAACTATTTTCAAGGATCTGGGGCAAAATTATCTGATGAGCACCTTGAGAATTCATTGAGATTTTCTTCTATTTCTACTTCTATTCGAAACAGATATTGATGTGTTTGTTTATCAAAAACAGTGTTAAACATCACACTCGTTTTATATTGCCCTCTCTTACTGTTAGATTAAAAAATATTACAAAAAAAATAACTTTTATTACTCAGATAGGTACAATACCTATATCAGTGCTCGATAACATGCCATATGCCCAACCTTTAATGGTCATCAGTTATTCTTATTGTTAGTGCATTTTATGTATGACCCAAGACAATTCCTCTTTTTACAAAGTGGCCCAGGAAGGTCAAAGGGTTGGTCACCCCTGCTCTATAACTTATAGTAATTTCAGTTCAAATGACATGAATGTCAACAATAATAACATTATGCTAACTTTCCTAATCTAATAACGTTTTCAAAAATGTGTAAGTATTTCAGGAGATTTGTCAGCATTAAAGATGTCTGAGATGTGAATTAGCTTTTATATTTATCTGTGCATATAAGCCTACTTAAGAGAAGCCTATAAAAGAATAAAGCATAAATCTTTCTGAAGCCATCAGAGCTTGATATTTCAGAACAATAGCTTCCAGAAAGATTATAAACAGGCTTTACTACACTGTCAAATTGTCACTTAAGGAAATATTTGAACATACAGTTTATGAATAAAAATATGTAATGCTGATGCTATGCCAAAGTTTTTTTATATTAAAGTATAAACTAAAAATTAAATTCAAAACTTTTTTCAGTTTTGGATAGACTAGGGAAAAGTCAAAACTTACAGAACATTTTCAAAGGATACGATAAACATAGCGTATCCAAACATTTTGTTATACACATATTGCAAATACATGGACCACAGAAGAAACATTCACTTAGGCTCGATTCACACCTATGCATGTTGCGCAGCGTTTTTGCGGCGTTTTTGCCGCGTTTTTGCCGCGATTTGCGTTTTGCGTTTTTTTTTTTTTTTTTTTTTTTTTACAGTTTTTTTTTACAGTCTAAAAAAAAAATTAAAAAAAAATTAAAAAAAAAAAAAAAAAACGGCAAAAACGCTGCAAAAACGCTGCAAAAACGGTGCACTTGCGTTTTTGATGCTTGTCCATTGAAATCCATTACATGCAAAACGCTGCTTTTTGCATGAAAAAAAGTCCCCGACCCTTTCCAAAAATGCAGAGAAACAAAAAGGCATTGATGTGAACATGTTCCATAGGAACCCATGTTAAAAAATTCCCGTGCATTTCTGCAAAATGCAAAATGCATCAAAAAACGCGCTAGTGTGAATGGAGCCTTACCCAATGGAATGCGATTTACACCCAAACATTTTTCAAACTGTCAGACCGGTGTAGTGGTTTATCTATTAACATGCAGCTGTAATTGCTTTTATGTGGGCAAGACCGTACAGAAACTACGGCAAAGATTATATTGCCATATTAGAGCCATGCAGACCAGTGACCCTGATGTACCTCTGGGCAGACATGTCCGACAAATTCACAATGGTTTTGTGCTCCTATGATAAAGACCTATAAATATAGGTATTTGATTTTCCCTTCTTTTCCCCCTTCCCCTTTCCCCCTTTCCCTCTTCTTTCTGCCCCTTCTCTCCTGCTTAAAACTTGACAGCATGATACAGTTATATGTGTACATGTTCTATTTATCCTTTGTACTTATACTGTGTATGCTTGTAAGCTTGCTTTCCTCTATAAGTGCATAACAATGTACTTAAATCCTGTACTGCATTGATCATACTGTAACAATGGTCTGCTTTTTTCTCTCAGACACAAATCTATATGATTAAAGAACAGCTATAATCACTCAGACAACAGCCGATGGCCTTGGTGAAAAACCCAGCTGTATTTAATATTTGATAATTTGTACAGGTTCCGGTTTTGTTGCCCCTTGTGGTCCACCGAGGCTCCCCAGCACGGGGGCGGGGGGGGGCACAGTGGCATGTTTGTTCAGTACCACTCTGGGGCAGCTTCCCTTTTATAGGGTGGTTTTTGGCAAATGCTTCTGTGGAGACAGTTGTTCCCCGCACTTGTGCACTGGACACTTCCATCGTCCAGTGCATCCACCCACTTCCATGCCGGCGGCCGTGTCGACGTCTGACATCACTGCGCAATGCGCGGTGGCGCTGGAGGCCACATCGGCCGGGGGATTCCTATTGGAGACTGATATGGGACTGAATGTGCGGCGCAGGTGATCTGGGGAGACGTTGAGTAACGATCCCTGGCACCTGTGTCCGCTCTCTCTCCCCCCCCTTCCACCATTATAGTAACACTGTTCTGATTGGCCATTATAGTTACATAGTTACATAGTTAGTCAGGTTGAAAAAAGACACAAGTCCATCCAGTTCAACCTTAAAAACAATAAATAAATAAAATAAAAAATATCGTACAATCCAATATACCCAATTTTATACCCTCAGTTGATCCAGAGGAAGGCAAAAAACCCCAGCAGAGCATGCTCCAATTTGCTACAGCAGGGGAAAAAATTCCTTCCTGATCCCCCAAGAGGCAATCGGATTTTCCCTGGATCAACTTTACCTATAAATGTTAGTACCCACTTATATTATGTACATTTAGGAACGTATCCAGGCCGTTCTTAAAGCAATCTACTGAGCTGGCCAGAACCACCTCTGGCAGGAGTCTATTCCACATTTTCACAGCTCTTACTGTGAAGACACCTTTGTGTATTTGGAGATGAAATCTCTTTTCCTCTAGACGTAAAGAGTGCCCCCGTGTCCTCTGGGTTGACCGTAAAGAGAATAACTCAACACCAAGTTCACTATATGGACCCCTTATATATTTGAACATCTTGATCATATCCCCTCTTATTCTCCTCTTCTCAAGAGTGAATAAATTCAGTTCCTCTAATCTTTCCTCATAGCTGAGCTCCTCCATGCCTCTTATCAGTTTGGTTGCCCTTCTCTGCAGTTTCTCCAGTTCCCCAATATCCTTTTTGAGAACTGGTGCCCAAAACTGAACTGTATTTTCCAGATGAGGTCTTACTAATGATTTGAACAGGGGCAAAATTATATCTCTTCTTTCTAGAGTCCATACTTCTCTTAATATAAGAAAGGACTTTGCTCGCTTTGGAAACTGCAGCTTGGCATTGCATGCTATTATTGAGCTTATGATCTACAAAAAAACCCAGATCCTTCTCTATCGTGGATTCCCCCAGTTGTACTCCCCCTAGCATGTATGATGCATGCATATTCTTAGCCCCCAAGTGCATAACTTTACATTTCTCAACATTAAACCTCATCTGCCACATAGTCGCCCAATTAGACAGTGCATTGAGGTTGGCTTTTAAATTGGAGACATCCTGTAAGGATGCTATTCCACTGCATAGCTTGGTGTCATCTGCAAAGACAGAAATGTTCCTTTCGATCCCAGACCCAAAATCATTTATAAAGATATTAAAAAGTAAGGGTCCCAGCACTGAACCTTGGGGTACACCACTGATAACCTTAGACCATTCAGAGTAAGAATCATTAACCACTACTCTCTGAATTCTGTCTTTTAGCCAGTTTTCTATCCATTTACAAACTGATATTTCCAAGCCTGTAGACTTTACCTTACACATGAGCCGCGTGTGGGGAACTGTGTCGAACGCTTTTGCAAAACCAAAGTATACCACGTCCACAGCCACCCCTCTGTCCAAGGTTTTACTTACCTCTTCATAAAAAGAAATCAGGTTTGTCTGACAACTTCTGTCTTTCATGAATCCATGCTGTCTGTTGCTTAAAATGTTTTTTTCCAGCAAGAACTCGTCTATGTGGTCTTTTATTAAACGCTCCAGTATCTTCCCGACTATAGAAGTTAAACTAACAGGTCTATAGTTACTTGGTAAAGACTTTGATCCCTTTTTAAATATAGGCACCACGTTCGCCCTGCGCCAATCCAGTGGTACTATTCCTGTCATTAACGAGTCCCTAAAAATTAGATACAATGGCTTTGATATTACAGAGCTCAATTCTTTTAGGATCTGTGGGTGGATGCCATCAGGTCCAGGCGCTTTATCCACCTTTATTCTGTCTAAATAATTCTGGACCATATCACTTTTGAGCCATTGTGGATCATTCGGGGCTGTGTCACTACCACCCCCATTATGGACATGAGCTCCCCCATGCTCTTTTGTATACACAGAGTTGAAGAAAGTATTTAATAAATTTGCCTTCTCTTTGTCCCCAGTCAACCACTCTAGATTATTTTGTAAAGGGCCTACATGCTCAGACCTGTCCTTTTTACTATTAATATATTTGAAGAATTTTTGGGGGTTTGTCCTACTATCTTTTGCAATCTGTCGTTCGTTTTGAATTTTTGCATTATTGATTTCCTTTTTACATATTCTGTTAAATTCTTTGTGACATTTAAATGACACTAGTGTTCCTTCATTTTTATATTTTTTAAAAGCTCTTTTCTTATTGTTTATAGCTTCTTTAACTTTGGCCGTGAGCTACATAGGTTTTGATTTTAGCCTTTTAAACTTATTGCCCATGGGAATATACTTTGCAGTGAGGTCCCAAATAGTCTTTTTGAAGAATTCCCATTTCTGTTCTGTGTTTATCAATGCAAATATTCCCTCCCAGTCTAAACCCTGGAGAGCAGCCCTCATCCTTGAAAAATTTGCTCTTTTGAAGTTAAGTGTTTTTATCTTTCCCGTATGTATTTCTTGTTTACAGCTAACATCAAATGAAATCATGTTATGATCACTGATACCCAGGTGTTGCTTTATCTGGATATTAGTAATAAGCTCTGCATGGTTTGAGATTACCAGGTCCAACAGAGCTTCATTCCTAGTTGGGGCCTCAATAAACTGGACCATAAATTTGTCCTGTAATAGGTTTATAAATTTTTGTCCTTTAACTGTCCCAGCAGTGCCATTACTCCAGTCAATTTCTGGGTAGTTAAAATCCCCCATTATGTGATCCCTGGGCGTATATATGCCTGTCTGTGTGAGCAGTCATTGCTACACAGCCAGGAAACGCCAGGGATCCCTGTGAATGTCTGTTCACATATATACTACAGGTATTGGCAATTATTTACTCCTTCTTATTTCTACTTACTTTTTGTATTGTTACACTACAATGTCTCTCTATGGGCGTTGATGTGCTGATATCTACCTAACCCAATAGAGGACTGTCAATACATGTAGCTATATTACTTCCCTTCCTCATTATACATACCCCTCTGTTTTATTTTTTATTAGATGTCTGTTTCCACCTATCAGGGATATCCCCGTGAGCATTGTTGGACCGCTCTGTGGCAACCATTGGTCCTGCCTTCTTTTACTTAGCTGTCATTTTTTCAGCTTGCATTTCAACATATGGGAGTGATCTTCTTATCCCCATAAGACATACAAATATATTTTGAAAATACAGCTCAGTAATACCCAAGGCTCAACGCTCGGTCTACTGACGTGCACTGTTAGATTAAAGCACCGATATGAAAGTACAGGCTACTATTTTTATTTTATTCATTACATGTACCATAGTGTTGCTATGACAAATCAGTTTTTTGCAATCATATGTTACCACATCATTGATATACTACCCCCTACATGTTCTTTTTTCTTAATAGAAATGAAACAGTACGCTTGTTTTAACCCCTGAAGAAGGAAATATACATCTTCAAAAAAATCCCTCTTTTGCTTTCCGAAACATGTTGGGTATCTTGGCCTACATGCTCCACCAGCCTGACCTTCTGTCTTGATTTGTGGTGTGTTCCAAGTTCAGCGGCTGTTTCACTTCCAATGTCAGGTGTTTCATTTCATTGTTTTTAGGTGATTTTTGTACAGATTATATTGTATTGTATATCATTTTTGTATCAATAAAATCTATTTTATACTATTTTTGGGTATACCCGTATTCTACTTTTCTCTGTGTCTGCAATATCCTTGGGGCCAAATCTTCTCTTTTTTTAAACATTTTGTCATACACCATAACAAAGACCCCACCAACTTGAGATTTTGGGGGGATAGAACCATGTAAAAAACATTGGTGGGGTAGTCATAAAGTGAGAACAACTTGAATCAAAATGGACTTTTATAATGGATACTTTCGCACCTCGAGGACTGAATATTGAATTCGACCTAAATTGTTTTATTAATGCTTTTTAGTACATTTACCCCTATCTCTTCTACTCTCAGCTTTGTATGCCCCTTATTGCTACATAGATTCATCCAATATACACCCTTGGGTTTATTATCCTGACCCACCTTTACAGGTACATATACTGTTTTTTTTCTCCCTTTCATTCATCTCCCACTCTCCCCAGGTCCCTACACACCATTGATTTGGTCTTGTTTCCCATAACATATTATGTTGATCCAGTGTCTGGACTCTCATTTTTTATATTCATCTACATATTATTTTTTTAATATTCTTTTTAGTATCGTTATTTTACTATTTTAATTTTATTGTGTATTCCATGTGTTGTATCATTTTAGGGAGCTACCGACACCATTTCCGGTGTCCCCAGTCCTCCTTTCCTTCTCATTGTATAGGTTTCTCCATTTACCTCCAATCCTATACTTATGGATGGATAGCTTCTATGGCTCTATTAATCTGCCCAAAAGCGCTTTGTGAATGTGACTGTTATATGATTCACATTTGTCAGTCTCTGAGATTATGACATGGTCATCAGATTCTTAGGCAAGTCTATTGGAAAATAGCCCCTATTGTTTTATATGAGCTACACGATAATGGCCGGGCTAATAGGTGTATATGGGAGCCTATTGAAAAATGGCCGCCACAATGTTTTCCAATGCGAGCTACTAGAAAATGGCCGGGTCAATAGGTTATATGGGAGTCTATCAAAAAATGGCCGCCGTAAAACTTCCCAATGCGAGCTACAAGAAAATGGCTATTCCACTATTTAATTACCAAGCCTATTTATAGGCACTTTCTGTGCCAGTCTTTATCCCCTGATGAAGTCACGTGGGCCTGACGCTACGCATTGGGACAGACAGGCACACTGTGAGTGACGTCAGAGTACGAGCTCGCTGCTCATGGATTACATGCTTTTGTTTCAAGTGTTTATGTGAGTACATCAGCTGTCTTTTGAATAAAATATTGTTGCTTTTACAAAATCACACTCTCAGGGACCCCTTCTTTCCTTCCATATACTTTACGGGTAAGCCCAGGATGGATTCCCAGAACATTTATCCAGTGTAAAGAAGTATATGTTATACCCATCCCGGTGGGAATCACCAACCAGGAGAAGAAGGTCCCCTAGAGAAAGTCGTTTTTATCCATCCACAGGAGCCAACAGCGAAAACTGATCACATCATCTAGGATCTCCAACATTAGCCACATATGCTGTTACCTTACAGCAGTAAAGTGAGAGGCCACCCGGAACTTAGGTGTCACTACACAGGAAGAAAGAGACACCCATCTTTACTATTTATATTCTGCACAGAGTGAAAGAGGGAATACACCATTCCACCCACTACTTCCCAGCACTGTCATCTAGGACCGTATTTGTGTCACAATGCTATTGTTATCATTCATTTGCATGAGTCACAATTTGCACTATTGTTACCTTTTAGAAGTTGTACCTTTGGACATTTTTGTTGTACCTTTGGACATTTTTGGTTATATTACTGATCCTTTGGTAGTTTTATTTGCCATAGCATTTCACACAGTGTTTTGCCCGTTCACTTATCAATTTGATTAGATATGTGCGTTTTCTATATGCTCTATGTCTACTTACCTTTAACAGCGCAGCACCATACACTACACGTTTTTACTTTTTGGCCACGGATTGACCATATCGGTGATTGCAGCAGTTAGCCTTCTCTGTCTTTTATTTATTGGTAGCGCGGGAATACTACTTTGTTTTCAAAACTCCTGTTTTTTGTTTTTGTTTTTTTTTTATCTGATTCCTTCACTCACTTCCTGTCTTGCAGACATATCTTTGCATTTGATTAGTTACTTTTATTGGGTATTTGATTGATATGTGGTACTGTTTTTTTTTTAGTCAAAAATAAAGTTTATTGAGCATGAAAGTCAATACAGGTTATTACATTCAAAATGCGAGGTGCAACAGCCACCAAACAAAAATAATTGAACCGTCTGACATACTGGGACATTTCTAGACATTGTTATTTGCAGTTGGACCATGAGTTCACATATTCATATCAGATGTGAGTGATGGTGGTGCTTACTGAGCAACCATGCTGACAGGGTTAGAGAATCAGTTGGCATCAGTCTGTGCAGGTGGAGGAGTCATCCACCCATCTATCCCAGATTTTATTGAACTTGCCGGGCATCCCCGGTGGGAGTATAAGACTTTTTTGTAGGGGAGGGTGAGATTCACAGCCCTTTTCTATTGCTGGATGGTAGGGGGAGTGGCTCTGAGCCATAATTTAGCTATCTGCATTCTGGCTGTGAAAAGGGTTTCCTGTAAGAATGTCATCAGATATTTCTCTTCCTCTGAGATGGGGAGGAGGCCGAGCAGGCACTGGCGTGGGCATAATGACAGGGGGGAGCCCATGCAATCATGGAGGAATTTGACAATTTGAGACCAATATTGCTGGATGGGTGGGCAGGACCATATTAGGTGGTAGAAAGTACCATCAGCATCGCCGCATCTGGGGCAGGTTGGGTTGGCATTTGGTTTGTACTTGGATAGATGGGAAGGAGTAAGATAAGATCTATGGAGGATATAGAGGTGGGTGAGTCGGTCTGATAGTTTAGGGGATACTTTTTTGCAGGACTTCAGTATTTCCCATACTCCTCATCCTTCATCCCCCCCAGGTCTGTCTCCCACTTCGTTTTCAGCTGGTATGCATGAGTGGTGGCCGAAGGCAGGAGAAGGTGATTGTACAGAAAGGAGATTAATTTCTTGGGATCCTCACCAAGGACCAAATCCGTCAGGGTCACTGATTCCAACCTAGAAATGGAGGCACTGAATTGGGACTGAAAGGCATGCCGGACCTGGAGGTAACGGAAGAGCATGTGATTAGGGAGGGCAAACTCATCCTTGAGGGCTTCGAATGTATTCACAGCATCACCAGCTATGAGCTGGGACAGGTATATGACTCCCCTAACTGCCCATATTTTGTGGTCGAGGATGGTCATCAGTTTGGGCAGTTATGGGTTATCCCAGAGTGGCGTGTGATTGTGTAGGGGGGGAGCCCCAGTGATGGATTGAGCTAGCTGCCATATTTTACAGTGGTGTAGCAGCATATGTCCCCTATTGCCTAGGCGGGGGGAGACCCCGATGTTTACAGAAGAGTATCTGGAAGGGATGGGTCACACATCAGTAGCCGACGTACACACCAATTTGGAGTAGTGGAGCCTGTAGTGTCGGTTAATGTAGTAGAAGTGGAATCGCTGGGAGGCTATACAATATAGTGCAAGGTCGGGAAAGGCCGTTCCCCCTTAGGTGAATGGGTCATTTTAGGGTCTGCCATGACAGTTTGTGTCTGGAAGGGCCCCACACAAACGTGTTAAGAATGGAATCCATGGATCTAAATACATGGGCTGGGAGGTATAGGAGGCATGCCAGAAGAGGTAGAGCAGTTTGGGAAGGAGGATCATCTTAACTAAGTTAATATGACCCATAACTCCAAGAGGGAGTCTGGACCAGACTTGGGTTTTGTTTTTGAGGAGGTCATACGTTGGTTCTAAGTTAAGATACATGGAATCTGTGAGGGATCGTGAGCACTGTACACCCAGGTACCTAAGCTTGTTGGTCCTCACTAGGGGGAGAGCCTCCTGAGTGGCTGTGGGGGCAGTGATGTCAATGCAGAGGATTTGGACCAATTAATCTGCAGTCCCGAAAAAGTGCTGAATTGTTGGATTAGATGTAAGGTTGCTGTCAATGAGGGGCCTGTGTCTTCCAGATAGAAGAGCATGTCGTCCGCATAGAGACTGAGCACTTTGGTCACTTTTGCCATACAGAGGCACCTTATGTCAGGGTGTGCCCTTATGGCGATGGCTGAAGGCTCAACGGCCAGTGCATATAGCATAGGGGATATGGGGCATCCCTGGCAGGTACCTCGGGGCAGGAACCAGGCGGTGGGAGCCTGGTAGAGGAGCTGGAGCCATTTGACAAATCTGGGGCCTGAAGCCCAACCTGCGGAGGCATTCCCACACATAGCTCCATTCCACAGAATCAAATGCCTTGACGGCATCCATCCAGACTAACCACCATCCTGGATCCAATGTTGTTGTGTGTGGCTTGGAGGTTCCTAAATAGTCTACGGAGGTTAAATGCAGTGTTTTTATTGGGCATGAAGCCAGTTTGGTGGGCGTGGATGAGGCTAAGTATTACTTTATTAAGTCTTGGTGCGAGAATTTTGGCCAGTATTTTGACATCTAGTTGTAGGAGGGAGATGGGGCGGTATGATTCAGGGTAAAGAGGGTCTTTTCCTGGCTTTGGGATGAGGACAATAAGGGCTTCACCCATGGTACGCGGGAGTGTGCCAGACTCGTTGATTGGTGACTTCAACATTCTTGTCAATGTTAACAACCCAACTACAGCTAAACTTCTCGACTAAACCTCATCTTTTGACCTAACACAATGGACACATACTTCCACTCACTCCAATGGTAATACCCTTGACCTTGTATTCTCCCATCTCTGCAACCCTTGCAACCTCACAAACACCCCCTTTCCTCTCTCTGATCACAACCCCATTCGTTTCACTGTATCCTTGCCTCCATCCACCCATCCCTCCAAGCAGCAAACAGTTACCTGTAGGAACCTTCGCCACCTTAACCCTTCTCTTCTCTATTCTGCTACTGACTACCTATATGACATAATCTCTCCCCTGTCCTGACCTGGCCACCTCTGTCTACAACAGTTCGCTCTCATCATCACTAGATGCACTTGCTCCTCTAACCATACACAGAATCAGGCCCCGACCGTTACAACCCTGGCAAACTGACAACACTAGAAATCTCAAGAGACATTGTCGTGCACTTGAACGACTGTGACGTAAAACCAAATGCCTGCAAGACTTCACCCTATATAAATCTACTCTTCTAAAAAACAATTCCTGCCTCCATGCTGCCAAAAAAGCCTACTTTGTTTCTTTTATTAATACTCTGTCATCCAGTCCCCGTCGGCTCTTCTCAACCTTTAACTCTCTGCTTCCTCCCCCACCCCCTCTACCCACTAACTCACTCACTGCCCAAGAGATTGCCAATCACTTCAAAGATAAGATTGATGCAATTCGTGAGGACATCTCCACTGTGCGTATTTCTTCCCCACCCAACATACCTTGCCTAACAGCACATTCAACATTCTCCTCTTTTGAATTGGCTACTACTGAAGAGGTTATAAAACTTTTCTCAAATGCCCACCTAAACAATTGTCCCTTGGATCCTGTTCCCTCACAACTACTACGGTCACACTCTTCTTCTATCCTATGCTCCCTCACTCACATCTTCAATCTCTCCCTCTCTAGTGGCACCTTCCCCTCCCCTCTAAAACATGTGCAGATCAATCCATACTTAAAAAGCCCTCACTGGACCCCACCAATCTAAATAACTTAAGACCTATCTCATTGCTCCCATTCACCTCTAAACTTCTAGAACGCTTAGTGTACTACCGTCTTAGCTCCTACCTCAGTGAAAATAACCTTCTTGACCCATTACAGTCTGGCTTTTGCTCACAGCACTCCATGGAAACTGGCTTACTAAAACTCACTAACGATTTACTAACTGCTAAAACCAACAGCCAATACTCCATACTCCTACTATTTGACCTCTCTGCGGCGTTTGGTACTGCTGACCACCCGCTCCTTCTCAATAAATACTAACCACAACATACAAAGCCATTCACAACTCTGCCCCAAGCTACATCACCAATCTTGTCTCCAAATATCACCCAAATTGTCCTCTCTGCTCTTCTCAAGACCTCCTACTCTCAAGCTCTCTCATCTCCTCCTCCCATGCTCGTCTCCAGGATTTCTCCAGAGCCTCTCCCATCCTCTGGAACTCACTACCTCCATCTATCCGGCTATCCCCTACTCTTGCTACCTTCAGGCGATCCCTGAAAACTCATCTCTTCAGGAAAGCCTATCACATCTCCAACTAATCTCCTACCACTTGCATCAGCTCATTCCCCATAGTTACAACCTTTTGTACCACCTGCCCCGCCCTATTAGATTGTAAGCTCTTCTGAACAGGGCCCTCTTAATCCTCTAGTGCTTTATTGTATTGTAACTGTTTTATATTGTAAAGCGCTGCGTAAACTGTTGGCTCTATATAAATCCTGTATAATAATAATAATAATAATATGGGAATACAGTGCTTGCAACTTGGGGAGGAGGACCTCTTGGAATTGGGAGTAACATTCTAGGGGGAGGCCATCAGAGCCAGGGGCTTTTGGTGTCGGTAAACTCGCTATCGCTTCCTCTATGCATTCCTCAGTTATGGGTGCTTCTAGGAGCTCTATTTGAGGGTCCGTGAGGGAGGGGAAATCTATGTTATGCAGGAAAAGGTGTAGTTCGCTGGGGGGGTGGTTAGTCTTTGAGGTGTATAGGTCAGAGTAGATATGTCTGAACTCGTGGGCTACCTGTGCTGGGTCTGTAAGTGTGGTACCAGCCTCCGATCGAATTTGAACTACCACAGGGGGGCTATGGTCTAAGTGGGCCATGTATGCCAGAATTTTTCACCGCTCACCATGTTCAAAAGTTTTTTGCTTGCTGAAGAATATGCCTCTTTTAGCTTTCTCGAAGTGTAGATGGTCTGTGAGTCTGGAGTGCAGGCATAGTTGGGCAGAGCTAGATGCCGTCGGGTCTGCAAGGAGAACCTGTTCAAGGGAGCCCAGTTTTTCTTCAGCCTGTTGTAGGATAACTTTAAAGGAGGCCTTATGTCTGTTTATGCGCGTGGAGAGGGTCAAGCGGGCATGTAATTTAAATACCTCCCACACCATCCCAGCTGAGGCCGACCCCGCATTGGAGTGAAAATAGTGAGTCCATTCACGTTAAATGCCTTCCAAGTCCATGAGGACTGCAAGCCAGAAGGGTTCAGCCTCCATATGTGGGTCGGGGTGGTGGAGGGCAGACGAAGGGTAACCCAGTAGGGTGAGTGGTCTGAGAGGACTCTGACACCAAACCCCGCTTCGAGGAGGTCCGGGATCAGGGTGGGAGACAGCATAATCATGTCTATGCGAGACATAGCAGACTGTGAGGGGGGAAACAGGAGTAGGCGGTTTTGGTGGGATGTTTGAATCTCCATGTGTCTGTCATGACAAATTCCAGAAGGAATCTCCCAAACCTAGTCAGTGCGGGCGGGGTTAGCGTTGTGGTGGGTGAGTGAAGTTTGTCAAGGAGGGGGTCTATGACCATGTTAAAGTCCCCCATCCATATAGCAGGCACTGTGGGATGTTGGGTCATGAAGGCCACACCTTCCTTTAGAGCAGCGAATTGGAATGGTGGGGGAATGTAAAAGGACAGGAGCCTCAAGGCCTCCTATGGTGGCATGTAGGAACAGGAACCTATCCTGCCGATCCGACTGTAAGCTATGAAGCTGAAACTGAACCGCCTTGGCAATAAGGATAGCAACGCCTCTGGAGTTATTGGTATATGGGGCCTGATAGACCCAGCCCACCCAGAGCTTCTTAAGTGCCATTTGCATCTGGACGTAATGTAGGTCTCTACAAAAATGGATATGTCTGCTTGCATATGTTTGAGGTGGGAGAGGATGGCGAGCCATTTAGGTTTGGCTCTTAGTCCTCTCACATTCCATATTACTAGCCTGAAGGATGCCATAGTAACATTGGTGTTCATTGGATGTACAGTCGAATCAGCGGGAGGTGGCCTGTGCCCCAACTCACATATATTGCAGTCATCATATACAGAAACATGCATTGAAATAGGAGCCCTGGTTCCCATTGTATGATGGAGCCCTGCAGGTGGGTCAGAGAGAGCAGCAAAGTGTCTGTGGCAGACCTGCAGTGGGCCATGCAGGGAGGAGGGTGGACAGATGAAAACATTAGAAAACAACAGCACACATATTGCGGTATTAAGTATGTCAGACATTGTAATAAGTAAAAGAGAAAAAGTATAGTAACATTGCCAACCCTGGACCAGAGTGGCATAACAAACTTGTAGCAGCGCTCTACAGCCATGGGGGTTGCTGCTGGCAAGGGAAACACATCTTGAGAGAGCAGCGAGGTGCACCATTGTCGGTGGGAAGGGGATAGATAAACGTGAGGATGCAATTGAAGTGGAAATCCAGGTGCATTCTCAGCTGTCTCTGGGGGTGAACAAAAGTAATTAGAAGTGCACAACGGTGCTAGGTGAGCAAGAGTGGCTGAATAAGTGTATTTTGGGGGGGATGAGTAGTAGCTGGAGTACTGAGAGCAGCGGTGTATCTGGTAAAACACACTAAAACACATTGATTTTATCTTTCCATTCACTCCAGTGCATTTTCCTAAATGGGGAATTTCATCAAATTTCATGATTTTTGCTAGGAAAAGTTTGAGAGACTGTGAACTCTCAATGTCATTCATCCATTGCAGCCTTACATCATCTTTACATACACATACAATTAGATTTTTTTGTTTTTATTGATTTACAGTGCCTTGAAAAAGTATTCATAGCCCTTGAAATTTTCCACATTTTGTCATGTTACAACCAAAAATGTAAATGTATATTATTGGGATTTTACGTGATAGACCAACACAAAGTTGCATATAGTTGTGAAGAGGAAGAAAAATGATAAATGATTTTCCAATGTTTTTACAAATAAACATCTGAAAAGTGTTTGTATTCAGCCCCCTTTACTTTGACAACCCTAACTAAAATCTAGTGGAATCAATTGCATTCGGAACTCACCTAAATAGTATATAGAGTCCACCTGTGTGTGATTTAGTATAAATACAGATGTTATGGGAAGCCCTCAAAGGTTTGTTAGAGAACCTTAGTGAACAAGCAGAATCATGAAGGCCAAAGAACACACCAGACAGGTTAGGGATAAAGTTGTGGAGAAGTTTAAAGCAGGGTTAGGTTATTAAAAAATATTCCGAGCTTTGAACATCTTATGGAGCACTGTTCAATCCATCATCTGAAAATGGAAAAAGTATAGCACAACTGCAAACCTACCAAGACATGGCTGTCCACCTAAACTGACAGGCTGGGCAAGGAAACATGTGGAAGAAGGTGCTCTGGTCAAATGAGACTAAAATTTAACTATTTGGCCTAAAAGGAAAAATGCTAAGTGTGGCGGAAAACTAACACTGCACATCACCCTGAACACATCATGCCCACCGTGAAACATGGTGGTGGCAGCATCATGTTGTGGGGATGCTTTTCTTCAGCAGGGACAGGAAATATGGTCAAATTTTATGGGAAGATGGATGGAGCCAAATACAGGGCAATCTTAGAAGAAAACCTGTTAGAGTCTGTAAAAGACTTGAGACTGGGGAGGAGGGTCACCTTCCAGCAGGACAACAAGCCTAAACATACAGCCAGAGCTACAATGGAATGGTTTAGATCAAAGCATATTCATGTGTGGTCCAGTCAAAGTCCAAACCTAAATCCTATTGAGAATCTGTGGCAAGACTTGAAAATTGCTGTTCACAGATGCTCTCCATTAGGGATGAGCTTCGTGTTCGAATCGAACCCATGTTCGATTCGAACATCGGCTGTTCGATTGTTTGTTGAATTGCGAATGATATGGGCCGTTCGCGCCAAATTCGTGTGGCGCGTCATGGCCCATAATTCACTGCGGCATCGCAGTGCATTGCTGGCTGATGACTAGCCAAGCATGCACTATGACCCGCATGCTTGGCCAATCACAGTGCGTTCGGTAGAGAGAGCTGTATTTGGCCAAAGCCAGGGTGGCTTTGGCCAATTATGGCTCAGGGGGTTTAGAACACGCCCCACACTATATAAGGCCGCCTGCACGGCGGCCCTGTGTAGTGTGTTCCGGCGTGCTGAGAGAAAGAGAGAGACAGTGTCACTTCATTTGAGTTAGCTAGATTAGGCAGGACAGTCAGTGAGTTAGCTGCACCTACAGTGTATTGTGTATATATATGCATCCCAGGTGTTGCATATATATATATATATATATATATATATATATATATATATATACACACACTGTATTCAGTTTAGCTAGATCCGTTCCTGTTATCTTCCTTCTGACAGGCAGGCTTGTCTTGTTACAGTATTTACAGCTACCTGAAGAAAATTGCTGGTGTTCTTTTGATCCTAAAGGGGACATTGGGGCCACTTAAGGGCCCCAGGGATTTTAACGGTGCTGAGATAAATGAGGTAATGAGCGTATAATAAAATATATGTTTTATTTGTCAATATTAAAAAAACAGACATGAGCCAAAGATAATACAAAAAATAGAAAAATAATTCATTGATACAGAAGATAATACCACTTTCTCAACATGTTTCGCTTTCCTAAGCTTCTTAAGGAGATATATTTGTGATATTAGCTATGAAAATAGAAAAATATATATATAAAATATATATAAGCAATAGATATAAACAATGACTAATTAATGTCTGCCTATAAATTCTACAATCATGATAATTTAATCGATATGGTAAATAGAAGATACAAAGATAAGGTTTATAAATCTATATATATACATAAGCAAATATCATACATCAGAGTGTGTACTAACAATATGGACTAATACACTGTGCGTATCAAAATCATCAGGGTAAAAAAAAAAAAAAAAAATAAAATTTATATTTCTATTCATTCACCACCGCATCCTAATTAATTGATAGAGTCTTACCTATTAACAAAGGCAGGATTCATGTTTCTTCATGTTTTTGGCTTCCCTGATGTCAAATCCAGGGTTCAGCATAGCGTCAACCATAGGACAGCCACGATACACTGGGCGCCACCTATTTTCGCTTGCGTCATCAATCCTTATAATCCAAACCTCATTTTTGAGCCTAATGGACCTCCGTAGAGCCAGAGTAAGGGCATAGGATACTTTAAGATGGCCGCGGGTCAGCGCTTTGTGCCTGACGCCGCTGACGTTTCACTTCCTCTTTAGACATCGTAAGCGTGCGCATGCGCAGATGTCATTTTCAGTCCGCAGCGTGACGATGAGTCAGACGTCGTCACGCTGGAGAGTTTTAAAAGCGGGACCTGCTCCCGCCAGCTTCTGTCATTCCCTCTGGCAATACGCTGGGCAGATGGATCCTCCTGATTAGCAACGCTGTTATACAAACTTTTATCAGTAAGTCTTTTTCAGTTTTAAGTAAGGATCTACCCCTTTGGATTTGTAACTTTAGAGTTTTTCATTTATCTACACTTTCAGGTTCTTTGAGAGTTTGCAGCCATATCTCCAGGTCTGTTTCATCCATTAGCTGCTTTTGGACGTTCCAGCCCTGTATGCTGCCCGCTTTGTGACTGCTACTCCATTGTAATCCCAGAACCGCCCTCCTACACACTCAGCAATTTAGCTTCTTACCATCCTTGAGATGTAATCTTTTGTTATCTCTATTGATTCTACCAGAGGTACTCTTTCATTATTTTTTTGGATTCTTGTTGATTTTTATATGTTTGACTCTATCAAAACTGATACCAACCACCATAATACTTGTGTAATTGATCTTTCTCTTTTTAGAGAATTTCATTTACCTTTAGGGATTTTATTTCTCTCTGCATGCATTTATGGTGAGGTGGGGACTGAGGGAACAATATCGGCCACTGCACAGACTCATTTTTTGAATCCTGCCTTTGTTAATAGGTAAGACTCTATCAATTAATTAGGATGCGGTGGTGAATGAATAGAAATATATATTTTTATTTTTTTTTACCCTGATGATTTTGATACACACAGTGTATTAGTCCATATTGTTAGTACACACTCTGATGTATGATATTTGCTTATGTATATATATAGATTTATAAACCTTATCTTTGTATCTTCTATTTACCATATCGATTAAATTATCATGATTGTAGAATTTATAGGCAGACATTAATTAGTCATTGTTTATATCTATTGCTTATATATATTTTATATATATATTTTTCTATTTTCATAGCTAATATCACAAATATATCTCCTGGAGAAGCTTAGGAAAGCGAAACATGTTGAGAAAGTGGTATTATCTTCTGTATCAATGAATTATTTTTCTATTTTTTGTATTATCTTTGGCTCATGTCTGTTTTTTAATATTGACAAATAAAACATATATTTTATTATACGCTCATTACCTCATTTATCTCAGCACCGTTAAAATCCCTGGGGCCCTTAAGTGGCCCCAATGTCCCCTTTGTGTTCTATTATATTTTCTGGGATGTGGTGCTCCTGATTTTTCCTCCCTTCCTAAAAATTGTTCTTTTGATCCTATTAGTACCACAGTCAGGCAGCTAGACTATTTACAGTTAGTGTAGTGCGTCCTCCTCACAGTGTTCAGTTAAAGCTACAAGTTAGTTTAGTGTGACCTCTGCACAGTGTTCAGCTAAAGCTACAAGTTAGTGTAGTGCGTCCTGCTCACAGCGTTCAGCTAAAACTACAAGTTAGTGTAGTGCGACCTCTGCACAGTGTTCAGCTAAAGCTATGAGTTATTGTAGTGCGTCCTCCTCACAGTGTTCAGCTAAAACTACAAGTTCGTGTAGTGAGACCTCTGCACAGTGTTCAGCTAAAGCTACAAGTTAGTGTAGTGCGTCCTGCTCACAGTGTTCAGCTAAAACTACAAGTTAGTGTAGTGCGACCTCTGCACAGTGTTCAGCTAAAGCTACAAGTTAGTGTAGTGTGTCCTCCTCACAGTGTTCAGCGAAAACTACAAGTTAGTGTAGTGCGACCTCTGCACAGTGTTCAGCTACAGCTACAAGTTAGTGTAGTGTGTCCTCCTCACAGTGTTCAGCAAAAACTACAAGTTAGTGTAGTGCGACCTCTGCACAGTGTTCAACTACAGCTACAAGTTAGTGTAGTGCGTCCTCCTCATAGTGTTCAGCTAAAACTACAAGTTAGTGTAGTGAGACCTCTGCACAGTGTTCAGCTAAAGCTACAAGTTAGGGTAGTGCGTCCTCCTCACAGTGTTCAGCGAAAACTACAAGTTAGTGTAGTGCGACCTCTGCACAGTGTTCAGCTAAAGCTACAAGTTAGTGTAGTGCGTCCTCCCCACAGTGTTCAGCTAAAACTACAAGTTAGTGTAGTGAGACCTCTGCACAGTGTTCAGCTAAAGCTACAAGTTAGTGTAGTGCATTCTGCTCAAAGTGTTCAGCTAAAACTACAAGTTAGTGTAGTGTGACCTCTGCACAGTGTTCAGCTAAAGCTACAAGTTAGGGTAGTGCGTCCTCCTCACAGTGTTCAGCGAAAACTACAAGTTAGTGTAGTGCGACCTCTGCACAGTGTTCAGCTAAAGCTACAAGTTAGTGTAGTGCGTCCTCCCCACAGTGTTCAGCTAAAACTACAAGTTAGTGTAGTGAGACCTCTGCACAGTGTTCAGCTAAAGCTACAAGTTAGTGTAGTGCGTCCTCCTCACAGTGTTCAGCTAAACCTACAAGTTATTTTTTTGCGAGCTCTGCACAGTGTTCAGCTAAAGTTACCTGTAGAAGGTTGGTGGTGTTTTCCTGATCCTATCACTACCGCAGGCAGCTAAATAAGCTACAAGTTAGTGTAGTGCGAGCTCTGCACAGTGTTCACCTAAAGCTACCTGTAGAAGGTTGGTGGTGTTTTCCTGATCCTATCACTACCAAAGGCAGCTAAATAAGCTACAAGTTAGTGTAGTGCAAGCTCTGCACAGTGTTCACCTAAAGCTACCTGTAGAAGGTTGGTGGTGTTTTCCTGATCCTATCACTACCGCAGGCAGCTAAATAAGCTACAAGTTATTTTTTGGCTCTGCACAGTATTCAGCTAAAGCTACCTGTAGAAGGTTGGTGGTGTTCTCATACTACAGGCGGGCAGATGATTTTGCTAGCTGATATATAGATATATATCCCAGCTTAGTGCAGCTACAGGCCATTAGTATGTCTGGAAGGCCAACAAGGAGAGGCAGACAGTCACAAGCCAATAAAAGAGGGCAAGCAGGCTCTGTGTCTAGAGGCAACAGTGCTGGTCATGGAGACGGTGCATCCTCATCAGCACGTGGCCGTGGGACATGCTTGGCCTTTTTTTCGGCAGCTGCCCGTGTTTAGCCGCAACATGCGGAAGACTTGGTCGAGTGGATGACCAAGCCGTCCTCATCCTCCTCATCCTCTCTTACCCATGCTCAGGGTACTTTGTCTGGCAAAGCAGCGGCCTCTTCCCTCGGCTCAATGTCATCAGTGACTCCTTCCCTAGCCCCACCATGTCCTCCTGAGGAGTCCCTCAAACTGTTTGACCACAGTGTTGGGTACATGCTCCAGGAGGATGCCCAGCGTTTGGAAGGCTCTGATGTTGATACTGAGCTAGATGAAGGCAGTAACGTGAGCACGGACAGAGGGGGTGCCCAAGAAGGACAGCAATCTGGCAGTCATGCTCCCCCTGCTGCAGCATACTGCCAGGTTTGCTCCAGTGATGAGGAGGGAGGGAATGTTGAGGTCACTGACTCAACGTGGGTGCCTGATAGGAGGGAGGAGGAGGAGGCAGGATGCCCTCCAGGGACTAGCCTAGGGGCAACACAGACTGCATCACACCCCAAAGCTCCGCATGTGCAGGGCGCTGCAATCTCTGCGCGTTATTCAAAAAGTTCTTTGGTGTGGGCCTTTTTTGAGACGAGTGCATCAGATCGCACCGCTGCTATTTGCAACATATGTCTCAGGCGTATCTCGCTTGGCCAAAACATCTCCCGCTTGGGCACCACATGCTTGACCAGACATATGTTGACCTGCCATGCAGTTCGTTGGCAAGCGTATCTAAAAGACCCACACCAAACAACAAAGAGGACCTCTCCTTGCTCCTCATCAGCTGAGATCTCCAACCCCACTATACCTTCAGTCCTCTCTGAGACCTGCACTGAGAGGAATGAAGGTGTAGAATTAGGTGTGTCACAGACAAGTACTTGTGGGCAATCTGCTTTCAGTACACTGACGTCAGATTGTACCAGGCAAATTTCCCTGCCCCAGCTGCTGCACCGCCGAAAGAAGTTCGCTCCCAGCCATCCACATGCCCAGCGGTTGAATGCTAGCTTGGCAAAATTGCTAGAAAAACTGCTGCCTTTTCAGTTGGTAGACTCTGCCCCCTTCCGTGAGTTTGTGGAATGTGCGGTTCCTCAGTGGCAGGTACCCAAACGCCACTTTTTCTCACGGAAGGTGATTCCGGCTCTCTACCGACATGTGGAAGGCAATGTCTTGGCCTCGCTGGACAGGGCGGTCAGTGGTAAGGTGCATATTACTGCTGACTCATGGTCCAGCAGGCATGGACAAGGATGTTACCTAAGTTTCACTGCGCATTGGGTGACTCTGCTGGCAGCTGGGAAGGATGCAGGACAAGGTGCAGTAGTGTTGGAGGTTGTTCCGCCACCACGCCTCCAAAATGCCACTACTAATGATTGTGACACACCTCTCTCCTCCACCCCCTCCTCTTCTTCTTCCTCCTCTGTCCTCTTCCTGTGATTTGTCATCGGAACCAGCGGTGCTCCGTAGGCATTCAAGGGGCTACGCAAGTACACAGGCCAAAAGATGGCATGCAGTGCTTGAGCTGGTGTGCTTGGGGGACAGGAGCCACACTGGGTCAGAGGTTCTGTCAGCTCTGCAGGGGCAGATTCAGAGGTGATGACGCCGCGTCAACTTAAGACAGGGACAAATGACCCATGTGCCCTGTTTGGCTCACGTCCTTAACTTGGTGGTGCAGCGGTTCTTGGGCAGGTACCCGGGCTTACAGGATGTCCTGAGGCAGGCCAGGAAAGTCTGCGTGCATTTCCACTGGTCATATAATGCCAGTGCTCTGCTGGCAGACCTCCAAAAGGAGTTTAACCTGCCCAAGAACCGCCTAATCTGTGACATGCCCACCAGGTGGAACTCAATGTTGGCTATGCTGCAGCGGCTGCACACACAGTAGAGGGCCATCAATGACTACCTATGCGACTATGGCACCAGGACAGGGTCAGGGGAGCTTGTTTTTTTTTCCCCACGCCAGTGGGCCATGATCAGGGATGCATGCACTGTCCTGTCACCATTTGAGGAGGCCACGAGGATGGTGAGCAGTGACAATGCATGCATCAGTGACATTGTCCCCCTTGTCCACCTGTTGGAGCACATGCTGCGTGGAATAATGGACAGAGCACTTGAGGCAGAACAGAGGCAGGAAGAGGAGGACTTCCTTAGCTCTCAAGGCTCCCTTTATCCAGACAGTGTTCCTGCGTGCCCGCCGATCACACAGGAAGAGGAGGAGGAGGACGATTGTGTCAGTATGGAGGTGGAGCCTGGCACTCAGCATCAGCAGCAGTCTTTAAGGGATCCGTCCCAAGAAACACATGGACTTGTACGTGGCTGGAAGGAGGTGGCTGCAGACCATGTCGTCCTTAGTGACCCAGAGGACTCCGGACCGAATGCCTCAGCAAACCTACGCTGCATGGCCTCCCCGATCCTGCAAAGCCTGCGTAAGGATCCTCGTATTCGTGGTATCAAGGAGAAGGACCAATACTTGCTGGCAACCCTCCGTCGCAGATGGAGCAGAGGATGAAACATCTTCAGGAGGCCTTGCAGAAAGGTCTGTGCTATGCGTTCCCAGAGACTGGGAGGTTACAAACTCCTGTTTCTGGACAATGTGTTGCTGAGGCTTCGGTCAGTCAAAGAAAGAGTGGTGGAGAAGGTGGCCGCCTGACCGATGCGTTCAGACAATTTTTTGGTCCGCAGTCCCAAGGTATGATCGGTTCCAGCAACCATCGCCAGCGTCTGTTTTACATGGTGCAGGAATACCTAGGGGCAAGATCTGACTTGGACACCTTTCCCACCGAAAATCCTCTGGGTTACTGGGTCTTGAGGATGGATCACTGGCCAGAGCTTGCACAGTATGCAATTGAGCTACTGGCCTGTCCTGCATCCAGCGTTCTTTCGAGACGCACATTCAGTGCTGCTGGAGGCTTTGTAACTGATCACAGGGTGCGTCTGTCCACCGACTCGGTCGATCGACTGACCTTCATAAAGATGAATCAGTCTTGGATCACCACCAGCTACCAAGCACCTGATGCTGATGAAACCGAATAATTTTTTTTGAAATCTCAGATCCCTTCAAAGACTGCCTATGCTGATGCTGAGTGACTATCCTGAGTAATTTTCCTCTTCCTCCTCAATGATCACGCTGATAGCTTGTAAGAACATTTTTGGTTCTGGGTGCCGCCACCAGTGCCTAGAGCCCAATTTTTCAGCCCCTGTTTAACAGGGGCGTGTAATTACAATTTTTGATGCAATACTTTGCAGCAGGGCTCGTTCCTGCGTTCCAACTAGAGTATCTGTGAGGGGTTGCAGTGTTGTGGCACCAGTGCCTAAGGCCCAATTTTTCAGCCCCTGTTTAACAGGGGTGTGTAATTACAATTTTTGATGCAATACGTTGCAGCAGGGCTCGTTCCTGCGTTCCAACTAGAGTATCTGTGAGGGGTTGCAGTGTTGTGGCACCAGTGCCTAAGGCCCAATTTTTCAGCCCCTGTTTAACAGGGGTGTGTAATTACAATTTTTGATGCAATACTTTGCAGCAGGGCTCGTTCCTGCGTTCCAAATAGAGTATCTGTGAGGGGTTGCAGTGTTGTGGCACCAGCACCAGTGCCCAAGGCCCAATTTTTCAGCCCCTGTTCAACAGGGGCATGTAATTACAATTCTTGATCTAATATTTCACAGCAGGGCCCGTTTCTGCGCCTACCAAGAGAGAGTGAGGACTTACAGTGTTGTGGCACCAGCACCACCACCACCACCACCAAAGGCCCAATTTTTCAGCCCCTGTTAAACAGGGGCATGTAATTTCAATTCTTGATCTAATATTTCACAGCAGGGCCCGTTTCTGCGCCCACCAAGAGCGAGTGAGGACTCACAGTGTTGTGGCACCAGCACCACCACCACCACCAAAGGCCCCATTTTTCTACCCCTGTTCAACAGGGGCATGTAATTACAATTCTTGATCTAATATTTCACAGCAGGGCCCCGAGAGGGCTTACAGTGTTGTGGCCACAACAACACCTAAGGCCCAAATTTCTGCTGAATATATAAGGCAGGCCCCTATTTTCAAACATCCAACTTACAAACGACTCCTACTTGCAAACGGAAGGAGACAACAGGAAGTGAAATGAAATCTACCCCTAGGAAGGGAAATTCTCTCCTGTAAGAGTTAATATGGGAAAAACATTTCTCCTTTCCACTGATGCTTTATCACCAATCCTTGTTTCCCAAAAACCCCAAATTTTCAAAAAACATTTGGCATTGGGACAAAAAGTGAGGTTCAATCTTCTGAAGAGGAGCACAGACAGCAAAACAAATGTCACAGGGGTGATGTTTTCCAAAAAGCTTTAAAAAGATTTTTTGGCTGGAGCTAAACACGTTAAAAATGTACCCGTTCAAAATTACAAACAGATTCTACTTAACAACAAACCTACAGTCCCTGTCTTGTTTGCACCACCTGTATACTGCTGTTCAGAGTATATAGGGCCTGGTGGCCCCACACATTTCCTTTTTTTAATTTGGGTGCGGGGTTCCCCTTAATATCCATACAAGACCCAAAGGGCCTGGTAATGGACTGGGGGGTACCCATGCCGTTTGTCTCACTGATTTTCATCCATATTGCCAGGACCCGACATTACATTAAAGCCGCAAGCAGTTTTAAATGACTTTTTTTCCTTTAAAAAAGACATTTTGTGCAGGGACTGTTCTAAGCATGGGAAACACGCGCCACTTTACAGGCATACTATAGACACCCCCCAGGTACGATATTTAAAGGAATATTTCACTTTTTTTTTTACTTTAACCACTTACCAACCGGCCCATAGCCGAATGACGGCTGCAGGGTGGTTGGATAACTCTGGGAGGGCGTACTATGACGTCCTCCCAGAATTCCCCTCTCGCGCACCCCCTGGGGCGCGCACCCGAACACATCCGTGACCGCCGGGTCCAGAGGACCCGGCGCATCATGGATCCCGGTAAATGGCCGCTGATCGCGGCCGTTTACCATGTCATCGCGCCGTCAAATGACGGCGCTATCACATGTAAACAGACCGGCGTCATCTGATGACGCCGGTTCCTCTCCTCTCCTCCTGTGTACCGATCGGTACACTGTGAGCGGAGAGGGGGGTGGATGGATGGCTGCAGCGCTGTGGGCTGGATGTGTAGTGCCCACAGCGCTGCACAGAGACATCCAGCCATCCATCCATCCATGCTCAGCCATCCCTACTACTCTGCAAAGCCCCCACATTACTCTGCAAAGCCCCACATTTCTCTGCAAAGCCCCACATTACTCTGCAAAGCCCCCACATTACTCTGCAAAGCCCCCCACATTACTCTGCAAAGCCCCCACATTACTCTGCAAAGCCCCCACATTACTCTGCAAAGCCCCACATTACTCTGCAAAGCCCCCACATTACTCTGCAAAGCCCCACATTACTCTGCAAAGCCCCGACATACCCCGACATACCCCGCCATACTCCGCCATACCCCGCCATACTCCGCCATACCCCGTCATACTCCGCCATACCCCGCCATACTCCGCCATACCCTGCCATACTCCGCCATACTCCACCATACCCCGCCATACTCCGCTATACTCCGCCATACCCCGCCATACTCCGCCATACCCCGCCATACCCCGCCATACTCCGCCATACCCCACCATACTCCGCCATACTCCGCAATACCCCGCCATACCCCGCCATACCCCGCAATACCCCGCCATACCCTGCCATACTCTGCAATACCCCGCCATACCCAGCCATACCCTGCCATGCTGAGCCATGCTCGGCTGTACTTGGCCTCTGTATGTGGCCAGGCTGTGGAAGACTCACACATGTGGTATCGCCGTACTCAGGGGGAGCAGGAGAATCTATTTTGGGGTGTCATTTTTGGTATGTACATGCTATGTGGAAGAAATATTGTATAAATGGACAACTTTGTGTTAAAAAAAAAAAAAGCGTTTTAACCACTTCCCGCCATACAACGTCCTTGACTTTGTGCGGGATATCTGAATGATGGGTGCAGCTACAGGCATCATTCAGATATCAGCTTTTTCAGCCGGTGATTCCCTACACCATAAGAATGATCATAGCGGCTGTTCCACTGCTTGATCGTTCTTACAGGAGGCGAGAGGGGATCGTTTTTTTTTTTTTTTTTTTAATTTCAGGCTTCCCAGCCTAGAGGTGAGATGTGGGGTCTTATTGACCCCATATCTCACTGTAAAGAGGACCTGTCATGCCATATTCCTATTACAAGGATGTTTACATTCCTTGTAATAGGAATAAAAGTGGTCAAAATTTTTTTTTTTTAGAAAAAAGCATCAAATTAAAATAAATAAAGTAAAATGAACAATAAAACAAAAAAAAATTTTAAAGCGCCCCTGTCCCTGTGTGCTCGCATGCAGAAGCGAACGCATACGTAAGTCCCGCCCACATATGAAAACGGTGCTCAAACCACACATGTGAGGTATCGCTGCAATCGGTAGAGCGAGAGCAATAATTTTGGCCCTAGACCTCCTCTGTAACTCAAAACATGTAACCAGTAAAAAATTTTAAAGCGTCGCCTATGGGGATTTTTGAGTAGCAAAGTTTGGCGCCATTCCACAAGCGCGTGCAATTTTGAAAGGTGACATGTTGGGTATCTATTTACTCGGCGTAACTTCATCTTTCACATTATGCAAAAACATTGAGCTAACTTTACTGTTTTGGTTTTTGTAAAGCACAAAACAGTTTTTTTTCCAAAAAAACGCGTTAAAAAAATTGCTGCGCAAATACTGTGTGAGATAAAAAGTTGCAACGACCGCCATTGTATTCTCTAGGGTCTTTGCTAAAAAACATATATAATGTTTTGGGGTTCTATGTAATTTTCTAGCTAATAAATGATGATTTTTACATGTAGGAGAGAAATGTCAGAATTGGCCTGGGTGCTCCTAGAATGCCTGATGGTGCTCCCTGCATGTTGGGCCTCTGTATGTGGCCACGCTGTGTAAAAGTCTCACACATGTGGTATCGCCATACTCAGGAGTAATAGCAGAATGTGTTTTGGGGTGTAATTTGTGGTATGCATATGCGGTGTGTGAGAAATAACCTGCTAATATGACAATTTTGTGGAAAAAAAAAAAGTAAAAAAAAAACCTTGATTTTGCAAAGAATTGTGGGAAAAAATGACAATTTCAAAAAACTCACCATGCATTTGGGGGGTATTTGTACTTTTCTGGCATGTTAGGGTCTCAAGAAATGAGATAGGCCGTCAGTACTTCAGGTGTGATCAATTTTCAGATATTCACACCATAGCTTTTGGACTCTATAACTTTCAAAAAGACCAAATAATATCCACCGATTTGGGTTATTTTTACCAAAGATATGTAGCGGTATAAATTTTGGCCAAAATATATGAAGAAAAATGACTAATTTGCAAAATATTATAACAGAAATGAAGAAAAATTTATTTTTTTACAGATTTTTCGGTCTTTTTTCTTTTACGGCGCAAAAAATAAAGAACCCAGCGATGATTGAATACCACCAAAAGAAAGCTCAATTTTTGTGAAAAAAAAGGACAAAAATTTCATATAGATACAGTGTTGCATGACTGAGTAATTGTCATTCAAAATGTGAGAGCACCAAAAGCTGAAAATTGGTCTGGTTAGGAAGGGGGTTTTATGTGCCCAGTTGTCAAGTGGTTAAGCATCATTAAAATCACTGCTCCCGAAAAAATGGCCCTTTTTACAACTTTTTTTTGCATTGATACATGTCCCCTGGGGCAGGACCCGGGTCCCAGGTCCCCAAACCCTTTTTAGGACAATACCATGAAAATTAGCCTTTAAAATGAGCACTTTTGATTTCAAACGTTCGAGTCCCATAGACGTCAATGGGGTTCTAACGTTCGTGCAAGTTTTCGGTCCATTCGGTGCGAACCGAACCGGGGGGTGTTCGGCTCATCCCTACTCTCCATCCAATCTGACAGAGCCTGAGCTATTTTGCAAAGAAGAATGGGCACAATATTCACTTTCTAGATATGCAAAGCTGGTAGAGACATACTCAAAAAGACTTGCAGCTGTAATTGCAGTGAAATGTGGTTGAACAAAGTATTGACTCAGGGGGGCTAAATACAAATGCACGCCACACTTTTCAGATATTTATTTGGAAACAATTTGGAAAACCGTTTATCATTTTCCTTCCACTTCAAAATGATGTGCCACTTTGTGTTGGTCTATCACATAAAATCCCCATAAAATATATTTACATTTTTGGTTGTAACATGACAAAATGTGGAAAATTTCAAGGAGTATGAATACTTTTTCAAGTTACTGTATTTTTATTTATCATTATCACCATTGGGAGAGAGAACATATTTATTGAAGTAATTACAAACCAACACAAGCATCCTTAACAGGAACATACAATACTGTAAGCATGACAGTCAGGATTAAAAAACCTCCTCCCAAAAATTCCTTAAAAAATAAATCAGTTAATAAAATAATAGACTGATAATTAAACCTTGGTGCAAACAGCATTTATACAAGCAATGCTCCTCATAGTTATAATAAAAGCAAATTTCCAGCATATGCTAGACAACTCTGATATAGCTCTAAATGATTTCACTTCAGGGTTTAGCATGAATTTCCAAACCCGCTGTTTATGTGCAAATTGTTTCATTACAATTTTTTTTTTTTTTTACAAATTTCTACAAATTTGTTAATTCGAAAATATCTGAATCAACGAAAACCCATTTAACTAATTTTCCTGAATATTCGTAAATTTGAAAATTCGTAAATTCGAAAATTCCTAAAATTCTTAAATTCGAAAATTCGTAAATTAGAAATGAGAATATCTGAAAAATTTTAAAATCTGAAATAATAACTAACTAATAATAACTTAACTATTACTAACTATTAAATTATTGGTATCGGAATTTCCTTTCAAATTTGGCTGTGAACTTAACGAAAACGAATTATCCAAAATAACGAATGCCGTATCTAAATGGATAAAACATAATGAATTAATAATAATAAATAACAATAATAATGATAAAAACTTTTTCCATAAAAAAATTTTTTATTCAGTTTAAAGACATACATTAACAGAACAAGTCCAATACATACTTTTTATAACAAAATGTATATATGACATCAAAATGGCACTCTTTAAAGATACTAAGGGAGACATTCTGATACATAATGAACAAGAATTGAACTTGTAAAGTACTAATAGTGTGTGGGGGCAGAGGATCTCTTTCTCATTTTTTCACCTCTCCCCCCCTCCCCCTTTGGGTACCGACCCAATAAGGGGACAGACAAATGGTTCATTCTTGACTAACAAATAATGCTATGTGCATCAGTATGAGGCTAACTAGGTATCAAAAGGAGGGTACCATACCGTAGAGTAAAGCATGTATGTTCGTTTAGCATCTTATGAAAAAATATATCTAGCAACAGAAAGAAATAGAAGGAATAGAGAAAGAAAAGTACAAACAGAAGAGGGGACTAAGGGAGAAGGGATAAGGAGTGGAAGGTAAGAGCGAGAGGGGAACCTATAGGGGGGAAGAGCAAAGAAAAAAAAAAAAGAAAAAAAGGGGGGGGAGGGGGGGTATCGGAAGGAGATTAAAGTGGACCCACGCCTGCCCCCCCCAACCCCATCCCCCGGTACCCCATCCGAGAGGAAAAAAAAGGCCCCTAGAAGTCATTCAACCACTCCGCGAGGTGTATTGACGGTATCTCTCGGTAGTAGTAAAGTGTGACCAGCAGGCCCAAAGCGTAGAGAATTTATGAACTCTGTCTTGTGCGATATGAATCAGTTCCTCCATCTCTTTAATATTTGATATTTTTGTGAACCATTCCCTGATTGTTGGAGCACGAGTGGACTGCCACAATTTGGGTATACAAAGTTTGGCCGCGTTGACCATATGCATGGCAAGAGATTTAAAATAGTCCCTTCTGGGGAGAGAGGTATGATGTAGGAGAAATTGGGCTGGAGTATAGTCCAAATTAAATGTTGTGACGTGTGTGATTATACTGTGAACCTCCCTCCAAAAAGGTTGAAGGATCTCGCAACCCCACCACACGTGCAGCATAGTGCCTATCTCCGTGCCACACCTCCAACAGGTGTTAGGAATGGTAGGCGAGAACTTGTGTAGACGAGAAGGGGTTCTGTACCATCTAGTGATCACTTTATAGCAGTTTTCTTGGATAGCTACATTTAGCGACCCTTTATGTGTGTAGTCATGAATAGTGTTCCAGTCTTCCGTCGTCAGTGGAGTGTTTAGGTCTCTGGTCCAAGACAATTGTGAGGGAGTCGGGGTCTCGGTAGGTGCTTCAGGATATCAGGGTGTGTAGGAGAGAAATTAAGTGTCTCTGCGGTATTTTGCGATGGCATATGGTCTCGAAAGGTGTGAGGTGTCTTGTCCATTTTGTTAGCGGGGCCTGAGTCTCCAGGAAATGTCTAATTTGTCTGTAGGTCCAGAAGGAAAAGGAGGAAGTTCTAGAAAGCGCCCTCAGTGTTTCTAAGGAGATTGGTTTTCCACTGGAGAAAAACTGTTGAGCCAACACGTCCTCAAAGGGCCATTCCTGTTTGCGAAAGCTGCTGGATATCCCAGGTGGGAATTCTGGGTTTCCTCTGAGGGTCGTTAGAGGGCTTGGGGAAGAAGTGGAGTTGTCACTTAGCAAGGACTTCTTGTGAGCTAAAAGAGATGGATAAATTAGCGGGTGAGACAAGATGGGGTGTAACCAGTTTTTGGAGGGGAGCCAAGGAAGGAGATGTAGCGGCCCAGAAACAAAGGCACCTTCAAGGAATACCCATGACTTGAGAGGGGCATGGATATTCCAATCCGCGATTCTTGTAAGATGGCAAGCCATGTAGTACTTATATAAGTCAGGCAATCCTATCCCTCCCTTCGATTTGGCTAGCGTGAGGCGTGCGTATTTAATGCGAGGAGGAGAATTTCTCCAAAGGAAGGCAGAACAAGCCCTCCTATAGGTCGCAAAAAAAGATGCCGATAACGAGATCGGGACTGCTTGCATTAAGTAAAGTATACGAGGTAAAATTATCATCTTGATCAGGGCAGAGCGACCAAACCATGAAACATTTAAACCTGACCATTCCTTTAAGAGTTTTTGGGTCTTTATAATTGCCGGATGATGGTTAACAAGATAGAGATCAGATAGCCGGGTAGGAATTTGGATGCCCAGATATGTGATCACATTCCTATCCCATTTAAAGGGGAACATGTCCTGGCAGTGGGTCATTTCCTGGGAAGGGAGCGTGATATTTAGAGCATGGGACTTGGAATAATTAATTTTCAGGTTAGAAATTTTAGGACAGAGCGCCTATGGTTAAATAGTTAAGTTACCGAGTATAAAGTACCATCATCCCAACAATCTACTACAAAAGGAGGCAGGGAGTAGGGAATGCCGCAGTTCGCTGCTTCTGTCGGCAGATATCCCAACCCCCCACACACAGGGAAAAACACAGGGGACTATTTCGGTACTGAAGGTAGTAGGGTATTAATACAAAAAGGTGAAGAGAAGACAATAGGATAAAAACTATATTTTTAATAGAAAGCCATTTTAAAAGATATATATATATCACAATAATGCAATAACATATACAGTTGCAATACAGGACAAGGCAATATATACAACCACATGAATTGCATCCAGTAATAACAGAGATTGTAACAATGACTTGGATTCTCGACCGGTTTCGCGGTATTCACCGCTTCCTCAGGAGAGTAAAGTCTATAATGTAGCATGAGAGACAAATAATAAATATACAGAAATTCACAGATGCATAAAGTTTTTGTGATGGTGGCAGCGAGGTCATTAAATAATACATTGAACAATAATATACAAGTTGAATATAGAAAGGACAGGCTCACCCGCTCAGGTATTCTCTGTAGATATATGGGGCCCCATACAATTCCCCCTGCGACGAACACAGGGGATAACAGAACAGCCTCTGGTGGGTAAAATATTTAGGTAATTGGTTTATATGTGGGTCACTAAACCACAAAACAAGGTAAGGCGTGATAGAGTAAAAGGGTACCCATAATTACCTCTAAGTTTGGAACCCAGTGTGCAGAGGACAGAGACTGGAATTAGAGTAGTTGAGGGAAAGAGGAGAGGAGGGAAAGAAAAAAGAAGGGAGGAAAGTGATAAAAAGGAGGGGAGGGGGGGGGAAAGATGGGGGAAGGGGGGAGGGGGGGGGAGGGAAGGGAGGGAAAAGGGAGGGGTTGTGGGTAAGGGGTAGGAAGGAGGAGGAAGGAGGGGGAGGGGGAAGGGGGATGGGGGGGAAAGGGGGGGGGAAAGGGGGGTGGGAAAAAAGGGGGGGGGAAGGGGGGGGAAAGAGGAGGGAGGGGGGGGAGGGAGGGGGGGAGGGGGTGGAGGGAGGAAAGGGGGGGGAGGGGGGAGAAGGGGGGAGGTAGGGAGAGGGGAGGGGGAGGGGAGGGGGAAAGGAAAGGTAGTAGGGTTGAGTGGTAAGCAGGACCTAGGATTAGGTCCAGGTGAGAATTAGGCAAGACTGAAGGAGAAGGAAAGAGAATGCACACAGGTAATAGGGGCCATAACTTACCCCTGCAACGTGATCAGCGGGGGCGGTGAAATACAGTAAAAGGGGAGCATACAATGGTAGGGATCGAGGGGTAAAATCGTTTAAACGATCCAGGCGCTCATGGGTAAATGATGAAAGCTCCACACAGCTGGAGCCACTGATATGTGCAAAAGGGATAATCACCGTAGCAGCTGTAATAGAGTAAAGTAAATTACACTCCAAAATGATAGAGGGGGGGAGAACAATGCCCACAAAGCAGAGCGACATAAACGGTAGCTCGCTAAAGTAGAGGGTATCAACACATAAATAGTAAGAATAGGTAACAAGTACCAAGAGGTGTAGAGATAACAAATTATATGTGGTCCCCCGTGAGGAAGAGATGGTAAAATACCAGTATGAAAACACACATAGGTGCTACAAGCAGCCACTGTGTGTGAAAAGGCAATGTATATAACCAGGTCCAGCATGGGTAAGAGGAGAAGCAGAGGAGAGAGGTCAGCCACCGGGGAAGAAGTGACAGGGAAGGGACGGGAAGGGGGAAAGAGAGGGAGGGGGGGGAGGTAAAACTTACCCAGATGCTGCTCCTCGTTGAGCACCACGTCAGAGGACTGTAGGCTTATACAGCGGCCGTGTCCGGCCGCTATAAAAGCACCCCAACCCGGAAGTCAGGGACGGCAAAACGAGGGCGGTCCCTGACGTCACCGGGTCAGCTCGCCCGCACTGCGCAGGTGCACTGTGAGTGCTACTGCGCAAGCGCGCGCTCCTGACAAAGGGAATCTAGTTCCCAAACAAGGAGACGCAAGCAGTCACAAGGCTGCCAGGGCGAGCATGTGTCCGTCGCGTAGGAGGAGGATCGGGGCAGGACATACCAACAGAGTCTGATGACGGGGGAGGGAGCCTGACCTTGTACAGCAACACAGTAAAACAGCATGATACAGCATAATAAAATAAAGGATAAAACGGATAGATGTACAAATGTTGTGTGAGGTTATATGGAGTGTCAGCCACCCATAACTTTAGAGGATGAAACTTAGGCAGACATGGTCAATACATTGATATTTGGCCACGGTGTGTCAAGATAAGGGAAAAAGGAGGGGGGGGATCAGGGGGAGTGGGAGGAAAAGGGGGGGGGGGAGGGGGGAAAAAGGGAAAAAAAAAAAAAAGGGGGGGAATGAGGGGGGGGGGGGAAGGGGGGAAAGGAAGGGAACAAAACAGGAGGGGACAAACGGGGTTGGGGAAAAGGGGAAAGGGGGATGGTGAAAGGGAAGGAGGGGGAGAGGGAGGGGGGGGGAGAAGGAGGGGGGGAGGGGGGGGAACAAGGGGAGGAAAAGAGAGCAAGGGGAAAGGGAGTGAACAAGATCTCATAAGAAAGCCCTATAGGACACCGACTCGTTTAGGCCAGGCGGGGTGGTGGCGTTGAGTCGTTCGATCCAGAGGGACTCTCTCTGCAATATCGAGCGATCCCAATCGCCACCTCTAGGGCTGGGTTTCACCACCTCTAATACCAGAAATTTGGCCACGGAATTGTCGAATCTATGATAAAGTCCGATGTGTCGGCCAATAGTAGTCAGTTTACCATTTTCTGAGTCGTAGAGGTGGTCACCGATTCTCTGCCTGAGTTCCCTAATAGTTTTGCCCACATAGAAGGCTTTGCATACACACTTCATGAGGTAAATAACCCCCTTTATAGCACAGTTCGCGAAGGTCCGTGGAACCAGGATTTCTCCGTTAGGTAGGGTCACTGTTCTGCTTTCGTGGACCCAAGGGCACCGGGGGCATTCCCCACATTGGAATGTGCCATTGGGGCCACTACGCGCAGGTTTGGTGGGGTTGTAGTGGCTCGCAGTAAGTTGATCACGTAGCGATCGAGCTCTGCGGAAGACCACTTCCGGTGTATGTCTAATGTATTTATTTAAAGTGTGATGTTCAGCCAAAAGGTGTCAGTGTTTGGCTAGGATATTCCGCAACACATGATGGTGTGCTGAGTAGGTGGTAATAAATCTTACAGTTTCTGTAGGGAGCGACGGTTTCCTATCTTTAAAAAGGAGAGAGGTTCGTGAACGGGACAAGGACTTGTTATACGCTTTACGCAAGGTGGTAGAAGAATAGCCTCGTCGTAAGAGGCGATCGCGCGAAGCTTTAGCCTGGCGTTTAAAGTCAAAGTCATGTGTGCAGTTCCTGCGTAGCCGTAGGTATTGGGCATAAGGTATGCTCTGTATCAAGGAAGTGGGATGGGCACTCGTGGCAAATAATAAGGTGTTCCCCGCCGTGGGTTTTCTATACAGGTCCGTTCCTAGGGTACCATCCGGTTGTTTGATGATTAATAGGTCTAGAAAGGGGATTTTTTCAGTCTCGATTTTGAAGGTAAATTTAAGGTTTAGATCATTGTTATCGAGTTGACGTAAAAATTGTAAAAGTTTTTCCCTGGGGCCCGACCAGACCATGAACAGGTCATCAATAAAGCGAAACCATACCAAGATGTCGTTTAGGAACTCCGTGTATTGGTCATGAGCATGAATCTGTCGCTCCCAGCCCCCTAAATATAAGTTGGCATATGCTGGGGCGCAGGACGTCCCCATTGCAACACCCTGTATTTGCAAAAATAACTGATCGTTAAAAGTAAAGTAGTTCTTGGTTAAAATAAAATACAGTAGTGTCAATATGAACTGGTTCAGGGGCCAGGTCGTTGTATCTTGTTCAGCTAGGAAGGATCCAGCCATCCGTACGCCCTGCTCGTGGGGGATACTGGAGTAAAGAGCCTCAATATCAACAGCCACGAGCAGGGCGTCAGGAGGGATCTGGATACCTTCGAGATGTTGTAGCAGGTCGGTGGTATCCCTGATGTACGACGGGAGGCTACGGACATGGGGCATTAGGAAAGCGTCAACAAATTTACTTGCATTGTCTGTTAAGGAGCCTATCCCCGACACTATGGGTCTTCCGGGAGGGCGATGCATATCTTTATGAGTCTTGGGTAGAGAGTAAAAGGTAGGGGTACGAGGGAATTTGGGGACCAGGAACTCCAAGGTATCTTTGTCAATGAGGCCTGAGAAATAGGCCTCAGTGCAAAGAGCCCGGAGTTCCTGTGCAAAGGACAGCACGTGAGTGGGGGAGATGGGTCTATACCAGTGTTTGTTGTTCAAGATAGCAAGGCACATAGATTGATATTGGTGATTGGTCATGAGGACAATGTTCCCACCCTTGTCTGATTGTTTGATCACAATATCAGAACGTTGCTGTAGGGACCGGAGGGCTCGAATTTGACTAGGATCGAGGTTTGGGGAGAAGTCGGGCCATTTTTGTTTCTTGAGGTCACTAATTGTGGCTCGCAGGAAGGCCCATATCTCGGGGCAGGTGTTGAGATCGGGGAACCTACGAGATCGTAGGCGGAAGGATTTCTGTAAGGGTATGTGTCTAGGGTCGACCGGAGGGTCACACCTATTGGGTGCAGGGGAGGCAGGTAGGTCTGTCCCTGCTAGCGATACATTTGGAGAGCTAATAGCACGATCCATGCTATCCTGTGAGGCTACGGAGTCTCCGGTATTTCCCTCATCGAAGAGGAGCATTAGATCACGGAGCGCCCTGAATTCCTCCATCGAGAAACCCTTGGTGCGCTCCATGAGCTCACGCTCCAGTCCCTGATTGATGCGGTCTTTATCATACATGAATCTAAAGGTTAAATTACGTGCAAATAGGTAAAGATCTTTAATTGTTTCAGTAACCTTGAGCGCATCAAGGGGACAGAAGCCCAATCCTAATTGAAGTATCGAAATTTCCTCATTGTTAAGTGTGTAGGGAGTGAGGTTAATGACATTGTGATCAGTGTAATGTGAGGAGGGAGGCGTTATTGGGACGGTGGGGGTTTGAGGACGTACGCATCTAGGTTGCTCTGTTGTTTTTTTAGATCTAAAAAAATAGCATCTTCATTAACCTTAGTGTATTTATTGGTCATTAGGCCCGAATTCAAAATTTTAGGAATGGTGCCGTGCAGTGTGGAGTAACCAGTTGCCCCTTCCACGGGGGTATTGGTATCCTGTGAGGTTTGTGTAGGAGGTGCCTGGGTAGGTCTAGGGCCTCTAAGGCCTTTCTTATCTTTTTTGGGATTTGTGGGTGGGGTGTTGCCTCCAAAGCGAAGTCTCTTGCGTGAAGCATTGAGTGCAGATGAAGTGGTGGGTTGAGTGATATTTAAAGAAGATACCGTAGAGGATAGTGATGAGTCTGATTCAATGTCAGTGGTGAAGTTTCTATTATTGGTACGGGGGGGGCCTCGTCTACCTCGGCCTCTCCCAGGCCAACGATAGGCCAAACCCTCAGTGAAAGCAGCTTTATCCTTTCCAAATTTAATCTGTTTCTTGACGATGATATCTTTATTCATAATTTCCAAGCGTTCTCTAAGGTCTTTCCACTTGGTTTTAAAAACAGTATTGTCGGTCAAGTGAGAATATTCAGCATTAAGTCGCTCGATATCACCGTCAAGAAGGGTCATTTCGAGGGTATATTGGGTAATCAGTAATCCAATTAATTCCAGACTATTTTTAGTTAGGATGTCCTCCCAGGTTTTTTTAAAATCCACTGAGGGGTCCTTAAAAGTAGGGAAGATCTGCCCCCTCAGGCCCAAGGGGCAGACTTTTTCGCTGACATAGAGTTTAAAATATTCAATGTGCCAGTGTAAATGGGACTTACGTTTAAGGAGTTTAAACATTTGTATGGGGCCCCATATAGCTACAGAGAATACCTGAGCGGGTGAGCCTGTCCTTTCTATATTCAACTTGTATATTACTGTTCAATGTATTATTTAATGACCTCGCTGCCACCATCACAAAAACTTTATGCATCTGTGAATTTCTGTATATTTATTATTTGTCTCTCATGCTACATTATAGACTTTACTCTCCTGAGGAAGCGGTGAATACCGCGAAACCGGTCGAGAATCCAAGTCATTGTTACAATCTCTGTTATTACTGGATGCAATTCATGTGGTTGTATATATTGCCTTGTCCTGTATTGCAACTGTATATGTTATTGCATTATTGTGATATATATATATCTTTTAAAATGGCTTTCTATTAAAAATATAGTTTTTATCCTATTATCTTCTCTTCACCTTTTTGTATTAATACCCTACTACCTTCAGTACCGAAATAGTCCCCTGTGTTTTTCCCTGTGTGTGGGGGGTTGGGATATCTGCCGACAGAAGCAGCGAACTGCGGCATTCCCTACTCCCTGCCTCCTTTTGTAGGTTAGAAATTTTCCCAAATGATTGTAAGTCTTTGAGGAGGTTCGGTAGGGAGATGCGGGGCATTTTTAGTGATAGGAGAATGTCGTCAGCAAAAGCTGCTACCTTAAACTCCCTCTCCTTCACTGTTATCCCTTGT
The DNA here is from genome assembly GCF_042186555.1 of Aquarana catesbeiana. Taxonomy (NCBI): domain Eukaryota; kingdom Metazoa; phylum Chordata; class Amphibia; order Anura; family Ranidae; genus Aquarana; species Aquarana catesbeiana. The sequence continues at coordinate 830,500,559 of NC_133324.1, read as the reverse complement.
ATGTTTGGATTATCTCTCAGTCTGTTGAGGAGGGGTTCTAAAGTCAAAATATAAATTAAAGGGGAAAGGGGGCATCCCTGGCGCGTGCCATTGCTGATAGGGAAGGCGTTCGACAGGTGGCCATTAATCCTCACAGCTGCAGAGGGATCGGAGTATAGAGCTATTACATGCGACAGCATGCGGCATCCCAGTCCGATAGCTAGGAGGACCTCCCGCATGTAGTCCCAAGCCACCCTGTCGAACGCCTTCTCAGCGTCTAATGAGAGGAGAAATCCCTGGGTCTTAGATGTTGTGAGCCAGTGATGTAGATTCAGCGTGCGGATGGTATTATCTCTGGCTTCTCTGCCGGGGACGAAGCCTACTTGGTCCAGAGAGATGAGGTTGGGAATGAGGGGCGATAATCTGTTGGCCAGGATTTTTGCGTATAATTTGACGTCAACATTTAAAAGTGATATCGGTCTGTAATTTGCGACCAATTCTGGGTCCTTACCTTCCTTAGGTATTACTGTTATGTGAGCCGTCAGCATGCCCTTTGGTCTAGTCTGGGGGTCTGAAAAAGCATTGAAGGTCTCTATAAGGTTAGGCATAAGGGTATCAGCGAAGGCTCGATAATACTGGAGAGTAAAACCATCTGGGCCTGGACTTTTGCCCACTTTCATTTGTTTCAAGGCCGTCTCTAGTTCTGTCGTCGAGATACAATTCTCAAGGTCAAGAGTCTGTTGGGGGGTAATTGGTTTTGGACTGTACTGCGAGAGAAAATCTTTAATAAGTTTAGAACGAGTTTCAGGAGTGGTTTGAGTCAAGTGGTTGGTCTGTAGATTATAGAGGCCAAAATAGAATTTCTCGAATTCCTTGGCTATTTCTTCATTCTTGGTCCGGAGAGTTCCCCCAGGGTCCCGAATGTGGTGAATTATAGATGAGCTTTTAGAATTTTGTATTGACCGAGCCAAGAGTCGGCCACACTTGTTGCCCTGCTCATAGAAAACTCTCTGGCCAAGAATGTATCTTCTCTTGACACCTCTGTCTAACTCCTCCAGCAACTGAGTGCGTGCATGTGTTAAGCTTTGAAGCGTGGATTGTGCTTGTGTCAGTTTGTGGGTTTTCTCTAAAGATTTAATTGTATTCAAAAGGGATTTAATAGTTTCTTGTTGTTGTCGTTTAGCTTTTGCAGCTAGTGAAATCAGTTCCCCTCTTATAACACATTTGTGGGCTTCCCAGATAGAGATTGGTGAGATTTCTGGGTTCATGTTTTCAGCGAAATATTGTCGGAGTCTTGTGTGAATGTGCTCTAAAACAACTTCATCCTTAAGTAAAGAAGGATTCAATCTCCAGATCTTAGTTCTGAAGTCTGTATCAGGGAAGGACAAAGTAAGTGTTACCGGGTGGTGGTCAGAGAGGAACATGGGCTCTATAGTGGACTGGTGAAGGGTGGGCAAGTCAGTCTGGGAAATAAAGAAATAATCTATCCTAGAGTACTTCTGATGTGGGGCTGAATAAAATGTGTAGTCCTTGACTGAGGGATGCAAGGTACGCCAAGCATCATGGAGGGCTAAATTATGGAGCTGCGTTTTAATTTGTCTTAGTGCTCTGTATGTTAGGGTAGATGTACCCGAGGAGGAGTCTAGTATCGGGTGTAGGGGGACATTAAAATCCCCTCCCAACACAACCAATCCTCTCCGAAAAGAGGTTAGGTCACATATCTTCCTAAAGAATGCCACTTGATGGTCATTAGGGCAATAAATGTTGGCTAGGGTGATTGGTTTGGAAGCGTAGGTCCCCTTAAGAAAAATAAATCTTCCTTCCGGGTCTATGAAGGAGTCTGTTAGGTGAAAGTTAGCATTTTTAGCGATAAGTATCGAGACTCCTTTGGTTTTAGCCTCAGGATTCGTAGCGTGGACTGCAGTGCGGTATATGTGGTTGGAGAGTTTAGGGGTTGCATCAGAGCGAAAATGAGTCTCTTGTAAAAAAATAAAATGTGCTTTGTGTTTAGTGAGAGATGTTAGTACTTGCGACCTTTTTTCCGGTTGATTTAGGCCCTTAACATTAAGGGAGATACATTTCAACGTCAGGGAGCAAGCTGCTGCTCTTTTTGAATTCATAGTTAATTTGAGTCAGTTCAATCACTCTACCACCGTTATCTTGTGGGTTAGAAAACTTCCGGGGGATGGGTCCGGGGAGCCCGCGTGGGCCCAAGAAGATAGAGGGTAAAGTGGAATCGTCCACTGAAGAGAATTAAAGTTAGACACCAGGGGTAAAGGACAGAGCAGGAGAAAAAAAAAAAAAAAAAGGAAAAAGGGGGGGGGGGGTACAGATAGGAAAGTAAGTTAGACCAGAGGTGGAAATAGGGTATCTATTCCACCTGGAGGAGGAAAATCTGGGGTGTCAGCTAACGTCCACAATTGGACTGCTGTGTGGGGGTGAGAGAATGAACGGAATCCACAGGTCGTCTACGACCCAGGAATCTGGTATGTTGGTCTTAAGGGTATGTATAGAGAGCCTACTACATAGCAAGAGTGATATCATAAGTGAGCCAAGATTCAGCATGTTGTATATCTATGTTATTAACTCATAACGATAACAATAATACAGGATCCAGTATAACAATTAAAATAATAAAAACAATAACAATAATACCGGTCCGAACAAGCAATCTGTGTTGAGCATGAGCATGACTACCAGGGATCACCATAGTGGTATCCAATGCCAAAGTTAGAGTACATCTTGAATTTTTACCTTGCTATTAAAATTAATGTTAATAATAATACTATTGATCTTATCTTACCCTTCTAGTCACTATCAGTAGTTTAGAGTAATTTAGAGTAAATTCCTGGGGGGAATAGGTTTTGGAAAGGGCTGAGGGGAGGGACGGAGGGGTAAGAGCAAGGGAGAGGGAGGGGGAGGGCAAGGGGGAAAGGAGTGGGTAGGTATGGGGAAGGTGAGGGAGAGTGGGGGGGGGGAGGAGGGGAGGGTAGATGGTGGGCTGGGGGGGTAGGAAGGCACTTAATATTGTTAAAAGGTTGAGTTTTTAATTTTCGTTCAGCCCTATGATCCCATTTAGACTCCCAGGGGGATCGAAAACCTGTCGCCCTAGGTTGATACGCTTCACAAGGTTTCTCTAGGCCTAATAACAAAATTCCAGGGTCACTTCTTGCCCCAATATTTTCCAAGTTTAAGGAACAGCTAGCTGCATAGGTACATATTTGTGAATGCTATAACATCAGGTAATTATCATCTCTAAGAATCCCTTTATATTCAGTGTTAAAGGTAGAGAAACGGAAACAGGATTATGTTTGTACTTATCTCCCTGGTTCTTAATTCTTGCTCGAGCAAGCGGTTAAAGGTTCTGAGGCCGGTGGAAGAATCAATGTCATCTGTCACGATCATAGTAGTAGAACCTAGGGGATAAAACAAAGGCTAAAGTTGCTCCTTGAGTGGAGCCTGTGTTAGATAAGGAAGAGCCATAAGTTTGCTTTCCGCGGAGCCCAACAATGTGTAGTGGGGTAGGTAAGACGTCCGTAAAGCATATGTTTCTTCTTCTCTCGCATTAGGTGGGACACGGTCCAGGTGTGTGCTATGTGCACCAAAAACAAAAACAAAAACAAAAAAACAAAACACATTGCTATATCTATGGCCGCGTCGCGTCCATAATATCCAGTGAGTGAGGGATACATGTTGGGGGACCTAAGAGCGCAGCCGTTTGATGTAACGTTAGGAGTATACGGAATATGTCCGGGGATCAGAAATTTAAGCTTCCCTTAGAAGGTGGTGATGCAGGTAAGATGTCTCTGAAATTGAGGTCATACTCACAGGCGGCAATCCATGGCAGTGTCGTGATGTGCGGTTCATGCTTCCTGTAGAGCCCTTCTCCCTGGAGGTGAGGCGGGGGAACTTGGACCTTGCTGGTACAAATCCCGACGAGACGATCTTGGGGTTGGAGAAGATCTATCTGTTCGGTGTCTGCGCGATCGCTGCCTTTGTGCTTTAGGGGAGGGGTTGAGCGATACCGGGAGCCACGGTTCAACTGGAAAGTAGAAAGAGCCCCACTTCGGTAGTTCAATGTTAGGAAGGTCGAGTTGGTCGCAAAAACTTTGTAGATCTTCCGGGGTGCGGAGTAAAGCAGAGCGTCCCCTGGCGGACGCAGATAGGGCGAAGGGGAACTTCCAACGATATTGGATGTTTCGGGAACGGAGAGCATCCAGCAGGGGGCGCAGAGCTCTCCTGTTTTGTAAAATTATCTGGGACAGGTCCTGAAATAATTTAATTTCTGCGCCATTATGGAGAATGCGGCCTTTCTCCCTGGCTTTGCGGAGGATCTCCTCCTTAAGTGGAAAGTTAACAACACAGCATATTATGTCCCTTGGTGGTTCATTTTCACGGGGTTGGGGACGTAGAGCCCGGTGTGCCCTTTCCATTTCGATCGGTGAGTCTGCGGGTCGATCTATCAAATCATTAAAGATTGTGCAGATTGTTTGTTGGATCGAACCCGGATCTGTGCTTTCAGGTACACCCCTTACCCATATGTTGTGCCTCCTGCCTCGATTATCGAGGTCTTCGATGTGTCTGTGAAGGTCATACATGTGGGAAAGCTGTGCATCGTATGTGTGTGGACCTGTCGAATGGCTGCTGCATGTGTCACGGTGGTTTGCTCAACATCATCTATTCGGTGTGCCATTACCTGTAGGTCTGACTTTAAATCAGCAATCGCTGCCGTGACAGTATTCTTTATATCTGAGGCCACCTTCTCTAGATCGAGTAGGCTAGGAGTTTGTGAAATCCCCTTCGTGTCTCCATGCTGGGAATTAGGCGAGGCCGGGGATTGGGCCTGTACGGCCGCGTGGAGTGGTTGTTTTTGGGTCCGGAACAGCTCCGGTATGTTTCTGCTAAGCTGGGTACCTGGATCCATGGTTGTACGGGTTACCGAGGAGCTCCGGGTGGATCTATTCATGATGGCTCTCAAATGTAGGCAGTCTATTAGGTTAGATTCTATTCCCGGGTCGCAGGAGCTCACAAGTTATGCTGCCATCTCGGTCTCCGGCCAGGCCACGCCCCCAATGATAAAAACTTTTAATAACTATTTATTAATAATTTGTTCCGTTTCATTTGTTTAGATGCTTTTGGATCATTCTTAACTTCGGATAAATTCGTATTCGTTACGTTCACGAACAGCCAAATTTTAAAGGAAATTCCAATACCTATAATTTAATAGTTAGTTATTATTAGTTAGTTTGTTATTCTTTCGAATTTTCTGACTTTCTTTCTTGTTTTCGGATTTTCAAATTTACAAATTTATGAATTTACGAATTTTTGAATTTAGTAATTTACGAATTGCTATCATAATGAATGACCCAAAAACAAAACAAAAATGAATAAAAACTAAAACTAACTAATTTTTCGGCATTGTCATGTCTACTGTTTATTTAAATGATACTAACTGCAACAGCTACAAAATACTGATGTTCAACAAGTACAACATCTCCCAACTCCTCCAAAATACTTATTCAAGGGGCAATAGCTTGCTATTTAAAAGCCTTGGACAAATGTATTGAATGAAACCTCAATGCATTTCACTCCATGCAGAAGTTTTACCTAGGCGTGAAACACGATGGAGTGTCTACTACCAGTGTTCAGTGTGGAGTGTTCAATACATTTGTACAGGGCTTTTAAACAGCAAGCAACTTCCCCTTCTCTTTGTGAGTATTTTGTATTAATTTATCGGAGCAGCCAGTGACTTAGGCTACTTTCACACTGAGGCGTGCAGACGCTGGCGGTACAGCGGCGCTAAATATAGCACTGCTTTACCGTCGTTTTAGCGGCGCTAGCGGAGTGGTTTTAACCCCCCCGCTAGCGGCCAAAAAAGGGTTAATACTGCCCGCAAAGCGCCACAAAGCGCCGCTGCAGCGGCGCTTTGCAGGCGGGTTTGGAGTGCTCCCCCATTGTTTCCAATGGGAAGGGGCGCTTTAGGAGCAGTAAATACACCACTCCTACAGCGCTTCAAAGATGCGGCTTGCAGGACTTTTTAGAACGGCCTGCGAGCACACCGCTCCAGTGTGAAAGCCCTCGGGGCTTTCACATTGGTTTGCATTGAGCGGCTCTTTCAGGGCGCTTTGCAGGCGCTATTTTTAGCACTTTAGCGCTTGCAAAGCGCCTCAGTGTGAAAGGAACCTTAAATATCTTTACATTATTTTGTTTTTTCACTGGGTATAGATTGAGCTCCCCCCCCCCCCGCTGTAAGCTGAATACACCTAGCCCCCCTACCCAGGATGTTGTGGACTGGATACTTTATGGCTCTTATGTTTTGATTGACATATAAGTGAGTACTCATTCACTAGAGAAGCATTTTTCCTTTTCTGTAATGTAAAGCTGTATATGATTATCATGATGATGATACATGTATTGTATTGTTTGTATAAGTGCATGTACATTAGGCACTTTATATATTTGAGCACTAATTACAATATATCTCCGGGTACCAATAGGATTTCCTGAGGAAGCTTTTTGGCAAAATACATAGTGATTTCTATTGGTGACGATACTCTGACTCCTATGTCTGGCCCTGCTGATGGTGTACCTTTGCCCGTCTATATCCACATTACTATAAATTGATAGTGGGCCACCCAGATAGATTTCTTTACACATATCTGGTCATTAACGATGGGAGACGATCAATATTTGTATGTTTTTGTCACTTTTTTGAGATTTTAACATGTTGTTTAAATTTATTTTGTACATTTTTTTATATATGAGTACCCTTTCTTTCATACGTGGGATTACAAGTGGCAACTGATAAAGTCCTATTTTCTGCTCTTTTATGTTTTTTCACGTTTAACATGGATGTGGTGCCATAACATACAGGCTATGTCTCTAAATTCTGCTTAATATGGACTTTTTATGGGTATCTCCTCACTTTAAATCTATTCCAAAAGATATTACATTCATTTTCAAACTCCTTTGTCAAAGAGCAGCTTCTTCTTGATCTTATGAAATGTCCTACTTGGATCCCCCTTTTCAAGGGTGTTGGGTGATGACTCTCCCAGCGTAGAAAAGTTTTTGTAGATGTTGGTTTACATAAGATTTTTGTTTGTAACATTCCTATTTGATTACCATTCAGTATTCTAACAAACTCACTAAACTTCTCTTTGGACTTCTGCCATAGAATGAAAACATCATAAATAAAGCGGACGCATAGGGCAATCTGAGATATATATTCACTCAATATTTTTCCCCACCAACCTAGAAATATATTTGCGAAGGCGCAGAGTACCCATTACTGTACCTTTTTTCTGTTGGTACATATTTTCATTGAATAAGTAGTTGTGTTTTAGCACAAAATCCAGTAACTTTAAGACACATTTTGAATGCCTCTGGAAATGGATACCCTTTTTTTACTATAAAGTAGTTTCAGGCTGCCAGTCCCAGGTTATGGTCTATGTTCGTGTACAAAGTCTCAACATCCAAGCACTCAATCACTTGACAAGATCTCTAGAGACTGCTATATATGGTGGGAGGCTTTTCATGTCATCTAAGTATTGTATCCACATAGACACTGATGTTTTCTGTTAGGTTTCCATTTCCAGAGACAATCGGCCCTCCTGGGGGTGACTTTTTGTTTTTATGCAACTTCAAGAGTGCATAGAAGGTGATAAGTGTGGGGTCCTTATTTAGGAGGAATTTAAATTCATCTGTAGATTTAAGATTAGTGAAGGGGCACAGGATTTTAGGATCCTGACACTCCTCTTTCCCCTGTAGGGAGTCTTACGATTACTTCAGTTGATAAATCATTTTCTGTCCACCTTTGTTTTTAGCTTACACTTTTTTAGGGCAAGTTTCCTGACGAGGTAGGAAGGTAGGTTAGGTATTATAAACTGCCAGAAAATCATTCAAAAATTTTTTTAAACTACATTATTCTTTTGCCATGACTGCCTTACATGGTAAAGCATTCCACTGCTCTTTGCTATAAAGCTCCCCTACCTAAACTGATAGTAAAATTGTATTTCTTTCATAGGCAACTGGTTTCCCCTTTTCCTTTGCACAGTTCTTGGGATAAAAAAATATTTGCTAAATATTTATATTGACCTTGGATATATTTGAACATGTTAATTGGGTTGTCTCTGTGATTTTTTTTAATTTTCACAGTAAGATTCTATTTTATGCTAATCAGCAAAAGATAAAGCATTCAACTTTAGTGCAAAATTGTCATAAATAGATCATGTTGTGTTTTTACTGATAACATTTTTTTTTAATTATTGAGCATTTAGCTTTAGAAATACTCTATTTAAAAAGATTTTTGTATTTTAAATTAACAAAACAGCTGTAAACAGAGGACAAATTAAATATAAGAAGCTAGTCTTTTTCCCCAAATGGCTGACACTTTATGAATTATACTAAAAGAAGTGCAATGCTAAATATCAAGAAGAATAGTGGATAGTGGACAATGCATACATTTTCCAAAAACTAAATTATATGCAAAGCATTGTACATTCAAGTTGTCCAGGCATTTTTAAGCTGTTTAAAAAGTGCAGTGTATTATGAAATACAGGGTCTACAAGGAACAAAAGCAGTATAAAAAAAGCATATCAGGGAAAAGTACATGAAAATAAATCTGAGGAATTTATGTTTGCATATTCAGAATACACTGGTCCTCACTCTTAATATTAAAACTGACAGCATTGGGCTATATTCACATGGAAATTTAGGGGCATACAGTGATTTCTTGTAGAAGGAATTGTAGCAGTGGATTCTTGTGGCTGGGATGATAGGTGTATGCAAACAGCTGCAGCCGCAATGCAGTTACCTGAACATAATGGGTTGATTTACTAAAACTGGAGAGTGTAAAATATGGTGTAGGTCCGCATAGAAATCAATCAGATTCTGTGTTTTTTTTTTAAAGATTAATTGAACAAGCTGAAGTTAGAAGCTGATTGGCTACCATGCACAGCTGCACCAGATTTTGCACTCTCCAGTTTTAGTAAATCAACTCCAATCTGTCTGCGTTCAAAGTCGTACGTTTTTCCCTAACACCACTTTCACACTTTACAGGCATTACAATGCTAAAAATAGCTCCTGCAAAGCACCTGTAAAGCGCCTCTTCTTTCACTCCAATGTGAAAGCCCGAGTGCTTTCACACTGGAGCGGTGCGCTGGCAGGACATCAAAAAATGTCTTGCAAGCAGCGGCGCTTTGTGGGCACTTTTAGCCCTCTTTCACTAAAAATAGAGGCACTTTACTGCCGACGCACGGGCGCTGCAGGGTGAAAGTGCCCTAACTAACTGTAGGTGACAACTGAATGTACAGATACAATATATGTGAACAGCAATGGCCCCAGTTAGCCTGTCTTTGCCTTGTACAGGTTTCCTGGCCACAGCTGTTTGCAGACACCTGTGATCCCATCCATAAGAATCTGCTGACTCTTGCTGTAGCAAACAGCTGTATGTCCCTAATGACCCATGTGAATTTAGCTTTAGAAAGAGGAGGCACCCATTTCATAAACAGAATCAGTATGTATGCAGTCTATTGAGTGCACCCTACTGTAGTAGAAAAAATAGCTCCTAGTGAATTTTAATCTGCTTAAACTGATAAAAACAGCCTTCACACAAGGTATACAATACTGTACACCCATGCAAAGCCATTTGTACCCACACAGGGATGCACAGGTGTTCTGTGCATCCCCATGCAGACAATCTCATTCATGCCGATTGCAAGGGCACAGACAGTGTGCCCAAGTATGACATTCATATTGTGTGGGTGCGTGTTCAACCATTTTGTATGTTTTTAAAGTGATTCTAAATGATCACCTTGTAAAATAACCCATTCAGTTTAAAATAGAAATGAAAGGCAAAACATTTGTGTATAGATATCAAAAAACATTTATAAATACCTTTTTTCCCTTTTTTATAAGGGATCACATTCCCTCTGTTTTCAGCTGCATAAGAGCTGGGGGAAGAGAAGCAGCAGCATACTGAACTTTCCAGTGAATGGCTGTGCAGCAGGGGCATGTCTGGACAAGTCTGATCATTGGAGGAGAGCATACTGAGTTCCCAGCATAGCTAGAAAACTGACCACAATGTAGTCCTGCTTAGTGTGGTCAGATTTTTAACAGGATAGCAAGGGGACTAGCAGGAACACCAGGGATTTCACATAAAGGAAGCGATACAAAGAAAACAGGATACTTTTTCATACAAGTACATGGTACAGCAGGCACATAGTAGGAATATGAAGTGTTGGGGCAACCAACACTTTAAGCAGTCTGATACAACTTTGATAACTAAGAAAAGCACAGCATATATGCTTGTAAAGCGTATAGAGACCCGATTCCACAGAGACTTGTTAGCACTTAGCGAATCTACCTATTCACATCTGAGTTCTTTCAGAAGACCAGTTCTTTCAGAAGACCAGAAAACTGGTCTTCTACCTCCAGTTTGTGAGAATTAAATATTTTTTTTAAATAAGGTAAAATCAAGACACTGCACCTGTATTCGCTTTGTGATCCTTTTAGACACCTTGGAAGCCCCACCACACTTGTAGCATTCAGATTAAAAATAATGTGTTTAGTAAAATAGCAGAAAGTTTAATCAACTTATCAGGACTCCTTCATAGAGAAAAAAAATTGAAAATTAACTTACCTTATATGCTACATACATAGTTACAGTACATAGTCAGTAAGGCTGAAAAAAGACAGTTGTCCATCCAGTTCAACATGTGTAGGTGTATGTGTATCAGTGTCTATAATGATTTCCCATATCCCTGTATGTTGTGTCCTTTAAGATGTACATCTAATGCCGCGTACACATGAGTGGAATGTCCAACAGAGAAAGTCAGACGGAAGCTTTTCATCATATATTCCGATTGTGTGTATGCCTCATCAGACTTTTCCTTTCGAAAATTATAACGGACCGCATGCAGAATGCAGCGCATTCTTTTCTTCTTTATAATGCTAGAAGAATGAAGTTGTTTTGCTGCTCATATTCACACAGAGTTCTCACAAACTTATTTCTTCATTATTTCTCCTGATCTCATGAATAATATTCTATTTTTTAAAAGCCAGATCTCCATAATAATGTTTACAATTATTTTTTATTTCATCATGATTTTTTTAGGTTTGATTAAAAATTATTTTCTAGTGATCTCCATATAATTTTTTTTGTGTCTCAAGTTACCACAATAACATTATTATCTTGAATTTTTTTATTAATCTCATGAGGTTGGTGTCCCTTGTTAATTTGACATTGTCTTTTTGAAATGTACCTGCCTACTCACAAACAAACTGTACTATTTGAAGAAAAACACACAGGCAGGTATTTTCTGAAAATAAAATATTCATTTATTCTGGGTAACAAAATAAAGAAGAAGGCAATGCTGGAGAAACTTTTGGAATTTGTGAAGCCTTTTGTCCCCCAGGGCACACATCAAGTCTGTGGAAAAGAAAATTGGAAGCTTGAGTAGTCCATATAATAGGGAGCCCAATCTGGTCCAGGAATCCCAGAGATCAGAACCAGCAGCAGATGACATATCTGTCCCCAGGCTGTGGTACTACCACAGCCTGCGTTTACTGTCAGACCAGACTAAACCCAGGTCATCACTTTCTTCTCTTCGCTGCAGCCTTCCCTCCACGCTTCCCTGCACCCTTCCCTGCACCCTTCCCTGCAGCCTTTCTTGGAGGCTGTGGCTCTGGTCGTGGACTTGTGGCAGGAGGAGGAGGAGGATGGGCTTGCTCATATATGTGGCTGTTCTCAGTCAGCTGGCCCCTCAACCCCTTCTGAAGGGCATAAAGTATAATTCCCTCACAGAGGAGGCGTTGCCCTTCTCCAGTTCTAGCAACCTGGTAGCTAGATAGCAGCCATAGGCCTCTTCAGCGTTGGGGGGGGCTCCTGATGGCTTCCATAATGAGACCCAGTGCTGCCTCCTCCGTCATGGTCCCCTTCCTGGGCCTTTTGGTGGTAAGGCAGAGGAGAGGCACCTGGGATTGGGTGAGGCTCCTACTGGGCCTGCTCACCTCGTTGTTGCCACTGGGCCCATTCACCTCCTGGCTGCCACTGGGCATGGCCTCCTCCTGGCTGCCACTTTCCAGACCCTTCTCCTGGCTGAGCTCATCCTGTGTATAAAAAAGGAACATAGTTTTAGTTTGCTTCATCAATCACACACAATTTTCAGCTCATGACTTGGAAATTGAATGTTAATAAATAGAAAAGACGATCATTCTGACCCCAGCATTTTTCAAGCTGGTCACAAACATTTAGCCACTACTGTCTATTGATATGTAAATCTCATTGTTTTAAATCATTCATTTGTTATCAATTATAACATCTAGTTAACATCATTAATATTAGGACAATAAATATGTCTAAAAATAATATACCTGGCTCCAGCTGGGCGCATCCACTTCTTCCAAGATTGAAGGCCCAGGTTGTTCCTCGTCAGCCTCTACTGGGGTTGAGGGAAGGGTGGAGGGAAGGCTGCAGGGAAGGGTTGAAAGTGATTCCCTGGCTTCAGTCTGGTCGTCCAGAAACCGCAGTTTTTGAAGTACCACAGCCTGGGTACATACACTTGCGCTGCTGATGCTCCTGATCGTAGTGATTTCTGGATCTTATTATGCTCCTTCTTATACATGTTCCTCAAGATCCCAATTTTCTTTTCCAAGAACTGGATGGTTGCATTGGGGACCCGAGTCTTCACAAATACCAGAAGTTTCTCCAGCGTTGACTTCCTAACTTGTTTATTATAATATAAGCTGTGTTTCACCTCCCACAAATTCCTCATCTCCCTGTACTTGTCAATAAAAACTGGCCATAAATTCTGGGTCCTTAAAGTGATTTATATTTTCTGTAAAGACAATACACAGGACAAAAACACTTATGTCAGCCTAAACTCTCATAATCTTATCCCAATATAGGCCTCAATCTTTAAGCAGTATAGGCCACTGATGTTCCAAAGTTAAAACATTTTACCTTCATTATAGAACATTCGTCCTCCTTCCTCAGCACACCGAACGTATGTACGACACACGCGTGTTACTTTATATACACTGCGCATGCGTCACCCGCGTCACCTGTGTCGCCCGCCTCTGACGTTCTTTCTAGTGTATTCTACGCCCTTTCTCTTCGGCATGCAGTAGGAGCAACATGGCGGAGACACAGCAGGTGTGTGTTATTAATTGGGGTAATGAGGAGGAGGAAAGCCCGGAGGCAGAAACATCCCGATCCTGGAGGCAAAGATTTAAGGCCTCAAATATGTCCTTTGGTGAGATGGTGGAGATGGTGGACATCTTGAGGAGGAACGATTATGATGGGAAGAATGGACCGTACCTAAACCCGAATGTGAGAAAGGCCAAAATTATGACGAAAGTTGTGAAGAATCTGCACACAAATTTTGGGGTACAACGAAGAAAGAAGCATATATACATAGTTACATAGTTACATAGTGGGTGAGGTTGAAAAAAGACACAAGTCCATCAAGTCCAACCTATGTGTGTGATTATGTGTCAGTATTACATTATATATCCCTGTATGTTGCGGTCATTCAGGTGCTTATCTAATAGTTTCTTGAAGCTATCAATGCTCCCCGCTGAGACCACTGCCTGTGGAAGGGAATTCCACATCCTTGCCGCTCTTACAGTAAAGAACCCTCTACGTAGTTTAAGGTTAAACCTCTTTTCTTCTAATTTTAATGAGTGGCCACGAGTCTTGTTAAACTCTCTTCTGCGAAAAAGTTTTATCCCTATTGTGGGGTCACCAGTACGGTATTTGTATATTGAAATCATATCCCCTCTCAAGCGTCTCTTCTCCAGAGAGAATAAGTTCAGTGCTCGCAACCTTTCCTCATAACTAAGATCCTCCAGACCCTTTATTAGCTTTGTTGCCCTTCTTTGTACTCGCTCCATTTCCAGTACATCCTTCCTGAGGACTGGTGCCCAGAACTGGACAGCATACTCCAGGTGCAGCCGGACCAGAGCAATTAAGGAAATGCTGGTCAGACCTGAAACTGAGGGAGCTGGATCAGTACAGAAAGATCAAGAAAGTGCTTCAAAAAAGTACTTGTCGTGTGTTCCGATTATTCTTATTATTTACATGCTGCGCCATGTGATTTTCTTTACTGTAGGACATTTTAAAATGGCACATTTCAGGTTAGTGGGCACAGTAATTGTTCGTAGTAAACTTAGTTCGCTCATTAAATATGATGTTTTGGGCAGATACAGGTTAAATACATTTGGTCATGCCTAAATATCTGTGTGCTAAGTATACCTTTTGTTTCCTTCTCATAGGGGACCAAAGACTCGGAGGACACCTCTCAACAGAGGACACCAGGAACTCCCCACCTGAGAAAGAAGGGGAACTCCAAACACCACATCCCGAGGATCTGGAGGAAGGAGACGTGGAGGAACTTGGCGAACTTGTCACCACAACAGGTGAGTGTCTGACACCCCAGCTTCAGGTAATATATGTATGCCTGCATACTTATAAGAGATGTTTTTCCCAATTTTTTTTGGGTGATTTGCTGATTGTGGAAGAGCAAGCTCAACATTTCACAAGTACAAGTGCACAACTACTAATCCAGGACATCATGACATGGAATCGTAAAATCGACATCATAAGAAACAAACTAAATTTTATGAAGAAAATGATTGATGTGTTGGGGAGAATTTAAAAGATCTTCAAAATACAACCATTTTCTCAATTGTTGTTGTCTTAAAAACACTTTTTTTTTAGAAATTAATAAAAGCCAAATTTTGAAGATACACACAGTGTGCTATCTGCCATCAGGGGATTTCAATGTACGTGTTTGGTGGGTGCAACCCCTTTCACCCAAATGAAGTAGGTGAGAGGAAGGGGTTGCCCTCCCAAAACATGTCCATTGATCCCCCATGATGGGAGATAACACATGTTGACATTAGGCATGGGATCAGGAGGGAAATTCCCAATTTGTGTGCATCTTCAAAATTTGTTTTTACAGGGGTGACATCACCCCATCTGATGAAGGCAATATCAAGATACTTTGGACACTAGAATGTCTGATATTGCCTTCTCTTTTTCTACGTTGAACTTTGTAAGTTTCAGAGTTTTGTGTTCTTAAACATGCCTATTTACAAAAAAAAAATGTCAACAAAAATTTAATAACGCACATGTGTGAATGTTCACACAGTAAAACATTTGATACCTAGGATACAGGCAAAAACAAACACAAGCAATAAAGAAAAATCAAAATTTTATCAGATAATATTTTTTTATTAAACATTTTTTAGACATTGTCTGGCATAGCAATGGCCCCCCTACTCATAAAATAATTTACATATTTCTCCCGAACTTCACGTGCGCTTTGGGGGGCCAAGCCAGGACGGCCAGTATCCAGGCCCGTCAGGGGATTCTCTGTAATAAGTCTGGCCTCAGGCCCAACTGAGGCTATATAATTTTGTGAATTCTTTCTTAAATAATTGATTTTGTAGTCCGCCATATGGATTGCTGTCAGAAACAGATGGAACCGGCTGGCCATTATCCTGAGGGTATTCTCAATGACTCTTCTCGCTCTGGCCAGCCGGTAGTTAAAAACCCTCCTCTCTGGGGTGAGGGTCCTTTGGGGGAATGGCCTCATCAGGTGCTCACCCAGACCAAATGCTTCATCTGCAATAAAGAGGAAGGGGAGTCCTTCCACATTATCCGCATCAGGTGGCAATGCCAGGTCACCAGTCTGGAGACGCTGGTAAAACTCCGTCTGAGCGAAGACTCCTCCATCTGACATCCGGCCATTCTACCCCACGTCCACATAGAGGAACTCATGTTGTGCCGACACCACTGCCATTAACACTACACTATTAAACCCCTTATAGTTATAATAGTAAGACCCCAAATGGGGTGGTGGCATGATGTGGACATGTTTCCCATCTATAGCCCCTCCACAGTTGGGAAAGTCCCAATGGCCGGCAAAATGGGAGGCCACAGTCTGCCATTCCTGTGGCATTGAAGGAAACTGTGGAGTCAAACAAGAAAAAAAATATAAGTACTTTTGCACATAACATTGCAAGCAGATTACACAAAAAACATTCTTGCACAACATCAGTATAACATTTATTTTAAGGAGTATTTAAAGGTAAAAATATAAGGCCCACTTATCAGATTCCTCACCCCCTCTGATGGCCCATTGATAAAATTGTAGGGGGGGGAGGGTTTGAGGTGACTTTGGGAGCCAAAAAAAAGCCTCCAGCACTCTGCCTGAATTTAAGGACACACATAACATCTGTACACATTTTAGGGGGGTGTTATAAATGAATTTAAGGACACAAATAACATTTGGACACATTTTAGGGGGGTTTTAAATGAATTTAAGGACACAAATAACATTTGGACACATTTTAGGGATGGGGGAGGGTTATAAATGCATTTAAGGACACACATAACATTTGTACACATTTTAGGGGGTGTTTTGGGTAAAGCACTACAATGGAGCTGACAATATACATTGTTAAGTGACTAGGCTATAGGTGTATATGGGCCCAGGATAGCATGCTGGGGAGGTTAGTGAAGGCAAATATGCATGTAGGCCCAAAAAGGAGCATTAAAAGCTCCCAGCATGCATGAGGATAAAGGTGACATTCACAGCATATTACAATCATGGTAATTAGGGAATGATGAAAGAACAATACATTAGCAAACATTAAATACATATAATGTGATGTTAAAGGAGAAAACTTACCTTAATATAGTCCTTCTGCAGGACCTGGATGATGGCAGAACAGGTCTCTGGGATAATGATCCCCAGAGCCTGGGGGGATATGCCTGTTGAGAACTTGAGGTCCTGTAGACTTCTCCCAGTCACCAAGTACCGCAACGTGGTGACTAGCCTCTGCTCCGGAGTGATGGCTTGCCTCATGCAGGTATCCTGCCTGCTGATATAAGGGGTCAGCAAAGCCAACAGACGGTGAAAAACAGGGTCCGTCACCCTGAGAAAGTTCCTGAAATCATCAGGGTTATTCTCCTGGATCTCACGAAGCAAAGGCATGTGCGAGAATTGGTCACGCTGGAGTAACCAATTCTTGGTCCATGAACTCCTCCTTGTCCTGTTCATGGACTGGACTTGGGTCAAAGTATAAACCCCAACACCAAGCCCCCACACAGCACAAACTCTACGATGAGTATGTACCCGCAACATGGTTTCAAAATGGTCGGCTGGTCAGAACGAACTTAAAAGAACACCCTGAAGTTTCCAGGGGTAAATACACAGAAGATACAGTAGGATCTTTTTGTATGATGGTTAATGAGTTAAAAACATAGTGGATATATATCCACTATGTTTTTAACTCATTAACCATCATACAAAAAGATCCTACTGTATCTTTTGTGTATTTACCCCTGGAAACTTCCCTTTTGGGACATTTTGGTCCCCCTCCCTCTCCCTAGTAACTATTTGGAGAAATTCAGGATCCATTTTATACTAAGCCTTATAAAATCCATTTTCTAATTTACATATTGGGACAATATAGGTTCCCCAGTTACTTGGCTTTACCGTTTTGCCCCCGGATGACCAATTCCTTTATGGGGTCCTCATGTGGCCATTATATCCGGTCGAAGCACATCTTATATTGTATATTTTTTGTTTAATGTTCTATACCCTATTTTGAGATATGTCTTGTGTATACATGTATTATACTTATTGATGCATTTTATGTACATCCAGCAGAAAACTTCTTAGCTCCGGAAGAAGCATTGTCCAGACGCGCAACATGTCGAGCTACTAAGAAAACACCTACCCAGCCCTACAACCCGATCCATAACCCACCAGTTTACATCTACAATTGTAACATCGACTTGGGAAATTGTTCCCCCTTTGTTTCTAAATGCTTTATTACATATATGTTACAATAAGTGGTGTCCCGGTTGTATGCAGGGTAGGAAATATTAAGCACATACAAAAATAATTTTCCTCTATGGACTGTGTTATTTATATTAATTATTTCTATCTATGTAGATTATAATCAAATAAAACCATTTTTATCTTTTATAGTCAATATACCAGTGTGCCTTGAAAGTCCATTTTTCTAGCTGCTATAGTCATACAGTTTATTTCCTATGCTGGGATCCCCATTGAGATATTTGTAGATCGCTATCATGTCCCCTCTTAAGCGTCTCATCTCCAGCGAGAATAAATTTAGTGTTTGCATTTGTTCCTCATAATTGAGGTCCTCCAGTCCCCTTATTCGTTTTGTTGCCCTTCTTTGGACTCTCCCCAGCTCCAGCACATCCCTTCGGAGGACTGGTGACCAGAACTTGATGGAAAACTCCAGATGAGGCCTAACCAGAGTTTTATAAAGTGGCAGGATGGTTTTGTCCCTGGAGTATATCCCTTTTTTTTATGCATGCTAATATTCTGCCTGCTTTGTTAGTTGCAGCTTGGCACTGCATGCTGTTGCTTAATCTGTCATCTATTAGCACCACCAGATCCTTCTCCATCCTTGATTTTCCCAGCTGCTCTCCATCTAGTGAATATTTTTCATTTATGTTTTTTGACCCCAAGTGCATTACTTTACATTTCTCCACATTAAATCTCATTTGCCATTTGTCTGCCCACTCCTTTATTTTATTCAGGTCATTCTGAAAAATGTCTATGTCCTGATGAGAGTTTATTACTCTGCTTATCTTTGTATCATCAAAAACTGAGACTGAACTAGCCATACTCTATATAATTTATGAATATGTTGAATAGAATTGGTCCCAAGAGCCTTGGGGTACCCCACTTACCATTGCAGACCAGTCTGAGTACATGTTATTTATCACTACTCTTTGGACCCATCCCTGTAACCAGTTTCTTACCCAAGCACAAACCCTATGGTCCAAGCCTGCAGACCTCAGCTTGTAAATTAAGCATTTATAGGGGACAGTATCAAATGCTTTTGCAAAGTCTAGATACACCACATCCATGGGCCTCCCCCTATCTAGATGGCAGCTCACTTCCTCGTAGAATGTTAGCAGATTGGTCTGGCAGGAACATCCTCTCATAAACCCATGCTGATTACCACTAATGATATTCTTCTCCTCAGAAAGTCTTTGGCTATAGTCCCTAATCATCCCCTCTAATAATTTACCCACTATTGATGTTAGGTGTCACAGTACACGGGCACTCACAGTCCTGGGCACTCACAGTACACAGGCACTCCCAACACTCAGCACTCGCAGAACACAGGCACTCACACTCAGGTGCTCACAGCACTCGGGCGCTCACACCACTCGGGCGCTCACACCACTCTGGCGCTCACAGCACACAGGTGCTCACAGCACACAGGCGCTCACAGCACACGTACACTCACAGCACTCGGGCGCTCACAGCACATGTGCACTCACAGCACCTGGGTACTTACAACACATGTACTCTCAATACACAGGGTACTCGCAATACTCAGGTACTCACAATACACAGATACTCACAATACACAGGGCACTTGCAATACACAGGGCACTTGCAATACACAGGTACTCACAATACTTGTGTACTCATAATACACAGGGTACTCACAGGGTACTCACAATACACAGGGTACTCACAATAGGGTACAATACAGGGTACTCACAGGGTACAATACACAGGGTACTCACAATAGGGTACAATATATAGTACTCACAGGGTACAATACACAGGGTACTCACAATACACAGGTACTCACAATACACAGGGTACAACACAATACTCAGTTACTCCACAATACTCAGATTACTCACAGTACTCAATTAAACAGTTACTCCACTATACTCATATTACTCACAGTACTCCATAAAACAATTACTCCACTATACACAGCATTTCCTCTAGACCCAGTCAGTTAGTTTTTTCTGTTAATTATGACCACCCTGCTCCTGCTCAGACACCCCTGGAATCTGACACTTGCAGGGCTTGTCCATACCTACAGTCTCCTCTGGTCAGCCTGCCTGTTACTGCTCCCGTTGCTCATTTGTCTGCCTATCACTCTCCCCCTCTGGTCCGCGGCACACTTATCTACTGCTTCTCCTTGTCAGACCTGTCACCTCATGGTCTCCTCGGTCCCCCAGTCCCGCCTCCTCTAGTAGCGTCAATGGGGTGGCACTGGTGCTGTCCTCAGTCCATCCCACTCTTGACTCATGATGGCCCGTGCCTGCCACCGCTCTCAATCCCCCCGGGTCACCCGATGCCGCTTCTTCCGGTCTCAGGGGGGATTTGGTCTGGTCCGCAACTCACACACACAACTCCCAGACACCATGCTGCTCAGCTTTGCTTTGCAGATTCAAACCAACAACCAAACAATGCTAGCTGCTGGTATGGTAAAATATATTTTATGTATGATTAGAGGGGTTAAGAACTGTTCAACTAAAAATCTATTTCTCCTAATAGTAGCAAAACATTTTCAGAATTGGTTTCAGATTTGATTGTGTGGATTGATACAATAAATCAAATAAGACTCCATGGAGTGGCTGAGTTGAACAGCCTTGACTCTGCTCAGCAAACTCCATTCAGTATCTGTACCCAAATGTTTCTTTAAAAAGATATGTCAGTATGGGGAAGTATCATGTAAAACTGAAATTGCATAGGATTTCCTTACATATGTGTCTGATGGACTGACTAGTTTGAATATGAGTAAAAATAAAATCTATTTTATCATATAGCTGAAAAAAATAAAATGAATTAAACGCCCTCTAAAAGATCACAACAAAAGCAATTTTTGCTGCAATCACTTTCAGTTTAGTGCTGCCCCACAGAGTACTTTTTTCCAGCAATATATGTCTTCAGTCTTCCTCAGTCTTCTGAGTTGAATGACTCATTATCATTCAATTCACTTCTCTAACCCAAGGTTTTAATGCTTCTGCCCCCATCCTGCAACTGAACAGTAATAAACCTATCATTCTGTCAATGCTTTTTCCTCCAGTAAACACATAAACTAATTTGTTACTGGTGCTGTTTCTTCCTTTATGCTCTAAACGCTGCTGTAAGATACTAATACCAAATCAAATTCGTGTACTCACACTCCTTGCATTTAATGATTTATTTATGGGAAAATACAGCCGCTTTGATTCGTGTCTTTTTAACGTAAGTTCAGCTTTAAAGTATCAAAAGAACTTCTCATATTGCAAAAGCCTGTCTATTATATTGTTCAGTGCTGAAGTGCTGGATTACACCTGGAAGAGGATTGAGGAAGGAAGTGAAAGTAGGTAGGATAAACTGGATGAAGAAAACATGGTTTTAAGTATTCTTTGATGGCTCACATTGCTGGCAGTTATATTAAAATAGTCCTTGTGGAATTCCTTCCTCCTCAGCTTGTGCAATAGGTAAGGACATAGCCTCAGTCACTTTTCATAACATCACTTTTCCTCAAGCTATCCAATTGTGTTACAAAGCCATTTACTGTATCATCCTAAGAATAGCTCTTCCTGCATGGAATACTGTTTGTGTAGGCAGCATTGACATAAACACCCTTATCCAGAGCTACAACTTTCTGCCTTCAAGAACATGGAAATCATCAGAGGATCAAAGTTGGTGATATCATTTTAAATTGCAAAGTGTAAAGTTTGCACATATAAAACAAAATTGCAGCATTTGCACATGCATTCATGCTTGCTTCAAGAGGTTTTTTTTTTCCAACACAATTTTATTATAAGAAAGGAACAATACATAGTAGTGGCATACAATAGGTACATTGGTCTACGATAAAAAGCATATTGAAGCGTATTATATACACGTTCTGTATGTGATCAAACATATAACAATCTGCACTTTTGTATGTAGTCTAAGATATGAACTAGATTGGATTGTACCATAATAGAAAGTCATCAGAAACAGTAATGAACATTATGCGGAAGCCACATTTCTGTAATAATGAAGAACCTGGGGGGAATATAATTAAGCTTGGCTAGTTGAGCGATCGGGGGAGATACCAGTCCTTAGAGGGTCTTCTATTTGTAAGGAAAAGGTTTGATGTGTTACTATCAGATGTCATGAGATGTTACTATGATACAGGAAATGATAGAATAAGGTGTTCTAATGGGTATATGGGGTAAACATAAAGGTAAAGGAGGGAGTAGATAGGTAAGATGGCAATATTCAGGGTAGGCAGGCAGGAGAATGAGGTCTCCTTCTCGGCCTGCTTCTTTTTTTTTTTTTTTTATCAAATGTTTTTATTGTGCACAAAGTCAAAATTTATACAATACAGCCGATATTGAAGTGACGTACAAGTCAGAATGGAGGTGTACATTTGACAATTGACCAGCATTAATACAACATACATATTTCAATGCTCCTATATTTAGGTTCCTGAGTTCTCCATCTTTATCATTCATTCGGTATATGTGCTTTTTTTTAAACCAGAAAAAAACAAAAACCAGTATATTACAACCAGTAACTTCTCCCATCCCACCCTCGCCCACCCAAAGTCTGTCTTCGGTAGAACGGTCCATAAGATAAAAAACAGGACCAAAAAAAAACCTCATCATCCCAAACAGAAAGTTTGGCTTCATTATCATCCACCCCTTGCTTAGTCATTTCCCGGAATAAGAAAACCCCCCAGCAAAATATTTATCCCTCACCTTCCAGGGTATCAGTAGAGTCAACCCATCTAAACCATACTTTTTGAAATTTCTTAGAGGCCCCCCCTAGCTTCATAAGTCATTTTATACATCAAAACATCAGCGTTGATTACTTTTTTCCACATCCCCAATGTCAGCAGTTCGTCATGTATCCATCTTCTGGCAATAAGCTTTCTTACTCCAAAAAATAAAATCCTTAGAAATAACTTTGTGTGTGTGCTCATTTCTTCTTGTCCAAACACCCCTAGGAGACACCTTAAGGGAGAGCAAATATTTGGCAAGTCAAACTGTTCCGAAATGAATTCTGTCATCTGTGACCATAGTGGTCTTACCTTTTCACACTCCCAAGTCATGTGTAGGAAGTTACCCTCCGCCCCCCTACACTTATGGCATATAGTCGATTCCCGTCTATGCATTCGATAAAGTCTAGTAGGCGTATAGTACTGCTGATGTAGGAACCGAAATTGAATAATTTTATCCGTAGAAGAGACAACAGATATTAGATATGTATCCAACACCTCCTGCCACATTTCCTCCGACAGCTCAGGGATAAGCGTGACCCAACGTTCCATGGATTTAGAGGTTGTAGTCACCACCCCGGACCCACTGCCCCATAGTATCTAGAAATTCTTTTTGTCGGGTCTGGATCTATCAGAACCTTCTCCAAATCAGTATTCTGGACTACAATTTCATCAGCGCCAAACTGCGCAAGCGCAGCATGATGTAATTGGACATACCGAAAGTACCAGTTCTTCGGTATTCCAAAATTCTCTCTCAGCTGTGCAAATGTACAGAAGTGATTATCCTGATATATATGATGTAGGTATTTTATGCCATGTCTAGCCCAAGAGTTATGTCCATCAGGTAGTTTCAAAAATTCTGCAAGTGTCTTATTATACCATAGGGGACTATTCGGTGACAGCCACAATGGATCATCCTTCCTCCGCTTAGAGCATATGTAAAACACTTTCCACGGTAGTGCCATTACGGCTCCCACCTCCCTCCCTGGTATCCCCTTCCTATACAGCATATTTTGAAGTGTTTTCTGCGAGGAGGCAACAGCCGTCTCCAACAGGGTAGTAGCATTGGGTGTTAAAGGAAAGAGTCGCCAGTGCAGAAAGGATAGCTGTGACGCCAGAAAGTAAGACCGCAGGTCTGGTAGAGCCATCCCACCCATTGTAACTGGCAGTTTTAAAATCGCCAGGGAGACCCTGGGTGCTTTAGAGCCCCAAAGAAACCCACAATAATGGAGTCTATATTTTTAAAAACCTTCAGAGTCACAAAAACCGGGGAGTTCGAAAGAATGTAAAGAAATTTAGGCAGGAAAATCATTTTAAATAAATTTATCCGTCCCAATAGGGTAATCGGTAAATTCTGCCATTTCCGTACCTTCTCCCGAAAGTTTTGTATAACCGGCATCAAGTTTTTCTCCAAAAACGTAGAGATGGGAAGCTGGATCTCAACCCCTAAGTACCTAAAAGAAGTGGAGAGTGGGATGGGACAGTCCGTCGGGATCCCCACCCCCCCATCAATAGGGAAGATAGAGGACTTTTTCCAATTAATCCGGAATCCAGAATAATCACCAAATTCCTGAATCAATCGGAAAGCCTCTGAGAGTGAGGGCCCTGGATCTTGTAAATATAGCAACATGTCGTCCGCATAAAGCGAGACTCACTCCTCAAAATCACCCAGTCTCAGTCCCACCAAGTGTGGAGTGGCTCTCAGTTTGACTGCTAAAGGTTCTATTGCCAAGGCAAACATGAGGGGCGAAAGCGGGCACCCCTGCCTGGTACCTCTAAAAATAGGAAAGGAGTCCGAAACTATACTGTTTACCCTTAATCTTACCAGCGGGTCCGCATAAAGTAACCTCACCCAAGAGATAAAACAAGGGCCAAACCCATATGTCTCCAGGAGATGAAACAGATATGTCCACTCTACGGAATCAAAGGCTTTCTTTGTGTCCAAAGAAGCCACCATTCTAGTTCCTGAGTTGTCATGGGCTGTCTGAAGGTTTATAAAAAGTCTCCTAATATTCATCTGTGCACAGCGACCTTGTATAAAAGCAGTTTGGTCAGCATCCACCAAGTTTAGTATGACTGATTGCAATCTACCTGCTAGTATTTTTGCGAGGATTTTTGTGTCCATATTCATCAATGAAATAGGACGATACGAATCACATTCTCGAGGGTCTTTAACCCCCTTAGGTATTAGTACAATCAAGGCTTCCCTCATAGAAGGAGGAAGTCTACCATCCGATCTAGCTGTATTAAAAACTTTTAATAGGCGTGGGGCCATACCGTATCGAAAAGTATTGTACCATTCCGAAGGAAGGCCATCCAGTCCAGGTGCCTTCCTAGGCGGAATCTCGGCCTGCTTCTTGGTCTCCTCGATAGACAGAGCTATGTTTTCTATGAAGAGGCATATTTACAGATTAAAGGATATATATTAAGAGTTCTACTATGAATCTAGAGTAGTAGTCTTCCTTGACAAGTAACCTCCTAGACACATCCCTTGGGTAGGGGTGGGAGGTCCAATGTCTGTAGTTAGGGGTAAAGCATGATTCTAAATTTTGTAGCTCATCGTTTTCATTTAATTTGGGGAGCTGTTAATGTCAGGTGGCTTCAAGAGGTTTTTGTATGTACAAATAGGATGCAAAGTTGTGTGCATTGCTCTACTTATATAGTATGCAGGTAGAAATTGTCACATGCATACTGTGCTGTATGCATAAACGTTCACATGCTGAAATGCCAGGAAGCACACAGCCAAGTGAAAACAGAAAGTGTTCCTAGAGGGTGATAGCTGGTCTTTGATGCATCTAAACAAAACAGATAGTAAGCAGGGTATTCTACAATACCTATCAAGGGAACACCTATTACCAAAACAATTTTAGAGAAATTAAAAAAAATTGAAAATATAAAAAAAAGAGATACATTTAATGTACAACAATATATACTGTATGTCTGTGATGCATAGGCCATCTTGCTCAACGTAGACATCAAATATAACACCTGGTCAAAATGAATATCTTACAAAGATTTTTATATCTGTTCAGAACATTACCTATTTCAATCCATATGCCGGATCTTAAATTGCTCCAACGGAAAATATCAAACTTTATCTGGATGAATAAAATACCCAGAGTGAATGCACACACTGTACATGCACCAAAATTGCAAGGAGGTTTGGGGCTATCATATTTAGTTAAATACTTTCATGCAACGCAGTTAGCTCAACTAACCCATTTTCTTTCACACTTACCACAACCCTCGTGGATGAAAATTGAATCTTCTCTTTATCCGTCAAAACCAATCAGCCATTTATTGTGGCTACAAAACAAAAATAGTCCTCCTATAATGTGTCCTACACTTTTCTTTTCTTTCAGTTTATGGGACAGACTAAGTAAAGCTCATCAGTGTATTTCTCCCCATGTTCCTTTAGCTCCCTTGACTGGTAATCCTTCATTCGCCTCGGGTCTCAATCCACTAGTTTTTCTTGGTGGAAGAATAAAGGTTTATTACGAATTGCTGATTTTTATGACCATAGAGGTATTTTAACAATGCAAACACTACAAGAGAAATTTCAATCTCCTGATTCTGAGATGCAACATTATTCCCAGATATTGCATCTTAAATAGACTTTACAACATTCATTTGACCTGACTTCTTCCACTTCAATGGAATGCTTATGTAGATCTTTTAATAAACATACTGGTCACATTTCGAAAAATTTATTCTATTTTGATTTCTAATTCAGAAAAAAATATTTTATATGCATAAATGGGAACAGGATCTAGATGAAACAATTTTGACTGAGGAATGGTTCAAGTTGGCACAATACGCCTCTAAATCCTATATTAATACTTCCCTGATAGAAGCGAAATATAAAGTATTACTAAGGTGGTATATGGTACCGTCTAGAATAGCGAAATATTTCCCGGAAGTGTCACCACTATGTTTTATTGGATGTGGTATAGATGGCACTATGTTCCATATTTGGTGGACGTGTCCAAAGATAAAAAATTTTTGGATACGTGTTTATAATTTCATATACTCCTTAACCCAAATTAACCATATTAAATCTCCTAAACAAGCATTATTGGGATGCCCTATTGAAAATTCTCTGACACATATGAGAAAATTTATAGCATTCATCTTTACTGCTGCTAGCCAAATCCTGGAAATCTCCTTCTGTTCCCATTAAATTGGTCAAAAATAAATTGTCATTTACATTGATTAATAGACTTGTGCACACTGAAATATTTCGTTTCAGAATTTTGTTTTCATCCGAAAAATAAATGTATTTAGTTACTCCCGAAATTTGTTTTTATTCATTTAGTTTCATTAAAAAATGCATTCGTCCAAAAATCTGAAATAATTAAGGTCGAATCTGTCATTGAAGGCTTATGGTGTCTGTCGAATGTTCTAAGAAGATTCGAAGGAGCAGCTAAACTGTACGACGCTGCAATCGTACATTTCCGGTCGAATGTTCCGCCTACAAGCTATAGTAGAATTCTAATGTTGTATGACACTAGTAATAATTATATTATTACTAGTCAACCAACATTAGAATTCTTCTATAGCCTATGGGCGGAGCATTTTTTTTTTCAAATCTTTATTTATACAAAACAGTTTTACAAAAAATTTTTTACATAACAAACATAGCCCATACACATCTCAAACAGTACATTTACCATTCTACTATATAATCCGAGTCCCTGACACCTATCTGTCCAGCATGAAATAGAAATGTGTATATTCCGATTCAACCCCCACCCCATCACATACTTAAACCATACACTCTCAATGAAAGAAAGGGAAAAGAAGAAAAAAAAAAAAATCCACCATGACTTGCCCTATTCAGAGTCATTAACCATCTCTCTCTCACTGAGCAGTTGTGTGGAGGCACTATATTCTGTCCATCTAGACCATATGTTAAATGTCTGTTTATTCAAACCCTCCTCTAATACCTTTCTCTCTTCTATGGCACGCATCTCCGCCATCTCACACTCCCATTCCGTCATAGAGGGCGTAATTGTCTTTTTCCATTTTCTGGCTATGCAAGTACGTGCTGCTGTCAGGAAATATTTTAATAAACCTTTCTTTATGTTTTTCAAAGAACCAGGTATCATAGACAAGACCGCTATTTGTATATCTGGATATAGATCTTTACCAGTCATATCTCTATAAATTTCAAAGATTTTTTGCCAGAATGGCTGTATTTTGAAACAGTAATACCATATGAGACATTGTGCCTCGAGCTGTATGACACCTCCAGCACTCCTCATTATTAATCGGGCTTATCTTATGTAGATCCACGGGGCATTTATACCATCTGGCTAAGATTTTATAATTTCTTTCCTGATGTTTAATAGATAATGATAATTTATGGGTTACTGTAATAGCTCTATCCCATTTATTCTTAGGGAACTCCAAACCCAGTTCTACTTCCCATTTCTTAATGTGGGGTATATCCTGGTTTTGACCTTCAATATTCAGGATCTTATATACCTTTGATAAAACATGTAGCGGTCTCTCTGATTGAATAACATTTTTTTCTAATGAAGTTAGAGGCCTATCTAATTCAGCTTCTTTTCTCAAGGATGTAATATATCCTTGGAGTAGGCCGTGCAGCATCCATTTATTTTTATGCTCCTCCCCCATATTTTCTAGTGGGAGAATTTTTCCCCCTTCCATCGTTTCTATTATCCTGGTAGCTCCATCTCTTTTCCATTTAAGAAATGACTTAGCTTCCCTTGCAAGTGGAAATTCTGGGTTACCGAATAGTGGGGTCATAGGTCCTCTAAAAGTTGATCCATATCCCTTTTTTAACATTGTATCCCAGGCTTTCATTGTCAAGACTACTAAGGAAGGCATAAATCCTTCCGGCGGTCTTAGTTTTTTTTTAATCCACGGCAGTGATTTTAATTTTAAACCTGTTATCTCTTCTTCTAAACTCACCCATTGTTTATTGTTACCGTTATGAAACCAGTCTACTATTCTGGTGACCATGATTGCTCTAAGGTATATTGCTATATCGGGGAGGGCAAGGCCCCCATATTCTTTGGGTTTATTTAGAACTCTTCTACTAATTCTAGGCGTCTTGCTAGCCCATATAAATTGCCCAATTACGGTACCCTACGGAGCCTATTCAAGATGTTTGATGCCGGAAATATGGGGATAGTTTGTAAGATATATAATATTTTGGGGAGTATATCCATTTTTATAATATTTATCCTACCCATTCAAGAAAATGTGCCTTTTTCATATTGCTGGAGAGTTTTCATTATTTTATGCACCATTGGGATGTAGTTAAGATCCTCTAGTTTCTTTAGGTCATTGGGGATGAGGATACCGAGATATTTAATGGCTCCTTCCTGCCATTTAAAGGAAAAATCCTTTTTAAGCAGCTCTACCATGGTCTTTGACATATTGATATTCATTATTTCAGATTTACTATAATTCACTTTGAAATTACTCAACTCTCCGAATCGATCAAATTCTGCTATCAGGTTAGGTAGTGTTATCAGAGGATTTGTGACATACAACAAGATATCGTCTGCATATACAGACATCTTGTACTCTATTTCCCCCACCCTTATTCCTTGTATATCTTTATTCCCTCTAATCACTCTTAATAAGTGCTCCATTACAAGTATATATAGAATTGGAGATAATGGACAACCTTGTCTGGTTCCATTCGATATACATATTTCCTCCGATAAGCCACCTTTCACCCTGATCTTAGCCGTTGGGTGTTGGTAAAGGGCCATAATTTTATCCAACATTACAGAACCCATTCCCCACTGCATTAATGTCTCTTTAAGGAAACTCCATCCCACCCTGTCAAACGCTTTTTCAGCATCTATTGCCACTAAACAGGATGGGATGGAGCCCCTCCGGACAAATTCCAACAGTGTAAGTGTTTTCAAGGTGTTGTCTCTCACCTCTCTACCCTTCACGAACCCCACCTGATCTAGATGTATATAATTGGGTATCAAGGGGGTGAGTCTGTTAGCGATAATCTTAGAATATATTCTGAGATCAATGTTCATTAAGGAGATTGGTCTATAGTTACTGCACGAGGTATGATCTTTGTCCGGTTTTGGTACTAGAGCAATGACAGCCTGCATACTTTGTGCACCAAAGGGCACAGTTGTAGATACTACATTAAAGGTCTGTTTCATTATTGGTGTAAGTTCCTCTTTAAATATTTTATAGAACCATGGGGAGAAGCCATCTGGACCTGGACTTTTCCCTGGAGTTAATGAGTCAATTACCCTTTGTATTTCTTCTACAGAGAATTCTTTCTCTAACTGTGCTGTTTCTCCTATTGTTAACGCAGGGAGTGCTGTTTCTTTTATATATTGCTGTATATTTTGCTGATAGCCTTCTAGATCTTTATTAGCATTATGCTTAGGTATGTTATATAGTTTCGTATAGAAAGTCTGAAACTCTTTCATAATTCCTTTTGGGTCATATCTCATGTCCCCAGATTGTGTCTTAATCTTAGCAATAGGCATTATATTACCTCTATTTCTTAAGGCCCTTGCTAATAATTTACCTGGTTTGTTACCCTGTTGATAATATAGGGAACGATTATTATCCCTGATTTGTAATGTCCTCTCGTTCAACAGTGTTTGTAGCTCTGTTTTAAGCTTTGTTAATTCTATTAAGGTTTCCCTTGTTAAATTTATTTTATGTTGTGTTTCGACAATCGATATTTCCTTCATTAATTGAGTCATTCTACTGTTTTTCATTTTTTTTAATCTAGCCCCATGTTTTATGAAGAGTCCTCTAATAACACATTTTAATGCTTCCCATTGAATCGGAAGGGATGTATTATCTCCAATATGGTCGTTTGAAAAATCCGTTATCGCCTTTCTTATCTCTTTTACACATGCTTCATTGTACATCAAATTATCATTGAGTCTCAAATTTCCCCTATTAATCTCGACCTTAAGTGTGTCTATTTCCAAAAATACAGGCGCGTGGTCAGACCATATAGAACTACCTATCTCGGCTGAAGTAATAACCTCCAACCCCTTCTGATTTATTAGGAAAAAATCTAATCTGTGATATGATCCGTGAACTTTTGAATGGAACGTAAAGTTTTTCTCTAGTGGGTGCATCACCCGCCAGATATCCACCAATTGGCATTTTACCATCATTTCTTTAAACCTTTTCTTATCATTACTGGTCTGTACAGTTGACGGTACTGTGGTGTCCATATTTTTGTCCATAACAAAATTAAAGTCACCACCAATTATTATTATTCCTTCCGCCTTTTCCATAAATTCCTTGATCAATTGGAGTCCTACTTTAAGCTGATTTTGGTTGGGTAAGTATAAATTAACGAAAGTGTATTTTTTACCATAAATATTTAGTTTAAGGAGAATTAATCTCCCATCTCTATTACGCCACTCTTCCAGTAATTGATATGGAATTGTTTTATGTATTACAATAGACACACCCTTTGATTTAGAGTATCTATAAGAGTCATGGAACCATGTAGTATAATATCTATTCTGGAAATTGGGAATATGGTCTGTGCGGAAATGCGTCTCCTGGAAAAAGACGATCCCCACTTTCTGCCTGTGGAGAGAGTATAGTACCTGAGACCGCTTTATTGCTGAATTGAGACCTCTGATATTGTAAGAGCAAATTTTCATTGTCTTTTAAGGTTTCAAAAAAAAAAAAAAAGAAACGGTAAAAGGAAAAGGAAAAGGGAAGGGGAAAAATATGACCCACTCACCCGCAAAACACACACTACCCGATTCACAACCTATTGTCTCTAAAACAGTCTGTCTTACTAATATGTAAGTTCCCTAATATGGGGAGTTATGACCCTGACGACCAATTACTGCCGCTCAGTCAGTGTCCGCACGCTGATTTTTAAAATTTATTCATTTATTATAATACTTTCTATTTTAATCTTTTATGTCCCAAAATACCTAACAACACCAAGGGTTAGTTCCAATCTCTTATCTCTTCCGTCCCACTACAAGCCCGATCCTGACATATAGAAAGGACGGAAGAGAAATCAAAGGGAGGGGGGAGGGGAGAGAGAGGGAAGAAAAAAAACAAAAAAAACAAAAAAAAACAAAACACAAAAAAAAGGAAGGAAAAGGGGGGGAGGGGAGGGGTGGGGAAACCCCATCCACTGGCTCTCATTACACTTAGCTATACCTTATCTTTTTGGCAAAAGTTGTTTTTGAACCTATATGATCCCATGTGATCATCTAGTGATCCTATTCATAGCATAATATATATCTGCTCTCCACGGGAGTAATATGCCAACAACCTGCACATCCCGTCCCCCTACTAATAACATATATTGTGTAATATATCAATGTGTATGAGGTGTAAAAACAACCTACTATCCAAAACTAATATAATAAAAACATTTGGGAGAAAAAAAAAAACCCATTGTGTTTAAACCATTATGCTTGATCTACTTAAACTATCTACTAAAAAAAGTAAAAAAAAAAAAAGGAAGTATTAAAATACCCACAGCCATTATAAAAATAACAACTTAAACCCCGCTGAAAATCCCATGCTCCCTATCATCGAATCGAATTGTAACATTTAATGCATAATCTATCCATATGTATGAAGTGAAAGTGCATCGTTCATGCGAGAACTAATATAATAAAGACATAATTAGAAACACTGCATTCTGTGAAATTGTGTTTAAACCATTATGCTTAATCTGCTTATGATACCACTAAGCAGGCAAAAAGAGAAAAAAAAAAAAAAAGAAAAAAGGAAAACCCCACCATCTAATTATTTTTAAACCCATATGATCCCATGTGATTGTATAGTGATCCTATTATTGCATATTGTAAATCTACACTCCTCTAAAAACCACATGCATCCTATCCCCTAACTAATACCCCTTAGTGCATAATATATCCATGTGTATACCGTGTGTAAATATCCAATATTTCATAACTAATATTAAAAAAACAATGAAAAACAACATTCTATATCCGATATAGCATAAGATATCCGCTGAAAAAGCACAAAAAAAAAAAAAAAAAATGTAGTAGTTCAAAACATATCTGTGTGTACGGTATCTAGACAATATCCATTCAAAAACTAATCTAGTACAGGCATTCATAGAAAAAGAAAAAAAAAAACGATATATTTTACAGTGTCATTGTCCATATACCCATAAACTTAATCAACATATGATATCCTATAAACAGACTCAGGAAAAAAAAAAAATGGGGGGGGGACCCCCACAAAATAAAATAAATCATGCAATATCTGATCCTTGTGCATTTCTACTGTATCTTAGTGATAATTATATACTCCATCCTGAACCACCATTTATGATTTGGAAGGGGGGGGGGGAAATACCCCACCCCCCCTTTCCCAATCCTTTATGTTACTATAGGCGGACAATCAATATGCAGAAAAAAAAAAAATTTTCCTCCCCCACCCCCAACCGTATATTTACCCATACACCATCGAGATTATTTAAATACTTTCATGTATGAAACAGGCCAGTCCGGTATTTCTACTTCCGATAAATTAAGAGTTGAGAGAAACTGCGGAAGATCCTCCAAGTCCCTGAATATTACATTTAGTCCCTCTTTTTCACCTGTAGTTGGAATGGGAATTTCCATCTGTATTGTAGATTGTTCTTCCTTAACTGCTCCACTAGGGGTTTTAATGCCCTTCTACGATCCAATGTAAATTTTGATAAATCTTGGAAGAGTTTAATTGGGGCCCCCTCGTATTGGATAGCATCATTTTGACGAGCAGCAGACATAATTCTATCTTTTATATGAGGATAGTGTAGTTTACAAATAACGTCCCGTGGTTTACTAGGATCCAGTCTTCTTATTCCTGATATCCTATGCGCTCGATCAATTATTAGATCGTTTGTTTCTATCCCCTGTGTTAACTCTTGAAAGATCTTTTGTAGTGTAGGTATTAACTCCTTGGCCATCACCTCTTCCTTTAATCCTCTAATTCTAATATTAGATCTTCTGCTTCTATTTTCTTGCTCATCAAGACTGTTTATTATTTGGTTTATTTGAGTTTCTTGTTTTTGAACACTATTCATTATTTTCTTTAATACCTGTTCCGTTTGTGAAACTTTTATATCTAATCTAGTAGTTTTTTTCTTGTGTAGCTTTAGTAGATTCCTTTAACTCCTGAATCTCTGCTTTATATGAATTCTCCAATCTGTACACATACTGGTCCATATCTTCCCTAGTTGGGAGGGATTGAATGTATTTTCTCATATCCCAATTTTCTTTATCCATTACTTTTGGATCACTTGTTGAACCTGTTGTGTCTATTAATGAGCTACTTCTGGGATGTTGTATTTGTATTTCTCCAGACGATCTAGATGTAACCGATGTTACCTTAATGTTAGAGATATCTTGTGATGTATGTAGGGCTTGTACTGCTTGGGGAGATTGTAACTGTAATTGTTGGAAAATCTCTTTTATATCCGATGTCTGTGTGGTTTGTGTCCCTGTGGGGTTTTTACCTTTGTTCTCCGCCTTATCCTTCTTATTTTTCTGTAGTTGTGGTGTTTTATTACCTTTCTTCGGCGCCATATTTTTAGAGGGGCACTTTTTCCTTACTTTTTGTTTCTACCCTTTCCTTTCTTCCTCCTTCCACTTTCCCAGGTGGGTATTTTATGTGTATGGAAAATTGTTGGCCCTTTTGTTTCTAATATGAGTATAATATGCAGAGGGCAATCTTTATCTTTTTACTCTTGTTAACCCCTTAGACAAGAATCCACGGATATTTATCAACTCTAGCATATGCTGTCCACTGCTGACAAGACAATTCTTAAACACTTATGACAGTAATCTTTCCAGAAAAAAAAGTCAAATATTTCTCTCCTCTTAATCCATGTAAAATATTATCCTCTTCTTTACCTTCGCTCCCCTCTCCCCCTCCTTCTCCCCTCCAAGGGGCTATTACATAACTTCACCCCGTCTGACTCTTAGTATATGTCTTATAGATTTAGATCAGTCCTAGAACAAGCCTGGAGTATAGCAGGAGTATTTATCTTACCCGTATCATGTAGCGTCTCTCTTGTAGGGTAAAGATTTCTCCATTGATGTATTCAACAGGAGAAAAGGAAAACTGGAACCCCAGGGGAAAATCTCACGGACCTCCTGATTACTGCCATTCTGCGATCCACGATATTCGCCACAGAGCGCGTCCCACCAGCGGGCTGTCCTCGCCGAACCCGCCGACTGTGTGTGCAGACCCGTCAAGGCTCCCAGCTGGCCCCGTGCTGTCATGTGGTATCGATCCGATCACTCACTCGGCACTCCACAGGTATCTCTACTTCCCCTGGTCTTACGATCCTCCTTAAGCGCTTACTAGTTAAAACCTTGCCATTCCTGCTTGTTTCAAACGCTTTTCAGATGAGGCAATCCCTTGATCGTGCTATGGCTCCAAGGTAAGCATAGGTATTAGAGCATTTAAAACAGCCGCCCAGTCTTTCCCATACTACAGCGTCTTCAGCATCTGTTCTCTGTAGCCTGTCAGCGTGTCAAACACTCTGGTTCACTGAGCGGCCATCTTGGTCGTCAGCTCCTCCCTCCTCTACAATAATCCAGCTTTGATAAACATGGGCGGAGCATTTGACCATAAATGTCCACTCGCGGCGACTGCTTCATCGAATCTTCATGTCGAATCTTTTCTCTCTATGTCGAATAATCTTGGACTAATAGAGTTAGGTTAGGCACATTCAACCTTTTTTGCTATTGTCTCTATAATGTCAAATCTTTTCTCTCTATGTGAAATCTTTTCTCTCTATGTCGAATCTTTTCTTACTATGTAGAATAATCTTGGACTAATAGAGCTTAGGCACATTCAACCACAAGTTCGATGGACACAGAACGCTATTGTCAGCATCATGTCGAATCTCCTATCCATATCAAACTGTTGTCACAACGAAAATGAAAATAAAGCATTTGTTTATGTCGGATCTTTCGGTTTTCGGATTCTGCACGTTCGTTATCGTTTGTCAAAACGTTAACGAAAATACCCGAAATACGGTCGAAAATGCATTCGGACGAAAACGAATGCACATGTCTAATGATTAATGAATCTCTTACAATATTAATATTACTATTACTACTACTACTATATTACTAGACAAACAATGTTCTTTTGACAAAGTATGGAAGCCTTGGATAGACTATTTATCAAATTGTTTATGATCGGTTTTATATTGCTTGCATGATGTGTACTGCCTTTTTCTATACTTTCAGTTCAGTATTCTCTATTCCCAATTATTTTCTTTTCTTTCTTTATTACACTTTTCTCCACTCATTTTTGTTTATATTACAGATGTCTCTTTTGAAGATAAATTCTCTTAAAAAATTATTTTCTTAAAGAAAGGATCCTTTGCAAATAACATTAGATACACTTTATATTTAAAATATTTTTGTTAACCTTGCACTTATATGATTGTACTTTTTCATTTCTTTTTGGTTTATCAATAAAAACTATTGAAACCAAAAAAAAAATATATACTGTATATATATATATATATATATATATATATATAAAACACCTGGTCAAAAACCTTTCCAATTGTATTTGGGAAAGTGCACCTCTATGCAATGCCCATTAGTGTATAGCTTTACTTTGTACTTCAACGCATCCATCACCAAGGTGCATTGGGGTACCATTCAGTATAAATGGCGCTACATCACACCAATGCTTGTAATTTGCGTCGCTGAACACCACAGAAAGAACAAGCAGCCGCACGCCAATAATGTCACTTGAAAGCAACTTTATTCCACATGACAAGATACAAGGCACAAGACATGACAAAACAGTCCTCTCCTGAAGATGACTGCTTCTGAAACATCCTTACAGACTTAGTTGTAAAGATGGAGGAAGCCAGAGGAAAAATCTCTTTTACTATATACAGCACTTTTACATTCTTTTACATTCTAACAAGTGTGTTCATAATCATATTAAAAAAAAAATCATACATGAAAGAAATATAAAAAAAAATAAATAAATGAAAATATGTGTATCCGCGTACATATACTATACATAATCAGTACAAACTTTTTGATGAGATGTGTATATTAATTGGAGCTATAGTATTTTATATGGAATCATGACACAGTCTCTTCCTCAGACTAGTAGGTCCCTAAGGCCTATGGACAAGAACAATGAGACAATTTATAAAAGTTAGCAAATCTTTAGAACAGAGCACATTCCTAAGGTGGATATTTGCACAGATTTGTTTTTTAAATTACAAACATTGTCAGCTAGAGAGATGCATTCATGGTTCCCTCACTGAAGGAATACTGGATGCCTAGGAGCCATAGAAATAAACAGTTTCCCTCTTTTGAGGTACTGATGAGAAATATAGGAGAAAGACTGGACCACAGACCTCAGTAAGGCCTTCTTTAAATTGTTCAAATTAATTGTGAGTCACAATAATCCCACCCGGATGAGTCACCTGCAGAGATACAAAAAAATGACAAACTGAATTGGAGAGGTTTAAAGAAAAAAAGTGTTTTTAAACTAAATTAAATGTCAGGTTGAATACCTGGTAGAATAAAATTGCACACACTAAAGATGGCCATCCATGGATAAAAAAACAATTCAAAAAGTGCTTATTAAGCCTGATCATTTGACTTTAGAAATGTTAGTGGGCCCATTTCAATTCTCAAAATGCAAAGTTTTATGCCAAAAGAAAGATGCCAGAATTTTGTTGCGTAATGCAACCATTTTTTAAACATTAGTAGTGATATTGATCGTAAATAGTTCAAAAAAAAGTACAGCGCATGTGCATTGATCATTGATTGACAAAAAATGTACCATTTATTTAATTAACGATCGATAATATGTGCAAAACAATTAGATACAACGATGGTATTAACACACACACAGTCATTTGACAGATCTTTATCAAAAACAACAGTTTTTTCAAACAATT
The DNA here is from genome assembly GCF_042186555.1 of Aquarana catesbeiana. Taxonomy (NCBI): domain Eukaryota; kingdom Metazoa; phylum Chordata; class Amphibia; order Anura; family Ranidae; genus Aquarana; species Aquarana catesbeiana. Next base: position 830,463,091 of record NC_133324.1, on the reverse strand, counting down.
TTCTATCCGTGTATGGCCAGAGCACAAAATTTATGAGAGACTAATGCCCTGTACACACGGTTGGATTTTCTGACGGAAAATGTGTGATAGGACCTTGTTGTCGGAAATTCCGACCGTGTGTGGGCTCCATCACACATTTTCCATCGGAATTTCCGACACACAAAGTTTGAGAGCTTGCTATAAAATTTCCTGACAACAAAATCCGTTCTCGGAAATTCCGATCGTGTGTACACAAATCCGACGCACAAAGTGCCACGCATGCTCAGAATAAATTAAGAGACGAAAGCTATTGGCTACTGCCCCGTTTATAGTCCCGACATATGTGTTTTACGTCACCGCGTTTAGAACGTTCAGATTTTCGGACAACTTTGTGTGACCGTGTGAATGCAAGACAAGTTTCAGCGAACATCCGTCGGAAAAAATCCATGGATTTTGTTGTCGGAATGTCCGATCAATGTCCGACCGTGTTTGAAAATATTAAGGTTATGATTTAACTTAGGATTTCTCAACCAGTTTTCCTCCAGAAGTTACCAGGGGTCCCTTGAGCAATGAGCAATTTCTGCCTCTCAGGTAGGTTCTCACTGACTCCATTGATCATTTTAGCTATCTATAAGGGGGTAATTCTTCCTAGGGCCCACAAGTGTAAGGAGCATTCTTCCCACTGACCATCTCACCAATGTCTCATGAGTTGTAGATATGCTCATTTTTTTAGCAGGGGTTCCCTAACACTGGAAAGTAATTTCAAGGGTTCCCGTGTGTTGAAAAGGTTGAGAAAGGCAGATTTAACATGTCAAGAGGAGGAGGTTTTTATCACAGGGTCTTCATTTTGCACCATCCTCTCATTTTGATTTGTTTGCAATGTTGTTTGATGTTACCAGTGTTTCTAGAAAACTTTTTCTTAAAGCACTCTAGAAACACTGTTGGGGACTCTGCGGATCTCAAAAATCTGTAAAAGCAGCAGTTGCCTCTAGCAATACCTCTTTTTATGATCATTTTAATGATTGAATTTCACAATGTATGTTTACTTTTGTATTTCGGATGAAGGAGTTTGTTTGGGTTTAAATATTCTCACTAGTGTAAGGTCCCTTTGTGAACCTCTGTGTGATTTGGTCAACATTTTTCTCCAGCCTTTGGTAATCAATTTACCTACATACCTATGAGATACTGAGCATGTCATTGAAAAATGTAATAATTGAATACGTTTACTGTGCTTCTGTATACCTCACAATTTAGGATTGAGGGCTTTGCAACATCATTTAGATCATTACACGAATTGTTCTTTGGATCTTAAGAATTTAATTGTGGAGGCAGTGTGTTTTCTTTCGACACACAACTACCTTCTGTTTGATATAGACTATCATCTCTAAAGATATGGACCAATCATGGGTGCAAAGTTAGCACCCACTTACTCCAAACTATTTACTGGATGATAGGAGCACCATATCTTTGGAGATGCTAACCCTTTTAGAGGTCAAATAACATTTTTTATCAGTCTATAGATGACTTCTTGTTCACTGTACCTGTCTGCTGGGGCCAGCCTCAGGTTTACTAGTAAAGAGCAAGCTGCTCATTGTATTTATCTGGATTTAATTTTTAGTGGCTCAGATGTGGACCAGTCAGTGTACTATCACAGTGTACTATCACAAGTCGATTTTCAAGAATTCCATTTTTCTAGCTGATAATTGCCACCTTGTCCAGGGGGCTATACCCAAAGGTCAAGTTATCCTCTTGGAGAATAGGAAACATAAAGGTGGAGGCCAGGTATAGTTCAGAGTTTGAGGAGGTTAGATGTATTGTTCATAGATACCAATTCTGCATGGAGACACAGGTTTGAGGGATGTACTATCTTCAGGTATCCAGTTTGTAGCAAAGAGAGTACTCATAATTGTAAGCATGCTATCACCTAGTTTTTTGCCTTCAAAAGAGAATATGCTGAAAATAGTGGGTATGCATAAGCATGTCAACTCTCATTTTTTGGGCTCCACATATTTGGGAGATTCAGGCAAAGTTCAATCATACATTTTTTTTCCAGTTAAAATCAAGCAATTGGTGAATTGTCAAACCAGATATTTCGTGTTTCTTATCTCCTGCAAAGCCTATTGCAAACAATGTGTTGGTAGGACAAAAAGAGACCTATGTGATCATGTCAGAGATCACCTCTCTAATATTAGGACAAATAAATATACAAACACAGCAATACATTTTGTGGATTATCCTAATTGTAGTACTGTTTCTTTTTAGATAATATAATTGTGAACACATTTTTCTGAAATTGGATATTTGAAGTATTTGATATTTGATCTGTTATTTTTTTCTCCTTATTTATGTATGCCTCTTTAACCACTTTAGCCCCGGAAGGTTTTACCCCCTTAATGACCAGGCCATTTTTTGCGATATGGCACTACGTTACTTTAACTGACAATTGCGTGGTCGTGTGATGCTGTACCCAAATAAAATTGATGTCCTTTTTTTCCCATAAATAAAGCTTTCTTTTGGTGGTATTTGATCACTTATGTGGTTTTGATTTTTTTCGCTAATGTCTTCATCAGTTTAGGCCAATATGTATTCTGCTACATATTTTTGGTAAAAAAAATCACAATAAGTGTATATTGATTGGTTTGCGCAAAAGTTATCATGTGTACAAACTATGGGATATTTTTATGTCATTTTTATTTATTTTATTTTTTGGGGGAACCAGTGACATTATTACAGTGATCAGTACTAAAAATATTCACTGTTACTGTGCTAATGACACTGGCAGGAAAGGGGTTAACATCAGGGGCTATCAAAGGGTTAAATGTGTCCCTAGGGAGTGCTTTCTAATTGTGTGGGGGTTGCTCTGACTGGGTGAAGACAGAGATCTGTGTTCCTGCATAGCAGAAACACAAAATCTCTATCTTCTCTTCTGTCAGAAAGGTGACCTGCCTTGTTTACATAGACAGACTGCCACTCTGCCTCTCTGGGGAACGATTGCAGGTGTCTGACAGACATCGGGTCCACCAGACCCTGCTGATTGGCTCCCCCTCTGTCCAATCAGCACGCGCGCCCCCCTGTGGCCGCCACCAGAGGAATGGTCGCGCGCCCCCAGTGACTATTGCACGAAATGATGTACAAGTATGTAATTTGGCGCAATAGAGCCGACCTGCCTCAGTACAAGTATGTTAGGCATTCGGCAAGTGGTTAAAAGATACATGTATTATAAGCAGGTGTCTGGTAAGTGCTGTATAAATGAGGCCCTTCTTCTGGTTTCCTCCATCTCTATAACTAAAGCCGACCATACATGTATTGAAATTTGGCCAGTTCAGCAGGGACTGGCCGAAATTCGATCCATGTATGGGCAGGGAGGTTGTACAGAAGCCGATCTACCGACTGACTTCTGTACAACCACCCTGTTGGATTTTTCCCGCTCAATAAACACTGCAGGCTTTAGCCTGCAATGCTAATCGGTTTATTCTGACAGCAGTGACGTTTCCCCACTTTCAGAATACTGTACAATATCTCAGCTGCTTGATCAATCTATGGTATTTCTGGTCAGACACCCAATCTCCAGTAGACAGACAGATATACTGGACCATGGAACCCTGTAGCCTCCCTGGCGGTTTTCCCGAGTGTGGCTCGGGGTTAAAATTCAGTACCATTAGCGGTAACCCCGAGCCACACTCGGGATCGCATTGCAGGATCCTGGGGCAGCGTTACTTACCTTGTCCCCGGGATCCTGCGATGTTCCCCGCAGTGTCCGAGGGCTCCGTCCTCCTCCGAAGCCTCTCCGTGCCAGGCTCCGTTCCCTGCGAGCGGCGCGACGCACGGGGGCGGAACCTGGCGGCAAATTCAAAAAACTGTCAAAATCATAACACATACAGTACTGTAATCTTACAGATTACAGTACTGTATGAAATGATTTCACATCCCTTTTGTCCCCAGTGCTCTGGCCCATGCCCTGCATGCAGTTTTACATGATATACACTGTTCTTTCTGCCTGGAAACTGGAGATTGTCCATAGCAACCAAAAAGTGTCCCTTTACGTCAAAAGTGGCTTTAGACCAGCTAGAAAACAGCGATAGTAAATTAGAACACTTGCAGAATTGAGCGATAGTGAATTGTGGGGAAATTTATTTTATTACTATTTTTTTTAATTTTTTTTAATTATTTATTTTTATTTATTATATTATAATTTATGTTTTTGTGTTTCAAACTTTATCATACCCGGGATATCTACTAGACTCTGGTTTGGACAGATTTAAGTGTGTTATTGTTAAGATTTACAGACCTACAATATAAAACGCCAAATTTCCATGCAAAATAATCGTACCGCTTTCAGCACCTAAAATCCGAAATAATCATACCGCCAGGGAGGTTAATTTCCTTTCTTCTACAATTATGAAATACAATGTGTTGTGGTAATGCGCACTTTACCACAAAGGGATAGTGTGAATGGGCCCAAATGCCTAAAACTAATAGATGAATTGGCTGCAAAATGTGCATGAGACAAGTATATGAATTTGCAGGACCTTTACAGTCTAGTTCCAGGGATGAGTTACAATAAAAAAACAAATAAAATGTAAACAATATCAAAACTAGAAGACTCATGAGCGTGATAGCCAATGATTTAAATGATGTTTGTCACACAACATTTTTTAATTTAGTCAAAAGAAACAAAAATAATTTAAAAAAACAAGCACAAGATAGGTGCTTAATAACCACTGTTGTTTAATCACTATTGTTTAATTTTTCGCACATGTTGAAATCAGCATTTTTTGCTAGAATATTACTTAGAGACCTCAACCATTATATATTTTTGAAAGCAAAGGCATCAGCGAAAAATACACTAAAATGATTTTATTGCATACAAACATAATATAATACTTTTTTCTTTTTTTTTTGTGTAAAATATAAAAGATGAGGTTGTGTTGAGTAATAGGTACCAATCACGTTAAGACTCAAAATTGCATGCACCCGAGAAAATTTTGTTCATAGGTGATATTTTAAGAGATTTTATCATTGTAGAGCTAATCATAAATGATGGCACTAGAATTATTGCTCTCACTCTGACATTACCTCATTCTGGCAATACCTCATGAATGGTGCAATCGTACCATAGATGTACAAGTCCTATATGTGCATTTGCATTTGTGTATAGAAGGGGGTGGGGTGCTTTTAATTTTTACTTTACTATTTTATTTAGTTCATTTTTTTCTGCACTTTTGAATGTGTTTTTTTTCCATTGATTACTATCAAGAGGGTGCTAACAAGCCCCTTTATGTGATAGCTTTGGACAGTGACAGGTACTCTATATGGAGACATCAGGGGTCTATTAGATCATCAGTGTCTCTCTTGCCCTGCTCTTTAAGACCCCTTTCACACTTCGCACTTCATGCTTTTCGTGCGTTTTAGTGCTAAAAATAGCACCTCTAAAGCACCTGAAAAGCGCCTCTCAAGCTACCCCAGTGTGAAAGCCCAAGTGCTTCCACACTGGGATGGTACGCTTGCAGGACGGGAAAAAAGTCCTGCAAGCAGCGTCTTTGGGACGGTGCGAGAGCGGTGTATACGCCACTCCCGAAATGCCCTGCCCATTGAAATGAATGGGCAGCGCCGAAGCGCTTTGAAAGCGCTGCCGAAGTGCTTTTAAAGTGCTTCGGCAGTGCCGCAACATGGGTGCTTTTAACCCTTTCTTCAGCCGCTAGTGGGGGTTAAAAGTGCCCTGCTAGCGGCCGAAAAGCGCCACCATAACAGCAGTAAAGTGCTGCTAAAACTAGCGGCTCTCTACTGCTAAGGCTAACACCGCCCCAGTGGGTAAGGGGTCTTAAGCAGGTGATCAAAAGATTGTGCTTGTTCAGGAACTTCTCTGGCTGTAATAGCCAGGGAATGACAGCTTAATTCAAAATCATTACAGATTAGATGGTCTTGTAAAAGAGCCACCTGGATCACTTTTACAAGACAGACGATCACCAGCTGTAAATAATGGTACCAAGATCAAAGCTGCAGCCATGATTTTGTAATACCTACTTGCTGACAGGACGATTTTATATATACAGCAGTCAGCTAGCAGTTAAAAAATGATCTCTCTCTGAAGCCTATATATAACATACAGTATACTGTAAAACAATGCAACATATTGTATATTTGTACAATTATTAACAACTATAGTTATAACTACAATACTAACAAAGTAAGTTCATTAAGCAAAATGTTTATATATGCAATATATATATATATATATATATATATATATATATATATATATATATACATCATCCAGTATGTGAAAGAGTATCAGTACATATCAATGCAGAAAAACATACAATCATATAGTTTCAAGCTAACTGTTACAATATTTGTAAAGTGCACATAATCTTTATATGAAACTTCACCTACCAGGAAAGTACAAAAAAAGCTATGGCCATACAAACACAGACCAAATGTTGGTAATACACCCCAATGTTTTAGGATCCAAATAGACTCCCTTTCTTCAGAGGGCCTCATGTAATTTTAAGTTGCCATGCCTTTAAAGCACTTTATCAGCTATATACTCTCCTGTGGGATATGAAGGTTTTTATACATAGATTGTCAGTTTCTTCTATAACAGTGTTCCAGGGTTTTTTTTCCTTGTCAAAAGAAGTTTATTGAGTATACAATGTTATAAAGATACATAAAGTAAGTTTACAAGGATCTATAAAGTAAGCTCATTGTTTTACAGTAGGGTTTATATAGGTAAATATCATGAAATTTCAAATATTAAACATTGGGTTCACGTAAACCTAAATTAAAGATATATATCATTTCCTTAGTTACTTTTGTAGGTATTTAAATGATTTATACCTACTATACATATTGTTTACAAGTAGAGTGTATATAGGTCAAATAAATTCTGATAATGAGCTTTAATCGTAAGGTGGAGAAAAGGAAAGAGAAAGAAGAAAAAGGGTTGAAAGGTAGAGGTATGGTCCACAAGGTTGTCCCGCTCGTCAGTTTATTATTCTTTTTAGTTCTCTTTGAAGACTTAGAATGGGTGTCTCTGTAAGTCATTTAATCTGTTACCATGGCAACAGGACAGAGTCATTGAAGTTTGACAGGAACTGTTGTTTTATCCAAGGATGCCAAAGTTTTTCAAATTTTGGAATTTGATTTTGATCGATGGCTACCATCTTAGCATGGGACATTGTATTATTCATTCTGTGAATTGTTTCTGCTAGTACCAATGTAGGAGATTTCCATGCCTTGGCCAATGTTTGTTTTGCAGCCGTTATTAGTTGGATCATAAGTTTGAATTGAGAGAGTGTTAACCATTCCGGTTTTAGATTAAGTAAAGTTAAATATGGATCTGGTTGTATTATTTTTTTAAATATTTTAGATGCAATCACGAAGACTTCCTTCCAGAAGGTTTGGATTACTGGGCACGTCCACCATATGTGTAAATATGCGCCTATTTCTGGGCATCCTCGAAAACAAAGAGCTGAGGTATTAGGTGAATATTTTGCCACTCTAGCGGGTACAAGGTACCAGCGAGTTAGGACTTTATAATTTGTCTCCAGTGCTAAGATGTTGGGTGAAGATGACTTAGATGTGAGCCATATGTTAGACCAGTCCGTGTCTTCTAAAGTTCGTCCCAGGTCCTCCTCCCACCTCTGAACGTAAGAGGGTCTATTAAGATTTGCTACTCCATATAATTGATTATAAAGTGATGAAATTGTACCTTTAGCAAATGGATCTTTTGTACAGATTGATTCAAAAATGGATAATTGGGATAATGGTGTATCCCCCTTTAGGAATGGTGTATAGAAATTTTTGATTTGGAGATATCTAAATATCTCAGAGTTTGGTAGATCATATTTTTCTCTAAGCGATGGGAATGAAAGGAATGATTTAGATGCTATGAAGTCATTTAGTGTCTGAATGCCTGATGTTGTCCAAGCTTTAAAAGAATTTGGGTAGATCCATGCCGGATAAAAGGCCGGATTTCTGATAAAAGAAAGGAGAGGATTGTGTGGAGATTGTAACTGATATTTGGTTTTTAGTTTATCCCAGAGAGATAAGAAGTGTTTAGTTATGGGATTATGAATTTTAAAGCGGTCTTTAGGATCAAGCCATAATAAATTTGATATTAATAGAGGGTCATTTTCTGAAGCCTCTATAAATACCCATAATGGGATTTCCTGTTTTGCATGGTATTTGGACAGACTGGCCGAATGTGCTGCTCTGTAGTAGTTAGTAAAATTAGGGTATCCCAGGCCTCCTTTATTTTTGGGAAGATGTAGTGTGTGCATAGGTATACGTGGTTTAGAAGAGCCCCATATAAACGAAGTTGCTCTTTTTTGTACTATTCTCAAAAAATAGGAAGGAATTGGAATAGGGAGGACTCTGAATAGATAAAGCAATTTGGGTAGAATAGTCATTTTGATTGCATTAATCTTCCCTATCCAGGATAAAGGAAGTTGCGACCATTGTTTTATTAGATTTGTGATCTGTCTTAATACAGGAGGATAATTGGTTGAGAATAAGTCAGAATGAGATGCTGTTAAATGAATTCCAAGATATGGGATTGATTTTTCTGCCCATGTGAATGGGAGTGCAGCCCTAGCCGGGATCAATTCCATGTTTGTGAGTGAAATATTAAGCACTAGGCATTTCTTAGGATTAATCATAAGGCCGGATAGGGCTGCAAATCCATCAAGAGCTGGTATTAAGTTAGGACCAGAGACCTGTGGTGATGATAGAAAAAGTAATATATCGTCTGCAAATATACATAATTTGTGTGTAATACCTCCTACTTCAATGCCAGTTATAGTTTGGTTTGTTCTGATGTATTGGGCCATGGGTTCGAGTATAAGGGCAAATAATAAGGGAGATAATGGGCAACCCTGTCGGGTACCTCTTTCGATAATAAAGGCATCAGATTTGTATCCAGCATATTTTATATAGGCTTTGGGTTTATTATATAATGCTTTGATCCATGTTAAAAAGTGGGGTCCAAAACCCCATTTTTGTAATGAATATTGCATATATTGCCAGGATACTGTGTCAAATGCCCTCTTAATATCGAGAGATAGAAAACATAAAGGGATTTTCCGTTTTTTAGCAATATGTGCCAATAACACTGCTCTGCGTATATTATCGCCTGCCTGTCTATTTGGCATGAAGCCTACTTGATCTCTATGTATTAATTTTCCTATAATGCTATTGAGGCGTTTTGCTATTATTTTTGCTAATAATTTAATATCGAGGTTTAACAGAGAGATAGGCCGATAATTCACACAGGAAGTATCATCAGAAAGGGGTTTTGGGATCATACAAACAATTGCCATTAGTGTTTCTTGCCGAAAAGAATGTCCATCTAGAAGTTTGTTTAAAGTTTCAGTGAGAATGGGAGAGAGTATTTCTGAGAATGTTTTATAGTATAAAGCCGAGTAGCCGTCTGGGCCTGGTCTTTTGTTAAGTTTTAGGTCTTTTATGGCGTTAGCAACTTCATCTATAGTTATAGGCTCATCCAAACTGCTTTTTTGATTCTGAGATAACTCAGGTAAGATTATTTTTGAGAAGAAGGATTCAGCCTCTGTAGGATTAAATTCATTGTTTGTCTTGTATAAAGTTGCGAGATGTGAGTGAAATTTATGGACTATTTTAACTGGATTACAAGTGTAAACATTTTTTGATAATTTCAAACGTATTGGTTTGAAAGATTTGTTAGTTGAATTTAATGCCCGAGCCAAATATGTACCTGGTTTGTTTGTATTCATGTAGAAATTGTGTTTGGAGCGTTTGAGGGATTTATCAACTGACTCAGTGAGAAATAGATTGTATTCCAATCTAGATTTTTCCAGATGAGATTTTGTACTCTGAGATGGATTATCTTGAAATGATATGTAGGCTGCATTAAAATTGAGTTCTAGTTTTTTTGCTAGATTTTTGCGTTCCCGTTTAAATAGTGCCATTTGTCTTTGTATTGTACCACGCAAGACAGGCTTATGAGCTTCCCACAGTGTTATTGGGGAGATGTCTGTTGTATTATTAATTGATATGTATTCCTTTAAAGCTTGTTCAATGGCCATCTGATGTAGTGGGTGTTTGAGCATTATGTCCGGTAAGTACCACGTTGGGTCATGCGCTTTTGGTATGGCTGAGGCTATAGTAGTGTATACTGCATTATGGTCAGACCACGGAATCGGAATTATATCTGATGCAATAATTTCTGGTATCATTCCTATTGTTAGAAAAATATGATCTATTCTGGTGAAGGTTTGATGAGGGTGCGAGAAATAAGTGAATTTCTTTTTCATTGGGTTACTTTCTCTCCACAAATCTACCAGATTGTATTTGGAAAGAAGTTGAGAAAAAGGTAATCTAGAGGTTATTTTGGATGGTGTAAAAGGTGATTTATCTAGAAATGGGAGGAGGACCTGGTTCGAATCCCCACACATTATTACTGTTCCTATTTTGTGTGTATTAATCACTTGTAATATATGTGAGAGGAATGGTGTAGGTTGTTTGTTAGGAGCGTAGTAGGAAATCACCGTGATTGCTGTATCCATTATATAACCCATGAGTATCAGGTATCTACCTTCTGGGTCTTTAATTCCTGATGATAAGGTGAATGGTGTGGATTGGTGAAATGCAATTAGAGTTCCCCTTTGCTTGGTACAGGCAGAAGCCGTGTAAATTTGTTGATAAAAAGGAGAAATATATTTTGGAGTAGAATCTTTGGTGAAGTGTGTTTCTTGGAGGCATACTATGTGAGCCTTCTTGTTATGGAAAGTACGGAAGGCTTTGGTCCTTTTTTGAGGGACATTTATTCCCTGAACATTCAGGGAAAGTATATTCAGTGGTGCCATGGCAACAGATCAAATAGTTTTGACATACTTTTTGTTATGCAGAGCTGACTGCGCAGATCAACCTGTGTGGACTGAAGAGATAAATAGATAGAAAAGAAACCAGTGAATTCTGGAGTAAAGAGTAAACAAAAAACATATGAGATTAGATGATACATTGTATAAATTATTTTTTGCAAGTAATCACAATTTACCCGTGAAAGAGAATAAATATCTCTCTCAGGGGAATAAGTGCCTTCGTCACACTCCCACATAATATGGTTGGGAGAATGAGGAGGGCTAATGGGGGTACACGGATCTTCCGCTTACAGGAGAGAAGTGCTATGTCAAAAGACATCAAAATGATGTTTCATTAATTGGAGTGCAGAATATAGTTTTTGTTGAAATTATTTATTCCAGGGTGGTTGTATATGGTTAGTCTTGCCCTAGGCTAAATAATTCAGTTAGAAAGGTACTGTTAATAACTTTGGTATTGATGAAGATAGTTTAAATTATTTGGGGATTTTAACCCTTTTAGAGTAAACAATTACATATTTTATTCCTATGTAACTGTTTAGATATGTTAGCTCATAAAATTGAGGTTGTATTGCTTCAGATTAGAATAAACAAAAACATAATTCTAGGAACTAGTTAGGTAATAATATATTTGTTTTAAGAAAAGAAAGAAAAAGCTTCCATTACTTCTGGATTATTGAACATATTTGTCCTAAAAAGTAATAAATCTATTGTTATTACCTGATAATATATAACTGAACAAGAATTTCCTTATTTCACTTATATATTCTAAGGCTATATGAATCAGAAGTAATAAGAAATATAATTGGAATTTAACATGATCCCACACAGTGTGTGACTATCAGAATGCAGATTTTTTATAGAGAACCATCTCTTAGTATAATAAATGAAGAGATATTAGGAATTAGGATGTCAGTCCATTGAATCTTCTTGGTCCAGGGATGATGTGGCATAACGGCCTCTTTTGTGAGAATGATGATTCCCATTTTGTTCTGAAATTTTCTGGGTGCTGCCTGAAGGTGAAGATGATGCCATTCTTCTGCGTGTGGGAGTGTTGCTGCTTGTGGGTTCTGTCAGATTTAATTTTAAAAGGGTTTGTTGTAGTTCATCTGCTGATCTGCTTCTGTAAATTGTACCTTGGTAGTTAAATCTGACTGAAAAGGGGAAGCCCCATTGATACATAATGTTGTGGCGTTGCAGTTCCATTAGTTGGGGTTTCATGGATCGTCTTTTAGTAATAGTAAGTTGGGATAGGTCAGCAAAAATTTGATAATTGTGTCCTTGTAAATTAAGTTCCTTTTTTTCTCTTGCAGCAATTAGTATTTGTTCTTTCGTTCTGTAATAATGAAATTTTGTGATTATATCACGTGGGGGTCCATCTTTCTTTTTGGCTGTGAGGGCTCTGTGTACTCTGTCCAGTTCTAAACGTTCAATAGGGATATCTGGCTTTAGTTCTTGTAATAGAGCAGTAATAGTAGATTGCAGGTCTGTCACAGTTTCAGGTATTCCCCTTATGCGCAAGTTTGAACGTCTGGCTCTATTTTCGTAATCTTCGAGCTTAGTTTGAAGTATTAAATTCTCTTTTTTTAATTGTTCCAATTCTGTTATATTTTCTTGGGTTGTAATTTCAATTTCATCCATTTTTATTTCTAAGGCTGCGGTGCGGTTTCCCAGCTCTCTTATTTCTTTGGTTAGGCTTTTTGTTATTTGGTCTGAGGTTTGTTTTAAAGCCTTATGAAGCATCTTTTCAAATTGTAATAATATTACTGGGGATACTGAGGAGGCTTGTGGAGAAGTTTGTGAGAGGATTTGTTCTGTATCTGACTCAAATGGAGAGTCTTGCTGTGACATTTTCTGTCTGTGAGAGCGCCCTGATGCTGTATCTTGTGAGGTGACTGGAGCTGCTTCAGCTGCAGTGAGTGCCTGTGAGCTTTGTGAGGTGATTCTTATTTCTGCCACGGTTTCCTCCCAGTACCATATTTCCTGCCCAAACTTTCACAGTTTGTTCCCTGGGGCAAAAAGGTTCAAATGGATACCTTTTGAGCCTGCAGGCTCCGCTTTGTCCTTCTCTTCTCTCCTCAGCGGTGTGGAGCTCTAACAATGCATGTCTGCTCCTCTAGGCTCCGCCTCCTGCCCCCGCCTCCAGGGTTTTTTTTAATCCATTCTTGCATCTACTTGAACAATAATTTGTGTGCCATGCATCTCCAAAAGCAGAACAGCTCCAATCTCATGTTACCAATTCTCACTTTGTTCTTTTTTTTTTTTTTAATACTTCTTTTTTTCCTCCAAACTTACTTTTGGTGATTGGAGGCAAAAATTACATTATTATTTCATCAGCCCTATGTTGCATACTTCAGTTACTGAATTTTGTGATTAGATTGCAGGTAATGTTTCCTTTTGATGACTCTTCCATGAAGATTATATTTCTGCAATCAATCCTTGACTGTGGATTAATCTCTGCTCTGATGACAGAGATTATTCTTGGTCTTCAAAATCTTTTTTCCTGGTCACAGATTCCCCTTACCTTTCCTTTCTTAATGGCATTTCAGATGGTATACATTGCAATCATAAAGTATTTAGGTATATTTTAAAGCCTACCACTACATTTTAGAGTCAATTTTCTTTACTTTCAGATCTTCCCTCAGCTTCTTGAAGAATACCTTGGGTGTTAGATTTTAGTTTTAATTTTTGGAATTGTTTTCACTGGACTTGGATTAAGGCCTGTTGAATAAATTAACTTCAGGGACCTTACATAAAATAATACTGGTGGGTGTCTAAACTTCTCCATATACCATATTTTATGTTTCATGTTTTTCTAGTTCATGCTTTAAAATAAAAAAAAAAAAGTTCCCTGCAGAGATTGCGTTAAAAGACTACTATCACAACAATATTATTTGATTCTAATAGTATATATTTCATATAGGTAATGATGGTATTCTGCATATGCACTTCTTTTTTTTATTTTTTTACAAACTCACATAAGAGGCGTTGGCCCTCCTCCATTTGCATCATTTTGCATGCAGTTAGCTCAGCAAAATCCTCTTCCACAGTGTGGGGTGTTCTGAGGGCCTCAGTAGCCTTCCAAAATAGGCCAATTGCTGCCTCCTCCAGGTTACTCCTCTTCCTGCCACTTTTTCTTTGAAGGCGGAGGGGAGGGACCTGGGTATTGGGCAGCCTACTTGGCCTGGCCACCTCCTGGCTGAGACTTCCCTGTGTATGAATAAGGGACATCGTTTTATTTTTTGGTTCAATCACAATCAGAAATTAGTACTCCAAACTAACATCTATTTAACATCATTGATTGGACAACCAGAAATATTTAGAAGAATGCTATACCTGGCACATGTTGCTGCCTGGAAGGCCCAGGTTGAGCGTCAGAAGCCTCAGCTGAGGGGGAAGGAAGCATGGAAGGAAGAGTGGAGAGTGCTGGCCTGGGTTCAGTCTGGCCTGCCAGAAAATGCAGCCTGTCATAGTACCACAGCCTGGGGAGATAAATGTCATCTGCAGCTCCTGATCTCTGGGAATCCTGGACCTTCTTGTGCTCCCTTAGAAAAGTGCTCCTCATGCCACCAATTAGGATCTTAAAATAGGTGATGTCTGCCGTGGGGATCACTGGCTTCACAAATTGCAGCAAATTATCCAGCGCTGCCTTCCTCTTTGTTTGGTTCTTATAATCAGGGTGGTTTACCTGCCACAGACAGGGCAGCTCCCTGAACATATCTATGAAGATTGGCATAAAGTCATGATCATTGACTAGATCCATTTTCTCTGCAAGACACAACACAAGACAAACCCTAATGTCAGCCTAAAGTCTTCTAAATGTGTCCAAATACAGGCCTCAATCTAGAAGCAGTATAGGACCAATTTGAAATCTTACCTTCGTTATCACGATTGGCGCCTCCGATACTCCTTCCTCCGCTCACAGATCGTACGTAGTACGCACTCTTGTTACGCTTTATATACACTGCGCATGCGTGAAACTCTGCCCGCCCCTGACGTTCTTTCTAGTCTATTCCCTGCCCCTTCTCGTTCAGCGCAGTGGGGGAAGAGCACATGGCGGAGACACAGCAGGTGCGTGCTAATTACAGCAACAAGGAGGAGGAGGAGGAAAGCCCGAAGCTAGAAACATCCCGATCCCAGAGGAGATGATTTAAGGCCTCAAATATGTCCTTTGGGGAGATGTTGGAGATGGTCGACATCCTGAGGACCGACTATGACGGGAAGTATGGACCTTACCCAATCCCCAATGTCAGAAAGGCCAAGATCATGGCGAAAGTTGTGAAGAGTCTGCACCGGAATTTTGGGGTACGACGATCGAAAGATGAACTGAGGAAGCGGTGGTCGGACCTCAAATTAAGGGAGCACGATCAGTATAGAAGGATCAGGAGAGTGCTGCAAAAAAGTAAGCAGTTGTCCTGTGTTACTATTCTTTATTTTTATTACGTTCGTGCTGCTCCATGTGCTTTTCTTTACTGTTGTACAGTTTAAAATGACAACTTTCGTGTTCATGGGCACATTGTTCGTTCGTTGTAAATATTGTTCGTTCGGCATAGAAAACACCATGTTTTGGCCATATGCATTTGAATACATTTTTGCTAGCCTACTTCTCTTAAAATAATTTGGGTGTGTAGATGGGTCGGTAACTAGAATGAAATGCAAACTAGATTCTGTGAAAAATAAAATAAAGAACCCTTCGTTCTTTATTTTATTTTATTTTATTTTATTTTATTTTATTTTTATTTTATTTTATTTTTCATTTTTAGTACGTACATGAACTTATCTGGGTGCGGTTTGGATTGCCTGTTTGCCCCCTCCTTTCCTTCCCTCTCCTATATGGGGGGTTGGTAGACGTGATCTCTCGTAAGACACATTCAGTCCACCGCCCGCCCCCTGGGGAGTTGGCCTGACACGGGGAAGACAGGTGAGCAGAGGAGAAATCACATCACCCCAAACACCTTGCAATGTCAGAAATGATCTTGTAACGTCATAAATCCTGCGATAGGTAACTATACAACTTATGCAGTTACACTACAGGGTATGCATGTATGGTTTTGGTACTGTCGAATCTGATGTTATGTTTGATTTATGTTGACCTTTTTACAGTGGACAACCTATCCTCTGAAGAAGACCCGGGAAGAGTCGAAACGCGTCAGGATTTTTATATACAACCTTCGTTGTTCCACATACACTGTATTGTATATTATTTATAGGTATTCATTGTCATCCAACTCCAAGGATTTTATATTTGGAGAATTTTGGTTGCGCCAGTATACATTGTGTCTTGCATTGGTTTTAATTGTAGGCTTTTGTCCGTTGCAATTGTACGCCATATTCAGTTCATGTCCTGACTCTAACAGTCAGTATTCATTCTAGTGGATTTTTTTAATATGTTATTTATTATTTTTTGTACCAATAAAATTCAATTTTTTCAACCACCTATATTGCACTTTATTGGCTGCTAAAAAGCCCCGGTAGGGGTTTTTCATATTTTTTATGCACTTTATGGGGTGTGCGGTCTATTCGTCTACACTCATGTGAGTGCTTTTTGTTGTTTGATAAAATAATAATAATAAAAACAAAGGAATTTATATATAGAAAAAAGGTGTAAAAAATGTAAAAAAAAAATTTATGTGCAGTGGGAGATAATGGAAAAAATGAAATAGTTAATAGATTATAGGTGACAGATGGGTGAAAAATATGAATGAGTGCAAGGAATAAATGATAAATGCATGGAGGGAATATTATGGGGAAATACATATGGTAAGGAATATAAATGGCAAGGATGATGAGAATGAAGTAAGAAATGGGGAGGGTATAACGCATGTGGGAATGCATGCAGCAAGCATCAAAAATGCATGAGTGCAAGCACATATGCATGTGCACACGCATGCATGCACATATGCAGTGGATTTATTATAGAGTATAGTGAAGAAGTACGGGGGCAGGTGGTAATTAGATTATGATATAGTCGGAGGGCAATGTTAAGGGTGGAGTAACTGTTTACAACGGGGGGGGTTGGGGGGGTTTAAAGGTGATATGGCTGTGGGAGAATGCGGATGATACGGAAGTGTCTAGGGAGTTTATAGAATGGAATGGGTTTCGATCTCTTCGTTAAGGCCTCCTGGCTTTAGGCAGTCTAGGGTGTATATCCAGAAGGTCTCCCTCTCGCACAGACGTTTGATGCATTCAGATCGAGGGAGATTGTTCGGGATGGCTTCTATAATCCAGACCCGCAGCCCATTGGTGGAGCCTTGGTGGAAATGTCTGGGGATCGTTAAGTTCTTGTTATCTTCAATGGATCGTCTGTGTTCTCCAAATCTCTTGCGTAATGTCCTGGTGGTGCAGCCTACATAAAGTAGGTTGCATGGGCACAAGAGGCAGTATACCACGAATTCAGTGGAACAGTTGAAGAATTGGCCAGGTTGAAATGTTTTTATCCTTAGTAGTGAAATGTTTTTGTTTGTGCTGTACGAATTTGCAGGTTAGGCAGTTGAGCTTGCAGCATTGGTACATGCCCTTGATATCGAGGAAAGTAGGTGTGGCAGAAGGTTGGGGTCTGTGGGTTTTTAGTTTGCTAGGAGCTATTTTTTCTTTTAGGTTTTGGGCTCTTCTGTATGTAATTTTGGGTTTTTCATCAAGGCTGTTTTTGAGATGGGGGTCTTCTAGTAGTATGCCCCAATGTTTTTGGAGGATGTGTTCCATCTTTCTGTGTTGAGTACGGAATTGGTTGATAAGTCTGGGTGCTTGGGAGAGCGAGGGAGATTTTAGATTCCTGGATTGCGGTATTTCGCTCAGGAAGTGGTTATAGGCTTCGTCCACTAGGGGGGCAGGATAGCCTTTATCGGAGAACTTTTTCTTGAATGAGCTGCTTTGTTCAATGCAGGCTTCCAAACGGGTGCATTTATGTTTCAAACGGCAGAATTGGCTTTTTGGTATGTTTGAAATCCATCGAGGGTGATGGCAGCTGTGAAAATAGAGGTAAGAGTTGCCTGCAGTGGGTTTCATATAGTTCTTAGCATGGATGAGATTATCTGTGTGGCTTAGTTCAAGGTCCAGGAAGGCAAGGGTGTCTGGATTGCAGACAGAAGCAAAAGATAAGCCTAAGCTGTTGGTATTGCAGTAGGCCACAAATTTGTCAACTCGAGATCGAGTGCCATCCCAGATGATCAGTATGTCATCTATATATCGGCCGAAGAATACGATGTGCTCAGAGTAGGGGTTGTTATGCCGGATTGAGCGTTGTTCCCAGAGCCCCATAGTCAAGTTGGCATAGCTGGGGGCAAAGTTGGCACCCATGGCAGTGCCTTGGGTTTGTAGGTAGTATTGGTTCTCGAAGGAATAATAGTTGTGGTTAAGGCAGAATTTTGTGGATTCAACAATAAATTCTGCTTGTCTGGAGTTGATTTGGGGCTCTTGGGAGAGAAAATATTCTATTGCTTCTAGACCAATTTCATGTGGGATCGATGTATATAGTGAGCAAACATCGAGTGAGAGCCATAGATAGGTTGGTTCCCAACGGTAGTTACGTAAAGTATTAAGTAGATGGGTGCCGTCCTGGATGTATGCCGGTAGGTTCTGGGCCAGAGGTTGCAGGAAATGATCGATGTACATGGAGAAGGGGTTGGTGATACTGTTCATGGCGGCCGCAATGGGACGTCCAGGGGGCTCAGTAAGACTTTTATGAATTTTGGGAAGGTGGTAGAAGTAGGGGGTGTTGTAGTTATCACGTTTGAGGAATGCGGCTTCGGTTTTTGTGATGATTCCCTCCATTGTTGCCTTATTCACTAGTGTGTGGGCTTCAGGTATGAACTTGGGTAAAGGGTCACAAACGCCCCCTGGATGTCCCATTGCGGCCGCCATGAACAGTATCACCAACCCCTTCTCCATGTACATCAATCATTTCCTGCAATCTCTGGCCCAGAACCTACCGGCATACATCTGTGACGGCACCCATTTACTTAATACTTTCTGTAACTACCTTTGGGAACCAACCTATATGGCTCTCACTCGATGTTTGCATGTTTGCTCACTATACACATCGATTCCACATGAAATCGGTCTAGAAGCAATAGAATATTTTCTCTCCCAAGAGCCCCAAATCAACTCCAGACAAGCAGAATTTATTGTTGAATCCACAAAATTCTGCCTTAACCACAACTATTTTTCCTTCGAGAACCAATACTACCTACAAACCCAAGGCACTGCCATGGCTGCCAACTTTGCCCCAGCTATGCCAACTTGACTATGGGGCTCTGGGAACAACGCTCAATTTGGCATAACAACCCCTACTCTGAGCACATTGTATTCTTCGGCCGATATATAGATGACATACCGATCATCTGGGATGGCGCTCGATCTCGAGTTGATGAATTTGTGGCCTACTGCAACACCAACAGCTTAGGCTTATCTTTTACTTTTGTCTGCGATCCAGACACCCTCGCCTTCCTGGACCTTGAATTAAGCCACACAGATAATCTCATCCATGCTAAGAACTATATGAAACCCACTACAGGTAACTCTTACCTCCATTTTCACAGCTGCCATCACCCTCGATGGATTTCAAACATACCAAAAAGCCAATTCTGCCGTTTGAAACATAATTACACCCGTTTGGAAGCCTGCATTGAACAAAGCAGCTCATTCAAGAAAAAGTTCTCCGATAAAGGCTATCCTGCCCCCCTAGTGGATGAAGCCTATAACCACTTCCTGAGCGAAATACCGCAATCCAGGAATCTAAAATCTCCCTCGCTCTCCCAAGCACCCAGATTTATCACCCAATTCCATACTCAACACAGAAAGATGGAACACATCTTCCAAAAACATTGGGGCATACTACTAGAAGACCCCCATCTCAAAAACAGCCTTGATGAAAAACCCAAAATTACATACAGAAGAGCCCAAAACCTAAAAGAAAAAATAGCTCCTAGCAAACTAAAAACCCGCAGACCCCAACCTTCTGCCACACCTACTTTCCTCGATATCAAGGGCATGTACCAAAGCCACAAGCTCAACTGCCTAACCTGCAAATTTGTACAGCACAAACAAACATTTACTAAGGATAAAACATTTCAACTTGGCCAATTCTTCAACTGTTCCTCTATATTCGTGGTATACTGCCTCTCGTGCCCATGCAACCTACTTTATGTAGGCTGCACCACCAGGACATTACGCAAGAGGTTTGGAGAACACAGACGATTCATTGACGATAACAAGAACTTAACGATCCCCAGACATTTCACAGAGTTCCACCAAGGTTCCACCAATGGGCTGCGGGTCTGGATTATAGAAGCCATCCCGAACAATCTCCCTCGATCTGAATGCATCAAACGTCTGTGCGAGAGGGAGACCTTCTGGATATACACCCTAGACTGCCTAAAGCCAGGAGGCCTTAACGAAGAGATCGAAACCCATTCCATTCTATAAACTCCCTAGACACTTCCGTATCATCCCCATTCTCCCACAGCCATATCACCTTTAAACCCCCCCAACCCCCCCGTTGTAAACACCATACACACAACCTTCTTTCCCCACAGTTTCCCCACCCTTAACATTGCCCTCCGACTATATCATAGTCTAATTACCACCTGCCCCCGTACTTCTTCACTATACTCTATAATTAATCCTCTGCATATGTGCATGCATGCCTGTGCATATGCATATGTGCTTGCACTCATGCATTTTTGATGCTTGCTGCATGCGTTCCCACATGCTTTTTACCCTCCCCATTTCTCACTTCATTCTCATCATCCTTGCCATTTATATTCCTTACCATATTTATTTCCCCATAATATTCCCTCCATGCATTTATCATTTATTCCTTCCACTCATTCATATTTTTCACCCATCTGTCACCTATAATCTATTAAATATTTCATTTTTTCCATTATCTCCCACTGCACATAAAAATTTATTTATTTATTTTTTACATTTTTTACACCTTTTATATATATATAAATTCCTCTGTTTTTATTATTATTATTTTATTTTATTTTTTTTTTCATTATTATTATTTTATTATCTTTTATTTTTGCATTTTTTACTTTTTAAATACTTTTTTAATCCTATTTTTTCTATATATTTTTTCATATATTCTAATATATTTTTTAATAAAATTTTTTTTTCTTATATATTTTTTATATCTTTTATATATTTTTTTCACAATTTTTTATTTTTTATTTATTTGCACAACCATCCCTTATCCTTCAGTTTTATCACGTACTTTCCTGCATTACTTTTCTTTCTTGCATTATTTTTTCCATTCTTATTTTTTCCATTCTCATCATTACTTTTCCCCCCTCCCCCTTCACCTCTTTTTTCCCACCCTGCCATACAATCCGCTTTTATACTCCCTTCCGAGCCACATGATCATTCCATTTGTCTACCTCATTACAACTCCCTTTGCCTTACTACGATTGTACCAGCCTGCGTGTGTCTGACACACACACCAATGCTACTTGACAGATCAATCCAACTCTGCACCCCACCCCTTCCCCCTCCCCTTTTCCCTATATAATCAGGACTTGTCATGGCCATCACACATGCCTGATGAAGGAGCACGCATGCTCTGAACGCGAGCGCTATGGCCACGCTCCCCCGGCTCTCCAGCATCTGTCATCTCCACCCACAGACCAGCTGATGCACTGTCTGATGGAACTACATACCTCGGAGCTTCGGACGCCACCGGAAGCGGCTGGGGAATGACTCCTCCACAGCCCAGCGGTCCACCGGATGTGATCTCATGATATTAAAGAGTAACACTACATGCCTGTTTTTATCAGCCTAAATGTGAGTGCATATTTTAAACATTATTAAAGTCTTTTATACACACTACTACCCTTAGAGCGGCGCTGCTCTTTTTTTCTGCTTGTCTTCCCCACAGAGTCCCTTCTGCTCTGAGAAGCCCGCTGCCGCCTACCCCATCCATCTGAACCCAGTACTGGAGGTCTGACGACCACCTCAACGGTTTGCCTCTTGCAAATACCACACTTCCTGATCCACACCACTGTCCCATTTTTCATTTCAATAGTAATGTTTTGGACCGAACCAGAATCATTCGGTACTTTTGTTTCTGTCCCCCTGGCCAAATTAACCTTCAATGTAAAAGTGTGCACACTCGACACAAATCACTGACACATACAACGTTCAGTAAATTGGTACTTCTGCTTTTATTACTTCCCGGACCCCGGCTAATATACCGTGAGCCGGATATTTTGTTATCAAATCAAATATCAAATAAGACAAGCGTATGCAGACCACAAGATATACATATTCATTATTGTGATAAAGTATAAGCTTTTAGCTGGGTTATATCTATATAAGTGAATAGCAGACTATCATAGCTAAATAGGGTGTCTTGTTTCCAGTTCTTGAAAACAGGTGCAATCTTCTTTTAACTTGCTCTTAACTCTTGCAATTCTGTTCCACAAAAAGGGGGAAGCTGGCAGACATCTAATTGAGCATGGTTAAGGCTAATAGCTGGTTATATGAGATAAGCACTTATATCTATGCGATTATATTAGAAATAGGCATTTCATCATGGCACTCATAATCACATCCACTACAGTCCCCCCTTGAAAGGCTTATTTACTTATTTCCCAAAAACTGTCCCTTACACTAGTAAACCACCTATAACCACCCGGCCCATTTGCCTCTGCAACTCTTTTAAGCTGTATGTAGAGAAAGGGCAGTGACTAGTTCACCACCCCCCTTGATACAGCTGGCGAAATGTAGCCAGGTGCTATCTGTCCCTATAGCCCTACGGTGCTGCATCTCGGGGGAGGGTGACTGTAACGGAGTGTAACACATAATTATCATCATCATTTTCATCAAGCCTTACATAGACATCGTCATCATCATTTGGTATCTCTTGGTTCACGAACAAAGGGGTAGTTTGATCGACATCTTTTTCTACACACTTCCTAATACAGGGGAGAACACAGCAGATTATGCCAGCTATTACCAGGATGGCTATCCCTACCTGGGTCAATAGTCCCTGCCATCCTCCCTTTATCCAGGTAAAATACTGATCCCAGGGGTTGGTGAGCCCTGAATTCTGTTTTAATTCTTTGGACAGGTCCTCTAGCTTCTGGATGGCTAAAGTCACTTTACCATTTGGCCCGGTGTTGTCTGGGATATAAGTGCAGCATGTACTTGTCTCGGGGATCATCTTACATACACCCCCCTTTTCAGCTAGGAGCATGTCTAAGACTATACGGTTTTGGAAAGTCATGTGTGAAGTTGCCTCTAACTGTTCGGCCAAACCTTGGAGTGCGTCCCTGGTGTAATTGACAAATCTTTGTTGGTTGTAGTAGATGTATTTTATCCAGTCTACATTCTTATTTACAGTGATAATGGGTATCAGCGTCTCAAAATCTGCTGCTACTTGGTCTCTTGCTTTGAATTCATCTGGGACCCCCCTTGGGACCCCTATGGCGTCTATGTATACGTGGGGGTCAGAACGTCCTGCTGGGGCACTCCTACATCTTCTGTTGGGTTTGGGTACATCCTTGCCTTCCGGCTCTGGGGTTTGTGAGAGAATATGCAGAGGCATTATTTTTTGCCAGTGCACATTCTCCTGTTCACTGTCCTGTCATTCTACTTCTAATTTTCATGTCTCCACAGATCCAGTACACGTCTCCCGAGGAGTGGACCTGATTTTGCACTAGATCTGCAGACACCTCACTATAAGACTCACAATAACCTTTGGTGAAGTATTGATCTGTGTGCTTGTTGATTGTCATTCTATCAATGAGTGACTTCAATATGTGTCAGTGACACATACATACACAGTCATGGGACCTATTGCTCTTTCATTGGACCGGACACTGTAATCAGTACCTGGAAGTATCTTACTATAAGAGGATATGAAATTGGCAACATGTGTGTTGGATGAATTATACCAGAATTGGGTTATGCCATCTTTCTGTTTGATGGCTACTTCTTGTGCCTGAACAACAATCACAATGAAAAGGATAAACAGGATCATGGCTTGGTCTCCTCAGCCTCTTCCTCGGGCACAGGACTTGCAGTGAGAGGCGTGTATTCACGAGTTCCTTCCGACCACTTTTACTGATGTGGTAATTGTCAGAAGGACTTGTAAAGGACCATCATATCTCGGTTCAAAGGTGTGTTTCCTCACAAACTTCTTTACCAGGACCCAATCACCAGGGACCAACTTGTGCGATCCTGTGTCTAACTCAGGATCTGGAATGGAAGAAAACACTTGCGCATAGATACGGGTTAATTCTCGAGATAAAGCAGTCACATAATCAGTTAATACATCAGATTGAAGTTGCAACTGTTGTGGAAAATAAAAACCCAGTCTGGGGGCTGTCAAACAATATCTCATAGGGTGACAAACCATGATTTCCCCTTGGGGTGTACCTAACACTGAACAAGGCAATGGCAAAGGCAATGGGTAGGCTGTCTGGCCAACTCATTCCCGTTTCCTGAGACATTTTCAGCATTCTAGACTTTATTGTGCCATTCAGTCTTTCCACCTTCCCACTACTCTGAGGATGGTATGGAGTGTGGAAAGCTAGTGTGACCCCTAAGGCTGTCCATATCTCCTTGGTTACTGAGGCCGTGAAAGCCGGCCCCTGATGACTCTCTATAACCTCTGGGACACCATATCTGCACACTATTTCTGTTAAAAGTCTTTTAGCTGTGGTCTTCGCCGTCATGTTGGTAATGGGATAGGCTTTCGGCCTACGTGGCAGATGCAGTCTCTTGTTTAATTCCATGATTCCTTCAACTTCTGTGGCTCCTTTTTTGATCCACACTTCTTTTTCTTCTTTGTCAGCTGTCTCTTGTTGCTCCTTGAGGTGAGTCCTGTTTACAGGAAGGTTTTGTAGAATCATAGTGGTTTGTACAGTCTCTTCAGGGGTGTCTATTGGGTCATCCAGGATAGGTGCATTCACTCTGCTGACCACTTCTCGCGTTCAATCTGCAGCTTGTTTCCCAGCGGAGTAGGGCATCCATTAAGTCCTTGATAGCTGCACTGTGTTTTACAGGTGTTCCTGCTACTGTCAGGAACCCTCTGGTTTTCCGGATGATCCCAAAATTTCCTTCTGCCAATTTGCATACTGTTTCACTGACTGTTGGTAAGTGTGTTGTGTCCATCTTCATCACTTCGAAGCAGTCATGAGCGGTGAGATGAGAATCATTTTCCAAAGAGGTTCCCCCCTCGAGAAGAGGAAGGAGAGTGGATGGGTTAAGGGTATCACATTGGAGGATGGTGATGTTATCGGGGAGAAGCAAGGCACACTGAAGTCTGAGGTGTATTGCTGAGGGCAGGTGTTTGGGCTGTACTTGGTTCAGTATGGCAGTTATGTCATGAGGGGCATTGGGCTGCACAGACGGCTTTAAAGCACGAGGGTCCCCCCCTGGCCACTGAGTCCAGTTGACAGGAGTGATACCCTGAGTCTGTTATCATGGGCCTGAGCCAAAACTCCTGTGGCATGTCCTTGCCTCTCTGAGACAAACAGTTTGAAAGTCTTTTAGTCCCAAAGCAGAGGCTGTTGAGAGGATCTCCTTCAGAGTTTCAAAATTGTCTGCAGCTTCTGGAGAAAGCAGGAAGGGGTCAGATTTCAGGGCATCATAAAGGGATTGCTTGACCCTGAGGCAAAGGGATGCCCTTGATTGCAGCATCTCTTTCTTCAGTGAGATGTCAGGTGCCTTGGGAGATGCAGAGGCCTGGAAAAATCACCTTCTTTCTGAACTTTTTGCTTTTTAAGGCCTTGCAACCTTGCTCAACCAGGTAGTGGAGGAGGCTTTCAGAGTAGATTGAGGCAATCACAAGCAGGAGGTCATCTACATACTGAAAGAGTACAATGTCTGGGTGTAACTTCATCCAGGTGTCCAGAATGAGGGCCGTTGCCTTGGCGAATTGGGAGGGGGAGTCCTGGGCACCTTGTGGCATAACAGTCCAGGTGTGGCTGGCAGGTGAAACAGGCTTGCCTGAATCCTTGTGAAGAAGGTCCATGTGATCTGGAAAGGTAGGCGAGGTGAGGTGTCATGTCCCTGGTACTGGGTGCTTTCATGTGGACCATGGTTGGGGCTTGGTTGACTGTGGGTGAATTTCCATGGGCTTCGGTATTCCCTTCTGGAGTGGCTGGGTCTTTCGCAGTTGTAGCAGACACGTGGAGTTGGTACTGGTGGGCGCAGATAGGGTGTGTCAGATGCCATCATGAGAGGAGCTACTCTCTACTGCTCTGTGAGGATTCTGGACCTAATAACTACTAATAACAACGTCTAAAGCTCCAAGGTTGTGGGTTTTCTATACTCAGACCCTTTCATATTGACTCTTTAAGACCTGAAATAAATGCGGCAGCTAACATGTGTCTATGCGCTCTGTTCAGCACGCTAAAACCCAAATCAGTAAACTTCTTGTACACATATTGACTTCAGGCGTTTTAGAGTAGAGATGTGAACCATCTCCATACAGAATAATTTTTTATAGGGAGCCTCGGTCCAGCCGATCTCCACAACATACATATTTATTTTTCATTCTAAACATTCTAATTAGATACTGAGTCTTTTTTTTTTTTTTTTTAGAATTCAAAACGCTCAGATGTGAATGGGGCCTACCTAAATCTAGCACATAGATTTAAGCAAAGAAAGCACTTCCTCTTTTGCTCTTCTGGCATAATGCCTAGAATACATAAACTTCCTCTTTATTGCTAATACAGCTTAAACACAATTAAAACCAAAAGAAACACCTTTTAGCTTCAATAATGCAAGGGTAAGCAATTACAACTAAACTGAAATATTCAGAAATATTCAATACATCCTATACATAAATTATTTATTTAATTAAAATGCTACATTGGTTGCTACTATGCTCCATCACTGGAAACATGTGGGTGGGTTTCAGTGTGGGCGGTTCATGGGGCGGTGGCATAGGGCGTGTTGCCACAGGGGGAGGTGTCACTTAGAACAGAGGGGCGGTAGACAAAGGGCAGTGTCTACTTCCTGGGGACCAGATGCCATTATAGGGCGGTGGCTGACTACTTAGTTTCCTCTTTTCTAGTTTTCTTGTACATGTACACAATGCAACCATTTTGGTTTGTTTCCTGTTCCATCCACCCTCTTCTGCATGAATAGCGTTTGTAACTTTAAACCAAGCATCTGCTGCTCGTAGCAACCCATAATCTGACAACAGACCTTATTTATGTTTCAAAAAACAGTACGCCATTCATCTACTTGTAATCTCCCACCCAAATGCATATCAATTCCACACACTTTTGCTAATTTCTTTCCCTTTTTCACAGCATCCTCTCCCTCCCGTTCTAATGCCAAATCACAGGCCAGACTGCCCTCTGCGGGCCTAGTCAACTTATTTCCCATTCTGCACAATTCTTGGACTTAAGTGGAAGGAAGGAAAAGCAAGAAAGATCGAGGCAAAACAGAAAAGAAACGAGGGTGAACGCCTCACTAAGCGTAGATATAGAGAGACAGGGTGATGTGGAGGATGAGGAAGTGAAGAGATCTCTAGTAAATCTGTTAATGAGGAGACATGAGAGGAAACACAAAACCAGAATCAACAGCTGGTATTCAGTTAATCACTTCAAACTTCTTCTACACGTCCCAACTCAAGACCCAAACTCCTCACTCTGGCTTTCTCTGCTTCCTCGTAGTCTTCTGGCTGCTGAGGTTGTAGGGGACAACTTTTACTTCCCTGTCCTCTTATCCTAGCCTCAGCCTCAATAACTTCCAATTTCTTACCACTGAAAATTTCACTGGATAATGTACATTCAATCTGAATACCATTACTTGGGGGACCTCTGGCATTAGAGGTTTGTAACCGAGAATAGATCTCTTATAACCTGGCTCTACCTTTGTGACCAGGCCTCCTCATTAATGCCAAACAACAGTCCACAGACACATCTAGGACATGACATTACCAACAACAATTGATGTGACGACTGGAGTGAATTCTGGACTTAATCAGATCCTCACGGGATCCCCACGCCACCGCCGGGCGTTATCCTGACGCCCCCTCCTGGTAACCCGTGCTTCACCGCACCAACAATGATTTCCCCCAGGAGGAGTTTAACCACGTCCTGACGCCCTCTCCCGATGTCAATCCTCAGGAGAAGTTTAACCACGTCAATTATTCCATCCGTGACTATATAAACAATCCCTCATTCCCAACAGCCGTTACACAACACAAGATTGATCGACAAAACAAAACACAATATACTCCAAATACAGGCGGGTCAGAAACAATTGCAGGTTCGTACTATATAAATAGGCTCGAGACAAGATATATACCTGTCTTTGTGGACCGCGGGAAGCCGATGCGGAGACAGAAATTAACCAAATACAGATGCGGATCAAACAGCAGACAAATTATTAAGGAAAATGTCTTACCATTTTCTCCAGAGTTGATCAGGCTCTGCTCTGCCCGTATTTTGGTCCTCTTTCAGTGTCCTCTTAGTTCGGCTTCCTTTTGGGCCAATCTCGAGCCCAACTTTTGGGCGCCAAATGTTTTGGACCAAACAAGAATCGTTCGGTACTTTTGTTTCTGTCCCCCTGGCCAAATTAACCTTCAATGTAAAAGTGTGCACACTCGACACAAATCACTGACACATACAACGTTCAGTAAATTGGTACTTCTGCTTTTATTACTTCCTGGACCCCGGCTAATATACCGTGAGCCGGATATTTTGTTATCAAATCAAATATCAAATAAGACAAGCGTATGCAGACCACAAGATATACATATTCATTATTGTGACAAAGTATAAGCTTTTAGCTGAGTTATATCTATATAAGGGAATAGCAGACTATCATAGCTAAATAGGGTGTCTTGTTTCCAGTTCTTGAAAACAGGCGCAATCTTCTTTTAACTTGCTCTTAACTCTTGCAATTCTGTTCCACAAAAAGGGGGAAGCTGGCAGACATCTAAATGAGCATGGTTAAGGCTAATAGCTGGTTATATGAGATAAGCACTTATATCGATGCGATTATATTAGAAATAGGCATTTCATCATGGCACTCATAATCACATCCACTACAGCAGCACCTGTCAGCGCTCCATTTCCCATTTGTTCAGGTAAGAGATGTATGCCGGCATATTTATAATACATGGTGTATTTTTTTTTCTATATTTTTAGGTGATCGTGATGTTGTGGATCCAGGTCATTTCACCAGTGAGAGTGCCCAGATTCTGATCGGGGAGATCATGGGGTGTAATAGGGACTTGGAAAACATCCAGAAAAACATCAATGATGTTCAAAACAAAATGAAGAACATCATTGATGTTTTAGGGAGAGTTTAAAACACCTCCAAATACCAGACTTTTCTCGTGTTTTTTGGGTGGAAACATTTTTTGCACCTTTTTTGACATATTCTCGAAAAGCCAAATTTTGAAGATGCACACAGTGTGTCAACATGTGCTATCTGCCATCACGGGAGATCAATGGACACGTTTTGTGGGTGCAACCCCTTCCTCAATAATAAAGTAGCTGAGAGGAAGTGGTCGCACCCCCAAAACACGTCCCTTTATCCCCCATGATGGCAGAGAGCACATGCTGACATTCTGCAATGTGTGTGCATCTTCAAAATTGGGGTTTTCCAGGGGTCACTTCACCCCATCTGAACGCAATATCAAACACAGTTTATAAATACTCATGTCTGATATTGCCTTCAATTTCTACAAAAGTTGAACTTTGTAAGTTCCAGATTTGTGTATTTCTTGCTGGTTTTAAACATGCCTGTTTTACCTCAAATGGACATTTTGACTTTTATTAATGTGACCCAAAAAATTGTTGTACAACAAACATGTTGGTTTGTTTTAAAAACCTTTTATAATTGCACATGTGATTGTGCTTGTATTAAAAAGATTGATAATCAAGAATGTGTGGATTCTTCTTTCAATGCTCCAAATCTTTTGTTGTGGTAAAATTGGTGTTTTCTGTGACAATGGGGGTTATTTCCTAAGGGCAAATCCACTTTGCACTACAAGTGCAGTTTCAGTGCAGTCTCAAGTGCACTTGTAGTGCAAAGTGTATTTGCCTTTAGTAAATAACACCCAACAGTGCTTTCTAATGTTACACAATCACGCAATTTTCAGGACTACACACATTTCAGTCAGGGTCAGCTAAAAGAAACACAAGCAGTAATAAATGTCAGCAAATATTTTAGTAGGTAACTCATTTTTTTATTTAAAAAAAGGCTCAGACATTGTCTGGCATATTGATGGCCCCCCTACCCGCAAAGTATTCCAGGTATCTTATACGGACATTGCGGGCACTCAGGGGGGCAAGCCAGGACGGCCAGCCTCAAGTGCCGTCAGGGTTGGTTCATTTACATGAATTCTGGCCTAGGCCCCACTGAGGCAGCATAGTTGGCAGAATTTTGCCTTAAAAAGTTGTGGAGAACACAGCACGCCAGGATGATATGATTCAGTTTATACTCCGCCATGTGTATGGGTGTAAGAAATAGGCGGAACCGGCTGGCCATGATTCCAAAGGTGTTCTCCACCACTCTTCTGGCTCTGGCCAGCCGGTAATTAAAAACCCTCTGGTCCGGGGGAGGGTCCTCATAGGGAATGGCCGCATAAGATGGTCCCCAGCGCAAACGCTTCATCCGCAACAAAGACTAATGGGAGTCCTTCCACATTGTCTTCTGGAGGTGGCAAGTCCAAGCTGCCATTCTGGAGATGCCTGTAGAACTCCATCTGGGCGATGACTTCACCATCTGACATCCGGCCATTCTTCCCCACGTCCACATACAGGAACTCATAAGTAGCCTACACCACTGCCAACATCACAATACTATTAAACCCCTTGTAGTTGTAATAGTATGACTCCGAGTTGGGTGGTGGGACGATGTGGACGTGTTTCTCATCAATTGCCCCTCCGCAGTTAGGAAATTTCCACCGCTGGGCAAAGTGGGAGGCCACAGTCTGCTATTCCTGTGGCGTGGAAGGAAACTGTGAAGTCAAACCAGAAAAATAAATTAATAATTTTGCACATAAACATGGAAAGCAGATTAGACACAAACATTCTTGGCCAACATCAGTTTAACATTTATTTTAGGGAGTATTTAAACACAGAGGTATAAGGTCCACCTATCAGATCCCCCCCCCATGGGCCATTTTATAAACTTTATGGGGGGGGGATTTTTTGGACAGGTAACCCTGTCCACTTCATTGAGAGATGAATGCATAAATAACGTGTATTACTTTGGCCAGCCCCTCCTTACTTTACACTATTGGCAGCCCACTGGACAGGTAAGAAGTGTCATAATACAAAGATATAAATACACACTGTACACATTTTAACACATTTTTACATTCTGCTATTACCTATCAAGATAATAATAGGATACAAAACTTTAAACAGTACCATTTGAAAGTATTCTGGCAGGCCCTTTCACTACATGCTTTGGGGAATTCATCCATAAATCTGACCACTAAAGAGGTGGGTATAGTGTGTATGGGTTTGGCAAAGTCAGCAGATAGAGGATTGGTATCGGCTGAGTTAGCAGTTGGGGGGAGGGAGGGTTCAAAAAGATTTTTGGGAGACCAATAAAAAAGCCTCTGGCATTCTGTCTGAATTTAAAGCACACATCACAATTTTACACATTTTAGGGGGTGTTTAGGGTAAAGCACTACTATGCATATGACAAAATACATTGTTAAGTGACTACATGAAGTGAATACAGGCCCAGGAAAGCATGCTGGGGAGGTAAGTGAAGGCAAATATGTATGAAGGACAAAAAAAAATTACATAACAATCCAGCATGCATGAGGACAAAGGGGACATTCACAGCATATTACAATCATGGTAATTAGGGAATGAGGAAAAAAATACAATATATTAACAAACATTCTAGACAATAAAATGTGATGTTAAAGGATAAAAATCTTACCTTCATATACTCCTTCTGCAGGACCTGGATGATGGCAGAACAGGTCTCTGGGGCCTGGGGGTAGATGCCCGTTGAGAACTTGAGGCCTGCAGGCTTCTCCCCATCGCCAAGTACTGCAGGGTGGCGACTAACCTCTGCTCCGGAGTGATGGCTTGCCTCATGCAGGTATCCTGCCTGCTGATATAGGAGGTCAGCAAAGCCAACAAACGGTGAAATACGGGGTCCGTCATCCTGAGAAAGTTCCTGAAATCATCAGGATTATTCTCATGGATCTCACGGAGTAAAGGCATGTGACAGAACTGGTCACGCTGGAGCAACCAATTCTTGGTTCATGAACTCCTCCCCACCCTGTTCATGGACTGGGCTTGTGTCAAGGTAAGGATCCCAACACCAAGCCCACGCACAGCACGAATTCTACGAGGAGTACGTATACGCAACATGGTTAGAAAACGGAGTAACAGAACGCACTGAAGAACAGCAAGGCCTGTGAAGAGCGACCTGAAAATCAGTAACGAACGAACACAATGACAAGTCAATTGTACTCGCTGCACGCACTGAAGAACAGATACAAACCCACAAGCACAAACTGAACAGCAGAAAACGATCTGAAAAACCACGAGCCTGAAAAAGCGCAAATCATCTCTCACCAAACTTTTACTGACACGAGATTAGCAAAAGGAGCCCAAAGGGTGCCGCGCTTGGTTCAGAACTGCCCTCTTCTAGTCTCGTCGTACGTGGTGTACGTCCCCGCATTCTTGGCGATTGGAAATTCCGACAACTTTGTGCGACCGTGTGTATGCAAGACAAGTTTGAGCCAACATCCGTTGGAAAAAATCCATGGATTTTGTTGTCGGAATGTCCGATCAATATCCGATCATGTGTACGGGGCATTAGAGTTTGCAAAAGACTTGAGACTGGGGCAGAAGTTCACCTTCCAGCAAGACAACGACCCTAAACATACAGCCAGAGCCACAGTGGAATGGTTCAGATCAAAACATATTCATGTATTAGAATGGCCCAGTCAAAGTCCAGACCTAAATCCAATTGAGAATCTGTGACAAGACTTGAAAATTGCTGTTCACAGATGCTCTCCATCCAATCTGACAGAGCTTGAGCTATTTTGCAAAGGAGAATGGGAAAAAATGTCACTCTCTAGATGTGTAAAGCTGGTAGAGACATACCTAAAAAGATTTGCAGCTGTAATTGTAGCAAAAGGTGATTCTACAAAGCATCAAATGCACGCCACACTTTTCACATATTTATTTAAAAAAAAAATGAAAACCATTTATCAATTTCCTTCTACTTAACAATTATGTGCCACTTTGTGTTGATCTATCACATAAAATCCCAATAAAATACATTTACATTTTGGTTGTAACATGACAAAATGTGAAAAATTTCAAGGGGTATAAATACTTTTTTCAAGGCACTGTTTCTAATGTTAATAGCAAATTTTAATTTCCTGTTCACTTGAACTTCATTTCACTCGGAAATCTAGAAAACATGTCATTTTTATCGGGTGCCGAAACTTTTACATTAGACTGTCTATTATGTATATGGGTATATTGCCTTTAGTTTACCTTTCAAGGACTCCTAAGGCTTTAAATGTAAGTTCCCAAGTGGCTGTATGAAGATTCCTAGTACTTTTATAAGGTGTATTTCATGAAATTAAAAAAAAAAGCATGTAGGCAACCACCTGGATTTATCTTGACATTATAAAGCACCATCTGTTTTACCGATGTTGTTTCCCATTCAGGTTTTATCTTATAATTACAAAAATACTGTCTGCTTCCTGCAGGTATCAAAATGTTTCACCTTCCAGACTATGTGCCTGCTCTATAGTCTACTTATCCTTTTGAAGTGCAAAGTGCACACAGGTGGTGCGAGCTGTTAGATCCTGAAATTGTGACTTTCCAATGTATTCTAGTCCAGATCAACGTGTTTAAAAATTCACCATATGAAAAACAGCTTTAAGTGCTATTACATGACTTCAAACAGTGAGATGAAGCTTTTCTTTTCAAAGAAATGTTTAGAACTAATATGTGCTCTATTGTGTGCAAAATGGAAAATGCTTCTCTTTGTTTTGACTGCACTCATTAAATGTTACATTAAAAACGAATTTTAACTGAATATTAGAATATTAAATTATTATGATGCACCATGAAACTTTTATATAAATATGCATGAGATGAAAACCGAGAACATTTAATAATTTGCATCATAGTATTTTCTTACGCTAAGGACAGAGGAACAAAAAAATACATCCATATGTATTATTTTAAGACTCCTAAAAGTGGAATTAAGAAAATACTTTGGATGAATAAGATGATATGATCTTACAACATAGACGACAGAATATGTTCCTGTACAATTTCAACTTCACATTTTTAAATCACCAGTATAATGCATATTTATTTGAAGTTTGTTTACTTATTCATTTTCTGCTTCTTGCACCTGGAAGACCATACAACTAAAATAATTTTTTTATGGGGAAAAGAAAAAAAACAAAGACTAATTCTTGGACAAATTTTTGGATGGGCCAGGTATTATGATATAAACTTTATTTGAGGAGGGTTAGCATTTTGGTATTTTAGAGGTTAAGGTTAGAACTCATAATGAGTATTATAGGTTAAAAGGAGAAGAAGCATGAGGCTTATGCCGTGTACAGACGATCAGACATTCTGACAACAAAATCCTGGATTTATTTCCAACGGATGTTGGCTCAAACTTGTCTTGCACACACACGGTCGCACAAATGTTGTCGGAAATTCCAATTGCCAAGAACACGGTGACGTACAACACATAGGACGAGCCGAGAAAAAAGAAGTTCAATAGCCAGTGCGGCTCTTCTGCTTGATTCCGAGCATGCGTGGAATTTTGTGCGTCGGAATTGTGTACACACGTTTGGAATTTACGACAACGGATTTTGTTGTCGGAAAATTTGAGATCCAGCTCTCAAATTTTTGTTGTCAGACATTCCGACAACAAATGTCTGATGGAGCCTACACCCGGTTGGAATTTCCGTCAACAAGCTCACATCGAACATTTGTTGTCGGAAATTCCGACTGTGTACATGCGGCATAAGTCTCTGAATTTAATGGGGGTTATGGGGAATAGCTTAATACCCATTGCCTACCACGCTATTGGGCTTAGCTTGGGTTGTAACCAGCTTTAGACATAAGTGAATTTTCACCTTTTGGGGCTTCTTAAATTGCACCACAAGAACCACATTTCTGTGTTAGGCCTAATGCACGATTTTATTATGCCTCTGCCATGAACTTTTTTTTCTTTTTTGGACAGCACAGTTAAATGAATTTTTGTGTATAAAGAGAACAAAAAACCTATGAAAAGTAAGTGTCCAAAATCAAAGTCCTAAAGTGTGTCCTTCTGGTGAAGAAAACGTGGTCTCAGCGTTAACCTCCCTGGCGGTATAATTATTTCGGATTTTAGGTGCTGAAAGCGGTACCATTATTTTGCATGGAAATTTGGCGTTTTATATTGTAGGTCTGTAAATCTTAACAATAACACACTTAAATCTGTCCAAACCAGAGTCTAGTAAATATCCCGGGTATGATAAAGTTTGAAACACAAAAACATAAATTATAATATAATAAATAAAAATAAATAATTAAAAAAAATTAAAAAAAATAGTAATAAAATAAATTTCCCCACAATTCACTATCGCTCAATTCTGCAAGTGTTCTAATTTATTATCGCTGTTTTCTAGCTGGTCTAAAGCCACTTTTGACGTAAAGGGACACTTTTTGGTTGCTATGGACAATCTCCAGTTTCCAGGCAGAAAGAACAGTGTATATCATGTAAAACTGCATGCAGGGCATGGGCCAGAGCACTGGGGACAAAAGGGATGTGAAATCATTTCATACAGTACTGTAATCTGTAAGATTACAGTACTGTATGTGTTATGATTTTGACAGTTTTTTGAATTTGCCGCCAGGCTCCGCCCCCGTGCGTTGCGCCGCTCGCAGGGAACGGAGCCTGGCACGGAAAGGCTTTGGAGGAGGACGGAGCCCTCGGACACTGCGGGGGACATCGCAGGATCCCGGGGACAAGGTAAGTAACGCCGCCCCAGGATCCTGCAATGCGATCCCGAGTGTGGCTCGGGGTTACCGCTAATGGTACTGAATTTTAACCCCGAGCCACACTCGGGAAAACCGCCAGGGAGGCTACCTGATGTTGTCCCCGTCCTTCACTGCACCCCCACTCGTGCTTACACTCACCGGACTGCCTAACCCCTGCAGGGGTAAAAGGCATCTGTAGAAAATCCTGGCGAATCCAGGAAGCGATCCTCCGTCCGGGGGTATTTTATCCTTCTCTCCTCTGCTACCACTTCCAGCAGTTTTTCTGGTGCAGCAAACAATACAGTGCAACTGTAGTGCAGTTGCTACTACTTTTCTGGTGGTGTACACAGTACACAATACAGTGCAGCCTTAGTGCAGTTGCTACTACTTTTCTGGTGGTGTGCATAATACACAATACAGTGCAGCCTTAGTGCAGTTGCTACTACACTTCTGGTGGTGTACACAGTACATAATACAGTGCAGCCTTAGTGCAGTTGCTACTACTTTTCTGGTGCAATACACAGTACACAATACAGTGCAGCCTTAGTGCAGTTGCTACTATTTTTATGGTGGTGTACACAGTACACAATACAGTGCAGCCATAGTGCAGTTGCTACTACTTTTCTGGTGCAGTACACAATACAGTGCAACCGTAGTGCCGTTGCTACTACTTTTCTGGTGGTGTACACAGTACACAATACAGTGCAGCTGTAGTGCAGTTGCTACTACTTGCAGTACTCAGTACACAATACAGTGCAGCCTTAGTGCAGTTGCTACTACTTTTCTGGTGGTGTACACAGTAGACAATACAGTGCAGCCGTAGTGCCGTTTCTACTACTTGCAGTACTCAGTACACAATACAGTGCAGCCATAGTGCAGTTGCTACTACTTTTCTGGTGCAGTACACACTATGCAATACAGTGCAGCCATAGTGCAGTTGCTACTACTTTTCTGGTGGTGTACACAGTACATAATACAGTGCAGCAATAGTGCAGTTGCTACAACTTTTCTGGTGCAGTACACAGTATGCAATACTGTGCAGCCATAGTGCAGTTGCTATTACTTTTCTGGTGGTGTACACAGTACACAATACAGTGCAGCCGTAGTGCAGTTGCTACTACTTTTCTGGTGGTGTACACAGTACACAATACAGTGCAGCCATAATACAGTTGCTACTACTTTTCTGGTGGTGTACACAGTACACAATACAGTGCAGCCTTAGTGCAGTTGCTACTACTTTTCTGGTGGTGTGCATAATACACAATACAGTGCAGCCTTAGTGCAGTTGCTACTACACTTCTGGTGGTGTACACAGTACATAATACAGTGCAGCCTTAGTGCAGTTGCTACTACTTTTCTGGTGCAATACACAGTACACAATACAGTGCAGCCTTAGTGCAGTTGCTACTATTTTTATGGTGGTGTACACAGTACACAATACAGTGCAGCCATAGTGCAGTTGCTACTACTTTTCTGGTGCAGTACACAATACAGTGCAACCGTAGTGCCGTTGCTACTACTTTTCTGGTGGTGTACACAGTACACAATACAGTGCAGCTGTAGTGCAGTTGCTACTACTTGCAGTACTCAGTACACAATACAGTGCAGCCTTAGTGCAGTTGCTACTACTTTTCTGGTGGTGTACACAGTAGACAATACAGTGCAGCCGTAGTGCCGTTTCTACTACTTGCAGTACTCAGTACACAATACAGTGCAGCCATAGTGCAGTTGCTACTACTTTTCTGGTGCAGTACACACTATGCAATACAGTGCAGCCATAGTGCAGTTGCTACTACTTTTCTGGTGGTGTACACAGTACATAATACAGTGCAGCAATAGTGCAGTTGCTACAACTTTTCTGGTGCAGTACACAGTATGCAATACTGTGCAGCCATAGTGCAGTTGCTATTACTTTTCTGGTGGTGTACACAGTACACAATACAGTGCAGCCGTAGTGCAGTTGCTACTACTTTTCTGGTGGTGTACACAGTACACAATACAGTGCAGCCATAATACAGTTGCTACTACTTTTCTGGTGGTGTACACAGTACACAATACAGTGCAGCCTTAGTGCAGTTGCTACTACTTTTCCGGTGGTGTACACAATACACAATACAGTGTAGTGTGGTGTTGCAAAACAAAATATACATCATGTATGAAAGGCCACCAAGGAGAGGCAGACGCTCACAGGCCACTAAAAGAGGGCAAGCAGCCTCTGTGTCTAGAGTCAACAGTGCTGGTCATGGACATGGTGCATCCTCTGCAGGTGGCTGTGGAGCATGATTATCCTTTTTTTCTGCTGCTGGCCGTGTTATTGAGCCAGAACATGCAGAAGAGTTGGTGGAGTGGATAACAAAGCCGCCCTCATCCTCCTCATCCTCTGTCACCCAGGCTCAGAGTAGTTTGCCTTCCAACACAGCTGCCAAAGTGGCCTATTTCACCGGCTCCTTGTCCACAGTCACTCCTTCCATAGCCCCACCATCATGCACGGAGGGGTCCCCTGAACTATTCAACCACAGTGTCAGCTACATGCTACTGGAGGATGTGCAGCGATTGGAAGGCTCCGATGTTGGTTCCCAGGTTGAGGAAGGGAGTAACATGAACCTAGAGAGAGGGGGTGCCCAAGAAGGACAAGACACTGGCATTCATGTTCCCCTAGTTGCAGCATACTGCCAAGTTTGCTCCAGTGACAAGGATGGAGAGGATGATGAGGTCACTGACTCTATGTAAGAGAACTGTCAGAATGCGCCCGGTGCACACACACGTGCGCATTCACAGGCATCGGCAGATTTCCTTGCACACCAATGCGCATGCCCGTGTGCATCGCACTGCGTGCACGTGCAGGAGCGCACCTCTAGCCACAATTGGTGCCAGACAGCCTATTTAAGGGTGGCTCTGACTTATGGAATCAATGGGAGACGAGCACAGCGCCGCACCAACAACAGTGCGAAAAAAAGGCCACACAGCAAGCAGCTGACACTCCTCTTAGACAAAGGAAAATAAAATTAGGAAGTGTGTAAAGTGTAGCGCTATAAGTGTAAATATAATAAATGAAAAAACAGAGTGAACTATGCCCAAACCATTACTGGGGGGCCCACGAAAAACAATTAATCGAATTCAAGATTGCATATAAATGACTAAATACAATAAAAATTAAATAAAGTGCCACATACTGTCAAATGAATTAGTATAGTGAGAAAACAATGTGAAAAATATAAAAGTGATATAAAAGTGAAAAAAATTATATAACAAAATGTCCATAAATGTTAAAAATTATGATCTAAATGAAATTCAACACCCACCACCCAAAAGTCTCTGAAAATTGAATAATGAAAACAATGGTGAAGAACTTCTGCCAAGTGGGTAGATGGAACACCAGGTAAATAAAACATCTAAATGAGTGTCGGGACCACCACCAAAGCATCGGAGGAGGCTTACCGGAACCAGGTGACTTGAGAAGACATACGTCTTACAAGTCCCAGAAAGCTTGTTTAGATAATGGGAGAGTGAGGTGTCCGCTGTGATTTGGGGGTAGTTTGGACGGTTGAGGCTGTGACGGGATCTCTACCTTTTCTCTCCTCCCCCCCCCATTGAAAGTTGAGGACATCTGAGGATCCATCTTGCCAGCCTTGGTGGCTAAACAAGCTTTCTGGGACTTGTAAGTTATTTTGTTATATAATTTTTTTCACTTTTATATCACTTTTATATTTTTCACATTGTTTTCTCACTATACTAATTCATTTGACAGTATGTGGCACTTTGTTTAATTTTTATTGTATTTAGTTATTTATATGCAATCTTGAATTCGATTAATTGTTTTTCGTGGGCCCCCCAGTAATGGTTTGGGCCTAGTTCACTCTGTTTTTTCATTTATTATATTTACACTTATAGCGCTACACTTTACACACTTCCTAATTTTATTTTCCTTTGGCTCTGACTTATGAAGAGTCCTGACTGATCTTCAGCTGTGCCCTGAGATTCTGAACCCTGTTTACCTGACTTGATACCTGTTGCTGAACCTTGGCTTTCCTGGCCCTGCTTTTGGACTCTGATTACTCTGAATATTGCTTCCTGATCCTGGCTTCCTGTTTGACCCTGCTTCTGCTTATTCTTTGGTACCTCACTGCCCGACTATTGCTGAACCCGGCTTTCCTGATGACCTCGCTCCTGTCTACTGCTTGGCTCCATGCTGTTTCTGATGAACCTGTGCTGGCCGTCCATCTTCTCAGCCTTCCTGGTTCCAGTTCTTCACCAGATACCCTGCCTGCACCTCCAAGCCTGCAACTCCTCCTGCAAGTTCTGCACGCAGCATTCACAGGCACTCGTGTTCCTCCTGATCCTAGCCACCATCTGTTCCACTTCCAGTGGGGCTTGAATTGGAGATACAAGAGAGGCCGACCTCCTCATTTCAGACTCCTACCAGGTATGCGACACTCTACTTGGGTTCCTGATAGAAGAGAGGAGGAGGTGGCACAACTCCAACGAGGCTGGATGTCCTCTAGGTGGCAGCTTAAGGGCAGCCACCCTACTGCATTACACCGCAGAGCTCCGCAGGTGCAGGGCGCTGCTGACTCCCTGCTGATTTTGAAAAGTTCCTTGGTGTGGGCCTTTTTTGACACATGTGCAGCAGATTGCACCGTTGCTGTTTTCAACCTATGTCTCAAGCGTGGCAAGAACAGCAGCCGCTTGGACACCACATGCTTGACCAGGCATATGACGACCTCCCATGCAGTCCGTTGGCAACAGCACTTAAAAGACCCACATCAAAGAAAAAGGCGGACTTCTCCTTGCTCCTCATCTGGGATCTCCAACCCCACTATACCTCCAGTCCTCTCAAAAACCTGCAATGAGAGGAATGAAGGTATAGCAATAGGTATGCCAATTACTTGCAGCCAATCTGCTATCAGTACACCTTCATCTGATTTTAGCAGGCAAATTTCCCCCAGTTGCTAAACCGTAAAAAGAAATTCGGTCCCAGCCATCCACATGCTCAGCATCTGAATGCTAGCTTGGCCAAATTGCTAGCACTGCAACTGCTGTCTTTTTAGCTGGTAGACTCTGCCCCCTTTCGTGAATATGTGGAATGTGCTGTACCTCAGTGGCAGGTTCCAAAATGCCATTTCTTTTCACGGAAGGCCATTCTGGCTCTCTACTTGCATGTGGAAGGCAAAGTTTTGGCATCCTTGGACAGGGCGGTCATCAGTAAGTGCATATTGCCGCTGACTGGTCTAGCAGGCATAGGCAGGGATGTTACCTTTCCTTCACAGCACACTGGGTAACTCTGCTGGCAGCTGGGAAGGATGCAGGACAGGGTTCAGTATTGTTTGAACTTGTTCTGCCACCACATCTCCAAAATGCTAGAGGTTATTATGCCACAGCTCTCTCCTCCTCATCCCCCTCCTCTTCTTCTTCCTCTATGGCCTCCTCTGGAGATTTGTCCCCTGAACCAGAGGTGCGCCGTAAGCATTCAAGGGCCTACACAAGCACTCAGGCAAAAAAGATGACATGCTGTGCTTGAGTTGGTCTGATTAGGGGACAGGAGCCACACTGGGGCAGAGATTTTGTCAGCTCTACAGGGGCAGGCTCAGAGGTGGTTGACGCCATGCCAGCTTCAGCCAGGAATGGTTGTATGCGACAATGGCACCAACCTTCTCTCCGCCCTTTGACAGGGAGACTTGAGCCATGTCCCATGTTTGGCACACGTACCCAGGCTTACAGGATCTTCTGAGGCAGGCCAGAAAAGCCTGCGGTCATTTCCGCCGGTCATACAATGCCAGTGTTTCGCTGGCTGACATTCAAAGGGAATGCAAACTGCCCACCAACTGCCTCATTTGTGACATGCCCACCAGGTGGAACTCAACGCTGGCAATGCTGCAGCGGCTGCACATGCAGCAGAGGGCCATCAATGAGTACCTGTGTGAGTATGGCACCAGGACAGGGTCAGGGGAGCTTGGCTTCTTTTCGCCATGCCAGTGGCTACTGATCAAGGATGCATACACTGCCCTCTCACCATTTGAGGAGGCCACGAGGATGGTGAGCAGTGACAATGCATGCATCAGTGATACTGTCCCTCTTGTCTTCCTGTTGGAGCACACGCTTCGTGGAATAATGGACAGGACACTTGAGGCAGAACAGCGGGAGGAAGAGGAGGACTTCCTTACCTCTCAAGGCCCCATTTATCCAGATAGTATTCCTGCGGAGGAAGGAAGAAGAGGAGGAGGAAGAAGGAAGAAGAGGAGGAGGAGGATTGTGTCAGCATGGAAGTGGAGGATAACACTCAGCAGCAGTCTTCAAGGGATGGTTTTCAGTCCCCAGAAACCCAAGGAGTTGTACGTGGCTGGGAGGAGGTTGTTATGGATCATGTGATCCTTAGTGACCCAGAGGACTCAGAATCGAATGCCTCTGCAAACTTATGCTGCATGGCCTCCCTTATTCTGCAAAGCCTGCAAAAGGACCCTAGGATTTGTGGTATTAAGGAGAGGGATCATTACTGGCTGGCAACCCTTCTTGATCCACGTTACAAAGGTAAGGTTGCAGAACTCATCCTGCCTTTGCAGAGGAAGCAAAGGATGAAACATCTTCAGGAGCCCTTGAAGAAAGGTTTGTGCAGTGCATTTCCAGACCCTGGGAGGTTACAATTTCCTGGTGCTGGACAACGTGTTGCTGAGGCTTCGTTCAGTCAGAGAAAGAGCGGTGGAGAAGGTGGCCGTCTGACTGAAGCCTTTAGATAAATTTTCAGTCCTCAGAGTCAAGGTCTGATCGGTTCAAGCAACCATCGCCAGCATCTGCATTAAATGGTGCAGGAATATCTAGTGGCAAGAGCAGAACTGGAGACCTTTCCAACAGACCATCCACTGGGTTACTGGGTCTTGAGGATGGACCACTGGCCAGAACTTGCTCAATATGCAATTGAGCTACTGGCCTATCCTGCATCCAGCGATCTGTCTGAATGTACATTCAGTGTTGCCAGAGGGTTTGTAATGAATCAGAGAGTGCACCTGTCCTCCATAGTTAAGCAGAGCCTGTTCCTGCGCCCAAAAAGGGTATCTATGAGGGGTTAAAGTGTTGTGGCACCACCACCCAAGGCCCAATTTTTCTGCCCCTGTTTAACAGGGGCATGTACAATTCTTGATATAATATTTCACAGCAGGGCCCGTTCCTGCACCCACCAAGAGTAACTGTGAGGGCTTACAATGTTGTGGCACCACCACCACCACCACCAAAGGCCCAATTTTTCTGCCCCTGTTTAACAGGGGCATGTAATTACAATATTTGATATAGTATTTCACAGCAGGGCCCATTCCTGCGCCCACCAAGAGTAACTGTGAGGGCTTACAGTGTTGTGGCATCACCACCAAAGGCCCAATTTTTCTGCCCCTGTTTAACAGGGGTGTGTAATTACAATTTGATATAGTATTTAACAGCAGGGCCCGTTCCAAGAGTAACTGTGAGGGCTTACATTGTTCTGGTACCACCAACACCTAGGGCCCAATGTAGGGCAGGCCATATAGCATATATACTTCTGTTCAGAGTATACAGTGCCACGCCATTTTTTTTTTTTTTATTTGGGTGCGGGGTTCCTCTTAATATCCATACCAGACCCAAAGAGCCTGGTAATGAGCTGTGGGCTGGGGGGGGGGGGCATGCCG
Organism: Aquarana catesbeiana; assembly: GCF_042186555.1. Taxonomy (NCBI): domain Eukaryota; kingdom Metazoa; phylum Chordata; class Amphibia; order Anura; family Ranidae; genus Aquarana; species Aquarana catesbeiana. Next base: position 830,419,648 of record NC_133324.1, on the reverse strand, counting down.
TTTTTCTCAATGATTTTCATCTACATTGCCGGGACCCAACAATACATTACAGCCGCAAGCAGTTTTAAATGACTTTTTTTCCTGTCATTTTGCTGTCATTTTGCTGTGGTATTGCTCTAAACACGGAAAAACTGAGCCACTTTACAGACATACTATAAACACCCCTCAGGCATGATATTTAAAGGAATACTTAATTTTAATTGTTTCACGTTAAGCAATATTAAAATCACTGCTCCCGAAAAAACGGGCGTTTTTAAAACCCAGGTCCCCAAACACTTTTTATTGCAATAACTTGCATATAAGCCTTTAAAATTAGCACTTTTGATTTTTCACGTTTGTGTCCTATAGACTTTAACGGTGTTCGCGTGTTCGAACAAACTTTTTGCATGTTCGCATGTTCTGCTGCGAACAGGGGGTGTTCGGCTCATCCCTACTAGAGAACATACATGTAAGATTAATTTATTTGCAAATGATGTCATCCTACTGTTAACCAACCCTGCACCTTTCCTGGCTTCGGTACAACGCACTCTCTCAGAATTCAGCTGTGTCTCATATTATAAAGTGAATGACTCTAAATCCTTTATCCTGCCCTTAGGAATGTTTTCAGAACAGCAAACTATGTTAGGGAGCAAATACCCATATAATTGGACTACAGATTCTCTCATTTATTTGAAAATCAAGCTGACCAGCTCCGTATTCTCCCTCTATCAGGCCAACTTCATCCCCTTCTTGAAAAACCTCTCAAGAGAGCTTGGGCACATTTCCAGGCTCCCACTTTCTTGGTTGGGCACTTAGCAGCATTCAAAATGCTTAAGCTACCTTGTTATATTTATTTAGATCACTCCCTATCCCAGTTCCAATGTCCTTTTTCTCCTCATAGCAGGCTATCTTTGGACGGTTTGTGTGGCAGAATAAAAAAGGTGTTGCCGAGGCAAATTAATGAAGCATAGATCAGTAGGAGGAACAGGATTTGTCAACTTTAGGGATTACTACAATGCTACTTTTTTGTGCAACTTAAAGCCTGGTTTATGCCTAACACTACATGTCTTTATCACGAAATTGAACCTTCTCAGGTCCCTGGTCATGACCAAAGCACTTGGCTGCTTAGTTTACCTCGAGTGAAGGCAAGGAATACAACTCTCTCCCCAACCATAATCTCTTGGGTGATGGCCTTCACATATCTACTCTCTAACGACTCTAAGGGGGACACCCCTTGTAAAATATCCTTGACAATATCTATCATTCCCCTATGTAAGGTAAATTACTGTCTGATTCGAAACCCTCACCTTCACAAATACGTGCTTATGCTGGTGTGGAAATACTTCTTATCAAATAAAGAAGTCATGAAGGGCATTACATTATTTTACGTCTTGCTTGGGGACAAAGTTTCCTTTAGAAAATTGTCACACTTCCTAAAATGGCAAAAGGATAAAGACCGCTCCTTCAGAGATTCCCAGTGGCTATTAGCTTTCAAAGCTAATTTTAGGGAGAAAAAAGAAAAATCAAACTGCACTATGATAAATAATAAACCTATACCCTTACAAATTAATCAATAAGTGAATGCAGAACCAGCAGCGACTCTCCTGAGTAACATAAACACAGTGTACAAAATTAAAAAACCTAGAATCGCGCTATAAACAAATTATTAAATGTTATGATCATACACTAACCAATCTAATGAACGATCAATACCGGGATTGACAACAGTAAACATAAATGTGCAAATAAAAAATGCTGGATATTGAATATCCCACCTAATCGTGTATAGGTGTCGTGCTAGCATAAGAATGACAATATAATCAAAAAAAAAGGAGGTTCATGATAATTAACCAAAAAGGAATAATGCCAGAGGGGCCAAAACACCATCCCCCTTAAAAAAAAGTCCAGTGCTAAATAGTGTCTTCAAAGTGTAGAATAAACTTCCCTGCACAAGTTTATTCTACACTTTGAAGACACTATTTAGCACTGGACTTTTTTTTAAGGGGGATGGTGTTTTGGCCTCTTTGGCATTATTCCTTTGTGGTCAATTATCATGAACCTCTTTTTTTTTTTTATTATATTGTCATTGTTATGCTAGCATGACACCTATACACGATTAGGTGGGATATTCAATATCCAGACATTCAAAATCAATCTCAGGTGGTATATTACCCCTTTCATGATCCACACATTTGATCCAGCTGTGCCGTCTTTTTGCTGGAGGAATTGTGGGGAACCGGGGAGTTTGTACCACATTTTGTGGCAATGCAACAAGGTATTCACTCTCTGGTCTGAAGTATTCCAACTCCTGTCAAAAGTTATAGGGAATTCTATTGATCCTTTCCCAGAACTTGCTCTACTAAGCATTGGTATTGAGAACATCCCTCCCCATTTTTAATACATAACCATTTGCATCCTTTTAGCAACGAGGTTAGCTATTGTTCACCAGGAAAAATCCTGACCTTATGGCCTGAAACAAGATGATCACCTTGGTGCATACCCATGGTTCGTACAAATGCATGTTCGCAACATATGAAGGTCATTTGTCTTCAATAACCCAGAAATGGTTGCATTGGCTTGAGTTGTACCGGAATGTGTTGACACACCCTAAAGATTTTCTTGAATGCTTACACTTTTAGGGTTCTGACATATGCTTCATTCTTATTGTCATGTATTATAGTTATTCTCTTTCTTGACTTGGATATGGATATTCTGTTTTATTTCTACTCATGGCAGCCACATACTTGTGCCTTATCTAGGTGTACACGCTGTACTTCAATAGAAATTTATTGAAACAAAACATTTACTACTCTGCAAAGGTCCATAGAATTTACTTTTGTTAATGATTAATACACATAGACACACACAACAATGTAGTGTATAATTTGTAATTATGTCCTTACAATTTGAACTCTGGTTCAGTAAGGGACATTCTGCAATAACTAAGCTTGTTTTTGGAAACAAATGGTTCCATCACTGATAGAACAAAGTGTGCTTATCATACTGATAATTATTTAAATTTTCAGTTATGGCAGTTACCTAGGAAACCACTAGTTTTGTTAGACTGCATTTTATGCAGTGCTGCAAATTTCTCTGAATGTGTCTTTATTTAATCATTTAATCTTACATTTTATGGAAAGTTTAAAGAAAATTAATGTAGAACAATATAATCTTACTGCCCCATATAAGCTTAAAATAGGTAACCATTCCCCTTGGACCTTTTTTTTTTTAAAGAGGGCACATTACTGTTAAATTGTAATGTGGTAGGAAGTTAAGGGAACTGGGTGGGGTTGTAATAGGTTTGACACTGCATATTCTTTATATATCCTTTTAAGAGAGATTAAAACATCTAAATCAGACAGCCATTTCTCAGTACCTGCAAAAAACAAATGACTAGGCATTTTAGTAATTGAAAGTAAGCAGTATGAAGTGTAAATGTAATGTTCTACCCCGAAACAGGGCTAAAATAGAAAGAACCTTATTGGAAAGGTAAAAAAAGGTCATATGAGCTTAGCATCTATGACTCTGGTCATCAAAAGTTCACAACAACTAGGACCAATATATTTGTGTCAGCCAAGGATGCCTCTTTTTGCTAATCAAATGACTGGTGCTCATTAGGGAAAGGTGAGGGGGCTTACAATAGTGTACAACTTTAACCTTAAATTAAATATACTAGATTAAAGTTTACTGAAGAGTTTTCATAATAACTTTTGCTTGATATCTCTGCCTGAAGCTATTTAACAATAACTTTATCAGGCGATCAAGAACAATATCTCATTCCTTCTTCTATATAAAGCAATCTACCATTACATAATTAATGACATATCAGCCACTACAGATAGAAGTGCATTCTGAGATTTGGGTGGGCCAAAACCTACTTACCTTGCAAGGCACTGTGTTGCAATGTTGAGAGACAAGAGCCTCTTCCCCACATTTGCTCTGAAAAGGATATTGGGGTTTGTGGGGGGATGTATAAATAAACACGGAAGCCTGCGTCATAAAAAGTACCCCTTATTACTGCTTTCTAAAATAATAAAATGTGAATAAACACATAGACGCCTTGAGAAATCTTCTAATAGTCATACAAAAATTACAATAAAAATGTAAATAATGTTCCCTGATGAAAATTATCAATAATCACATCATCCAGCAATGTAAATGAATTAACAATCACAACATCCCACCTCCCAATGATGTGTACCTGCCACACTCCTGTTGATACATGACAGATCCTTGACTGTCATTTAAACAAAGTCCAGGATCACAGGCAATGTCACTGAGCTAATTTGATCATTGACCATCAACTGTCATTTAGTAACAAGAGTATTGCAGGGAAAAGTCTCAGTGGGTCACATCACAGCGCCTATATACCAATGCTCTTTTTTAACAAAAGCTTGCCCATTACCCTAAAAAAAGGCCAGAATAAACTGACAAGATTCAACTCTCATAGAATTCAGAGGGATGTGGCAGTAAGTTTGAGGTCCTTGGACTTCCCATTGGGTTAGGTGAAACTTGCTTGATGCAAACCCATCCAGGTTTGCTCATTCCTAAAAATTACATATTTTGCTTTTAACAAACATAATGGGTTAAAGGAATATCTTTCCTCGGTCCATTTATATACATGTTTTCATAATACACATACAATTTATTTATTTGAAGTTTTTGCATCTAACCTCTACTGCTTTACAAGATGCATGATTTTACATTTCAAAAAAGCAGAATTGTTAATTGAAGTTTTTATTGTTAGAGGACAGACTTGTTAGAAAGGACGTGAGTTTTATATACATACAGATAAAAATAAAATACGTAGAACGGGCTTAATCTTTTCATATGCTCATTCATGAATAAAAAAATAATGAGAGGATATTTGAAGATTAGTATAAAAAAGAACATGTACTGTAGGGCCAGTGAAGTTATTTAAAGCCCATCTCTGAGTATCATAATCCCTTCTCCCATCCTTTCCAACCACACACACACACATTTTGGGCTACCATCAGGGGGGGACAGCCCATACACTTGTAGGGGACCCGGGCATCCGGAGGGGCCCAGACTCCTGGCAGGGCTGTGAGAAGGCAGGGACGGGTGTAGAAGCGGGTGCAGGGGTGCTCTGTGGCTGCCCTGACTTTCTGAATTTGTGCAAGTCGGCAGCTGCTAATGCTCTGTGTCATTGAGGTCACATCGCGCTCTTTGCTGCCACCTCTGTCTACTTCCTGCATGTGCACTCCTCGTGTGTGCTGTCTGTACTGTATTGTGGACTGTACTGTGTGTCTCAGTGACATGTGGAAACAAGAACTGAGACTAGGAAGACCACCTTGCAAGTAATGGCCATTGTACAAGTGAAGGGGGTGCGTGTGTACGTGTGTGTGTACATGGGAGGGCTAAGTGCACACAGGTGTGGGGGCTGAATGCGTACAAGTGTTGGGAGGGCCAAGTGTGTAAAGGTGTGAGGGGGGCTGAGTGCGTACAGGGGTGAGGGTAGGGGCTAAGTGCATACAGGGGTGAGCTTAGTGCATACAGGTATGAGGAGGGGGCTGAGTGTGTACAGGTGTGGGGGGCTGAGTGCGTACACGTGTGAGGGGGACTGAGTGTGTACAGGGGTGAGGGGGGCTAAGTCCATACAGGGGTGGGCTTAGTGCATACAGGTGTGAGGAGGGGGCTGAGTGCGTACAGGTGTGGGGGGCTGAGTGTGTAAATGTGTGGGGGGCCTGAGTGTGTACAGGTGTGAGGGGGGCTAAATGAGTACAAGGGTGGGCTTAGTGCGTACAGCTGTGAGGAGGGGGCTGAGTGCATACAGATGTGGGGGGGGGCTAAGTGTGTACAGGTGTGAGGAGGGGCTGAGTGCATACAAGCGTGAGGGGGCTGAGTGGGGGGGCTGAGTGTATACAGGTATGAGGAGGGAGCTGAGTGTGTACAGGTGTGAGGGGGCTGAGTGTGTACAGGTGTGAGGGGGGCTGAGTGTGTACAGGTGTGGGGGGGCTGAGTACGTACAGGTGTGGAGGGTCCATACAGCTGCTGGACTGGGCTATCTTTGCTGGATTGGGCCATCTCTTTGCTGAATATATTTGTTTTTGAGTTGTTTTTGTTTTACTAGATCTGCTAGGGGAGGATAGATTGGGGGGGGTCATTGAAAAGGTAGTGTTAAGAGTACACCTTGTCAGGGACAAAATATAATTCCTTGCTGTTAAATCTTGAAAGTACTGATGACTTGGGATACACTTTTCGTTTTAGCATATTACATTGTAAGAATGGTAAAAAAAAAAAGGGCGTGCACTAAAGGACTTGGTGGGATGGCCATTGGGCAGATTCGGTGGGACGGCCAGTGGGCAAACCCTGGGGAATGTTAGTGGTCAGGACTGGGGGGGGCCCAGGCCTAAAGATGTGTCATTTCTGATGACTTCCCTGCACACTTTGGCTGCCCTGCACACTCTTATTCACAGTATTTAATATTTTACTGAAAAAAAAAAACATTTATAAGGCTTGTTTTTACCTTCCTAAGTGTTTTGCTGACTTCTGTTGGGTGTTAGTGGCCACACATGGATCGGATGTGGGCCAGTCCCTGCTGAACCAACTGAATTTTGATCCATCTATGCCACCTTTAGAGAAGTTAAAGCAGTAATAAACCCAAAACCAAAAATGTTATATATTGCAGCTTACCAATCATTTGATGTGGTGGCTGCATCAGTTATTTTCTTAGGCTTTTTTTTTCTCTGTTTTCCCCTGGTGATCAGTAACACACCTTCTGTATTAGAGTCCCCCCCTAAAGGAACACAAGGGGCAGAGCAGACAGCAGCATTGTCTGTCTGGAGAGGGAGGGGAGTGTTAGATGTACTACCAGATTTAAATATACTAACAAATGAAAGCCAAACTCCAGCTATTACTTTATAAGCAATTTATTTACATTTAGTATAAGGTGCACCAAGACAACGGATTTCCCAGAGCCCAGGCAGCCCCTCAGCTCCCTTTCCATACACTTTTTCTCTTGTAGAAAGCTGATCACTAACTGTTCTAGGCTTTTGTGTCTGAATTTCAGCTCTTCAAACAACAGACTTTTCCAACAGAGAAGGCAATACAACCCTGGAAACACATGCGAAAAGAAAATGTGAACACCACCTGCTGGCTGAATATGAAAATACAAAATAATCATAAGAAATATTTAATATTCATAAGAATAAATTTAATAAACTTAAAGTGGAGTTCCACCCAAAAATGGAACTTCCACTTTTTGGATTCCTCCCCCCTCCGGTGTCACATTTGGCACCTTTCAGGGGGGAGGAAGGAGCAGATACCTGTCTAATACAGGTATTTGCTCCCACTTCCTGGCATAGCTCACCGCGGCGCTTGGAGAGCCAGTCTGTATGATGAGGCCACAATTTAGTGCACTCGGAACAAGGTTAGAGATTTTTTGGATAAATTCTGGTGTCTCTTTCGCAGACTTTAACAGGTGCGAAAAATTGGTCTTTGGGTGTCGGTGGCACCTTCCCACCATAACCCTATAGAGGTACTCTTGATGAAAGCAAGAATTGGCCTTTCTGTCAAAAATTGCAATGATATGCACCTGTCAAACAGGTGCAGAAAAATTGGTCCTTGGGCGTTAATTGTGACCATGAAAGCTACACCAAAAACATTCTTCCAGATGAAATCAACACCCACAAGGCTAGGCAACCTAGACAGCCTTTTAGAGATTTGAAATCCAGAAAGCATTTAATCAGCAACATCGGCATCAGGGGTTTGATAGCTGCTGCTAATTCAGGACTGATTCATTTTGATAAATCATCTTGCTATGGTTTTTCTACAAGTTCTAAATACAGTCTGTGTATTTTTGTAGAAAAACTCTAGTAAAGCCCTAAAAATACACCTATATTTTAGCACATTTCAATGACTTATTTCATCACTACACCTGCTGCAGGTTTTGGGTATACTATCCTGCTGCCCACAGTGCAGTGCTTGGAACTTGGGCGGACACTACTAGGTGTGAGTGTTGTCACAAGGGGAACAGGGGTCTGCCTTTTGCAGCTTTTGCACCATTGACTGCTTTTGCATCTGTTGCCATTGGGTTACCCCTCCAAACCCCTGCAATTTGTCATTTACATATGCTGGACCCCTACACTTTGTATGTTACTCACTCCTTACAACTAAAATTTACATTGCCCACTCCTGATCTCTGCACTACACACTTCTGACACCCGCATTCTATGCACTATGCACCGCTAACCCATGAACTATGTACATTTCCCACTAATGACCCCTACATTCTGAACATTACCCACTCCTGACTCCTGAACTATGTATATTACATCCTCCTGACCCCTGCACTCTATGCATTACAGTCTCCTGACCCCTGGACTATATAGGTTACCCACTTCTGACCCCTGCACAATGTACAGTACATGACTCCTGTACTCTGTACATTATGCCTGATTACTGAAAACTGTATATTACCCACTCCTGACCCCTGTATTCTGTATATTAAACAATTCTGACCTCTGAACTATGTACATTACCCACCCCTGACTCCTGCACACTGTACAGTACACACTCCTGAAACCTACACTGTGTACATTACATATGCATTTTGTACATTATATACACCTGATACCTGCATTCTATATGTTAAATAATTCAGACACCTGCACTCTGTATGTTCCGTATTTTTGACCCCTGGGCTCTGTACAAGTTTGAAACCCCTCCCACAGTGCAACTTTGTCACTCCCAATTTTCTCTGTGATGCACAGTGCATGCTGCTTCCTTCTTCTCCCCTGACTGCCTGTGGGATAAGGGGAGGGGTGGTCGGGCAATGCCCCGACCCTCTAAGGTGGGGTGGGACCTGTTAGGCAGGCTGTACAAGGCTCCTAAATTTCCTGTGTCAGGGTATTGGGCAATATAGATATAAAAAGACAGGTGACTTTAAATGGACTTTATTTGCATTTTGCTGTACCAGAATAGTAGCATAGCAGAATAAATACTGTAAAATAAAATGAGACAGATACTAGGGGATTTTGATTATTCTTTTATCATTGATGTCTATTTCCAATATCCATATATACAGTATATCTGTATATATACTGCTTGAAATTGTTTTATTTGCATTTAGTGAATAAAGCCTATGTAACATGCAAAAAATATTCAAATGATTTACTTATCTAATTTTGTTAACAGTCACTTGATGTTTAAATAAAAAGATTTTGCAAATAACAGAAATTGATGACATTTAATTAGCAAAACAAAAACAACAAAAAAAGCTACATAAAGACATAAACTAAAGACATCTGTGTACAACAAAAGAAAATTGGAAGCTCTCAAATTTTTTTTCTCAAAAACTGCTGCAGACGACACTTAAAACTGCAGCAATGCTTAAGTCCAGCCAAGATATTAAAGTAGATTAATAATGCCACAGTTTCAAAACTGCTACTACACACTCTTAATATCCTCAGTAAGCCAAATTTACCTGCAGCGTGGCTATTTTGAGAATAAAGCTACTCTGCCAAAAGTGTTATTAACCACTGATAGTATACCTGTCACAAACTCATGAAATTCAAACAAGGTACAGGGCTACAAATGGCATGAGAATAGGGAAGAGTATGTTAAACCAGTCTGTAAATATAAGTTGTATTTAAACAGATAATCTGGATAACGGCTTCTGCAGTTACATGGAAAATCTACCTTCCTACTTAAAACCCCACTCTGAGATTGTTTTTACAAGGCTTCTCCCTCCTATACAGCGCCTTAAAAAAGTATTCATACCCCTTAAAATTTTCCACATTTTGTCCTGTTGCAACGAAAAAAAAAAAGTAAATGTATTTTATTGGGCTTTTATGTGATAGACCAACACAAAGTGGCACATAATTGTGAAGTATAAGGAAAATGATAAATGGTTTTCAACATTTTTTACAAATAAATATCTGAAAAGACACCCTCATTCTATGCACTATGCACTGCTAACCCATGAACTATGTACATTTCCCACTAATGACTCCTACATTTTGAACATTACCCACTCTGACTCCTGAACTATGTACATTACACCCTCCTGACCCCTGCACTCTATGCATTACATTCTCCTGACCCCTGGACTATATAGGTTACCCACTTCTGTCCCCTGCACACTGTACAGTACATGACTCCTGTACTCTGTACATTATGCCTGATTACTGAAAACTGTATATTACCCACTCCTGACCCCTGTATTCTGTATATTAAACACTTTTGACCTCTGAACTATGTACATTACCCACCCCTGACTCCTGCACACTGTACAGTACACACTCCTGAACCTACACTGTGTACATTACATATGCATTTTGTACATGTTGTTGGGCAATGCCCCGGCCCTCTAAGGTGCGGTGGGACCTATTAGGCAGGCTGTACAAGGCCCCTAGATTTCCTGTGTCAGGGTATTGGGCAATATAGATATAAAAAACAGGTGACTTTAAATGGACTTTATTTGCGTTTTGCTGTACCAGAATAGTAGCATAGCAGAATAAATACTATAAAATAAAATGAGATAGATACTAGGGGATTTTGGGGGGCAGGAGGCGGAGCCTAGCAGAGCAGACATGCATTGTTAGAGCTCCACACCGCTGAGGAGAGAAGAGAAGGACAAAGCGGAGCCAGCAGGCTCAAAAGGTATCCATTTGAACCTTTTTGCCACAGGGAACAAACTGTGAAAGTTTGGGCAGGAAATATGGTACTGGGAGGAAACCGTGGCAGAAATAAAAATCACCTCACAAAGAGCTCACAGGCACTCACTGCAGCTGAAGCAGCTCCAGTCACCTCACAAGATACAGCATCAGGGCGCTCTCACAGACAGAAAATGTCACAGCAAGACTCTCCATTTGAGTCAGATACAGAACAAATCCTCTCACAAACTTCTCCACAAGCCTCCTCAGTATCCCCAGTAATATTATTACAATTTGAAAAGATGCATCATAAGGCTTTAAAACAAACCTCAGACCAAATAACAAAAAGCCTAACCAAAGAAATAAGAGAGCTGGGAAACCGCACCGCAGCCTTAGAAATAAAAATGGATGAAATTGAAATTACAACCCAAGAAAATATAACAGAATTGGAACAATTAAAAAAAGAGAATTTAATACTTCAAACTAAGCTCGAAGATTACGAAAATAGAGCCAGACGTTCAAACTTGCGCATAAGGGGAATACCTGAAACTGTGACAGACCTGCAATCTACTATTACTGCTCTATTACAAGAACTAAAGCCAGATATCCCTATTGAACGTTTAGAACTGGACAGAGTACACAGAGCCCTCACAGCCAAAAAGGAAGATGGACCCCCACGTGATATAATCACAAAATTTCATTATTACAGAACGAAAGAACAAATACTAATTGCTGCAAGAGAAAAAAAGGAACTTAATTTTCAAGGACACAATTATCAAATTTTTGCTGACCTATCCCAACTTACTATTACTAAAAGACGATCCATGAAACCCCAACTAATGGAACTGCAACGCCACAACATTATGTATCAATGGGGCTTCCCCTTTACAGTCAGATTTAACTACCAAGGTACAATTCACAGAAGCAGATCAGCAGATAAACTACAACAAACCCTTTTAAAACTAAATCTGACAGAACCCACAAGCAGCAACACTCCCACACGCAGAAGAATGGCGTCATCTTCACCTTCAGGCAGCACCCAGAAAATTTCAGAACAAAATGGGAATCATCATTCTCACAAAAGAGGCCGTTATGCCACATCATCCATGGACCAAGAAGATTCAATGGACTGACATCCTAATTCCTGATATCTCTTCATTTATTATACTAAGAGATGGTTCTCTATAAAAAACCTATATTTATAACTGAATGTAACTGCATTCTGTGTGGGATTATGTTACATTCCAGTTATATTTCTTATTACTTCTGATTCATATAGCCTTAGAATATATAAGTGAAATAAGGAAATTCTTGTTCAGTTATATATTATCAGGTAATAACAATAGATTTATTACTTTTTAGGACAAATATGTTCAATAATCCAGAAGTAATGGAAGCTTTTTCTTTCTTTTCTTAAAACAAATATATTATTACCTAACTAGTTCCTAGAATTATGTTTTTGTTTATTCTAATCTGAAGCAATACAACCTCAATTTTATGAGTTAACATATCTAAACAGTTACATATGAATAAAATATGTAATTGTTTACTCTAAAAGGGTTAAAATCCCAAAATAATTCAAACTATCTTCATCAATACCAAAGTTATTAACAGTACTTTTCTAACTGAATTATTTAGCCTAGGGCAAGACTAACCATATACAACCACCCTGGAATAAATAATTTCAACAAAAACTATATTCTGCACTCCAATTAATGAAACATCATTTTGATGTCTTTTGACATAGCACTTCTCTCCTATAAGCGGAAGATCTGTGTACCCCCATTAGCCCTCCTCATTCTCCCAACCATATTATGTGGGAGTGTGACGAAGGCACTTATTCCCCTGAGAGAGATATTTATTCTCTTTCACGGGTAAATTGTGATTACTTGCAAAAAATAATTTATACAATGTATCATCTAATCTCATATGTTTTTTGTTTACTCTTTACTCCAGAATTCACTGGTTTCTTTTCTATCTATTCATCTCTTCAGTCCACACAGGTTGATCTGCGCAGTCAGCTCTGCATAACAAAAAGTAAGTCAAAACTATTTGATCTATTGCCATGGCACCACTGAATATACTTTCCCTGAATGTTCAGGGAATAAATGTCCCTCAAAAAAGGACCAAAGCCTTCCGTACTTTCCATAACAAGAAGGCTCACATAGTATGCCTCCAAGAAACACACTTCACCAAAGATTCTACTCCAAAATATATTTCTCCTTTTTATCAACAAATTTACACGGCTTCTGCCTGTACCAAGCAAAGGGGAACTCTAATTGCATTTCACCGATCCACACCATTCACCTTATCATCAGAAATTAAAGACCCAGAAGGTAGATACCTGATACTCATGGGTTATATAATGGATACAGCAATCACGGTGATTTCCTACTACGCTCCTAACAAACAACCTACACCATTCCTCTCACATATATTACAAGTGATTAATACACACAAAATAGGAACAGTGATAATGTGTGGGGATTCGAACCAGGTCCTCCTCCCATTTCTAGATAAATCACCTTTTACACCATCCAAAATAACCTCTAGATTACCTTTTTCTCAACTTCTTTCCAAATACAATCTGGTAGATTCATGGAGAGAAAGTAACCCAATGAAAAAGAAATTCACTTATTTCTCGCACCCTCATCAAACCTTCACCAGAATAGATCATATTTTTCTAACAATAGGAATGATACCAGAAATTATTGCATCAGATATAATTCCGATTCCGTGGTCTGACCATAATGCAGTATACACTACTATAGCCTCAGCCATACCAAAAGCGCATGACCCAACGTGGTACTTACCGGACATAATGCTCAAACACCCACTACATCAGATGGCCATTGAACAAGCTTTAAAGGAATACATATCAATTAATAACACAACAGACATCTCCCCAATAACACTGTGGGAAGCTCATAAGCCTGTCTTGCGTGGTACAATACAAAGACAAATGGCACTATTTAAACGGGAACGCAAAAATCTAGCAAAAAAACTAGAACTCAATTTTAATGCAGCCTACATATCATTTCAAGATAATCCATCTCAGAGTACAAAATCTCATCTGGAAAAATCTAGATTGGAATACGATCTATTTCTCACTGAGTCAGTTGATAAATCCCTCAAACGCTCCAAACACATTTTCTACATGAATACAAACAAACCAGGTACATATTTGGCTCGGGCATTAAATTCAACTAACAAATCTTTCAAACCAATACGTTTGAAATTATCAAAAAATGTTTACACTTGTAATCCAGTTAAAATAGTCCATAAATTTCACTCACATCTCGCAACTTTATACAAGACAAACAATGAATTTAATCCTACAGAAGCTGAATCCTTCTTCTCAAAAATAACCTTACCTGAGTTATCTCAGAATCAAAAAAGCAGTTTGGATGAGCCTATAACTATAGATGAAGTTGCTAACGCCATAAAAGACCTAAAACTTAACAAAAGACCAGGCCCAGACGGCTACTCGGCTTTATACTATAAAACATTCTCAGAAATACTCTCTCCCATTCTCACTGAAACTTTTAACAAACTTCTAGATGGACATTCTTTTCGGCAAGAAACACTAATGGCAATTGTTTGTATGATCCCAAAACCCCTTTCTGATGATACTTCCTGTGTGAATTATCGGCCTATCTCTCTGTTAAACCTCGATATTAAATTATTAGCAAAAATAATAGCAAAACGCCTCAATAGCATTATAGGAAAATTAATACATAGAGATCAAGTAGGCTTCATGCCAAATAGACAGGCAGGCGATAATATACGCAGGGCAGTGTTATTGGCACATATTGCTAAAAAACGGAAAATCCCTTTATGTTTTCTATCTCTCGATATTAAGAGGGCATTTGACACAGTATCCTGGCAATATATGCAATATTCATTACAAAAATGGGGTTTTGGACCCCACTTTTTAACATGGATCAAAGCATTATATAATAAACCCAAAGCCTATATAAAATATGCTGGATACAAATCTGAAGCCTTTAACCTCCCTGGCGGTATTCCCGAGTCTGGCTCGGGTTGGATTTTTTATACCAAAAGCGGTATCCCCGAGCCAGACTCGGGCTTGCATCGCAGGATCCAGGAAGAGCATACTTACCTTGTCCCCTGGATCCTGCGATGTCTCCCCGCTGTGATCGGCGAGCCGCTGTGTCTCGCTCGATTCACAGTGCCGAGCTCCGTTCCCTGCGAGCGTTGCGACACACGGGGACGGAGTTCGGCGGTAAATTCAAAAGTGAAACACACAGTATAGATACAGCATACTGTAATCTTACAGATTACAGTACTGTATCAAATAATTACACATCCCCTTTGTCCCTAGTGGTCTGCCCAGTGTCCTGCATGCAGTTTTATATATATAAAACTGTTCTTTCTGCCAGGAAACTGGAGATTGTCCATAGCAACCAAAACTGTCTCTTTACATCAAAAGTGGTTTTAGAGCAGCTAGAAAAAAGCGATAATAAATTAGAATCACTTGCAGAATTGAGCGATAGTGATTTGTGGGGAGATCCGTCATCAAACACTAAAAGTAACGAAAGCTAAAATTCTGCAACTGAGCAAATTTCAGTGTTTTTGATTTGATTACATTATTATATATTTTTTATTATTATTATATTATTATTTGTTATAATTATTTATAGTTATTTATTATATTATAATTTTTTATTTCGTTTTTCAAACTTTATCATACCCGGGATGTCTACTAGACTCTTGTTTGGACAGATTTAAGTGAACTATTCCTAAGAATTACAGGCCTACAATATAAAACGCCAAATTTCTGTGCAAAATAATTGTACCGCTTTCAGCACCTAAAATCAGAAATAATCATACCGCCAGGGAGGTTAATATCGAAAGAGGTACCCGACAGGGTTGCCCATTATCTCCCTTATTATTTGCCCTTATACTCGAACCCATGGCCCAATACATCAGAACAAACCAAACTATAACTGGCATTGAAGTAGGAGGTATTACACACAAATTATGTATATTTGCAGACGATATATTACTTTTTCTATCATCACCACAGGTCTCTGGTCCTAACTTAATACCAGCTCTTGATGGATTTGCAGCCCTATCCGGCCTTATGATTAATCCTAAGAAATGCCTAGTGCTTAATATTTCACTCACAAACATGGAATTGATCCCGGCTAGGGCTGCACTCCCATTCACATGGGCAGAAAAATCAATCCCATATCTTGGAATTCATTTAACAGCATCTCATTCTGACTTATTCTCAACCAATTATCCTCCTGTATTAAGACAGATCACAAATCTAATAAAACAATGGTCGCAACTTCCTTTATCCTGGATAGGGAAGATTAATGCAATCAAAATGACTATTCTACCCAAATTGCTTTATCTATTCAGAGTCCTCCCTATTCCAATTCCTTCCTATTTTTTGAGAATAGTACAAAAAAGAGCAACTTCGTTTATATGGGGCTCTTCTAAACCACGTATACCTATACACACACTACAGCTTCCCAAAAATAAAGGAGGCCTGGGATACCCTAATTTTACTAACTACTACAGAGCAGCACATTTGGCCAGTCTGTCCAAATACCATGCAAAACAGGAAATCCCATTATGGGTATTTATAGAGGCTTCAGAAAATGACCCTCTATTAATATCAAATTTATTATGGCTTGATCCTAAAGACCGCTTTAAAATTCATAATCCCATAACTAAACACTTCTTATCTCTCTGGGATAAACTAAAAACCAAATATCAGTTACAATCTCCACACAATCCTCTCCTTTCTTTTATCAGAAATCCGGCCTTTTATCCGGCATGGATCTACCCAAATTCTTTTAAAGCTTGGACAACATCAGGCATTCAGACACTAAATGACTTCATAGCATCTAAATCATTCCTTTCATTCCCATCGCTTAGAGAAAAATATGATCTACCAAACTCTGAGATATTTAGATATCTCCAAATCAAAAATTTCTATACACCATTCCTAAAGGGGGATACACCATTATCCCAATTATCCATTTTTGAATCAATCTGTACAAAAGATCCATTTGCTAAAGGTACAATTTCATCACTTTATAATCAATTATATGGAGTAGCAAATCTTAATAGACCCTCTTACGTTCAGAGGTGGGAGGAGGACCTGGGACGAACTTTAGAAGACACGGACTGGTTATAATATATGGCTCACATCTAAGTCATCTTCACCCAACATCTTAGCACTGGAGACAAATTATAAAGTCCTAACTCGCTGGTACCTTGTACCCGCTAGAGTGGCAAAATATTCACCTAATACCTCAACTCTTTGTTTTCGAGGATGCCCAGAAATAGGCACATATTTACACATATGGTGGACGTGCCCAGTAATCCAAACCTTCTGGAAGGAAGTCTTCGTGATTGCATCTAAAATATTTAAAAAAATAATACAACCAGATCCATATTTAACTTTACTTAATCTAAAACCAGAATGGTTAACACTCTCTCAATTCAAACTTATGATCCAACTAATAACGGCTGCAAAACAAACAGTGGCCAAGGCATGGAAATCTCCTACATTGGTACTAGCAGAAACAATTCACAGAATGAATAATACAATGTCCCATGCTAAGATGGTAGCCATCGATCAAAATCAAATTCCAAAATTTGAAAAACTTTGGCATCCTTGGATAAAACAACAGTTCCTGTCAAATTTCAATGACTCTGTCCTGTTGCCATGGTAACAGATTAAATGACTTACAGAGACACCCATTCTAAGGCTTCAAAGAGAACTAAAAAGAATAATAAACTGACGAGCGGGACAACCTTGTGGACCATACCTCTACCTTTCAACCCTTTTTCTTCTTTCTCTTTCCTTTTCTCCACCTTACGATTAAGCTCATTATCAGAATTTATTTGACCTATATACACTCTACTTGTAAACAATATGTATAGTAGGTATAAATCATTTAAATACCTACAAAAGTAACTAAGGAAATGATATATATCTTTAATTTAGGTTTACGTGAACCCAATGTTTAATATTTGAAATTTCATGATATTTACCTATATAAACCCTACTGTAAAACAATGAGCTTACTTTATAGATCCTTGTAAACTTACTTTATGTATCTTTATGTATCTTTATAACATTGTATACTCAATAAACTTCTTTTGACAAGGATACTAGGGGATTTTGATTATTCTTTTATCATTGATGTCTATTTCCAATATCCATATATACTGTATATCTGTATATATACTGCTTGAAATTGTTTTATTTGCATTTAGTGAATAAAGCCTATGTAACATGCAAAAAATATTCAAATGATTTACTTATCTAATTTTGTTAACAGTCACTTGATGTTTAAATAAAAAGATTTTGCAAATAACAGAAATTGATGACATTTAGTTAGCAAAACAAAAAAAAAGCTACATAAAGACATAAACTAAAGACATCTTTGTGCAACAAAAGAAAAATGGAAGCTCTCAAATTTTTTTTCTCAAAAACTGCTGCAGACAACACTTAAAACTGCAGCAATGCTTAAGTCCAGCCAAGATATTAAAGTAGATTAATAATGCCACATTTTCAAAACTGCTACTACACACTCTTAATATCCTCAGTAAGCCAAATTTACCTGCAGCTTGGCTATTTTGAGAATAAAGCTACACTGCCAAAAGTGTTATTAACCACTGATACTATACCTGTCACAAACTCATAAAATTCAAACAAGGTAAAGGGCTACAAATGGCAAGAGAATAGGGAAGAGTATGTTAAACCAGTCTGTAAATATAAGTTGTATTTAAACAGATAATCTGGATAATGGCTTCTGCAGTTACATGGAAAATCTACCTTCTTACTTAAAACCCCCACTCTGAGATTGTTTTTACAGGGCTTCTCCCTCCTATACAGTGCCTTAGAAAAGTATTCATACCCCTTGAAATGTTCCACATTTTGTCCTGTTGCAACCAAAAACATACAGTAAATGTATTTTATTAGGCTTTTATGTGATAGACCAACACAAAGTGGCACATAATTGTGAAGTGTAAGGAAAATGATAAATGGTTTTCAACATTTTTTACAAATAAATATCTGAAAAGTGTGGCATGCATTTGTGTTCAGCCCCCCCGAGTCAATACTTTGTAGAACCACCCTTTGCTGCAATCACAGCTGCAAGTCTTTTTTGGGTATGTCTCTACCAGCTTTACACATCTAGAGAGTGACATTTTTGCCCATTCTTCTTTGCAAAATAGCTCAAGCTCTGTCAGATTGGATGGAGAGCGTCTGTTAACAGCAATTTTAAAGTCTTGCCACAGATTCTCAGTTGGATTTAGGTCTGGACCTTGATTGGGCCATTCTAACACATGAATATGCTTTGATCTAAACCATTCCATTGTAGCTCTGGCTGTATGTTTAGGGTGATTTTCCTGATGGAAGGTGAACCTCCACTCCAGTCTCAAGTTATTTGCAGACTCTAACAGGTTTTCTGTTAAAAGTGATGTGCAGTGTTAGTTTTTTGCCACACATAGCGTTTTGCCTCGGTTCGGTTTGCAGCAGAACATGCGAACAGGCAAAAAATTTCTTTGAACACGTGAACACCGTTAAAGTCTATGGGACACAAACGTGAAAAATCAAAAGTGCTCATTATAAAGGCTTATATGCACGTTATTGCCATAAAAAGTGTTTGGGGACTCGGGTCTTACTCCATGGGACATTCGGGAGCAGTGATTTTAATAATGCTTAAAGTGAAACAATAAAAATGAAATATTCCTTTATGTTGTGAAATATTCCCTCTGCTGTGAAATATTATATCAAAAATTGTAATTACATGCCCCTGTTAAACAGGGGCAGAAATATTGGGCCTTGGGCGAAGTGGGTGGTGCCACAACACTGTAACCCCTCATGGATACTCTTGTAGGGCGCAGGAACATGGCCCTGCTGTGAAATATTATATCAAAAATTGTAATTACATTTCCCCTGTTAAACAGGGGCAGAAAAATTGGGCCTTGGGCAGTGGTGGTGGTGCCACAATACTGTAAGCCCTCACAGTTACTCTTGTTGGGCACAGGAACATGGTCCTGCTGTGAAATATTATATCAAAAATTGTAATTTTAATGCCCCTGTTAAACAGAGGCATACAAATTGGGCCTTGGGCGGTGGTGGTGGTGGCACAACACTGTAACTCCTCACAGATACTCTTGTTGGGTGCAAGAACACGGACCTGCTGTGGAAAATTGTATCAAAAATTGTAATTACATGCCCCTGTTAAACAGGAGCATAAAAATTGGGCCTTGGGCAGTGGTGGTGGTGGTGCCACAACACTGTAAGCCCTCAGATACTCTTGTTGGGCACAGAAACAGGCCCCGCTGTGAAATATTATATCAAAAATTGTAATTACATGCCCCTGTTAAACAGGGGAAGAAAAATTGGGCCTTGGGCAGTGGTTGTGGTGCCGCAACACTGTAACCCCTCACAGATACTCTTGTTGGGCGCAGGAACAGGCCCTGCTGTGAAATATTATATCAAAAATTGAAAATTTAATGCCCCTGTTAAACAGGGGCAGACAAATTGGGCCTTGGGCGGTGGTGGTGGTGCCACAACACTGTACCTCCTCACAGATACTCTTGTTGGGCGCAAGAACATGGACCTGCTGTGGAAAATTATATAAAAAATTGTAATTACATGGCCCTGTTAAACAGGGGCAGAAAAATTGGGCCTTGTGCAGTGGTTGTGGTGGTGCCACAACACTGTAAGCCCTCAGATACTCTTGTTGGGCACATAAATAGGCCCTGCTTTGAAATATTATATCAAAAATTGTAATTACATGCCCCTGTTAAACAGGGGCAGAAAAATTGGGCCTTTGGTGGTGGTGGTAGTGGCACAACACTATAATCCCTCACAGATACTCTTGTTGGGCGCAGAAACATGGCCCTGCTGGGAAATGTTATATCAAAAATTGTAATTTTAATGCCCCTGTTAAATAGGGGCAGACAAATTGGGCCTTGGGCGGTGGTGCCACAACACTGTAACTCCTCACAGATACTCTTGTTGGGAGCAAGAACACGGACCAGCTGTGGAAAATGATATAAAAAATTGTAATTACATGCCCCTGTTAAACAGGGGCATAAAAATTGGGCCTTGGGCAGTGGTGGTGGTGGTGCCACAACACTGTAACCCCTCAGATACTCTTGTTGGGCACAGGAACAGGCCCTGCTGTGAAATATTATATCAAAAATTGTAATTAAATGCCCCTGTTAAACACAGGCAGAAAAATTGGGCCTTGGGCGGTGGTCGCGGTGCCACAACACTGTAACCCCTCACAGATACTCTTGTTGGGTGCAGGAACGGGCGCTGCTGTGAAATATTATATCAAAAATTGTAATTACATGCTCCTGTTAAACAGCGGCAGAAAAATTGGGCCTTGAGTGGTGGTGGTGCCACAATACTGTAAGCCCTCACCGTTACTCTTGTTGGGCACAGGAACATGGTCCTGCGTCAAAATATTATATCAAAAATTTTAATTACATGCCGCTGTTAAACTGTATTAGCAACTGTATAACAGCTGCATTGTATTGTGTACTGTGTACACCACCCGAAGTGTAGTAGAAACTGTACACACTGTATTAGATACTGTGTGCACCACCTGCACTGTATTAGAAAACTGTACTGTGGCTGCACTGTATTGTGTACTGTGTACACCACCAGAAGCATAGTAGTAACTGTACATACTGTATTAGATACTGTGTACACTGCCTGCACAGTATTAGAAACTGTACTACGGCTGCACTGTATTGTGTACTGTGTACACCACCAGAAGCGTAGTAGAAACTGTACACACTGTATTAGATACTGTGTACACCACCAGAAAAGTAGTAGAAACTGTACAATGGCTGCACTGTATTTTACACTGTGTACACCACCAGAAGTGTAGTACAAACTGTACACACTGTATTGCACACTGTGTACACCACCTGAAGTGTATTCGAAACAGTACACCACAGAATGCACTGTAGATATAGGCTACACCGGATGCAAAGTATATATATATATATATATATATATATATATATATATACAGAAAAATTGGGCCTTGGGCGGTGGTCGTGGTGCCACAACACTGTGACCCCTCACAGATACTCTTGTTGGGTGCATGAACATGGCCCTGCTGTGAAATATTATATCAAAAATTTTAATTTTAATGCCCCTGTTAAACAGGGGCAGACAATTTGGCCTTGGGCAGTGGTGGTGGTGGTGCCACAACACTGTAACTCCTCACAAATACTCATGTTGGGCACAGGAACACGGACCTGCTGTGGAAAATGATATCAAAAATTGTAATTACATGCCCCTGTTAAACAGGGGCAGAAAAATTGGGCCTTGGGCATTGGTGGTGGTGGTGGTGCCACAACACTGTAACCCCTCAGATACTCTTGTTGGGAACAGGAACAGGCCCTGCTGTGAAATATTATATCAAAAATTGTAATAAAATGCCCCTGTTAAACAGGGGCAGAAAAATCTGGCCTTGAGCGGTGGTCGTTGTGCCAAAAAACTGTAACACCTCAGAAATACTCTTGTTGGGCGTAGGAACGGGCCCTGCTGTGAAATATTATATCAAAAATTTTAATTTTAATGCCCCTGTTAAATAGGGGCAGAAAAATTGGGCCTTGGGCAGTGGTGCCACAACACTGTAACTCCTCACAGATACTCTTGTTGGGCGCAGGAACACGGACCAGCTGTGGAAAATGATATCAAAAATTGTAATTACATGCCCCTGTTAAACAGGGGCATAAAAATTGGGACTTCGGCAGTGGTGGTGGTGGTGCCACAACACTGTAACCCCTCAGATACTCTTGTTGGGCACAGGAACAGGCCCTGCTGTGAAATATTATATCAAAAATTGTAATTAAATGCCCCTGTTAAACACGGGCAGAAAAATTGGGCCTTGGGCGGTGGTCGCGGTGCCACAACACTGTAACCCCTCACAGATACTCTTGTTGGGCGCAAGAACAGGCGCTGCTGTGAAATATTATATCAAAAATTGTAATTACATGCCCCTATTAAACAGGGGCAGAAAAAATTGGGCCTTTGGTGGTAGTGGTGCCACACCACTGTAAGCCCTCACTCTTGTTGGGCACAGGAACGGGCCCTGCTGTGAAATATTATACCAAAAATTGGAATTACATGCTCCTGTTAAACAGGGGCAGAAAAATTGGGCCTTGAGCGGTGGTGGTGCCACAATACTGTAAGCCCTCACAATTACTCTTGTTGGGCGCAGGAACATGGCCCTGCATTGACATATTATATCAAAAATTGTAATTACATGCCCCTGTTAAACTGTATTAGCAACTGTACAACAGCTGCACTGTATTGTGTACTGTGTACACCACCCGAAGTGTAGTAGAAACTGTACACACTGTATTAGATACTGTGTGCACCACCTGCACTGTATTAGAAAACTGTACTGTGGCTGCACTGTATTGTGTACTGTGTACACCACCAGAAGCGTAGTAGTAACTGTACACACTGTATTAGATACTGTGTACACAGCCTGCACTGTATTAGAAACTGTACTATGGCTGCACTGTATTGTGTACTGTGTACACCACCAGAAGCGTAGTAGAAACTGTACACACTGTATTAGATACTGTGTACACCACCAGAAAAGTAGTAGAAACTGTACAACAGCTGCACTGTATTTTACACCTTGTGCACCACCAGAAGTGTAGTACAAACTGTACACACTGTATTGCACACTGTTTACACCACCTGAAGTGTATTCGAAACAGTACACCACAGAATGCACTGTAGATATAGGCTACACCGGATGCAAAGTATATATATATATATATATATATATATATATATATATATATATATACCGAAAAATTAAGCCTTGGGCGGTGGTCGTGGTGCCACAACACTGTGACCCCTCACAGATACTCTTGTTGGGCGCATGAACATGGCCCTGCTGTGAAATATTATATCAAAAATTTTAATTTTAATGCCCCTGTTAAACAGGGGCAGACAATTTGGCCTTGAGCAGTGGTGGTGGTGGTGCCACAACACTGTAACTCCTCACAGATACTCTTGTTGGGCGCAGGAACACAGACCTGCTGTGGAAAATGATATCAAAAATTGTAATTACATGCCCCTGTTAAACAGGGGCAGAAAAATTGGGCCTTGGGCATTGGTGGTGGTGGTGGTGCCACAACACTGTAACCCCTCAGATACTATTGTTGGGCACAGGAACAGGCCCTGCTGTGAAATATTATATCAAAAATTGTAATAAAATGCCCCTGTTAAACAGGGGCAGAAAAATCGGGCCTTGAGCGGTGGTCGTGGTGCCAAAACACTGTAACACCTGACAAATACTCTTGTTGGGTGCAGGAACAGGCCCTGCTGTGAAATATTATATCAAAAATTGTAATTACATGCCCCTATTAAACAGGGGCAGAAAAAATTGGGCCTTTGGTGGTGGTGGTGCCACACCACTGTAAGCCCTCACAGTTACTCTTGTTGGGCACAGGAATGGGCCCTGCTGTGAAATATTATATCAAAAATTGTAATTAAATGAACCTGTTAAACAGGGGCAGAAAAATTGGGCCTTGGGCAGTGGTCGTGGTGCCACAACACTGTAACCCCTCACAGATACTCTTGTTTGGTGCAGGAACATGGTACTGCTGTGAAATATTATATCAAAAATTGTAATTACATGCCCCTGTTAAACAGGGGCAGAAAATTGGGCCTTGAGCATTGGTGGTGGTGGTGCTACAATACTGTAAGCCCTCACAGTTACTCTTGTTGGGCGCAGGAACAGGCCCTGCGTTGAAATATTATATCAAGAATTGTAATTACATGCCACTGTTAAACTGTATTAACAACTGTACAACAGCTGCGCTGTATTGTGTACTGTGTACACCACCCGAAGTGTAGAAACTGTACACACCGTATTAGATACTGTTTCCACTGCCTGCACTGTATTAGAAACTGTACTGTGGCTGCACTGTATTGTGTACTGTGTACACCACCAGAAACGTAGTAGTAACTGTACACACTGTATTAGATACTGTGTACACTGCCTGCACTGTATTAGAAACTGTACTACGGCTGCACCGTATTGTGTACTGTGTACACCACCAGTAGCAGTAAAAGCCATGGATGATCTCTGCAGTTATAGGTGGAAGGGAGCCTTGTTCCTCTGTATTGTCTGCCGTTTGTGGAGCGTATACTTCCGGGATCCGACCGTGATCCAGAATGAGGCTTGCACCTCAGCCAGGCAATCGAGGGGAGGGCTGGAACGCAGAGTCAGTAGTATGCGCTGTACTGCCGTCAAGCAACGCGTTTCCGAGCATGAGCTGTGAGGCACGCTCCTTTATCAGAGCTTGATAAAGGAGCACGCCTCACAGCGTATGCTTGGAAACGCGTTGTGTTTTGTATGAAAGTTCATACATGCATGGGTTGTCCACACGGGGGTTCTTCTCCCAAAAAATTACAACAAAAACTAAAATGCCAAGCCACCTGGCTCTCAAGGCTCACTCAGCCTTGGTCGCAGTACAAAGCTGAGCAGGCCCACTCCTGGCCTTTAGGAAGGGGCTCTCCTGTCACTCCAGGCTTTCACCCTCCTCAAAGACTCACGGCCCATAATGTTCACTGTTCGGTGCACGGAAGAACACCTGATGTTCAAGTCAAACTTCTGTTCGATTTGAACATCGAGCTCATCCCTAGTGATAACACCAAATTTAACACACCTGCTCCCCATTCACACCTGAGACCTTGTAACGCTAACCAGTCACATGGCACCGCGGAGGGAAAATGGCTAATTGGGCCCAATTTGGACATTTTCATTTAGAGGTTTACTCACTTTTGTTGCCAGTGGTTTTAGACATTAATGACTGTGTTTTGAGTTATTTTAATGGGACAGCAAATTTACACTGTTATGCAAGCTGTACACTCACTACTATACATTGTAGCAAAAGTGTAATTTCTTTGTGTTGTCACATGAAAAGATATAATAAAATATTTACAAAGATTTGAGGGGTATACTCACTTTTGTGAGATACTGTATGTGGCCATTCACTGAGTAGCCATGAAGAAAAGACAAGTGGTGTATAAGCCTATAGGAATTTGGTTCTTTTTCAGACACCATAATGTTAGAAAAACGGAGTTGATCAAAGGGACCTAAAATCTTTAGTTCAGCTAACTCCTTAAATAATCTGTCTTGCACTATATGAAGTAAGTTATTTACTGATTTAAGATTGTCTATTATAGTACAACCTGAGCCTTCAAAAGCTGGGAGAAGAAAACTCTCTGAAAAGCCTTTAACTGCTTGCTGCCCGCCCACCGTCAAATGACAGCGGGGCGGTGCGGCTCTTGTTCTGGGATGCCATCATATGACAGCGTCCCAGAACGGCCGCTCTCAGCATGGCAATCGCGGCCGCGCCATGTTGCTAGGACACGGTGCTACCCCAATCTATGTAAAGAGCCGCATGCGCGGCTCTTTAACCATGTGATCGGCTGTGTCCAATTACAGCCGGTCACATGTAAACACGGAGATGCCGGTAATCGTCTCTCATCGCCTCACACTGACAGAGTGTGTGGCGAGGAGAGTCGATCAGTGGCATCTCCTCACAGGGGGACATGTATGAATGTAATCAGGGCACTAATCATCAGTGCCCTGATTACAATAAAGAAATATAGTGTCACAATACAGTGCCCACCAATACCAGCATACAGTGCCCACCAGTGGCAGCAATCAGTGCCCACCACTGCCCACAAGTGCCACCAATCAGTGCCCATTAGCCATGCCAGTCAGTGCTGACAATCAGTGCCGCCTATTAATGTCCATCACTGCTATTCATAAATGCCCATCAGTGTCGCCCATCAGTTTCACCCATCAATGCCCATCAGTGCCCATCTGTACCACCTATCCGTGCGGTATATCCTTGCCACCCATCTGTGCCCACCAGTGCCGCCTATCAGTGTCCGCCACTGCTGCCTATGAGTGCCCACCAGTGCAGCCTATTGGTCCCCATCAGTGCCACCTAACAGTGCCCATCAGTGCCGCCTATCAGTGCTCATCAGTGCCACATATCAGTGCCACCTATCAGTGCCCATAAGTGCGGCATATTAGTGCCTCCACATCAGTGCCACCTCTTCAGTGCCCATAAGTCCCGCCTCATCAGTGCCCATAAGTGCCACTTGATCAATGCCCACCAGTCCACCCTATCAGTGTCCATCGGTGCCGCCTCATCAGCGCACATCAGTGAAGGCAAAAAATTACTTACAAAATTTACTGACAGAAAAAAAGTAAAAAACATTTTTTTTTCAAAATTTTTTGGTCTTTTTTTTTTTTGTAAAAAATAAAAAAAACGGCAGTGATTAAATACCACCAAAAGTGTGTGAAGAAAATGATAAAAAATTTGTTTGGGTACGTCATATAGCATGACCGCACAATTGTCATTCAAAGTGCGACAGCGCTAAAAGCTGAAAAATGGTTTGGGCACGAAGGCTGTGTTAGTGCCTGGTAGGCTAATGCTTAATTAGTAATGACATGGCCTGTTGATCTGGCACTGTAGCAAAGTGTCATTTTTTTCAGTGTTGTCACATGAAAAGATATAATAAAATATTTACAAAAATGTGAGGGGTGTACTCACTTGTATAAGGAAATGGTGAGGTTATTAATAACTAATAACATTAATATTAGTGTCCAAATATTTTAAATGATGTCTTGATTTAAACATGTCTCTTTTCCCTTCACATTCAGGAGATACATACAACTTTTTTTCCTGCTGTCTTTCAGCAGGGGAAATATTATAGACAGGTTTTCAAGTTTTAAATTGTCCAGGAAATGTCGACTCTTTTCTCCACCTGTGTAAGGATGCATGTTGGAAGTCCTTCAGTCTTATAAACATATACCATTCTTTACATTCTGTTTGGACACTGTGCATTTTGCTTTAGAAGGTTAGCTGTTTTACTAATTTCAAGGCTTATTACACAAGTCTTATTTGGAAATTATAAAAACAGCTTTTTCTAGGCTCAAGGTGGAAAGAAGTAATACGACCCATTGTTCTTCCCAGTTCTGTAAATACTTTGTTTGCAATTTTCAGCAATTCTAGTAAGGAACACAAAATGCCTTATGCCACGTACACACGAGCTGACTTTACAGCAGACTTGGTCCGGCGGATTTTTAGACGGACTTTCTGACG
This sequence comes from Aquarana catesbeiana, assembly GCF_042186555.1. Taxonomy (NCBI): domain Eukaryota; kingdom Metazoa; phylum Chordata; class Amphibia; order Anura; family Ranidae; genus Aquarana; species Aquarana catesbeiana. The sequence goes on along the minus strand of NC_133324.1, from coordinate 830,391,875 downwards.
AACTTTCCGAATGAACGGACTTGCCTACACACGATCAACCAAAGTCTGACGGATTCGTACGTGATGACGTATGACCGGACTAAAACAAGGAAGTTCATAGCCAGTAGCCAATAGCTGCCCGAGCGTCGGTTTTTGTCCGTCGAACTAGCCTCCAGAGGAGCGGACTTTTCGACCGGACTCGAGTCCATTGGAAAGATTTGAAACGTGTTTCATTTCTAGGTCCGTCGAACTTTTTGGGCCCACACAGGATCAAATTATCCGACGGACTCCGGTCTGCCGGACCAAGTCTGCCGTAAAGTCCACTCCTGTGTACGTGGCATTAGAGTTAGTGGTGACCTGAATTGAACTTTCTATTTCTGGGCCTCATTTAATCTTAAAAAAAAATCTATGATTCCTAAATTAAAAGATGAGAATATATCCATTTCTTCATAAAGGTTCTAACAGAGAAAAAGAAATTTAGAGTGAACAGCTTAGCAATAGGGATGAGCCGATCACCCCCCGGTTCCGTTCGCACCAGAACATGCGAACAGGCAAAACATTTGTGCGAACACCGTTAAAGTCTATGGGACACGAACATGAAAAATAAAAAATGCTCCTTTTAAAGGCTTATATGCAAGTTATTACCATAACAAGTGTTTGGAGACCTGGGTCCTGCCCCAGGGGACATGTATCAATGCAAAGAAAAGTTTTAACCCCAAAGCACCCTCCCCATGTTGATGAGGACAAAAGCCTCATCCCCACAACCCTGGCCATTGGTTGTGGGGGTCTGCGGGCAGGGGGGCTTATCAGAATCTGGAAACCCCCTTTAACAAGGAGGCCCCCCCAGATCCCACCCCCCTATGTGAATGGGTATCGGCTACATTGTACCCCCATCCATGACCAAAAAAGTGTCAAAAAAGTAAAAATGACAGGAGACAGTTTGACAATTCCTTTATTTAAAAAAAAGAAAAAGTGACCCATGATGTAAATCCATCGTCAATCATGGCGTCCGACGGTCCCGAGAAAAAAAAAAACTGAAAAACTCCGCCTCAGTGGAAGGCATTCTGCCAACTGCCGTCTTTTTGCTTTGACAGCTGTTATATAGGGTGGGGCCAACCGGTGAGGTAAACTGGTGACTTCGCCCCCTCTGACGTCACATTGCTATATAGCCCTTGGCTATATAACATCTGTCACCGCAAAAAGACAGCGGTCGGCTTGATGCCTCCCATTGAGGCACAATTTTTTTCTTTATATTTTTTGGGTCCGTCGGCTTGAAGAAGGATCATTTAGATTTAGTTTTGTGATATATAAAACTGTAAATACTGTATAATCTGTACTCTTTCATTACTCTTCCTCTTATTGTCCTATTGTACACTTCCAATGACTACAAATGGACAGTGTTCTTAGAATGAGCATTTTCAGAGACAATTCACCCAATATCAATGAAAACATGTAGGCAGATGCAGTCTACTTTTTCCACTGCAGGTGGTGCTCAATCACAGCGGCATTGCAGGGGAGAGGAAGTCAAGAGTAACATGGTTCCTTTATGGTTTCTTGAGTCACTATGAAGCTATGCAGTTGGATGCTGCCTCCCCGTGTGACTCTGGTGTCCATCTTGGGTCAGGCAGGGTTTAATTATGACCTTGGCTCCTGGGCTTGGTGCGCATTTTGCATGTGTAGGGACAGGTCATTCATCTGACAGTGATTAGTAGCAGGGAGAGGTTCCAGGCATGTAGGTAAAGGAGAAAGACAAGCCATTTTTCCTGGAAACTTCCCCATTTGGATACGGCCCAGCCAGGCTGCATTCCACCCATCAAGACAGACATTGTCGGCACATCTGAGACCTGCTCAGCTACACTTTGCCATTGTATACCGTGAGTGTTCCCACTTCACACTCCTACACTGCTATTGTATACCGTGAGTGTGCCTTCTCATTGGGTTTGTTGTGAATTACTGTATTCTACATTAATGTAAGTTCTGCAGCAGAATAATGGCCTGTACACACGGTTGGATTTTCCGATGGAAAATGTTCGATGGGAGCCTTTTGTCGGAAATTCTGACCGTGTGTAGGCTCCATCGGACCGTTTCCATCAGAATTTCCATCGCACAAAATTTGAGATCTGGTTCTCAAATTTTCCAACAATAAAATACATTCACGTAAATGCTGATCATGTGTACACAATTCTGACGCACAAAGTGCCACGCATGCTCAGAATAAATTACGAGACGGAAGCGCTTGGTCTGGTAAAACTACTGTTCGTAATGGAGATAGCACATTCGTCACGCTGCAATTTTTAAAATAGTTTAATGCAGCACATTCTCTTCTTCTTTAAATTGGTAGAAGAATAAAGTTGTTTTGCTGTTCATATTCACACAGAGTTATCACAAACTGATTTCTTTATTATTTCTCGTGATCTCATGAATATTATTAATTTTGTTTTTTTTCGTCACCATCTCCATAATAATGTTTTTTTTTTTTTTTTCTTTTTATCATTTTTTTTTCTAGTGCTCTCCATTAGGGATGAGCCGAACATCCCCCTGTTCGGTTCGCACCAGAACTTGCGAACAGGCAAAAAATTTGTTCGAACACGCGAACACCGTTAAAGTCTATGGGACATGAACATGAATAATCAAAAGTGCTAATTTTAAAGGCTAATATGCAATTTATTGTCATAAAAGGGGCAGAGGGGGCGGGGTCACCCGTTACATAACCCCGCCCCCTTCAGAAGTCCCGTGGAATGCCACAGGGAAGTCCCCGTCAAGTCCCCGTGCGTCAGAGGGGGCGGGGTCACCGGGTGGTGCCGCCCCCTGTTATTTAAGAACCGTCAGAAGAGGAGAAGCGTCACATAGTGGGAGCCTCCCATCATGCCATCATGTATGCAGAGCGGCCTGAGGAGAAGAAGGGAAGAAGACGCCGCAGAGGAAGATGCCACATGAGAACACCAGAGGAAGAACCAGAAGAACCAGAAGAACAAGAAGAAGATGGAGGAAGAAACCGAAGGAAGATAGAAGAAAGAAGATAGAAGAAAGAAGAAGCATTTAAATAAAGGAATTGTCAAAAACTGTCTCTTGTAATTTTTAACATTTTTGACAGTTTTTTTGTGAAATGGTAGGCCCCTTACCATTTCACACATTGGGGAGGGCCAGGATCTGGGGGTCCCCTTGTTAAAGGGGGCTTCCAGATTCCGATAAGCCCCCCGCCCGCAGACCCCCACAACCACCGGGCAAGGGTTGTGGGGATGAGGCCCTTGTCCCCATCAACATGGGGACAAGGTGTTTTGGGGGGCTACCCCAAAGCACCCTCCCAATGTTGAGGGCATGTGGCCTGGTACAGTTCAGGAGGGGGGGCGCTCTCTCGTCCCCCCCTCTTTTCCTGCGGCCTGCCAGGTTGCATGCTCGGATAAGGGTCTGGTATGGATTTTTGGGGGGACCCCATGCCAATTTTTTCTAAATTTTGGCGCGGGGTTCCCCTTAATATCCATACCAGACCTGAAGAGCCTGGTATGGAATTTAGGGGTACCCCCACGTCATTTTTTTTTATTTTGGTTCGGGGGTTCCCCTTTAAACACAGGAAACATGCACCACTTTACAGGCATACTATAGACATCCCCCCAGGTACGAAATTTAAAGGAATATTACACTTTTATTGTTTCACTTTAAGCATGATTAAAATCACTGCTCCCGAAAAAACGTCCGTTTTTAAAACTTTTTTTCTGCAATGATCCATGTCGCCTGTGGCAGGACCCAAACACTTTTTATGACAATACCATGCATATAAGCCCTTAAAATTAGTGCTTTTGATTTCTCCCATAGACTTTTAAAGGGTGTTCTGCGGCTTTCGAATTTGCCGTGAACACCCCAAATTGTTTGCTGTTCGGCGAATTGGCGAACAGCCGATGTTCGAGTCGAACATGAGTTCGACTCAAACTCGAAGCTCATCCCTACTCTCCATAATATTATTTCTCATTTTGTGTGTCAAGTTACCACAACACCATTATTATCTTGTATTTTTTTACCTCAAGGAGGTTGGTTGGTGTCCCTTGTTAATTTGACCTTGTATTTTTGAAATGTACATGCCTACTCACAAACAAACTGTCCTTTCTGAACTAAAACACATAGCCAAGTATTTGTGAAAAAGAAATAGCCTTTTTTTCTGGGTCATAACAAAAGCTTCAGGTAAGAGATCTATGCCTGCATATTTATAATACATGGTGTGTTTTCTTTCTTTTAGGTGATGTGGATGTTGTGGAAGAAGAATCTCATTTCACCAGTGAAAGTGCCCAGATCCTCATCGGGGAGTGAATGGGGTACAATCGTGATTTAGAAAACCTCAATGATGTTAAAAAAAAAAGAAAAAACATCATTGATGTTTTAGGCAGAATATAAAAAACAACAAAATTGTACGGTTTTATTGTGTATTTTTGAATTTAAAAAAAGTTGTTAAGTATTTGAAAAGCCAAATTTTGAATATGCACACAGTGTGTCAACATGTGCTATCTGCCATCAGGGGATATTAGTGTACGCGTTTTGTGGGTGCAACCCCTTCCTCCCAACTCAATTAGGTGAGAGGAAGGGGTTACACCCCCAAAACACGTCCATTGATCCCCCATGATGGGAGCTAGCACATGTTGACATTAGGCATGGGATCAGGCAGGAAATCCCCAGTTTGAATCCCAATTTGTGTGCATCTTCAAAATTTGGCTTTTACAGGGGTGACATCACCCCATCTGATGAAGGCAATATCAACACATTTTGGACATACTAATGTCGGATATTGCCTTCACTTTATCAAAATTGAACTTTGTAAGTTCCTGAGTTGTGTATGTTATGCTTTGAAACATGCCTGTTTAACCAAAAAAAAGATCTTTATGTGAAAAAAAAAATATACACCAAAGATGTTGGTTTGTTCAAAAACCCTTTTCTAATGCACATATGAATGTGCTTTGAGTAAAATGTTTTATACTCAACAATGTGTGGCTTCTTCTTTCAATGCTCAATAGCAATTTTTGTAGTAAGTTGGTGTTTACAGTGACAATGGGGGTTATTTACTAAAGACAAATCCACTTTGCACTACAAGTGCAGTTTCAGTGCAGTTTCATGTGCACTTTTAAGTGTTGGAGTGCAAAGTGGATTTGCCTTTAGTAAATAACTACCACGGTGCTTTCCAATTTTCCACAATCACGCCATTTTCATGACTCCATAAAATTCATTCATGGTGCTGAAAATGATAAATAGTTTTGTCAGTAATGCATTACACACATTAACAACAAAAACAAGGTGTGTGTGTAGCAGACCCACAATATAATAATAGTTCGCTGAAGAAGAGATTGTCACCTCATGTACAACTAAAAGAAACCCAGGCAGTAAATCAAAGGAAATCTTCTTTCAGTTTGAGTTCAAAAATTGTTGATAAAATGTTTCTTAAACCGTTTCTGGCACATCAATGGCCCCCCTACCCGCAAAGTTCTCAACATACTTCTGTCTTACTTCACGGGCGCTTTGGGGGGGAAAGCCAGGACGGCCAGCTTCAAGCGCCGTCAGGGTTTCTTCTTGAAGTCCAGCCTCAGGCACAACTGAGGCCACATAGTTCATTAAATTTCTCCTTAACTAGTTGTGTAGAATGCAGCATGCGAGGATTATCTGGTTAAGTTTATATTCCGCCATGTTGATTGGCGAAAGGAATAGGCGGAACCGGCTGGCCATTATCCTGAAAACGTTCTCCACCATGCTTCTGGCTCTGGCCAGACGATAGTTATAAACCCTCTGGTCTGGGATGAGGGTCCTCATGGCTTCAAAACGGTCGGCCGGTCATAACGAACTAACAGGAAGTACTGAAAAACAGAAAGGCTGGAGCTAAAAATCAGAAATGAGCGGACAAGAACGCACTGTAAATCAAATATGTAATAGAAATACAAACCCACAAACACAAACTGAAGAGCAGTAACGATCGGAAAAGCAGGAGGCTGAACAGCGCAAATCGTCTGTCACCAAACTTCTACTAACATTAGATTAGCGGAAGGAGCCCAAAGGGTGGCGCACTTGGTATTGAACTTCCTCTTTCTAGTGCCGTCGTACGTGTTGTACATCACTGCGTTCTTGACGTTCGGAATTTCCAACCAACTTTGTGTGACCGTGTGTATGCAAGACAAGTTTGAGCCAACATCCGTCGGAAAAAAAACATGGATTTTGTTGTCGGAATGTCCGATCGTGTGTATGAGGCATGAGTGTTTACAGCCGCTGCACCAAGCTTCTCCTCCCCACAGGCAGATCATGTAACTACAGTTAGGCTATATGTTTGGGGTCATTGTCCTGCTACAGAATACATTTGGGGCCAATCACATGCCTCCCTGATGGTAAGACAAGAATCTGCCTGTATTTCTCAGCATTGAGGACACCATTGATCCTGACCAAATCTCCAAATCCATTTGAATGCAGCCACAAACTTGCAAGGAATCTCCTTCATGTTTCAATGTTGCTCCCAAGCCCTTCAGCAAACAAACTGCCTCTGGATACATCCAGATATATACAAGTTTGGCTCATCAGTCCAGAGCACCTTCTGCCATTTTTCTGCACTCCATGTTTTCATGCATAGTTGAGTAATTTAGCCTTGTTTTCACGCTGGAGGTATGGCTTTTTGGCCTCTATTCTTCCATGAAGGTCTATATATCATTAAGCGGGGTGGCACAGTGGTGTAGTGGGTAGCACTCTTGCCTAGCAGTAAAAAGGGTCGCTGGTTCGTATCCCAACCATGACACTACCTACCTGGTGTTTGCATGTTCTCCCTGTGCCTGCATGGGTTTCCTCTGGGTACTCCAGTTTTCTCCCACACTCCAAAGACATGCTGGTAGGTTAATTGACTTCTGTCCAAAATTGGCCCTAGTATATGAATGTAAGTTGGGGACCTTGGATTGTGGGCTCTTTGAGGGTAGGGACCGATGTGAGTGTGCAATGTATGTGTGGAGCTCTGCATAAATTGACAGTGCTATATGGGTACCATAAATAATATATAACAGAGGAGCATCTTAAAGTGGAGTTCCACCCACTTTTACAACTCTTCAGCATCCCTCACTAAACTGTGCACTGTAAAGGAATTGGATACTGCTGTTGCTATGTAAACCTGACCTGAAACCTATTACACTGCTTGTGCTGCACTGAGCATGTGTGAGATCTGCAAGGATGAGATCCAGGAAGAAATACAGTCTGGCTTCAGATGCCCACACTTAAGATGGCCACGGCCTGCTGTAAGTTTATAAAATAACAAACTACTGCTATAAACCAACAAAACAGACCTTAGTTTACAGACTAACTTTACTAGAATACACTAAGCTTGTGTATTATATGGGTATTTTTTTTTAAAAGTATAATTTCGGCCGGAAAACACCACTTTAATGAGACACAATGTACAGGGATAGGGATAAATGTAGACACGCACCCACACTCACTCAGGTTGAACTGGATGGACTGGTGTCTTTATTCAACCTTACTAACTATGTAACTATGTAACTATGTAAGTGGTCAAATCCAGAATTTTAAAATACTGTGTAACAGCACCAACGTCCCCATAAAGGTATAGAAAATACAAAGTAGGGGGGATGGAACTTTATAGGTGCAATTAGTACAAGGATATACCAAATTGAATAAAAACCGCAATTTATTAAAGTTACAAGGGTACATAAAAACAATATTATACAATACATGAACAGATTTATGGTCATTCAAGACATTTTATTGTAGCTCCTATAGTTGTTCCCACATCTTAACCACTTCAATACCAGGTACTTATACACCTTCCTGCCCAAGCCAATTTTCAGCTTTCAGCTCTGTTGCAATTTGAATGACAATTGCGCAGTCATGCTACACTGTACCCAAACAAATTTTTTATCATTTTATTCCCACAAATAGAGCTTTCTTTTGGTGGTATTTGATCACCTCTGAGATTTTTAATTTTTGCGCAACAAATAAAAAAAGACTGAAAATTTAGAAAAAAATAAAGTTTTTCTCCTTTTCTGTTAAAAAAATTTGTAAATAAGTACGTTTTCTCTTTCAATGACGGGCACTGATATGGCTGCACTGATGGGCACTGATAAGGCGGCACCGATGAGGTGGCATAAATGAGGTGGCACTGATGAGGTAGCACTGATGGGCACTGATGATAGGCACTGAAAGGCAGCACTGATGGGCACTGATAGGTGGCACTGATGAGCACTGATAGGTGGCACTGGTATGCAGCACTGATGGGCACTCATAGGCGGCACTGATGGGTACTTATGGGTGGCACTGATGGGTGGCATGGATGGGCACTGATGGGCATGGATGGGCACTGAGAGGTGGCACTGATGGGCACTGATGGGTGGCACTGATGAGCATCACTTGTCTGATCTGCTGCATAATGTTGCCAGTCAGTGCCCATTTGTGGGCAATGATTGGCATATATTTGGCATATTTTTGATATATGGATGGCCATGTGGTACGTACCTGGCCATCCACATGTTGGGGGCTTCCCTGGTGGTCCTGGTGGCTTCCCTGGTGGTCCAGTGTGGGCATCCGAGGGGGGGCTGCACTGATAAACAATCAGCGCAGACTCCCCTGTCAGGAGGGCTGCCGATCTGCTCTCCTCTACTCGCGTCTATCAGATGAGAGCGAGGAAAAGCCGATCAATGGCTCTTCCTGTTTACATCGTGATCAGCCGTGATTGGACATGGCTGATCACATGGTAAAGAGCCTCCACTGAGATTGGTGTAGCGATGTGCCAGACTGACACACCGCACCACCGATCACCGCGATGTGCGCCCCCACTCAACTGTTATCCTGCTGGATGTCAGGATAACTGAACCACTGCTCGGCCGTCATTTTCTATAGGCCGGACGGGAAGTGGTTAATCCTACATATTTCGCTGTATGGCTTCCTCAGGGACAAACGCGGTTTTATGGCTACTATATGAATGAACAGAAAGCAAATTGCAAACAACACATGTAATGTTATATCATAAAATACCAACACTATACATAGCATATATAATAAATTTAATACATGAATGCATCTTATCCATTGGCAAGAGTTACCTAAATGAAGTCATACCTCAATGATAGAAAGTAAATTCCAGTTATTGCAAAGCACACAAAAATAGGAGTCTGTCCGGGTGGCCCAGAGAAGCCCAGATGTAACAGGTTTGAACCGCACGAAAAATGTCGGATCTCCCATGAAGTATATATATATATATATATATATATATATATATATATTTGAAGTATATATATCAATATACAGGAAAGATATAGCCTAGAGATTAATAACAAAAATGTATAATCAATCGGTTCATCACCTTTACTATTAATTATATAATCCTATGTTATTCCATGTTGAAACAACTTACTTCTATATCATCAGTATAAGGGATGCAGGGAGCCTGATTAAACACTAGATGGCACCAAACATTCAGATAAATCCCAAATGGGGCAGAAAAAACGGCCAAATACATAGGGAGAAAAATTGGTAAGTTTGAGCATGAATAAATATGCTTGCCTTGCCTAATGTTGTCATTAAAGCCAGACAGAGAGTCTACCTGTGCACAATAGAACCCACTTGATCTGTTAAGGATCCACAGCCCATCACATCAATAGATGAACAGAGCTGAGATGGAAGGAATTGAGAAAGGCAAACCAACACCTCTAACAGCACATAGAACACCAAGTCAATGGTGCAAATGCCCCAAACATCATAAAGTGGCTAAATTTACATCACATGTTAACAGATGATGATAAAGTGCTCCATACCTGCTCTCACTCAACCACTGGTGTCAGGCTCCCTGGACTTCCACAAAATGGCCACCACCATGTGGGTCCTTATATACCCATTCCCATCCTGCCACAGCGTATAACATCACAGCATAATGCGGATGAAAGGGGGAGGAGATGAGCATGTAGGGCCATCCCAGGTCAGCCCCCACACAGTGTAACCACCAATCCGCAGATCACACAAGCATATGGTGGCACCACCCACAGTCCGCACCACCCACAGGGCAGATCCAGATACCAGGGACTAGGGGGACACCCTAAAAGATAATGTCCTGCAAAGCATGAACCCCTCCAGTGTGGGTGCACACAGGGGCCCGTGGGCCTGTGATCCCCATCCCTTGAAAAGGGAGAGGGAGGCAGATGCATTCCAGGAACCTCTCTTAATTAGAGGATACAGTAAAACTTGCCTGAGGAAAGCCTTTAATAAAGCTAGAGATTTAGACATTCATACCTTGATAAAAAAAAGCCCAAAAAACCTACTCAAACACCATCTACTAGGATTATCACTAGATACAATAGACAGCATGCAAAAGGCAGGACAATTTACAAGTACTGATATTTACTAATAGCCGATCCAAAAAATCGGCAAGTACATCAAACCATTTCCAGAAATCATTTACAAGATATCTAGGTCACTACAAGGTACTTTGGTGGCCAGTCATTACACTTGTGTGGATCCAATTGGAACCAAAATACCTGGAATCTATCCATGTGGAAAGTGTAACTACTGTCCACATATATCCAAGGGTCCCAATGTGCTCTTGCCAAACAATAATCTGCGGACACCAAAACACAGAGTTACTTGCCAATCCATTGGAGTTGTATACATTAAGACCTGCCAGTGCAAAGCCTTTTATATAGGCAAAACCAAGTGCCCGTTCTATAAAAAGATTAGAGACCATATATCCTTAATATCTAAACACAAAATGGAGATGCCTATAAGTAGACACGTAGGTCTTTATTACAACTTTGAAATCAAATCAATTTTTTTTTTTGCGTTGGAACACATTCCACCACATGAGAGGGGGGTGAGGTAGACACTAGGCTGTTACCGTTGGAAACCAAGTGGATATACATGTTACAAGCGACTAGATACCCTGAGTTGAATGAAGGGATTAGTTATAAACCCTTCCTTTGAACATCTCCCTGCCACCTGTCATGTCTACCTTTCTCTTGCTGTAGTGTTTGTGAGGTGGCAATGAGTGTTCCTATGCACATAATTTTAGTACATTATAATGGCCCCTTGTTTTCTATTTAGTAGGGATGAGCTGACTGTTCGAGTCGAACATGAGTTCGACTCAAATATCAGCTGTTCGATCGCTCGTCAAAGTTCGAACATAATGGGCCATTTGTGCCAAATTCGAGCAGCGCGTCATGGCCCATAATGCACTGTGTCATCACAGTGGTTTGCTGGCTGATGATTGGCCAAGCATGCACTATGACCCGCATGCTTTGGACAACCACAGCTCCGTAAGCAAACAGAGCCATAATTGACCAAAGGCAGGGTGCCTTTGGCCAATTATGGCTCAGGGGGTTAAGTACACGCCCCACACTATATAAGGCCGTCTGCACGTCGGCCCTGTGTAGAGTGTTGCTGACGTTATAGAGAGATAGATAGAGAGAGAGAGAGTGTGTCATTTCATTTACTTTGAGCAGGCAGTTTATTCAGTTAGCTAGATCTCACTGTAGGCCGTTCCTGCTGTACTATTTCTAATATACTTCAGGCAGGCAGTTGATCCAGTTTAGCTAGATCTCACTGCAGACCATTCCTGCTTTACTATTTCTAATCTACTTCAGACAGGCAGTTGATCCGGTTTAGCTAGATCTCACTGCAGGCAAGCAGTTGATTCAGTTAGCTGCAGTGTATTTCATATATATATATATATATCCACTGTATCCAGTTTAGCTAGATCTCACTGCAGACTGTTCCTGCTATACTGTTTCTAATATACTTCAGGCAGTCAGTTGATTCAGTTAGCTGCAGTGTATTTCATATATTTATATACAGGCTTGTATACATATAGTCTAGCCAAACCTATGCCTGACTGTAGGCCATTCCTGGAGTATGTGTTCAAAGACACTTTCAGGCAGGAGACTCAGTGACGTGCAGTTCATAAAATATATATCCACTGCATTGTGGTCCAGCCAAGCCTATACCTGACTGTAGGCCATTCCTGCAGTGCGTGTTCAAAGACACTTTCAGGCAGGTGACTCAGTGACGTGCAGTTCATAAAATATATATCCACTGCATTGTAGTCCAGCCAAGCCTATACCTGACTGTAGACCATTGAACTCACTAACTGGGTATCAGAGGGATTGCACAAAAAAATTCTTAATAAAAAAGAAGCAGATTATCTTATCCCATTTGCCCCAAAAATTCCAGTAATGTATATAGTGCCTAAAATACACAAAAACAAAGATACTCCTCCAGGTCGACCCATAATTAGTGGGATTGATTCACTTTTTTTCTAGACTTGGAGAATATCTTGATGGATTCTTCAAGCCATTGGTATCCCAAAGTCCATCCTACCTGAAGGATAGTAGAAATCTGATTGTATTGTTACAGAAGATGGTAGCCACAGAAGACCTATTCATGGTAACGGTGGATATTGAATCTCTATACACCAATATCCGGCATATGGATGCACTAGAAGCCATTAAATGGGCACTAGTGAGAGAATCCAAACTAAAGAAAGCCCAAATAAATTATCTCATCAAGGGCTTAGAATTAGCCATGAGAAATAACTACTTTTGGGCAAAAGAGGAATACTACAACCAGACAGGGGTTGTAGCTATGGGGGCTCGCTTTGCCCCAAGTGTGGCCAACGTGGTGCTCAATAATTGGGAACATGAAATCATCTTCAAAGATAAGAATGGGTCACTAGTTTTTTATAAAAGGTATATTGATGACCTAATTTTATTTTGGAAAGGGTCTTTGAGTCCAGTGTTACTTCTGTCAACTATTTAGATTTGACAATAACAATAGACCACAGGAGGTTTCTTATTAAGACCTTTATTAAGATAACTGATAGGAATGGTTATGTGTCAACACACAGTTGCCATCATCCACAATGGATAGGGGTGGTTCCCAAAGGAAAATATATGAGAATGAAATGTAACTGCATTAATGATACTGATTTCTGTACCCAGGCTGAGGTGCTCACTGGGAGATTCCTGGAAAAGGGTTACCCGGCTAGCACATTGAACAAGGTTTTAGCAAAAGTATCCTCTATGGACAGGCAATCCCTATTGTCAACCAAACCTAAACCTGAATACAAGGGTGATCTTGCCTTTGTATGAGGATTCAATAGACAATACAAACAAGTGGAAGCCATAATTAGAAAACATTGGCCCATTCTACTAAAAGACAAGGATTTATCTTCTGTAATTCCTCCCAAACCTAGATTCATATATAGTAGGGCTCCAGGGCTGAGAAACAGAATAGCCCGGAATGTACCAGACCCCCCTAAGAGGTTATCTACTTTGCTGGACGGATCTGGCTTTCATTTTTGTACGAGGTGCAAAGCCTGTAAAGTAATGAAAAGGCTGGGAAATTCTAGAAAGGTTTCTCACTTCCAGTCCGTAGTGACCAAAGAAAACTTTAAAATTAAGCCTCTCATCACATGCAATTCAGACCATGTAACCTATGTGCTGGAATGTCCTTGCTCCCTCCAATATGTAGGCCGAACTACGAGACAACTTAAAACTAGAATAAAAGAACATCTAACAAACATAAAAAAAGGGTTTCCAAACCATATTGTTTCCAGACATTTTAAATTGTACCACAATAGCGATCCTTCGCTTTGCACCTTCTATGGAATCGATAAGATTGCCAAGCATTGGAGGGGAACCCACATGAAAAGAGAAATTTCTAAAAATGAAACCAAGTGAATTTATAAATTAAGAACTATGCAACCGTTAGGAATGAATATAGAGCTAGACCTAAACTGTTTTCTGTCCAACGAATAATTCATAACCCACCTGGGGTTAACCAATATTTTTAAATATTTCTAAACTTATTTTTAAATTTCTTTTGAGGGAAATCTATCTACCCTGAGGATAGGTAGCTGTACTATATTAGTATGCATCTGTATCTACTAATTTAGAGTTGGTGAATATGACAGTATTCACTTTAGATAAGGCATTTGTGCATCTGTTTTTCTATGTTAGGACCCATACTACCACCTAGGGGATCCTGTTTTTATTACCAAATTTGATAATTATTAAACCATGATTAAGGATACATCATTATATATAGTTTGTAGTGCATGTTATATGAGAGAATTGATTTTAACTAATTGAAGTTGTTTTAACATTGTACATACAACCCAATGGACACTTGTTTCGTTTCTGTTTCCTGACCGAGACTGAGGCTGCACAAACACTTCTTCATAGTAACCATATCCTCTATTTAAAACGTGACCTCCAGTGACCAGGTACGCTTCCTGAGGACGTCAATTATGAAACGTACGTCAAGGCGGTACCTGGTCACGTTTTTTTCGTCTTGCCTACGCCACGTCCGGTGCAGCTGGTTGTTGGTGTGGACTGCTAGAACGCACGCCATCCACTGATGTGGATGCAGAGGTGACTCCACACACCAATCTCTATGAGAAACCAGCAGCCCCAGTGCCGGGATAGGCACTTTCAAATGTAAGGAGCCATTTGGCTATTTTTCTATCCTGTTTTTATTTGAATAAACGGTATTATGCTATGGATGTCCTTTGCTCTCTCTATATGTCCTGCCTTTATCCATGAGGAGGAAGGTTCCTACCATCTCCATTTCAACTGATGTGAGCAGGCACGATCCTGCAAAGCGCTATTTGACTATCTTTCCTAGGAAAGAGGTCAAATAGATCTGGTAAGCAGATCACTTATCCAGTCACATTGGGTGTCGTTTGCCTGTCTGGTGAAGGAATATTCATTATCTGTCGGAAGATATCAATACAATTGGGAGATAGGGTTTTTTTTCACTGTTTTATGTGGACTGTTCTATAAGACATTCATTGATTCACAGTTTGTTGTTATTTTGGATGGACTTCACTGATCTATGTCCAGGTGGACAATTTGTGAATAAATTTTTATATATTTTTGTCACCAAGATTGAATTTCTAGGATGCTTCACTGTTTGGTTTAGATCACATACTAGTTGATGATCGCAGCGCCCCCTACCTTCACATATTTTACACATTAATAGGAGTATTTACTTCTTTCAGGGGAGCAGCAGTTCTTTTTTTATAGTTTTCCTATTTTTATTTCATTTAAGGTTTACGTGGAGTTTTTCATTTACATTTATATATATATATGCTTGTATATATAGTCTAGCCAAGCCTATACCTGACAGTAGGCCATTCCTGGAGTACACGTTCAAAGACAATTTCAGGCAGGTGACTCAGTGACGTGCAGTTCATAAAATATATATTCACTGCATTGTAGTCCAGCCAAGCCTATACCTGACTGTAGGCCATTCCTGGAGTACCTGTTCAAAGACACTTTCAGGCAGGTGACTCGGTGAGCTGCAGTTCATTAAATATATATATATATATATATATATATATATATATATATATACAGGCTTGTATATATAGTCTAGCCAAGCCTATACCTGACTGTAGGCCATTCCTGGAGTGCGTGTTCAAAGACACTTTCAGGCAGGTGACTCAGGGAGGTGCAGTTCATAAAATATATATCCACTGCATTGTAGTCCAGCCAAGCCTATACCTGACAGTATGCCATTCCTGGAGTGCATGTTCAAAGACACTTTCAGGCAGGTGACTCAGTGAGCTGCAGTTCATTTAATATATATACAGTGGGGACGGAAAGCATTCAGACCACCTTAAATTTTTCACTCTTTGTTATATTGCAGCCATTTGCTAAAATCATTTAAGTTAATTTTTTTTTCCTCATTAATGTACACACAGCACCCCATATTGACAGAATTTAGTAGAAGCACCCTTTTGATCTAATACAGCCATGAGTCTTTTTGGGAAAGATGCAACAAGTTTTTCACACCTGGATTTGGGGATCCTCTGCCATTCCTCCTTGCAGATCCTCTCCAGTTCTGTCAGGTTGGATGGTAAATGTTGGTGGACAGCCATTTTTTAGGTCTCTCTAGAGATGCTCAAGAGGGTCTTAATACAAAGGACCATGTGATATTTCAGTTTTTCTTTTTCTAATAAATCTGCAAAAATGTCAACAATTCTGTATTTTTCTGTCAATATGGGGTGCTGTGTGTACATTAATGAGGAAAAACAATGAACTTAAATGATTTTAGCAAATGGCTGCAATATAACAAAGAGTGAAAAATTTAAGGGGGTCTGAATACTTTCCGTCCCCACTGTATATACAGGCTTGTATATATATAGTCTAGCCAAGCCTATACCTGACTGTAGGCCATTCCTGGTGTACTGTTTTTAGTAAACTTCAGGCGTTGTTTGCTAATCTAACTGTACAATATGTCTGGAAGGCCACCAAGTAGAGGCAGACGCTCACAGGCCTCTAAAAGAGGGCAAGCAGGCTCTGTGTCTACAGCCAACAGTGCTGGTCATGGACACGGTGCATCCTCAGCACGTGGCCATGGGGCACCCTTGTCCTTTTTTTCGGCAGCTGGCCATGTTGATCCACAACATTTGCGCAGCATTTTGAAGGTTCTGATGATGGTACCCAGGTTGAGGATGAAGGCAGTAAAGTGAGCTCAGAGAGAGGGGGTGCCCAAGAAGGACAAGAAACTGGCAGTCATGTTCCCCCAGCTGCAGCATACTGCCAGGTTTGCTCCAGTGGCGAGGAGGGAGGGGATGATGATGTCACTGACTCTACGTGGGTGCCAGATAGAAGAGAGGAGGAGGAGGTGCACATCTCCAATGAGGCAGGATGACCTCCAGGGGCCAGCTTAAGGGCAAGCAACCGACTGCATCACACAGCAGAGCTCCGCATGTTTAGGCGCTGCTGACGTGCGTTTTTCCAAAAGTTCTTTGGTGTGGGCCTTTTTTGAGACGTGTGCAGCAGTTTGCACCATTATTGTTTGCAACATAAGTCTGAAGCTTATCAAGTGTGGCCAAAACAGCAGCCGCTTGGGCACCACATGCAGTCCGTTGGCAATAGTACTTAAAAGACCCACACCAAAAGAAAAAGGCAGACCTCTCCTTGCTCCTCATCAGCTGGGATCTCCAACCCCACTATAACTTCAGTCCTCTCAGAGACTTGCACTGAGAGGAATGTGTAGAATTAGGTGTCCCAAGCACTTGCAAGCAATCTGCTAGTAGTACACCAACATCCGATTGTAGCAGGCAAATTTCCCTACCCCAGTTGCTAAACTGGCGAAAGAAATTCAGTCCCAGCCATTCACATGCTCAGCGGCTGAATGCTAGTTTGGCTAAATTGCTAGCACTCCAACTGCTGCCTTTTCAGCTGGTAGACTCTGCCCCCTTTCAAGAATTTGTGGAATGTGCGGTACCTCAGTGGCAGGTTCCCAAACGCCAATTTTTTTCTCGGAAGGCCATTCCAGCTCTCTACCGACATGTGGAAGACAATGTTTTGGCCTCATTGGACAGGGCAGTCAGCAGTAAGGTGCATATTAGGGATGAGCTTCGTGTTCGAGTCGAACCCATGTTCGACTCGAACATCGGCTGTTCGATCGTTCGCCGAATTGTGAACGATATGGGCCGTTCGTGCCAAATTCGTGTGGCGCGTCACGGCCCATAATTCACTGCGGCATTGCAGTGCATTGCTTGCTGATGATTGGCCAAGCATGCACTATGACCCGCATGCTTGGCCAATCACAGCGCCGCCTTAACAGAGAGCCATAATTGGCCAAAGCCAAGGAGGCTTTGGCCAATTATGGCTCAGGGGATTTAGTACACGCCCCACACTATATAAGGCCGCCTGCACGGCGGCCCTGTGCAGTGTGTTCCGGTGTGCTTAGAGAGAGAGACAGTGTCATTTCATTTGAGTTAGCTAGATTAGGCAGGACAGTCAGTCAGTTAGCTGCACTTAAAGTGTATTGTGTATATATATGCATCCCAGGTGTTGCATATATATATATATATATATATATATATACACTGTATTCAGTTTAGCTAGATCCGTTCCTGTTATCTTCTAGACTATTTACATTTAGTGCAGTACGTCCTGCTCACAGTGTTCAGCTAGATCCGTTCCTGTTATATTCCTACTGACAGGCAGGCTTGTCTTGTTACAGTATTTTGAAGAAAATTACTGGTGTTCTTTTGATCCTATTAGTACCACAGTCAGGCAGCTAGACTATTTACATTTAGTGCAGTGCGTCCTACTCACAGTGTTCAGCTAGATCCATTCCTGTTATCTTCTTACTGACAGGCAGGCTTGTCTTGTTACAGTATTTTAAAGAAAATTACTGGTGTTCTTTTAATCCTATTAGTACCACAGTCAGGCAGCTAGACTATTTACAGTTAGTGCAGTGCGTCCTGCCCACAGTGTTCTGCTAAACCTACAAGTAAGTGGGGTGCGTCCTGCTCACAGTGTTCAGCTAAACCTACAAGTTAGTGGGGTGCGTCCACCTCACAGTGTTCAGCTAAACCTACAAGCTAGTGGGGTGCGTCCTGCTCACAGTGTTCAGCTAGATCCGTTTCTGTTATCTTCTTACTAACAGGCAGGCTTGTCTTGTTACAGTAAATACAGCTACCTGAAGAAAATTGCTAGTGTTCTTTTGATCCTATTAGTACCACAGTCAGGCAGCTTGACTATTTACAGTTAGTGCAGTGCGTCCTGCTCACAGTGTTCTGCTAAACCTACAAGTTAGTGGGGTGCGTCCTGCTCACAGTGTTCAGCTAAACCTACAAGTTAGTGGGGTGCGTCCACCTCACAGTGTTCAGCTAAACCTACAAGCTAGTGGGGTGCGTCCTGCTCACAGTGTTCAGCTAGATCCGTTTCTGTTATCTTCTTACTGACAGGCAGGCTTGTCTTGTTACAGTAAATACAGCTACCTGAAGAAAATTGCTGGTGTTCTTTTGATCCTATTAGTACCACAGTCAGGCAGCTAGACTATTTACAGTTAGTGCAGTGCGTCCTGCTCACAGTGTTCTGCTAAACCTACAAGTTAGTGGGGTGCGTCCACCTCACAGTGTTCAGCTAAACCTACAAGCTAGTGGGGTGCGTCCTGCTCACAGTGTTCAGCTAGATCCGTTTCTGTTATCTTCTTACTGACAGGCAGGCTTGTCTTGTTCAGTAAATACAGCTACCTGAAGAAAATTGCTGGTGTTCTTTTGATCCTATTAGTACCACAGTCAGGCAGCTAGACTATTTACAGTTAGTGCAGTGCGTCCTGCTCACAGTGTTCTGCTAAACCTACAAGTTAGTGGGGTGCGTCCTGCTCACAGTGTTCAGCTAAACCTACAAGTTAGTGGGGTGCGTCCACCTCACAGTGTTCAGCTAAACCTACAAGCTAGTGGGGTGCGTCCTGCTCACAGTGTTCAGCTAGATCCGTTCCTGTTATCTTCTTACTGACAGGCAGGCTTGTCTTGTTACAGTAAATACAGCTACCTGAAGAAAATTGCTGGTGTTCTTTTGATCCTATTAGTATCACAGTCAGGCAGCTAGACTATTTACAGTTAGTGCAGTGCGTCCTGCTCACAGTGTTCTGCTAAACCTACAAATTAGTGGGGTGCGTCCTGCTCACAGTGTTCAGCTAAACCTACAAGTTAGTGGGGTGCGTCCACCTCACAGTGTTCAGCTAAACCTACAAGCTAGTGGGGTGCGTCCTGCTCACAGTGTTCAGCTAGATCCGTTCCTGTTATCTTCTTACTGACAGGCAGGCTTGTCTTGTTACAGTAAATACAGCTACCTGAAGAAAATTGCTGGTGTTCTTTTGATCCTATTAGTACCACAGTCAGGCAGCTAGACTATTTACAGTTAGTGCAGTGCGTCCTGCTCACAGTGTTCTGCTAAACCTACAAGTTAGTGGGGTGCGTCCTGCTCACAGTGTTCAGCTAAACCTACAAGTTAGTGGGGTGCGTCCACCTCACAGTGTTCAGCTAAACCTACAAGCTAGTGGGGTGCGTCCTGCTCACAGTGTTCAGCTAGATCCGTTCCTGTTATCTTCTTACTGACAGGCAGGCTTGTCTTGTTACAGTAAATACAGCTACCTGAAGAAAATTGCTGGTGTTCTTTTGATCCTATTAGTACCACAGTCAGGCAGCTAGACTATTTACAGTTAGTGCAGTGCGTCCTGCTCACAGTGTTCTGCTAAACCTACAAGTTAGTGGGGTGCGTCCTGCTCACAGTGTTCAGCTAAACCTACAAGTTAGTGGGGTGCGTCCACCTCACAGTGTTCAGCTAAACCTACAAGCTAGTGGGGTGCGTCCTGCTCACAGTGTTCAGCTAGATCCGTTCCTGTTATCTTCTTACTGACAGGCAGGCTTGTCTTGTTACAGTATTTTAAAGAAAATTGCTGGTGTTCTTTTGATCCTATTAGTACCACAGTCAGGCAGCTAGACTATTTACAGTTAGTGCAGTGCGTCCTGCTCACAGTGTTCTGCTAAACCTACAAGTTAGTGGGGTGCGCCCTGCTCACAGTGTTCAGCTAAAACTACAAGTTAGTGGGGTGCGTCCACCTCACAGTGTTCAGCTAAAGCTACCTGTAGAAGGTTGGTGGTGTTCTCATACTACAGGCAGGCAGTTGATTTTGCTAGCTGCAGTATCAGTACATATATATATATATATATATATATATATATATATATATATATATATCCCAGCTTAGTGCAGCTACAGGCCATTAGTATGTCTGGAAGGCCAAGAAGGAGAGGCAGACAGTCACAAGCCAATAAGAGAGGGCAAGCAGGCTCTGTGTCTAGTGCTGGTCGTGGAGACGGTGCATCCTCATCAGCACGTGGCCATGGGACAAGCTTGGCCTTTTTTTCGGCAGCTGGCCATGTTGAGCCGCAACATGCGGAAGACTTGGTCGAGTGGATGACCAAGCCGTCCTCATCCTCCTCATCCTCTCTCACCCATGCCCAGGGTACTTTGTCTGGCAAAGCAGCGGCCTCTTCCCTTGGCTCAATGTCATCAGTGACTCCTTCCCTAGCCCCACCATGTCCTCCTGAGGAGTCCCTCGAACTGTTTGACCACAGTGTTGGGTACATGCTCCAGGAGGATGCCCAGCGTTTGGAAGGCTCTGATGATGATACTGAGCTCGATGAAGGCAGTAACACGAGCACGGACAGAGGGGGTGCCCAAGAAGGACAGCAATCTGGCAGTCATGCTCCCCCTGCTGCAGCATACTGCCAGGTTTGCTCCAGTGATGAGGAGGGAGGGGATGATGAGGTCACTGACTCAACGTGGGTGCCTGATAGGAGAGAGGAGGAGGAGGAGGAGGAGGAGGAGGCGGCACATCACCAACGAGGCAGGATGCCCTCCAGGGGCCAGCCTAAGGGCAGCACATTGACTGCATCACACCCCAAAGCTCCACATGTGCAGGGCGCTGCAGTCTCTGCGCGTTATTCAAAAAGTTCTTTGGTGTGGGCCTTTTTTGAGACGAGTGCATCAGATCGCACCGCTGCTATTTGCAACATATGTCTCAAGCGTATCTCGCGTGGCCAAAACATCTCCCGCTTGGGTACCACATGCTTGACCAGACATATGTTGACCTGCCATGCAGTTCGTTGGCAAGCGTATCTAAAAGACCCACACTAAAGAACAAAGAGGACCTCTGCTTGCTCCTCATCAGCTGAGATTTCCAACCCCACTAGACCTTCAGTCCTCTCTGAGACCTGCACTGAGAGGAATGAAGGTGTAGAATTAGGTGTGTCACAGCCACGTACTTGTGGGCAATCTGATTTTGGTACACCGACGTCAGATTGTACCAGGCAAATTTCCCTGCCCCAGCTGCTGCACCGCCGAAAGAAGTTTGCTCCCAGCCATCCACATGCCCAACGGTTGAATGCTAGCTTGGCAAAATTGCTAGCACTTCAACTGCTGCCTTTTCAGTTGGTAGACTCTGCCCCCTTCCGTGAGTTTGTGGAATGTGCGGTTCCTCAGTGGCAGGTACCCAAACGCCACTTTTTCTCACGGAAGGCAATTCCGGCTCTCTACCAGCATGTGGAAGGCAATGTCCATGCCTCGCTGGACAGGGCGGTCAGCGGTAAGGTGCATATTACCGCTGACTCATGGTCCAGCAGGCATGGACAGGGACGTTACCTAAGTTTCACGGCGCATTGGGTGACTCTGCTGGCAGCTGGGAAGGATGCAGGACAAGGTGCAGTAGTGTTGGAGGTTGTTCCGCCACCACGCCTCCAAAATGCTAATGATTGTGACACACCTCTCTCCTCCACCCCCTCCTCTTCTTCTTCCTCCATGACCTCTCCGTAGTCCGTAGTCGTTCAAGGGGCTACGCAAGTACGCAGGCCAAAAGATGCCATGCGGTGCTTGAGCTGGTGTGCTTGGGGGACAGGAGCCACACTGGGGCAGAGGTTCTGTCAGCTCTGCAGGGGCAGGTTCAGAGGTGGTTGACGCCACGCCAACTTAAGGCAAGAATGGTGGTTTGCGACAATGGCACCAACCTCCTCTCTGCCCTCCGACAGGGACAAATGACCCATGTGCCCTGTTTGGCTCACGTCCTTAACTTGGTGGTGCAGCGGTTCTTGGGCAGGTACCTGGGCTTACAGGATGTCCTGAGGCAGGCCAGGAAAGTCTGTGTGCATTTCCGCCGGTCATATAATGCCAGTGCTCGGCTGACGGACCTCCAAAAGGAGTTTAACCTGCCCAAGAACCGCCTAATCTGTGACATGCCCACCAGGTGGAACTCAACGTTGGCCATGCTGCAGCGGCTGCACACGCAGCAGAGGGCCATCAATGAGTACCTGTGCGACTATGGCACCAGGACAGGGTCAGGGGAGCTTGGTTTTTTTCCCCACGCCAGTGGGCCATGATCAGGGATGCATGCACTGTCCTGTCACCATTTGAGGAGGCCACGAGGATGGTGAGCAGTGACAGTGCATGCATCAGTGACACTGTCCCCCTTGTCCACCTGTTGGAGCACACGCTGCGTAGAATAATGGACAGGGCACTTGAGGCAGAACAGAGGCAGGAAGAGGAGGACTTCCTTAGCTCTCAAGGCCCCCTTTATCCAGACAGTGTTCCTGCGTGCCCGCCGATCACACAGGAAGAGGACGAGGAGGAAGAGGAGGAGGAGGAGGAGGAAGATTGTGTCAGTATGGAGGTGGAGCCTGGCACTCAGCATCAGCAGCAGTCTTTAAGGGATCAGTCCCAAGAAACACATGGACTTGTACGTGGCTGGGAGGAGGTGGCTGCGGACCATGTCGTCCTTAGTGACCCAGAGGACTCCGGACCGAATGCCTCAGCAAACCTACGCTGCATGGCCTCCCTGATCCTGCAAAGCCTGCGTAAGGATCCTCATATTCGTGGTATCAAGGAGAAGGACCAATACTGGCTGGCAACCCTCCTTGATCCACGTTACAAGGGTAAGGTTGCGGACCTTATCTTGCCATCGCAGAGGGAGCAGAGGATGAAACATCTTCGGGAGGCCTTGCAGAAAGGTCTGTGCAACGCGTTCCCAGAGACTGGGAGGTTACAAACTCCTGTTTCTGGACAACGTGTTGCTGAGGCTTCGGTCAGTCAAAGAAGGAGCGGTGGAGAAGGTGGCCGTCTGACCGATGCGTTCAGACAATTTTTTGGTCCGCAGCCCCAAGGTATGATCGGTTCCAGCAACCATCGCCAGCGTCTGTTTTACATGGTGCAGGAATACCTAGGGGCAAGATCAGACTTGGACACCTTTCCCACCGAAAATCCTCTGGGTTACTGGGTCTTGAGGATGGATCACTGGCCAGAGCTTGCACAGTATGCAATTGAGCTACTGGCCTGTCCTGCATCCAGCGTTCTTTCGGAACGCACATTCAGTGCTGCTGGAGGCGTGGTAACCGATCACAGGGTGCGTCTGTCCACTGACTCGGTCGATCGACTGACCTTCATAAAAATGAATGAGTCTTGGATCACCACCAGCTACCAAGCACCTGATGCTGATGTAACCGAATAATTTTTTTTGAAATCTCAGATCCCTTCAAAGACTGCCTATGCTGATGCTGAGTGACTATCCCTGAGTAATTATCCTCTTCCTCCTCAATCATCACGCTGATAGCTTGTAAGAACATTTTTGGTTCTGGGTGCCACCACCAGTGCCTAAGGCACAATTTTTCAGCCCCTGTTTAACAGGGGCGTGTAATTACGATTTTTGATGTAATACTTTGCAGCAGGGCTCGTTCCTGCATTCCAACTAGAGTGTCTGTGAGGGGTTGCAGTGTTGTGGCACCAGCACCAGTGCCTAAGGCCCAATTTTTCAGCCCTTGTTTAACAGGGGCGTGTAATTACAATTTTTGATGCAATACTTTGCAGCAGGGCTCGTTCCTGCATTCCAACTAGAGTGTCTGTGAGGGGTTGCAGTGTTGTGGCACCAGCACCAGTGCCTAAGGCCTAATTTTTCAGCTCCTGTTCAACAGGGGCATGTAATTACAATTCTTGATCTAATATTTCACAGCAGAGCCCTGTGAGGGCTTACAGTGTTGTAGCCACAGCAACACCTAAGGCCCAAATTTCTGCTGAGTATATAGGGCAGGACCCTACTTTCAAACAACTAACTTACAAACGACTCCTACTTGCAAACGGAAGGAGACAACAGGAAGTGAAATCTACCCCTAGGAAGGGAAATTCTCTCCTGTAAGAGTTAATATGGGAAAAACATTTCTCCTTTCCACTGATGCTTTCCAATCCATTGGGACAAAAAGTGAGGTGAAATCTTCTGAAGAGGAGGAAAGACAGCAAAACAAATGTCACAGGGGTGATAACCCTTCCCTATGTTTTCCAAAAAGCTTAAAAAAGATTTTTTGGCTGGAGCTAAACACGTTAAAAATGTACCCGTTCAAAATTACAAAGAGATTCTACTTAACAACAAACCTACAGCCTGTATACTGCTGTTCAGAGTATATAGGGCCTGGTGGCCCCACACCTTTCCTTATTTTAATTTGGGTGCGGGGTTCCCCTTAATATCCATACAAGACCCAAAGGGCCTGGTAATGGACTGGGGGGTACCCATGCCGTTTGTCTCACTGATTTTCATCCATATTGCCAGGACCCGACATTACATTAAACCCGCAAGCAGTTTTAAATGAGATTTTTTCCTTTAAAAATGACATTTGGTGCAGGGACTGTTCTAAACACGGGAAACACGAGTCACTTTACAGGCATACTATAGACACCCCTCAGGTACGATATTTAAAGGAATATTTCACTTTTTTTTTTTTTTTACTTTAAGCATCATTAAAATCACTGCTCCCGAAAAAACGGCCGTTTTTAAAAGTTTTTTTTGCATTGATACATGTCCCCTGGGGTAGGACCCGGGTCCCCAAACGCTTTTTAGGACAATACCATGCAAATTAGCCTTTAAAATGAGCACTTTTGATTTCGAACGTTCGAGTCCCATAGACGTCAATGGGGTTCTAACGTTCGTGCGAACCTTCGGTCCGTTCGCAGGTTCTGGTGCGAACCGAACCGGGGGGTGTTCGGCTCATCCCTAGTGCATATTAACACTGACTCATGGTCCAGCAGGCATGGACAGGGACGTTACCTTTCTTTCACGGTGCATTGGATAACCCTGCTGGTAGCTGGGAAAGATGCAGGACAGGCTGCAGTTTTATTGGAGCTTGTTCAGCCACCATGCCTCCAAAATGCTGGTAGTGGTGATTCTGCCACACCTCTCTCCTTCACTCCCTCCTCTTCTTCTTCCTCTATGGCCTCTTCCTGTGCAAATTTGTCCTCGGAACCAGCGGTGCTCCATAGGCATTCTAGGGGCTACTGTAAAAATGTAGAGAGGGTCTAAAAACCTTCTCTTCTCAGACACGTGTTATGTCAACAGTGTCTTAGGCGTTTTGTTCAAAAGTTCAGTAGCCAGACTGTCTTTAAACAAAGTGTGAGTTTATTTGGTCACACTTGGCAATAACTTGAAAATATATACAAAGTTAAATTCTTCTTACAGCTTGATGTAGTAAAACAAAAGATAATAGGAACAAAAACTTGTATCAAGAGAGTTCAAGAGATGTATCAGCTCTGTCTGTATTTCTTTATGTCAGAGAGGTGTCTGCTCTAGCAGCTGTTTGTGACGTAGGCTGTGTATAGGCCTAATGTAAACAAAACGTCTTCTATAGTATAAGGTTGCGTGTAACCTTCCTTGTATGTGTGAAAAAGTAGTGAAGTCCTTCTGTGTGTGTGAGTGAAGGACATGTGTTGTGTACTGTAGTGAAGTGTCACTTTGTTTTTATACTATTTCAAATCTGCTAGTCAGCAGACTACAGCCATAGCCATATACGGCTAGAACTAAAAATGAAATGATCATATTCGTGATTATTCTAAATATTCTCTTTACCAACAGCTGACACGTCTCTTAAGCTTCTTTGATTGTCAGTAACACACAACAGATTCTTATAAAAAACTCAAGGTGAATGACCTTTCCAAATGGCCGAATTCTTGTAATGGATATCCTTTAAGCTACAGAAATGCAATTCTGTACCAAACCTTACAAATGCATATTAAACTATAATTGGATACATATAAATATATATATTACTTCACACAAACTCAATCTAGCTAACTAATTAAATAACTATATCAAATAACTAACTATATTATAGATAATATATGTTTTTACTTTTAAAAAGATCTTTACAATAAAGTCTATGACAAATACTCTGAGTATATTCTTATCTGTGAAACCACTGACCTACTGACCTTTAGTCATTAACTCTGTACATGGAGAACAACTGTTACAAAAATGACATGCACACAACCTAGCTATTTCAAGATTCATCTTATGCTGAGCTGAGTGAGCTTTTTCAATGTCAAAGCATAAAAGGGAACTCAGACTGCATACTTACAGATCTTGATTATAAAGCCGAATTAATATAATTATTCTACAATTCCCCCTGAATATAATTTATTATATTAACTAAATTACGCACACTCCATTTGTGGCCCTTTCATACACATTTTGAATCAGTTGCTCCAGATGTACCACAGCTCATCATAGGATCAGATAAGCCAGAAGTAATTTTCCGACTAAAAATACCTGTCATAATTTTTTCACCTTTTTTCATTTCTTCCTTAATCAATTTATAGAATTGTTTCATTCTAACCATAATACAGATTTGAAATAAAATACATAATATCATGATAATAAGTATAGGATGCAATTAACAAAAAATTATAATTCCAATGTACCTTAAAAATAACAAAATAATCTTTCCAATTGGCATCCCAGTTGACATCTCTGTTTGCATCCCTGGTACCTTCAGATCTATAATTCTTAACCATAACTTTAGCTACTGGAATAAATTACTAAACATACTCATAAGAAGTAGAAATCTCATTCAAGACATCAATTCTATTTAAATTTAGCAAAGGCCTAGCTATGATTTGTGAACAAACTTCTGAAATACCTGTACCTGTTTGCAATGTTTGCAACCACACTTCTTTCTATACAACAGATTATATAAAAATAACGGAGTATGCTAATCTCAAAAGACGTCCTGTCATTAACTCAAAAAGTTAACAAACCCTATGTTTAGAAAATAATAAAGTTTTTAAACTAAAACTGTAGCAGGTAAATAAATCTTTACCTTAGTCTTGAATCATCTTACCCTATTTAGACTTTGTAATACTATTTATACGTTCCTACAATACCTGAGTACTTAAGATGATAAGAAACAAAAACTTTACTCAATACTTAAAATTGCATACATGTCCTACAAAATTTTAAATCATAATCTGATTCCATGGTTTGAAATCCAACCCCAATGGAATATGACATAAGTTCACAACAACTTAGCTTTTGTTAAAAATGTTATTTTTTCTAGAATAACCTCACTTAATTTATCAAAAAGAAACATTAACTAAAAAAAACAACATCCTAATATCCTCCTTTAGTAGGTGGAAAAAACTAATATAATCAGTCTATATAGATTTGCCAAATTCCTCAATACTTTGTAGTATTAGGTTACTCTTTCCTTTTGGATTGTTCTATAAACAAATAAAACAATATTCAGAAGTTTGATGACAAAGTGTTCTAAAATGAGTAGTTCAGAATTTCTTTCATTAGCTTAAACAAAAAATCAATCAATCAGTCAGTCAGTCAGTCAGGTACCTGGATATGCAAAAAGAAATATTTTCATTTAAAAATAACTCTATCCATTATTGTTGGAATCAATTATTTTTTTACAATAAATATTATCTTCATCAGTCTGTACTGATTCTAACTAAGACAAAGTGTCATAGTCCCCCTCTTTATCCTGTGACTAATATTAAATAGTGTAAAAGAATAATCTTACTAAATTATTGTATTTTTTCCTTTACACTGACAATTTAGATTGGGCTTTCCCAAATATTCTATTTCTGAAAGAAATTTGATCATGTTGAAATTTCTTTTCAGAACTAAAAACATTCCTCTCATACAGTATGATTGAATGAGCCACACATGCCTGTCACTCTGACTGCTAAACACATGGCAGTCTTAAGTTCAGCTTTCAATGCGTCCACTAAAAGTTGAATAAGTGACTTTTTCCTTAATTTATATAACTGTGGCTCTATCCCTCACACTGCATCAATTTAGTCACCACCATATTTATATACCACTACAACTGATCTTTTTAACATCCAGTTGCCACTAGACAAAGCTGTGTGTATTGACACCTTCTGTTTTCCTTGTAATAACACCCTTAGTGTAACATAAGATGTTTTCAAAACAAATGGTGCAAAACCCACAATGTCTCAGATCTGTAGCATTGGACAATGCACTCCTAACACATTTTTTATAAATACCAATGAAATTGTCTCATCACCCACATACACTTGAATGTAAAATGGCTGAGAGAGATCTCTATATTAATCAAAAAATACTAAATTAATAAGGGCTTTCTTTAGATCTTCAAATTATTGTATATAAGTTCTCTCTTGTAAGTAAAAATATTTGCCCTACATTAAGCCTATATAATTCATTAAAATTTACTCAGACAGATACTTTGTCTAGAAAAATCTCAATGAACTCTCGAGAAGAGTTATTAAGGCCCAAAAAATCTTATTTTTTTAAAACAATTACTTTAGTAAGTAATAATACCTTTTACAAATGTATTTTTTCTCATCCATGAACCCTCTTCCAGATATTTGGAAGACTTAACACAAAAATGTGTTATGTTTTGATCCACAAAAGTGAAAAATGTCATGACATGACGACTAGTCTGTGTAACTTGATCTGCATTTCTCTGTTGGTAATACACTCCTCGCATGTCACAAACTCTTCAGAGAATGATCTGTTACTGTCAGTCTTAGCTAACATGCTTTGTATACAATACACTGTACAATTCGGTAACAATCTAGTTTTTCGTTTTTAAAATGTTTAACCTTTTTAACACTTTTTAAACATATTTTGTTTGTACATCTGCCAAAAATCATGTACACTACGTTATATGACTTTCCTGATAATAGTAATGACAAAAAAATTGTTTAGAGGACAATCTCGTGAAACTCACAGATTGGATCCTGCCCAAAAACTGCGATTGGCCATATCCCCGAGAAAACTCCTCCCTCAATCAAAGTCCTTACCTTTACCAGAAATACTCATTTACAAAGACTTTTAACAATTGTTATTTTTACAATTTTTTTAGATTGAACAAAACTTTCATATTTTAATATTTTCTCTGGGTAGTCTTAAATAAATTAGAACAATCTACTACTTTTAATTTAATAACCAAATCTAAGTTTGTAATTTTTGTAAAAATTGTTCAATCCTTAACTTATTATTTCTTACAACCAAATCTGTAGGATTTTTGTAAGACACTAAACACCATGTTATTATCCATAATCTCAATTTCATATAGTTCTTTCCACAATCTTAATCAATACATTTTTTCTCTGAAAAATTTTTTCTGCCCCCTATATATGTGTTTTAGAATGACCACATGTAATAACGCACATTTCTGTTATTCAGGACCTAAATATTCATAAACATTTACATGCAGCATTAAACTTAGTTTCCTTATTAAATAACTTCTTTACACTCTGGCATTAATTAATTACCTTACTACTGCATGTATTCCTGTATTCCATATATATGGAATATATAAATTTCCCGATGGTACAGGAAAATACTTCTGAGCCTTGAGATGTTAACCATCCCATGTTACCCT
This sequence comes from Aquarana catesbeiana, assembly GCF_042186555.1. Classification (NCBI taxonomy): domain Eukaryota; kingdom Metazoa; phylum Chordata; class Amphibia; order Anura; family Ranidae; genus Aquarana; species Aquarana catesbeiana. The sequence goes on along the minus strand of NC_133324.1, from coordinate 830,361,889 downwards.
TTTATATAAACAAACACACTCACCCCTTGTTTAGTATGATAGTCCTTGTGCACTTAAAAAAAAACAAGAGATGAATAATGTCCTTTAACTTTGTCGTTCGTTGCCTTTTCTTTAGTTTGTTGCTTTTTCTTTCGTTAGTTGCTTTTTCTTTCATTTGTTGCGTTTTCTTTCGTTCGTTGCGTTTTCTTTCGTTCGTTGCTTTTTCTTGGAAGAATCATTTTCTTGTAGATTTTTACCTTGTTCCTTGTATTGTGTGCTGTAGTGTGCTTTAGTGTGCTTTAGTGTTCTTGCCTGTTGATTTTTCTTTGCCTGTTTCTTGGACTTTCCATCTTCAAACATCAAAATCCGACTTTCATCTTAGCTTACCAAATAGTACATACATCTGCCCGTTGTACCTCAATGGTAGCTTTTTCAAATAACGTGAAGTCTCAGTTCCTGACTCAAAATTTTTTCTTATTGGGCAACTACCCAATATTTTCTTATGTGAGACTTTCTCACCTTCTTAGGAACTAACCTTGGCAGAAATCTTCCCGTACGTAACGTTACGTTTTCACAAACAAAGTCCTGGATTTCCAACAATAGCTTGAAGCATACCGTCCAAATGGCCTTGACAATCAACTTTGTAGGCTGGGTCTTCCTTTTTTTTTTTTTCAAAGTTACAAACTTTGGCTAGAGGTGAGAAAACAGACATAGAAAAACTCACCCTCGACTTTTATTGAACTGTTGTCCACATTTGACGAAAACGCCTCTTTCTAGGTTCTTTGATCGTTTTTTCCCGAGACTTGATCAATCATGAAAATGTGTGAGTCTCCCCCCTTTGTCGAGGAGCAGGGAAAAAAAACTGGACTGGCTGGCAATCGCCAATGTAAAAATGTAGAGAGAGTGTAAAAACCTTCTCTTCTCAGACACGTGTTATGTCAACAGTGTCTTAGGCGTTTTGTTCAAAAGTTCAGTAGCCAGACTGTCTTTAAACAAAGTGTGAGTTTACTTGGTCACACTTGGCAATAACTTGAAAATATATACAAAGTTAAATTCTTCTTACAGCTTGATGTAGTAAAACAAAAGATAATAGGAACAAAAACTTGTATCAAGAGAGTTCAAGAGATGTATCAGCTCTGTCTGTACTTCTTTATGTCAGAGAGGTGTCTGCTCTAGCAGCTGTTTGTGACGTAGGCTGTGTATAGGCCTAATGTAAACAAAACGTCTTCTATAGTATAAGGATGCGTGTATCCTTCCTTGTATGTGTGAAAAAGTAGTGAAGTCCTTCTGTGTGTGTGAGTGAAGGACATGTGTTGTGTACTGTAGTGAAGTGTCACTCTGTTTTTATACTATTTCAAATCTGCTAGTCAGCAGACTACAGCCATAGCCATATACGGCTAGAACTAAAAATGAAATGATCATATTCGTGATTATTCTAAATATTCTCTTTGCCAACAGCTGACACGTCTCTTAAGCTTCTTTGATTGTCAGTAACACACAACAGATTCTTATAAAAAACTCAAGGTGAATGACCTTTCCAAATGGCCGAATTCTTGTAATGGATATCCTTTAAGCTACAGAAATGCAATTCTGTACCAAACCTTACAAATGCATATTAAACTATAATTGGATACATATAAATATATATATTACTTCACACAAACTCAATCTAGCTAACTAATTAAATAACTATATCAAATAACTAACTATATTATAGATAATATATGTTTTTACTTTTAAAAAGATCTTTACAATAAAGTCTATGACAAATACTCTGAGTATATTCTTATCTGTGAAACCACTGACCTACTGACCTTTAGTCATTAACTCTGTACATGGAGAACAACTTGACATGCACACAACCTAGCTATTTCAAGATTCATCTTATGCTGAGCTGAGTGAGCTTTTTCAATGTCAAAGCATAAAAGGGAACTCAGACTGCATACTTACAGATCTTGATTATAAAGCCGAATTAATATAATTATTCTACAGCTACGCAAGTAAGGCAAAAAGATGCCATGCGGTGCTTGAGTTGGTCTGCTTAGGGGACAGGAGCCACACTGGGGCAGACATTCTGGCAGCTCTGCAGGGGCAGGCTCAGAGGTGGTTGACGCCATGCCAGCTTCAGCCAGGAATGGTGGTTTGCGACAATGGCACCAATCTCCTCTCCGCCCTCTGACAGGGACACTTCACCCATGTTCCCTGTTTGGCTCACATCCTTAATTTGGTGGTGCAGTGGTTCTTGTGCAGGTACCCGGGCTTACAGGATCTCCTGAGTTAGGCCAGGAAAGTCTGTGGGCATTTCTGCAGGTCATATAATGCCAGTGCTCGGCTGGCTGACCTCCAAAAGGAATGCAACCTGCCCAAGAATCGCCTCATCTGTGACATGCCCGCTAGGTGGAACTCAACGTCGGCAATGCTGCAGCGGCTGCACACGCAGCAGAGGGCCATCAATGACTACCTGTGCGAGTATGGCACCAAGACAGGGTCAGGGGAGCTTGGCTTTTTTGCGCCACACCAGTGGCTTATGATCAAGGATGCATGCACTGTCCTGTCACCATTTGAGGAGGAAACAAGGATGGTGAGCAGTGACAGTGCATGCATCAGTGATACTGTCCCTCTTGTCTACCTGTTGGAGCACACGCTGCGTGGAATAATGGACAGGGCACTTGAGGCAGAACAGAGGGTGAAAGAGGAGGACTTCCTTACCTCCACCAGTGGCTAAGGCCCAATTTTTCTGCCCCTGTTTAACAGGGGCATATAATTACAATTTTTGCTGTAATATTTTGCAGCAGGGCTCTTTCCTGCACCCACCAAGAGTAACTGTGAGTGTTTACAGTGTTGTGGCACCACTACCACACCACCACCAAAGGCCCAATTTTTCTGCCCCTGTTTAACAGGGGCATGTAATTACAATTCTTGATATAATATTTCACAGCAGGGCCCGTTCCTGTGCTCAACAAGAGTATCTGTGAGGGTTTGTAGTGTTGTGGTACCACCACCACTGCCTAAGGCCCAATTGTGCAGGTACCCGGGCTTACAGGATCTCCTGAGTCAGGCCAGGAAAGTCTGTGGGCATTTCTGCCGGTCATATAATGCCAGTGCTCGGCTGGCTGACCTCCAAAAGGAATGCAACCTGCCCAAGATTCACCTCATCTGTTGGCAATGCTGCAGCGGCTGCACATGCAGCAGAGGGCCATCAATGACTACCTGTGCGAGTATGGCACCAGGACAGGGTCAGAGGAGCTTGGCTTTTTTGCGCCACACCAGTGGCTTATGATCAAGGATGCATGCACTGTCCTGTCACCATTTGAGGAGGAAACAAGGATGGTGAGCAGTGACAGTGCATGCATCAGTGATACTGTCCCTCTTGTCTACCTGTTGTAGCACACATTGCGTGGAATAATGGACAGGGCACTTGAGGCAGAACAGAGGGAGAAAGAGGAGGACTTCCTTACCTCTCAAGGCCCCCTCTATCCAGACAGTATTCCTGCAGACCCGCCTATCACACAGGAAGAGGAGGAGGAGAAGAAGGATTGTGTCAGCATGGAGGTGGAGCCTGGCACTCAGAATCAGCAGCAGTCTTCAAGTGATTGTTTTCAGGCCCCAGAAAACCATGGACTTGTATGTGGCTGGCAGGAGGTGGCTACAGATCAGGTCGTCCTTAGTGTCCTAGAGGACTCTGGACCGAATGCCTCAGCAAACCTATGCTGCATGGCCTCTCTGATCCTTCAAAGCCTGGGAAAGGACCCTCGGATTCGTGGTATCAAGGAGAGGGATCAGTACTGGCTGGCAACCCTTCTTGATCCACGTTACAAGAGTAAGGTGGCGGAACTTATCCAGCCATCGTAGAGGGAGCAGAAGATGAGACATCTTCGGGAGGCCTTGCAGAAAGGTTTATGCAATGTGTTTCCAGAGCCTGGGAGGTTACAATTTCCTGGTCCTCCTGGACAACGTGTTGCTGAGGCTTTGGTCAGTCACAGATGGAGCGGTGGAGAAGGTGGCCATCTGACCAATGTGTTCAGACAATTTTTTAGTCCGCAGCCCCAAGGTCTGATCGGTTCCAGCAACCATAGCCAGCATCTGTTGTACATGGTGCAAGAATACCTAGGGGCAAGATCAGACTTGGAGACCTTTCCAACCGAAAATCCTCTGGGTTACTGGGTCTTGAGGATAGATCACTGGCCAGAGCTTGCACAGTATGCAATTGAGCTACTGGCCTGTCTTGCATCCAGCGTTCTTTTGGAACACACATTCAGTGCCACTGGAGGCTTTGTAACCGATCACAGAGTGCGCCTATCCACCAACTTGGTTGATCGGCTCACCTTCATAAAAATGAATCAGTCTTGGATCACCAGCTACCAAGCACCTGATGTTGATGTAACCAACTAATTTTTTAATGAATGTGATATCCCTTGAAGACTGCCTATGCTGATGCTTGATGTTGATAGCTTCTAAGAACATTTTTTTTTTTCTGGGCACCACCACTAGTGGCTAAGGCCCAATTTTTCTGCCCCTGTTTAACAGGGGCATGTAATTACAATTTTTGCTGTAATATTTTGCAGCAGGGCTCTTTCCTGGGCTCAACAAGAGTATCTGTGAGGGGTTGCAGTGTTGTGGCACCACCACCACTGCCTAAGGCCCAGTTTTCCTGCCCCTGTTTAACAGGGGCGTGTAATTACAATTTTTGATCAAATACTTAACAGCAGGGCTCGTTCCTGTGCTCAACAAGAGCATCTGTGAGGGATTGCAGTGTTGTGGTACCACCACCACTGCCTAAGACCCACTTTTTCTGCCCCTGTTTAACAGGGGCATGTAATTACAATTTTTGATCTACCTTTTCATAGCAGGGCACATTCCTGCGCCCACCAAGAATAACTGTGAGTGTTTACAGTGTTGTGGCACCACTACCACTACCTGTTTAACAGGGGCATGTAATTATAATTCTTGATATAATATTTCATAGCAGGGCCCGTTCCTGTGCTCAACAAGAGTATCTGTGAGGGGTTGTAGTGTTGTGGCACCACCACCACTGCCTAAGGCCCAATTTTTCTGCCCCTGTTTAACAGGGGCATGTAATTACAATTCTTGATATAATATTTCACAGCAGGGCCCGTTCCTGTGCTCAACAAGAGTATCTGTGAGGGGTTGTAGTGTTGTGGCACCACCACCACTGCCTAAGGCCCAATTTTTCTGCCCCTGTTTAACAGGGGCGTGTAATTACAATTTTTGATCTAATATTTCACAGCAGCGCCTGTTCCTGCGCTCAACAAAAGTATCTGTGAGGCTTTACAGTGTTGTGCCACCACCACCACTGCCTAAGGCCCAATTTTTCTGCCCCTGTTTAACCACTTCAGCCCCGGACCATTTGGCTGGCCAAAGACCAGAGGACTTTTTACAATTTGGCACTGCACTGCTTTAACTGGTAATTGCGCGGTCATGCAATGTTGTACCCAAACAAAATGTGCGTCCTTTTTTTTCCACAAATAGAGCTTTCTTTTGAAGGTATTTGATTGCCTCTGCAATTTTTATTTTTTGCGATGTAAACGGAAAAAGACCGAAAATTTTTTAAAAAATTATATTTTCTACTTTTTGTTATAAGAAAAATCCTATAAACTCAATTTTAGTCATACATTTAGGCCAAAATTTATTCAGCCACATGTCTTTGGTAAAAAAAAATGTCAATAAGCATATATTTATTGGTTTACGCAAAAGTTATGACCCCATTTTGGAAAGTAGACACCCTAAGGAAATTGCTAAGAGGCATGTTGAGCCCATTGAATATTTTATTTTTTGTCCCAAGTGATTGAATAATGACAAAAAAATGTTTTTTTACAAAAAGTTGTCACTAAATGATATATTGCTCAAACATGTCATGGTTATATGTGGAATTGCACCCCAAAATACATTTTACTGCTTCTCTTGAGTATGGGGATACCACATGTGTAGAACTTTTTAAGAGCATACTCGCGTACAGGGCCCCGAAAACCAAGCACCGCCTTCAGGATTTCTAAGGGCGTAAATTTTTGATTTCACTCTTCATTACCCATCACAGTTTTGAAGGCCATAAAATGCCAAGATGGCACAAAACCCAGCCAAATTACCCCATTTTGGAAGGTAGACACCCCAAGCTATTTGCTGAGAGGCATGTTGAGTCTATGGCATATTTTATATTTTGCCACAAGTTGTGGGAAAATGACAAACTTTTTTTGCACAAAGTTGTCACTAAATGATATATTGCTCACACATGCCATGGGCATATGTGGAATTACACCACAAAATAAATTCTGCTGCTTCTCCCGAGTACGGGGATACCACATGTGTTGGCCTTTTTGGGAGCCTAGCTGCCTACGGGGCCCCGAAAACCAATCACTGCCTTCAACATTTCTAAGGGCGTAGATTTTTGATTTCACTCCTCACTACCTATCACAGTTTTGAATACCATAAAATGCAAAGATGGTACAAAACCCCCCAAATGACCCCATTTTGGAAAGTAGACACCTCAAGCTATTTGCTGAGAGGCATGTTGGGTCCATGGAATATTTAACATTTTGCCACAAGTTGCAGAGAAATGACAATCTTTTTTTTTTTTTTGCACAAAGTTATCACTAAATGATATATTGCTCATACATGCCATGGTTATATGTGGAATTGCACCCCAAAATACATTTTGCTGCTTCTCTTGAGTATGGGGATACCACATGTGTGGGACTTTTTGGGAGCCTAGCCGCGTACGGGGCCCTGAAAACCATGCACCGCCTTTAGGATTTCTAAGGGCATACATTTTTGATTTCACTCCTCACTACCTATCACAGTTTTGAAGGCCATAAAATGCCAAGATGGCACAAACCCCCCCAAATGACCCTATTTTGGAAAGTAGACACCTCAAGCTATTTGCTGAGAGGCATGTTGAGTCCATGGAATATTTTATATTTTGCCACAAGTTGCGGGAAAATGACAAACTTTTTTTTTTTGCACAAAGTTATCACTAAATGATATATTGCTCAAACATGCCATGATTATATGTGGAATTGCACCCCAAAATACATTTTGCTGCTTCTCTTGAGTACAGGGATACCACATGTGTGGGACTTTTTGGGAGCCTAGCCGTGTACGGGGCCCCAAAAACCAAGCACCGTCTTCAGGATTTCTAAGGGCGTAAATTTTTGATTTCACTCCTCACTACCTATCACAGTTTTGAAGGCCATAAAATGCCAAGATGGCACAAACCCCCCCAAATGACCCCATTTTTGAAAGTAGACACCTCAAGCTATTTGTTGAGAGGCATGTTGAGTCCATGGAATATTTTATATTTTGCCACAAGTTGCGGGAAAATGACAAACTTTTTTTTTTTTCACAAAGTTATCACTAAATGATATATTGCTCACACGTGCCATGGGCATATGTGGAATCACACCCAAAAATAAATTCTGCTGCTTCTCACGAGTATGGGGATACTACATGTGTGGGACTTTTTGGGAGCCTAGCCGTGTACGGGGCCCCGAAAACCAATCACCACCTTCAGGATTTCTAAGGACGTAAATTTTGATTCCACTCCTCACTACCTATCACAGTTTTGAAGGCCATAAAATGCCAAGATGGCACAAACCCCCCCAAATGACCCTATTTTGGAAAGTAGACACCTCAAGCTATTTGCTGAGAGGCATGTTGAGTCCATGGAATATTTTATATTTTGCCACAAGTTGCGGGAAAATGACAAACTTTTTTTTTGCACAAAGTTATCACTAAATGATATATTGCTCAAACATGCCATGATTATATGTGGAATTGCACCCCAAAATACGTTTTGCTGCTTCTTTTGAGTACAGGGATACCACATGTGTGGGACTTTTAGGGAGCCTAGCCGCGTACGGGGCCCCAAAAACCAATCACTGCCTTCAGGATTTCTAAGGGCATAAATTTTTGATTTCACTCCTCACTACCTATCACAGTTTTGAAGGCCATAAAATGCCCAGATGGCACAAAACTCAACCAATTACCCCATTTTGGAAAGTAGACACCCCAAGGTATTTACTGAGAGGCATGGTGAGTATTTTGTAGCTCTCATTTGTTTTTGAAAATGAATAAAGAAAAGAAAAATGTATTTTTTTTTTCTTTTTTCATTTTTCAAAACTTTGTGACAAAAAGCGAGATCTGAAAAATACTCACCATACCTCTCAGCAAATAGCATGGGTTCATTTGGGGGGGTTTGTGCCATCTGGGCATTCCATGGCCTCCGAAACTGTGATAGGTAGTGAGGAGTGAAATCAAAAATTTACACCCTAATGCCCCGTACACACGGTCGGATTTTCCGATGGAAAATGTCCGATCGGAGCGTGTTGTCGGAAATTTCGACCGTGTGTGGGCTCCATTGGACATTTTCCATCGGATTTTCCGACACACAAAGTTTGAGAGCAGGCTATAAAATTTTCCGACAACAAAATCCAATCGCGTCAATTCCGACCATGTGTGGCCTGTTCCGACGCACAAAGTGCCACGCATGCTCAGAAGAAATTCCGAGACGGAACAGCTCAGTTGGGTAAAATTAGCGTTCGCAATGGATACAACACTTTCGTCACGGTACAATGTTAAAAATGGTTTAATACAGCGCACTCTCTTCTTCTTTATAATGTGAGAAAAATTAAGTAGTTTTGCTGCTCATATTCACACAGACTTCTCACAAACTTATTTCTTTGTTATTTATTGGGATTCCCTTAATATATTTTGATTTGTCACATCTGACAAAAATATTTCTATTATGTATTTTTTGTTTTTTAAAGGCAGTTTTTTTTTATATTTTAGGTTTGTATTTTTTCCAAGGCAGATCTTTGTTTTATTATTTTTTTAGTTTTACTCCAGAATATTTTTGTGTGTGTTTTGTGTGTCAAGTTACCACAACACCATTATTATCTTGTATTATTTAATCTCAAGGAGATTGCTTGGTGTTGGTGTCCCTTGTTAATTCCACATAGTATTTTTTAAATGTACCTGAATCCTCACAAACAAACTGTCCTTTTTGAAGGAAAACACACATAGGCAAGTATAATTGAAACCAAAAATCCTTTATTAAGGGCTCAGAGCCAAACAAAGAGGGAGGCAACGCTGGAGAAACAGCAGAAATTACCGAAGCCTTGGACCCCCAGGGCAGACATCAATTCTTGAACATCAAAATTGGTGGCCTGAGGAGTCCTTCTCTAAGGGAGTGCAGTCTGGTCCAGAAGTCCCAGAGATCCAGAAAGCAGCAGATGACATCTGTGTCCCCAGGCTGTGAAACCACAAGAGGCTGCATCTTTTGCCAGACCAGACTGGATCCAGGGTCATCACTTTCTGGTCTTCCTTCCATGCTTCATTCCCGGCTGTGGCTCTGCTGTTGGAGATGTGGCAGGAGGAGGAGTAAGACCTGGAGGAGGAGGAGGACTAGTAGGACCTGGAGGAGGAGGAGAAGGAGGAGAAGTAGAAGGACCTGGAGGAAGAGCCAGCAAAGTCCTCCTCCCCAGTGTGGGGGGCTGTCAGGGCCTCTGTAGCCTTCCAAAAGAGGCCTATGGCAGCCTCCTCTAGGGTACTCCATTTCCTGCCACTTTCTCTTTGCAGGTGTAGGGGAGGGACCTGCATATCAGGCAGCCTGCTCGGCCCGGCCACCTCCTGGCTGCGACTTCCCTGTGTATGAAAAAGGGACATGGTTTTACTTTTTCCATCATCAATCACAATCATAAATTAGGACTCCAAACTAACATCTAGTTAACATCATTGATTGGACAACCTGAACTATTTAGAGGAATGCTATACCTGGCTCAAGCTGGGCTCCTCCACATGTTACTGCCTGGAAGGCCCAGGTTGGGCGTCAGAAGCCTCAGCTGGGGGGGAGAGTGATGACCTGGGTTCAGTCTGACCTGCCATAAAATGCAGCCTGTCATAGTACCACATTCTGAGGACACAGATGTCATCTGCTGCTCCGGATCTCTGAGAATCCTGGACTTTCTTGCGCTCCCTTAGATATGTGCTTCTCAGGCCACCAATTAGAATCTTCAAATAGGTGATGTCTGCCGTGGGGATCACCAGCTTCACAATTTCCAGCAATTGATCCAGCGCTGCCTTCCTCTTTGTTTGGTTCTTATAATGTGGGTGGTTGATCTCCCACAGACAAGGCAGCTCCCTGAACATGTCAATGAAGATTGCCATGAAGTTGGTATCGTTCAAGATATCCATTTTCACTGCAAGACACAACACAAGACAAACCCTAATGTCAGCCAAAACTCTCCTAATCTTGTTACAATATAGGCCTCAATCTAGAAGCAGTATAGGCCCAAGTTTGGCTCTTACCTTCGTTATCACGATCGGCGCCTCCGATACTCCTTCGTCCGCTCACAGATCGTACATACTACGCATGCGTGTTACGCTTTATACACACTGCGCATGCATGTAACTCCGCCCGCCCCTGACGTTCTTTCTAGTCTATTCCCCGCCCCTTTTCATTTGGCGCAGTGGGTGAAGAGCACATGGCGGAGTCAGAGCAGGTGCGTGCTAATTATAGCAACGAGGAGGAGAAAAGCCCAGATCCGGAAACGTCCCGCTACAGAAGGAGACGATTTAAGGCCACAAATATGTCCTTTGGGGAGATGTTGGAGATGGTCGACATCCTGAAGAAGGCCAACTATGATGGAAAGTATGGACCTTACCCCAGCCCCAATATCAGAAAGGCCAAGATCATGGCAAAAGTGGTCAAAAGTCTGCACCGGAATTTCGGGGTACGACGATCGAAAGATCAGCTCAGGAAGCGGTGGTCTGACCTGAAATTAAGAGAGCCCGAGCAGTACCGAAAGATCCGGAGAGTGCTGCAAAAAAGTAAGTAGTTGTGCTGTGTTCCTATTCTTTTTGTCTTTATTATGTTCGTGCTGCTCCATGTGCTTTTCTTAAGTGTTGTACAGTTTAAAATGGCAACTTTCATGTTCATGGGCCCATTATTCGTTCGTATCAAACATTTTTCTTTCGGCCTATAAAACACTATTGTTTAGGCCATATGCATTTGTCAACATTTTGTAGGGCCTACTTGTATGAAAAATATTTGGTTGTGTAGATGGGTTTGTTTTACTAGAAGGAAATGCAAACTAGATTCTGTGTAAGGAGAGGACACTCAGCAGCTGTTTTCACATCTGGACGCTGGAGCACTAGTGTGGGACACCAGAACACCCTTTTTATTAGGGGGCCCACACAGGTGCTCCAGTGTATACTATAGGGGGGTCTCCATCTGTGAAGCTTGTAACAGGTAAAGTATTGAAGCTTGACAACGGACAATGAAAATGATACATCTTGGAACTCTGCCAAAATAGACAATTGTACCCCACTTCCAAGCAATGTTTCATCTTTATATTTCGGCCATCAAATATCTGTGTGCTAAGTATACCATTTTTGTTTTACATAGGGGAGAAAAGACTCAGAGGACACCCCTCATCCGAGGAGACCACAGACCCCCCACCTCTGGAAGAAGGGGAAATACCCCCAACCCAAGCTGAGCAGGAGGAGGAAGAAGATGTGGTGGAAATTGGCACCACAACAGGTGAGTGTCTGCAACCACAGACTCAGGTAAGAGATGTATGCCGGCAGATTTTTGATACCTGTTTTTGTTTGGTTTCTCTCTTTTTAGGTGATCGTGATGTTGTGGATCCAGATCCTTTCACATCAGAAAGTGCCCAGATCCTGATCGGGGAGATCATGGGGTGTAATTTAGAATTGGAAAACCTCAAGAAAAAAATCAATGATGTTATTAAATAAAAAATAACATCATTGATGTTTTGGGGCGAGTTTAAAACCCCCTCAAATAACTTTGGTTTTTTTTGTGCTACAATCTTAAAAATGTTTTAGCGATGTTTAGAAAAGCCAAATTTTGAGGATGCACACAGTGTGCCAACATGTGCTATCTGCCATCACGGGAGATCAATGGATGCGTTTTGTGGGTGCAACCCCTTCCTCAATAATAAAGTAGCTGAGAGGAAGGGATTGCTCCCCCCAAAACACGTCCCTTGACCCCCCGCGATGGCAACTAGCACATATTGACATTTGTAAATTGGTGTGCATCTTCAAAATTTGGCTTTTCCAGGAGTGACTTCACCCCATCTGAAGGCAATATCAAACACAGTTCCTAAATACTCAAGTCTGATATTGCCTTAAAGTTTTACCATATGTGAACTTTGTAAGTTCAAGATTTGTGTCTTTCTTGTTGGTTTTACACATGCCTGTTTTATCTTAAATGGACATTTCTATTTTTGATAATGCCACCCCAAAAATTGTTATACAACAAACATGTTGGTTTGTTTTAAAAACCTTTTCTAAATGCACATGTGATTGTGCAGGTATTTAAAAGATTGTTATCAAGAATGTGTGGATTATTGTCTCAACGCTACAACACTTTTGTGGTGATGTAATTGCTTAGGGTTATTTCCTAAGGGCAAATCCTCTTTGCACTACAAGTGCAGTTTCAGTGCATTTTCAAGTGCACTTGTAGTGCAAAGTGTCTACGCCTTTAGTAAATAACACCCAACAGTGCTTTGTATAAGGTTACACAATCACGCCATTTTCAGGACTCCCCACATTGCTGTCAGGGTCAGCTAAAACAAACACAAGCAGTAAATGTCACCAATGATTAGCTTTTTTTTTTTTTATTTGATAAAGGCTTCACAAATTGTCTGGCATATTGATGGCCCCCCTACCCGCAAGGAACTCAAGGTATCTTAACCGGACATCATGGGCACTCAGAGAGGGCAAGCCAGGACAGCCACTTTCAAGCGCCGTCAGGGTTGTTTCATGTAGAATTCCGGCCTCAGGCCCAACTGAGCCAGCATAGTTGGCAGAATGTTGGCGTAAAAAGTTATGTAGAACACAGCACGCCATGATTATATGATTAAGTTTATACTCCGCCATATGGATGGGTGTCAGAAATAGGCGGAACCGGCTGGCCATGATTCCAAATGTGTTCTCCACCACTATTCTGGCTCTGGCCAGCCGGTAATTAAAAACCCTCTGTTCTGGGGTGAGGGTCCTCATCGGGAATGGCCACATAAGATGGTCCTCCAGGGCAAATGCTTCATCCGCAACAAAGACGATTGGGAGTCCTTCCACATTGTCTTCTGGAGGTGGCAAGTCCAAGCTGCCATTCTGGAGACGCCTGTAAAACTCCGTCTGGGCGATGACTCCACCATCGGACATCCGGCCATTCTTCCCCACGTCCACATACAGGAAGTCGTAATTAGCCGACACCACCGCCAACATCACTATACTATTGAACCCTTTGTAATTATAATAGTACGACCCCGAGTTGGGTGGTGGGATGATGTGGACATGTTTCCCATCAATTGCCCTTCCGCAGTTAGGAAAGTCCCACTGCTGGGCAAAGTGGGAGGCCACAGTCTGCCATTCCTGTGGCGTGGAAGGAAACTGTTGAGGAAAACAAAAAAAATAGTATTTTTGCACATAAACATGGAAAGCAGATTAGACACAAATATTCTTGGCCAACATCCAGATAACATTTATTATTAAGGGGAATTTTACAACACCAAAGTATAAGGTACACCTATCATATTCCCCCTCCCCCCCTCTCATGGGCCATTTCTAACATTATAGGGGGGGATCTTGGACAGGTAACCCTCTCCACTTCATTGAGAGATGAATGCCTAAATAATGGGTATTACTTGGAACAGTCCCTCCTTAGTTACACTATTGGCAGCCCACTGGACAGGTAAGAAGTGTCATAATACAGAGATATAAATACACACTGTACACATTTGAGCACATTTGGACATTCTGCTATTACCTATCAAGATAATAATAGTATACAAAAACTTTAAACATTACCATTTGAAAGTATACAGGCAGGCCCTTGCACTACATGCTTTGGGGAATTCATCCATACATCTGAGCACAAAAGAGATGGGTATAGTGTGTATGGGTTTGGCAAAGTCAGCAGATAGATGATTGAGGATAGATAGAGAATTGGGATCAGCTGACTTAGCAGTTGGGGGGAGGGAGGGTTAATAATACTGATTTGGGGACACCACACAAAAAAGCCTCTGGCACTCTGCCTGAATTTAAAGCACAAATCACATTTCTAAACATTTTAGGGGTTGTTTGGGGTAAAACACTACTATGGAGCTGATAAAATACATTGTTAAGTGACTACATGAGGTGAATATAGGGCAGGAGAGCATGCTGGGGAGGTAAGTGAAGGCAAATATGTATGAAGGACAAAAAAATAATTACATAAAAATCCAGCATGCATGAGGACAAAGGGGACATTCACAGCATATTACAATCATGGTAATTAGGGAATGAGGAAAGAAATACAATATATTAGCAAACATCCAATACAATAAAATGTGATATTAAAGGATAAAAAACTTACCTTCATATACTCCTTCTGCAGGACCTGGATGATGGCAGAACAGGTCTCAGGGATAATGATAACCAGAACCTGGGGGGAGATGCCTGTCGAGAACTTCAAGTCCTGCCGGCTTCTCCCTGTCGCCAAGTACCGCAGGGTAGCAACGAGCCTCTGCTCCGCAGTGATGGCTTGCCTCATGCAGGTATCCTGCCTGCTGATATAGGGGGTCAGCAAATCCAGCAGACGGTGAAATACGGGGTCCGTCATCCGGAGAAAGTTCCTGAAATCATCAGGATTATTCTCACGGATCTCACGGAGCAAAGGCATATGAGAGAACTGGTCGCGCTGAAGCAACCAATTCTTGGTCCATGAACTCCTCCCCACCCTGTTCATGGACTGGGCTTGTGTCAAGGTCAGGACCCCAACACCAAGCCCCCGCACAGCACGAACTCTACGAGGAGTACGTATACGCAACATGGCTAGAAAACGGTCGGCTGCTCAGAACGAAGTAACAGAACGCACTGAAGAACAGCAAGGCCTGTGAAGAGCGACCTGAAAAACAGTAACGAACTAACACGAACACAATGACAAGTCAATTGTACTCGCTGCACGCACTGATAACCAGATACAAACCCACAAGCACAAACTGAACCGCAGAAAACGATCTGAAAGCCACGAGTCTGAAAAAGCGCGAATCGTCTCTCACCAAACTTTTACTAACACGAGATTAGCAAAAGGAGCCCAAAGGGAGCCGCGCTTGGTTCTGAACTGGCCTTTTCTAGTCTCGTCGGACGTGGTTGACGTCACCACGTTGTTGGCGATCGGAAATTCCGACAACTTTGTGCGACCGTGTGTACGCAAAACAAGTTTGAGCCAACATCCGTCGGAAAAAATCCTAGGATTTTGTTGTTGGAATGTCCGATCAATGTCCGACCGTGTGTACGGGGCATAGGAAAGCCTGAAGGCGGTGCTTGGTTTTCGGGGTCCCGTACGCGGCTCCCAAAAAGTCTCATACATGTGGTATCCCCGTACTTAGGAGAAGCAACAGAATGTATTTTGGGGTGTAATTTCACATATGCCCATAGCATGTTTGAGCAATATATCATTTAGTGACAACTTTGTGCAACTTGTGTCAAAATATAAAATATTCCATGGACTCGACATGCTTCTCAGCAAATAGCTTGGGGTGTCTACTTTCCAAAATGAGGTCATTTGGGGGGGGTTTGAACTGTCCTTGCATTTTATGCACAACATTTAAACGCTTATGTCACACATCACCCACTCTTCTAACCACTTGAAGACAAAGCCCTTTCTAACACTTTTTGTTTACATGAAAACATTATTTTTTTGCAAGAAAATTACTTTGAACCCCCAAACATTATATATTTTTTAAAGGAAAGGCCCTACAGATTAAAATGGTGAGTGATTCATTTTTTCTTTTCACACAGTATTTGCGCAGTGATTTTTCAAACGCATTTTTTTGGGAAAAAACACACTTTTTTAAATTTTAATGCACTAAAACACACTAACACACAAATGTTTGATGAAATAAAAAGATGATCTTAGGCCGAGTACAGGGATACCAAATACGACATGCTTTAAAATTGCGCACAAACATGCAGCGGCGACAATCTAAATACATTTTTAAAACCCTTTAAACGCCTTTACAGGTTACCACTTTAGATTTATGGAGGAGGTCTACTACTAAAATTATTGCCCTCGATCTGACCTTCGCATGATACCTCACATGCATGGTGCAATTGTTGTTTACATTTGACGCCAGACTGACGCTTGCGTTCACCTTTGCGCGAGAGCAGGGGGGACAGGGATGCTTTTTTTTTTCTAATTATTTATTTTGCTTTTTTATTTTATTTTTAAACTGTTGCTTTCATTTATATTTTTTTATCATTTTTATTGTTATCTCAGGGAATGTAAATATCCCCTATGATAGCAAAAGGTAGTGACTGGTACTCTTTTTTGAAAAAATTGGGGTCTATTAGACAATAGAGCTCTCCTCTGCCCTCAAAGCATCTGACCACACCAAGATCGGTGTGATAAAATGCTTTCCCAATTTCCCAATGACGCTGTTTATATCCGGCGATATCTAAGTCATAAAATGCTCGTAGCTTCCGGTTTCTTAGGCCATAGAGATTATTGGAGCCATTATGGTCTCTGATCAGCTCTATGGTCAGCTGGCAGAACCACCAGCTGCATTCTCAGGTTCCCTGTTGGGACAGGAGAGCCAGAGAAAACCATGGAAGACGTCGGGGGGGGGGTCATTCCCTCCCACTGCTTGCAAAAGCAGTCTAGAGGCTAATTAGCTGCTAGGATTGCTTTTACATGAAAGCCGACCGCTGGCTGAAAAGAATGATACCAAGATGATACCTAAACCTGCAGGCATCATTCTGGTACTAACTCTGGCTTTGCCTAAAAAGTGGCAAGCTTGTGGAATAATTGTCCACGTACAAGTGGTACCCCTTTCTGAATAAGGGTGACACCAAGTCCCACATAATCTTGCCAGCGCTTTCTATGTAGTCAGGGCAGTTTGACGGCTCTATCCCTCATAAACCATACAACTACATGTATAGCCTGTGGCCCTGTCACAGAGCTTATACATCTTGACCCCGTACCTGGCATGCTTGCTGGGAAGATACTGTTTGAATGACAAGTGGCCAGAAAACTTAACCAGGGACTCATCAATGCAGACAACTTGATGGGGAGTAGACAAGTCTGCAAAATGTTGGTTGAAGTGGTTTACGAGGGGCCGAATTTTGTAGAGCCGATCGTATCCAGGGTCTCCACCAGGACAACAGAGTTCATTGTTGTTGAAGTGAATGAACCGCAAAATCTGCTCGTATAGTGCCCTGGCCATGGAAGCAGAGAACACGGGCATATGGTGAATTGGGTCAGTGGACCAATATGACCGCAACTCACTCTTTTTGGTTATGCCCATGAGGAGGGATAGGCCCAGAAAGATCTTAAATTCGGAAACCGTAATTGGTTTCCAATCTCTGGCAAAGAAGGACTGGAGATTAGTGGCGATGTATTGACCAGCATAAAAATTTCTTTGGTCCACAATAGATCTATAGAGGTCTTCGGTGAAAAACAGCGAATAAAAATCAAGTGACATCAACTGTTTCCACCTAAATGCCGGGTTGGCCAGTGAATGGAGGAAGTACGGGTGCTGCAGAAGTGGTGGTTTCTCAATTAGGATTAGCGAATGCTAAGGGCACTATGGGCTCGACAGGCCTGTCTTTGTCTTCTTGGTGGTAGCGGGGCACTACTTGTGCTTGCCACCTCGCCAGCTTGTACTGCACTTATGGGACTCGCCACGTCACCAAGTGTTTCTGCAGTGCTGGACGTATGACCAGGGTGTACTAGGCCACTGTCCTGCGGTTCTTGCACCTCAACGGCAGAAGAAGATTTGGGTCTGGTATGCCTGACCTTGGCAGGGACAACAACTCCGTCGTCAGAGCTATCTGTCATGGAGCCACTGGTGTCTACAGGTTCGTATTCTGAGCCTGAATCTGACAGATGAGTGACTTCCTCTTCACTATCTGTCATGCTCGGAAACGTGTAGGCCTCTTCACTAGTGTACCTTCGATATGCTATTTTGGGCTCTAAATTTAGTGGTACAGTAGTGAGACTCACAGGTAAAAAAGCTCCCGACTGTCAGCGACTGTATCAAAACGCTACCAAAAAAACTGTTAGCAATCGCAGGGATCAGGCCTGACTCTGTGAACGCTGCAGTTATGTGTGTTGTGTTTTGTAAGTGACAGTGATCGATCGATACTACACTTGGGTGGGCTGGGCTGAACGGCGGGGCAAAATGCAGGTGCTAGCAGGTATCTGGCTGATCCCGCTAACACTGCATTTTGAGAACCCTAAAGTGCTGGGGACACTAGTATAGATCTGATCAGATCAGATATTGATCCGTTCAGATACTATACCACTAAGGGAGGTGTGGTACTGGCACTAAACTGACGCTGCCTGGGGCGACGCAGACCCTAACTGATCCTAAAACCTAACTTATATCACCTGCTGGATGATCAGGGGGTTAAACCTTTATTAGGTAATAAACGACGGGTGCCCTGACACTATAAAAAACAAACTAACTAACCAGCATCACCCGTAACAGTTATATGGTGATCACTGGTGAAAGGGTTAACTAGGGGGCAATCAGGGGGTTAAAACCTTTACTAGGTAGTATATGGGGGTAGCTGACGCTACAAAAACCTGACTCTGAACCTAAATACTTACCTGGCTAACTAGCATCACCTGTGACATTAATACGGCGATCAGAAAAAAGATTGCTTAGTGACACTGGCAAAAGGGGTTAACTGGGGGGTGATCAAGGGGTTAAACCTTTATTAGGGGGGGTTAGGGGGGTACCCTAGACCTAAAGGGGCCTACCACTAACTGCCCTACCACTTATAACAGTCACATGACACCAATGCAGTAATCAGTAAAAAAAAACCTTCTATTGGTGTCACTGTGACAGGGGGTGCAGGGGGTGATCGGGGGGTGATTGGGGGTGATGGGTGTGCCTGTTCTACTGTAAGTGTAGTGTTGGTGCACTTACTTGGATGTCTTCTCTCCTCGGAAGCCGGAACGAAAAAGAATTCACGAGAAGAGATGACATCACTTCCTCCGCTTCTGTTTACAGTTCAGAAGCAGAGGAAGCATTCTATTCACCAGGAGCGATTGCAAGGGGGTGGCCATGAATCAGTGGCCTCCCCCTCAGCATGGATCGCTCCTGGAGCTAATCCGACCGCCGCAGGCACAGGGGGGGGGTCCGATCGGACCGGCCCTAATGCCTGCCCGTGCCACTGTGCCGACATACATTAGCGTGCGGCGGTCGGCAACTGGTTAACAGGGGCATGTAATTACAATTCTTGATATAATATTTCACAGCAGGGCCCGTTCCAGCACCCAGCAAGAGTAACTGTAAGGGCTTACAGTGTTCTGGTACCACCAACACCTAAGGCCCAATTTTCTGAGTTTATAGGGCAGGCCGTATAGTATATACAGGCAGTCCCCTATTTTCAAAAATCCGACTTACAAACGACTCCTACTTACAAACGGAGGGAGACAACAGGAAGTGAGAGGAAATCTACCCCTAGGAAGGGAAATTGTCTCCTGTTATGCCCCGTACACACGGTCGGACTTTGTTCGGACATTCCGACAACAAAATCCTAGGATTTTTTCCGACGGATGTTGGCTCAAACTTGTCTTGCATACACACGGTCACACAAAGTTGTCGGAAAATCCGATCGTTCTGAACGCGGTGATGTAAAAAACACGTACGTCGGGACTATAAACGGGGCAGTGGCCAATAGCTTTCATCTCTTTATTTATTCTGAGCATGCGTGGCACTTTGTCCGTCGGATTTGTGTACACACGATCGGAATTTCCGACAACGGATTTTGTTGTCGGAAAATTTTATCTCCTGCTCTCCAACTTTGTGTGTCGGAAAATCCGATGGAAAATGTCCGATGGAGCCCACACACGGTCGAAATTTCCGACAACACGCTCCGATCGGACATTTTCCATCAGAAAATCCGACCGTGTGTACGGGGCATTAGAGTTAATATGGGAAAAAGGTGTCTCCTCCACTGATTTATCACCAATCCTTGTTTCCCTTAAAAACCCCAAATTTTCAAAATCCAATTGTCATTGGGACAGAAAGTGTGGTGAAATCTTCTGAACAGGGGCACAGACAGTAAAACAAATGTTACAGGGGTGATAACCCTTCCCTATGTTTTCCAAAAAGCTTTAAAATAGATTTTTTTGGCTGGAGCTATACTTACAAAATGTACATGTTCCAAATTACAAACAGATTCTACATAAGAACAAACAAATAGTCCCTGTCTTGTTTTCACCGCCTGTATACTGCTGTTCAGAGTATATAGGGCCTGGGGGCCCAATGCCTTTTCTTTTTTTAATTTGGGTGCGGGGTTCCCCTTAATATAAATACAAGACCCAAACGGCCTGGTAATGGCTCACTGATTTTCATCCATATTGCCGGGACCTGACATTACATTAAAGCCTCAAGCAGTTTTAAATGACTTTTATTCCTTTAGAAATGTCATTTTGTGCAGGGACTGTTCTAAGCACGGGAAGCACACGCCACTTTACAGGCATACTATTGACACCCCCCAGGTATGATATTTAAAGGAATATTTCACTTTTATTTTTTCACTTTAAGCATCATTAAAATCACTGCTCCCGAAAAAACATCCGTTTTTAAAACTTTCTTTTCCATTGATACATGTCCCCTGGGGCAGGACCTGGGTCCCCAAACCCTTTTTAGGACAATAACTTGCATATTAGCCTTTAAAATTCACACTTTTGATTTCTCACGTTCGAGTTACATAGACTTTAATAGTGTTTGAATGTTCGCACAAACTTTCGGTCCGTTCACATGTTCTGGCTGCGAACCGAACAGGGGGGTGTTCGGCCCATCCCTACTATTTAGTTGACTACCTGTAAAAATACTTATTGATGTTTGCAAATGTTACTGTATGGTATTTAATTGAATTATTACATATAATGTTTTTTTCTGTATAAAGTGTTTTTTTTTGTAATATGATTACATCTACCCATTTGGCAGGGTTTCAAATTCATATATCATTCATTCTGGTGAGTCTTTCCTTCTTCCCTTTTCCTTTCCAATTTTTAATTATTTATTTTTCCCCTTCCCTTCCCTTTTTTTCCCCTCAATAATTTTATAGGAGTCTTGTCCCAGTTGGCCTAATTGGCCTGGATGTCGGAACTGCCCTTTGGTCAATGGATCCCTGTATGGACGCCTGAGGGTGCCCATTTGGGCCACTGTTGGGGCTCCATTTGGCCCACCCCCCATTTTAATGGGGTGGTTATCCTAGGCCCATGGGCCCCTATGTGCACCCACACTGGAGGGGTTCATGCTTTTGCAGGGCATTATTTTTTAGGGTGTCCCCCTAGTGTCACTGCCCTCTGTATTATGATAATTGCCAGGGCTGGGGACACTTCCCCGGTATTTGGATCAGCCCTGTGGGCGGTCTGGACTGTGGGCAGTGCCCCCATATGCTGGTGTGACCTGAGGATTGGTGGCTACACTGTGTGGGGGCTGACTCAGGACGGCCCTGCATGCTCATCCCCTCCCCCTTTCATCCGCATCATGCCATGACGTCATATGTTGCGGCAGGATGGGGATGGATATATAAGGACCCACATGGTGGTGGCCATTTTGTGGAAGTCCAGGGAGCCTGACACCAGTGGTTGAGTGAGAGCAGGTATGGAGCACTCCATCATCATCTGTTAACATGTGATGTAAATTTAGCCACTTTATGATGTTTGCCCCATTGACTTGGTGCTCTATGTGTTTTTATAGGTTGGGGTGGCTCATACCCCTCTCTTTGTTAGAGGTGTTGGTTTGCCTTTCTCCATTCCTTCCATCTCAGTCCTGTTCATCTATCGATGTGATGGGCTGTGGATCCTTAACAGACCAGGTGGGTTCTATTGTGCACAGGTAGACTCTCTGTCTGGCTTTAATGACATTATTAGGCAAAGCAAGCATGTTTATTCATGCTCAAACTTACCAATTTTTCTCCCTTTGTATCTGGCAGTTTTTTCAGCCCCATTTGGGATTTATCTGAATGTTTGGTGTCATCTAGTGTTTAATCAGGCTCCCTGCATCCCTTATACTGATGATATTGAAGTAAGTTGTTTTGACATGGAATAACATAGGATTATATAATTAATAATAAAGGTGATTAACCCATTAATTATACATTTTTCTTATTAATCTCTAAACTATGTCTTTCTTGTATATTGATATATATACATATATATATATACTTCACGCTTTATCCCTCCCTGCAGGAGATCCGGCATTTTTTGGGCGGTTCTAACCTGTTACATCTGGGCTTCTCTGGGCCACCCGGACAGACTTCTATTTCTGTGTGCTTGGCAATAACTGGATTTTACTTTCTATCATTGAGGTATGACTCCATTTAGGGAACTCTTGCAATGGATAAGATGCATTCATGTGTTAAATTTATTGTATATGCTATGTATAGTGTTGGTATTTTATGATATAACATTACATGTATTGTTTGTGATTCGCTTTCTGTTCATTAATTTAGTAGTCACAAAATCACGTTTGTCCCTGAGGAAGCCATACGTTGAAACATGTAGGGTTAAGACGTGGTAACAACTATAGGAGCTACAATAACATGTCTTGAATGACCATAAAGCTGTTCATGTATTGTATAATATTGTTTTTATGTACCCTTGTAACTTTAATAAATTGCGATTTTATTCAATTTGGTATCCTTGCACTAATTGCACCTATGAAGTCCCCCCTACTTTGTATTTTCTATTCTTCCATGAAGACAGCTTCTGACCATACTTTCCTGGACAGTAGATACCTGTGTCCCGTTGGTTTCCACCAGTTCTGTACTGATGACACTGCTGGACATATTTTCCGATGTCGAAGGGAAATAAGCATGATGTGTCTTTCATCTGCTGCTTTAAGTTTCCTTGGCTGACCACTGCGTCTACCTTGACCTGGGCAAAGCTCACTTCTAGGACATGTAAACACACAAGATATTTTCCTGGCTTGGCTTATGATAGTAATATCCAGCACTGAGCTCCTACTTACTTACCTACTGTACTGAGACATGTTTCTCCCATGCTTTTTAGCCACCATGGCCAACAAATGAAGGGAAATTCTTTGCCTGCCCCAAGTGTAGTGTGATAGAGTTTGGGCTGTCGCAAAACCATCTCTTCATCTTCATTTTTTGTTTCTATCTATCAATCGTGAACAAGTTTCCGTACTTTAAAGAACTCAAGCCAGCCATAGACAGTGTGAATTTTGGCTTGTTCAGTAGGAATGGGCTGAGATTCAAACCATGTATGGGCAGGATGAATATACCCAAGTTCGTCAATCGATCAACTTGGGTACAACCAGCCTGTTGGATTTTACATGTGATTATTGCTAGCAGCTTTTACAGCCTTTAGCAACTATCACTGCATTCTCCAGGTGGGGGGGGGGCAGCTATAGCCGCCAGCAGTGATCACACAAAAGAAGCCCGACAAGCTTGTTGTACTGAAGGTGATTGATAAATTTAACCTACCCATGGACAGATCAAAATTCGGCCAGTTTCTGCTGAACCGGCCAGATTTTAGTTTGTGTATGGCCAGCTTTAGTTTGACATGAACAATTTCACAAAGATTCAGTCTACATGTCTACATTCATGCTGCTCTTTGAGCACACAGGAGCAAAAACTAACATAATGAAATATCTCCCCTCTGAAGGTAAGACCCATCTATCCCCAATCGGTCCTCCCCCCTAGGATAACTGTTCTTATTTTTCAAGGGCCCATATACTACTAAAACAGGTTCTCTCCCTGTCACTTACTACATCTTTCCAGTGACAGTGAATGCTTTTTCACACAATTTAACCAATTCAACAGTTTAATTGTTATGGCAGCTTCCATATAGTATAATTGCAATGACCTGCACAGTCTTTTACAGTATAAAAATAATTTGCTGAATTTTGTTACAGCCTTTCAGCATATAATAAAAAACATTGGCTGTTTGTAACATCTACAGTAAGAAAGATTGTTTATGGTTCTGTTACACTTATCTTATCAAATTGAATATATTTTTCATGTATTTGTAATGAAGCTACTATAGCTAACTAGCAGTTGTTTTTATGTTTTGCAATATTAAATTAACCTACTGTAACTGTAAATAAAGAAGATTTTTGCAATCCATTACAGTTGGATATGGAATGCAACGTTAAGCAAAATGGTTCCATTCACAGGAACTGAGCACAGCCTCTGTTAAAACAGTTATGCTGCATGCAAAGTAAAGCAAAGCCATGAAAATGTGATAGTAAAGTAAAAGAAAATTATAATATAAGAAAAAATATTCAAATAGGAAAAATTAGATCATTTGTTTCACAGCTTTAAAGCAGGTAACTATTATAAATGAAGGAACTATTAACTTTAGAATTGAAATGGAATGGTCAGTTAGCTTAGTGAATATGGTGAAGTTGTGTTTACTTCATCTATCCAATCATATCCAAGCATAATTCCTGTATTTTTTTAACTTGAACTTTTTTGAAGTTGTGAACATGAACTTTGCTAAGTGAACAGTCTCTATTCCCTTAGTAATCAATCCCAGTGTCTCTGGAGACAGTTTTTTTAGACTCATTGCATATCTTTGCTCTTTAGACTAAAGCCTAGTACACACGGCCCGAATCTTGGGTGGCATCAGCCAGTTCAATAGAAACCGTCCAATATTCAGCTAATGTGTACTGCAGTCAGTTCGACAGAAGCCAGGGCATGACTGAAAAAGGTCTGCTGATCGGCGCCCAATCAGCTCTCTCAGCCAATGACGGAGTATTCTGGTGGGGGGGGCATACCCCCTTTCGGAATAAAATAGCACAGCAGGGGAGATCGCTGTAACGATGGGCTGAACAAAAAAACAATAAAACAATTAGAGACCTATCACAAGTGGAAGGCATACTTTTCATTTTATTGGGATGTTCTATTGTTTATCATTGTTGTCAAATTTACACAGTGTAGAAGTGTGTGCGCCCATGTACTTCTGCAGTGCCATTACCTTTGTGCCATCCTTGACCATTATCCAGAGGGAATGAACTTTCTATTAGATTCCCATGTCCAATGCAACCTGCTCAGTAAATGTTAGTACTGGAAGTGCTAATAGCATTCCCAGCACTGCTCCGAGACACAGGTAGATAGCAACGGCACCCAGGATTTTCTTGTATTCTTATCCCAAGATTGCTCAAAAAATAGAATTTATTTATTCAACATTTTAAACTCCTCAATAGCAGCAGATGCATAAACTCTGACTCACAATACTGTATCCCACTCCATACAGCAGAGCTTTACCCATAACAACTTGATAAAAAAATGATGTTCTTTAGCAGGAGCATACATTCCACATTAATACTACCAAAATTAGTGTGTGCTGTAATTTGCCTCCAGCGTTTCTCCTGTGTCTTCTTGCTGGAGTCGAGTAGTCACTTCCTTATTGAGAACTCTCACCCTCTCCTTATTCCCCAAAACTATGTCACTTTCTATAACTAAAATGTGTGCCTTTCCAGCCTTGATTGTATGTCTTGGCTCAGCTATAGGGGGAAGCTTGCTGTAGCTAATAGACATGTGTGGTTCGTTTTGTTCCGAATTAATATTCAGACAAATTTTTCGTTATTCGGAGATTCGGATATATCTGAATACAATATAAACAAATTTTACCGAATGCTTCGAATAACGTAACGAAATTCTAACTATACATTTTGCTGAAATCAAAGACTGTGTGTGTTATTAGAGTACCATTTCGAAATAATGCCGTTTTTGTTAAGTCAAAGGTGATTTAAAGAGTCATTGTATTCATTTGATGAAGATTTTTCTTTTGTTTGTTTACTTTCAAATCGAAAAGCAATATAACATTTTCGTTTCGACCGATTAGAAAATATTTTGATTTGAACGTTTCGTATCGAAAAAAATCGATATATTCGAAAATTCCGAATATGTATTTCGAATACAAATTCTGAATACGAATTGAATGAATAAACTGAATTGAACTAAACAAAATAACTAAATTAATGAATCAAAATGAAATAAATTTTTTCGTCATGCACATGTCTAGTAGCTGACAGTGCTTAGGTTCACAGCTGCCAATGACAATGCCAGGAGAGAAGGAGAAAATATCAGGGAGACCAGATAATGTAATGTCTTTGTAAGTTTAACCACTTGCTTACTGGGCACTTATACCCCCTTCCTGCCCAGGTCAATTTTTAGCTTTCAGCGCTGTCGCACTTTGAATGACAATTGCGCGGTCATGCTACACTGTACCCAAATTAATTTTTTTTTAATTCACATAAATAGAGCTTTTTTTGGTGGTATTTAATCACCACTGGGGTTTTTATTTTTTGCTAAACAAACAAAAAAAAGACCAAAAATTTTGAAAAAAAAAAAACAGTTTTCATAGTTTGTTTAAAATTTTGTAAACAGGTAATTTTTCTCCTTCACTGCTGGGCACTGATAGACAGCACTGATAAGGTGGCACTGATGGACACTGATGAGGTGGCACTGGTGGGCACTGATGAGGCTGCACTGATGATTGCCAATTACCGGCTCTGTTTACATCACATGATCAGCTGTCATTGGCTGAAAGCTGATCACGGGTAAGGGACCCTGCATTCACTATATCTGGTCTCCCACAGTACACAGAACTTGGAAATGCAATCATTTTTGTAAATATAAACTAAATACCCTTTCTCATCAGCAGTTTATAGCAGTCTTGTGACTTCTATCAGTGACTGGTCAAAGTTGTAGGAGGAGTTTCCATACTGCACTGCCTGTCCTATAAGGATGCAGGACCCCTGACCTTCTGTCTGGACAGTACTGATTGGCCTTGGGCTGATCACATGCAGTTTCCCAAGAACAAAAAAAAACTCTCTAGCAATACACACCAAACTGAGCATGTGCAGCCTGACTCCAGTAACACTGTCTTACCTGGACATATTGTTAGAGCAATGCAAGAAGGGGAGGATCTGTGCATACAGGATTAAACAGCCTTTTTACACAATGCAGAGGAATATCCCCTTAGGTTGCACAGTGAATATTACAAGCATGCTTTACTGCATATACAGACTGATTTTACTGTTGTGGGTTTAGTAACCCTTTAACTTTTCTGTGTCTTCCTGGCAGCAGTGGTTGTCCTTTCACATCTGCCTTTCTTTTCTCCCTCCTTAAAGGGGTTGTAAAGGTAAAAATTTTTTCACCTTAATGCATTCTATGCATTAAGGTGAAAAAACTTTTGACAATACCGCCGCCCCCAGCCCCCCCGTTTTACTTACCTGACGCCTCGAATCTTCGCTGCTCGTTCTCGTCATCTTCATTGCAGCTCAGCCTGGTCGCTGATTGGCTGCAGTGGATGGATTGAAAGCAGCGCAGCCATTGGCTCGCGCTGCTGTCAATCACATCCGATGATGCGGCACGCCGGGGGGCGGGGCCGAGTGATACAGCGAGCGGCTATAGCCGCCGGCTGTATCACGGGAGCGCGTCCGCAAGCACTCACCACCATGCGAGGGAGCTCGCATTAAGGTGGTTAATGCTTGCGGGGAGGAGCTGAAACAGCCGCCGAGGGACCCCAGAAGAGCAGGTTCGGGGCCACTCTGTGCAGAACGAGCTGCACAGTGAAGGTAAGTATAACATGTTTGTTATTTTAAAAAATTTTTAATCTGTCCTTACTCTCACAGTCTTTTTCATTCCTGATATTTTCTCCCCCCTTCCCAACAACAGTAAATCTTTAGCCTGTCAGCAGTTCAACCTCAAGTGACTCAGTGCTTATTGACACAGTTCCAAGATTACAGGACATTTGAGGCTGTGAAAAGCACAATGAGGCAGGGCCTTACTCAATTTTCAACAGAATAGGCACTTATTTTTAATGTTTTACATAGCTATACCTGCAAAAGGGGCCATCATGAAGTAATCTATCGGGACTTAATTTGCTGAATAAAGTTTCACTTTAAATTGTTTCTGGAGGACAGTGAAACCTTGCTTTTCTGCATGGCAGAGAGGAAGTGAAGATGACAATCCAGTGGCAACAATAATTGCTGGGGTGGAACTTTCTACAAGTAGAGTGGAACATTTATTCTGAAGACATATCTGTTCAAGACCTGCCTAATTAATACTCTTTTCTTTTTTCCCAGTAGTCCATTGATGCTCCAAGCTCCAGTTAGGATTCATATTGACACCACTATTCTAGAAGCAGTGCTCTAATGAAACACCATTTTGCTGCATATGCTTTCACAAACAGTGCAGGGATTTTTAATTGTTTTAGCTGCACCTTAAGACAATACATACTTGAATAAAATCCATGTTTATCTAAAGCATTACAGAACATAACCCTTACATAAGTCAGGGAACTTATATAAATCACATTGGGGGTTATTTACTAAAGGAAAATCCACTTTGCACTACAAGTGCAAAGTGCACTTGAAATTGCACTGAAAGAGCACTTGGAAGTGCAGTCGCTGTAGATCCGAGGGGGACAAGGAAGATAAAAAAACTGCATTTTAGCTTGCACATGATTGGATAATAAAATCAGCAGAGCTTCCCCTCAATTCAAATCTACCCCTCAGATTTACAGTGACTGCACTTCCAAGTGCATTTTCAGTGCAATTTCAAGTGCACTTTGCACTTGTAGTGCAAAGTGGATTTGTCTTTCGTAAATAACCCCCATTGTGATTACCTTATTTTAATATCTGGTGGGTGATGCAGTTTCACAATGCACCTGTGATCCAGCATCCACTGAGAGAAAAAATAAAAAATACAAGCAATAATTTAGCATCTTCTTTTTGCAAAATATTCAATGTACATAAAACTTCATAGTAGACATGTATTTCATTGTGCGTGATCTGTGTTTTATAACCATTAGGTGTTTAACAATGTATTAAAATGCTTTCTTGGATATTTTTGAGTTTTTCTAGATTGTGTAGCAATAGCAATGCATTTTCACACATATTTGTATGTTACAGTAATAGTGTAAATAACCTGTAAAGCATAATTGCATTCATTCTGTATTTAACAAACATAGCAATCGATTTGTGTATGTCAGCATGGAGCAGCGATCAATAAAGCTCATTATCTATTTGTCATGTGGTGTGCTTATAAGTTTAATACCTGACTATTTCATTGTTACGTCCTTACTTTTCAAACCATAAGGGGCTAAAAGGAATAATAGTAACACATTTTGAAATTTCTGCACATAAATAGCCTCTTAAAAAGATTCAGAATAAATACTCAATGTCACAATTTTCAGGTCTTAATGTGCTGCAATTATTTAAGATCCTTGGCCCTTTGCCAGCAACGGTTTAAAAAAAAATTTACTAGTTAAAAAATTACAACTATTTCATGTAGTAAAAATCAGGACACTATGTTAAATGCAACTGGAGTCCCTAAATACAATAGATATTCCTTCCCTGCAATGGAAGTGGAGATTCTCAAACGATTCCCTTAGCAAATCAGCCCAAAGGTATCTCTAACTAATTCCTCTCTAACATACAGAACATTTCACTCAGACCAAACCTGGGAAAGCTCCACATATATTATGAGAGTTAAGATATATATAACATTTTTGGGGAAAAATTGGATCCAAAATGTACTCTGCCAACAAAGACTAACCATGTGAAAAAATGATGTAATATGTCATATTAAGAACTTTTAGGAGAAATGGAGATAGCACAAGAGAGAAAAATAGAAAGAGCAAAAAATGGCTGGATGGCCGCACTCCATTAAGGCTATGTTTCCACTATTGCATCCCCAAAGTCGCGCGATTTACACTGCAACTTTACAATGCGATTTATGTTGCGATTTGATGCGACTTTAAAAGCGACTTTGATGTTCTGCAATTTAGCCAGAGTGATGTAATTCCTTATCCTGCTTAGTTAATTTCCCTTCCTGTCTTCCACACTCATGTACATCAATATAGGAAGTGATGTATTTGGGAGGAGCAGAGATCATGTGCTTCCGTGGAAGTCGCAACAAAGTCGCGGTGTCAGACATGTACATGTGACTGCATTGCGACTTAATACCTTTCTATGGAGAACAAGTCGCACCAAAGACGGAACAAAGTAGTGCAAGAACCTTTTTTGGAGACGCTGCGACTTGAGTCACACCAAATAGAACGGGGACCATTGAAATACATGGGTTTTGACTTGTCATGCGACTTGACATTTGTGAAGTTGCAAAACAAGTTGCAGTAGTGGAAACAGAGCCTAAGAGACCTTTACTGAAGTCAGATAAAATCCAAATAGTCACAAACGATCACATCGATCCCAGAGGGATGCCTTGCAGAGCCTGCACCTGTCTTTTGCTAGCAGGAGGTGTAATCCTGGGATAGTTTGCCTAGAGTGGTCAGTTCTTATCTTTGTGGCAAAATAGATCAGTTCGGACCACTGGTCTCATTTTCAAAAACAGTAAGTTATGGAGCAGTCCAAAGATAAAATAACACCTTTAGAAAGTAGTTCAGAAAGTGGGTTATGCCAAGACAGACAGCAAGCCAAGTCAGTTTATAAAGAAAATGAATGACACTTTTCTAGAGGAGCTTACAAAGTTGGTCATGCAAACACAGACCACCAAACTAGGACTGTGATGCCCAAAGAAACCTGGCTCCTTTTCAGTGGAGGTTGTGAAATGGGTCATATCAAGGTAGAAAAGTTTGGACTCCATGTCAGTTAAGAAAAAGCAGCAAGCCAGAACTTCAGTGCACAAAAAAATATATCTTTCTACAGGGAGTTCACAAAGTGGGCCATGGCAAAAACGTTGTAGCAAGTTCATTTTCCAAGGCATAAAGAAACAATTAACATTAGAGGCATGCATAATATCTGTGTAGCCTTTTCAAGCAAATATTATGAAACATCATGATGGTGTGATCCAGGACGCCAGACTTGAGCAGGGCCGCTGGAGCTGTTGGTCCTTTCCTTTCCTTTATAAAATAAAGATTGCCCACTAATGTATGATCTCATTCATACTTTGTTTTTTAAAGTTTAATCCCCTAGTCAACACATCAAATTTCTAAAAAATGCTAAATTTCTAAATTTTCCATCATGCATAATGGTTCCATTTCCTGTAAAAACAAAAGGAACCAGTGCCTTGTTTCCACTGAGCGGATCGGTTCGGTTCGGTACGGTACGCTATTTTGGGTGTTTCCATTATGAAAGCGGCCCATACAACCGTTACATTCAGGGTCCTGCTTCAGATGTGGGGCCATAGAAAATGGAACGGTTCGGTTAGGGCGGAGCTACGATACATTCCACTGATTGGCTGACAGAAAACCCTCTGCTGTGCTATGCTGAGGCATTTTTTCTAAACCCTGTATGGCCCCTTGTGGTCCCACTTGCAGTGGAAACGCTCACCAGTATAGACTGGACCATTCTAGGCCATTCAAACTGTACCGACCAGAACCGATCCGCTCAGTGGAAACAAGGCATAGGTGAACAGTACAAACCGATTTGATCAATTTTCTTTCTTTTAATATTTGATCAATAAGAGTTGTCAATGCATCCAACACCCTCCTCCATCTTCATAAAGGTACTACCCCTTCTTTAAATTACCTCTGAGGATTTTATTCAGCTAGCACATGGCTGTCAAGATTCCGAGAACCAACATTTCTGCTACTACCAGGATCCAATATTATAATGCATTTTGAAGTAAATGAAGTCTCTATTTAAAAAGGAATAGGTTCACATAAATATCCACATATTTTCATAAATACAATTCAAATAGATCAAACTGACAAAAATTACAACTATCCTACAAGGGCAACAACTGCCTAAAAATTACATGTTGGATTTACTGCAATATTTATGCAAATCGTTTGCTATTCTAAATATGTACAGTAGCTTATGTAGTACTACCATGATCACTGAACCATATCTATCTTCTGGGCAACTATTCAGCTAAGACAACTATTCAAATATTTATGTAAATCAGTATCACATACAATAGATAAACCCACCTTGTTCTTATCTGATTTTTTACATGTTTGCAATCTTTTAACCAATTGCCGACCGTCCACCGTCGTTATACTTAAGCACTTTGAAGAGGAACATTGTTGTTATGGCAGCAGCTAGCTGCCATAACCCCGGTATCCTCTTTTTTAGCGGGCGGTCGGCTTTCAGATAAAAGTGGTCTCTGCGGCGGATTTGCCTCAAGATCACTTTTATTGGTGGTGGGAGAGGAGACCACCCTCCCGCTGTGCTCTGGTGCCCCCCTTACCGGAGCCATCAATAGCGGCGGAGACGATCAGATTCTTCTCCCTGTTTGGTATGGAGCTTAGTGAGGGAAAGATGGCCCCCACCTGGCTCCATACAATTGCAGGGCGGAAGTGACGTCAATCGTCACTTCTGCCCATAGCTCTTAGAAAGACATTTTTTTTTCCAAATGACAATTTTTTTTAATTGCATTTTAGTGTAAATATGAGATCTGAGGTCTTATTGACCCCAGATCTCATATTTAAGAGGTCCTGTCATGCTTTTTTCTATTACAAGGGATGTTTACATTCCTTGTAACAGGAATAAAAGTGACACACTTTTTTTTAAAAGAACAGTGTAAAAACAAAGAATAAAAAGTACAATAAATAAGAAAAAAAAAATGTTATCACTCCCTGTCCCACCGAGCTTGCGTGCAGAAGCGAACGCATATGTGAGTAGCACCCACATATGTAAACGGTGTTCAAACCACACATGTGAGGTATCACTGCGGTCGTTAGAGTGAGAGCAATAATTCTAGCCCTAGACCTTCTCTGTACCTCAAAACATGCAACCTGTAGAATTTTTTAAACATTGCCTATGGAGATTTATAAGGGTAAAAGTTTGTCGCCATTCCACGAGTGGGCGCAATTTTGAAGCGTGACATGTTGGGTATCAATTTACACAGCGTAACATCATCTTTCACAATATAAAAAAATTGGGCTAACTTTACTGTTGTCTTATATTTTTAATTCAAAAAAGTGTATTTTTTCCCAAAAAAGTGCGCTTGTAGGATCGCTGCGCACGGTGTGACAGAAAGTATTGCAACAACCACCATTTTGTTATCTAGGGTGTTAGAATACATATATATACAGTATCTCACAAAAGTGACTACACCCCTCACATTTTTGTAAATATTTTTACAAACACCACACCAGATAAAAAACAAATCGGGACAATTAATTTCCCACCCTACAGAGATTGCTCATATCTTTGCAGACTTCTAAAAAGACCTTTACAACAACCCAGACATACCCAGCAACCCCCCCTCACCGGACTTATCCTACAAAATGTGAGAGTACCTAGAACGCAGTGGAATTCCCCATCTATCACCATCTGACCTGTTGTCATTGAATGCACAGGTCACGGATGAGGAAATAGAATTGACCATTAAGTCCCTACCATCTCACAAGGCCCCAGGCCCAGACGGATTTCCTTATGAATACTATAAGACATTTCTTCCCATACTGCTTCCACATATGCGCAAACTATTTAATGCTTTCCTTCGGGACACCCCCATACCCCCAGACATGCAGCGTTCCTTTAACACTTTAATTCCTAAACCAGACAAGGACCCTTCCCTCTGCGCTAATTATAGACCCATTGCCTTACTGAATTCTGACCTTAAAATTTTTACCAAACTACTCTCCAATCGCCTCAATCTGATTCTTCCCGCAATGATCCATAAAGACCAAGTGGGATTTGTCCCACTACGGCAAGCAGGCGACAATACCAGAAAAGTTATAGATCTGGTGGATGTGGCGAACAGAGAAAACCTGGCGTCCTTGCTACTAAGCTTGGACGTAGAAAAAGATTTTGATCGCTTGGGGTGGTCTTTCCTGTTCGCCACACTACAACATATGGATTTCCGGGGCCCCTTTTTACAAGCAATCAGACACCTTTACTCCAACCCCTCATCTCAAGTTAGGACCCCCTTTGCACTCTCTACATCTTTTTCAGTGGCAAATGGTACCAGACAGGGGTGTCCACTCTCACCCCTGCTATTTGCGCTCTGCGTCAAACCCCTGGCCGCATCTATCAGGAACAATCCATATATTCGGGGGATTCCGGTTAGAGGTAGGGAGTTTAAAATTTCCCACTTTGCCGACGACATCATACTCACATTGACCCAGCCCCATATTACCCTTCCGATTTTGCATACAGAATTAGATCGCTTCCGTGTTCTTTCGGGATATAAAATTAACGCATCAAAGTCAGAAGCACTCCCAATTAATATCCCTGAAGCAGAGGTCACACTCTTAAAATCCAGTTTTCCATTCACTTGGAAATCGACCATCCTGAAGTACTTGGGAACCTTCATCACCTCCAAATTCAATACTCTGTACCAAGAAAACTCCCCCCCCCCCTCTTCCGCTCCATTAGATCCTCATTGCTCCAATGGAAAAAACACCATATCTCACTATTAGGGCGAATCGCTTCGATTAAAATGACTACCCTCCCGAAGCTCCTGTATCTCTTTCAAACACTATCCATACCAATTCCATACAAACACCTGAAAAAACTCCAGTCTGACCTACTCCATTATGTTTGGAATTACAAAATGCACAGGGTACCAAGATCGGTGTTGATGGCATCCCGTAGTGAGGGGGGATTAGTGTTCCACAACATTATCAAATACTATCAAGCAGCTCAGCTGCGAGCAGTTGCCTCTTGGTTTACCCACAAATCTTACAATAAATGGACAGAAATTGAAAAATTATGGCTAGCTCCCATACACCCAAATAATCTACTGTGGAGTGCGGATGAGGACGTAGCCCCTGATCGTATGCTGGGTCCCATGTCCCAACTGAGACGGATATGGCGTACACTGGCTCATTCTCATGGAGTGTCATCAGAAAAATCACTTCTGACTTCTTTTATCTGTAATCCTAAAATGCCGGATAGCTTTACTTACCAAATGTCACATCCTTGGACATGCTGGAATTTATTCCACTTTGGGAATCTGGTGGACCCTAGGACACGAAAACTATTGTCATTCTCTGACCTACAGAACAAATATGAACTCCCCAGACAGGTGTTCTATGGGTACTTACAAATCCGACATTATGCACTCACTATAGCTCCTAACCTGCAATTCTCCCCCCCATCCCCAATCGAAACTATAATTTTAGCAGGTAATACTCAGAAGGGACTCATATCAGGTATATATAAGATTCTTAATACATTTTCCCTAGAAGGGCAAGGCAAACATTCTTATATGACTAAATGGGAGAGGATCCTCAATGAGGAAATCCCTATAACACAATGGCAGACGATATGGTCCCAAGCTGCAAAGAGCTCAATATGCACATTATATAAGGAAAATTCTTATAAAATTCTCCTACTCTGGTACATGACCCCAGAGGTGCTCCACGCCATTTTCCCCACTAGCTCCGATAGATGCTTGCGATGCCAGAGAGCAAAGGGTACCTTTCTACACATATATTGGAGTTGCCCATTACTAACCCCTTACTGGACCACGGTCCAACAGTTACTAGCTCACCTCCTAGAAACACAGGTCCAGGCGTCCCCAAAATTCTTTTTGTTAGGCCTATCACCACTTAAGCTCCCTACCCCATACAAGAAGCTAGTACGTCATGTACTAACAGCAGCGTGATGCCTCATAGCATTACACTGGAAACGCACTACCCCACCCTCTGCTGAGGATCTTTATTCCAGAATTAAGGATGTAGAACTGATGGAGAAAATGACGGCCAGAATACAAGACAGATTGGAGGCACATAACAGGGTCTGGGAGCTATGGCATCTCCGGGAGGACCCACCATGATCAGGTAACAACATTCCTTGAATGACTTCTATACCCCCTTTACCCCCTTCTTTTTCTATTACCCCCCTCTATTCTTCTATACTGCATACTCCTGTGACTT
Source organism: Aquarana catesbeiana (assembly GCF_042186555.1). Taxonomy (NCBI): domain Eukaryota; kingdom Metazoa; phylum Chordata; class Amphibia; order Anura; family Ranidae; genus Aquarana; species Aquarana catesbeiana. The sequence goes on along the minus strand of NC_133324.1, from coordinate 830,326,098 downwards.
GTATAGTTACAGATAATAAAGTTACAGTGTTGCAACAGTATTAACGTTACACACATGCCAATAGAATCGCTAAAAGTTAGATACTAAATTACCATTGGCAATTAGTAATGTTTTAGTATTTGTGAATAGATGCCTAGCATCAGCAATATATATGATAACTTACACTTGTGTATCGCCCTTACTTTTTTTACATAATGTACCGCAAATACGAATGATAATAATAAAAATGTTATTTGGAGAGTGATGACACCAAATTTAACACACCTGCTCCCCATTCACACCTGAGACCTTGTAACATTAACGAGTTACATGACACGGGGGAGAGAAAATGGCTAATTGGGCCCAATTTGGACATTTTCACTTAGGGGTGTACTTACTTTTGTTGCCAGCGGTTTAGACATTAATGGCTGTGTGTTGAATTATTTTGAGGGGACAGCAAATTTACACTGTTATACAAGCTATACACTCACTACTTTAAATTGTATCAAAGTGTCATTTCTTCAGTGTTGTCAAATGAAAAGATAGAATAAAATATTTACAAAAATGTGAGGGGTGTACGTCCTGACAGGTGAGAGGAGACCGATCTGTGTTCCCAGTGCAGAGGAACACCGATCGGTCTCCTCCCCTTGTGAGCCCCCTCCCCCTACAGTTGGAATCACTCCCCTAGGAAACACATTTAACCAGTAATCAACACATTTATACAGTAATCAATGCAATTTTATAGCATTGATCGCTGTATACATGTGAATGGTCCCAAAAATGTGTCAAAAGTGTCCGATGTGTTCACCATAATGTCGCAGTCATGAAAAAAAAATCGCAGATCGCTGCTATTACTAGTAAAAAAAAAGAAATAGATAAAAAAAAATTAAAAATGCCATAAATCTATCCCGTATTTGGTAGACGCTATAACCTTTGCGCAAACCAATCAATATACGCTTATTGCAATTTTTTTCACCAAAAATATGTAGAAGAATACGTATCAGCCTAAATTGAGGAAAAAATGAGTTATTTTTTAAAAAAATTGGGATATTTATTATAGCAAAAAGTAAAAAATATTGTGTTTTTTTCAAAATTGTCGCTCTTCTTTTGTTTATAGCGCAAAAAATAAAAACCACAGAGGTGATCAAATACCACCAAAAGAAAGCTCTATTTGTGGGGAAAAAAGGACATCAATTTTGTTTGGGTACAATGTCGCACGACCGCATAATTGTCGTTTAAAGTGCGACAGTGCTGAAAACAAAAAATTGGTCTGGGAAGGAAGGGGGTGAAAATGTCCTGTATTGAACCATTTAAAACAGTAAGTGATGAGTTTCCTACAGATGACTATTTTTATAGACCTTCCCCTTCCCCAGTAGAAGAGTCCAATGTTCAGCAGTATGCTGAAGAGAAAGACCGCTGCATTCTTTGTGAGAGCTGCAGTCTCTCTATAGAGGCCTGTCATTCCGCCTTCCGTCTCTCTCACCGGCACTGTACACACTTCCTGATAAATGTAATGCTGTGGATGTGACTCAATAAGGGGTGTGCTAAATCACTGTAGAGAGACTGTTGCTTCCACACAAAGGGTAGTAATCATAGCATACTGCTAAGCATAGGACTCTTCAGCGGTGGCTGGTTGATATTTACTAAAATAAGCATCTCTATTACACATCACTTACTATTACGGTGTGCTCTGATTTATTTCTATAGTTTGCTGATAAACTAAAATTGGGCTTCAAGCCATATTTTTCTTAGATTATTATTTTATCTTACAAAGTGTGTTTCTTTAATCATCACATCCAAAAGCCCATTCCCTGCTTTCCTCAGCATACACCTATATAAACACCCAGTTATTGCTAGCCTGAAGCTATTGTTAATTTAGGGAGTGAAACCCTGTACAGTAGTCTTAGTGAATTGACTTTTACATTGATTTATTGATATGGCTGAAAAATAACACGGACAATGTTATATTAGCTCTAGTCATGATAAAACACAGCAATTTGTAGAGTAGGCTAAATAAAGCATGTTATGTACCTTTGCGAATTGAGCCTTTAGCAATGTAAGCTATGGGAGGTGTGGTATCAAGAAAATACAGAAACAGCAAGAGTAAACAAGCTTTGGGAGTTAGAATTTATGTAAATCCTGACAAGTGCATAAATACTAGGGATGAACCGAACGACCCCCTGTTCGGTCTGCACCAGAACTTTCGAACATCGGGAAAGTTCGGAACCGAATAAAGAATTCCATCGGTGTCTAAAAATGAAAAATCATGAAAAATCAAAAGTGCCCATTTTGAAGGTTATATGCAAGTAATTGGGCATACAATGGTTATGAGGGTCTGGGTATTGCCCTGGGGGACATGTATCAATAAAAAAAAAGTTTGTAAAATAATGTCATTTTTTTAAATGAGCAGTGATTTATTGATGCTATATGTGATATATATATATATGTGAAAGTATAAAAATGAAAAATTCCTTTCAATATAGTGCCTGGGGGTTCCCCCTAGTCCACCTGTAAAGTGGCACATCTGTACTGTGTATATAAGCTACTGCAGCAATAATTGCATTTATAAAGCCCAAAAAATGACATTTTCCCTGCAAGCTTTCTTTATTTTGTAGGCAAGGGCTTGGGGAGCCAGTCATTATGATGAGGCCACAATTTTGTGCACAGGGAACAAGATTAGAGATTTTTTGGATAAATTCTGGTGGTTCTACCACAGACTTTGGATATCTACTTCTGTAACGGGTGAGGAAAATTTGTTCTTTGGGTGTCGTGGCACCTTCACACCGTAACCCTATAGAGGTACTCTTGATGAAAACAAGAATTGACCTTGCTGTCAAAAATTTTAATAATATGCACTTGTCAAACAGGTGCAGAAAGATTGTTCTTTAGGTATCGGTGGCGCCTTCACACCGTAACCCTATAGAGCTACTCTTGATGAAGGCAAGAATTGTCCTTGCTGTCAAAAATTGCAATGATATGCACCTGTCGAACAGGTGCAGAAAAATTGGCCTTTGGGTGTTAATTGTGCCCAAACCTACACCAAAAACATTCTTCCAAATGCAATCAACACCCACAACACTAGGCAGCCTAGAAATCCTGCAGAGATTCCACATCCCAAAAACACTTAAGCGGTGACATCGGCATCAGGGGCTTCATAGCTGCTGGTAATCCAGGACTAATTCATTTTGATAAAAGTCAGATGGTCCACTGAGTCTGTGATCAGTAAGAAAACCTCCAGCAGCACTGAATGCCCATTTGAAAAGCACACTGGATGCAGGGCAGCCCAGCAGCTCAATTGCATACTGGGCAAAATCTGGCCAGTGGTCTATTCTCATGACCTAGTAAGCCAGTGGATCATCAACTGGAAAGCTCTCTATCTCTGTTTTCGCCCCTAGATAATCATCCACCATGTGATGCAGACGCTGCCGATGGGATGTGGATGCTAACAGCTCTGGGCAAGGAGGGCTAAAAAAATTGAGAAATGCATCACTTCTCCACCGCTCCTCTCTTGACCAACAGAAGCCTCAAAATGAAGTTTTCCACAACACTGTAACCTACCAGAGTCGGGAAAAGCATTCAATAAACTTATCTTTAAGGTGTCCTCAAGAGATTTCCTCTTCTGCACTCTCTGTGGGAACGGGATAAGTTATGAGACTTTCCTCTTATAACGGTGGTCAAGGAGGGTTGCCAACCAATAGTGATCCTTCTCCTTTACGGCATGTATTCTTGGGTCCTTTCACAGGCTTTGAAGAATGCATGCACCGCAAATTTGTGGAGGCATGAGAAGCAGACACCTAGGGGCCACTGAGGAATAGAGTATCTGGAGCTGCCTCCTCCCAGCCACGTACTACTCCCAAGAGTTCTGTGGATGGAGAACCATCTCTTACTGTTTGACGTATGTCTTCCTCTTTTTATTATTATTTTTTTTTTTACTATATATTATTTTATTTCCATTTTTATTTTTAATTTTATTTTAATTTTTATTTTATTTTAATTTATTTATTATTATTTAAGTTTTTCATTTCACTATTATTTTCATTATATCATTTTCATATATATTTAATTTCATTTTATTTTTTCATATTTTAATTTTCAATACTTTAATACTGTTCTTGTAACAGATCACATCTAAAGCACATATTATATTAGAGCATATATAATTAGCAGGGTGTCATGAGTTAATTTGGACACAAGCTGTCCTCACAAAGGTTGGTAGTAATTCAACCGTTTGATTTAGGTAGACACAAAAAACTACACAATCATCCATTGGGATGTACTCCCTGGTGCTCTGTTCTATATAAAGTGTAACGATTGGAGGGGGGAGTGTATAATATTATGATGACCCTAATTAAGGGACTGGAACGCATGAGAACGTCACGCTTTTGATAACGTCACATTCCTATGATGAAACGTGTCAAGTCGACCCTCTCATACGTCACTTTCGGTCTGAAAACTGGAACGCACGCTGTGTGTTAAACAGCACCTTATCTCCCACACAAGTAAGGCTGATGTTAATGATGATGCTAGCTCTGTCCTTTGACAGCTTTTTACCAATTTATTTTTAAGTTATACCTTTTCAATAAACCTAAGGATTTTATTCTATGCAGAGTTTTTCTTTTTATATACCACCGCTGTACATTGTCCACACTTGGAGATCTGGGGACAACATTGGAGGTTACCTACCATAGAGACTAGGGTTGTCCCGATACCACTTTTTCAGGACCGAGTACAAGTACCGATACTTTTTTTCGTTTTCAAACGTTTTTTATTGTAGAAAAATATAACATCTGGGTGTACAGGCACTGTAGTGACATGAAACATAATGGCTAAAATGCCCATAACAGAAAGATGATACATCACGCACAGTGCGAACAATATTTCTCATAATCGTACAAAATGAGCCCATAAAACAAAGGTAATAAAATAAAAAGGAAATGAAATGACAAACAAATAAAGAAAAAACAAAGAAATAAGAAACATACCGTTGTGACAAATGTGCATTTCTATTAAATTGAGATTGCTGTCAGGGAGTAAGAAACGATGTATCTAATTTTCTGAGAATCAAATATGCTGTAGAGGCCCAAGAGTGACCCCCCCGCAAGCTTCCACATATAGGATCAAGACCCGCGTTAATGGGGGTCAGCCGTGGGCTCTGAGGGGTCCTCCAGGCTGTTGCTAAGCAGATGAGCTGTCCAGATGCTCCACTTTCGATCAAATATATGTATGGAATCCATGAGAGTATGATGTATTCTTTCCATAGACCTGATGGACTCCATACGGGAAATCACCTGTGACCAGGATACTCGGGGGCGCCTCCAGTTCAATGCTATTGCCCACTGAACTGCACTGAAGAGAGTGTGGATTAATTTTTGTAGGGGGAGGGGAACACCTGGAAGCTCCACAAACAGCAGACACATTTGACAAGTCAGTGTAAGCGATATTCCGGAGAGAAGCCTTATGAGGGATGTAGTTTTGTGCCAAACTGTGTCTAAGGCCTTACAGCTCCAGAACGTATGTAACAACGTGCCCCTGTCCTGGCATCCTCTAAAACATGTGCCAGAGACCAGGGGATATATTCTATGAAGGCGACCGGTACCATCTGGTGTGAAGCTTGAGTACCGTTTCCTTAATCGACACAGAACGTGTGCATTTATGCATGTTGTTGATCATGTCCTGCCAATCTCCGTCAGGAACCTCCTGGGCCATCTCAACCTCCCAAGCTACCATTGCCAAGGATTTTTGAGGGGAGTTATGATCATTAAGGTATTTATAAAGTACGGAGATGGTCCCCCTATCCCTCGCCTCTTCTCCACATAAAAGTTCAAATGGGGTTTTCGACACTTCCACCACGCCCTTCATATGAGTTGAGTAGAAGTGTCGAATTTGCTGGTATTGGTGAAACCCAGATCTGCCCATATCATAAGTCCGCTGCAGGTGAGTGTAGGAACAAAAGGAGGCGTTCTGCAGCAGGGATGCGAGATTCACCAAGCCTAGTGCAATCCATTTATGGTATGGCAAACTGGAGGAGAAGGCCGGGGGAAATGAGGGTTCTCCCAAAAAAGAGGATAAAAGGGGGACGTCTGAGTGCAACTTGAATTTCTTGCGATAGAGAGACCATAGATAAAGAGATTGGCCTACAATATTATTTAATGGGGTGATATCCCTGGGAGAGACTGAGCGGGACCACAGAATACCGGGGAGGTAGTATGGAGTTACCGAGATCTGTTCAAATTGTAGCCATGGCACAGGGGCAGGGATGATGTGCCACTGCGCCATTTGGATAAGCCGTGATGCCAGAAAATATTTCCATAGATCCGGGCATCCCAAGCCTCCCCTCCTCTGGGCTCTATACATCAGTACTTTTCCCATTCGTGGTTTTTTATTTTGCCATATAAACCTAAGCAGGTCCATCTGAACCTTCTGAAGAACTGATCGAGAAACATATAGGGGTAGGGATCTGAAGAGAAATAGTAGCTTGGGGAGGATGTTCATTTTCACTGCCTGGATTCTCCCCATAAATGATATGTGATAGGAGGACCATTGATTTAAAAGGCGTTTGACATTGGAAAAAGCTGGAGGATAATTCAATGAGAATAATTGTTTCAGAGAGGGGGCTAATTTAACACCTAGATATTGTAGGGAGGTATGGTTCCATGAGAATTTAAATTTATCTGTGAGAGTGGTCAGTAGATGTTGCGGGAGGTGAATTGGTAGAGCCGAACATTTAGAGGGGTTGACGCTTAGGCCCGATAATTTATAGAAAGAGTCAAGGGAGGACATGAGGTTAGGGAGGGAGAGTAAGGGGTCTGAAATGAATAATAGTACGTCGTCCGCGTAGAGGCTAAGTTTAAATTCCTGATCACCCTTTCTAAAGCCCTTGATGTTTGGGTCACTAGCAATGGATCTAGACAGGGGCTCCATAGCCAACGCAAACAGAAGTGGGGATAAAGGACACCCCTGTCTAGTGCCACACTTCAGAGAGAAATAGTCTGAGTAGCATCCTGGAAGCTTAATTCAAGTTTTTGGGTTATGGTAAAGGGCTTTGAAGCCATGTATAAATGCCCCACTAAATCCAAACTTAGATAGGACTGTATCTAAATACGTCCAGAGAACGCTATCAAATGCTTTGTTTATATCTAAACTCAAAAACAATACTGAGTTTGAGTTCATATGGGCGTCCTGCAGGATATTAGTGGCTAAACGTATATTATCTGTGATCTGCTTCGATGGGATAAATCCGGTTTGATCGTGCGATATCAAGGTTATTATAACTTTGGCCAGTCTGTCGGCCAGGATCCTCCCAAAAATTTTAAGGTCATTATTTATAACTGAAATGGGGCGAAAGTTTTGGGGGAGGGTATGATCTTTGCCGGGTTTAGGAATAAGGGACATGTTGGCTAGTAGCATTTCTTCAGGGAAAGATTGTCCTTTGAGTATTTGATTATACATATTAGTAAGTGTGGGGAGAAGGGATTCAGCAAATTTTTTATAATAAACGGGAGAGAAGCCATCGGGGCCTGGGGCTTTGGAGGGTTTAAGAGAGGAGATAATGGAGGCGATTTCCTCTGATGAGCAGGGGGCATTGAGGATATCCAATTGTTCCCCCGAAAGTCGGGGAAGCGAGAGGGCATCCAGCCAGGACTGCATGGAGGGAGGGTGTGAAGGGTCTGGGCCAGAAAAAAGTTTTTGATAGAAGGTGGAGAAGATCTGTAGAACATGTTTTGGATGAGAGGTTAGGTTTCCAAGGCTATCCTTTAATTTATAAAGGTGGGTCGGTTGGGTGGTCTGTTTAAGCTTTCGCGCAAACATCATAGAAGCTGAGTTACTGTATAGGAGAAAGCGAGCTTTAGACCATCTAAGAGATTTCTCAATGTGACCTGACAATATATCATCAAGGGCTCTCCTTTTTTCGGTGATTTGGAGGAGCAACTCCTGTGTAGGGGATTGAGTGTGTCTATGATATAGTTCTAATTCTAAGGTGAGTTTGTGGGTGTCCTGTTGTTTTTGACGTTTTAAGGTCGTGGAAAGCTCTATCAGGTGGCCCCTCATTACAGCCTTATGGGCTGCCCACAGCGAGATCGGAGAAATGTTCTCTACATTATTAAGCCTAAAGTATTCTTTAAGACATTCCATCAACTGAGCCATAATCACAGGATCTGTGAGTAATGCGTCATTAAGGCGCCAGGACCTGGCTATATGTGGGAGGCCTAAACATGAGATATGGGTTGATACCAGGTGATGGTCCGACCAGGGGCAAACATGTATGTTGGCTGTAGTAGAATTTACTGTCAGAGAGGGGGTGCCAAAAATATAATCTAGGCGTGAATAACTGTCGTGAGGGTGTGAATAGAACGTATATTCCCTAGAGCCGACATTGTGGGCTCTCCAGATATCTATGAGTTGGGAGGATTTCAAGGAATGTTGAAGGGATTTGGGAAAGGCCTTAGATGTCGGGCATGTTCGGCTTCTATCAAGTCCTGAGTGGGCTACTAAATTAAAGTCCCCACCGATTAACATATGGGGGGAATGGAACCTATCTAGGGTCTGAAAGAATTCCTTAAAGAATGTAGCCTGTGAGGCGTTTGGGGCATACACTGAAGCCATAGTTAGAAGTTTATTTTGGATGGTGCCCTGAACTATAACGAAACGACTGTTGGGATCTTTATAAATCTTTTGAGCTTGAAACATCACTGAGTTTTTGATAAAAATGGCCGCCCCTCTAGACCTGGACCCACTCGTGGTAAAATAGCTTTGATTAAAAGATTTGTCAAAGTATGATGGGTGATTATCTCTAGAGAAATGAGTCTCCTGGAGCAAGATAACATCTGCGCCAAGAGCTTTGTACATTTTGAATGCTTTTCTTCTTTTTTGAGGGGTATTAAACCCTTTAACATTATGGGAAATTAATTTAATACCCATGGCAGTCTATAATGAATCTGCTAGGATCAGTAAGAGGTCCAGGCCGAGAGGGAGCCGCCAAACAGCAACCCGGCCTCTTCAGAGGCATGACATAGCTATGACGCACAGTCTTATGGGACTGCGTGTATCTATACTCAGAGTCAGTAGCACATAAATCACATAGAATAAACCAATTGGTGTGAAGAACACCAAAAAAAAGCAAGAACATAAGGTCATAAACATAAAAAAAAAACAGCAAAAAAAGAACAGGAAACCTGAGTACTAGGCCAAAAAATGGCCAAACATAGCTCCGGGGGGTCATGGGGGAAAACATCCCATTGACCCAAAAAAAAATGTCCTTTCGGACCAAAGGGTCCGACACTCTAATGCCGCATACACACGGTCGGACTTTCTAGAAAGCTAGGTCCGACGTACTTGCCGCCAGACTTCCGGCGGACTACCGCCGGACTTTCTGAACGGCCGGACTTGCCTACACACGGCCGGACTTTCCGGAATCCGGTCTTCCCGACGGACTTCCGCCGGACTTTCAGAATGAACGGACTTTCCCACACACGGACAAGTCCGTTCATTTTGAACGTGACTTGGGTACGACGGGACTAGAAAAGGAATTCAATCTCGCCGCTTTTTTTGGCGAGATTGAAACCTTGCGATCCCCGTCGCAGGCCCTTAGGTCTGGTATGGAACTTTAAGGGGAACCCCCTACGCTGAAAAACCGGCGTGGGGGTCCCCCCAAAATCCATACCAGACCCCGATCCGAGCACGCAGCCCGGCCGGTCAGGAAAGGGGGTGTCGACCACGCCCCCTAAAACGTCACAGTCCCAGCATGCCCAGGGACTGTGACATCATATGGAGGCGGGGTCTCCGCCTATATAAGTCACAACGCAGCCCTCAGAGACCAGTCCAGCCGGAGAGAGCGTCGTGTCAACATCTGGGGGAAGAGAAGAGAAGAGAACACAAGAAGCCAAGAAGCCAAGAAGTCCGGACCTCCGCTGGCAATAGAGCTACCTGAAGACAGCGGAGGGGCCGGCCGAAGACCTGGGACACCGGGAGAAGAGGCCGGAGAGCGGAGAAGAACCAACCGGACGCCGGGAGAAGATGAACCAGAGGGACCCCCGAAGACAGAAGAAGACCCCCCCCGGAGCTGTTTAATAAATTATTTTAAAAACCTGTGTTGTGTTTTATTATTGACACTTTTTACCTAGGTGAATGGGTAGGGGTACCATGTACCCCATACTCATTCACATAGGGTGGGGGGGCCGGGATCTGGGGGCCCTCTTATTATAGGGGGCTCCCGGATTCCGATAAGCCCCCCGCCCGCAGACCCCGACAACCAACGGCCAGGGTTGTCGGGAAGAGGCCCTTGTCCTCATCAACATGGGGACAAGGTGCTTTGTGGTGGGGGGGGCACCGCAAGGTGCCCCCTCCCCCAAAGCACCCCCCCATGTTGAGGGCATGCGGCCTGGTATGGTTCAGGAGGGGGGGGCGCTCGTTCGTCCCCACTCCCTTTCCTGACCAGCCGGGCTGCGTGCTCGGATCGGGGTCTGGTATGGATTTTGGGGGGACCCCCACGCCGGTTTTTCGGCGTAGGGGGTTCTCCTTAAAGTTCCATACCAGACCTAAGGGCCTGGGATGCCCCCCGCGCTCGCCGCAATGGGAAAATTAGTTTTTCCTATTGCAGTGAGCGCGAGATGCAGTAACCTGCTCCTCCGTCGTATCTGGTCCTTCGGACTAGCATACAGACGAACGGGCTTTCCGTCAGGAACTGAGTCCGGCAGAGGTACGACGTAAAGATTTGAAGCAGGCTTCAAATCTAAAGTACGTCGGATTTCCGCCCAAAACGGTCCGTCGGAAGTCCGATGGAGACCACACACGGTCGGATTGTCCGCCGGACTTGGTCCGGCGGCGTCCGTCGGACTTTTGCAGGTGAAAAGTCCGACCGTGTGTACGCGGCATAAGTGATAGTGTTCGTGTCATCCGTGCAGACATAAATTTGTCTGAGGAATTTACCTGTAGAGGATCAACCAGCTCTGACATCACTAACCAGACGGGGAGCCAGTCAGTTCTCATTAAGAAAGAGTGTAGGGACAATCATGCGGATGCAACCGGGAGTCCGTAATGAGCCGGGAGAGTCCAATTTTCTGTAGGCATGATGGGAGATATTCAAATCTCGATACCTTGGAGGGAGAAAAACAAAGAGAAAAACAAGGGTAGGGGAAAGGATAAACACAAAAAAAAAAATAAATAAATAAGGGAGAAAAAAGAGAGAAGAGTGTCTTATCGTCAGTCACGGTGTTGATCTCGGCGGTCTCTTCTAGTTGGAGGGGTTGCCCAAATTGCTGAGTGACGTGGAGTGGAGGGTAGTCTGGGCAGGGAAGCCGCGTCCAGGAGGCCCAGTTTCACCAATAATTATTTTCCTTCTATTAGCGTGGTTACAGTGTAAGTTGTGCCATTGTGGGGCACCTGCAGCTTGAAGGGGAAGCCCCATCGGTAGCGAATACTGGCATTTTGAAGAACAGCAGTGACTTCCTTCATCCTCCTGCGTTTATCCAGGGTGGTAGGGGAGATATCCGGGTAGATTTGAATCGGGGTGCCTTCCAGACGAATATTAGGGGTGTTCTGTGAAGCTCTAAGTATTTCCTCCTTGATCAGGAAGTCCTTAAGGCAGAGCACTATGTCTCTTGGTGGTTTCTCTGGGGGTGGAGGAGGGCGTAGGGCCCTATGAATCCTATCACAGGAGAAAGCCGACAATGGGGAGTCTGGTAAAAGAGATTGGAATATCTTCTGAACCGTGGGTAGTAAATCGGTGACCGATTCGGGCACTCCGCGCACCCTTAGATTGTTGCGGCGGTTCCTGTTATCAAGGTCCTCAATGTGGGCTTGAAGCTGCTGGACCGTTTCAGATAGTGACTCATGCTCCTTCCTTAGGTCAGAATATACCAAGGTGAGCTCATCATGTTTTGTTTCTAGTAAGTCGGTTCTGCTACCCAAGGCCGCAATCTCCAGGGACAGCGTGTTAGTAGATTTGAGGAGCTCTGATTGAAATTTCTGGGCAATCTTGTCATACATTAAAGTTAAGCTCTCATCCAGATCAGCCTTAGTAAGTTGAAACATGTACTCACTATCTCCCTGGGAGTGCGGTGGTGAGGGAGCTGCTGCTGGAGAATGTGCCTGTGACTGTGTCCTCCGGGCGCCATCTTGGGCCTGCATGCTTCTCTCCTTCTCTCTCAACAAATAAGTCGTTAAGGATCTTTGGGCCGGTTTTTCACGGCGATTTCTGGTGCCCGTCATGCGCTGAGTGTTCCGCCGGGGGTGCGGGGATAAGTTGGGTGGATAACGTGCGTTGATAGCCCCGGGGAAGTGCCGTTAGTCTCCGCGGCTCACAGAGCTCTCAGCCCTTGCTTCCTCCTCGGTTCGCACCGCGCATGCGCCCCCCGATACTTTTTTTCAAGTACTCGCCGATACCGAATACCGATACTTTTTTTTTATGTCACGTGACAGTGTTTTTTTTAATTTTTTTTTTAACAGTGCTTTTTTTTTTTTTTTTTTTTTTTGGGGGGGGGGGGGGGGTGAACGGTGTATGTGTGTGTGTGTTTTTTTTTTTTTTTTTTTAATTTACAATTTTTATTTTTTACAATAATTTTTTTTTATTCTTTATTGCAATATGTGTTTTTTTTGTTTTTGTTTTTTTTTTAATCAGCCCTGTTGGGGGGCTTTGGTGAGATATCAGGGGTCTTAACAGACCTCTGATATCTCCCCCTTGAGACAGAGAAAGAGACAGAGGATAGAGATTCCCCAGTCCCTTTCTCTGCAGCCTCAGCTGCACTGAGAATGAATGGAGAGAAGACAGCGGCTCCTCTCCATTCATAAACTGACACATAGTAATCACAGGATATTACAATGTTTCAGTTATGTGAATGGACAGAGTCAGCTGACTCTGTCTATTCACAAAGGAAGGAGGAGGAGGACGGCGGAAGGGAGGGGGAGAACGGAGGGGACAGAGAAGGAGGGGGGAACAGAGGGGACAGCGGAGAGGCACAGAGGAGGAAAGAGGAACGAAGGGGGAGAACGGAGGGGGACAGAGAAGGAGGGGGGAACGGAGGGGACAGCGGAGAGGCACAGAGGAGGAAAGAGGAACGGAGGGGACAGCGGAGAGGCACAGGGAAGGAAAGAGGAACGGAGGGGACAGCGGAGGGGGACAGAAAAGGAGAGAAGAACGGAAGGGGACAGCGGAGAGGCACAGAGGAAAGGAGGGGACATGGAGGAGGATGCAGTGACAGTCAGCGGTGAGCGATCACCGCTGTGTCACTAAAGCAGCTGAAAGCCGCTGGGGGAGAAGCTTGTATCTCCCCCATGCGCCGATCACAGCTGACTTTTAGGTATCGGGGGAGGCATCGGGAGCATTTGCCCGAGTACAAGTACTTGGGCAAATGCTCGGTATCGGTGCCGATACCGATACTAGTATCGGTATCGGGACAACCCTAATAGAGACAAATTACCTGGAGGATATCGTATTGGGATAGGTCCCCCTAAAGTGACCCACAAGCACGGCTGACTCTTTCTGCTACAGTCCCTGACAAAAGTCTTGTCGCTTGTGTACAAATTGACCTGAAGTGCCGCTAAAATATATTTCTAATCAAGATTTTGTTACAAGAAATGGGTCATTTTAATCCCAACAGCTTTTGTAATAATGTTTCAGTGCAAAACGAAACTGACAAAAGTATTCTAATATTCACAGCTTGGTAAAGCCCATTGAGTCAATTTTTGCCAAGACATAAGTGTTGTCGCCTTGTTATATGAGCTTCACCTGTGACTAATAATGGATCAATTAGGTCTCAGGTGTGTATAAAAAGAGCACCAGTACACTAGACCTTCTGAACTGCAACTAGACTTCTGCAAACATGCCTAAGATTCACCCGGAGACTAAAGTGTTGATTATCAAGAGGCTGAAGACCAGATCCACTGCTGATGTTGCAGACACCTTCAATGTGTCTCAGCGTCAAGTTCAGAGGATAAAAAAAAGATTTGAAGAGACTGGAGACGTTTTGGACAAGGCCAGGTCAGGCCGACCCCGCAAGACAACTGCTCGAGAGGACCGTTTGTTGGCTCGAAAATCCAAGGCCAGCCCATTTTCCACTGCAGCAGAGCTCCACGAGACCTGGTCACCTGAAGTCCCTGTGTCAACCAGAACAGTTTGTCGGATTCTGTCTCGAAATGGCCTCCATGGTTCCAATCAGTGCCCATAAGCCAGCACTAAACAAAAGACAATTGAAAAACCGTGTGGCATTTGCCAAGGGCCACAGCCTGCTAAAAGGATGGACTCTGGAAAAGTGGCAGAAGGTGGATTTTTCAGATGAATATTCTGTTGAATTACACCACAGTCGCCGCAAATATTGCAGGAGACCTACTGGAACACGCATGGAGCCGAGATTTACCCAGAAAACAGTGAAGTTTGGTGGAGGCAAAATCATGGTCTGGGGTTACATCCAGTATGGGGGTGTGCGAGGGATCTGCAGGGTGGAAGGCAACATCAATAGTCTAAAATACCAAGAAATCTTAGCTACCTCTTATATTCCCAACCATAAAAAAGGCCAAATTTTGCAGCAGGATGGTGCTCCATCGCATACTTCCATCTCCACATCAAAGTTCCTTAAGGCAAAGAAGATCAAGATGCTCCAGGATTGGCCAGCCCAGTCACCAGACATGAACATCATTGAGCATATGTGGTGTAGGATGAAAGATGAAGCATGGAAGACGAAACCAAAGAATATTGATGAACTCTGGGAAGACTGTTTTCCTTGCCAAACTGCATGGATGCTGTCCTTCAAGCTCATGGAAGTCATACAAGATATTAAATTTGGATCTCACAGCACCACTACTTAATTTGCTGACATATTGTTGGATTTTCAGTAAAGTTGTCTTGCCAAAATTTGACCTGTCTGTCTTGATTAAATTATAAATCTTTTTTCAGTGAAACTAATTTATTTCAGTGCATTAAACATCATTTGGGAGGGCTTTAGCTTTTCATATGAGCTATTTCTAACACCAATTGATGAATTAAAAGTCAGGTTAATAGCAGGAGTTTCTACAAAATAGAGAAGCGACAAGACTTTTGTCAGGGACTGTATAAGGCAAGGGAATCCAACCTATCTGGTGAGTGCAGACCTATTACAATATCCCCAGGAAGTGGAAGCATGGACACCAATGGGACACAGAGCACCAAAGCAGTTTGTACACTTGAAATAGACTTTGATTTGCACTATTGTCACTTTAAGCACTTTAATACTTTGTCACCTTATTGTACCAATAATTAATTTGTTCACTACATTTGTTTTACACAGACATCAGATCAATTGTTTGCACTTTATCATTGTTGTAATAGTCACATACCAATATAATTTATCTAAGGATATAGATACTTATAGGATTTCAACCGCAGTCACTTTAATTATTAGTACCAGGTGGAGCAAGCACTGCCTTTTTTCTATCCAATTTATTTGCCCAATTCAAGGGACATTACTAGACAGCAGCAGCTCAATTATATTGCCACATATCACTAAGGCGCGAGTGTCTCACATTATCCATATGTCTTCCTCTGCTTCAAAGCCTCAGAAACTGCCAGAATCCTCCTCCACCTCTCTCTCCTCTTTTGTGTTCTGTAGCATAGAAACAATGGTGTCTGCATAAAGTGGGCCTTGAGAGGAAAGGAAATCCTCCTCTTCCCACCGCTGCTCTGCCTCGAGGGCCCTGTCCATAATGCCATGGAGAGTCTGCTCCAGCAGGAACACAAAAGGGATTGTGTCACTAACGAATGCATTGTCACGGCTCACCATCCTTGTGGCCTCCTCAAATGGTGACAGTACAGTATGTGCATTCTTTATGAGCAGCCATTGGCATGGGGAAAAAAAGCTGAGCCGGCCTGAGCCTGTCGTGCCATACTCACACAGGTACTCGTTAATGGCCCTCTGCTGCATGTGCAACTGCTGCAGCATTGCCAAAGTCGAGTTCCACCTGGTGGGCATGTCACAAATCAGATGGTTTTACGGGCAGGTGAAATTCCCGCTGAATTTCAGCCAACCGAGCACTGGCTGTGTATGACCGCCTAAAATGGCTACACACTCTTCTGGCCTGCTTTAGCAGATCTTCCAACCCTGGGTACCTATTTAGGAAATGCTGCACCACCAAATTGAGGACATGTGCCAGGCATGGCACATGTGTCAACTTTCCCTGTCTAAGGGCGGACAGGAGGTTTGTGCCATTATCACACACCACCATTCCTGACTCCAGCTGGCATGACGTGAACCACTTCTGGGCCTGTCCCTGCAGAGCTCCAAGAATCTCTGCTTTGGTGTGGTTCCTGTCCCCTAGACACACCGGCTGAAGCACTGAATGGCACCTTTTAGCCTCATTGAATAGCCCTTTGAATGCTTAGGGGGTACTTGAGGTTCATAGGACAATTCAGCAGAGGAGGGCATGGAGGAGGAGGAGGAGGGGGTAGAGCTGATGAATCTGGCATCATCACCAGCTGTATTGGGACATGGGGGCACAACAAGCTGCAGCACTGAGCCCTGTCCTGCATCCTTATGAGTCACAATCACCCAGTGTGCTGTGAACTAAATGTATCGTCCCTGCCAATGCTTGCTGGACCATGTGTCAGCAGTAACATGGACTTGTGGCTAAATACCTTGCCCAACGATGCCACAACAATGCCTTCCACGTGATGGTAGAGAGATGGAATGGCCTTACATGAAAAGAAATATCAAGTAGGAACCTGCCATTTTGGTACAGCACATTCTGCATATTCACGGAAGGGGGCAGAATTCACCAGGTGGAAAGGTAGAAGTTGTAGAGCCAGCAGCTTTGGCAAGCTTGCATTTAGACGCTAAGCATGTGGGAGGCAGGGACTGTATTTTTTTTTCAGCTGCAGCAGACGGGGAAGAGAAATTTACCAGCTATAGTCCACAGCTGGTGGTGTGCTGCTGGGTGTGCTGCAAGGACCTGGGACACCCGGCACTATACCATCATCCCTGTCAGTGGAGGCTGCTGAGAGGCCATGAGGTATAGCAGGGACAGACTAAAGTGAGTAAGGAGGAGGGACCGATTTTTGCCCCTTTTGTGTGGCTTTTAGGTGCTCTTGCCAATGGGCTGAGTGGTGGGAGGTTAAATGCCTTGTCAAGCTTGTGGTACCCAAATGACTGGTGTTTTTTGCCACGCTTGATACACTTGAGACAAAGTTTGCAAATAGCAACAGTGCGATCGGCTGCACATGTATTAAAAAAGGCCCAGACAGTTAAGCTGTGGGATGTGGGCCGGGAGATAACAGATCCATAACGTGATGGAATAGGGTGGCTGCCTTCTACTCTTCCATGATGGCTGCCTCGTTGGGGTTGTGCCTCACCCTCACTTTCCTCCTCTGCTCTATCCAGCACTCAAGGTGAGTCAGTGACCTCATCATATCATCTCCTCCATCCTCATTACCACTGGAGACAACTTGGCAATACACTGCAGCTGGGAGAACATGACTGCCAATTTGTGTAACAGTGTTCTCCCCTCTCTGTAGGCTCATGTTCCTGCCTTCCTCAACCCCAGAGTCATAACCAACATCTGAATTGAGTAATGGCTGTGCATCATCAAGGAGCAAGTGGCTGACGCAGTGTTCAAATAACTCAGCTGACTCTTCCATGCCTGATGCTGGGGCTATTGCAGGAATAGCTGTGGACAAGGAGGCAGGTTTTGCCGCTAGCTGCAGGGGACTGCACACTAGTCTCTGCTTGAGTGACGGAGGATGAGGAGGATGAGAACAGTTTAGTAAGCCAGTCCACCACCTCCTTTGCATGCTGTGGCTGGATAGCACGGGCAACATCACTAAACAGAGGAAATGATGCCCTGCCTGAGGACTGACCACGTCCACCTTTGCCTGTGGATACATACGCTGCTGGCCCCCTTACAGTGCCATGGGAATGTTTGCCTATCATTTGCTGTCCTCTCAGAAATGATGGGGGGAGCAGGGGGTACTTATTAACAAAATGTAATAAAGATGTGTAAATGTGTACGTGGATGCACATTAATCAATGGGAAATGGTGTTTGGTGCACTTTAACCACCTCAATATAAGGCACTTATACCCCTTTCCTGCCCAGGCCATTTTTCAGCTTTCAACGCTGTCACACTTTGAATGACAATAGCGTGGTCATGCTACACTGTAACCATGTGAAATTGTTATCATTTTCTTCACACAAATAGAGCTTTCTTTTGGTGGTAAAAAAGACCAAACATTTTGAAAAAAAAAAGGGTTTCTTAGTTTCTGTCAGTAAATTTTGTAAATAAGTAATTTTTCGCCTTCACTGATGGGTGCTGAGGAGGAGGCACTGATGGGCACTGATGAGGCAGCACTTATGGGCACTGATTAGGTGGCACTGATGAGGAGGCACGAATATACTGCACTTATGGGCACTGATAGGTGGCACTGATATGTGGCACTGATGAGCACTGATAGGTGGCACTAATTGGTGGCACTTGTGCGCAATGGGCACAGATAGGTGGCACTGGTGGGCATAGATAGGCGGCACTGGTGGGCACAGATTGGCAGCACTGGTGGGCACAGATCGGCGGCACTGATTGGCGGCACTGATGGGCATTGATGGGTGACATTGATGGACAGCAGTGATGGGCATTGATGGGGAGCACTTATAGCCAGCACTGACTGGCATTTCTAATGGCCCCTGATTTCTGGCGCTCGTGGGTACTAATTGCTGGCACTTGTGGGCATAGATTGGTGGCAATCGTGGGCACTGATTGCTGGCAGTGGTGGGCACTCATTGCTGGCACTGGTGGGCACTTAATTGTAATCTAAGCACTGATGATCAGTTCCCCGATTACATACCTAGCTGTCCCCTGTGAGGAGATGCCGCTGATCGGCTCTCCTCTACTCATACTCTGTCAGTGTGAGACGAGGAGCGCAGATTACCGGCATCTTCGTGTTTACATGTGACTGACTGTGATTGGAAACAACCGATCACATGGTTAAAGAGCCGTGGCCGTGGGTCTTTACACAAATTGGGGTCGCGCCGTGTCCTAGCAGCATGGCGCGGCCACGATCAACGGTGGCGCGTGAGAGCGGTCCTTCTGGGAGGCCGTCATATGACGTCCACCCAAAACAAGAGCCGCACTGCCCAGCTGTCATTTGATGGTGAGCGGGTGGCAAGTGGTTAATGTGTGTATTCACGACACAGATACACTATAATATGGCAGTAACGCACAGAACTATATAGCATTAACCTTGCAGTAACGCGCAGAACTTTACGGCATTAAACTTGCAGTAACGCACAGAACTATATGGCGTTAAACTTGCAGTAATGCAATGAAATATACAGCGTTAAACTTTCAGTAATGCACAGAACTATATGGCGTTAAACTTTCAGCAATGCAAATAACTATATGGCGTTAAACTTGCAGTAACGCAATGAAATATATGGCGTTACACTTGCAGTAACGCAATGAAATATACAGCGTTAAACTTGCAGAAATGCACAGAACTATATGGCGGTAAACTTGCAGCAACGCACAGAACTATTGGCGTTAAACTTGCAGTAATGCAATGAAATATATGGCATTAAACTTGCAGTAACTCAATGAAATATACAGTGTTAAACTTGCAGTAATGCAAAAAACTATATGGCGTTAACTTGCAGTAACGCAGGGAAATATATGGCGTTAAACTTGCAGTAACACATAGAATTATATGGCGTTAAACTTGCAGTAACGCAATGAAATATATAGCATTAAACTTGCGGTAACGCACAGAACTATATGGTGTTAAACTTGCAGTAACACACAGAACTATATGGCATAAACTTGCAGTAACGCACAGAAAAAAACTGTGTTAAACGGTCACTACACTCACACTGACTGAGCTATCTCTACATTGACACTAATTTAAAGATAAATGGTCGCACTACCCTCACAGTGAACTATCTCTAGATGCACACTAAACTGATATTCTACTAACAATAGAATCAGAATGGCACACTATAGAACACTAATGGCCTGTACACACAATAGGATTTTTCAATGGAAAATGTGTGATAGGACCTTGTTGTCGGAAATTCTGACCGTGTGTAGGCTCCATCACACATTTTCCGTAGGAATTTCCGACACACAAAGTTTGAGAGCTTGCTATAAAATTTTCCGACAACAAAATCCGTTGTCGGAAATTCCGATCGTGTGTACACAAATCCGACGCACAAAGTGCCACGCATGCTCAGAATGAATTAAGAGACAAAAGCTATTGGCTACTGCCCCGTTTATAGTACCGACGTACGTGTTTTATGTCACTGCGTTCAGAACGATCGGATTTTCCAACAACTTTGTGTGACCGTGTGTATGCAAGACAAGTTTGAGCCAACATCCGTCGGAAAAAATTCATGGATTTTGTTGTCGGAATGTCCGAACAATGTCCGACCGTGTGTACAGGGCATTACTGTCTAAAAGCACTGAACAGAGCCCTGTTCTATTTCTCTCCATGCCGCTATCAAACTACAAATGGCCACTATAGAAAGAATACTTTTATAGTGTGGGGCGGGATTAGGAACAATGAGCCATGATTGGACACAGTCATCATGACAGCGTCCAATCATGGCTCTGACAGTGCTCTGTGCCCTGATTGGGCGAAGCTTTTATTGCTTCAGCCAATCAGAGCTTTCAATGCACTGTGCGGTGGCGTGGTGCATTGTGGTTGTTCTGCGGGCCAAACAAACGGTCAAACTACCTTTTAATTTGATTGTTCTGAGGACTTCTGAAAAGCCAATGTTCGGCCTGAACTCTCGCTCGGTCCAAACCTTTCACCCATGCTTAATAAATACCAGTTAATCCTGCCAGAAATCTAGTGAGCTCATTATTTCCTATGCTCTCTCCCTGTGTGTGGCATAGCCAGCATTAGCCCTGCCTAGTTTAGTCTGCAAAATAAAATAACACACCCCCACTATGTTATAGAGATGAGGAGAGACGGAGGTATTGTCTAATCCTAACACTTTCTCTCCTAGCGTCACCCTAGAACAGGAAGTAAGTTACTCACAGGATCACTAAGTAGAAATAAAGGGAAAAAAGCCCAAAAAACATTGAATGCAGCCTCCACATTTAAAGACTGGTGTGCTGCAATATACAGTGCATCTGGAAAGTATTTACAGTGCTTCACTTTTTCCATGTTTTATTATGTTACAACCTTATTCCAAAATGGATTTATTATTTTCCTCAAAATTCTACAAACAATACCCCATACTGACAACATGAAAGAAGTTTGTTTGAAATCTTTGCAAATTTATTAAAAATAAAAAACAAAAAAATCACATGTACATAAGTATTCATAGCCTTTGCTTATTACCGGTACTTTGTTGAAGCACCTTTGGCACCAATTATAGCCTCAAGTCTTTTTGAGTATGATGCTACAGTCTCGGCACATGTATTTTTGGGCAGTTTCTCTCATTCTTCTTTGCAGAACCTCTCAAGCTCCATCAGGTTAGATGGGGAGCGTCAGTGCACAGCCATTTTTTAGCTCTCTCCAGAGATGTTCACTCAAGTTCAAGTCCCATAGCCACTCTTTTGTTATCTTGGCTGTGTGCTTAGGTCGTTGTCCTGTTGAAAGGTGAACCTTCGCCCCAGTCTGAAGTCCAGAGCGCTTTGGAGCAGGTTTTCATCAAGATGTCTCTGTACATTGCTGCATTCATCTTTCCTTCAATCCTGACTAGTCATCCAGTTCATTCCGCTGAAAAACATGCCCACAGTATGATGCTGCCACCACCATGCTTCACTGTAGGGATGGTATTGGCCAGGTGATGAGTAGGGATGGGCGAACGGTTCAGCCCGAGCATAAGTTCAGGCCGAACTTTCGCTGTTTGGACGTTCGACAAACAGCCGAACAAACGGGTCGTTCAACCATTTGTTCACCCCCCCCAAACCAACCACAATGCTGATTGGCTGAAGCAGTGAAAGCAGTGTCCAATCAGGGCACAGAGCACTGTCAGAGTCATGATTGGACACTATCATCATGACTTTATCCAATCATGGCTTATTCCCGCCCCACAGTATAAAAGTATTCTTTTAATGGCAGGCATTTTCAGTGTGATTTTGGCATGGAGAGAGATAGAGCAGGGCTCTGTTCAGTAGTATTAGTTAGTCAGTGTGCTATACTGTGCTATTTTGCTTCAATTGTCAGTGTAGAATATTAGTTTAGTGTCAGTCTAGGGACAGTGTGAGTCTAGTGAGGAGGACCATCATTCAGCTTTACATAGTGTGCAGCTAGAGTAGGGACAGCTTAGATAGTTTCACTGTAGTGTAGTGAGACCGTGTCATTCATACATACATTAGTGTAGAGTAGGGACAGCTCAGAGAGTTTCAGTGTAGTTCAGTGAGACCGTGTCAGTAATCTTTACATTAGTGTATAGCTAGAGTAGGGACAGTTTAGATAGCATCAGTGTAGTGACAGTTAAACATTGCGTTACTGCCAGTTTAACTCCATTTACTTCTGTGTGCGTTACTGGCAGTTTAACGTCATATAGTTTTGTGTGTGTTACTGCCAGTTTAACGCCATATAGTTCTGTGTGCGTTACTGACAGTTTAACGCCATATTGTTTTTTGTGCGTTACTGTTAGTTTAATGCCATATAGTTCTGTGTGCGTTACTGCCAGTTTAACGCCATATAGTTCTGTGTGCGTTACTACCAGTTTAACGCCACATAGTTTTGTGTGTTACTGCTAGTTTAACGCCATATAGTTCTGTGTGCGTTACTTCTAGTTTAACGCCATATAGTTTTGTGCGTTACTGCCAGTTTAACGCCATTTACTTTTGTGTGCGTTACTACCAGTTTAACGCCATATAGTTCTGTGTGTCACTGTACGTTTGGAGTATTATATTGCAGTATATTATAGTGTATCTGTGGAGTGTGTCTGTGTAGTGTGAGTACTCAAATTAAAGTGCACCAAACACCTCTTTACATTGATTAAAGTGCATCTACATACAGATTTCAACTTCTTCTTTACATTTGCTTATAAGCACCGCCCCCTCCCTCTCAATAATGTCTGGGAGGACAACAAGGAGAGGCAGACATTCCCTTGGCACTGTAAGGGGGCCAGTAACAAATGTGTCCACAGGCAAAGGTGGACGTGGTGGTCAGTCCTTAGGCAGGGCATCATTTCCTCTGTTTGGTGAGTTTGCCCATGCTATCCAGCCACAGCATGCAGAGGAGGTGGTGGACTGGCTTACTAAACCTTCCTCATCCTCCTCATCCTCTGTCACACAAGTAGAGACAAGTGTGCAGTCCCCTGCAGTTGCCAGAGTGGATAAACCTGCCTCCTTGTCCACATCTATTCTTACCATAGCCCCAACATCAGCCATTGAGGAGTCAGCTGAGTTATTTGACCACAGCATCAGCCACTTGCTCCTTGATGATGCCCAGCCATTACTGGATTCAAATGTTGGTTATGAGGTTGAGGATGACAGGAACATGAGCCTAGAGAAAGGGAGGAACACTGGTAGACAAATTGACATTCATGTTCCCCAAGCCGCAGCGTATTGCAAAGTTGTCTCCAGTGGTAATGATGAAGATGGAGGAGATGGAGATGATGATGATGAGGTCACTGATGCGACTTGGGTGCCAGATAGAGCAGAAGAGGAAACTGAAGGTGAAGCAGCATAACCCCAAGGAGGCCAACATCAAGAAAGAGTAGAGAGCAGCCACCCTATTCCATCACATTCTGCAGCTGTTATCTCCTGGCCCACTCCCCAAAGCTCAGCTGTCTGAGCCTTTTTCAGCACTTCTGTAGCAGATCGCATTGTTGCTGCAAACTGTGTCTCAGGCACATCAAATGTGGCAAAAACACCAACCATATCCATATCATTGCATTTTTTTTTGCCTTCATCAAGAGCACCTCTATAGGGTTACAGTGGGAAGGTGCCCCCGACACCCAAAGAGTAATTTTTCTGCACCTGTTTGACAGATGCATATCACTGCAATTTTTTACAGCAAGGCCATAGGGTTACGGTGTGAAGGCTCCACCGACACCCAAAGACCAATTTTTACGCTCCTGTTACTTCTATACAAAATCAAAGTGACACCAGAATGTATCCAAAAAAATCTCTAATCTTGTTCCCAGTGCACTACATTGTGACCTCATCATACACACAGGGCTCCCCAGCTGTTGCTGTGCAAAATAAAGGCAGCTTGCAGGAAAAATTTCATTTTTTTGGATTTATAAATGCAGTTATTGCTGCAACAGATTCTAGACATGGTACAGATCTGCCACTTTACAGGTAGACTAATGCCCCGTACACATGATCTGACTTTCTGACAACAAAACTGTGGATTTTTATTTGAAGAGTGTTGGCTCCAACTTATCTTGCATACACACGGTCACAGTGTGATAAATATTGGCCAACAATTATGAACGTAGTGACGTACAAGACGTACATGATATTTCCATTATGAATGCTAGTTTTACAAGACCGAGCGCTTCCGGCTCGTACTTGATTCCGAGCATGCATGGACTTTTGTGCGACTGACTTGTGTGCACACGATCGGTAAGTCCAACAACAAACATTTGTTGCCGCAAAATTTGAGAACCTCCTAGCCAACATTTGTTGGCGGAAAGTCCGCCAACAAATGTCAGATGGAGCATACACATGGTCGGACTTACCGCCAACAAGCTCACATCCAACATTTCCCGTCGGAAAATTTGATTGTGTGTACGCGGCATAAGGGGACCCTCCCAGGCACTATATTGGAAGGAATTTTTCATTTTTAGGCTTTCACTTTCAAAATCAAAAAATCACTGCTCATTTAAAAATGATTTTTTTATTGATACATGTCCCCAGGGCAGGACCCCTATAAACCAATGTATGCCCAATTACTTACACATAAGCCACGCATTATTGCACTATTACCACTTTGGAGCATTTTTTGCACTTTATATTTTTTATAGACTGTTTTTTGCACTTTGAAAGAGATTATTATGATATGATTGCTACTTTGCACATGTTGATGAAGTTTCTCTGAATATTGCACTTTATTATTCATCAGTTGTAGTCAGTACTATCACAGAGGTGTTCCCTTGAAGTCTCATTATTGCACTTTCAGATTCATATATTTTTTTACTGATTGATTTTTCTTTTTTCTTATTTGTAATTTGGTTGAGTTAGGGCCACATTACTCTTTATTATACTTGAGTACAACTGAACTTTAATTTCAAAAGAACTTTACTTTGCTGAGGATATAATAAATCGTTTTCAATAAATTACAGTTAACTGAGGTCAGTGAATAAGTCTGGTTTTGGTTGCTGTGGCTTGTTATTTAGTCATGATAAATACGCCTAGGAACATTTTCCTGATTGTATTTAGATTTATTCACATGCAAGGTGAGGATAGAGGCTAGGTATTCTTCGCACAATTGATTCAATGTTTTCAATCCTTTAAGACTGTTTA
Organism: Aquarana catesbeiana; assembly: GCF_042186555.1. Taxonomy (NCBI): domain Eukaryota; kingdom Metazoa; phylum Chordata; class Amphibia; order Anura; family Ranidae; genus Aquarana; species Aquarana catesbeiana. Next base: position 830,300,734 of record NC_133324.1, on the reverse strand, counting down.
CAGTATATAAGGATTCATTCAATCTATCATCTGACTGACTATTTTAGTTGTCAGTGGTTTCTAGTAATCATGCTGTTAGCATCCACATGGGCAGTTATTCAATATTCAGTCATCCATATTGTTTGCCTATTATACAGCAAGTCCCAGCAAGTCATAGAATAATAAGACCTGGTTTCCCATGGATTTATGTCATATGCATGACTGAATGTAAGTCCCATGATAAAATCACCCTGCAGTCATCCCATAACATCTGATCCTGAGTTGCAGGAAATATTTTACCATAAATGTTTCAAAATGTGTGGCATAAACATTAATTGTCAGGTTTTATGATTTTAAGCAGTTAGAATTTGATCTGTATTGATAATTATATTAACATGCTTCTCTGAGCTTAATCATTTTAGCATTTATAGATACAATGCGGTATATGAACCTGCTCACTTGAGGCTAAATTATTGAACAAAAACAACATAAAATATAAAAATCTGTCAAATTGGTAATCCGATTTCACATTTCTACCATAATTAATTTTGGCATTTAATTTTAGGAATGCTATCATTAGCGCTACTGTGTGCTGCTTTCTGCTGCCAACCACCCACTCAAAAACACAAAAAAAAGAAAGAACGAAAAAAGAATTACATTACTTCAAGTAAAATGGTTTTGGAGCAATAATGAAAAGTAGACTCAAATATTTATACAATATGATTAAAGCGGAGTTCCAACAATAACAAAAAAAAAAGTCAGCAGCTACAAATACTGCAAATGCTGACTTTTAATAATTGGACACTTACCTGTCCCAGGGTCCAGTGATGCAGGGGAACGAAGCCCCGTTCTTCTCCCCTCCTCTCTGCAGTGTCGGCATTGTCACTGTGGGCACCCAGCTGTGGCTTCACAGCTGGACACACACTGCACATGTGCGAGCCACGCTGCACGGTGACTGGCCGGGCAATCGGGCAATCATCTGGGACCTGTGACGTATCTCAGATGATTGCCGAGAGGGAGGGGTGAGAGGTGAACTTACTTCCAGTGTTGCGGTGCCCTGGGAGGAAGTGGGAGCTGAAACTCTCTAAAAAGAGGGTTTGCGCTCCCCCCCCCAAAAAATGACATGTTAAATGTGGCATGTCAGGGGGTCACCTTCCCCTAAAGTGAAAGTTCAATTCTTGGGTGGAACTCCGCTTTAAATCAATTTTTAGGAAGAACTTTTTTTGGGGCATATTGTACTGAGTTCTCTTCTATTAACCCAATACAGTAGTTTTATTATTTAATACGATTAGTACCTCTGACTTCACTCTGAAGTTCTAATCTGCATGCTTTTAATAGGTCAGAACCTCAGAATATATGCAAGTTATTATGTATTATGTAGAGTTATATTTTTTTCCTGCAACATTTTAAAAACAAAAACAAAAGAAGAAGACATTTTTGTGAACTTTGCCAGTGATTGCCAAACTGTTCATAATTGTATGACCAGCACTGAAGTGGAGTGTCTGGTTCACCACTGAACCCAGTGGTTCCAAGACTGACAGTGGATTTTTAGTGGTTTTAGACTCTTGGACATTGACTGAAGCTATCAGAGCAGCATGAGAGCTAGCAACTAGCTTTTTTTTTTTAAAGGACATCAGCAATATCAGCTATCATTTCTTCCAGTACAGCTCTCCTTTGAGGGAATTTCAAATTTATGTTATGTTGCTGGAGGGGGGGAGTAGGCCCCACACCCAAAAATGTGGTTATGTTTGTCTACTGGATAGAGCTGAACAGCAGAAGATCAAATTATTGGCATAGAAATAAAGACATTTTCCAATCAGTAGGCTCTGGAGCTCTAACTGCTGGCTGGTCAAGGAAAATATCAAGTATGCAATTTCAATATTTCCTATTTGCCTGATTAAAATAAATACAGAATAGTGTGTATATTATTTATTCCTGTACATAATAAATTAATAAAGTTTAGATTTAAATACATTTAGTAATAATGAAAACTTTACATTTCCTGAATTCCACCTTCCAACAAGTGCCGTTAATATTATATTTTGCTGTTAATCTCTGGATCCCTCCCTGCATTGTAATCTTCCTTTTCCCTGACTTTCCTAATTGTTGTGTAAACTATTTAAATTATTTTTATTTTTTTAATTTTTATGATAAAGAATGGTTTTCCACACCTTTGTGTGGTACAGTGCAAAAATGACAACAGCCTTTCATAAGGCTTGGAATGTCTTGATATTACTGTATTGGTACTTATAGAAACTGACAGAAACTATTTTTGTTTGAGCAAACTACAAAAAATTGGTCTTGATTATTGGTGAAACACCCAGAATAGATGGCACCACATCCCTGAAGAAAAATGAATAAAAGTGGGGAGAAGCAAGGGATTTTAACGGTGCAGAAGAATCCACAAAAAGGAATAGTATTGAATAAAAAATATAATTTTTAATATACATTCAAAGTTAAAAAGACACACGATAAAAAATACTTCACAGGTATTGCAGTGTTTTACAGTTACGGTGGTCACAACAAGCAGGTAAGTTTAAGATGATAAAGTCGCACATCAACTCGACATGTTTCGCTGAAATGCTTCCTCAAGGGATGTGCAAACCGAAAACTGATATCAACATAAACTCTACAAGCATGGAAATAAAAAATAAAGTAAGAAAACAGATAAATTATACATATTTATGTTACTTTCAAAATACATAAATCAAAAATCAGAAGGAGAGCACAGTGTATATTGGACACAGCACAAAAAGCGCTTACCCCGCAGCAACCTTTACACACAGTAATCACCGCATGACCAGCAACTAGCACAGAACCCCAAGAGAGGCCATCTCGGTGCAGTCACAGAGGACAGAAGGGTAAAACTAGGAGTAAAGAAAAAAAAAAAAAAAATATATATATATATATATATATATATATATATATATATATATATATATATATATATATATATATATATATATATATATATACAGGGGGTCCCCGGGTTACGAACAAGATAGGGACTGTAGGTTTGTTCTTAAGTCGAATTTGTTTGTAAGTTGGAACAGTACCTTTTCTTCAGTGCAAATCCAGTCTTTTATTTATTTTTGTATAATTTTCTTATTTTTAATATTATTTTTCTTATTCTTTACTTTTTTAATTACTTTTTTATTTTATTAATTTAATTATTACTGTATTTCTTATTTTTTTTTATTTTTATCAATTTTTTTTCATTTAAACTTTATTGCTATCACACAGGAGAAAACAATTCCCTGTGTGATAGCAATTGGAGGTGACAGGTTCTCTTTATTGACCATGTCACCTCCAAAACAGGAGTCCCAGCACTGTGCTAGATTTCCACAGCACAGCACAGCTCTCCCCTCTCACTGTTTACATGGCAGCAGGGACAGGAGACACCAGAGAGAGGGGAGCTGATGTGTGATGGCACAGCAGGGAGATGGATGGATGGTGACAGCAGCAGTGTCTGTGATCTGAGTCCGGGCAGGCCGGCCGGCCGGCTGGCCGGCCACAGTGCACCTCCGCGGGGCAGCGGCGCAGGAAAGACCGGGGATCCTGAAGGCTTCACTAGGCCGCACTAGGCCGCGGCCACGACGGGCAGTTTTAGCGGCCTGGCAGGCCACCGGACCATACCAGGCCTGTGGATGGGCAGGCAGCATGACGAGGGGGACCCGCAGCCAGGTTAGGAATGGAGGAACGGCTCAGTCAAGGAAGGAGAGGAAGATTCGGCCGGCAGTGACGTCATTCGGGCCCCATTCGTAAGTAGGAGTTGTTCGCAACTCGGATGTTCGTAAGTCGGGGACCCACTGTATATATATATATATATATATATATATATATATAAAAAATATATATATATATAGGTGATGGCATATGTATATGTAACAAGGACTAAGGAAAAAAGGGGGGATCCTGGCTGTAAACAACATATGGCCAGGAGAGTCAAGGGACGTAGGTTAGTACTTACTTTCAAATTATTAATTAACAAAGCATATGGTGGAGGGAAGACTTCAGAAGGCCTGCTGATGGTGATCACAGGGATACACTCTGGTAACTATTAAAGTAAAAATGGAAAGGATAAAGAAGGGAATGTAGATTGCTAAATGTTTAGCTGGTTAATAAAATGGGAAATAACTAAGTAATAAGGTTTAATAGAAAATTATCAAGAATAGATAAATTCTACAAAGGACATTGTCTCTCCGAGTAATATAAGAATAAATGGGTAAAACCTTATTTTTTTAAATTACTTAAATCTGCAATAAGGAATGATCATGTGGAACCAAACAATGATTATATAAATTATATAAACGGAACAGGGACATTACACAGTGTATGGCAGACACTTACCAGTCACAAACACTGTCTATGTTGAGTCTCACCCTACCGGCTCTGGCAGCAGAACTGCCAGATGAGCCGGCTTTATCTGCCCTCCATCGTGTTGGCATGTGACGTCACCAACACGATGCGGATGTGTAGACGCCTAGTCGCATGCGCAGGAAGCCAAGAGCCCGGTAAACTACAACCCCAGAGTGCAGTGCGGCACTGAGAAGGCTCCGATCGACAAACAGGCAATAGGCTGGGCGAACGGCACGTAGCCTAAACAGAGTCCGCAGCACAATCGTAGGGCAGTAGGATGTAATAGAAGGAACGCTGTGAGGCGTGACCAAGAAGGGGCTCCTGACCTCCCGCTGGCGAGGCGTGGAATGGGCACAGAGTGAATTTCACAGTGTGCCCCGGGCGTCCGTGTGACTGCTATGGCCCAACCCTCGGGGAGTGAGACAGGGAGAAAGCAGATATACACTAGGAAGGAAGAGACATGACGGAGTAGACGATGAGTACGGCATTCAGGACCACCCACAGCCTAAGCCCATCGATGTGTCCAAACAACAGTGCACTCTCCAGTTGTATAACTTAATTTTTACAAAAATACAAATAAAAATAAAAAACAAAGTTCCATTAAGTACATTACATGAACAAATAAACAAATGAAAAATCAAAAATCAAAAATATATAATTGGAAAAAGAAAAAAAAAAAAAGGAAGGAACAGAAGAGGGGAGAGGAAGGAAAGGAAAACTTTCAGTGCTAAAATTATTTAAAAAAAGGTCTGAAACTAAGGCTTTGATTAAATCCAGGAAATGTGGTCGCTCTGAGATCATATATCCAACGGGCCTCAAGTTTGAGCAGCGTCCTATCCACACTGTTCCCCCTTTCATCCAGTGGAACATGCTCTAAAGCTAGAAATTTGATAGTATGAGGATTAAAGTCATGTTGGATACCAACATGTATGTTGATAGCAGTATCCATCTTTCTTTTCTTTATAGGTTTAATGTGATCCCTTATGCATTTAAAGAATTGTCGCTTAGTTTTTCCAATATAAAAACCACCACAAAAACATTGGGCTAGATAAATAACACCTGGTGTTTGGCAAGTAATCCTGGATTTAGTGGAATGCCATTTCCCATTAGGGAGTAGAAATCGGGATTTGTGGTCCACAAATTCACAAACATCACAATGTCCACAGGGAGAGGTGCCCCTATTTGTTTGATTATTAATTGGTGGGACGTCAATGAAATGGCTATGGACTAAGCAGTCTTTCAAAGAGGGAACTTGTCTGAAGGTTATCTCTGGAAAATCTTTGATATATTTCCTGGCAACAGGATCTGCTGACAGGGGAGGCCAAAATCTATTCAGAATTTTTCTAATCTCGTTATGTTGGTTTGAATAACGAGTAATGACTCTTACTGTATCTACTTTTTTTGTGGGTTTGGAGGAAAAAATCAAAGAGTCTCTCTTCTGGACATTGACATGGTTTTATGCCCTCTTAAAGGCAGGCATGACTATAACCTCGAACTCTCAATCTATCATACGGATCTTTAGCAGCTGCGTGAAAGTCTGAATCTCTGCTACAATTGCATTTAAGTCGCAGGTACTGGCTATATGGGATGCTCTTTACCAATGAGTCTGGATGGGAGCTTCTGGCATGGAGAATAGTATTGCCCGCAGAGGGCTTCCTATATAGTGAACAATCCAAATTTCCATTAGCATCAATAGAAATCATCAAATCAAGAAAGTTGATATTGGTTTGACTATATTCCATGGTAAATCCAATGTTGAAATCATTAATAGAGATCAATCTTAGAAACTCGTTTAATTCTGATTCAGTTCCAGACCAAAAAATAAGAACATCGTCAATGTAACGATGCCAAGAAATCACCTTATCCATGAGGTGGGTAAAATCATCCCTCGAAAAAACGTCCTTTTCCCACCCCCCCAGGTACAGGTTGGCATACGATGGGGCACATTTAGTTCCCATCGCAACCCCCTGCACCTGGAGGTAGTGGGAAGAGTCGAAAAGAAAAACATTATGTTTTAAAATATGATCAAGTAGCTCTAGCACAAACTTATTGTATTTGGAAGAGGAAGGACCTCTATCATGGGGGATAGTGTTGTAAAGATTTTCAATGTCAAGTGCTACAAGCCAAGTATCTGGGGGAAGCGAAATACCCTCAATAGTTCTTAAAAGGTCAATTGTATCCTTAATGTAAGAAGAAAGCGATGTTACATGGGGGTGTAGATAGCTGTCTATCAAACAGCTTGCATTTTCAGTGAGACTGGAACACTCCAAAATTATAGGACGTCCAGGAGGTTCAGTCAGAGACTTGTGTACCTTGGGTAAAGCATAAAAGGTAGGGATCTTCGGATCCTTCACATTTAGAAAATTCCAGGTGTTTTGGTCAATAATTCCCTGATGATAGGCTCTAAAAATAATGCTGCGATATTGTATGTGAAAGTGGTTAATTACTGTTTTAGAGATGGTTGATAGGACGCTGCTCCAACTTGAGGCCTGTTGGATATATGATCTCTTTAGCACTGAAATTTCCCCTTTCCTTCCCCTCCCCTCTTCTGTTCCCTCCTTTTTTTTTTTTTTTTCTTTTTCCAATTATAAATTTTTGTATATTTTTGTATATTTTTGTATATTTTTGATTTGTTTATTTGTTTATGTAATGTACTTAATGGGACTTTGTTTTTTATTTTTATTTGTATTTTTGTAAAAATTAAGGTATACAACTGGAGAGTGCACTGTTGTTTGGACACATTGATGGGCTTAGGCTGTGGGTGGTCCTGAATGCCGTACTCATCGTCTACTCCGTCATGTCTCTTCCTTCCCAGTGTATCTCTGCTTTCCCCACTCTCACTCCCCAAGGGTTGGTCCATAGCAGTCACACGGATGCCCGGGGCACACTGTGAAATTCCCTCTGTGCCCATTCCACGCCTCGCCAGCGGGAGGTCAGGAGCCCCTTCTTGGTCACCCCTCACAGTGTTCCCTCTATTACATCCTACTGCCCTATGATTGCGCTGCGGACTCTGCATGCCGTTCGCCCAGCCTATTGCCTGTGTGTCGATCAGAGCCTTCTCAGTGCCGCACTGCACTCTGGGGCTTGTCGTTTACCGGGCTCTCGGCTCCCTGCGCATGCGCCTAGGCGTCTACACGTCCGCATCGTGTTGGTGACGTCACGCGCCAACATGATGGAGGGCAGATAAAGCCGGCTCATCTGGCAGTTTGGCTGCCAGAGCCGGTAGGGTGAGACTCAACATAGACAGTGTTTGTGACTGGTAAGTGTCTGCTATACACTGTGTAATGTCCCTGTTCCGTTTATATAATTTATATAATCATTGTTTGGTTCCACATGATCATTCCTTATTGCAGATTTAAGTAATTTAAAAAAATAAGGTTTTACCCATTTATTCTTATATTACTCGGAGAGACAATGTCCTTTGTAGAATTTATCTATTCTTGCTAATTTTCTATTAAACCTTGTTACTTAGAATAAATAAGTGCAGCGCTAAGGTTCCAAAAAAGCAAATTTGCATAAATTATATAAATGTGACTTAAACATAAATATATCAAATAAACAGAGATTCATACATGGTGAAATGTGAATCAACCAAAGAAAAAGAGAAATTTCAGAATAAATACAGGTATGGTGAAAAATGTGCTAGTATGGTGACTTTACCATAAATCAGGTGAGATATAGAAATTAGGGTGTTAATATTAAACAGAAACACATCAAATAAACAAGGATTAACACATAATGAATATGAGTCCAAACTCAGAAAAAATGAGAATAATTTCTGAAAAATGTGCTAGTATAATAATGTGCTAGTATAACAACTGCACAATAAACAAAGTCCAAAAAATGAAAATGGTGATTTATAAAGTACAAAAAAATCCAATTAGATGTGCAGTCCCGTTAAAAAAGAAACATAAGAAAAAAATGCTGGTATAATGAAAAATGTGCTAGTATGGTGACTATACCATAAATAAGGTGAGAGATAGAAATTGGGGTGTTAATATTGAACAGAAACACATCAAATAAACAAGGATTAACACATAATGAATGTGAGCTCAAACTCAGAAAAAATGAGAATAGTTTCTGAAAAATGTGCTAGTATAATAATGTGCTAGTATAACTGCACAATAAACAAAGTTCAAAAAACAGAAATGGTGAATTGTAAAGTCCAAAGAAATCCAATTAGATGTGCAGTCCCGTTAGACATATGGGGGATTCCAATCACCGGTATGAACTGTGAAGAAAAAAAACAGAAGTACCACCACCATAAACAGGGGGAGGCTTACCAGATCTTATTGACTTGGCGGGGCTTACACCACCGAAGTCTGCAGAGCTTATTAGGTTGAACACATCTGTTGGAAACAACTGGTCCTAGATCTGTATCAATCAAATCGACCTTGGACTGTTACTGAATAGTGACTTGAAGGCTCCAATCATCGTGAGGAGGGTGGAAGGTAAATGCCAGGAGGGATATATCATGCAATGAAAAGATGGGCTAACATAGCGTGATACCGTATAAAAAGGGCAATTTATTAAAAATAGAATAAAACAATCACATTTGGAAGAGTAGAAAAAAGCATGTATATAACAAAGAGCGATGCAAACAGGAGGTCCACCCGACACGTTTCGACTCCACGGTCATCATCTGGGGTGTGGACCCCCTGCAACAGCATCGCTTATAAAGTAAAAATGATCCCAGAACCTGCTAAGCGCCGAAAATGGCTCCACATGACATCACTTCTGGGTTCCTGTGTCGCGATCCTGGAAGTAAATGGATACCTAGATATTCCAGGTCAACATTATGTGCATGTCTCCATAGTATATGATGTACATAACATAAAATAAAAGGCAGATAAAGTAAGTGCACAGCCCTGCAATTACAAAATGTCCTTATGTCGAACCAACACTTCCTTGTAATGAAAATGAGGCTTGGTTTGGTGATATCTGTCATACAATGTGACCAAGCCTCATTATGAAAACGAGGCTTGGAATTGTGTAATGGCTATAAAATAGGCTAGACAAGCCTCGCTATGAAAACAAGGTCTGTTTAGCTGGTGTCCATTTAATATGGGAAACCAAGCCTCATCCTGAAAACGAGGTTTGGAGTTAAGAATATGTGTAATGGCCGTCGAATAGGCTAGACAAGCCTTGCTATAAAAACAAGGCTTGGTTAGCTGGTGTCCATTTAATATGGGAAACCAAGCCTCGTCTAGTAATCTCCGTGTGACTCGGTGAGATAAACATGATAGCATAGTAACCAAACCTCGCCGTATACACAGAGGGGCCGATCACATGCCGTCCTGAGCCAATCAACAGAGAGTAAATCACAATAACAGAAAAAATGTCCACCCGCCCCACAGAATGAGGAAAGTGCACATGATTAAGTTATTGATACTAAAGGATCAAGGTGTTCTATTGGATGTAAGTCCAACAGCGGCTGAAGCAAGGTCTGAGGTCAGCGGTCAGAAATCAAATAAATACCGATAACTAAGTATAAACCAAATATAAACAAAAAAGACACTACTCCAAGAGTTAAATGAAAAACTTAAAAATAACATTGTTAACAACAATATAGGGTTGGTTATAAATAGCCCATATACACAAATAAATAATAAAATAAATTTGTATGTTGAAAAATTCCTAAAAAGGGAGGGGGGGCTTCCAGGTGATTTCAGTGCAAAAGTAGGCAATTAAGCTCTATTTAAAAAAGAGTTAATGTCCCACTCTACGTTCATTCCCTGTGGATGGTGGGTCTGTAATTCATAGATCCAGAAGGTTTCTAGTCTGGATACCCCTCTCGTCCTAGCTCCACCCCTCCATGGGGCAATGTATCTATCAATAATAAGAAATTGAGTCCCTGTAGGGTCACATGCATGGTGTTGTCCGTAGTGGCGAGGAACTGTATGTTTAGTACTACCAAGTTTTATTAGATTGATATGTTCAGTAACTCTAGCCGTAAATGTTCGTATAGTTCTAATGACATATTGCTTCCCACAAGGGCAAGTCAGTAAATATACCACATGGGTTGTGGTACAAGTACAGAAGTGCTTGATGGTATAAGATCGACCAGTTACCTTAGAGCTAAATTCCTTGGTTGCTCTACGACCACAGGAGTTGTGATGGCAGACCAGACACTTTTTGCAGGGGTAATAACCTGTCCAGTTATAAAAAAATGTGGGCCTAACTGATTGATGATAGATGGTGCAATCTTGCTTTTAAGTGAGGGTGCACCCCGGTAAATGACCTTGGGTCTCTCAGGTAGAATAGGACCAAGTATTTTGTCATTCCTCAAAATTCCCCAGTGCCGTTCAAAAATGTCTTTAAACTGTTTATATTGGGTTGAAAACCCAGTCAGGAATGACCATTTAAAGTTGTCATCACCTTCTCGCTGAGGTTTGTCTGCCAGCAATGAATCTCGATCAGTATTTAGAACTGTAGAAAGATCTCTATCTATGTCGGCCTGACCATAGCCTTTGTCCAGGAATCTCTACCTCAAGATGTTAGCTTGGGACTTGAAGGTGGCAGTGTCAGTGCAGTTTCTGTGAAGCCACAGAAACTGGCTTTTAGGAACTGAGCTCAACCACGATTTGTGGTGGCAACTGTCTGTGGGTATAAACCCATTCCTATCAGTAGGTTTAAAGTGGGTACTCAATATGAAATGTTGTTCTGATCTTTCAATCACAAGATCCAAAAAGTTGATTCTAGAAGAACTGGATTGGTAAGTTAAAACAATGATGTTTTTCTGACTAGTGGTTGCAGAAAATAGTCGATGTATTTTCCGATTTGAGAGGTAATGGAATCTATCCCGCTAATTATGGGGCATCCAGGGGGATGGAGGGGGTCTTTATGGATCTTGGGCAAATAATAAATGATATCCACATCTAATTGGATTTTTTTGGACTTTATAAATCACCATAAATCACCATTTTCATTTTTTGGACTTTGTTTATTGTGCAGTTGTTATACTAGCACATTATAATACTAGCACATTTTTCAGAAATTATTCTCATTTTTTCTGAGTTTGGACTCATATTCATTATGTGTTAATCCTTGTTTATTTGATGTGTTTCTGTTTAATATTAACACCCTAATTTCTATATCTCACCTGATTTATGGTAAAGTCACCATACTAGCACATTTTTCACCATACCTGTATTTATTCAGAAATTATACTTTTTCTTTGGTTGATTCACATTTCACCATGTATGAATCTCTGTTTATTTGATATATTTATGTTTAAGTCACATTTATATAATTTATGCAAATTTGCTTTTTTGCAACCTTAGCGCTGCACTTATTTATTCACACTTTTTGCTTTTTGTCTACAAGCTGTGCTGGCTGCTAGGTTGCAGGTTCACAGCGCAATATTCCTTTAACTTTAAACCTTATTACTTAGTTATTTCCCATTTTTATTAACCAGCTGAACATTTAGCAATCTACATTCCCTTCTTTATCCTTTCCGTTTTTACTTTAATAGTTACCAGAGTGTATCCCTGCGATCACCATCAGCAGGCCTTCTGAAGTCATCCCTCCACCATATGCTGTGTTAATTAATAATTTGAAAGTAAGTACTAACCTACGTCCCTTGATTTTCCTGGCCATATGTTGTTTATGTTATATATATATAGTTTTATTATTTTTTTATTTTTTCTTTACTCCTAGTTTTACCCTTCTGTCCTCTGTGACTGCACCGAGATGGCCTCTCTTGTGGTTCTGTGCTAGTTGCTGGTCATGCGGTGATTACTGTGTGTAAAGGTTGCTGAGGGGTAAGCGCTTTTTGTGCTGTGTCCAATATACACTGTGCTCTCCTTCTGATTTTTGATTTATATATTTTGAAAGTAACATAAATATGTATAATTTATCTGTTTTCTTACTTTATTTTTTATTTCCGTGCTTGTAGAGTTTATGTTTATATCAGTTTTCGGTCTGCACATCCCTTGAGGAAGCATTTCAGCGAAACATGTCGGGTTAATGTGCAACTTTATCATCTTAAACTTACCTGCTTGTTGTGACCACCGTAACTGTAAAACACTGCAATACCTGTGAAGTATTTGTTTTTCGGGTCTTTTTAACTTTGAATGTATATTAAAAATTATATTTTTGTATTCATTACTATTCCTTTTTGTGGATTCTTCTGCACCGTTAAAATCCCTTGCTTCTCCCCACTTTTATGTATTTTTTGTTTGAATTCTGGTTAATATACAGTATAAGGACATTTCACATCATTAATATGTCAAAGCTGTATCGCACTAAAAGCATATTGTACTAAACATATGTTTCAACTTATAAACAATGATGTCAGATAAGGTCAAATGGTGGATTGCAAATATGTACTTGGTGGGGAGAATTCCACCCTCCTCACAGGAAATCACCAATGAAGCAAATTTTGTAAAAACATTTTAGAGCCAAAATTGTAAGCAAATTAAATAACAGTTTTACCTTATTAAGTGATATGACAACATCCTATTTTAAAATGTTCTGCTTTTGAGTACTAGCACTTTAGTATCAAGGGTCTGAAAACAAAGTATGGTAGCTACAGTATTATGAACCCAGGCGTCATTTTTTGGCGCATAACAACTTCATAAAAGAAAAACAGCTAATTTTATAATATTTAACAATCTTCATTGTGCAAATAAGATTATTAGATAGAAGACTTGGTATACCTATATACCACCCATAAGTCCAGTTTGTTGTGGTTACTTTTTGTGAGCCATGTATTCAAATGTAAATAACTTGTAGTAAATTTGCCACCCTTCACAGAGATGCAATTATATAATTATTCAAAGTAAAATAATTTAATTAGTTATTGTGAATCTATAAGCAAAGTTCCATGATAATGATTAGACAGTTATGAGTAAATGAGGCCTCATGGGTAGATTAATGATAAAAAAGAATATGCCAATTAACACCATCAAAGAAAGATCAAAGTATATTAAATGCAAATCATATGCAAGCACCGTGATAGCTGTCAGACTGGAATGACAAGAGAAACTGCAAGCTTCAAACAATCTAACACTGTGTTTAATTGGAAAAAACATAAGACCTTTAAAAGTGGCAAAACCTACAATAACTACATTCTGGTATGTTTGATGTTCAGTTAGTACCAGATGGGATATTGTTAGTAAGAATTGCAGTTATCTTATATTAAGGATTCTATTAATTTGATGTCAGGGTAGATTTTACTAAACAGAATATGTCATTATGAATAGCCCAAATTTTGATTGAACGCAATTTGTTATTGTGACAGACCTAGCCGGGAAAGAGACTTTTGGAGGGGACTGTATGCTAGCCTCTTGCCGATCGATCAGGGGCCCTTGCATTTGGGGGAACGGTGCTCTTTGTGAGCTGTATGTCTGGGGACCCTGGATTTGCCATATTGGAATAGTGACTGATGCATAATGCTGGGACAGATACTGTTAGGAGATGCTGATGTAAATTCCAACACCTGTCTGTCTATTGTCTGCTAAAATGTGTATTGTAAATAAGTTTACTATGGGATCTAAGAGTCATTAGATCCCCATTGTTATTTGTGTTAATTAACTCTGCTAATGTGTGAAGAAGAGTCTATGTTGATTGTGATAATGTTGATTGGATTTTCTGAACTACAAGACGGTCAGTCTGGACTAACGGTCATGTCTGAGTCATCTAGGCTGTCTAAAGGGATTAGTTAATTAGCTCATGTTAATTAGGTTAATTAGGTTACAGCTGTATTGTTAGAGTAATATGAGCAGGAGGTCTGCACTTCCACTTTGAGTGTATAAAAGCCTGTATTTTTTGGCAAATAAAGAGATTCCTGGTTGAACTTACATACAGCCTGCCTGGTGTTTGTTCTGAGCTATCACAACTGGGGTAGAACGGCACATAGCTGAAGTTCTAATCCCTGAGCATTGGATGACCAAACCATCAGACGTTGCAATCTGATCCAATAGCTGCAGAGGAGTGTCGGGAGAGTGGAACTGAGCGAGTAAGGGGCTCGTTACATTGGTTGGCAGCCGTGGGATTTGCTCTCCAGTTACTGGGACACTCCAAACCAGCCTGCAGGAGAGCCACGCTGAAAGACTTACTTGAGAGCCGTGGAGGGAATGGTGGGATCGTGCTTCCTTGCCGTGAACACATCCAAACCACCACCTGGATCCAAGGTAGCAGGATAGCAGGAAAGGAGAAATACCAGCCACTATGGATGAAGAATTCAGAAGGAGGTTGCGAGAGGAGATACAGCACAGAGGACCAGTATCAGAGCAGGTCCTGCTAGGATGGTTTGATTCTTTCCGCTGTGAGCTCTGGAAGGAAGCACTAGCCCATGAGCAGCGACACCAGGGAAAGTTGTTCCCTCCGTCCATGTGAGGTACTGGTCGCAGTATGAAGTGCGAATGCTGTTTTTGGGGGAACAGCCGAACCAGGAGTGGACAGCCGAGTTAAGCAGGCTGATCCGGGCAGAAATGCGGTTGGACGAGAGCTACAGAGCCCTCCAGTGGTATGCAGCCCAAGTGTGCCCATGGACAGCGGATGACAGCCCCACAGAAGGCTTTGACTACGATGGCCTGGGATTGTTATACTGGAGGCTGTCCAGGGACCCTGACTTTGGAAGTGATCGGGAGTGGCGTTTGGAGGAAATAATGGAGCACAGAGAGCGGAGACTGAATGTCTCAGAAGTGCACTGGGCACTGGAAGATTTGGAGTTTCTGGCTGTTCAGTAATGGGAGTTGGAGATCGCCTACAAACAGCTGTTAGACTCTGCTCAGCAGCAGGGTGGTGCTCCCTTTGCCTGGGACTATCATGAAATACCAGTTGACAACTCTGAAATCCTGGCTGAAGAGTTGACAATGTGGCAGAGTAACGGTGTACTTTGCCAACCTGCCCCCGCAGCTATGGAGGCGGAGGTCTTATGGCGGATGCAGCAAGTGCTGACTGACCTTGATGAACCTGTTTCTGCATTGGATGATCTTGGATGGAGGAATATGCCTGTCCAGCAGAATGCCAGAGAATCTGCAGTGGAAAATCTGAAGATTGCCGTTCCCAAACCTGAAGTGCTGACAACAGGGCAGAGCTCTGCTAACCCCTGCCCAGCACTGATAGCATCTTCTGGGTTCCACGGAGAGGAGATGGTGAACCTTTATCCCCAGACACCAGTGGCAGAGACAGGGGATTTGATAGACTTTTCTGCTGAGGAAGAACAACCTGGTGAGCCTCCAGCAGAAGAAGAGCTGTTATTAGGGCCAAACTTCACTGTGCTCTGCCCAGCACTGATAGCATCTTCTGGGTTCCAGGGACAGGATATGGTGAACCTTTATTCCCTAGACACCAGTTGCAGAGACAGGGGATTTGATAGACTTTTCTGCTGAGGAAGAACAACCTGGAGAGCCTCCAGCAGAAGAGGAGCTGTTATTAGGGCCAAACTTCTCTATGCTCTGCCCAGCACCAACAGAAGTATCTGTGAAGTTACAAGGAACTTCCCCAGCTGAAGCGCTGGCAACCGGACAGAGGGTCCAAGATCTCTGCCCTATACCTGCGTCAGTTCCGGAGGCTCAGGGTGAGAAGGAGGTGATCACTTCCCAGCAGCAGATCAGGATACAGGGGGAGAAGGGAGAGGAGGTGTTCGTCATCCCTCCCCAACAGTTAGCCGGAGCAGATGGTGTGGGGTTTCCAGCAGAAGGGCTGGCAACTTTGCCCTCAACTAACAGAGCATGGATGTCCTGTGAAGGTGGATGGGACTTCAGTCTCCACTTGTATACCCCAGGGATGCTGGGCAGTCGGCCCAGATCCCCAACAGCATGACGGAGTGAGCCCAGACACCCTGTCTTCTCTCCAGCGGCAGAAAGGACTCCATGGAGAAGGGCCAGTCCAGGCCTCTCCCCAGCGGCAGATATGTTCTCTGAGAGAGGCAGAGGTTGGTTGGGTGAGTAATGCTTTGTTTGGAACAATTTGTTTGGGGTACTGTGTGGGTACAGGCATTAGAGGACTGGAACTACTGACTAACTTCGGAGTCAATGCGTCTGGGGTCTCCTCCTGTGTTAGTCTCCTGCCGAAAGGGGAGAAATGTGACAGACCTAGCCGGGAAAGAGACTTTTGGAGGGGACTGTATCCTAGCCTCTTGCCGATCGATCGGGGGCCCTTGCATTTGGGGGAACGGTGCTCTTTGTGAGCTGTATGTCTGGGGACCCTGGATTTGCCATATTGGAATAGTGGCTGATTCATAATGCTGGGACAGATACTGTTAGGAGATGCTGATGTAAATTCCAACACCTGTCTGTCTATTGTCTGCTAAAATGTGTATTGTAAATAAGTCTACTATGGGATCTAAGAGTCATTAGATCCCCATTGTTATTTGTGTTAATTAACTCTGCTATTGTGTGAAGAAGAGTCTATGTTGATTGTGATAATGTTGATTGGATTTTCTGAACTACAAGACGGCCAGTCTGGCCTAACGGTCATGTCTGTACCTCCACTTTGAGTGTATAAAAGCCTGTATTTTGTCAATAAAGATAGATTCCTGGTTGAACTTACATACAGCCTGCCTGGTGTTTGTTTTGAGCTACACAACTGGGTTAGAACGGCACATAGCTAAAGTTCTAATCCCGGAGCATTGGATGACCGAAACATCAGACGTTGCAATCTGATTCTATAGCTGCAGAGGAGTGTCGGGAGAGTGGAACCGAGCGACCAAAGGGGCTCATTACAGTTATTCAACCTGTTTCTGGACAGTTCACTGAAAGTCTGTAAACATTTGGCATTTGTTCCATGCAACATTTACCACCACAAGGATAGCACTTGGAATGTTTAGCAGGCTCCTTGATGATGCTTTGCGTGTAATGTAAGTACTTCTTCTGACTACTGTGCTTTGCAGTAGCCAATTGATAGAGGATATCTCATCAGACACAGCACAGCAATTGTCATTTTCTATGCATATTGGGTATGGTACATCCAGGGCCCTGGGCGCAGTGGGGATTTGGGGGATTTTGGTAGAAGGGGTGATTTGCAGGGGGGATCTATACTAGGAGAGTGGATTTGTTTTAGGAAGGGGGATTGGGTGGGGGGTGGACTTGTGCTAGTAGGGATGATTGGGGGATTTGTGCTAGGAGGGGAAATTTGGGGGAGGGATGATTGCTAGGAGAGGGGATTTTGCAAGAAAGGGTGATGGAGGGGGGATTTGCATTAGGAGGGTGGAATTGTGTTAGGGAAGGGGATTGGGAGGGTGGATTTGTGTTAGTGGGGATCATTGGGGGGATTTGAGCTGGAAGAGGGGATTTGTACTGGAAGAGGGGGGAATTTTTGTTTGGGGAGAATTGTGGCTTGCAAAAGGAGATTATGCTTAGGGGGTAAGTGTGGAGGTTAGTGCTCAAAATATTTTTTTGAAAGGGAGGATTTTTGCTGACACATAATGCTCATACCTTTTGGGGGGGGCTCCATTTGGCATCTTTGCCCTTGGCACTAGCATTGGGTACATCTATTAAAGGATGCTGAGAAACATATTGCTGTAGAATTACAATGTTTCTGCTATCACTCCTTACCACCATCACCATCCTCAGCAGTGGCATAGCATTTTTTAGGCGGCTGTTCCTTAGCATACACATGACAGCACAAATATCATTGCTTCACTTGTTAAGCTTCTAAAAGTTAACATTTTAGGTATGCATCCCCTTACATTGTTGCTGCTGTTGTAGCCTGCAAGGTTTTTTTCCCTAGTTATTGGAAAGGAAATAAAAATTCCCCTCTAAACAAACCCCACAAAGGTGTTGTACAGTCTCCAGGTTTTTCACCTTAATGCATTGTATGCATTAAGGTGAAAAACCTTCTGTGCTGCAGCTGCCCCCCAGAGCCCCACTTTTTCTTACCTGAACCTGATCATTCCAGTAACGAGCACGAGTTTAGCAGCTCCAGTGGCTGTCTCGGGTCCTCATTGGATAGATTGATAGCAGCAGGGGCCATTGGCTCCCGCTGCTGTCAATCAAATCCAGTGACATGGGAGGCAGGGGTGGGGCCGAGTCCTGCTGTCTGTGTCAATGAACGCATGGAATGCGGGTCTCCCTGGGGGCACTTCCTGAAACAGAGGAGCGGAGGAGCCAGGAGCGCTGCTGGGGGAAAAAAAGGAGTATCAGAGCAAGTTCTAGGCACTTTTCCAATTTGTAACAAATTTGCGTGTCAAGTTTCTAGCAAGAGCAACATTGCAGTGGTGAATCTACAGCAAGAGCTCTGCAAGTCTACAACATGAAAATTCAGCCACTGTGACTCCTGTGGTGGGATAACTATTGCACAACATAACTGAACCAGAACTTGCAGCAGACTTGCAGAATATTTGCAAAGAAAGTTGATCTGGAATCATGCAATGCAGACTTGCTGCAATTGTGTAACAAACTTGTGAAGCCTGGCAAGTTTAGCAATAGCTTAACAAGTCATTTTCAAACTTGCTTGCTATCTGGGATGGCTGCTCTCAGTTACTCAGGTATTTTACAAATATCAAACTAGTATAACAAAAAACATTGTATACAGTATCTCACAAAAGTGAGTACATCCCTCACATTTTTGTAAATATTTTCTTATATCTTTTCATGTGACAACACTGACACTGACACTTTGCTACAGTGATGTAGTGAGTGTACAGCTTGTATAACAGTGTAAATTTGCTGTCCCCTCAAAATAACTCAACACACAGCGATTAATGTTTAAACCACTGGCAACAAAAGTGAGTACACCCCTTAGTGAAAATGTCCAAATTAGGCCCAAAGTGTCAATATTTTGTGTGGCCATCATTATTTTCCAGCACTGCCTTAACCCTCTTGGGCATGAAGTTCACCAGAGCTTCAAAGATTGCCACTGGAGTCCTCTTCCACTCCTCCATGACGATATCACAGAGCTGATAGATGTTAGAGACCTTGCTCTCCTCCACCTTCCATTTGAAGATGCCCCACAGATGCTCAATAGGGTTTAAGTCTGAAGAAATGCTTGGCCAGTCCATCACCTTTACCCTCAGCTTGTTTAGCAAGGCAGTGGTCGTCTTGGAGGTGTGTTTGGGGTCGTTATCATGTTGGAATACTGCCCTGCGGTCCAATCTCTAAAAGGAAGGGGATCATGCTCTGCTTCAGTATGTCACAGTACATGTTGGTATTCATGGTTCCCTCAGTGAACTGTAGCTCCCCAGTGCTGGCAGCACTCATGCAGCCCCAGACAATGACACTCCCACCACCATGCTTGACTGTAGGAAAGACACACTTGTCTTTGTGGTCCAGTCCTCACCTGGTTGCCGCCACACACGCATGACACCATCTGAACCAAATACGTTTATCTGGGTCTCATCAGACCACAGGACATGGTTTCAGTAATCCATGTCCTTAGTCTGCTTGTCTTTAGCAAACTATTTGCGGGCTTTCTTGTGCATCATCTTTAGAAGAGGCTTCCTTCTGGGACAACAGCCATGCAGACCAATTTGATGCAGTGTGCGGCATATGGTCTGAGCACTGACTGGCTGATCCCCCACCCCTTCAACCTCTGCAGCAATGCTGACAGCACTCATACGTCTATTTCTCAAAGACAACCTCTGGATATGATGTTGAGCAGGTTCACTCAACTTCTTTGGTCAACCATGGCGAGGCCTGTTCTGAGTGGAACCTGTCCTATTAAACCGCTGTATGGTCTTGGCCACCATGCTGCAGCTAAGTTTCAGGGTCTTGGCAATCTTCCTATAGCCTAGGCCATGTTTATGTAGAGCAACAATTCTTTTTTGCAGATCCTCAGAGAGTTTTTTGGCATGAGGTGCCATGTTGAACTTCCAGTGACCAGTATGAGAGAGTGAAAGAGATAACATCAAATTTAACACACTCCCATTCACACCTGAGACGTTGTAACACAAATGAGTCACATGACACCAGGGAGGGAAAATGGCTAATTGGGCCCATTTTGGACATTTTCACTTAGGGGTGTACTCACTTTTGTTGCCAGCGGTTTAGACATTAATGGCTGTGTGTTGAGCTATTTTGAGGGGACAGCAGATTTACATTGTTATACAAGCTGTACACTCACTACTTTACTTGTAGTAAAGTGTCATTTCTTCAGTGTTGTCACATGAAAAGATATAATACAATATTTACAAAAATGTGAGGGTATACTCACTTTTGTGAGATACTGTATTTAGCAGTGCAAAAGGGAGAAAATAAGTAAAGTTCATTGTTAAGGTTTACATACACTTTATGTTTAAAGTCATTGTGATGCATAAATAAATCCAGAAACTGGTGGATTATCAGGATGAAAACCTTGCTTAACTTAAAAACAATGGTGTTAGGGGTGACCAAATCTTTTTGGTAGGGAATGTCCTATTATAAAGGTAACCAAAAAATCATAATAATAAGGCTAACAAGTGACTTTCACTTCTACTCTGTTTGCTGTCCTATCTGTATGTATTTACTGCTTTTGTATCATTATTACAGACTGATGACATCTAGTAATAGTTCAGCACCACTACAATTATTTTATCTTCTGTATTTGTTATCTGATTGTTCCCGCCTCCTGTTTTCAGGGCTATCTAGCCTCTAGCTGGCTTCTTCCATATACGTTTTTTCCCATGTTCTCTTCTTAGGCTGCATTCTAACAGGAGTTTAGCCATAGTGCAAATCCCAGTGGCAGGAACCTACTAATGCTTGCTGCTGGGTTAGTGGATAGCTGTGGCCGCCGAACCCGTACAATGCCACCACAATTCATGCCTGTTGGCACATCCTGCGGTTACTGGAGGTTCCTGCCACTGGGATTCTCACCGTGGCTAAATGCCCATGTGAGTGCAGCCTTATGCCGCGTACACGCGATCGGATTTTCCAACAACAAATGTTCGATGGGAGCTTGTTATCGGAAATTCTGAACGTGTGTAGGCTCCATCGGACATTTTCCATTGGAATTTACGACAAACAAAATTTGAGATGTGGATCTCAAATTTTTCCGACAACAAAATCCGTTCTTGTAAATTCCGATCGCATGTACACAATTCGGACGCACAAAGTTCCACGCATGCTCTCAATCAAGTATGAGACTGAAGCGCTCGTTCTGGTAAAACTAGCGTTTGTAATAGAGATAGCACATTTGTCACGCTGCAAATTTTAAAATCTTTTAATGCAGCGCATTCTCTTCTTCTTTGTAATGCTAGAATAATTAAGTTGTTTTCCTGCTGATATTCACACAGAGTTCTGACAAACTGATTTCTTTATTATTTTTCGTGATCTCATGAATCTTTTTTTTTTTTTCTTCAGATCTCCATAATAGTGTTTATAATTTTTTTTTATAGTGATCTCCATAATTTTTTCTTTCATTTTGTGTCAAGTTACCACAACACCATTATTATCTTGTATTTTTTAATCTCGAGGAGGTTGGTGTTGGTGTCCCTTGTTAATTTGACATTGTATTTTTGAAATGCACCTGCCTACTCACAAACAAACTGTCCTTTTTGAAGTAAAACACATAGGCAAGTATTTGTGAAAAATAAATAGCCATTTATTATGGGTCTTGACAAAATAAAGAGGAAGGCAAAGCTGGAGAAGCTGGTGAAATTTGCAAAGCCTTTGTACCCCAGGGCAGATAATTATTTTACAGACAAAATTGGTGGTCTGAGGAGTCCTTATAATAGTGAGCACAATTCGGTCCAGCACTACAAGAGATCAGGAACAGCAGCAGATGATATATCTGTCCCCAGGCTGTGGTCCTACAACAGCCTGCGTCTTTTGTCGGACCAGACTGAACCCAGGCCATCACTTTCTTGTCTTCCTTCCATGCTTCCTTCCACGCTTGCTTCCAGGCTTTGGCTCTGGTGTTGTAGTTGTGGCAGTAGGTGGAGTAGGAGGACCATGGTTGAACTCACAAACGTGGCTTTGGATTGTGGGTTTGCCCCTCAACCCCCTATTTAGGGCTTGTAAGATAACTTCCTCACATAAGTGGCGTTGGCCCTCCTTCATTTCCTGCATTTTGCAGGCTGCCATGTAGGCATAGCCATCTTGATTATTGGGGGGGGGGGGGTTCTGAGGGCCACAGTAGCCTTCTGAAATAGGCCAAGTGCTGCCTCCTCCAGGTTACTCCTCTTCCTGGGACTTTTTTTTGAAAGGCGGAGCGGAGGGACCTGGGATTCGGGCAGGCTACTGGGCCCGGCCACCCCTGGCTGCCACTTACCCCCGCCACCTCCTGGCTGCCATTTTCCACAGCCTCCTCCTGGCTGAGACTTTCCTATGTATAAAAAAGGGACATAGTTTTAGTTTTTGGTTCATCAATCACACACAATTTTCAGCTCATGACTGTTGCAAATTGAATGTTAATAAATAGAAAAGACTATCATTCTGACCCCAGCATTTTTCATTCTTGTCCCAATCATTTGTGGCCACTACTGTCTATTGATATGTTAAACACTTTGTAAAATCAGAAATTATTGATCAATAATAACATCTAGTTAACGTCATTAATTATTTGACTATAAATATGTTGAACAATGCTATACCTGGCTCAAGCTGGGCTCTTCCATTTCTTCCTGGCTGGAAGGCCCAGGTTGGATGTCGGAAGCCTCAGCTGAGGTGGAAGCCTTGAAGGAAGACTGGAGAGTGCTGGCCTGGGTTCAGTCTGGCCTACCAGAAAATGCAGTCTGTCACAGTACCACAGCCTGGGTACATAAATGTTATCTGCTGCAGCTCCTGATGTCTGGGAATCCTGGACTTTCTTGCACTCCCTATTATAAGTGCTCCTCATGCCACCAATTAGGGCCTTCAAATAGGGGATGTCTGCCTTGGGGATCACTGGCTTCACAAATTCCAGCAATTGATCCAGTGCTGCCTTCCTCTTTATTTTATTGTTATAAAAGGGGTGGTTTTCCTGCCACAGACAGGGCAGCTCCATGTACATATCAATGAATATGGGGATAAAGTCCTCATCATTCAATAGATCCATTTTCTCTGCAAGACACAACACAAGACAAACCCTAATGTCAGGCTAAACTCTCCTAATCCCAATATAGGCCTCAACCTATAAGCAGTATAGGCCACTGATGCACCAAGTTAAAATTGTACCTTCGTTCTAACGATTGGCGCTTCTGATACTCCTTCCTCCTCTCACAGATCGTACGTACGATGCACACGTGTTACGCTTTATATACACTGCGCATGCATGAAACTTGGCCCGCCCCTGACGTTCTTTCTAGTCTATTCCCCGCTCCTTGTCTTTCGGCGCAGTGGGAGAGCACATGGCAGAGAAAGAGCAAGTGCATGCAGAGGAGAGCAGCAATGATTAAAGCCTGGAGCCACGAATGTCCCAAACCCAAAGGAGATCTAAGGCCTCAAATATATCCTTTATAGAGCTGGTGGAGATGGTGGACATCTTGAAGAGGGCCGACTATGATGGGAAGCATGAACCTTACCCAAACCCAAATGTCAGAAAGGCCAAGATCATGGCTAAAGTTATGAAAAGTCTGCACAGGAATTTTGGGGTATGACGATCCAAGGATCAATTGAGGAAACGCTGGTCAGACCTGAAATTGAGGGAGCAGGATCAGTACAGACAGATCAAGAGAGTTCTTCAAAAAAAGTAAGTAGTTGTCATTAGGGATGAGCCGAACACCCCCCTGTTCGGTTCGCACCAGAACATGCGAACAGGAAAAAAGTTCGTTCGAACATGCGAACACCGTTAAAGTCTATGGGACACGAACATGAATAAACAAAAGTGCTAATTTTAAAGGCTTATATGCAAGTTATTGTCATAAAAAGTGTTTGGGGACCTGGGTCCTGCCCCAGGGGACATGGATCAATGCAAAAAAAAGTTTTAAAAACGGCCGTTTTTTCAGGAGCAGTGATTTTAATAATGCTTAAAGTCAAACAATAAAAGTGTAATATCCCTTTAAATTTCGTACCTGGGGGGTGTCTATAGTATGCCTGTAAAGGGGCGCATGTTTCCTGTGTTTAGAACAGTCTGACAGCAAAATTACATTTTGAAGGAAAAAACTTATTTAAAACTACCCGCGGCTATTGCATTGCCGACAATACACATAGAAGTTCATTGATAAAAACGGCATGGGAATTCCCCAAAGGGGAACCCCAAACCAAAATTAAAAAAAAAAAAAATGATGTGGGAGTCCCCCTAAATTCCATACCAGGCCCTTCAGGTCTGGTATGGATATTAAGGGGAACCCCGGCCAAAATTTAAAAAAAAAAATGACGTGGGGTTCCCCCTAAATTCTATACCAGACCCTTCAGGTCTGGTATGGATTTTAAGAGGAACCCCGCGCCAAAAAAAAAAAAAAAAACGGCGTGGGGTCCCCCCAAAAATCCATACCAGACCCTTATCCGAGCACGCAACCTGGCAGGCCGCAGGAAAAGAGGGGGGGACGAGAGTGCGGCCCCCCCTCCCTCCTGAACCATACCAGGCCACATGCCCTCAACATTGGGAGGGTGCTTTGGGGTAGCCCCCCAAAACACCTTGTCCCCATGTTGATGAGGACAAGGGCCTCATCCCCACAACCCTGGCCGGTGGTTGTGGGGGTCTGCGGGCGGGGGGCTTATCGGAATCTGGAAGCCCCCTTTAACAAGGTGACCCCCAGATCCCGGCCCCCCCCCTGTGTGAAATGGTAAGGGGGTACATAAGTACCCCTACCATTTCACGAAAAAAGTGTCAAAAATGTTAAAAATGACAAGAGACAGTTTTTGACAATTCCTTTATTTAAATGCTTCTTCTTTCTTCTATCTTCCTTCATCTTCTGGTTCTTCTGGTTCTTCTGGCTCTTCTGGTTCTTCCTCCGGCGTTCTTGTCCAGCATCTCCTCCGCGGCGTCTTCTATTTTCTTCTCCTCGGGCCGCTCCGCACCCATGGCATGGGGGGGAGGCTCCCACTCTTCTCTTCTTCTTTTCTTCTCTTCTTCTCTTCTTCATTTTCTTCTCCGGGCCGCTCCGCAATCCATGCTGGCATGGAGGGAGGCTCCCGCTGTGTGACGGCGCTCCTCGTCTGACAGTTCTTAAATAACGGGGGGGGCGGGGCCACCCAGTGACCCCGCCCCACTCTGACGCACGGTGACTTGACGGGACTTCCCTGTGACGTCACGGGGAATGCCACAGGGAAGTCCCGTCATGTCCCGTGCGTCAGAGGGGGGCGGGGTCAGAGAAGAGAAGGGAGCCTCCCCCCATGCCATGGGTGCGGAGCGGCCCGAGGAGAAGAAGATAGAAGACGCCGCGGAGGAGATGCTGGACGAGAACGCCGGAGGAAGAACCAGAAGAGCCAGAAGAACCAGAAGAACCAGAAGATGAAGGAAGATAGAAGAAAGAAGAAGCATTTAAATAAAGGAATTGTCAAAAACTGTCTCTTGTCATTTTTAACATTTTTGACACTTTTTTCGTGAAATGGTAGGGGTATAAGTACCCCCTTACCATTTCACACAGGGGGGGGGCCGGGATCTGGGGGTCACCTTGTTAAAGGGGGCTTCCAGATTCCGATAAGCCCCCCGCCCGCAGACCCCTACAACCACCGGCCAGGGTTGTGGGGATGAGGCCCTTGTCCTCATCAACATGGGGACAAGGTGTTTTGGGGGGCTACCCCAAAGCACCCTCCCAATGTTGAGGGCATGTGGCCTGGTACGGTTCAGGAGGGAGGGGGGGCCGCACTCTCGTCCCCCCCTCTTTTCCTGCGGCCTGCCAGGTTGCGTGCTCGGATAAGGGTCTGGTATGGATTTTTGGGGGGACCCCACGCCATTTTTTTTTTTTTTTTTGGCGCGGGGTTCCCCTTAAAATCCATACCAGACCTGAAGGGTCTGGTATGGAATTTAGGGGGAACCCCACGTCATTTTTTTTTTTTAATTTTGGCCGGGGTTCCCCTTAATATCCATATCAGACCTGAAGGGCCTGGTATGGAATTTAGGGGGACTCCCACGTCATTTTTTTTTTTTTTAATTTTGGTTCGGGGTTCCCCTTTGGGGAATTCCCATGCCGTTTTTATCAATGAACTTCTATGTGTATTGTCGGCAATGCAATAGCCGCGGGTAGTTTTAAATGAGTTTTTTCCTTCGAAATGTCATTTTGCTGTCAGATTGTTCTAAACACGGGAAACATGCGCCCCTTTACAGGCATACTATAGACACCCCCCAGGTACGAAATTTAAAGGGATATTACACTTTTATTGATTGACTTTAAGCATTATTAAAATCACTGCTCCTGAAAAAACGGCCGTTTTTAAAACTTTTTTTTGCATTGATCCATGTCCCCTGGGGCAGGACCCAGGTCCCCAAACACTTTTTATGACAATAACTTGCATATTAGCCTTTAAAATTAGCACTTTTGATTTCTCCCATAGACTCTTAAAGGGTGTTCCGCGGCATTCAAATTTGCCGCGAACACCCCAAATTGTTCGCTGTTCGGCGAACTTGCGAACAGCCAATGTTCGAGTCGAACATGAGTTCGACTCGAACTCGAAGCTCATCCCTAGTTGTCATGTGTTCCTATTATTATTATTACTTGCATGCTCCTCCATGTGCTTTTCTTTACTGTTGTACAGTTTAAAATGACAAGTTTCAGTTTGTGGGCACAATAATTGTTCGTAGCAAACATTGTTCGTTCGCCCACTAATACGATGTTTTTGGCAGATACAGGTTAACTACATTTGTTCAGGCCTATTTGTATTAAAAGAAGTTTATGACATTGTTGTCTAGATGGGTTTGTACTAGAATGAAATGCAAACTTGAATCAGTGAAAGGAGAGGACACTCAGCAGCTGTTTACACATCTGGATGCAGGAGCACTAGTGTGGGACACCAGAACAAACTTTATAGGGTGTCCCACACAGGTGCTCCAGTGGATACTAGGCGTGTTTCCATGTGTGAAAATTGTACAAAAAAGGTAAGTATTCCAGCTTTAGAAAGGGAAAAAAATAATGTCTTCAGCTTGCAACTCTGCCAAAAAAGACAATTGTATGACCCTTCCAAGCAATGTTTCATATTACTATTTCTGGCCTCAAATATCTGTGTGCTAAGTATACCTTTTTTTATTCACATAGAGAAAAGACTCGGGACATCTGAGGACACCAGGGACCCCCCACCTCCGAAAGAAAAGCAAATCCCCACACCACAACCAGAAGATGTGGAGGAAGGAGAGGTTTATGAAGTGGGCGAAATAGTGACCACAACAGGTGAGTGTCTGAGACCATAGCTTCAGGTAATAGATGTATGCCTGCATATTTATAATACATGGTGTGTTTTTTAATTTTAGGTGATGTGGATGTTGTGGAAGAAGATTCGCATTTCACAAGTGCAAGTGCACACATCCTCATCGGGGAGATCATGGTGTGCAATCGTGATTTACAAAAGATCAAGGAAGACATCAATGATGTGGAAAAAAGACTCAAAAACATCATTGATGTTTTAGGCAGAATCTAAAAAACCACAAAATTCTTCTAGTTTATTTTTATTCTTAGTATTTTCACACATTTTAAATATTTTTTAGAAAGCCAAATTTTGAAGATGCACACAGTGTGTCAACATATGCTATCTGCCATCACGGGATATCAATATACGCATTTTGAAGGTGCAACACCTTCATCGCAAATAAAGTAGATGAGAGGAAGGGGTTGCACCCCCGAAACAAGCAGTAAATCAAAGGAAATATTATTTCAGTTTAAATTTAAAAAATATATTTTTGAGGCGTAGCTGAACGGAGATCTGAGTGGACGTGCCTGGGGTGAGCTCCTGCAGCCATAGAGCACACCCGGAGCTCTACATGTCCATCGGACCTGCACTGACCCCACCGGGGGCCCAGGGCATACACCAGACCGGTAGGGCGCACCGATTGCGGAGCTCCAGCTGCCTGAGAGGACTGGCTTCGGCCTACTACGGGGAGCGGCGGCCATCTTGCTCCACCCGGGCACTGTGCCAGAGCAGCCTCAGGCTGTTCCACCTGCCCTGGGACCGGCTCTCCTCCTCAACCACTGGGGATATCCAGCCTGCCACCCAGGGCCCACTATCCTCCCCATGCTGCCCTATTAGACCAGCCAGAGGGACCTGGTAAGTGACGGTGGCCATCTTGCTACACCAGGCGGCCTCTCCGTCTCCCTCCTGGGCCCAATCCGTCCCCATCCACCCCCAGGAGCACCTTGGCCTGGCCAATCAAGCCCCCCAAGGGGATATTGAAGGAACATCCACCCCCACCTGGCTACAGTTGCAGCCACAGCTATAGGTCCAGAGGCCTAGTGTGGCGGCAATCTTACTACACCCTAGCAGCCCCCCGTCTCCTCCTCTGGGCCTAATCCAAAGTTCACTCACCCCCCGGGGCATCCTGGCTGGCAGATTGTGGCCCTCGACAGAGATACCCACAAGCAACTACCCTCATCAGTACGCGGGCTGCAGACAAGGCCCTGGAAACAACGAGAGGCGGCCATCTTGCTCCACCAAAGCTACTGTATCCACATACGCTCCTGATCTCCTCCACCCCTCTGAGCCTGGATCACTACCTGCACAGCCACAAGAGTAGCCCAGCAGGGTAAGCACCTACCTGTGGTCCCCGTCCATACAACTCTGCAGAGAAGCATGACCGACCATGTATGGCTAAAGAAATGAGCTGCTGACCACCAGACAGGCTATACTTCAGCCATCACACATCCTTGAAAAGCATGTCCACGCACATTTCTCGATCTACTGAGTCCACGGATCTACAACAGGGCACAATCCACCGATCCCCACACTCCCAAAGACAAGATGGAGCACGCTCAAAACCCAGGGAAGGGCAAGCCTCTTCCCCCGCTCAGCCGGCAACAGACAGCAGCGAGGATCCAGATGACCCCCCGGTCCAGCACTCGGACTTACCAGCTGTAGCGTCCAGATCTGGGATCTCTATTGCCCCGCTTCCGGACACAGGCCATGGGGCTGTGGCCCCTCAAATCTCAGGAGAATCACTAGATCTGAAGCCTCGACCCTTCTGACGGCCTTCCGAGCGGAGTTTGAGTCCTGGGTGGTCAAAATGGAGACCTCACTCCACAAGGATCTCCAGGCACTCCAACAGCAGGTCTCCACTAATCAGACCGCAGTGTCCGCCCTAACTGACATTCAATATGACCATGCAGCCCGCATCACATCCCTCGAGCCTCCAAGGAGCACTTACACCGTATACGACAACATCAACTACGCATAGACCTGGACTCTCTGCTTACCTACACTTTCTGATATGTATCCAATAAGAAAATGTTGTTTTCATTGTTTTCCTGTGAAAGAAACCTCCGTTGATCCTGCCATTAATTTTCTTTTCTTGTGTATACTATGACTTGGATCTTCTACCTATATACAACTATCTGATATGTAAACCTATGTATTCTCTAATATGTAAACACAAATCCCAAAATGTCATCTATACCTGTGAGACCCTGCCTGTCACCAGCATTTTCTTGCACCTAGAAAATCACAGAACTATTACTACATTTGTATTCTCATCCTTTATGTCTAAGTGGATGTTTTTATAACATCACACTACTACCTTTAACTTGACGCTCGCCCGGCACAAAAAGCCGCCCGGGTTATACAACCAGTGGCGGCGCTATGTGAGGCTACGCTCTACATCCATCCTAGACTGGCCTCCATCTTGCGACCCTGGCGGACATGCGCAGTCCGCCAGGGAAGCATTCTGTGTCGGTGGGTGGAGTGGGCGTGCAAATGTCCTGACGCATAGGCTCGCGCATGTGCGCCGCAGACGGGACGGCACCCACTCCTCCCAGGGGGCCATACATGGCTCGTACCTGCTTCCTCTCCCTCCCACTAAGATCAGCTGTTGTAATAAGACATCAACAGCTGATTGGGGGAGAGAAGATTTTTAAACCAGCTGATTCTCATGCTGGACATCCTCCACACGCTGCGGGATGATACCGGCCTAAACAGCTACTTGATCTGACCTACTTCTATGCCATGTAAGTTAAATAACTTTTATTCATGAACTATGATACTAACCTAAGCTGGCCAACCTTACTCTTACTACTGTAGCTATGCCTGGGACCTCTCTTGCTTGATTGAGCTAACACTAGATATATAGACGCTCTTCAACACCCTATGTATTATAATGAACTTTCAACTAAAGTTTATCAGTTCTATTCAGAGGCTACATAACTACAATAATTCCTCCACTTCTCCACTCATTCACTGCCTGGAGAAACTAGTACTTGAATCTGCATCTCTACACTATATAAACGAACAGCTATTATCTAATGGCTATGTATTTTTCATCCTAAATCTGCTAACCATATTTACAATTGGGTTTCGTCTGGGATCTCCTCGGCTACTCCCAGTTAACCTGATAGATTAACCCTATATAGGATCAACTGCATGACAACCACTATACTCTAGACTAAGCTTCACTATACATATCCCATATATGATAAGTGTATCTCTGTCAAGCAAATCAAGTACCATCTGGCTATACAGTATCACAGTATTTATATCACCCCTTTAAATAACTTTCTAGTGTAAGGACACAATAATTTAAAACAATATTTGAAATCTAAATAGGTAACTAATTGAATACCCTATTTTACCTACCGTCTCTCTAGCTATCAAATACACATTTATGAACATCAACTGTTAAGCCACCTCCAGGTATGAATTTAATCCTGTGAATTAACTTCCTTATTATATTAAAATAGGACCCCTTACTATATATTTATGCTATCACATTCTTTGCAGGGTTTGCCTCTCGGCCTCAGTGGAGTCTCAAGTACTTAATTTATGCCCATATTTCTTGGGCTCTCTTTTCTTTTTGAAGAGAACAACATGTATATATTCTTTGTGAAGTAAACCCCACTTCTACCTATATACAGATCTACACCACCCTTAATACATAGGTGTTTGTTTATGTCGGAATCAGGAGCATAGGAGGAGCATACTGGGCAGACAGACTTTGTCACTGTCTCTGTTTTTAATCAAAAACTTTATGTAATGTCAAGTCAGCGAACACAGTGTTTAATGTAAGTGTATCGGACATGAAAATTATATTATAAAATGTTTTATTGATGGATACTCACATGCTGATTATCATCTTCTCAGTATATTCTCTTTAATATAAAATTATTTCAAGAGTACATCACCCCTGAGGAAGGAGTTTAACTGACTCCGAAACGCGTCGGGTGTAAAAGTACTGCTTCAAAACACTGTACATGTATTACTGTAACATTGATTGACCTACATTCCTAACAATAGATGCTATAGTTTTGTCATATTTTACTGTGTCAATTTAATAAATTATATTTGTACCAAGTATACCTTTTTATGGTTTTTACATGTGCCAGAAAAGTTCACCACTAGGGGACCCCCTTTGTTGTTGTGTAGGAATAATAAGGCATACCAGAGGCCACGGCGGGTACAGACCTGAAACCTTCTGTCACTGCCATCCTCAACCAAATCCTGGGAAGAGAGGCTTCATCCCCTATTGAGCTAGACCGGGTGCACAGAGTGGGGGGGCCGAGGAGGGAACATAGTGACCGCCCACGCGATGTCCTCTGCAGGGTTCACTATTTCACCCTTAAAGAAGAACTTATGCGCAAGGCATGGCGTTTGGGTCCTGTGGACTTTGATGGTTCTGCTATCCACCTATACCCAGACCTCTCTCGTAACACTCTCCACATGCGCCACATGGTCCGCCCACTGCTACACCTGATACGTCAAGCCAGAGCAACCTACAGATGGGGACAACCCTTCAGTATTAAGGTGACCAGGGCTGAGCATAAATTTGTCCTCTCCGACCCAGATCAACTTCCAGCCGAACTGGCTGGACCTGCCAGACGACCGTGCCAGGGTGCAAATACGTGACCCTCTCTCACAACGATGCAGGCACCCGAGGGATGGATCACAGTCTATTGACCCAAGTCTACGTCACCCTACCTCTCCGGAAGATTAAGGTAACTCTAAAAAGTTGCTTGAAACCATTTCAACGCTCTCCATATGCCTAGCACCATCCCAGTACACTGCGTATCTCTCGTCTCCTGCACAGGTCGATATTTGGAATCCCTCCCCCGATAAATTTTTTTTGGGGGGGGGTTTCTTTTCTTTTTACATTTTTCCTCATCTGTTCCACCTGATTACAGCCGGATATGTTACGATGGGAGACAAGATGGCCTGATACGTACTCTAATGCCTCAGGATAGGTGGTGCACCAAATTGGTGGGCCTTCTCCCTGCCCTTTGCTGGTGTGCTTACCTAGCTGGGGTTTGGGAGAGTTTACGGGACTGCAAATTTCTAATGTTTGTTTTGGATATGCAATTGTTGAGCTTCTAATATATTTTACCGCACTGGTCTAATCTCTGGGTGTTTAGCGGAAATGTCCCACTTGGATACGGGTGGAGGGGCCGACAGATTGACTGCCTGGGTCCACGGTCTCCTGCCACTATCCACGTGGGCTCCTATAGCTCTTGGTATAAGGTTTCTCATACACCGACTAGTCTCACTTTAAAATGTTATTACACATTGTTACTGTTTTCAGTGTTACTACACAGATTTGTTTCCGGGGCCCCCTGTTGGGGTCAGTGGATAGTATGTGTTGAAAATGTTCCCCCCATGATATTATCTCACGGATTGATATCTCCTCTGTGAGGGAGAGAGGGTGGGCTTGTGTGGAGCTATTTGCCCACGCAGACTGCCACCCTCCTTCACAGATGATCTGATGTGTGTTCTGCAGTTTATATGTCTTGTTACACTGATGTGCCTCAGTTAAGCTATATATGCCTGTTATGCTACTGGGCTCACGGCTCAGATTCTCCACCTCAACCCCCCCACTCCCAATAGGCCGGGTACGAACTGTGCCTTCTTACCTGATTTCTCATGTGGTGTCCCATTTCAGTGGACCCCTTAGACTTGTTAGGCTCCTCATTTAGGTGTCCTCCCTGCCTAGTTTTTGTCCTGGTATATCCTTGCCACCTTACAAGTTCCTCCTCCCCACACTCCTCCTCCCCCCCTCTACTGTCTATAATCTGACTTTCTTTTTCTCATTTCACTATGGCCCACACAGTACCATCTTGTCCTCGCCTGAAATCTTGCTCCTACAATGTAAATGGCCTCAATATTGCATCCAAGAGAGCGCAAATCCTCTACCAAATGCATAAACAGCAGGTCAATGTGTTACTGTTACAGGAAACTAATTTTCACACAAATTCCACCCCTTCCTGCTCCAACAGGTACTTTGACAGATGGTTCCACAGTACAAATCCCTCTCAGAAAACCAAAGGCATTTCTATTGCCTTCCACAAAACGCTTCCGGTTGACCTGATAGACCAGCTCTCGGACCCCCAGAAAAGGTATGTGTTCGTAAAGTTCTCCTCATGGGGCACAAAATTCACTATTGCCAGCCTTTACCTACCAAACACTGATCAAATATCATCTGCTCTGCGGTACATGAGGATTTTGTCAGAATTCGCAGAAGGTAAACTAATCATAGGGGATTTTAACGCCCCCCTGGATCCACTCTTAGACTCATCAACCTCTCACTCATCCATCTCCTTTATTAAGCTAAGAGCATTCAAATGGGCTATTTATGACTTCCATTTAATCGACATTTGGCGGGTTCTGTTTCCCAGAAATCGCAACTATACCCACTTCTCGCAGGTCCACCACTCTTAAAGTCGTATTGACTAATTCCTTCTTGACCATAGCTGCTTGGATTGGTCACCTGAATGTGAGATAGGTGAGTGGTCAGACCAGACCATTGAGTCTATCTATCTGACACTATCGATCCCTTCCACGCCTGTGACGGAATGGACGTGGAGCCTGAATTATTCCCTTCTCACGAACTCTGACTATTCCCACAAGATTTCAGAAACCATTTCTATTTTTTAGATCAGATTATAATTAATAGATCATGCCTCAGACACTACTAGGCTACCCATACAATGGAAAGTGCTTAAAGCTGTCCTGCAAGGTATCTTTATTCAGATGGGGTCCCGCATGAAAAAGGCTCGATCAGCTGCAATAACCTCAGCAATTCAAAAGCTTTGAGACCTTGAGACCCAACATAAACGAGCCCCAACGGTGGTGACTCTTACGGAGGTCTCAACGGCTCAATCTCAACTCAAGGACCTTTATGAGGCCTCAGCTCGTACCTATGTGGACAGACTTGCCTTCCGTCAGTACCGATTCCGAGATAAATGCGGTAGACCGCACCCTTCACCCAAACACGTCTTCCACATTCATACCTCATATTCGGGCCCCTTCTGGAGAAATGCTTAGTGAGCCCTCCAAAATTTCACAAACATTCAGAGATTTCTACCAAACACTATACAATCTACCGCCTGGTGTTTCTTCTAGCCCAACCCTTACCCCTGAGCCTGATAGACAGTCTTATATTGAGGAAACGGCGCTCCCTACTTTGGATGGCGATACTACAGAAGAGCTGGAGCAAGTAATTACAGCGGATGAGGTAATAGGAGTGATAGCGGCCACCCCGTCCGGTAAAAGCCCGGGTCCCAATGGTTTCACCCCTAAATTTTACAAAACATTTGCTCCCCTACTGACCCCCTTCTTGGCTAAGGCAGTCAACCCCCTATCGGAAGGCTCA
This sequence comes from Aquarana catesbeiana, assembly GCF_042186555.1. Classification (NCBI taxonomy): domain Eukaryota; kingdom Metazoa; phylum Chordata; class Amphibia; order Anura; family Ranidae; genus Aquarana; species Aquarana catesbeiana. The sequence goes on along the minus strand of NC_133324.1, from coordinate 830,265,898 downwards.
GCGTTTCCCTACTTTGTGCGCTAATCATAGGCCCATATCGTTAATTAGAGTGGACTTGAAAATATATGCCAAAATCTTAGCCACTAGACTGCAGCCGCTGCTCCCCCGCCTTATACATCTGGATCAGGTGGGTTTTGTAAGTGGTCGCGAGGCAAGGGACAACACCCTGAAAACCCTGCTTCTTACCGACTATGCCCGCACCCATGATGTCCCTCTATGCCTTTTGATGGTTGATGCGGAAAAAGCATTTGACCGGGTAGTCTGGCAATTCCTCCAGATGTCCCTGAAGCAGATCTGGGCCCCAAAATGCTATCCCAAATTATGTCCCTTTACTCCTCTCCCTCTGCTAGAATTCGGGTGAATGGTTCATTGTCACCTACATTTTCCATCCATAACGGGACACGACAAGGCTGTCCTCTATCTCCCCTTCTCTCTATGTCCTGGTAATGGAACACCTGGCAATTGCCTTGCGCAATAACCCTAACATCTCAGGTGTATCGATAGGCCCCACTCATTCCAAACTGGCTCTCTTTGCGGATGACCTGTTAATGTTTGTAACCCAACCCCATCTTTCCTTACCACATATAATGCGGGAATTCACAAAGTTTGGGAAGCTGAGCAATTTCAAAGTGAACCATACTAAGTCAGAAATCCTGAAAATCTCACTGTCCCAGAAGGACCTCCGCCAAGTCTCCACTAAGTATCCCTTTAAAACAATTTCCACTTCAATTCATTACCTCGGAATCCAAATACCCACAGAAGGATCCCAATTATTCTCTATGAACTATGCTCCCCTTCTGCTTAGAACCAAGACGGATCTTTCAAACTACACGAAGAAACACCTATCGTGGCTAGACAGGGTGAATGCCCTAAAAATGGGCGTCCTCCCTCGGTTTCTCTATTTGTTTCAGACAATTCCCATTTCCATACACTCCTGGTTCTTTAAGAAGTTCCGCCAACTATTCTCCTCCTTTATCTGGGGAGGGGCTCGTCCTCGGATATGCTATGAGACTCTCTCGCTCCCCAAGATTTGTGGCGGAGCTGGAGCTCCAGATGCCTCTATATACTATAGGGCAGCAGTACTCACACGTATACCTAACTGGTTCCATCATTCCTCCACCAAATTATGGGTACAAATAGAGAGCCATATCAATTTGATAGATCTCTGCGCCTTACCGTGGACTCCTACCGAATTCCTCACACGACGAACCATACAAATTTGGACCCGAATGAATTCCTCCAAGATCCTATCTCCTCTGAAAGGACCCAAAACTCCACTGTTTGGGCCCCCGGCTTTTCCATAGGCCCTACAGGGAGCAAGTTTTGGACCTTGGTGTAAGGAGGACCACAGAGGACTTACCCAAGTCCCGCGATCAGACTCTTCTCTGATTCATGACATCCCATCCGGCCCATCTTCCCATATCTCGATGCATTGGCTGCAGAGGCAACAGGCGATATCCTTCATTCGCACCTTCCCATCCTTGCCTGATATACTTACTGACTTAAGAGACTTGGAGAGCATGCTGCTCCAGACTGCCCCCCCTACACATGTGGTCTCTCAACTATACTCTCTCATACATATGGTTTATAATCCTGACCTCCCCCCATACACACAGGCCTGGAAGGAAGATTTGGGTCACTCCATTTCACCTGTAGACTGGCAAAAGTGCTTCATTCTGACTCACAAAATATCCTTAGCCTCCAAAGTCCAAGAAAAAGGATTCAAGTTGTTGACCTGTTGGTACAGATGCCCCGTGACTTTGCACTGGATAAACCCGGCGCTCCCGGATACTTGCTGGTGTTGCCTTTCATCCAAGGGAACCTTACTCCACATTTGATTGGAATGCCCCCCTGTGTGGAGGTTCTGGCAGAAGATCCTCGACTTGTACTGCAGACTCATGACGACCTCAATAACACCCTCTCCTGAGGTAGTTCTGCTATCTTTGCTCCCTGGACTGCTTAAATCGGTCAAAAAAGACGTTTTGCGTCACTTTCTGGCGGCTGCTAGAACGGTTCTGCCCAGACATTGGAAGTTGACGAGCATGCCTTCCCTGGGGGATTGGGCAGTTGAAGTGGACCAAATTAATAGATTGGAACAAATGTTGTCGCAGGAAATGGGTAAAGAGGAGCAATTCTCCAAGGCCTGGACCTCATGGTCTATGTTTCACTACTCAGAATTTATTCCATGGGCCTCAGAGGACTCCACCGACGCACCTGTGTGGCCAAAGTGGAATGTCTCTCTTAATTTCTACATTCCTTACTGCCTTGACCCCTCTATGCCCACTCTCTCTCTTTTTCTCCTTTCCCTTCAAATGTTAGTGTTACACGATCACCTAAATCATAATCTCTAGTCTCATCAGACCGGAACGGTGGCACACACAGAGCTTTCCCCTCAGAGAAAATGTGCTTAGCACAGCAACAAAAGCCCTAGCCTACTTGTAATGAGTGGGCACCGCTCGTTGAGTAGATAGTGGTGCTCACCTAACCTAAATAAGCCAGGTTAGACGCTGTAAACCATGAGACGGTTCAACACCAGTGTTGCACGGATGTATATCTCTGTTTATGTGATATTGAATGACATACAGTATATGTATGCTGTACAATTCTTCAATTCTAATTTTTCTATCTCAATAAAATAAGATTGAATAAAAAAAATATATTTTTAAAATGTTTATTAAACATTTTCTGGCATATCAATGGCCCCCTACCCACAAAGTACTCCATATATTTTATACGGACCTCGCGTGCGCTTTGATGGGGCAAGCACTGAAAACCAGATACGAACCCAGAAGCACAAACTGAATAGCAGTAACGATCGGAAAAGCATGAGGCAGAAATGCGCGAATCGTCTCTCACCAAACTTCTACTAACACGAGATTAGCAGAAGGAGCCCAAAGGGTGGTGCACTTGGCATTGAACTTCTCTTTTCTAGTGCCGTCGTACATGTCGTACGTCACCGCATTCTTGACGTTCGGAATTTTCGACAAGATTTGTGTGACCGTGTGTATGCAAGACAAGTTTGAGCCAACATCCGTCGGAAAAAAAAACATGGATTTTGTCTGCTAAATCAGCAGGTGTCAATACTGTCTGCACAGACCATGTCTAAAGAAGAATGTTTTTTCCATATATTGGCATTTGAAAAAGATAAATTTGTAAAGCTAGAAGCACCAAAAGAATCTTTAGCATCCAACTCTTCTGGCTGTGTTTGATGCCTGCATCTCCCTACTTGCTGATCCACCCCACCACCTGTCACTATGTCACTGATGAGTACTTGAAGGCCAGTGAGAGGAACCACAGCACAAAGTGGGGAAACACAGGCATCCAACACATCCTGAGTGTGTCTTCTTTTTTGTGTGATAGAGTTGCTTAAACAACCAGGGACTTTTAAATAATGGAACAGTGGAATAGTGAGTGAAAAAAGTATGTTAAAGAAAACTAAAAGAGCCAAAAAGATTTTTTACTTTTTTGAGACTTTTTTTTACATGCTTTTTTACAGTCACACAACAAAAACATTGTATTTACATTGCCATGACAAAGTACGTTTAAATGATCACCCTACATATACAATATAAACACATCCATATTAATTAAAAAAAAAAAAAAAAGCAGACACTCCACTGTACATTCTTCTTTTTTCATTTTGATGGAACTGGCAGTGACACCGATTCTGCTTTACATGGTTTTCCTGAGGTCTTTTCTATTTCATGTGGACACAGGGTTATGTTCTGCTTGATTAAGAAACAATTTATTTTGTTCACTCTTGTTATTTCTGTTGCCCCCCTCTCTCTGACCTCCTGGAGTTGAAAATTGGTTCTTTCCATATGTCTTTCATAGTTGTGTGAACAATGCTTTGTGTTCCTGGCTTTAATTAACAAATCTCTGTCAGATGTAATTTTTGTCTGGTTTATTCTTATTAGCTCAAAGCTTAGAACGAACTTTGCATCTTCGGAACAACACGGCATATTAAGGTTTATGCTTGAGGGACAGTTTTATTTTTTACTACATATTTAAATTACGAAAGAAATACAGTTTAGTATGTGTCCAAAATATCCAGGGGCAAAAACACACCATATTAATATATTAAAAAAGGGCATTTCAGCAATGCTGACCTGACCTTCAACCCATGTTTTTAATGTGCTTTGACTCATATTTTTAATGCTATTTGCAAAAAGTCGGGATTACTGTCCATTTTGAGGCAATCAAAACAATTGACCATTGTGGACCAAATGTGATGATTGCTAGCTGGCAACAAGTGAAGGCATTCAGTGAGCTATTAATTCTAGCCAGTAAACACAGCTCCCATGTTAAAGACAGAAAGTTTACTCAATATACATTTAAGTATATGTAAACCCAATCACCAGAATGTTAAATCTAAGGCAGGCCATACACGGTTCAAATCTCGGCCAGGAACTGGCCGAGATTCGAACTGTGTATGGGCAGGCTGAATTTACCAATTTGATTGATCGATCAACTTGGGTACAACCAGCATGCTGGCCTTTACCTGCGATTATTGCTAGCAGCTGCTATAGCTGCTAGCAATAATCATTGTCTTCTCCCAGCGGCGTCAGCTTTCCCCCCGGGAGAAGACTATGGCCCGAAAGGAGGGATTACTGCATCAACACTGTCTGTGTTGATTGGGAAATCAAGTGAGCTTCTTTCAATCTTCTTTTGCAATCAGTGTATGGCGGGGGTAATTTAGTTTGCAAGGGGTCTATTGTTGCTGGGTTTTGTTGCGGGGGGGGCTATTGTCTCTGGGGGCATCTATTGTTGCAGGGGAGGTTTACTGATGCAGATAGGGCCTGACATTGCTGGGGAATCAATTGTTGGTAAAAGCAATCTACTGTTAAGGGAGGGGTCTATTGTTGCTGGCTGCTGGAGGGTCTATAGATGCTGGCTGTTGGGAGATCTATTGTTGCTGGCGGGGTCTACTGTTGCTGGGTGATTATTTTGTTGCAGGGTCTATTGTTGCTGAGATTTGTTGCGGGGGGTCTATTGTTCCTGCTTGCAGGGAATATATTTTATGGCTTTTCTTGTTAATAACAAATTCCATATAAATTACTTAACATCAAAAATTATACTTTGTCCTGTATTCTCTAAAAGGTGCGGTACTGGGGGGTGGGTAGTGGGTGCAACCAAGGGACGATGCTTGGAAGTCAGTAGTGTGCAACGTTAAGGAGTGACTTGACAGCGGAGAGTACCTGCACCTATTCTTAAAAAAAAAAAAAAAAAAAAAAAAAGCCCTGGACGCAAGGGAGGAAAATACACAAAAGTATTCTATGCCACTTGTCTGTGGCACACAGTGCTTTAGCAACTAAGGTATAACTAAAGCCAAAACTTTTTTTCTAGTTTTGGACAGAGTGGAAAAGGATGAGGATACCTGTCATGGTTTTTCTTTCTTTTGCTGTCTGTTTTCTGGTTAAAGAGTTTCACCCTCTCTATTTGTTACAATAATCCTTATCGTAGAAAGGAAAAAAGATTGCAAATTTTGGGTTGTTCTCAGAACAGGAAGAAAGGAGAAATATTCCAATGGTGTCATCACCAGTTCTAGTACAAAATATTTTATAGCGCACACATACAAGAATGACATTTCCTGCAAGGCTAGTTAAAAACAACTGAACATATTCAAAAAATATGGGGGTTTGGTCACACTATATGGTCATATAGTGCTAAGCCCACTTACTGCGACAAAGTACCCCGAATTAGTGGGTCCTACTCTAGTAATAGAATAGAAGATCCTTTGTCTCAACCATGAGAGCTGAACTCTTCTATGTGGGAGAACTGAAGGGGATACATCCTATGCACTGGTGGCCACTAAATAAGAGGTAATGAGGAGGGGGAGGGGTGCTCCAGCCCAAAAAACCTGGTCAGGGTCTATTACAATATACAAGAACATATTTGGGGGGCACACCCTACAATGCGTTTAAATTCAAGATGGTGCTGCTATAAGACCTACAAACAGTACACAATATTTTACAGCGCACACATACAAGAATGACATTTCCTGCAAGGCTATTTAAAAACACCTGAACATATTCAAAAAATACGGAGGGTTTGGTCATACTATATGGTTATATAGTGCTAAGCCCACTTACTGTGACAAAGTACCCCGAATTAGTGGGTACTTTTAACTAGCCTTGCAGGAAATGTCATTCTTGTATGTGTGCGCTGTAAAATATTTTGTACTGTTTGTAGGTCTTATAGCAGCACCATCTTCAATTTAAACACATTGTAGGGTGTGCCCCCCCAAATATGTTCTTGTATATTGTAGGAGACCCTGACCAGGTTTTTTGGGCTGGAGCACCCCTCCCCCTCCTCATTACCTCTTATTTAGTGGCCACCAGTGCATAGGATGTATCCCCTTCAGTTCTCCCACATAGAGCAGTTTAGCTCCCATGGTTGAGACAAAGGATCTTCCATTCTATTACTAGAGTAGGACCCACTTATTTGGGGTACTTTGTCGCAGTAAGTGGGCTTAGCACTATATGACCATATAGTGTGACCAAACCCCCATATTTTTTGAATATGTTCAAGTGTTTTTAACTAGCCTTGCAGGAAATGTCATTCTTGTATGTGTGCGCTGTAAAATATTTTGTACTGTTTGTAGGTCTTATAGCAGCACCATCTTGAATTTAAACGCATTGTAGGGTGTGCTCCCCAAATATGTTCTTGTATATCACCAGTTCTAGTGACACTGGTGGCAACTAGGGATTCCCTCCCTTTGGAAAAAAAGAATAGCAAATAAAAAAAAATATTATAGCATATACCAGTGTTTCTGAAGTCCAGTCCTCAAGGCGCCCCAACAGGTCATGTTTTCCCTCAGATGAAACAGCTGTGGTAATTACGGTACTTAGGCAGTTAAATTGATCAAATCACCTGTGCAAAATAATGGAGAGCCTGAAAACATGACCTGTTGGGGCGCCTTGAGGATTGGAGTTGAGAAACACTGGCATATACAGTACAGTTGCTACACAAGCCATAATGTTATTAAAAATTACCCTTCAGTTTCAATCTGCCATGTGTTTTTCTGTAAAATAAATGCAATATGGACAAATAAGAAACTATTGACAGTGTCTTTACCCACTTTCATAGACGGTAGAGAATCAGTGAGGGGCAGTAGGAGTGTACTTCCTGGCCCCTGTGCTCTGTAATTTCCTCTGTCTATGCTTCTTACATTGCTAATCCCATCCCTTCTTTCAAAGCAGATTGTAATTACTGGTGTGTGTAAGAGGTAATAGGGAGGGAGTTACAGCATCATTGACAGGAGCATTCCAGAACTACTAGGTTACGCACAAAAGTAAATGAGCTGTACTGGTGGCGTACAGAATATCTGTGTGCAATCAAATGTGCTCAATAATAATATACATGTTTGCAGCATAATCCTTCAATGCATTAGTTGAATGAAAAGTGTAAGTTATTTTTTTCAGAAAAAAAAAAGGTGAACACCCTACTGTACACTCTCCCCACAACACCCTACACCCTTCTTGACCCTTCAGAGGTCAAGACCTGGAAATAAAATTAAACCAGTTTCAGATGTTGCACATGAGAAACTTTTCTGGTAAATACAAGAAAAAAAGCAGGACGTTTATGGCACCTGTGTAATTGGGGTCAATATGTCTTATTTATAATACTGTTACTTTAATGCTGTTATCATTTTATTCAGTTAATATTTTTTTGGAAGGTAGATAGTTTGGCTACTACAGGCAGCTGTTAGAATAAATGGCGGAAGCTTGTTCACCTTGCATTAAAGTGGTAATCGATCAACAACTGTCAGAGACTCTAAAAGGCCAACATGTCACAAGGGCCTTTGAGTGACAGTTACTCTTAATATATTTAGGGAGACAGGAGTGTACAGCTCTGGGCTCTCTCCTATGTGAGACAACAATGCAGGTGCTTTTCAGCTTATACAGTAACTGCCTGGAGCTGTAACCTTACATGCCGCGTACACACGAGCTGACTTTCCAGCATACTTGATCCGGCGGACCAGAGTCCGCCAGACAATCTGACCGTGTGTAGGCTCCGGCGGACCTAGATTTGAAACATGTTTTAAATCTTTCCGTCGGACTCAGTTTCTGGCGGAAAGTCCGCTCGTCTGTGTGCTGGTCCGACGGAAAGCCCGCTCGTCTGGTCCAGATACGACGCAAGGGCAGGGTATTGCATTTCGCACTCGCTGCAATAGGAAAAACAAATTTTCCTATTGCAGCGAGCGCGGGGCATACCAGGCCCTTAGGTCTGGTATGGATTATAAAGGGAAACCCCTACGCCGAAAAAACGGCGTTGGATCCCCCCTAAAATCCATACCAGACCTCGATCCGAGCACGCAGCCTGGCCGGTCAGGAAAGGGGGTGGGGACGAGTGAGCACCCCCCCTCCTGAACCGTACCAGGCCGCATGCCCTCAACATGGGGGGTGGGTGCTTTGGGGGAGGGGGGGAGCGTCAATAATAAAACACACTACACAGGTTTTTAAAATAATTTATTAAACAGCTCCAGGGGGGTCTTCCTCTGGCTTCGGGGGTCTTCTTCCGGCTTCGGGGGTCTTCTTCCGGCTTCGGGGGTCCCTCCAGTTCCTCTTCTCCTGGCGGCCGGTTGGTTCTTCTCCCTCCGGCCTCTTCTCCCGGTGTTCCAGTTCTTCGGCCGGCTCCTCCGCTGTCTTCAGGCCGCTCTTTTGCCAGCGGAGGTCCGGACTTCTGGGCTTCTTGTCTTCTTCCCTCTTCTCTTCTCCAGATGTTGACATGACGCTCTCTCCGGCTAGACTGCTCTCTGAGCGCTCCGTTGTGACTTATATAGGCGGAGACCCCGCCCCCTTATGATGTCACAGTCCCTGGGCATGCTGGGACTGTGACGTTTTAGGGGGCGTGGTCACCGGGTGATGTTGACCACGCCCCCTAAAACGTCACAGTCGTGACCCCCGAAGCCAGAAGAAGACCCCCCCGGAGCTGTTTAATAAATTATTTTAAAAACCTTTGTAGTGTGTTTTATTATTGACGCTTTTTCTCTAGGTGAATGGGTAGGGGTACCATGTACCCCATGCACATTCACATAGGGTGGGGGGCCGGGATCTGGGGGCCCTCTTATTATAGGGGGCTCCCGGATTCCGATAAGCCCCCCGCCCGCAGACCCCGACAACCAACGGCCAGTGTTGTCGGAGAGAGGCCCTTGTCCTCATCAACATGGGGACAAGGTGCTTTGGAGTGGGGGGGCCCTGCAGGGCGCCCCCTCCCCCAAAGCACCCACCTCCCATGTTGAGGGCATGCGGCCTGGTACGGTTCAGGAGGGGGGGCGCTCGCTCGTCCCCACCCCCTTTCCTGACCGGCCAGGGTGCGTGCTCGGATCGGGGTCTGGTATGGATTTTAGGGGGGACCCCATGCCGTTTTTTCGGCGTAGGGGGTTCCCTTTATAACCCATACCAGACCTAAAGGCCTGGTATGAACCGCAACGGGGCACGCAAGGTGTCAATCTCGCCGATAAAAGCGGCAAGATTGACTTCCTTTTCTAGTCCCGTCGTACCTGAGTCACGTTCAAAATGAACGGACTTGTCCGTGTGTGGGCAAGTCCGTTCATTCTGAAAGTCTGCCGTAACTCCGGCGGAAGTCCGTCGGAAAGACGGGCGGACATAGCCCGCCGAAAAGTCCGGTCGTGTGTGGGCAAGTCTGTCCGTTTTAAAGTCCGGCGCACCTAGCGGACAAAGTCCGTCGGAAAGTGTGCCGGTGTTCTGACATATAGTGTCCTCCTATCAGATAGTGTCCGCCCCGTACTGCGCAGGCGCAGCGCCTGCGCAGTACGGAGCAGCAGGAGATGGCGAAAATGTCCGAAGTTGATCAGCTGACCATCAGCTGTACACGGCGCTCGGGCACCTGTTAGCGATGGCTGTGTAAGAGGGCCCCTCGCGGGCTCGCTTCGCTCGCCACGCTTCGGGCACGGCCTCGCTGCGCTCGGCAACTATTTATTCTGACTCTATGTCCACTTGGATAGTAGGGAATGATCCTGGACATAGGGTAAGAATAAATGCGCAGGCGCCGTGTACAGCTGACGATCAGCTGTTGAACTTCGGAGACTTTCGGCGTCTCATTTGTCCTCCGTACTGCGCCTGCGCAGTACAGGGCGGACACTTCTGGATAGGGGACTGTATTCGACAAGACACCGGTCCAAGTATGCCAGAAAGTCCGATCGTGTGTACGCGGCATTAGTGTAAGGGAGTACAGCAGACAGGGCCAAATGTTGGCCACAAGCTTATTGAGCCAGGGTATTTGGCTGGTGATACAATTTTAACCCTTCTGCACCCTATGTTAGACAGATCTTTTAAGGATCCATTAATACTAGGTGTGTTGGGCTACGTTGGGCTGCATTGCTATGCAATGCAATAACAAGCCAAAATCTGTTGTTTCCATTAGCCTCAGTTCACACCAACACATTGAACTGCTCTATGCTGGGTGAAAACAGAACATGCTGTGCACATCTGCACACGTTCACAACTCAATGCACATCAACTCCAGTGCATTTAACACATGCCAATACACACTAAATGCAATGAATGTGGTGTGAATACAGCCTAAAAGTTTTGGACAGCATGAAGAAGGCTTAGAACCTTGGTTCAGAGTTAAAGTGATACTAAAGACTTGCCTTTATTGTTTAGAAATAACAAACATGTTATACTTATCTGCCCTGTGCAGTGACTTTTTCACAGAGCAGCCTAGATCCTCCTCTTGTGGAGTCCCTCGCCAACGCTCCTGACTCCTCCCTCCTGCCGAGTGCCCCCACAGCAAGCAGCTTGCTATGGGGGGCACCCAAACCGAGCCGCTGTGCTGTGTATCAATTCAGACACGGAGCCGAGGCTCGGGCCCGCCCCCTCTCTCTCCTCATTGGCTCACTGAGTTTGATTGACAGCAGTGGAAGCCTGCTGTGTGTCTTAGCCAATCAAGAGAGAACGTCCTGGACAGCTGAGTCTCTCATGCAACATCGCTGAATCGAGATGAGGCTCAGGTAAGTTTTAAAGGGGCTGGGAGGGGCTGCTGCACCAGAAGTTTTTTTTTTTTTTTTTTATCTTAATGCATAGAATGAAACCTTCTGCCTTTAGAACCACTTTAATTGTTTAAAGTGTGGAAACACTTCCCTTCCCTGGTGATGGTGATAACCATTACTAGAACATGAAGTAATGTAAGTCCTTCCTGATATGGTCAAGGACAGCATTTAAAAACCTGACAAAGACCCTCAATTAGTCTACACAATAAAACATTGTGTCTGGATGTACACTTTTACTGATTTATTAGTGTCTACAAGGACAGTAATTATACAAAATGAATATACAGTATGTGTAACTGAAAAAATGAAATGCAATGAAATTTAATTTGCCAGAAATTTTTAAACCAAACCTAAAGCAGTTCAGCTCATCCCCACTCAGGAGGGGGACCAAAGCTGTCATCTTGGTTCAGTGCTAGGTAGCAATCCTACCCTGTGGATGGTTCTGGGTACTGTGTAATTTGCAATATACATAGCAAGGTCCCAGGCATCCTTTAATCGAATGAGAACCTCCAGAGCCAAGAGCTGCCGACATCCTTCTGTATAGAGTTGATTGTAAGGGTGTAGTGTAAGATAGATTTCTCTTGAACAGAACTGAGGGAGAGAGGGGTCAGGGCCAGGACACCCTTAAGGTAGTTGTAATATTAATTGTCAGACTCCGAGACTTCTATAGGTAGACAGCCATGCAGGGAAAGGCATCCAACTAGACACCACATCTGCATGTGTAGAGATGCACATGGCAACAGTCTTAGAACAGTTCCTAACACAAATTGTAACAAGCTCCTTCACTTTCTTTACAATCATTTCTTGTAGTTTCTCAACCCACTGAGCTCCCAGTCTCTCTTACTAGACTTGATGATTCACTGCCACCGAATCCCTTGAGCTCTTCCAATCTTCACTTTAGTATCTTCCTCAGGCGTCACCCCCGCTTCTCTGCTGGGTCCCTAGTTTGGCACTCCAGATACTTCTCAAGCTTCACCCCACTTGCCTGCTCGATCCCTGGCTTGACACACAAGGCTGCTCTGCAAGCGTCACCTCCGCTGGCTGGGTCCCTGGCTTGACACCTGCGGAAGTTTCCCCATTCTTCACCGTCCCCGGTTGGTGAGAATACTGCTCCGGTACTTGGTTCAGCTACTCACAGTTGTCCCTGGTAACAAAGTGGATGGTCCCTTAGTGGCGACAGCTTCCCCTCTACCTCCAACTATGACAGGTTCTCCGGATGTCAGAACCGTCACTTCTGGTTGGACTGCAAGCTGCAGTCCCAACCCTACGCTGCTCTCTTGCTTCTGGATAGGCCCTCAGACAGCCTAGCAGCCAGATGTGCCCGGGATAGGCCCAAGCTCTAGCCTAGCAGCCCGGGCAATGCAACACACGTCCACCCAGACAGCCGTCCAGGTGGCACAGAACACTGATCACCTGACTCCACTCAAATATATAGGTTCTCCCAGCAGGCCAAGGAATTTAAGAAAACCCCTGCCCATTTACTGAGATACCCTATATACTCCTAATCTGTCCTTGCTTTGCCCTTGTCTAATCCAATGCCACCAGATACCAGACCACCTAGTGGCAGAAGAGAGAAGGGCAGAAATTCTAGACTTAGGGCAAAATAAATTAATCCCTAACAATGAGCCAAGGTAACTACACCTGGCAGGTAAATTTAGAAGCAACCCTGCCTAAACAGCAGGGTGCTACATACAGAAGGACAACAACAAATCATAGAAGCTCCTAGTTGGAGTGCCATGTGGCTACTAAGTTAATAAATTCCTCACATGAAGAGAGTGCCCAGAAAGCCTCCCATGCTGAGAGAGAAACCTCCTTGGAGAAAAAGAAAAAGAGATAGCCTTGGTGTGCCGAAAATGTGGAGAGCATACTGAACCCAGACTTCCATGAATTGACAGGGAAAGAGAGAGAGCGAGTGCCTAGGGTTTCCTACTGCATGGAAAGAAAGTCTGTGTAGAAACCTTTAAGAGCTGTGCAGAGAAAATCTTTTCTTCGCTCAGTTAGGCCTAAAAGGACAGAGATTATGTCCCTTAAAGGGATCTCACTGGTCACATTAATGTGCTGCAGGGGACACAAGAGATCTGTTCTACATTCTGCTTAAGAAGCAAAAAAGCACTTCCCTGTGCAGCTCTGCAACTTGATGAAATGCCAATAAGGCATGGAGAGTAAAAACGCCATCCAACTTAATTTGTAATATTGTTGTCAAAGTAATTATAGAGTGCTTTATTAACCAGCTCGCACATCTAAAAAACACATGCAGGCTGCGGAGTATATCATAACAGGAACAGGAACTGAAACTAACTTGTCCAAAGCATATAAAGTAACATGTAAAAATTGTAAATAGTGACATCCACGGGCCATAGGAAAGAATTGCACACCACTTTCCCTCCAATGGTAATCAAGCTGTGAATTCCTGTTTGTTCAATAGTCTTGACATAGTTATGGCAGTAGTATAGTATAGGGATAATATTGGTAATGTAGGGATAAAATTGGTAATATAGAGATAACATTGTAATATTGGTATATATACAGTGTGTATGTGTGTTTTGTTTTAATTCTCATAAAACAATTTTGTTTTTACAATAGCTGCCAATGCCATAAAAGCCTAATAAATCTTTAAGAACATGTTTCCCAGCATTTTACTCAATTAAAAAAGGAAAGCAGTCAGGAGGCATATATTTCTTTTATACTAATGGCTTCATTAGCATGGCTCAAGTCAAATGAAAAATGCATAGTGGAGATGGAGTCAATTCCAAAATGAATTAGTGCACACTGTGCAATTCTCTGTACAGAAGCAGAGAGGTCTGTTTTCATGGAAATATTCCTTAGAAAATTGACATATGAACAAATATGAGTAAAGCCTATTTTTATCTATTTTTTTTTTATTTGATTGCTATGCATGCTTATATATACACAAGTAGCAGTCCCAGTACCATGCACTTGGTACAGTCAGGGAACTCCAAGACTTACAGTATAGGGGGGCAAATGAAAAGCTCACATGATTTTGTAATCTGACTTTTCATATGCCATTGGTAAAATAATGTGCCAATATGCTCCATTAAAACAAATATGGAATTACATAGTACATAGAATGTATACATAATAAGCCTACACATAGCTATTGTATAAAAATATGTATAATAAATAAGTGTAGAATGATATATAATTGTCTCAAGTGCAGTACAAATACTCTCACTGTTTATTTCCCTGCTAAGTTTCTTCCATTCCAGGAGGAAATTGCTATTGATCCTACTAATAATCACTACACGTTTTACATTTCAAGTGGCAAAAAAATTACTACTGAGCTGTAAATATCTGATTTATTGTTTTCCTTGAATCCAATTTGTTGCTTTGTTTTGAATTTGTCAGCACCTTTGGACAAATTAAATCAAATTGGTTTAGGGCCCTTTTTCAAATTTAAAGTTTTTAAACTGATGTTTTATATTTGTTTTCACTATTTGTACATAATTTTTGTTTTACAAATAACAATTTAATACAGAGTAAAGGGTTTCCAGAGCACTGAGTTATCTAAATAGTTTTCACAGCATTAGTTGCCTACCCGGAGGTCCAAATCACCACCTACCGGTCAAAATTAAGAATATAGAGCATTTACAGTATCTGAAAGAGAAGGCAAAAACATCTCTATATTTTTTAGTTCTGACCCTAAGAAATAAAGAGAGAAAATATGTACAAAAAACGTTGTACATTTTAATTAAAATGTCCTTGACGACCTGCTGAATCCAAAGTATAAAACAATCCATTGGAAGTTCAGTAGTACATGAAGTAGTCCTGTGATCTTAGTTATTTTTTACTTTTAGTCATAGCAGATAGAAATAACGAAATTGCTTCACTAGGTTAAAGAATAGAATGTAGGCAATTTGCTCTAAGAGGCTAAAAGTCAGAATTTGCTAGTTTGCATTAAAAAGTTTTACATACAGTAAATTTTACATCCAGATGTTGAGTGAAGTCTGCCATGTTGTCTTTTATGCCCTTCTGTTCATCCTTGCCGTTTTGCATAAATAATATTCAGTCACCTTGTACTGATATGTAAAAATGAAAAGTTTCACCAATACCACCAATAATTTATTTAATTCCTTCTTCATGTACAAATATCTGCTTGGATAGATATATACATTTCCATCTATATTGCTGATGCTATTTTTTGGTGCTCACATGATTTTCAAAATGTGTTGGCATGTCCAGGGGTGTAGAAGGAGGGGGTCAGGGGGGTCCAAACCCCCCCAGAGTGTCAGTCAATGTCACAGCACCAACTGTCTCCTCCACATTGCTGACAGACAGGGCCCAGTCATGGTGCTGGATACTGGATCAAAATATATTTGTTCCCAGCATAAAACAACAGTTTGGTACCTGAGAGGTCCGTATGATGTAAGGAGGGAGGGAAGCACTTATGATGAGCTTCAGCTACACATTGGTTGAGAAGGCAGCATGGGGCGGTGCTGCTGCTCCCTCAGCCAATGGGTACACAACGTGCATTGTCCTTCCCTTCAAATTCATCCAACGGGCTTCCTGTCTTAGTAGGTCAGGGCTGGCCCAGCCCTTCCTTCTCTCAGCTGGCCGCTCAGCTGTCGGATAATTGCCAGCTCCTATCTCTCCACAGTGACTCACCTGTTGATGATCCTGCTCATCGGCCCTGCCTACTTAAGCCATCCAGTCGAGATGATCTCTGCCTTCACCTTGGTCACATCTCTAGAGACGCTCTCCTGACATTCACATCTCTAGAGAAGCTCTCACTGACAGTATTGTTGGGTAATTTCCAGATACAGATATGTGTCACCAATCCCTGGTAATATATGGAAAAGGAACTTATAAGAGAAAGCCTAAGCTGTCTCTGTAAGACTGGGATTTTTGGAAGGAGACAATGACATCTGTATAGCAAGGTAAGCACAAAATCATAGGAATTTTGTTTAAAAACTTGAATTTATTAATACAAAAATGCAATATATAACGTCATATAAAATCACAATATTTCCACAATACATAGTTTGTGATTGATACTGGGATGTACTAATACAAAAGATGCTTGAATATGCAGAGGGCCAACATGTTTCGCAGTTTCCTGCTTCTTCAAGGGCGTCACATGCATCTGTAGATTCATCTAGATTGCATAAAACACCATTAGAACCATAGTTTATTTAATACAAAACCAATATACATTATCCAGGAATCATGTACGTGCTTACCCACTCAAAAATTGCCGGTGCTGAATTCACACTCAGGACCCAGTTAGTAGTATCAGCCAACCAAGATAATTACCCTGTGGAAGCCAGATCCACGACAGTTGGATAGTGGAATGTCGGACCACGCAGTGGCCAGAATATCAGACGGGTATTGGCTGTGCCATTATGCTAAAAACAAAGAGATATTTTTGGAATATAACCATTTATTGAATATGAATGGGTCGTAAGTGGAGTACTATTATCACTGACCCCTTAATCAACAGTCACAGGTGGCTCATAGTGTGGATCAGACATGACCCGACACGGGCCACCAGTAATACCAAGTGAGAACCTAGTTACTAAGTAGGGTTTAATTGATTATATACACTATGATATTAATAGAATAGGCACTAGTATATTGATTAATTCATGAAACTGTATCCACAGCAAACTATATATATAATTAATACTAATAAGGGGCCATGGTTGCGACCGAAATGGTAGGGCACCAGAGCTTTAGCATAGCAGCCTATATGGCAGGTAGCTTCCTCTTTGGGTTGTCTAGCAAACACCAGAATGCTCACTGCTGATTGCAGCAGCCTCTGTCCTCTGGGCTGATCTCAATCTCCAGCTGGTCAATCTGCATCTCTGCTCTGGCAAGCCTCCTTCCAGGTACTTTCTGCTGTGTTACTTGTCTGTCAGAGTATTTTTATTATCCTGTACCTTCTAGGACTGAGGAATTATGCCTGCCTGCCTAGCTGCCTTAAGCACCGAAGATTTGGATGGAGAAGTTTATTTTAATTGTAGTTTATTTATTTTTTTTAAAAGAGAGCACATCCTCTGTGTTTTACAGAGAGAAGGGCCCACTGCGAGATAAACTCCCACAAAGAGGTTCCAAATCAGCATTCCAGCCTCGAAAGAGTAAAGAAGGGACTAGACATGACAAATCGCAGAGTCGCATGCAGCTGGATAGATGTCTGTTGTCACAGCATTCCAGATCTCCCTCGCTCTTACCTCACTTTAGTCGCTTGCAACCAAGCCAAGAGAGGTCAAGACATCAGACGGCTCAGGACAATGCTGCAAAAGCACGCCAGGTAAAATCCTACATTAAGCACGCAGTCAAGGAAGGGTTAAAGAGTATTTCAGGGAATCCTGCTCATCCTGCTGTATCTTCACCATCTGCAGATTCAGATCATGTGTTTTCAGTGCGTTTTAACTCTGAAGTCGATAGCGATTCTGATCCATCTGAGGCTGAGATGGTCTCAGAATCGCATACGTTTGATTTTTGCACTGGTTCCCCCCCCTTGGTGGAGGCTGTTAAGGAAAGAATCTTCGCCTCCAAATAAACAGCAAAGATACTACCCATATTTAAAGAGATTGTTACCCTCCTTCCCATTTCATTTCTGAAATTCAAAAAGTAATTGACGATGAGCGGGGGGGCCTGAGAAGAAGCTCAATGTGCATAATGGAGTTTCGAAGCTGTACCCCTTGGGACACTACGCCTAAGGTGGATGCTTCATTGCGTATATTTGCCCGCCACATTACGCTTCCTCTGGAGTATTCGGTCTCTTTTAGGAATCCTATGGATCGCAAAGTAAATGCAGACCTAAAAAGGTTATATAGTTTGGACAGCAGCCTGCATACTGGCGGTAGCACTCACTCCTGTGGCAGCAGCACTTGGGTTGGGTTCACACCTGTGCGGTTTTTGGTGCTTTTTGCGATTTGCACTACCGTCCGTTTATCATGGTCTCCTATGGAACATGTTCTGTGGTGCGGTTCTGCGGAATGCGCTGGGAGTGCATGGGTGTGAATCCAGCCTTAGAGTGTGGGTAGCGGAGCTGGTGGATGGATGTTTGGATGAAAGTCTGGGAAGTGGCAGTTCTTCTCCTCTGCAGACTGCTGTAGAGTTGTGGCTGTCGACCAGGTCAAGATGACAGTAAAGATAATGGCTCTTTAAGACACAGTAGCCCTTTCGGTTTAACAAGAGATCCAAAAAAGGATTTAGAGAGGCCAGGGCATACAGTTTTTCAGACAGTGGAGGGGAGCTGGTTCAACCTTCCAAAAACCTTCCAAGCCCAGGGCCAACAAAGCTCCTGGGGCTGTTTCCACTGCTGCATCCCCAGAGTCGTGCGATTTACACTGCGACTTTGCTGTGCGATTTGTGATGCAATGTCATTCGACCTGTGAAAACAATGTGAGAACAAATCGCACAGATGTTGGAACAAAGTAGTGCAAAAACATTTTTTGGAGTCGCTGCGACTTAAGTCGCACCAATTAGAACAGGGACCATTGAAATACATGGGTTTTGACTTGTCATGTGACTACGCATGTGTCAGGTCGCACAACAACTCGCAGTAGTGGAGACAGAGCCTAAGGCTTCAAATAAGTCCTTCTGAAGCTGTCTCCGCTTAACCCTCTCAAGTAGGAGCAAGACTAGCCCAATTCAGGGGGGAGAGAGGGTTCCACCGCTCAGGTAGGCTCAAATCAGTGGGAAAGAAAAACGAGCAACATCCTTCAAAGGGAGAGTCCCAGGTGCTGGCTGATGCAAAGTGAGGCAAAGAAGAACGGAGAGATCTGGAAGCCGCACAGCGGTCTGATAAGTGCCTTTATTGATAAAAAAGCTGGATCATGGAAATGTACAAAACACTAGAGCAGAAGTGTACAGGGATCACTGACGCATTTCGCACTCATGAGTGCTTACTCATAGCTGCTCCAGCTATGAGTAAGCGCTCGTGAGTGCGAAACGCGTCAGCTGATCCCTGTACACTTCTGCTGTAGTGTTTTGTACATCTACATGATCCAGCTTTTTTATCAATAAAGGCACTTATCATCAGACCGGTGTGCGGCTTCCAGATCTCTCCGTTCTTCTTTGCCCCAATTCGGGGGGGTTTGGGCGGACAAATGACATGATGCCTGGATTGTAGCCGTCATTCGATCATGTTATCATCTCGAGTTCAGAACAAGGCCCTCTCAGACCTTGTTCATAGAAACTGGACTGCCTACGGATTTGGAAAGGAGGCAATGTTTGCAAGGATATATAGGGGAGCTGTTGGCAGCAAGGGCCATCCTTCCGGTTCCAAGGCACAAATTGGGTCAAAGAGTATGTTCCCCCTCTGTTTTTGGTCCCAGAGGCTTCAGGGGGTTTCGGAACAGTTTTTGACCTCATAGTCCTGAATTCTTACATGAAGGTTCCACCATTCAAAATGGAGTCATTGGAAATGATCTTTTCGCTTGTGGAGTCAGGAGACTGGATGGTTTCCATCGATCTGGCGGATGCGTATCTTCATGTCTCTATAGATGCATCTCACCATCGCTTTCTCAGGCCTTCCGCGGAAGGCTTTCATTTTCATTTTTAATCTCTCCCATTCGGTCTCTGCACGACTCCGAGAACGTTTTTTAAAGCTACTGTCTACTGTCGTTGCGACTCTCAGGGTCAAGGGAGTGCAAATATTTCATTATCTAGATGACATGCTACTTCTGGGTCCGTCAAATGAGCTCCTTCTAGTTCATGTGAATTCACCTGCAAAACACTAGCTCGTTTCGGTTGGTTGATCAACTTTCGAAAGAGCCAGATGCATCTGACCCAAATGTTGGAGTATTTAGGAGTACATCTCTCTTACAGCATCTTAACTCCCAGGGCCTGGCAATGTTTTAGCAGATCGCTTGAGTCGAGGCTTTGGGGATCACAACAAATGGGGCCTCAACCCCAAGTACCTACGCAAGATCTTCAGGATCTGGGGGACGCTTTCGATAGATCTTATGGCATTGGAGAATTGTCAACTGCCTTGCTTCTTCACCCGGACCTAGCATCCACGGGCATTGTGTCAGGGGCTCTGTCCAGGTCTTGGAACTTCCCCTTGGTGTATGTGTTCCCGCCGCTTCCATTGGCTCTCAAAATCCTGCTGAAGATTCAGCAAGAAAGGTTCACAGCAATAGTAGTCCTACCTTACTGGATCAGGGGGCTGTGGTTCCCTCTGGCTTGGAGGATAAAGTCGGGCTCACCAATCCCTCTGCCTCCTTGTCAAAGTCTCCTTCTGCAGAGTGGGGCCTGACACCCGAACCGCAGGAGGATAAAGTTGATCACATTATTATAGGATCGTCAGAACGAATGTAACCTATCACTGGATCTAGAATACTACGGAAAGGGATTGTCGTGTACAAGATATGCTCTACATCCATTGGTGATCTGATTTTTAGGGGCAGCCATAGAAATCAGTCCTCCATTGAAATCGTTTTTTCCAAAAGAGGATTTAACACTAGTCTTGGGAACATTGCTGGTTCCTCCGTTTGATCAAGCTTTCTCTTGTTCATTATTTCTTTTAACAGTTTTGTTTTTTACTAGCCGTGGCCTGGGCCAGAAGAGACTCCGAGTTGTGCGACTTCTCATCTAAAGAACCATATTGTTTGGTGCTCCCAGGCTGACATGGGGAGGATCCAGGAAAGGAAAATTACGGTAAGTATGGACAACAATTTTTCTTAATTTCTCAAACATGCCATGGGCATATGTGGGATTACACCCCAAAATACATTCTGCTGCTTCTCCTGAGTACGGGGATACCACATGTGTGGGACTTTTTGGGAGCCTAGCCGCATACGGGGCCCCGAAAACCAAGCAAATTTTTTTTTTCTTTTTTCAATTTTCAAAACTTTGTGACAAAAAGTGAAGTCTGCAAAATACTCACCATACCTCTCAGCAAATAGCTTGGGGTGTTTACTTTCCAAAATGGGGTCATTTGAGGGGGGGGGGGATTGTGCCATCTGGACATTCCATGGCCTCTGAAACTGTGATAGGCAGTGAAGAGTGAGATAAAAAATTTACACCCTTAGAAAGCCTGAAGGCCGTGCTAGGTTTTCGGGGTCCCGTACGTGGCTAGGCTCCCAAAAAGTCTCACACATGTGATATCCCCACACTCAGGAGAAGCAACAGAATGTATTTTGGAGTGTAATTTCACATATTCCCATGGCATGTTTGAGCAATATATCATTTAGTGACAACTTATTGCAAAAAAAAAAAAAAATTGTCTTTTCCTGCAACTTGTGTCACAATATAAAATATTCCATGGAGTCGACATGACTCTCAGCAAATAGCTTGGGGTGTCTACTTTCCAAAATGGGGTAATTTGGGAGGGGTTTGAGCTGTCCTGGCATTTTATGCACAACATTTAGAAGCTTATGTCACACATCACCCACTCTTCTAACCACTTGAAGACAAAGCCCTTTCTGCCACTTTTTGTTTACATGAAAATATTATTTTTTTTTGCAAGAAAATTACTTTGAATCCCCAAACATTATATATTTTTTTAAAGCAAAAGCCCTACAGATTAAAATGGTGGGTGTTTCATATTTTTTTTTTCACACAGTATTTGCGCAGCGATTTTTCAAACGTGTTTTTCCCCAAAAAAATTAACTTTTTAAAATTTTAATGCACTAAATCACACTATATTGCCCAAATGTTTGATGACATAAAAAAGATGATCTTAGGCCAAGTACATGGATACCAAACACGACATGCTTTAAAATTGCACACAAACGTGCAGTGGTGACAAACTAAATACATTTTTAAAAGCCTTTAAAAGCCTTTACAGGCTACCACTTTAGATTTACAGAGGATGTCTACTGCTAAAATTACTGCCCTCGATCTGACTTTCACAGTGATACCTCACATGCATGGTGCAATTGCTGTTTACATTTGACGCCAGACCGACGCTTACGTTCCCCTTTGCGCGAGAGCAGGGGGGACAGGGGTGCTTTTTTTTTTTTTTTTTAATGATTTTTATTGTTCTCTCAGGGAATGTAAATATCCCCTATGACAGCAATAGGTAATGACAGGTAATCCTTTTTTGAAAATATTGGGGTCTATTAGACCCTAGATCTCTCCTCTGCCCTCAAAGCATCTGACCACACCAAGATCGGTGTGATAAAATGCTTTCCCAATTTCCCAGTGGCGCTGTTTACATCCGGCGCAATCTAAGTCATAAAATGCCCGTAGCTTCCGGTTTCTTAGGCCACAGAGATGATTGGAGCCATTCTAGTCTCTGATCAGCTCTATGGTCAGCTGGCCGAATCACCGGCTGCATTCTCAGGTTCCCTGTTGGGACAGGAGAGCCAGAGAAAAACATGGAAGACGGTGCCCCCCTCCCACTGCTTGTAAAAGCAGTCTATAGGCTAATTAGCTGCTAGGATTGCTTTTACATGAAAGCTGACCGCTGGCTGAAAAGAATGATACCAAGATGATACCTAAACCTGCAGGCATCATTCTGGTATAACCATTCAAAGTCCAGCAACATACCAGTACGTTGCTGGTCCTTGTTGGGCATATAATGTAAACTTTTTTTTCATGCAGCCTGTGGGCTGAACGAAAAAAAGAGATTGATTGGTAGGTATGCCCACCATTAGAATACCTCCCTTCATCCACTATGGTGGTGAAATTACCTCCTACAGCGCTGGAGTCACGGCTTTATGTATCGTGGGAGCAAACGCTGTTGCTGTCAAGATAAATAAATCCGCGCTGCAACTGAATGGCGTACCTGCTAAGCAAATGATGGTTAACAATAAAACAAAGTAACATTACAGTATAACAGTAATGCCCCGTACACACGGTCGGATTTTCCAATGGAGAATGTCTGATCGGAGCGTGTTGTCGGAAATTCCGACCGTGTGTGGGCTCCATCGGACATTTTCCATCGGATTTTCCGACACACAAAGTTGGAGAGCAGGAGATAAAATTTTCCGACAACAAAATCCGTTGTCGGAAATTCCGATCGTGTGTACACAAATCCGATGGACAAAGTGCCACGCATGCTCAAAATAAATAAAGAGATGAAAGCTATTGGCCACTGTCCCGTTTATAGTCCCGACGTACGTGTTTTACGTCACAGCGTTTAGAACGATCGGATTTTCCGACAACTTTGTGTGACCGTGTGTAGACAAAACAAGTTTGAGCCAACATCCGTCGGAAAAAATCCTAGGATTTTGTTGTTGGAATGTCCGAACAAAGTCCGACCGTGTGTACGCCCTATAAGACTTACCATACCTGCAAAGCAAATACAAAAAAATATATAAAAAATAAAACATTTTTTAACGCAACCTGTGCTTAAAATATATATATGCCGAAGCATGGGGGCATCCACCTGCAAAACGTAGGAGCAAATCGCTCCTCCGCCCCTGCTGCCCCCATGCATCGGCATATATGCTCTTTTTTTAAACTGTGGTGGTGAAATCACCTCCGACAGCGCTGAAGTCATGGCTTTATGTATCATGGGAGCAAACGCTGTTGCTGTCAAGATAAATAAATCCGCGCTGCAACTGAATGGCGCACCTGCTAAGCAAATGATGGTTAACAATAAAACAAAGTAACATTACAGTATAACAGTAAGACTTACCATACCTGCAAAGCAGGTACCTGCAAAGCAAATACAAAAAAATATAAAAAATAAAACATTTTTTTAACGCAACCTGTGCCTAAAATATATATATGTATATAATATATATGTATATAATTAACTGTGGTGGTGAAATCACCTCCGACAGCGCTGGAGTCACGGCTTTATGTATCGTGGGAGCAAACGCTGTTGCTGTCAAAATAAATAAATCCGCTCTGCAGCTGAATGGCGTACCTGAAAACAAAAAAGGTTAACAATAAAACACAATAAACAGTAAAGTATAAAAAAATTGCTTACCTGAAAAGCAAACATGATAAAACATAATAACAATAAAACATTGCAGAATAGAGTAAAAAAAGAGCAGAACAATAGAGAGAGAACAATAAAACGACAACTATTTTTGTGTTTTTTTATTTTATTTTTTTTTGTGTTTTATTCTTTTTACTTTTTTTTTTCTTTTTTTTACACTTTTTTTGCAACTGTAACTTTTCTAACTGTAACCGGTTCCAGGTTCGGGTCTCTCAAAATGAGATGGCATCTTGGGAGACCCTGTGAAAGTGTGCCTAGTCTGTGCAATGCTGTACCCTACGCTAATACTTATCTAGTGTATGGTAGCGTTCAAAACATTCAATGCAAAGACCAGGATTGTCAGGACAGGAGGGACAATAATAGCGGGTGTCACGCCTATATCTGCGCTTGCTGCAGACGCAACATCTTTTTTGGGGGGTTCGTTGGGTAGGGATACTCGGGAGGACATAAAGAAAATGCCTCTCATGCAGCCGGCTTACTGCATTTGGTTGGGGAAGGTGAGGTGGAGCACCGTCTGGAAACAAAAAGGCTCTGAAGAACTCTTTCTTGGAATTTAAGGAAGGATCCAGTCCGTCCTGAAGCTCTGTATAGCACATGAGCGTTCAGCAAAGCCAATTGAAATAAATAGACACTTTCTTGTACCAGCGTCTGGCCTTATGGGCAATTAGGTACAGCGCCAACAACTGGTCATTGAGGTCCACCCCTCCCATATTTTGGTTATATTCGTGGACACAGAGGGGTTTCTCCACAACACCAGTCGCCGTAGTAATTTGGACCGACGTGTCTGCATGAAGGGAGGTAAGAACGAAAACATTCTTATTATCCCTCCACTTCATAGCGAGCAAGTTATTACACTTGAAGCAGACTCTCTCCCCCAGCCTAAGACGGGAATCTACAAGCCGCTGGGGAAAGGTCGCACGGTGCCACATGCTCCAATCTGCTGACCAAACAAGTGAATAAAAGTGGCACGCTCATGTAATAATTGTCCACGTACAAGTGGTACCCCTTTCCGAATAAGGGTGACATTAAGTCCCACACAATCTTGCCAGCGCTTCCTATGTAGTCAGGGCAGTTTGTCGGCTCTACGTGGCTATCTTTTCCCTCGTAAACCATAAAACTACATGTATAGCCTGTGGCCCTGTCACAGAGCTTATACATCTTGACCCCGTATCTGGCACGCTTGCTGGGATACTGTTTGAATGACAAGCGGCCAGAAAACGTAATCAGGGACTCATCAATGTAAACAAGTCTGCAAAACGTTGGTTGAAGTGGTTTACGAGGGGCCGAATTTTGTAGAGCCAATCGTATCCAGGGTCTCCACAAGGATGACAGAGTTCATTGTCATTGAAGTGCATGAACCGCAAGATCTGCTTGTATCGTGCCCTGGTCATGGAGGCAGAGAACAAGGGCATATGGTGAATTGGGTCAGTGGACCAATATGACCTCAACTCACTCTTTTTAGTTATGCCCATGTTGAGGGAAAGGCCCAGAAAGAGCTTAAATTCTGAAACCGTAATTGGTCTCCAATCTCTGGCAAGGGAGGACTGGGGAATAGTAGCGATGTGTTGACCAGCATACAAATTGCTTTGGTCCACAATAGATCTATAGAGATCTTTGGTGAAAAACAACGAATAAAAATCAAGTGACTTAAAATCAACTGTGGCACGATGGGCCTGTGTTCGTCTTCTTGGTGGCAGCGGGACACTACTTGTGCTTGCCACCTCACCAGCTTGAACTGCACTTATGGGACTCGCCACGTCACCACTACTTGTACACCATACTACTTGTGTTTGCCACCTCACCAGCTTGAACTGCACTTATGGGAATCGCCACGTCACCACGTGATACTGCAGTGCTGGATTGACTTCGACTAAGGTGCACTAGGCCGCTGATGCTTGCCAGTTCACCAGAAGGAATAGCAGCGCTAGTACTGCTCTGCTCCATACGAGGGACCTGCAGTTCTTGCACATCAACGACAGAAGAAGTTCGGGGTCTGGTACGCCTGACCTTGACAGGGACCACAACTCCGTCGTCAGAGATATCTGTCATGGAGCCACTGTCCTCTACAGGATCGTATTCTGAGCCTGAATCTGACAGATGAGTGACTTCCTCTTCACTATCTATCATGCTCAGAAACGTGTAGGCCTCTTCACTAGTGTGCCTTCGATTTGCCATTTTAGGCTCTAAATTTAGTGGTACACTAGTGAGACTCACGGGTAAAAAAGCTCCTGACTGTTAGCGACTGTATCAAAACGCTACCAAAAAAATTGTTAGCAATCGCAGGGATCAGGTCTGACTCTGCAAACGCTGCAGTTATGTGTGTTTAGTGTTTTGTAAGTGACAGTGATTGATCGATACTGCACTTGGGTGGGCTGGGCTGGTTAAAACACAGGTGCTAGCAGATATCTGGGCTGATCCCCTAACACTGCGTTTTTGGGAACCCTAAACTGATGGGGACGCTAGTACAGATCTGATCAGATCAGATATTGATCCGTTCAGATACTATACCACTAAGGGAGGTGTATGCTGCGTGTGTGGGTGTTAGCGGTACTGGCACTAACCTGACGCTGCCTGGGGCGACACAGACCCTATCTGACCCTAAAACATAACTTGTATCACCCGCCGGGTGATCAGGGGGTTAAACCTTTATTAGGTAATAAATGGCGGGTACCCTGACACTATAAAAAATAAACTAACTAACCAGCGTCACCTGTAACAGTTATATGGTGATCACTGGTGAAAGGGTTAACTAGGGGGCAATCAGGGGGTTAAAACCTTTACTAGGTAGTATATGGGGGTCCCCGATGCTATAAAATGCTGACGGCGAACCTAAATACTTACCTCCCTAACTAGCGTCACCTGTGACACTAATACAGCGCTCAGAAAAACGATCGCTTAGTGACACTGGCAATGAGGGGTGATAACGGGGTTAAACCTTTATTGGGGGGGTTAGGGGGGTACCCTAGACCTAAAGGGACCTACCACTAACTGCCCTACCACTTATAACGGTCACAAATGACACCAATGCAGTAATCAGTAATAAAAAAAAACAACTGCTATTGGTGTCACTGTGACAGGGGATGCAGGGGGGTGATCGAGGGGGTGATTGGGGGTGAAAAGTGTGCCTAGAGTGTTGTGTTGTGCAGACTTACTTGATATCTTCTCTCCTCTGTGCCGTAACGAAAAGACCGACACGAGGAGAGGTGACATCACTTCCTCTGCCGCTGTTTACATTACAGCAGCAGAGGAAGATTGTCATTCGTTGGGATCGATCGCGAGGGGGTGGCCACGAATGAGTGGCCTCCCCTCAGCACGGATCGCTCCCCTAACGATGCCGACCGCCTCGTGATTTTGCCTGCCCGTGCCATTCTTCCGCAGTATATTTGCGTTAGGCGGTCGGCAAGTGGTTAAACAAGTGTGTTTAACTGTACTTCTGTTTGATTCATGGTTTCTGACACCCTCCCACTGCTAATTGTTTGGCCACACCCATAAACCCTCTCTCTTTCTAGTGTCCCTCATTCTGAAGTTCATGCCACTGTGCTATAGGGACAGTGGGGCCTGCTCATCCACCTCCATCCAGTCTACAGAATTGGCCATTAGAGGATGGACTGCTAAGCCAGAGGACCATGTGGTTGCCCAGGTTTGAGAGGGAGGCCCAGATCATTTCTGGCTACCGTCCACTTGGTTAGGACAAAGTATGTGAGATTGATCACCATGAGGAGGACATCCGCAGTGTTCATGTGCTGAGGTTTGTACATGTCTGCTAGTCTCTCACTTGTAGCACAGGTAAATAAAACATAATTTCTCCAAGCGTCTTCCAGGACAGCCCATGAGATCTTGGGCTCCTCCTACCAGGACAGGAAACATGTCACCCCACCAGATAAGGGCGGTCCTCCAGGCCCATGTCAGTTATTTGTGTTTCCTCTGGACGGGGGGTAACATGTTCCTGGAACCTGGACCCTAGGTCTCATGAGCAGGGGCTCTATAGGGCTATTTGGGGCATTTCACTAACCTCTCCTCTGCCAGTAGCAGCACTCCACTGGAGAGTGTCTCAGTGCCTGGAGAGGTCCAGGACCAGCATGGTGTCAGCTCCCATAGCGCTGTTCTTAGGAAAGCAGAGGTATCCTCTCCTCACAGGCAGCGTGGCTAGTTGTGTGAGGAGAAGCAGGAAGCTGCGGCGCTCGAGTAGGGGGCGGGGCTTCTGTGCTCCAAGCTGGCCCACAGGAAGTACTGAGATCACTTCCGGGGCATATGACATCATCGCCGGGCGCCGGAGATGCCGGTTCCAGTCTCCTTAAACAACGCAAACAGGAGACACTGGCCGCTGGTGTCTTCTGGTGAAAGCAGCCAGGCTGTGGAAAGCCAGAAAGGGGCAAGATGGATCAATCTGCAGTTCCTACACAGGCAGTCGATGCGCCCAACACCAGCACCTCACAGGTAAGCCTAAAGTGTTATGTCACTATCTTGCTCTCCCTGTGTTCCCTCCCCCTCCCCTCTCTGTAGTAGTGGGTTAAGGGGACACATTTCCTCCCTCCTGCACATGGTGGTTTGGAGTGGTGGGGTGGCTGTGAGTCTCATTAGGGGTCACTTATCTTTTTGTCTTACAGACCAAGACCCAAGACAAGATTCAAGCACAGCCACCTAAAAAGAAATGTGCGATGTGCGCAAACAAATTGAGCTCCTCGTGGAGCAAAGACGTTTGTCGCAGCTGTATAGATGGCCTTGTAAAGGATGACCCAGTTACCTCTTGTCAGAAAATGTTAACCTCTGTTAGGGACGAGCTTGCGTCCACCTTTAGTTCTTTTAGAACACTTATTGACAAGCTCCAGACCCCAGTAGAGGGTCCATCCACACAGAGAGCTTCAGTCAGCACTCCGCAGCAGGCAGAGAGTGAAGACTCTGAGTCTGAGGTCAGATCTACCCGTTCTTTCCCTGAAGAATCAGGGTCAGATATAGAGCCCAGGGATAGAGAATCCACTCGAGGCTCGAGATTTAAGTTATCTGTAGAGGATGTGGATGACTTGTTAAAGTCTATACCACCCTTGAATTGAAAGAGGAGGAGGTTCAGTTATCCAAACACGATCTTATGTATAAGGGATTGCATAAGAAAAAACCTAGAGTTTTTCCAGTCCATAGTTCATTGGTTGATACTGTTAAACTGGAATGGGATAACCCGGAGAGAAAACCATTCTTCTCCAGTAACCTAAAAAGAAGGTTCCCTTTTGATGAGGACACTGCGCAACCATGGAATAAAAAACCGACGCTGGACGCACCTCTTTCAAAGGTTTCAAAAAATTCGGACCTAGCGTTCGATGATATGGGCACGCTTAAGGATCCGATGGACAAGAGGGGGGATATCCTTCTCCACAGAGCCTGAGACTCAGCGGTTGGGAACCTGAAACCAGCTCTAGCCTCCACTTGTGTGGCCAGGAATCTGGAGGTTTGGTTGACTCAGATTCAGTCACACCTGTCAGCGGGTACCTCGAGAGAGCAGATTTTGAAGTCCTTTCCTCTCCTCTTTCAGGCTGTAGGTTTTTTGGCAGATTCTTCCGCAGAATCGGTAAGAATGTCGTACCAGGACTTCGGCTTTAGTGAACTCAGCCAGGAGAAGCATCTGGCTTAAAACCTGGTCAGGGGACCCAGCTTTCAAATTACGCCTTTGTGGGCTTCCCTTAACAGGCGATCATTTATTTGGCCCAGGACTGCAGGAGGCTCTGGAACGCACGGCTGATAAGAAAAAGGCGTTTCTAGAGAAAAAGAGAATCCCGACAGCCGGGAAAAATTTTTCGTGGCCAAGGCTGGCAACAGAGTGCTAGAGAAAAGGACAGCAGGCCAAAAAAACATTGGACTGGGCATAAAGGCAGAGGCAAAGGGGGAGTGCTGTTTAACCCTCTTCAACAGCCCGCCAAGCCACAGTGACTTGTGTTTCCCGGTGGGAGGAAGATTGAGGGCCTTCATCCCACAGTGGGCGGCAGTCACTTCGAGCCCCTTCATCCTGGACCTAGTGACCAACGGGTACAGGCTGGAGTTTGTTCACCAACCATCAGAATGATTGTTGGTCACCTTTCCTCCACAAGATCGAGAGAAAGTGAGGGCTCCGGGTCTCCAGATCAGAGACTTATTGTATCAAAAAGTCCTGATTCCTGTTCCATAGTCAGAGCAGGGCAAGGGATTCTATCCCCATGTATTTGTGGTCAAAAAGCCGTTGGGAAAGTTTCGACTTATCCTGAATCTCCGGACCTTAAACAAGTCCATCAGATACAAGCATTTCCGTATGGAGACGGTTTTTACAATCAAAAACCTACTATACCCAAACTGCTTTATGGCCACGTTGGACTTAAGGGATGTCTATCTTCATATCCCTATCCATCCAGCCTTCCAAAAGTTTTTGAGATTGGCAGTGAAGACGAGTATGAACCCAACATTTTCTAATTCAAGCCCTCCCTTTCGGTCTTTCCTCAGCCCCACGCATCTTTACGAAGGTGTTGGGGGAAGCGCTGGCTCCACTAAGGTTAAAGGAGATAACTGTGATCCCTTACTTGGACGACATCCTGATAGTGGCAAAATCATACCAGAGGCTGTTGGAGGATCTCCAGGCTGTACAGGACTTCTTACAGTCCCTAGGCTGGCTGATAAACAAAGAAAAATCATCCTTGATCCTGGCCCAGAAAGTAACTTATCTAGGTTACGATTTTTGCTCAGTGAACCAAAGAGTTTTTCTTCCTCAGGAGAAGATTACCAAAGTGTTCCAGACTATGTCAGGATTGCAGAACAACCAGTCGGTCTTTCTGAGACAGGTGTCGAGGGCAGTAGGTCTTATGACCTCATGTTTTCCCGCGGTACCATGGGCGAGACTCCGTCAGCGTCCGTTACAAATGTTTCTATTAAGAAACTGGGACGGGGACGTAAGGTCCCTGGAGTCAAGGATCCAGCTTCCTGCCAGGATAAAAAGAAGCCTGTGGTGGTGGAGAACTGGCCAGCACCTAGCAGGAGGTCTCCCATGGTCCTTTCCCATATCCCGAAGAATTACCACGAATGCGAGTTCCAGGGGATGGGGGGCCCACCTCAGCAATTCAGTAGCACAGGGAGAGTGGTCCTCGAGGGAGGCAAGAGCCTCATCCAATCAAAGAGAGCTGCTAGCAGTCCAGAGAGCCATTCAGTCTTTTCAGATGGAGATCAAAGGTCACAATCTCCAAATTCTGTCAGACAATATAGCGACAGTCGCGTATATCAACAAGCAGGGAGGCACGAGAAGCCGGATGCTTCAGTCCATTGCCCAGGAGATCCTTTCATGAGCAGAGGGGAATCTAGCTTCAATTTCGGCTGTACACCTGAAGGGGACAAACAATTGCCTGGCAGATTATCTCAGCCGTCACAGGATAGACCGAGACAACTGGTCCCTTCATCCCGAAGTCTTTGCAGACCTCACCAGGGGATGGGGTTATCCCATAGCGGATTTGTTCGCAAACCGAAACAACCGCAAACCGGAGATATTCTTTTCCATGAACCCGGCAGACCAAGCCTTGGGGATCGATGCTCTGGCAAACCCGTGGCCTTCAGGCCTATGCTATGCCTTCCTGCCAATCAGACTGATTCCAGAAGTCCTCCGAAAGTTTCTGCTAGAGGAGTCGGATCTCATTCTAATTGCCCCATTTTGGCCCAAGAGGCCATGGTTTTCCCTGCTACAGTCTCTGGTTTCAGAGCCTCCACGGAGTCTTCCGAAAAGGGAAGACTTATTATTGCAGGGTCCAGTATCACACCCTCAGGTGGTTTCCTTAAACTTGTCGGCCTGGTATCTGAAGAAAAGATACTGAGCGCCCAGGGGTTCTCTGACAAGGTAGTTAAGACTCTTGTTAATTGCAGGAAGCCGGTTACTAGAGCCATATATTCCAAAGTTTGGAAAAGGTTTAACTCATAGTTATCTGAAAATGAAAGATTAACCCATGATATTCCGTCTATTTTGGAATTTTTCCAAGAGGATGTCGGCAAAGGTCCTTCAGTTGGTACCTTTAAAGGTACAGGCGGCAGCTATTCAAATCTATCTCTAGGGCCAAACCAGTAGTGGTGAGAAGTTGTCCAACTTGGGACCTGCCCCTAGTACTTCAAACTCTGGTGGAATTTCCGTTTGAGCCTCTGGGAAGTATTTCAGTTAAGTTACGTACATTAAAGACTGTGTTCCTTATAGCTGTTACCTCAGCTCGTAGGGTAAGTGAGTTGCAGGCCCTATCAGTAAGGGTGCCCTTCCTCATGATTTTTGAGGATCGAGTTGTTTTACGAACCGATCCAGGTTTTTTGCCCAAGGTGGCAAGTACATTCCACCGATCTCAGGACATTGTACTGCCAAACTTTTGTAGTTCGCCACAGGACGACCTAGAAAGAAAATTTAGTTTTCTAGATGTAAGAAGGATTCTCTTAGTCTATCTTGAGGTCACCAAGACCTTTAGGAAAACTGATGCCTTATTTGTCCTCTTTTCTGGAGTTCACAAGGGGAATAGTGCATCTAAAGCCACATTGGCTAGATGGATAAAGCAAGCCATCTCTGAAGCTTACAAAATTAGGGAGGTTCCTACACCTTTTGTTACTGCGCACTCAACTAGAGCCTTGTCTACGTCTTGGGCTGAGAGGGCTGGTGCCTCACCGGAACAAATTTGCAGGGCTGCCACATGGTCCAGTTACTCGACCTTCATTAAACATTATCGCCTGGATCTCCTAACAGCTCAGGAGCAGGCGTTTGGTCGTAAGGTCCTTCAGGCAGTTGTCCCTCCCTAGACTGGTAAGTTCTGGCTCATCGTCTCATGGGCTGTCCTGGAAGACGCTTGGAGAAAAGCTGAGTTAGACTTACCGGTAACTCCTTTTCTGAGAGTCTTCCAGGACAGTCGGATTCCCACCTGGTTCTGTCTGAAGTTATGTGTATTATGCATATGTTTTGCAGGGTCCTACGGTTCTTGAGAAGACTGACATGGGCCTGGAGGACCGCCCTTTTATCTGGGGGGGTGACGTGTTTCCTGTCCTGGTAGGAGGAGCCCAAGGTCTCATGGGCTGTCCTGGAAGACTCTCAGAAAAGGAGTTACCGGTAAGTCTAACTCAGCTTTTTGGGTACAAAAGCTGTGGCATATGTTACTATGTACACAGTGAGTAGAGTCAAGTTTTAATCGCCTCCCAACCACAATTTGTCACAGTGTGGCAGGTTGGCTCATTTTTGTCTTCTGAGTACCCAAGACAGAACCCCCCCCAGGAAAAAAAATTATCTACGGCCCTGGGCATGCCTCTGTCCCCAGGGAACAGAGTGGCACTGTGGAGGAGAAGGCACGTGTAGGTGGACGTTGCATATTCCCAGCCAGTGGTGTCAACACAAGCATACTGCTGGTAGCATAGCAGAGCATGTAAGAATCACTATGGGAACACATTATAGAGATCTTCTAGGGTGGTGGTTGTAAGATACATCATCATTCACTAAAACACAGCAATAGAGGAAGAAAAGGAGCCACAGCATAGCCAAAAATGTCTGCAGGTATGCAGCAATTTTGCTTGAGCCTATGTTCAATTTGAACATGACACTCTTGGAAAGATTTGGCTGGAACAAAGGGCATCTGGAGGAGAGTCTTTTGATTGAGCAAGTATATGTAAGGAATAGACCCTGTGTCTATAAGGGTCAGACTAAGATTCTGCGTTTTCTGACTGCATAAGGCTGTTCCCAGTTATCTTTTTATCAGTTATCAGTTTCTGTTCATGTTATTTCAATGTAATTAAAAAATTTCCACTTTTGTTTCTTTTGTCTGTTATATGACAAAAAGATGTGTACAGGTGAAGTAGAGGAATGGCGGGTAAAATGCTTCCTAAGAGTGGCATGCAATAAAATATTGAGAACCAGTGGACATTTGCATGCTTCACTAAAAGGAAAAATAATGCCTTCCTTGTTCATACTAGCAGCTGCTGGTATTAATCATACAATTCACAACCCCTCATATTGTTCTTTGTGTAATGGACCACTGCTGCTCTATTGGGAAATTCTTTACTCGCAACTACTTACATTATTATCATTATTATTATACAAGATTTATACAGAGCCAACAGTTTGCACAGCACTTAACAATATACAGGGAGACGTACTATACAATAAAATATGAAAGGATTAAGATGCTCATAAGAGCTTATAGTCTAATAGGGTGGGGCAAGTGGCACAAAGGGTAATAACTATGAGGGATGAGTTGATGGAAGATTTAAAAGTTCAGCTGTTAGGTGGAGACAGGCAGGGCCGTCTTTAAGGCAGGGCAAAAGGGGCAGCTGCCCTGGGCCCTGTCGTTGTTGTGGGGTCCAAAGCAGCTGCCTCATACTTGCCAACTATCCTGGTTTAAATTCCCTTGTCTCTTGAAGTTTAGTCCCTTGCTGTGTACTGATATCTCAGCGTGAAGTGCTGCTACTAATGTTGCCCAGCTCTGCCCTATTGTTGTGTACAGATGACTCAGCTGCAGACCCTGTGTTTACATGTAAATAACTGGCGTTCATATGTAAATAGCAGCAACATTCATATGTAAATAGCTGCATCAGGCGGCATAGATATGTAAATAAAGGCAGCATTCAGATATATATCATGCCCCCTGCAGTGAGGAGATGATGTGCTGTAACCTCTAGCAACCAATCAATGAGTAGTATTACTGTACAGTAATCTCTAGAAACCAATCGGCAAGCAGAAATCATGCTGTAACCTCTAGAAACCAGCCAGTAAGCGGTAATGATACACTGTAACCTCTGGCAACCAATCACAATCTCTGCCTGATCTGATACAGTAAACTGATTTTAAGTCTAGCTGCTATTTATTGTATGTCTCAGAGCAGATGGAAAGCGAAATTGTATGGGGGGGGGGCCCAAGAAAACGTTTGCCCAGGGTCCAATCAATATTAAAGATGACCCTGGAGACGGGATAGGCTTCCCTGTAGAGATGAGATTTCAGGTATCACCTAAAGCAGTGGTTCTCAACCTTTCAAGTGCTGTGACCCCTTGATAAAATTTCCCAAATTGTGGGGACCCCTAACAGTAAAATTATTTTCGTAGCGTAGGTTGTCAGCACCCAAGGCAAGACAAGAAATTTGCGTCCCTAACCCATGGACATTTAGCGCTCTTTGAGTCCCTTCCACTCGTACAGTATTAAAATCCCTTATGGTACATTTTAGGATGTACCACTCTTTCTCTTTGTTCTCCTTTTTTTCCCTTTTATCTCTCTCTATCCCAATTTCTTGTTTTTTTTCCCATCCCTCTCTCTCGCCGTATTTCTTGTTCTTTCTCTCATTCTTTCTCTTGTTTTTCCTTGTTCCTCCCCCTCTTTTCCTCTCCCTTTCATGTATTCTCTATTTTTATTCCCTTTCTTACTTCTTGGTGGAGGGAATGGGATGAGTGGCAGTGCTAGCGGGAAGTTGGGATGAATGGCAGTGCTGGCGGGGAGTTCTGATCAGCCAACTTAGGTGCTCTTGATTAAGGTCATCTGCTGAACTGACAACTGTAGTGAGGACTTTTAATGGCAACTATAATCACAGGTAGTGTTACTCACTGCCTCTGGCTTCACTGTGTCCCCGACTGTGTCATCTCGTAGCAGTGACACCTATGCCGAAATCAGGAGATAGGGTCTCCTTCAGCCCCTCCCACTTCACGTTCCTCACCAGTCAGCTGACCTCTAGTCTCTGCCCCCAGCCATGCTGTGAACTAAATGGGCGGCTGTGAAGAGGCTGAGTGGAAGTCTGCGGGCTCCAGGAACAGCCCAGCTGGGGCGGCCACAGGCTTCAGGGACAGCCCTGCTGGGTGGCCTCAAAAAGGCTGGGCGAGTGCTGAGGGCTTCAGGAATATCCCAGGATTCAGTGACCCCTGGCAAATCATCATTCGACCCCCAGGTTGAGAACCACTGACCTAAAGGTAGTCAGAGTAGGAGATAGCCAGACAGACTGAGGTACAGAGTTCCAAAGGATGGGAGAGGCTCTGGAGAAGTCCTACAGATGAGCATGCCCAGTCCCCATTGCAAAGCCTCAACAAATGAAAGTTGGTTAAATATAGTCATTTACTTTAATATTAAAATTTGGATTGGCGGGCGTCAAAACAACAGCGACTTGATCAGTAGAAGGTTTGGGGCTCGGTGCATTTCACGGATCGCGGTTTGCACTGGAAGCCTGCTGCTGGCTTTGGGATTGTCTGAACATCGCAAAAGGGAAGATTTGCCTACAGGTCTGCTGATTGTAAGGTGGAGTACCATCCAAGGCCCTGACGGGGTAATCAGCCACAGGCGTTACTGCTGGTAAGCAGGTATTTTTATCTTTGGTGGTGGCCTTTGTGGTGTCCAGTCACTTTTTGGAGCCAGTCTGAGTGTGTGTGACTGGAACTGAGAGCCACGTGTGGAACACGAGCAGGACTTTTCCGTACTTCCTTCCCTTTGCACAACCATACTTTTCCTTTATTAAGGGGATTGTATTTTCCATCTATGAATGTAAAAGTGGACTTTTCATATTGTCTCTGTTTATGCCAATCAGCGCGACTCTGCTCTCTACAACATTTTCTTTAATAGCCTTATGGTATTGTACAGAGCAGCCCTGAATCTCTTCTTCTGGGATCCCCCACCAGCGATCTTGGCTCCTCCACTTCTTCATGTGCCCCCATAGCAAGCTGCTTGCTATGGGGGTACACAGTGCATGCTCGCTTTCGACATGTGTGTGTCTATGGAGCCACGCTTCATAGACACACACACACAGCTGGGCTTAGCCCTGCCGCTGCTTCCTCCTCATTGGTTTTAACTGACAGCAGCAGGAGCCAAGTCCTTGTGTTAATAGGAAGAGAAGGGAGAAGAGATGCAGCTGTGCACACTACCGAATCTCTTTTCTCCTCTCTTCCCTTTCATATAGGGAAAGAGGGAGGACAGAATGCTAAAAAACATTTTTTTACCTTCATGCAAGGAATGCATTAAAGCGGAGTTCCACCCTCAAAAAGTTATTTTTTAAAGTCAGGAGCTACAAACACTGTAATGTCGCTCCCCCCCCCCCCCCCCCCGGGACCGATCCGTCCATTGGATCGGGTGCAGG
This sequence comes from Aquarana catesbeiana, assembly GCF_042186555.1. Lineage (NCBI taxonomy): Eukaryota > Metazoa > Chordata > Amphibia > Anura > Ranidae > Aquarana > Aquarana catesbeiana. The sequence goes on along the minus strand of NC_133324.1, from coordinate 830,228,958 downwards.
CGCCGCCATTGTAACCAAGGGAAACCGTCAGTGGAGCCTTCAGGCTTCACAGCCGGTTTCCAACTGTGCATGTGTAAGTTGTGTGCCGTTTTCTGAATGGCTCCATCATCTTCTTCCCAGAAGGCAGTGGGGGGAAGGGGGAGGGCTCGCCGCAGAAGAGGAAATGACGCACTGTGCCACAGCCGAGCTAGGATGGAAGTACACTATGTACTTTAAAAAAGGTAAAAAATAAAAAATAAATAGTTTTCCAAAAACGAGGGGTGAATGGGGTGGTCTTTACTTTAAGACCAAGTTGTACAAGTGGGGTGGAACTCCGCTTTTAAGGTATAAAAATAAACATTTTGGCTTTAGAACCAGGTTAATGATATTAAAACAGAATTTCGGTCATATAAAGTCTACAATTGTAAAAATCATGAATCACAACTGTTTTTCACTGAAAAATGGATCAAGTGGTCATATCAGGTAAATCATTGATAGAGCTAATGTTCGTTCATAACTAATGACATGTGACTGAACTAATGGACCCCAGAGGGACCTAGCTATGTACTTGCTACATAACAACTGTAATTTGTTGTCCAATCTGTATAGTCAACATGGACAGTGATTTAAGCTTTCAGAAATCTCTAAAAATGTTCTAGGACTTGTATTTCCTTAGCTGTAATCTCTGGAGAACTACATGTTGCCAGATGTGAATTTATCACTGACAACTTAACCAGCCATGCACAAAATATTGTGTCCAATATCAAGTTCAGTTATGCTATCAATTATCTGAATTCCCACTGTCCAAAAAGGCCAAATATAGGAAACAATCAAGTATAGTTGTAAAAAAATATTTGTGCTCCATTTGATTTTCAACATATTGTATATGGTCCATAAACTGTGGTCTGCAACTCACCAGTCATTAGATATGGTGGATGCATTGGTTTTCATTTTTCTAACTAGGAACATTTTCTGCAAGTACAGAAAATAACAGTTGATCTTGCTAAAAAAAGTCCTTGTCACTTCCTGTGAGTTGAACACCCATAGAATAGAGATTAACAAAGGCAGATACTATATGTTTGCAGTACAGCCTGATTGACAACCATGGCTCCCATAAATACAATGGATGAGTGAGCATAGTCACTCTAGGACAGAAGGTGTGTTACTGATAGAATCACTAGGGGATAATAAAGAAGAAAAAGCCTGAAAAGGGAAACTTATGAGACCACCATATCTAAGAACTGATAAGCTGCAATATTTTACATTTCTGCTTCTGGGTTTAGATACAGTTTAGCATCAGATATAATGCATGCAAATCAAATGAACTTTATAGAACAGAAGAATCAAATAGGGATTCATTTTTTCATGGCCTCAAAGGCTCCTCTTTCCATAGCATGAGACTCATCATCCATGACATGCCTTGAGGAATGACCCAAAAAGTCACATCCCTTTGTGACTTTTTATCCAGCAAAGTTAATTTGATGAATGCCTAGATTACTGGTAACAATAATACTTGACTTATATGAATTACATCTGCTGCTTTTTTAAGCAGAGCTGATTTACCCTTTTGACAATCTTGTGGCAGTAGCCTGAGGCCAAGATAGATGTCCATGTATATTTTAAAGCTTGATTCCCACTTCTCTTACTTTCTATAATAGCATCAGAAAGATACCTTTTCAGTGTTGCACACCTGTGAAACATCCCCTGCACTTCCAGGGCAGTAGACAGCTGTTCTACTGTATGTTCTAATGGATGGTGAGTGAATAGAAATGGAGTGCACCAGTAATTACCATCTTACTATTGAAATCTCCTTGGTCACATGTCTGGCATAATATGTCAATATAAAAGTCTCTAGCATTGTGTGTCTCTGGAAGCATGTGTCCCTGCTAATGCTCATAGTCTCTTGTAATGTGTGTTCTGATAATATATATCCCTGACTGGGCACCGATTGGCAGCTTGTGGGTACTTTTTATGGGGGCTGTGCTGATAATCAATGTGCTGATTATCAGCACAGACCCCCCCTCTGACAGGGAGGGTCAGAGGAATGCCATTTACCGGCACTTCCTGGTGCATGTGATGATCAGCTGTGATTGGTCATAGCTGATCACGTGGTAAGAAGCTTTTATCAGAGGCTTCTTATCACGATCAGAGATACGGCATGTCAGTCGCGATTGCCGCGATGCGTGCCCCGCGGGTGTGTGCCGGCATGTTATCCTGCTGGACGTCATATGACGCCCAGTCAGGATAACAGAACCACTTCCCGGCAGTCAATGTGTTATAGGCCGAGCAGAAAGTGGTTAAAATTGCTCGCGACTGTAATGTATTGCTGGATCCCGGCAATATACATAAAAATCATTGAAAAAAACGGAGCGCAGGAACGGGCCCTGCTGTGAAATATTAGAGCAAATATTGTAATTACATGCCCCTGTAAAACAGGGGCAGAAAAATTGGGCCTTAGGCACTGGTGGTGGTGCCACAACACTGCAACCCCTCACAGATACTCTAATGAGAGCAAGAACGAGCCCTTCTGCGAAATATTACAGCAAAAATTGTTATTAAATGCCCCTGTTAAACAGGGGCAGAAAAATTGGGCCTCAGGCACTGGTGGTGCCTAAGGCAACCCCTCACAGATACTCTAGTTGAGCGCAAGAACAAGCCCTGCTGCGAAATATTACAGCAAAAATTATAATTATACACCCTGATAAACAGGGGCAGAAAAATTGGGCCTTAGGCACTGGTGGTGGTGCCACAACACTGCAACCCCTCACAGATACTCTAGTTGAGCGCAAGAACGAGCCCTGCTGCAAAATATTACAGCAAAAATTATAATTATACGCCCCTGTTTAAAATTGAGCCTAATGCTGCGTACACACGAGTGGAATGTCCGACAGAAAAAGTCAGACGGAAGCTTTTCATCATATATTCCGATTGTGTGTATGCCTCATCTGACTTTTTTTCTTAAATTCTGATGGACCTAGAAATAGAACATGTTCTAAATATTTCCGACGGAACCAATTCCTATCGGGAAAACCGCTTGTCTGTATGCTGTTCTGACGGACCAAAAACAACGCATGCTCTGAAGCAAGTACGAGACAGAAGCTATTGGCTACTGGCTTTTGAACTTCCTTTTTCTAGTCCCGTCGTACGTGCTGTACGTCACCGTGTTCTTCACGATCGGACTTTGGTGTGATCGTGTGTACACAAGACAGATTCAGCGGAATTCCATTAGAACTCTGTCGGAAAAACCGTCAGAGTTTATTCCGATGGGAAAACCAGTCGTGTGTACGCGGCATTAGGCACTGGTGGTGGTGCCCTAAAACAAAAATGTTTTTAGAAGCTATCAACATGAACATTGAGGAGGAATAGGATAATCACTCAGCATAACAGGATAGTCACTCAGCATAGACAGTCGTCAAGGGATCTCACATTCATAGAAAAATTAATCGGTTACATGAGCATCAGGTGCTTGGCAGCTGGTGATCCAAGACTGATTCATTTTTATGAAGGTGAGATGATCAACTGAGTCTGTGGACAGGCGCACTCTGTGATCGGTTACAAAGCCTCCAGAAGCACTGAATGTGCGTTCAGAAAGAACTCTTGATGCAGGACAGGCCAGTAGCTCAATTGCATATTGTACAAGCTCTGGCCAGTGATCCATCCTCAAGACCCAGTAACCCAATGGATTTTCAGTTGGAAAAGTCTCCAAGTCTGATCTTGTCCCCTTGTGCACCATATAAATCAGACGCTGGCGATGGTTGCTGGAACCCATCAGACCTTGGGGCTGCGGACTAAAGAATTGTGTGAACGCATCGGTCAGACGGCCACCTTCTCCACCGCTCCTTCTGTGACTGACCAAAGCCTCAGCAACACATTGTCCAGGAGGACCAGGAAATTGTAACCTCCCAGGCTCTGGAAACGCATTGCACAAACCTTTCTGCAGGGCCTCCCGAAGATGTTTCATCCTCTGCTCCCTCTGCGAAGGCTGGATAAATTCCACAACTTTACCCTTGTAACGTGGATCAAGAAGGGTTGCAGCCAGTAATTATCCCTCTCCTTGATACCACGAATCTGAGGGTCCTTTCGCAGGCTTTGCAGGATCAGGGAGGCCATGCAGCGAAGGCTTGCTGAGGCATTCGATCCGAAGTCCTCTGGGTCACTAAGGATGACATGATCCACAGCCACTTCCTCCCAGCCACGTACAAGTCCATGGGTTTCTGGGGACTGAAACGATCCCTTGAAGACTGCTGCTGATTCTGAGTGCTAGGCTCCACCTCCATGCTGACACAATCCTTATCCTCCTCCTCCTCTTCCTATGTGATTGGCGGGCCCGCAGAAATACTGTCTTCCTCCCTCTGTTCTGCCTCAAGTGCCCTGTCCATTATTCCAGGAAGCGTGTGCTCCAACAGGAAGACAAGAGGGACAGTATCACCGATGCATGCACTGTCGCTGCTCACCATCCTCATGGCATCCTCAAATGGTGACAGGACAGTGCATGCATCCTTGATCAGTAGCCACTGGTGTGGTGAAAAAAAGCCAAGCTCCCCTGACCCTGTCCTGGTGTCATACTCACACAGGTACTCATTGATGGCCCTCTGCTGCATGTGCAGCCGCTGCAGCATTGCCAAGGTTGATTTCCACCTGGTGGGCATGTCACAAATGAGGCAGTTCTTGGGCAGGTTGGATTCCTTTTGAAGGTCAGCCAGCCGAGCACTGACATTATATGACCGGCAGAAATGCCCACATACTTTTCTGGCCTGCCTCAGGAGATCCTGTAAGCTCGGGTACCAGCACAAGAACCGCTGCACCACCAAATTAAGGATGTGAGCCAAACAGGGAACATGGGTCAAGTGTCCCTGTCGGAGGGCAGAGAGGAGGTTGGTGCCATTGTCGCAAACCACCATTCCTGGCTGAAGCTGGCATGGCATCAACCACCTCTGAGTCTGCCCCTGCAGAGCTGCCAGAATCTCTGACCCAGTGTGGCTCCTGTCCCCTAAGCAGACCAACTCAAGCACGGCATGGCATCTTTTTGCCTGAGTGCTTGTGTAGCCCCTTGAATGCCTACAGAGCACCGCTGATTCTGAGGACAAATCTGCAGAGGAAGAGGCCATAGAGGAAGAAAAAGAGGAAGGGGTGGAGGAGAGAGGTGTGGCAGAATCCCCACTACCAGCATTTTGGAGGCGTGGTGGCAGAACAAGCTCCAACAATACTGCACCCTGTCCTGCATCCTTCCCAGCTGCCAGCAGAGTTACCCAGTGCGCCGTGAAAGAAAGGTAACTTCCTTGTCCATGCCTGCTGGACCGCCCTGTCCAACAAGGCCAAGACATTGCCTTCCACATGCCGGTAGAGAGCCGGAATGGCCTTCCATGAAAAGAAATGGTATTTGGGAACCTGCCACTGAGGTACCACACATTCCATAAATTCATGAAAGGGTGCAGAGTCTACCAGCTGAAAAGGCAGCAGTTGGAGTGCTAGCAATTTAGCCAAGCTAGCATTCAGCCGCTGAGCATGTGGATGGCTGGGACCGAATTTCTTTTGACGGTTTAGCAACTGGGGTAGGGAAATTTGCCTACTACAATTGGATGTTGGTGTAGCTATAGCAGATTGCCCACAAGTACTTGGCACACCTAATTCTATACCTTCATTCCTCTCAGTGCAGGTTTCTGAGAGGACTGAAGGTATAGTGGGGTTGGAGATTCCAGCTAATGAGGAGCAAGGAGAGGTCCGCCTTGTTCTTTGGTGTGGGTCTTTTAAGTACTGTTGCCAATGGACTGCATGGGAGGTCGACATATGTCTGGTCAAGCATGTGGTGCCCAAGTGGCTGCTGTTTTGGCCACGCTTGATACGCTTCAGGCATATGTTGCAAACAGCAATGGTGCGATCTGCTGCACACGTATCAAAAAAGGCCCACACCAGAGAACTTTTCAAAATACGCGGGGAGTCAGCAGTGCCCTGCACATGTGGAGCTCTGCGATGTGATGCAGTCTGGTGGCTGCCCTTGAGCTGGCCCCTGGAGGGCATCCTGCCTCATTGGAGATGTGCCTCCTCCTCCTCTCTTCTATCAGGCACCCACGTAGAGTCAGTGACCTCATCATCCCCTCCCTCCTCATCACTGGAGCAAACCTTGCAGTATGCTACAGCTGGGTGAACATGACTGCCAGTTTCTTGTTCTTCTTGGGCACCCCTCTCTCTGGGCTCACGTTACTGCCTTCCTCAACCTGGGTACCATCATCGGAGCCTTCAAAACGCTGCGCATCCTCCTGCAGCATGTACCCGACACTGTGGTCAAACAGTTCGGGGGACTCCTCTGTGCATCATGATGGGGCTAGGGAAGGAGTGACTGATGATATTGAGCCGATGGAATAGGCCGCTTTGGCAGGCAAACTATTCTAAACCTGGGTGACAGAGGATGAGGAGGATGAGGAGGATGAGGATGGCTTAGTTATCCACTCTACCAACTCTTCTGCATGTTGTGGATCAACACGGCCAGCTGCCGAAAAAAAGGATAAGCGTGCCCCACAGCCACGTGCTGGGAATGCACCGTGCCCATGACCAGCACTGTTGGCTGTAGACACAGAGCCTGCTTGCCCTCTTTTAGTGGCCTGTGAGCATCTGCCTCTCCTTGGTGGCCTTCCAGACATGCTGTAAAATTTTATTAGCAAAATACCGCCTGAAGTTTACTTGGAAAAGTACACCAGGAATGGCCTGCAGTCATAGGCTTGGCTAGACTGGAATGCAGTGAATATATATATATATATATATATATATATATATATATATATATATATATACTGTATATACATATATATGTAGGAGACTGTATATATATTTAATGCATTGCAGATCACTGAATCACCTGCCTGCCTGCCTGAAAGTGTATTTGAAAACGTGCACCAGGAATGGCCTGCAGTCAGATATAGGCTTGGTTAGACTAGAATGCAGTGGAAATATATGTAGGAGACTGTGTGTGTGTATATGTATATTAGATTTTTATCTACCGCTGATAGGTAAATTTAGTGGGTCACTTATTATAGGAAGTTAGATTTGCCTCTGTTCCAGCTTGGCTGACGTTGCATGCAGTTCCACATTGTGCCAGTGGGTGTCGTTGTCACCATCTGCAGGTGTTGGAAAAGCAACGTGTTGAAGCGAATGAGTGCTCCTCTGTCCCGGAGATAACCCATGGCTCTGTCCTGAGTGGCTCTGTCACGAGTGATGCGCAGTTTCACCGACGCAGTTATCAATTCTGATCATGTCTTCTCTGCTCTTTTACAGGTAATTGTCTCCTATCCATCTGTACATCCCTACTGAACTGACTTTGCTGAGTTTGCTGTTACATATTTTTGGCAATTGTCTCCTATCCATCTGTACATCCCTACTGAACTGACTTTGCTGAGTTTGCTGTTACATATTTTTGGTAATTGTCTCCTATTCATCTGTACATCCCTACTGAACTGACTTTGCTGAGTTTGCTGTTACATATTTTTGGTAATTGTCTCCTATCCATCTGTACATCCCTACTGAACTGACTTTGCTGAGTTTGCTGTTACATATTTTTGGTAATTTTTGGTAATTGTCTCCTATCCATCTGTACATCCCTACTGAACTGACTTTGCTGAGTTTGCTGTTACATATTTTTGGTAATTGTCTCCTATCCATCTGTACATCCCTACTGAACTGACTTTGCTGAGTTTGCTGTTAAATATTTTTGGTAATTGTCTCCTGCTGCCATATCTTTAAACTTCCATATTTACTGCTAGCTCTATAACAAACACACTGCAATAGCAATATTACTGGTGATTGATTCTCAACTCCATGTGGCTTGAGTGATCAAGAGAGGTAATTAACTTTACGACCCTAGCCTGTGTCTGTAGCTGGTCTGGCACTGGCCATCTCCTCCCCATATTCAGGTGTCTCACATCAGACCCAATAATGACCAACTGAGAAATGCATCCCAGCTTAGTCTCCCTATAAATTTATGGCAGCTTATGGGGTGGCGCAGACATCATGGCTCTGTCCTGAGTGGCTCTGTCACGAGTGATGCGCAGTTTCACCGACGCAGTTTAACGAAAGCAGGATAACTAAAGCTGCATGAACAACACAAACTCTGCTCCACTCTGCAAGAAGACAAGCAAACCAGCTTTGACATTCACTGCACCCACATGCTGACATAAACACCAGGGCCACTAGACACATGCTCTCATGCACATCCCACTCCCACCTTGCCTTCCTCGCCCTCCTCCTTCTCCTAGTCTCAGGTGACATATCTCCTAATCCTGGTCCGCCATATTCCAAATGCAAGCCACATATCCAATATCCCTCCCCCTCTGGCAACCACTGCAATCCACTCAGTTTAATTTCTATCCCCCTGCTTCCTTAAAGCACCCCACCAATCTCATGCGCCCTTTGGAATGCCCGCTCCATCTGTAACAAGCTAACATCTGTACATGACCTCTTCATCTCTCATGGCTTTAACATACTCGCCATAACAGAAACCTGGCTTCAAAATTTTGACTCAGCTTCTCCTGCTGCCCTCTCCCATGGTGGTCTCCATTGGACTCACTCCCCCAGACCCAACAGACAGAAAGGAGGTGGAGTTGGCTTCCTTCTATCCCCACAAAGCACCTTCCAATTCCTTCCTATCCTTCCCTCTCTATCCCTCTCTTCTTTCGAGATGCACTGTATTCGTCTGTATTCGTCTGTTTTCTCCCATTTCTCTGAGGATTGCAGCAATTTATAGGCCTCCAGGAGCAGTATCGCGCTTTCTTGATGACTTTGCTGACTGGCTACCCTACTTTCTCTCCTCTGAAATACCCACCATTATTCTTGGTGACTTTAACATTCCTGTCAATGTTAACAGCCCAACTACAGATAAACTTCTTGACTTAACCTCATCTTTTGACCTAACCCAATGGACACATACTTCCACTCACTCCAATGGTAATACCCTTGACCTTGTATTCTCCCATCTCTGCAACCCTGGCAACCTCACCAACACGCCCTTTCCTCTATCTGATCACAACCTCATTTCTTTCACTGTATCCTTGCCTCCAACCACCCATCCCTCCAAGCAGCAAACCTTCGCCACTTTAACCCTTCTCTTCTCTATTCTGCTACTGACCACCTATATGACATAATCTCTCCCCTGTCCTGTCCTGACCTGGCCACCTCTGTCTACAACAGTTCACTCTCATCATCACTAGATGCACTTGCTCCTCTAACCACACGCAGAATCAGGCCCTGACCGTTACAACCCTGGCAAACTGACAACACTAGAAATCTCAAGAGACATTGCCGTGCTCTTGAACGACTGTGGCGTAAAACCAAATGCCTGCAAGACTTCACCCTATATAAATCTGCCCTTCTAAAATACAATTCATGCCTCCATGCTGCCAAACAAGCCTACTTTGTCTCTCTTATTAACTCCTTGTCATCCAGTCCCCGTCGGCTCTTCTCAACCTTTAACTCTCCGCTTCGTCCACCACCCCCTCTACCCACTAACTCACTCACTGCCCAAGAGATTGCCAATCACTTCAAAGACAAGATCGATGCAATTCGTGAGGACATCTCCACTGTGCGTACGTCTTACCCACCCAACATACCTTGCCTAGCAGCACATTCAACACTCTCCTCTTTTGAATTGGCTACTACGGAAGAGGTTACAAAAATTTTCTCCGATGCCCACCTAACCAATTGTCCCTTGGATCATGTTCCCTCACAACTACTACGGTCACCCTCATCTTCAATCTCTCCCTCTCTAGTGGCATTTTTCCCTCCCCTCTAAAACATGCACAGATCACCCCCATTCATAAAAAGCCCTCACTGGACCCTACCGACCTGAACAACTTAAGACCCATCTCATTGCTCCCATTCACCTCTAAACTTCTAGAACGCTTAGTCTACAACCGTCTTAGCTCCTATCTCAATGAAAATAACCTTCTTGACCCCTTACAGTCTGGCTTTTGCTCGCAGCACTCCACGGAAACCGCCTTACTAAAACTCACTAACGATTTACTAACTGCTAAAACCAACAGCCAGTACTCCATACTCCTAATACTTGACCTCTCTGCGGCCTTTGATACTGTTGAGCACCCGCGCTTTCTCAATAAACTACATTCCCTTGGCCTCCGAGATTCTGCTCTATCCTGGTTATCTGACTATTTATCACAGCGCTCCTTCAGTGTCACCTACAACTCTGTCTCCTCCTCTCCATTGCCCCTTTCTGTGGGGGTCCCCCAAGGCTCGGTTCTTGGACCCCTTCTCTTCTCTATCTACACCTCCTCCCTTGGTCACTTAATAACTGCCCACGGCTTCCAATACCACTTATACGCTGATGACACCCAAATCTATCTGTCTACTCCTTTCCTTCAGTCTCCTCTCGCATTACTAACTTACTAACTGACATATCAGCATGGATGTCGCACCACTTCCTTAAACTAAATCTCTCTAAAACTGAGCTATTAATATTACCCCCCCGCCCGTGCCCCCCTCCATGACTTTTCCATCAAAATCAACAATGCAACCATTAGTCCCTCCCCTCACGCCAGGGTACTAGGTGTAATCCTAGACTCTGACTTGTCAGTTCAGCCTCAAATCCAATCGTTGTCAAAAGTTTGTAGAATTCACCTCCGTAACATCTCTAAAATTCGCCCCTATTTAACAAATGAAACCACCAAGCTCCTCATTCACTCCCTTGTTATCTCTCGCCTTGACTATTGCAACTCCCTTCTCATTGGCTTACCTCTCCATAGGCAATCCCCTCTTCAGACTATCATGAATGCCGCTGCCAGACTTATCCACCTTACCAACCGCTCAGTGTCTGCCAACCCTCTCCTCCAATCCCTACACTGGCTCCCAGTCACCCAGCAAATTAAATTCAAAATTCTAACCACAACATACAAAGCCATTCACAACTCTGCCCCGAGCTACATCACTAATCTTGTCTCCAAATATCACCCAAATCAACCTCTCCACTCTTCTCAAGACCTCCTGCTTTCAAGCTCTCTCATCTCCTCCTCCCATGCTCGTCTCCAGGATTTCTCCAGAGCCTCTCCCATCCTCTGGAACTCACTACCTCCATCTATCCGGCTATCCCCTACTCTTGCTACCTTCAGGCGATCCCTGAAAACTCATCTCTTCAGGAAAGCCTATCACATCTCCAACTAATCTCCTACCACTTCCACCAGCTCATTCCCCACAGTTACAACCTTTTGTACCACCTGCCCCACCCTATTAGATTGTAAGCTCTTCTGAGCAGGGCCCTCTTAATCCTCTTGTATTTTATTGTATTATAACTGTATTGTCTCCCTTTTATATTGTAAAGCGCTGCGTAAACTGTTGGCGCTATATAAATCCTGAATAATAATAATAATAATAATAATAACTCGGTGGAGGTGGTCCTCCAAGTTGCATTCTGGGAGAGGGTATTTATGGGACAGACACCATGTTTTAGGGTTTGTTTTCAGCCACCTGCTGGCCCTCCTGGCCGACAGGTATGCACTAGGAATACCACCTCGTGGTCCTCCGTTCCGGAGGCCCGCGTCGCTGTGGCGTGTGGGTGGACACATTCTGAAGTAATCTTACAGTATAGTACTGCTGGGTTGGCTTAAAGGTCTAAGTACTGTATCTGACATTCATCACAAACCAATACATCCTGTGGCAGAGGATCGTACGGGTTTTATTCCAGCTAAGTCTGTGGCAGAGACTTTTGTTCGTGCTACGTGCTGGCTGCTAGGCAAGTGAGAGATGTCTATCCAGGTGGGCAAAGATTGCTCTCCTACGAAAGGGGAACTATTCAATTGCAAGTGTTCAATTACAAAGAATGTTCTGAAGAAATACAACAGAAAGGTATTTGAGCTTCCCTGCAGCTTTCCTACTACCTCTTTCCTGCTACTTCCCTAGTTTGTTTTATTAAAGCACTGGAAAACCTACTCAAGTGTTTGGTGCTTATATCGTCCAGAGGTAAACTCAACGGAACCCTAGACCCGGTGCCGGTGAAACAGAGGTATTGAGAGTGAAGGTAACAAGTCCGCTTAAACCAGCAGCTCCACTGAGAGTTATTGCTACATATATATTTTATGCACTGCAGCTCACTGAATTACTTGCCTGCCTGAAAGTATATTTGAAAACGCCAGGAATGGCCTGCAGTCATATATAGGCTTGGCTAGACTGGAATGCAGTGGATATATATATATGTAGGAGACTGTTTTTGAATGGCCCAGCCAGAGCCCTGACTTAAACCCAACTGAGCATCTCTGGAGAGACCTAAAAATGGCTGTCCACCAACGTTTACCATCCAACCTGAAAGAACTGGAGAGGATCTGCAAGGAGGAATGGCAGAGGATCCCCAAATCCAGGTGTGAAAAACTTGTTGCATCTTTCCCAAAAAGACTCAGCGCTGTATTAGATCAAAAGGGTGCTTCTACTAAATACTGAGCAAAGGGTCTGAATACTTAGGACCATGTGATATTTCAGTTTTTCTTTTTTAATAAATCTGCAAAAATGTCAACAATTCTGTGTTTTTCTGTCAATATGGGGTGCTGTGTGTACATTAATGAGGAAAAAAAAGAACTTAAATTATTTTAGCAAATGGCTGCAATATAACAAAGAGTGAAAAATTTAAGGGGGTCTGAATACTCTCTGTCCCCACTGTATTTATGTATGTGTGTATATATATATATATATATATATATATATATATATACACAAGACTGACTGTGTGTGTGTATGTATATATTTATATATATATATATATATATATATATATATATATATATATATATATATATATATATATATATTAAATACACTGCAGCTAACTGAATCACCTGCCTGCCTGAGGTATATTAGAAACAGTACACCAGGAACGGACTGCAGTCAGATCTAGCTAAACTGGATACAGTGGATATTAATATATATATATATTAAATACACTGCAGCTAACTGAATCGCCTGCCTGCTCAATCTAAATAAAATGACACTCTCTCTCAGGCAACGCCAGCAACACACTACACAGGGCCGATGTGCAGGCGGCCTTATACAGTGTGGGGCATGGACTTAACCCCCTGAGCCAAAATTGGCCAAAGACACCCTGCCTTTGGCCATTTATGTCTCTCTTTGCTGACGGCGCTGTGATTGGCCAAAGCATGCGGGTCATAGTGCATGCTTAGCCAATCATCAGACAACAATGCACTGCGATGTCGCAGTGCATTGTGGGCCATGACGCGCCGCTCGAATTTGGCACAAATGACCCATAATGTTCGTATTTCGACGAACGCTCAAACAGCCAATGTTCGAGTCAAACTCATGTTCGACCCGAACATAAAGCTCATCGCTAATAATTATCCATATAAATGTGATACCCCTTTTGCAAGAGTGGAAATGCCAACTCCCAGACAATTTTTCTGCTTATTCCCATGTACGGGGGACACTCAGGGGGCTGGAGCTGGGAGTCTTTGCCTTTGTACACACGGAAGGCATGCACATATCCGGTGGAGCTTTCACAGAGCTTGTTGAGCTTCAGTCCATACTTCGCCCTCTTACTGGGGATATACTGCTTGATTCCCAGCCTGCCTGTGAAATGGACCAGGGATTCATTCACAGAGATGTTCTGGTCAGGGATATAAACCTCTTGGAGAAAAAATCAATTAGGGGCAAATTTTATATAATTTATCAAATTCTGGATGATTTCGGGGGGGGGGGGGGGGGCACTGCAAGTTATAACTGAAATGCAGGAAATGCATTATAAAGTTGTAGTGGGACGTGGACATGACAGATATAAAAATTGGCATGTGGTGGATGGGGTTGGTAGACCAATATTCATGCACTTCATTTTTTTTGTAAGCCCCATGTTGAGTGTAAGGCCTAAAAAACAAATTAAGCTCCTCCACTGTTAGGGGTCTCCGTTCAAAAGGGTAGGCATAGCTTGAGCTGGGGTTGTTTTCTATGAATTAACGGACAAAAAAATTGGTTTGGTCCACAATGCCTTGAACTAGTTCATCAGGGAAAAATACATTTAACACTGCGAGTTATCACTGAAATGCAGGAAATGCATTATAAAGTCATAGTGGGACGTGGACATGACAGATATAAAAATTGGCATGTGGTGGATGGGGTTGGTAGACCAATATTCATGCACTTCATTTTTTTTTGTAAGCCCCATGTTGAGTGTAAGGCCTAAAAAACAAATTAAGCTCCTCCACTGTTAGGGGTCTCCGTTCAAAAGGGTAGGCATAGCTTGAGCTGGGGTTGTTTTCTATGAATTGACGGACAAAAAGATTGGTTTGGTCCACAATGCCTTGAACTAGTTCATCAGGGAAAAATACATTTAAAGAAACGATTTCAGAGAAACCTTCGGTGTTGACCTGCAAACCTGGCTGTGCTGTGAAAGGGGGATTGTGGCTAACCCTGTGCTAGAAGGCAGCCACAATGGGTTTGCCAAGGTATCCAAAAGCTGAGTTTTGGCTTTGGTGTGAGATTCCAGGGCTTGGGCCTTTCCTCCCTGGGGTCTAGAAGGCTTGTACTGGGCCTCTCTTTCTGTGGTCTAGCGCCGTTGGCATTTGCCGATTGACCATTGGGGTGTCTGGCACTGCTGGTAGCTGCCTGGTCTTCAGACTGTCTTTTTTTTGGACGGACTACTTAATCCTCTGATTAAGATGCTGATGTACTGGCTTTGACGGACTCATATTCTGAACCAGAATCAGAACTGTAACTGTGCGGTGAGAGCTCCCCGCTGCTCTCATCAGTCAGACTCAGTATTTGATATGCCTCTTCTGGAGTGTATACTTTTCTGGACATAGTGACTGTATGATGAGTGACACTGATGGGCTGCACGTCAGGGACTAATGGGCTGCATGTAGGTGTCACGGGACAGGTACTCCTGATGGTATATGTGTATTTAAAACGCAGCGTTATATTTAAAAATTATTAACAAACAAATGTGCAAATAAACTAAATAAAGTGACTATAGTGCAATAAATAGATAATCATTATAACCAAATCAGCATAATTAAATCACATCTACCTTATATTAATAAAGAGACAATAGTGCAATAAAGGTGCTGTTCTCGTGAAACATAATACAATCACAATATGCTTAATATTAATACTGCAACACATAAAGAATATAAAAATATATATATGTATAAAAGTGCTGTGGTGCCTATACAGTATGTGATATCCCGTTGATATATCACATCAAACAGTGCAACAAATACATAAAGTCCATAAGTAGTTAATCCTTAATCCGGTGATTCAATGTTGGTGTGTTCACACTCTAGTGCTCCCCCCTAGGTAATGAACACTAACCTCAGAGCGTGTGACCTCACATTCAGGTTTGATCAAAACACGCCAGTGAACCGCCTCTGGGTTCTGTGTGTACTGTAGAATCCTGGGCTGCCCAATAGCGTAATATGGACTTGGTGCGTCAATGCACCACTGTAGAACAAGTAAATATCGCTGGGATCTTGTGAGATAGTGTGCAAGCTGCCTTCCGTACCGTCCTGTCCCCTCCTTTACCCTGATCGGGGAGGGGCTGTGTCCTGAGGGACACGCTCGATCCCTGGGGGCCTGCAGTAGCCGCGAGAAGCAGAGGATGTCATATGACACCTGCCCAGGGTGGGAGAGCCCTCCTGCAGACATCATATGACTATACGCTGGTATTGAAGTGGTTAAGGGGTACTCCGCACCAAAATGTGAAAAAAATGGCGTGGGGGTCCCCCCAAAATCCATACCCGACCCTTATCCGAGCATGTACCCTGGCAGGCCACAGTAAAAAGGTGAGGGATGAGGAGGGCCCCCCTCCTGAAACATACCAGGCCACATACCCTCAACATGGGGTGGGTGCTTTGGGGTACCCCCCAAAGCACCTTGCCTCATTGTTGATGAGGACAAGGGCCTCACCCCCACAACTCTTGCCCAGTGGTTGTGAAAGTCTGCAGGCGGGGGCTTATCAGAATCTGAAAGCCCCCTTTAAGCCCCCCAAATCCCACCCCCCTATCCCAACTCCTACCCATTCACCAAAAAAGTGTAAAAAAAAGTAAAATGACAGGAGACAGTTTTGCACAATTGCTTTGGTGTGGAACTACAGGTAACAGCAAGTCCTCTAAGTGCTAACCTGGTGCAGAATTAAAAACTTCCACAGAGATTGTACACTAGTGGCTCAAAATAAAGAGTCCACTCAGTATGGGCAAAATTCCCAGTAAAAAGGAGGGGGGAGAGAAAGGTTAAAATTATAATTATACGGCGTCAGGGCCTGTAACAAGCCGTGCTGCGGCCTCACTGTCTTCGCTCGGCTTCCGGAATGATGCATCTGATGCTTGGAAAAAGGAGCACGGCTATTCCAACACCAATAGCACGCCGGCTCTAAAACGCGTCACATGTTAGTGACGTCATGGTCCGGTGCCACGCTGTGTTTTGCTTCCCAAGCCTCATTTTGGATTCTTCCCTCACAGCCATTCACCACCATCCTCCCGGAAGCTGAGCAAGGACAGTGAGGCTGCAGCACGGCTTGTTACCGGCCCTGAGGCCGTATAATTATAATTTTAACCTTGCTCTCCCCCCTCCTTTCTACTGGGAATTTTGCCCATACTGAGTGAACTCTTTATTTTAAGCCACTAGTGCACAATCTCTGTGGAAGTTTTTAATGCTGCACCACTTAGAGGACTTGCTGTGACCTGTAGTTCTGCACTATCCGAACTGTGGTTTGATGTGCTACACCCTCCAAGCCTGAAGTTGACTGACTGCAACTTGTAGTCCCACCCCATCAGCCTAGAGATGTGCCTGAACTCAACTCTATGTTCTTCCATGTGAGTGGATATTGTTTTTTTTAATAAATTGTTACTTGATATATATCCAGAGGCGCCCCTTTCCTTGTTTTTGTTCTCTAGCTTTGCCGGAACATGCTTCTGGTCCTTGTGGTGGCAGCCCTGACAGACTCACCTATTCTCTTTCCCCCATATTTGCCATCGGACTATTATGGACTACATGTTGTCATTTTGAGGTATCCAAGCATTGCGCCTTTTTACTTGTTAGTCATTCAAAATGCGACAGCTCTGAAAGCTGAAAATTGGCCTGGGCAGGAAGGAGGTGAAAGTATCCAGTATTGAAGTGCTTAATTGGATATTGTTGTGGTTGATTAAAAAAATAAAAGATATTTTTGTGTATTATCGAATAATGTTGCACTTATATAACAATGTAGTGTTCAAATGCAGATTACTACACTCTAGAAAATTCAAAAAGCAAAGTTCCACAGAGCAATACAATTGTTTCTTCCATAAAAGACCTGTAATTTACATGCAGAGAAAAAAAATTGAACAAGGGTTTTTTGATATACTGCTGAAATTAAGTGTACAATTTACAACTACAGAATAGATATATATATATATATATATATATATATATATATATATATATATATATATATATATATTAAATTATTGCTTGTGAATAAGTGATTCCAAAGTATCAATAAATGATATTAATTCATAATGCTGGTCTTTTATATAAAATAACATTTTACAATTATTACACATAAAATATCATTTTATTACCCTTTTAATAAAGCCAAACACTGAATTTTTGAGCCCATGAAAATCACTGTGTGTTAAATATGTAATTCTGTATGAAATCCCAATACCTGAGGCTGTTTAATAACAATAGTCACATGGATAATTTTTAACACACATTTGGGTACTTGAAGGTGGTGTGCTGGCTGTCTGCAATTAGTTTTCTTTTTTCCAGGCTAAGAACATTCTAGAAAATACAGAAAATACTTTGTATCTTGTTAGAACTGTAGTGTCTTTGTAATTTCAAGTGAGCAGAACAGATAAGAAAACAAACTTTTTCTGTAAACCACTAATCCCATTAGCATCTATATATTGAAGGTGAACAAAGGCAGTTTGACGTTCAACCTGGATTGCAATAATTGCTCCCTCTATAGATACAGTGAAGGCGTATACTTACCCATTCAGGGACAGAAAGTATGTTATTCACAGAATTAACAGGTAAAATTAAGAAGAAAAGATTAAAAAGAAAACAAATGCAGTCACCTCATCTAATAACTGTTGAGATAGGCTTTAACGATGCATCAAATGATACATTTTTTTACAGTTATATTTTTTCTAGTTTTTATGTTAAGATTTTTATAATTAATACACTTACACTTGTTGCATATGTCAACAAAAGCATATTTTATTTTTTTGTCAGCATGCAAGCATCTGTTATGTCTGTCTTACAAATGTTAAAACAAATAGATCCTCATTCTAATCAGATTAGAGGCTGCAAACATGATGCAGCCATATGGTTGTTACATTCATCTGAATTTGGACTTATGAATTAATATTTGTGTCTTCCTTGGTAAAAAAAATGCACACAAAAATTAAATAAACACATTTTAAAGAAGAAAAAAATACTCACAATTATCTGTATGGGTGAAAATTTATCTTCAAGTCAGCTGCTAGAAATACATTTATTAAAAAATGGAGGAAAAATAACTAGCGCAAGCCAATCAAGGTTCATCTTTCATCCTACGATTATTAAAAGAAATTAAATTCTTTTTTATTGATAAAAGCTCCACTTTTGAGCCATTTTGTTAGTTTTTTTTAATCATTTCAATCAGTACATAAACCAAAAGTGCTAGTTATAAATGATTTATTATGTATGCTGTTAATATAGTATTAGACAATCAGGGCTAAAATCTAGTAACTAAATCAATGCTACAGTATGTCTACAGATACTGAATTTGTTTTACACATATATATGTTGTCCTTTGCATGTAGTTACTGAGGCCCTCAGTTCTTTTAGGTTGAATATATTGTTTTATTATTATTATCAGTGTTTTCAGATAAAGAGCATCAAAACATATGTGGGTACAAAAAGAAGAAATAGGGAGGGGGAACTGGTACATAATAAGAACTGGTAACAAAAAGGCCTAAGGCCCCAAATGTATCAGACATAACATTGAGTCAAATCCAAGAACATAAAGAGCATAAAGGGGGAAAGGAGAGGAAAGGGAGACCAGCAGAAAGGGAGGAAAACAAAGTAGGAGAAAAGAAAAAAGAAAAAGGTAAAAAGACCAACGGGCGAGACACGAAAGGGAACAGTTCATCCCTATGAAGCCATTAAATAAATCATCCCCTGAAAGGAAAGAATATCCTCTTTAGGTGAAGTATTGTCTTTGAAAATTATCTGAGTTTGAAGAGTGAATCCAAACACCCCATAGTTTGTTGTGCTTTTCTCAGTTCTCTGGCCTGCATCTCCTCCATAAGCATGATATCGTTGATAATATCCACCCAAAGATTAAGTGGAGAGGTAGTATCCGTCTTTCAGAATTTGGAAATAAATTTCTGTGACTTCACTGACCCCGGTAGGATAGATAAGAGAGCCACCTTAGGTGAAGGGACAAGTGATTCATCATAGATTCTGTTATATATTTGAAAAATAATTTTTTATAGGGAGCGGAAACGGTCGCATCTAGGGATGAGCTTCGAGTTCGAGTCAAACTCATGTTCGACTCGAACATCGGCTGTTCGCCAGTTCGCTGAACAGGGAACAATTTGAGGTGTTCGCGGCAAATTCCAATGCCGCGGAACACCCTTTAGAAGTCTATGGGAGAAATCAAAAGTGCTAATTTTAAAGGCTTATATGCATGGTATTGTCATAAAAAGTGTTTGGGGACCTGGGTCCTGCCCCAGGGAACATGGATCAATGAAAAAAAAAGTTTTAAAAACGGCCGTTTTTTCGTGAGCAATGATTTTAATAATGCTTAAAGTGAAACAATAAAAGTGTAATATCCCTTTAAATTTCATACCTGGGGGGTGTCTATAGTATGCCTGTAAAGGGGCACATGTTTCCCGTGTTTAGAACAGTCTGACAGCAAAATGACATTTCAAAGGTAAAAAAGTCAATTAAAACTACTTGTGGCTATTAATGAATTGCCGGTCCTACAATACACATAAATGTTCATTGATAAAAACGGCATGGGAATTCCCCACAGGGGAACCCCGAACCAAAATTAAAAAAAAAAATGATGTGGGGGTCCCCCTAAATTCCATACCAGGCCCTTCAGGTCTGGTATGGATATTAAGGGGAACCCCGGCCAAAATTTTTTTTAAAAATGGCGTGGGGTCCCCCCAAAAATCCATACCAGACCCTTAAACCGAGCACGCAACCTGGCAGGCCGCAGGAAAAGAGGGGGGACAAAAGAGCGCCCCCCCTCCTGAACCGTACCAGGCCACATGCCCTCAACATTGGGAGGGTGCTTTGGGGTAGCTCCCCAAAACACCTTGTCCCCATGTTGATGGGGACAAGGGCCTCATCCCCACAACCCTTGCCCGGTTGTTGGGGGGTCTGCGGATGGGGGGCTTATCGGAATCTGGAAGCCAACTTTAACAAGGGGACCCCCAGATCCTGGCCCTCCCCCTTGTGTGAAATGGTAAGGTACCCCTACCATTTCACAAAAAAAGTGTAAAAAATTTTAAAAATGACAAGAGACAGTTTTTGACAATTCCTTTATTTAAATGCTTCTTCTATCTTCTATTTTCTATCTTCCTTCGGTTTCTTCCTCCATCTTCTTCTTCTTCTGGTTCTTCTGGTTCTTCCTCTGGTGTTCTCGTCCGGAATCTTCCTCCACAGCGTCTTCTTATCTTCTTCTCCTCAGGCCGCTCCGCATCCATGATGGCATGGAGGGAGGCTCCCTTCTGACGGTTCTTAAATAACGGGGGGCGGGGCCACCCGGTGACCCCGTCCCCTCAGACGGACGGGGACTTGACGGGGACGGGGACTTCCCTGTGGCATTCCCCGTGACATCAGAGGGGGCAGGGTCACCCGTTACATAACCCCGCCCCCTTCTGACGTCACGTGGAATGCCACAGGGAAGTCCTCGTCAAGTCCCCATATGTCAGAGGGGGCGGGGTCACCGGGTGGCCCCGCCCCCCATTATTTAAGAACCGTCAGAAGAGGAGAAGCGTCACACAGCGGGAGCCTCCCTCCATGCCATCATGGATGCAGAGTGGCCCTAGGAGAAGAAGATAAGAAGACGCCGTGGAGGAAGAGGCCGGACGAGAACACCAGAGAAAGAAACCAGAAGAACCAGAAGAAGAAGAAGAAGATGGAGGAAGAAACCGAAGGAAGATAGAAGATAGAAGAAAGAAGAAACATTTAAATAAAGGAATTGTCAAAAACTGTCTCTTGTCATTTTTAACATTTTTGACAGTTTTTTTTTAAAGGCGCAAAAACTGGAGAGTTATAAAACCATCACTTTGGGCAAAATGTTTAAACATAAATACAGGTAGATGCTATGTTTGAGGAGAGGGCAATGATATGTTAGTCCATGACAGTCCATATAAAAAGCATGGGGAGATGGGATAATGGTATGGGATCCACAACCAGGGCTGCCTTCCAGGAGAACTGAAACCGAGCTCCAAAATCTGAAGGAAAAAACACAAGGGGAAAGGCGCCTCTGAGTGTAGTATAAAACCAATTTATTATAAACAATGTGCAAGCAACTCACATTTAGAAGATTAAAAACAGCATGTAGTGGATTAAGGAGATGATCCATCATGAGAAAAGTCCGTCAGGTTGGTCACGATCCCCTCTGCTCAGACCCTTTGATCAACATGCACCAGGCAAGGTTTATTGTGGAGGCCACAAGATTTTGCCTGACGCACTCCTCCTACTTCTCCTTTAATCATGAACACTACCAGCAAATACAGGGTACAGCAATGGGGGCCAATTTTGCACCCTCGTACGCTAACCTGGCCATGGGCCTATGGGAAAACAACTTCATCCATCAAAATAACCTCTTTGCGGCTAATATAATATAATATTCTTTGGGAGATATATTGATGATTTGATCATCATTTGGGATGGTGATACTGATCCGATAACCACCTTCGTTCAACATTGCAACAACAACCCTTATGGGCTGACATTCACATCAGCCACTGATCCAGCCACCATCCCCTTTTTAGACTTAGAATTGGGACACGACGGTCATACCATCACCTCAAAAAACTATACTAAGCCTACAGTAGGCAATTCCTACTTACACTTTGAGAGCTGCCCTTTCCCCAAGTGGATCATGACAGTTTTGCCGTCTTCGGCAGAACTGTACCAAGGATTCTGACTATGTCGAATTGAGCAAAACCCTAAAAAGAAAGTTTCTCGACAAAAAGTATCCAGAAACCCTAGTTGAAGTAGCTTATAAACATTATCTGCATGGAAAGCCTCCAAAAGCAAACCAACCCCCACACAATTGTTCTAGTAGGTTTATAACCACTTTTCATAACAAGCACAAAAATATGGAGAAGATTTTAGAAAGACACTGGGGTATTTTACACCAAGACCCACATCTCAAAACATTACTTCCCGCCAGTCCAAAAGTCACTTATCGCAGGACCCCCAACTTGAAAAACAAAATCGCACCCAGCAAATTTAAATCTGCCTCAACCATATCGCCTGTACCCACATTGATCTCCTTGGTGGGCATGTATCAATGCCGAAAGGCTTTATGCAAAACCTGTAAATTTGTCCAACATGGACAAAAATCCTTCACCACCAAGGGTAAGACTTATACATTAAAAGAAGTCTTCAACTGTTCGTCCGACTTCATCGTCTATGGCCTAACTTGTCTCTGCGGCCTAATTTATGTGGGCCGAACAATTAGGCCATTGAGACAGAGGTTTGGCAAACACAGAAGACTTGTCGAGGGAGGTACGGGCCCCCACAGTGTCCCAAAACACTTTGCCATGGCCCACCAGAGCTCTATGGTGGGCCTGAGAGTTTGGGTCATTGTACAGATCCCTAGGTCTCTCCCAGCCACCGAGAGATTCAAGAAGCTCTGCGCGCGTGAGACCTATTGGATCTACACTTTGGATGTACTCTCACCAGGGGGTATAAATGAGAGCATTGAGATTGCTACTATTTTATAAATATATCATCTAGTGCTGCTGTTTCTTCTTGAATCTTGTCCTTTAGCCCTGTCTCCCAAAAAATCCCTTTATCATTTAATTTATACTACAGGTTGATTTTTTCCTAGATTCCTCCATGCGGGTGGTATAAGTATGGAATACATACTACCCCCTATAGTCTCAATTGTCTTTGTGTTAAAAATCTCTTCCCTTTATCATATTGCCCATATAAGTCTGATTACAAGTCTCATTACAATCTATATATATGATCTCTACATGATCCCTACATACACACTGGATATTTAATAACGTCTCCTGTGTGTATAGTAGCATAGGTCACACATGGAAGCGACTCATATGTATATATATATGTACATATGTTCATTCCATATTATTGACCCTGATCTTATTGCTGAGTTTTCTATTTTTGCTGTTTTAATTACCAAATTTTATTGAATATAATCCATTGTAACACATACATTTGTATATTTTCGAGTGATACACATATATACATACATTTTTCCCATTTGTTTATACTTGTGTGTCCATAGTTTTTACCACCTCCCAAATATACAATCCAGATGCATGTATATCATATTGGACCAGCTATAACGTTTTTTATTTTAGCCACTCCCTCTTCCCTGGTCTTTTTAAGCCAGCATTACTATCCATCTGTAGCTTGACGAAGGAGCGTGGCTACCGTGACATCGTAGCCCATACGCTCAGGAAAAGCGTCGCTTTCCAGTGATGTCACTACCCCACGCCTGCCTCCCATCTGCGTTCCTGGCCTCGCTTTGGATTCCACCACCACCGCAGCCGGCTTCAGCGGTGCACAGCAAGCCATATGCTTTACTAGCTAGCAGAGGGGATCGTGACCGACCTGACGGACTTTTCTCATGATGGATCATCTCCTTAATCCACTACATGCTGTTTTTTAATCTTCTAAATGTGAGTTGCTTGCACATTGTTTTTAATAAAGTGGCTTTATTCTACACCCAGAGGCACCTTTCCCCTTGTGTTTTGTGCTTTTGTACCCCCTTACCATTTCATACAGGGGGGAGGGCCTGGGATCTGGGGGTCCCCTTGTTAAAGGGGGCTTCCAGATTCTGATAAGCCCCCCGCCTACAGACCCCCACAACCACCGGGCAAGGGTTGTGGGGATGAGGCCCTTGTTCCCATCAACATGGGGACAAGGTGTTTTGGGGGGCTACCCCAAAGCACCCTCCCAATGTTGAGGGCATGTGGCTTGGTACAGTTCAGGAGGGGGGGCGCTCTCGTCCCCCTCTCTTTTCCTGCGGCCTGCCAGGTTGCGTGCTCGGATAAGGGTCTGGTATGAAGTCTTGGGGGGACCCCACGCCGTTTTTTTTTTAATTTTGTTGTGGGGTTCCCCTTAAAATCCATACCAGACCTGAAGGGTCTGGTATAGATTTTGAGGGAGACCCCACACCATTTTTTTTTTTTTAAATTTTGGCTGGGGTTCCCCTCAATATCCATACTAGACCTGAAGCGCCTGGTATGGAATTTAGGGGGACCCCCACGTCATTTTTTTTTTTTAAATTTTGGTTCGGGGTTCCCCTGTGGGGAATTCCCATGCCGTTTTTATGAATTAACTTTTATGTGTATTGTTGGACCGGCAATTCATTATAGCCGCGAGTAGTTTTAAATGACTTTTTTTCCTTTGAAATGTCATTTTGCTGTCAGACTGTTCTAAACACGTGCCCCTTTACAGGCATACTATAGACACCCCCCAGGTACAAAATTTATAGGGATATTACACTTTTATTGTTTCACTTTAAGCATTATTAAAATCACTGCTCCCGAAAAAACGGCTGTTTTTAAAACTTTTTTTTGTATTGATCCATGTCCCCTGGGGCAGGACCCAGGTCCCCAAATACGTTTTATGACAATACCATACATATAAGCCTTTAAAATGAGCACTTTTGATTATTCATGTTCGTGTCCCATAGATTTTAACGATGTTCGCGTGTTCGAACAAATTTTTTGCCTGTTCGCAAGTTCTGGTGCGAACCGAACAGGGGGGTGTTCAGCTCATCCCTAGTCGCATCCCACCAAATGTGCAGGTAGATCCCCCTCTCTCCATGACAGTGCCAACATACATAAATCGAGGATTTATGAGTGAACAGGAATGAGGTGTGCCAATCCTCCGGGGATATCTCCATCTCTAAATCCCTGGACCACAATCTGGTGTAAGTGGGAAGCTCATTATGAATATGAGACAGAATTTCTTTGTAAATGATGGATAGAGTATGGCAGGGTGTTTTTCGAGAGAGAACACAATCCTTCAAATGCTGTTAAAGGCCTATGTACCTTGCCTGTCCCATACAATGATTTACAATATTTAGTCAAGCTAATGGTTGTCAACCAGTCTGGCGTTCTATTACTATCAATCCAGCTTCTAAAAAGGCCTGATAAAGGGTGAATAAAGTTATGGGCCGTGGGCCATGTGGACCGTTAATATGTGCAGAACGATGAGGCTCCATTAGTGTCCAGCAGTGTCGGATTGTCAAATAAAGATGTAAAGGGGCTGGGTTCTGTAGATAGTGAGTAAGGTTCTCGACGGCGGTACCAGACCGATAAGGCTGCAGTAGTCAAGGGGGAAAGTGATGGCAAGGAACGAAAGTTGTTGTGGTACCCCCATAATAGAGTTTGCAAATCCACTGGGGACATGTTTTGCTTGCGTCTATCTAGCAAGGTTACTCTGTGGTATAAGCAAGGAAGCTGAGATTTCTGCAGTGTGTAAATTGTGCTTTTACTATACAAAGATGCTGTAGATACAAAACTATTACAATCTTAGAAATACAATACAAGACTAACAGATCTCTATAACAAGCAAAATGCCTATCAAATGAACAGCCTATAGTCTATATCAGTACAAATACACTTAAAAGTTACTTATCTTCTGTTACTGTATGTTCGTGATCTCCATTGGCAATGATTTTTCGGGAGCATCAGGCACTGTTCTTCTATCATCGGTGGCTTGCTTCTGATGTTACAGCATGATGGTGTGTGTGTGTGTCCGTCCCTACTCACCCCTTTTATGTGTCAGGCTGTGTACCATAGTTACCAAACAACAGAAAACATACCTGTTTACTGTAGCTGTAGAAACAATGGACTATTGCAAACCGTCAATTGAATACAAAAATGGTATCTACGTACCATTGTCTAATCACCTGACAGTAATCTAACAGTCATTCTTTCAGTTTGAGAGCTGAAAGAACTTCAGAAAAGTACATTTCTTACTTGTTTACTTTAGCTATAGAGACAATAGCCTGTTAATTGAACTGTCAATTGAATCCAACAATGATATCTACCCCCATTGTATAAAACAGCATTTGTTTGAGAAATCTACTCAAGCCAAAAAACTGACAGTAATCTGACCAACTCATTATTGTAATATTGTCCCATTTATCTTATGTCTGATTAATATAAAAAAAAAATCATATTTTTAACAAATGCAATACAGGACAGATCCTGTTCAACCACTGGGGAGAATTTAGGGAATGGGTGTTGGGAACCATTCTAGGGGTTGGGAGAATAGAGCCGCAGTGTGGTATATTTCAAAGTCTGGGAAGCCAGTACCTCCGTCGAGTTTAACGTTACACAGGTGTTTGTGTTTCAATCTAGGTAACACCGCTGCCACACAAATTGTATCACTAGGGAGCGTAGGTCCAAATAATGCCGCAGGTAATTTAATAGGTATAGCTTGGAAAAAGTATAAAAGTTTGGGGAGTATATCCATCTTTATTATATTTAAACGCCCGAACCAAAGGATTTTCAAGTGATGCCAGGTTTCTAAGGATCTCCTAATTTTAGTTAGTAATGGGCTGCAATTGAGGGAATAAAGATCTGGGAGAGAGCGTGAGATCTCAGTACCTAGGTATTTAATAGACTACGATTGCCAGCTAAAGGGGAAATTGGATTGAACGGTGGACACAATTTGGGAGGAAAGAGAGATGTTTAGGGCTTCGGTCTTAGAGATGTTTCATTTTAAATTACCATACGGCCAAATCTATGAAGTTCATGTAGAAAAGAAGGGATACTAACGTGATTTGGTGACATACATTCACCACTTGCCGACCTCCTTCCGCATATATACTGCGACAAGGCGGCTTTGCTGTGCAAACTGACGTACCTGTACGTGGGTCTTTGCATGTGGTAGTGTGGGTGCACATGCCCGCTACACGCCAGGGGAATGTGCGCACGGGTCCCACAGACTTGATATTCGTTGGCCACCCATGATCGCAGTACAGAGAGGCAGAACAGGGATCTGCCTACAAGGCGGATCCCCGTTCTGATAGGGGACAATATGGAGATCTGCTGTTCTTAGTGATCAGAAACAGCAATCTCTGTGTTGTCCCAGTAACCCCAGCCCCCACACAGTTAGAACACACCCAGGGAACACAGTTAACCCCTTGATCGCCCCCTAGTGTTAATCCCTTCCCTGCCAGTGTCATTTATACATTGATCAGTGCATTTTTCTTAGCACTGATCACTGTATTGGTGTCACTGGTCCCCAAAAAGTGTCACTTAGGGGCAGATCGCCACCATTACCTGTAAAAACAATAAAAAAATTAAAAGTCGGCCACTCGACTGACCTACAATGTACCTGCATTGGGTGGGTCTGAACCAAGTTGGTTTTGTCCCTGGGAGAGAAGCCAGGGACAACACCATTATGGTCCTCAATTTACAACACTGGCTCTAACCAACGAGAGGGCTGTTTTTTGGCCATGGACATGGAGAAGGTGTTCGACAGGGTGGCCTGGGACTACATGAACGCAGTCCTTCCTCATCCAGAATGGGACCAGACAGGGGTGCCCTCTCTCCTCTATACTGTATATTCTCACTCTAGAACCTCTCCTCCGCTGCATTCGAGTAAACCCAAACATCAAAGGCATAGAAGTACACCAGCGGGAATATAAGATTGCCGCCTTTGCAGATGATATCCTGCTCTTCCTCTCGTCCCCGTTAACGTCCCTTCCCAATCTAATGCCAGTTCTAGAAAAATTCAAGACTGTCTTGAACCTAAATATTAACTATTCAAAATCCTACTGTAGTTTAACTCTGTCAGAATAACTTTCTGTTTCACTGGAAAGCAGAGGCTCTCACCTATCTAGGTATACAACTCCCTAGTAAGCTATAGATCCTGTACATTGTATGCTATGCCCAGGGGCACCTGAAGAGGGTAGCTGGTGGCTTTTCCCACCCCCTCTCCACAGGGATATGCACCTCCCTCAACTCCCCCCCTCCTTACCCACCCTTCTACTTTGTCCCTTCTTCTGTTCTTTCTTCCCTACCCCCCTTTCTTAATCGATTCTCTTCTAGGAGATCAAACATCACCAAAAGAAAGCTCTATTTGTGGGAAAAAAGGACATAAATGTTATTTGGGAGCAGAATCGCACAAACGTGCAATTGTCAGTTAAAGTGACGCAGTATCATATCGCAAAAAATGGCCTGGTCAGGAAGTTAGTAAATCCTTCCGGGCTGAAGTGGTTAAACCACCGAATTAGCTCACCATCACCAGTGCCCATCAATGCAGCCTCACTAGTGCCCATCAATGCAGCCTCACTAGTGCAGCCTGATCAGTGCCCATCAGTGCAGCCTCACCAGTGCAGACAGGGCCCAGGCATCAGTGCAGCCTGATCAGTGCCCATCAATGCTGTCTCACAAGTGCAGAAAGTGCCCATCAGTGCAGCCTGATCAGTGCCATCTCAAAAGTGCAGGCAGTGCCTAGGCATCAGTGCAGCCTGATCAGTGTCCATCAGTGCCGCCTCACCAGTGCAGACAGTGCCCAGGCATCAGTGCAGCCTGATCAGTTCCCATCAATGCAGCCTCACCAGTGCAGACAGTGCCCATTAGTGCAGCCTCACCGCCCATCAGTGCAGCCTCACCAGTGCAGAAAGTGTGCAGGCATCAGTGCATCCTGATCAGTGCCCATCAGTGCAGCCTCACCAGTGAAAACAGAGCCCAGACATCAGTGCAGCCTGATCAGTGCCGCCTCACCAGTGCAGAGAGTGCCCAGGCATCAGTGCAGCTTGATCAGTGCCCATCAATGCAGCCTCAAGGGTGCCCTTAAGTGCAGCCTGATCAGTGCCCATCAGTGCAGGCAGTGCCCATCAGTGCAGCCTGATCAGTGCCCATCAGTGCAGCCTCACCAGTGCAGACAGCGCCCATCAGTGCAACCTGATCAGTGCAGCCTCACCAGTGCAGACCATGCCCATTAGTGCAGCCTGATCAGTGCCAATCAATGCAGCCTCACCAGAGCCCATCATCAGTGCAGCCTGATCAGAGCCCATGGGATGTGAGGGGTCAGCTGGGCGTGTGTCAGGGTCTGGGTCTGTCTCACAACCAGGTCCTTGCCTTGCCTCTTTGGGGGGGTGATGAATCTCAGTCATGTCTTTTCTTCTCTGCCACTCCTCAAGCCAGAGACCGGCCCCAGCCCACAACCGCTCAGGTCACGTGTGACGTGACGTGCCTACTCCCCTGGTGTGCCATACGCCCTGATGTGTGGCATGCCAGCATGTGAATACAACACCAGCATGTGAATACTGTTAGATACTCAAACCTCTATCATACCACTTCACGCCCAATCAAAGAAAGCCAATGCAAAGGGCACACAAGAACGGGTTCCCCTAACTAGGTTGATGGTAAGAAACTTTTTAGGATGATGGTTTATTATTCCACCAGCTCAAGGCAAACCAGTGTAAAGTCTGTGATGGGTTTTTTGAAGCCAGTCACAGTTCAGTTATCCACAGTAACAGGCTGTAGGTTAGTATTGTTGCCCCTCACTTCCCCACAGATGAACAGCACAGAGAAATGTTGGCTGGCCAGATGATGTTGGCTTCTTCTGCTTAGGACTTGTTCAGGCTTGCTACAAGTGTAGTATATGTGGCTGATGCCGGCATGTTACTGGGAGCTCCTGATGGTCCCTGGGAGGGTTGGCTCACAGGTGTAGCAGGGGTATGCTTGGTGATTTCCCTCCTTTCCACCCATTAGGTGGAACTTTTTGGTGGTTTGGATACCTAAGTATTGATATAGGTATCTGTCGATCCTGCTGCCACTTCGGCAAACAATGGTTTGCACCCTAAAAGAAAACTATCAAACTTCTTCAGAATATATTTGCAGAAGCTGTTCCTGAATTAACACATCTTCCAGGGACTCTTATGAATCTTTTGTCAGTCTTTTAGTCCACAGCCCAAATGCAGTGCATAGGTAACTTACCACATCCATGTAAGAGTCTGCAGTGTCCTGAATCTTTTACGTTATACTTCAGGTGTCATTTGATACTTTTAGGTTATTGTATCTGTGACGGGAGGGCCCGTGGAACTCAGAATCCCTTGGAAAGTAGGGGATGCCCTTGTTCCAGCTCCCCATACACCTCTTATGTCTAAGTCACCCTGTGCTATCCTGGCACAGGGTGAGTGAGAAAATATATCTTGGACTACTTAAAATGGGACAGTAATATTTGTCCACAATATCTCCCAGGATGTATGTAGAGACTATTCTTGGTTTGATTGATTCTGAGCTCAACCTGTTAATTGAGTGATCTGATCACATTAGCCTCCAGGACTGGCTAGGGGACGAACAGTCTAGTCTGGCTTACCACAGGTTCTAAGGGTATTCCACACATTGTTGTTTGTTCTAATTAACCCTGTGTTGATGTTTATGGTAATGTGTACTGAATAGTCACCTAGTCTGTGTAAATGATTTAGTAAACTAGCTCATGTTAATTAGGTTACAGTTGTATTGTTAGAGGAGGTTCCAACGGCATATAAAGTCTTGTCATTTTGATTCTAAATAAAATAGTGCATGTTAGCAGTGAAGCAAGTCTCGCCTTGTTTTATGCTTGAGAGCGGTTGGAATATCTGATATCTGAGTCCAGACTACAAGGAAGTGGTATACTGACGGAAGCACACAAGTGGAGTGTGGGACGTTCCGTGACAGTATCCTTTCATAATTGTTGGCACTTCCACATAGGCCTCTAAGGACTTTCCTCTCAGCCCTAGTGTCATATACCAGGCCCTCTGCATCTGTGGCAGATGGTACTGATGGCATATTTTTATGGATAGTAAGTAAGTATTAGTGCCACTGTCTTTTTTTCTATGACTGGAAACTTAACTGCACGGCTGTTGCTGGAGCTTGGTGATCTCTGGATTGTGCCTGGGGATCCAGGAGAAAGACACTCCATGAAATTTTGGTTTCAAAGCAGACTTCATAGAGGACTCCACAGCAATGGAGCAGAGTTCAGGGGTATGATCAGAGGTATTTTATTTCTTCTTTACAGATATATGATATGTTAAGCCTTTTCACTTATGTGACAAGGTTACATTAATAAGAATCAAAGGGAACTAAAACGAAGAGCAGGAGAGATAGATTACCTGCAGTTCAGTTGTGATCTAAGAAGTCATGGGAATGCTATTGCTTATCCCTGGAAGGCAAACAATAATATCAGACAATTGTAATGAATGTTTAAGGACAGTTGCAGGTTTCAGAGATTAGTACCTGGAAATGTCCCTATTTTTCAGCACTGATAAACTTAATCATAAAATCCCTGATGTTTGAATTGTTCATCTAATTTCTAAAACATACTTATATAATTTTCTTCTTTGAAGAAATATTGTATTTAAATATTTATTATGTCACCAGAATTTGACAATTTTATTTAGTATAATATGACAAGGGCATATTTTGAGTTATCTCCAATATCATACTATAGGAATGAGATGCTTTCTTTGACATAACACTGCCTGCAGAGGCCTGTGTTGGAAGACAAATTCAGACAGCTTTCTCAGCTATCAGCCAATTTGAACTGGCAGAACTGTTGAGGATTCCAGTATAGATCTCAAGGGAAACAAGGGCAAGAAAAAGGGTGAAAGGCTATACAATATTTAAAAACATTCCTGGTCTGCCTGGATATATTAAAGATGCTAAGGTTAATAGTGCACTTGTTCTTTAAGGCTTGTAACAGAGGGATATTGTGTTCCTAGGGATCATAAGTAAGGTTAGAGGGCAATTCTTGGGATTGAACTATAATGAAAAAAAGAACACAACATACATTACAAAATTACATTATTTGAATTTAAGCAGGTCAATTCTAGCTACAGCTAAGATTTTGCTCACAAAGCTGTAAAATATGCTTAAGCAATATGCCAAGTAAACAAACAATATGCTATACAGCTGGGCGAGAAATGCTGATTGTATAGTAATCTCCAAAAAAGAACCCATGAGAGAAAGAGCTCCCCGCTCTGTGCTGACATAATGTATTTATTAAAGAGTAACTCTATTTTGTTAAACTTTTTTTTTAACTTTTATTTTAGATAATTATGGTTGGTTCTATATACATAGTTTGTAAATACTGCACAATTTGTCAAAATAAACCACTCATCTTTTTAAATTGCTCAGGTTGTTTTCGCATAATAGCAAACAATGGTCCTATGGTTGCTTATGCTGAAAGTGGAAAGGTCCTCCTCTTGCCTACTATACTGTGAGTTTAAAAACAGAGTGCATATTTAGTTTAGATTAGGAAAACATTTAAGATTCTTGTGCCTTTTACAAAATGTCACATAAACACAGTGTTCTCCGTTATGGAGGTGGTAAAGGCATAACGAGTTATGGTTAGTGTTTAAGTGGAGCCAAAAAAACCTGAAAATTACAGTGAACAAACATTTATCTCCTATGCTCATCTTCCATATAGTGGCCATAATGTGGCATTTTCCTGATTCACTCTTTTCTGTATGAATGAATGACATTCAACCTGGAGAAAAAATAGCCTAATAACATTATTGCCCCCATTTGCAAAAAACGATAGTACATGCAGATTCCCAGGACAAATAGTTCTGAGAATTTTTTAAAAAATGCACATCTGTATTTGGAGAGTAATCAACAAGTTCTATTAAGATAAGCATGGAGGTGGATCTCTGCTGTATTAGGGGTGTTACACGCTATACTGGCACAGATAATTTAGTCAAAACTGTTCACAAGATGAATGTAGCATATTATCAGAAAATAAACTATAAATATTTATTGCAGCACTCAATCTTCAACAACTCCAATATACACGTGTGTTACCTTATACCGTATCATTCCCAATCAATATCCTATACATAATAATCAAATACCAACAACAAGATCCATCAAAAACAGCTTAAAAATAAACAAATACATTTTAAAAAGTCTTTAAAATCACATGTCACAGTTTCTTCCTAAATGCAATGCCTTTCTCCATTATCCAAGTTGGCAAACATGCAGAATTCTTTTTCATGCAACTTCACCCTTAATGTGACTGCGATCTACTTCCACCCTTAGTTGGAAACCTGCTCACCTTAAAGGATGGACCTTATAAATAACATTATGAGCAAACACACTTTTTTTCAGCAACTGGACTGGGATCACTCTGCACCTCCATATGAAATCTTCTTCTTGATCCTAAGTGTCAACCCAAAACAATATGAATTGGACCAACAGCAACAGCGCTACCTAATATATTCAGAAAATATTATAGGTAAATTTGCATTCATCAGCCTGAAAACTGTGCAAGGGGCTCACTTGAACCTTCCAAATTGACAATGGTGTAAAACTTAATCCTAAATTGACCCTTCAGTGTCTGCAGTAAAAACAAAATTGAAGGTCCTGAAGTGACCATCACAACCTCCTGACCTCAAGAGCACTGAGCCACTTTGGGGAGATTTCAAACATGCAGCTAATATTAGACAACCAAAGGATTTATAGGATCTAGAGACTTTTTGCCAAGAAGAATGGGCAGCTTTACCATATTGTGAAATAAATTACCTCATTTACAACCATCATGTAAGACTCCAAGCCATCACTGATGCTAAAGTGGTCAATACATATTTGCTTAGTTTATACACGCAGCAGCCCCTCTAAAAAGTGATCTGTGATGGATAGCATTTCACAGGCATTTGACAGGTGTCTGGGAGGTGATATTTATCGCCTCCTCGAAGCTTGTTTCAACCCTAAAAAGCCTGCACAACCGCAAGGCAACTGTGAATTTGCAGCTCTGCCCCATTCACTTGAATGCTATGGGGGGTGTGTGTGTGTGTGTGTGGGGTATAATTTTTACCGCAGCAGCAAAAGGTATCATTGTGTCCATGGTACGTGTACAACCCTGTGCAGCTGCCTTTGCAACTTAAAGGGGGTCAGTCAGAAGGCTGTAAAAAACACAGCTCAGTTGCGTGTTTTTAATCCCCCCCCCCCCCCACATTTTATTAGTTTTCTTTATTACTATGGTTTTTTAATGATTGTACTATCCATTGATTAATAAATGTATAACTTACAATAACAATAAAAGAAATGTGTTTGGTCTGTCCATTTGTGCTTTTTTATTTCAAATGGTTCACATTTAGCAAATTCTGCCAGGGGGTGTAAACTTATAAGCACAACTGTACATTAACAAAATTAGAAAAAAAAATGAATTGAATGAAACTGATAATTATCCTGATCCAGTTCTCCAGCTAGACAAAAGTTCACTTTTGTTATACTGCCTAAATATTATAAATACAAACAACTGCATAATGAGACTGTTCACACTCGGCTACAAAATGAATGACATTCAACCTGGAGAAAAAATAGCCTAATAACATTTTTGACCCCATTTGCAAAGAACGATAGTACATGCAGTTTCCCAAATAGCTCTGAGAATAAAAAAAAAAATGCACATCTGTATTTGGAGAGCAATCAACCTAATCATTAGGGGTGTTACACGCTACAGCAGCACAGATAATTTAGTCAAAATTGTTGGCAAGATGAATATAAACTATAAATATTTATTGCAGCGCTCAATCACGTGTGTTACCTTATACCATATCATTCCCAATCAATATCCTATATATAATAATCAAATACCAGCAACAAGTGTCATCAAAAGTACATGCTTATACTTCTCACATCTTTTTTACTTCTATATTTCTAATGTTTCTAATTTTTCCAATGTTCTCTGGGTGATCATAACCTAGTGTAGTTTAAATAAATAAATGTGGTAATTTTGCATTTGAAGCACAGACTTTGCACAGCCTTTCAAATCCCTTTTCTACCTTCTATGCTTTAGAAAAGCTGATTATTCAACATCTGTGATCCTCCATGCTTATAGAAACATTTCTGTTGTTTGGTTCTGGTCTTAAATAGATAGGTTACGGACTTTCATCCTGGGGTTGCTTTATCATGGTGTCACTTGCTTTGGTATGCTTCACATATGAGAAATACATCAGTCCAATCTTTTTCAAGCTGCATAGGCAGATTTGTATATAAATTGCATAAATGCTGTATATACTGTATTTATGTGTGCATGTGAGTGCATGTGTGTTACTGTGCAAAAGTTTTAGGCCGGTCTGAAAAAAATTGTGTAAATTAAGAATTTTTTCTGAAATAGAAATGTTAATAGTTTATTTTTTATCAATTAATAAAATGGAAAGTAAATGAACAGAACAGAAATCCAAATCAAATCAATATTTGGTGAGACCACCCTTTGTCTTCAAAACAGCATCAGTTCTTCTAGGTACACTTGCACACAATTTTTGAAGGGACTTGGCAGGTAGGTTGTTTCAAACATCCTGGAGAACTAACCACAGATCTTCTGTGGATGTAGGTTTACTTAAATCCTTCTGTCTCTTCATGTAATCCCAGACAGACTCGATGTTGTTGAGATCAGGGCTCTGTGGGGGCCAAACCATCGCTTCCAGGGCTCCTTGTATTTCTTTACACTGAAGATAGTTCTTAATGACATTGGCTGTATGTTAGGGGTCATTGTCCTACTGCAGAATAAATTTGGGGCCGATCACACATCTCCCTGATGGTGTGGCAATAAAGTTGATATCATTGAAATTGTTAGTCTCCTTTTGTTTCATCCGACGCATTTCAAGGTCTCAATATTAATCACTTCATCAGTGACATTTCTTTCAGGAGATATCAAGACAAATGACAATCTACAATAGAACATAACAGAGGTTTGAGTATAGAAACCAATGGACAAAGAATAAGCATCGTAAGAGATGGGACGAGGATCACTCACCAATCAAATGGATACTGTATTTCAACACTGCCAATATTGAAGTGTGTATATAGAGGTATGGTATGAACAAATATAAAAAGAACTCATGCGTAAGGGTAGATGATCAGATAATAACCCCACTGTGGTCCCAAGAACAACCAGATCTGGAGCTTTATGGTATGGTGCGTGGATATGTAGAAATCCCAGAGAGCGTGTCAGAGCTTTAAGAGATCAGAGGTGACATTGAGCTTAATAGTGGCCCAAAGTGGCTAGAAACAGACCAACACGGTGCATTGGGATACCAGCAGGATCAAGCAAGCAGGATCAGGAGCCAGAAGGGACCTCAGCCGAGCAAGTCTTCAACAGGAACGCAGGAGAAAGTCTCTGAGATGTGACCAAATGTCAGGAAATCCCTTCCAGCAGACGTTCTAGCACTAGAAGAATTCCTGTGCATAAAAGAGCCGGCCGGCGCACACGCATGCGCAATATCGCGAATAGCGGCGCACAGGCACATGTGGGAGCACGCGCGCGCCCCTTGTGACAGCGCTTGGCACTATCATGGGGCTATTTAAAGGAGACTGATGCCTTGCTTCCTTGCTGTCCGGTCTACAGCGTTTCCTGAAGACCCCTGCTGCCTTGTTACTCAGTTTACCTGAATCCAGTACCTACTTGGCCTGTTCCTGACTTCCCTGTTTGCTGCCTGCCCCAATTTCCGGCTTGGACTCTGACTATTCTTTTGGATGGCCCTTTTGTACCTGATCTGCCCGCCAGTACCTTGACCTGGCTTGTCTGCACCTCCCTGCTGTTTGCATCCTGCTACGGGACAACATTGCACCTCCCTGCTGTCTGCAACCTGTTACGGGACTACAGTGCACCTCCCTGCTGTCTGCAACCTGCTACGGAACTACAGTTCACCTCCCTGCTGTCTGCAACCTGCTACGGGACTACAGTGCACCTCCCTGCTGTCTGCAACCTACTACAGGACTACAGTGCACCTCCCTGCTGTCTGCATCCTATTATGGGACTACAGTGCACCTCCCTGCTGTCTGCATCCTGCTACGGGACTACAGTGCACCTCCCTGCTGTCTGCATCCTGCTATGGGACTACAGTGCACCCCCCTACTGTCTGCATCCTGCTATGAGACTACAGTGCACCTCCCTGCTGTCTGCATCCTACCACAGGACCACAGTGCACCTTCCTGCTGTCTGCATTCCGCTACGGGACTACAGTGCACCTCCCTGCTGTCTGCAACCTGCTGCTGGACTACAAGTGCACCTCCCTGCTGATTACAGGATCCAGCCCTCTACTCCAGTGTTCCAGTCAGGTACTTGTGCCCCTTTGTACTCGCGAGCGCCTGTCATCATACCAGGGGTTCCCGAGTCACAGGTATACGAGAGGCCGTTCTCTGCATTCCGGGCTCTACCTACCAGGTACGTGACAGTACCGGACAGCCATGTCCGAGCCCACGCAGGGAACGTCGCCCATGGAGGACTTATGTCATCATCTAGCTGGACTCACACAAGCTGTTAAAGACTTACAAGACGGTTATAAATGACTAGAAGAACATGTCCAAGTTCTCTCTACCCCAGCTCCGGGTCCACCCACTGCTCCTTCAGTAGTAATGTTGCCTCCGGAACCCAAAGTTCCCACACCAGAAAGATTCTCCGGGGACCGCAGCAAGTATAGGGCATTCCATAATGCCTGTGAACTTTTCTTTGCACTACAACCCAGAACTTTCTCACTAGAAACCACTAAGGTGGGTTTCGTCATTTCCCTCCTACTGGGCGAACCCCAGGCATGGGCCCATCGACTCCTGGAGCAGAAGAATAACTGTCTTAACCAACTGGACACTTTCTTCCAAGCCATGGCCCTTCTCTATGAGGATCCGCAACAAGCGGCTACCGCAGAGGCAGCTTTATTCTCTCTCCAGCAGGGCCGTAGGGCGGCGGAGGACTATGCATCTGAATTCAGGTGTTGGAGTTCCGACACAAACTGGAACGACGCCGCCCTACATCACCAGTTCCGCATGGGCCTCTCCGAGCCATTAAAAGATGAGTTGGCCCGGGTTGGCATTCCGGCAACACTTGAAGCTCTTATCAACCTATCCTTCCAGATAGACTGGCGTTTAAGAGAATGAAGAGCTGAACGGACTGCTGGTCCCTCTCGCCCAGTATGGATGTTTCCACATGTACCACATCCTCCTGTCCACACTTCCGCTGATACTCCTGAGCCAATGCAATTAGGCCTGATCCGTCCCTCTCTGACTCCAGAAGAACGTCAACGCCGGCGAGCTAACAATCTTTGCCTCTACTGCGGGGAATCTGGACACTATGTGAGGGCTTGTCCCGCAAAGATCCGTAAGCACATTACCCTCTCCTCTACCTCCTCACCTGCTGTGTTTAATAGTGCAACTCATTTGGCTGTCTCCATTTCTCTACAGCTTCCAGAAGGGAATACTCAAGCAACCGCCATCATTGATTCCAGAGCCTGCAGCGGGTTTATGGACTTGTCTTTTGCCCGCAAACTCCGAATCCCTCTACGACCCAGAGCACAGGGACTGTCTGTACACCTGGCCGACGGATCGGCTATTAAATCTGGCTATTAAACAGTTCCTCTCAACACCATCATTTCTGGCAACCACCAAGAGCTACTCTGTCTTGACATCATTGAATCTCCCGATGTCCCATCTTCCTTGCTGTGTCTGGAAACCGATGCTGAAACCTGCCAAGCAGTTTCTGAGGCATACCATAATTTTCTGGATGTGTTCAGCAAAAAGGGGGCAGAGACACTGCCACCACATAGACCTTACAACTGCCCGATTGAACTTCTCCCCGGAGCAGAAATTGCTTTTGGGAGGATTTTCCCCTCAACCGAACTTGAGCTAGGTACTCTTAAAGAATACATAGATGACAATCTGAAAAAAGGGTTTATACACCCTTCCACCTCCCCAGCAGGAGCAGGGATTTTCTTCGTGGAAAAGAAGGACCACTCTCTACGCCCCTGCGTAGACTATCAGGACCTTAATAAAATCACAATTAAAAACCGGTACCCCCTACCTTTGGTACCTGAACTCTTTCAGCGACTCGGAACTGCATCCATATTTACCAAACTGGACCTTCTCGGAGCCTACAACCTAGTCCGGATCCGAAGCGGGGATCAATGGAAAACTGCC
Organism: Aquarana catesbeiana; assembly: GCF_042186555.1. Lineage (NCBI taxonomy): Eukaryota > Metazoa > Chordata > Amphibia > Anura > Ranidae > Aquarana > Aquarana catesbeiana. Next base: position 830,189,884 of record NC_133324.1, on the reverse strand, counting down.
TTCCGCACCCGCTTTGGACACTCTGAGTACCTTGTCATGCCCTTTGGGTTATGTAATGCTCCTGCCACTACTTTGACCTGTTCATCGTAGTTTATTTGGATGACATCTTGATTTTTTCCTCCTCGCTGTCTACCCATCAGGAGCATGTCAGAAAAGTTCTAACTCGTCTTCGCCAACACGGTTTGTACGCAAAGCCTGAGAAGTGCGAGTTTGAATGCCAAAGCATTCAGTTTTTGGGCCTGATTATTTCTATAGATGGTGTCAAGATGGATCCGCAGAAGGTCTCCGCCATCCTGGACTGGCCAGCTCCGACTGATAAAAGGGGAGTCCAGCGCTTTGTGGGTTTTGCAAATTTTTATCGCAAGTTTATCAGAGGATTTTCTTCCATCATCTCCCCCATCACAAGTCTTACTCGGCAAGGCACCCGGTTCCAATGGTCTCCTGAGGCACAAGCAGCTTTCACCTCCTCGAAAGAACAGTTTGTGTCAGCTTCCGTCCTAAAGCATCCTGACCCAGATTTACCTTACATACTGGAAGTAGACGCCTCCGAGATAGCAGTAGGGGCGGTTCTTTCACAGTGACAAGGATCCAAGGCTCTATTACACCCAGTGGCGTTCTTCTCCCGCAGGCTAACTGAGGCTGAAAAGAATTATGATGTTGGGGACAGGGAGCTACTTGCAATCAAAGCCGCGCTGGAAGAATGGCGTTACCTCTTGGAAGGAGCGGCCCACCCTATTCTGGTGTACACTGACCACAAAAATTTAGAGTACCTGAAAGTTGCCAAAAGATTGAAACCACGTCAGGCCAGATGGGCACTCTTCTTCACTAGGTTCACTTTCCACATCACTTACAGGCTGGGATCCAAGAATACCAAACCAGACGCGCTGTCCTCGATGTTCAACGAACCTGAAGTTCTTTCCCCTCCAGATACCATCCTTGCTCCTGGAAATTTTCTCATGCTTCAAGGAGACCTACTGTCCCAAATCAAACAGGCTTCTTCAATGGCTCCCCATCCAACAGACATCACTTTACAGTCGAGAGATGACCTACTATGGTACAAAGACAGAATTTTTGTGCCACAACAAACACGGGTTGCCGTCCTCAAATCTTGTCATGACCATGAACTAGCTGGCCACTTTGGTATACACAAGACTTCCGAACTCCTTCAATGCACGTTCTGGTGGCCTCAGCTACAAAAAGACTGCAGACATTATGTTGAATCATACATTACTTGCATCCAGAACAAGGGCAGCAAGACCAAGGCTTGGGGGCTGTTAAGACCTCTACCCATACAGGAAAGACCATGGAGGATGATCTCCATGGATTTCATTGTGGAATTACCACCATCAGAGGATTACACCACCATCTTCGTAGTGGTCGACAGACTTTCCAAGATGGCTCACTTCCTGCCTATGAAGGGTACCCCATCTGCCTCTGAAACTGCAAGGATTTTTATTAAAGATATCGTAAGACTCCTAGTATACCCGCAAACATTGTATCTGATCGGGGGGGTACAATTTACATCCAAATTTTGGAAAGCCCTGTGTGAATCCCTGAAGATTGACCTTTCTTTCTCTTCTACCTACCATCCCCAGACTAATGGTCAGACTGAACGAACTAATCAGACCCTTGAGCAATACTTACGATGCTATTCTTGTTTTTCTCAAGATGACTGGGCGCCCCTGCTACCTCTTGCTGAGTTCACCTACAATAATTCTGTTCATTCTGCAACCAACCAGTCTCCATTTTTTGCGAACTATGGGTTCCACCCCTTGTTTTTGTCTAACAACATTCCAGAATGCGCAGTGCCAGCTGCCCAAGAAGCCTTGAATTTCTTTAACACAAATAACAAATTACTTCAAGAGACAATGGCAAAGACTCAAGAACATAACAAAGAGACATTTGACAGAAAGAGGAGAGGGGATCTTGACCTGAAACCTGGGGATGAAGTCTGGCTGTCCACCCTGAATTTGAAACTAGCATGCCCATCCAGGAAATTGGGTCCTAAGTTTGTGGGTCCCTTCCCGGTGGTAAGGAAAATTAATAATGTGGCTTATGAATTGAAATGACCAGAGTCTTTCTGTATACATCCAGTTTTCCACATGGCTTTACTTAAACCTGCAGTCCCGGACCCTTTCCTCAACCGGAACACCGGTCCTCCTGAGCCTGTACTCATCAACGTTGAAGAAGAATTCGAGATTGAAATAATCATAGATTGCCAGAAAAGACGTAATCAGATTCAGTATCTGGTAAAATAGAAAGGTTATGGCCCTGAGGAGAACTCCTGGGAACCAGAGACTAATATCCATGGCAAAAGACTGATCCTAGCCTTTAAAAGATCCCACCCCAATAAATAGGCTCAGTTGGGCAGCCGGAGGCTGCCCATTGGAGGGGGGCAATGTCAGGAAATCCCTTCCAGCAGACGTTCTAGACTAGAAGAATTCCTGTGCATAAAAGAGCCGTCCGGCGCACGCGCATGCGCAGTAGCGCCAATAACGGCGCACGGGCACGTGCGGGAGCGCACGCGCACCCCTTGTGACAGCGCTTTGCGCCAACATGGGGCTATTTAAAGGAGACTGATGCCTTGCTGTCCGGTCTACAGCATTTCCTGAAGACCCCTGCTGCCTTGTTACCCAGTTTACCTGAATCCAGTACCTACTTGGCTTGTTCCTGACTTCCCTGTTTGCTGCCTGCCCCGATTCCGGCTTGGACTCTGACTATTCTTTTGGATGACCCTTTTGTACCTGATCTGCCCGCCAGTACCTTGACCCGGCTTGTCTGCACCTCCCTGCTGTCTGCATCCTGCTACGGGACTACAGTGCACCTCCCTGCTGTCTGCAACCTGCTACGGGACTACAGTGCACCTCCCTGCTGTTTTCAACCTGCTACGGGACTACAGTGCACCTCCCTGCTGTCTGCATCCTGCTACGGGACTACAGTGCACCTCCCTGCTGTCTGCAACCTGCTACAGGACTACAGTGCACCTCCCTGCTGACTGCATCCTGCTACAGGACTACAGTGCACCTCCCTGCTGTCTGCATCCTGCTACGGGACTACAGTGCACCTCCCTGCTGTCTGCATTCTGCTACGGGACTACAGTGCACCTCCCTGCTGTCTGCATCCTACTACAGGACTACAGTGCACCTTCCTGCTGTCTGCATCCCGCTACGAGACTACAGTGCACCTCCCTGCTGTCTGCATCCTACTACGGGACTACAGTGCACCTCCCTGCTGTCTGCAACCTGCTGCTGGACTACAAGTGCACCTCCCTGCTGATTACAGGATCCAGCCCTCTACTCCAGTGTTCCAGTCAGGCACTTGTGCCCCTTTGTACTCTCGAGCCCCTGTCATCACTACAAGGGGTTCCTGAGTCAGAGGTATACGAGAGGCCGTTCTCTGCATTCTGGGCTCTACCTACCAGGTACATGACACCAAAGGCGAAGGCAGAGATGAAGTGAGCTGGACAGCTTTAAGTAGCCAGGACTGACGAGCAGATCATCAACAGCTTTGTCACTGTGGAGAGAAAAGGAGCTGGCAATTAGCTGACAGCTGAGCGGCCAGCTCAGAGAAGGAAGGGCTAAGCCCAGCCCTGACAATGGCCTATGTGATGAGAGCAACAGCAGTGCATTAAGCAGTTGTTAGTATAGCCAGCAAAGGATAAGGTTAGTAACAGCCATGAACTGGGTGGACTGAATGTCAGCCAAATAGTATTAAAAAGATATATCTCACATAGACAGTATCTCACCCATCCATATGCAATGCACGTACTAACCTTGCAGGTACCTGTTGCAGAGATCTTATGTACACAGAGTAGTCCTGGCTGGCAGCGGCAACAACATCATTCAGAAAGACTCGTTTTATCAGGAGGACGCCGGCGCCTGCGCATTGGAAACAGCGCTGACGTCAAATGTCTGGGATGCTGGCTTCTGCACACTAGGGCCGGCGCTGGCATCAGATGTCCGGGACAGAGGAGATTGTGTAGAAGAGGAAGGCAGAGTCATACCACCATCAGGGGAGGGCGTGTCCAGAGTGAGAGCAGAGTCATCACACCTTCAGGCCAACTGGCCAGCCTAAAGGAAAGAGCGGAGGGCATGGCAGATGTCACTCTGTCCAAGTTCTGGAGATAGATTGGTCAGTGTCTAAAAAGGGGACACCGCAAATAGTGTGGAAATTAGCATTGTGACGTGCAATGTAGCAATATCTTGCATTAGCCTAAGTGCATATTGACCTAAGTGTAAGGCGTCTGTGTAGACTTAGCTAGGATGAAAATCACACCGTAGTAGGCGCAAAGGGTGAAATAGTGGCCAAGTCTAGTAAAGCGCTGCGTAAACTGTTGGCGCTATATACATTGTTAATAATAATGATTAATAATAATAATAACAACGTATACATGGGATGTGGTAAAGATGAGGTACCTATGGGAAGCTGAAACAGGATTGTGCACCTATCAGGGGTGAGTGAAGCCCAAGAAAGCTGTTGGGTATATGGCTGAATGATTGTACTAGACAATCATCTCATAGCCATATAAATGAAAGTGTATAATTATCCTGTACACATATACATATATATACACATATAAACATGGTAACATTGGGTTGTCAGTGAGACCACAGACAGGGTACATGGGGCGAGTAATGAGTATAAACATACCAAGCGTGTGTGGATGTACGGCATACACCGTTATGATGAGTTCATGGGGCATTTTGTGAAAACAGGAACTACTGATATTTTACAATATAACTCACAGATCCGCGAGTGTTTACCAGATCCATCTCCAAGGGATTATACAGTCACCACAATAGACATCAAGACACAACTGATGAAATGGTACATGTTATATAAAAAAAGGGAAAGAAGAAGAGCAATATATACAATTGAAATGAATGTAAAGACATACATTATGACAGCATATTTGGGACCATCTACCTATAGACATTAAGGGAATGCATAGCAATATAACAGAGGGGGAGGGGGCATATCAGCATGACAGTATATTAAAAATCATATTTTTGTAAGTATTGAGGAAGAAAAGAAATGAGAAGAAAAAGATTTGTATCAAAAGAGAGGATGTTGAAATTGTGGAACATAGTTGTTCAAAGTTCCTTTTCACAGACACCTGAGGCAAAGCCTTCTAAGAAAGGTCTATAACTAAGCTGGCTGTTTAGACCTGGTGCGTTGGTGGCCCTAGCTCCATAATCCAGAGGGCTTCCCGCTGGAGAAGGAGTTTGTTCCAGTCTCCACCCCTTGTGTTGGGATGGACACATTCCAGGATTATGAACCAAATTCTGGGGTTTTTTCCCTTGTGGTGATCCCTAACATGTCTCCCAAAGGGGAGCTCCAGATTGGCCATCAGGATACTTGTAATAAAAGCACAATTGGATCAGATAGCAAAGGAAACTTTAACAATAAAGGAGCACAAATTCTGGATAAAACGGCCTTCCAAGAAGGCAAAGTATATCGCTGGCACAATAAGAATACTAGGACACCCCCCAAGACAAATTAAATAAAATCTGCTAAAGGAGAAAGAGGGTAAAAAATGTCTTTAAATGTCTCTGTTTATTCATCCTCACAGCCAGACTTTGGAGGAAAAAAGAAAAAGTCCCAGAAAAACAAATTGAGATCACCCAATATGGAATCCAAAGTTCCAAAAAAAGTATGGTGGAGGATCTTAATGCACCCTTTTCTCTTTATTCCCCTAGGGGACACTCAGGTACTCAGGTAACTGATGCAAGCGGTGGCCCCTCTGGGCAATTTTCTCACAAAATTTCTAACTCAGACACTACTAGAAATAATCCCAGAGAAAACGTGAGTCAAGTAATTGCTGACGATTTTTAGGATCACACCCTGAATCAGGAGGACAATCTAGCCTTGCTGACGCCCAATTAAATGATGCTAATTCGTTAAATATTATTATTTTATCTGACTACAGGCTCTCTAATGAGGAAACATTGGTTCTTTCAAAAGGATTGAGCTTCTGTCCCAAAGCTGATATAGACAAATTTGAAATTATTAAAGATTTACAGTTATTTACAGTTATTTGCAAGAAAACTTTTGTTAAAAAATATGTACAATACGAATTAAATTTCCACAGAAGAAAAAGCAAAGAATTATAAAGCTCTGGACGATCTTATAGATCTGCTAGACTAACAGGAGGATGTTGATCTAATCAACAAACTCGATGTTGACACACTCCTCAGTGCAAACACCACCACTATGGAAGTTCGGTTTAAAATCAAAATTAAAGAAAAAATCTGACAAATTTTCCTCACCAAATTCTAACATCAATCTAGGGGCATTTTTAGCTATGATGACTCAAGAAATAAAGAAACTCAATATTCACACTAGGAAGATATCCAATCTGTTTGTACATGAGAAAAAAGCCTTTGAAACCCTTATTAACCAACATAATTTAACAATAAAACCAGCAGACAAGGGGGCAACATTGTTATTATGACTAACATGCAGTATAAAGTCATGTGCCAAAAAATTCTAAATAATCAATTATGGTATAGACTAGGGATGAGCCGAACACCCCCCGGTTCGGTTCGCACCAGAACCCGCGAACGGACCGAAAGTTCGCACGAACGTTAGAACCCCATTGACGTCTATGGGACTCGAACGTTCGAAATCAAAAGTGCTCATTTTAAAGGCTAATTTGCATGGTATTGTCCTAAAAAGGGTTTGGGGACCCGGGTCCTACCCCAGGGGACATGTATCAATGCAAAAAAAACTTTTAAAAACGGCCGTTTTTTCGGGAGCAGTGATTTTAATGATGCTTAAAGTAAAAAAAAAAAGTGAAATATTCCTTTAAATATCGTACCTGGGGGGTGTCTATAGTATGCCTGTAAAGTGACGCGTGTTTCCCATGTTTAGAACAGTCCCTGCACCAAATGTCATTTTTAAAGGAAAAAATCTCATTTAAAACTGCTTGCGGGTTTAATGTCATGTCGGGTCATGGCAATATGGATGAAAATCAGTGAGACAAACGGCATGGGTACCCCCCAGTCCATTACCAGGCCCTTTGGGTCTTGTATGGATATTAAGGGGAACCCCGCACCCAAATTAAAATAAGGAAAGGTGTGGGGCCACCAGGCCCTATATACTCTGAACAGCAGTATACAGGCGGTGCAAACAAGACAGGGACTGTAGGTTTGTTGTTAAGTAGAATCTGTTTGTAATTTTGAACATTTTTAACGTGTTTAGCTCCAGCCAAAAAATCTTTTCTAAGCTTTTTGGAAAACATAGGGAAGGGTTATCACCCCTGTGACATTTGTTTTGCTGTCTTTCCTCCTCTTCAGAAGATTTCACCTCACTTTTTTGTCCCAATGAAAAATGTTTTTTGAAAATTTGGGTTTTTTTGTGGAACAAGGATTGGAAAGCATCAGTGGAAAGGAGAAATTGTTTTCCCATATTAACTCTTACAGGAGAGAATTTCCCTTCCTAGGGGTAGATTTCATCTCACTTCCTGTTGTCTCCTTCCGTTTGCAAGTAGGAGTCGTTTGTAAGTTAGATGTTTGAAAGTAGGGTCCTGCCCTATATACTCAGCAAAAATTTGGGCCTTAGGTGTTGCTGTGGCCACAACACTGTAAGCCCTCACAGGGCCCTGCTGTGAAATATTAGATCAAGAATTGTAATTACATGCCCCTGTTGAACAGGAGCTGAAAAATTAGGCCTTAGGCACTGGTGCTGGTGCCACAACACTGCAACCCCTCACAGACACTCTAGTTGGAACGCAGGAACGAGCCCTGCTGCAAATTATTGCTTCAAAAATTGTAATTACACGCCCCTGTTAGACAGGGGCAGAAAAATTGGGCCTTAGGCACTGGTGCTGGTGCCACAACACTGCAACCCCTCACAGACACTCTAGTTGGAACGCAGGAACGAGCCCTGCTGCAAAGTATTGCATCAAAAATTGTAATTACACGCCCCTGTTAGACAGGGGCAGAAAAATTGGGCCTTAGGCACTGGTGCTGGTGCCACAACACTGCAACCCCTCACAGACACTCTAGTTGGAACGCAGGAACGAGCCCTGCTGCAAAGTATTGCATCAAAAATTGTAATTACACGCCCCTGTTAGACAGGGGCAGAAAAATTGGGCCTTAGGCACTGGTGCTGGTGCCACAACACTGCAACCCCTCACAGACACTCTAGTTGGAACGCAGGAACGAGCCCTGCTGCAAAGTATTGCATCAAAAATTGTAATTACACGCCCCTGTTAGACAGGGGCAGAAAAATTGGGCCTTAGGCACTGGTGCTGGTGCCACAACACTGCAACCCCTCACAGACACTCTAGTTGGAACGCAGGAACGAGCCCTGCTGCAAAGTATTGCATCAAAAATTGTAATTACACGCCCCTGTTAGACAGGGGCAGAAAAATTGGGCCCTAGGCACTGGTGCTGGTGCCACAACACTGCAACCCCTCACAGACACTCTAGTTGGAATGCAGGAACGAGCCCTGCTGCAAAGTATTACATCAAAAATTGTAATTACACGCCCCTGTTAAACAGGGGCTGAAAAATTGTGCCTTAGGCACTGGTGGTGGCGCCCAGAACCAAAAATGTTCTTACAAGCTATCAGCGTGATGATTGAGGAGGAAGAGGATAATTACTCAGGGATAGTCACTCAGCATCAGCATAGGCAGTCTTTGAAGGGATCTGAGATTTCAAAAAAAATTATTCGGTTACATCAGCATCAGGTGCTTGGTAGCTGGTGGTGATCCAAGACTCATTCATTTTTATGAAGGTCAGCCGATCGACCGAGTCGGTGGACAGACGCACCCTGTGATCGGTTACCACGCCTCCAGCAGCACTGAATGTGCGTTCTGAAAGAACGCTGGATGCAGGACAGGCCAGTAGCTCAATTGCATACTGTGCAAGCTCTGGCCAGTGATCCATCCTCAAGACCCAGTAACCCAGAGGATTTTCGGTGGGAAAGGTGTCCAAGTCTGATCTTGCCCCTAGGTATTCCTGCACCATGTAAAACAGACGCTGGCGATGGTTGCTGGAACCGATCATACCTTGGGGCTGCGGACCAAAAAATTGTCTGAACGCATCGGTCAGACGGCCACCTTCTCCACCGCTCCTTCTTTGACTGACCGAAGCCTCAGCAACACGTTGTCCAGAAACAGGAGTTTGTAACCTCCCAGTCTCTGGGAACGCGTTGCACAGACCTTTCTGCAAGGCCTCCCGAAGATGTTTCATCCTCTGCTCCCTCTGCGATGGCAAGATAAGGTCCGCAACCTTACCCTTGTAACGTGGATCAAGGAGGGTTGCCAGCCAGTATTGGTCCTTCTCCTTGATACCACGAATACGAGGATCCTTACGCAGGCTTTGCAGGATCAGGGAGGCCATGCAGCGTAGGTTTGCTGAGGCATTCGGTCCGGAGTCCTCTGGGTCACTAAGAACGACATGGTCCGCAGCCACCTCCTCCCAGCCACGTACAAGTCCATGTGTTTCTTGGGACTGATCCCTTAAAGACTGCTGCTGATGCTGAGTGCCAGGCTCCACCTCCATACTGACACAATCTTCCTCCTCCTCCTCTTCCTCCTCGTCCTCTTCCTGTGTGATCGGCGGGCACGCAGGAACACTGTCTGGATAAAGGGGGCCTTGAGAGCTAAGGAAGTCCTCCTCTTCCTGCCTCTGTTCTGCCTCAAGTGCCCTGTCCATTATTCCACGCAGCGTGTGCACCAACAGGTGGACAAGGGGGACAGTGTCACTGATGCATGCACTGTCACTGCTCACCATCCTCGTGGCCTCCTCGAATGGTGACAGGACAGTGCATGCATCCCTGATCATGGCCCACTGGCGTGGGGAAAAAAAACCAAGCTCCCCTGACCCTGTCCTGGTGCCATAGTCACACAGGTACTCATTGATGGCCCTCTGCTGCGTGTGCAGCCGCTGCAGCATGGCCAACGTTGAGTTCCACCTGGTGGGCATGTCACAGATTAGGCGGTTCTTGGGCAGGTTAAACTCCTTTTGGAGGTCCGTCAGCCGAGCACTGGCATTATATGACCGGCGGAAATGCACACAGACTTTCCTGGCCTGCCTCAGGACATCCTGTAAGCCCGGGTACTTGCCCAAGAACCGCTGCACCACCAAGTTAAGGACGTGAGCCAAACAGGGCACATGGGTCATTTGTCCCTGTCGGAGGGCAGAGAGGAGGTTGGTGCCATTGTCGCAAACCACCATTCCTGCCTTAAGTTGGCGTGGCGTCAACCACCTCTGAACCTGCCCCTGCAGAGCTGACAGAACCTCTGCCCCAGTGTGGCTCCTGTCCCCCAAGCACACCAGCTCAAGCACCGCATGGCATCTTTTGGCCTGCGTACTTGCGTAGCCCCTTGAACGCCTACGGAGCACCGCTGGTTCCGAGGAAGAGGCCATGGAGGAAGAAGAAGAGGAGGGGGTGGAGGAGAGAGGTGTGTCACAATCAGCATTTTGGAGGCGTGGTGGCGGAACAACCTCCAACACTACTGCACCTTGTCCTGCATCCTTCCCAGCTGCCAGCAGAGTCACCCAATGCGCCGTGAAACTTAGGTAACGTCCCTGTCCATGCCTGCTGGACCATGAGTCAGCGGTAATATGCACCTTACCGCTGACCGCCCTGTCCAGCGAGGCATGGACATTGCCTTCCACATGCCGGTAGAGAGCCGGAATCGCCTTCCGTGAGAAAAAGTGGCGTTTGGGTACCTGCCACTGAGGAACCGCACATTCCACAAACTCACGGAAGGGGGCAGAGTCTACCAACTGAAAAGGCAGCAGTTGAAGTGCTAGCAATTTTGCCAAGCTAGCATTCAACCGCTGGGCATGTGGATGGCTGGGAGCAAACTTCTTTCGGCGGTGCAGCAGCTGGGGCAGGGAAATTTGCCTGGTACAATCTGACGTCGGTGTACCAAAAGCAGATTGCCCACAAGTACTTGGCTGTGACACACCTAATTCTACACCTTCATTCCTCTCACTGCAGGTCTCAGAGAGGACTGAAGGTCTAGTGGGGTTGGAAATCTCAGCTGATGAGGAGCAAGGAGAGATCCTCTTTGTTCTTTGGTGTGGGTCTTTTAGATACGCTTGCCAACTAACTGCATGGCAGGTCAACATATGTCTGGTCAAGCATGTGGTACCCAAGCGGGAGATGTTTTGGCCACGCGAGATACGCTTGAGACATATGTTGCAAATAGCAGCGGTGCGATCTGATGCACTCGTCTCAAAAAAGGCCCACACCAAAGAACTTTTTGAATAACGCGCAGAGACTGCAGCGCCCTGCACATGTGGAGCTTTGGGGTGTGATGCAGTCAATGTGCTGCCCTTAGGCTGGCCCCTGGAGGGCATCCTGCCTCGTTGGTGATGTGCTGCCGCCTCCTCCTCCTCCTCCTCCTCCTCTCTCCTATCAAGCACCCACGTTGAGTCAGTGACCTCATCATCCCCTCCCTCCTCATCACTGGAGCAAACCTGGCAGTATGCTGCAGCAGGGGGAGCATGACTGCCAGATTGCTGTCCTTCTTGGGCACCCCCTCTGTCCGCGCTCATGTTACTGCCTTCATCGAGCTCAGTATCGTCATCAGAGCCTTCCAAACGCTGGGCATCCTCCTGGAGCATGTACCCAACACTGTGGTCAAACAGTTCGAGGGAATCCTCATGAGGACATGGTGGAGCTAGGGAAGGAGTCACTGATGACATTGAGCTGAGGGAAGAGGCCGCTGCTTTGCCAGACAAAGCACCCTGGGCATGGGTGAGAGAGGATGAGGAGGATGAGGACGGCTTGGTCATCCACTCGACCAAGTCTTCCGCATGTTGCGGCTCAACACGGCCAGCTGCCGAAAAAAAGGCCAAGCGTGTCCCATGGCCACGTGCTGATGAGGATGCACCGTCTCCACGACCAGCACTAGACACAGAGCCTGCTTGCCCTCTCTTATTGGCTTGTGACTGTCTGCCTCTCCTTCTTGGCCTTCCAGACATACTAATGGCCTGTAGCTGCACTAAGCTGGGATAGAACACCTGTAATTTTCTTCAAGTAGCTTTATATACTGTAACCAGACAAGCCTGCCTGTCAGTAGGAAGATAACAGGAAAGGATCTAGCTGAACACTGTGAGCAGGACGCACTGTACTAAATGTAAATAGTCTAGCTGCCTGACCGTGGTACTAATAGGATCAAATAGAACACCTGTAATTTTCTTCAGGTAGCTTTATATACTGTAACCAGACAAGCCTGCCTGTCAGTAGGAAGATAACAGGAACGGATCTAGCTGTACACTGTGAGCAGGACGCACTGTACTAAATGTAAATAGTCTAGCTGCCTGACCGTGGTACTAATAGGATCAAATAGAACACCTGTAATTTTCTTCAGGTAGCTTTATATACTGTAACCAGACAAGCCTGCCTGTCAGTAGGAAGATAACAGGAACGGATCTAGCTGAACACTGTGAGCAGGACGCACTGTACTAAATGTAAATAGTCTAGCTGCCTGACCGTGGTACTAATAGGATCAAATAGAACACCTGTAATTTTCTTCAGGTAGCTTTATATACTGTAACCAGACAAGCCTGCCTGTCAGTAGGAAGATAACAGGAACGGATCTAGCTGAACACTGTGAGCAGGACGCACTGTACTAAATGTAAATAGTCTAGCTGCCTGACCGTGGTACTAATAGGATCAAATAGAACACCTGTAATTTTCTTCAGGTAGCTTTATATACTGTAACCAGACAAGCCTGCCTGTCAGTAGGAATTTAACAGGAACGGATCTAGCTGAACACTGTGAGCAGGACGCACTGCACTAAATGTAAATAGTCTAGAAGATAACAGGAACGGATCTAGCTGAACACTGTGAGCAGGACGCACTGCACTAAATGTAAATAGTCTAGAAGATAACAGGAACGGATCTAGCTGAACACTGTGAGCAGGACGCACTGCACTAAATGTAAATAGTCTAGAAGATAACAGGAACGGATCTAGCTGAACACTGTGAGCAGGACGCACTGCACTAAATGTAAATAGCAGGAACGGATCTAGCTGAACACTGTGAGCAGGACGCACTGCACTAAATGTAAATAGTCTAGAAGATAACAGGAACGGATCTAGCTGAACACTGTGAGCAGGACGCACTGCACTAAATGTAAATAGTCTAGAAGATAACAGGAACGGATCTAGCTGAACACTGTGAGCAGGACGCACTGCACTAAATGTAAATAACAGGAACGGATCTAGCTGAACACTGTGAGCAGGACGCACTGCACTAAATGTAAATAGTCTAGAAGATAACAGGAACGGATCTAGCTGAACACTGTGAGCAGGACGCACTGCACTAAATGTAAATAGCAGGAACGGCTCTAGCTGAACACTGTGCGCAGGACGCACTGCACTAAATGTAAATAGCAGGAACGGATCTAGCTGAACACTGTGAGCAGGACGCACTGCACTAAATGTAAATAGCAGGAACGGATCTAGCTGAACACTGTGAGCAGGACGCACTGCACTAAATGTAAATAGCAGGAACGGATCTAGCTGAACACTGTGAGCAGGACGCACTGCACTAAATGTAAATAGCAGGAACGGATCTAGCTGAACACTGTGAGCAGGACGCACTGCACTAAATGTAAATAGCAGGAACGGATCTAGCTGAACACTGTGAGCAGGACGCACTGCACTAAATGTAAATAGCAGGAACGGATCTAGCTGAACACTGTGAGCAGGACGCACTGCACTAAATGTAAATAGCAGGAACGGATCTAGCTGAACACTGTGAGCAGGACGCACTGCACTAAATGTAAATTGCAGGAACGGATCTAGCTGAACACTGTGAGCAGGACGCACTGCACTAAATGTAAATAGTCTAGAAGATAACAGGAACGGATCTAGCTGAACACTGTGAGCAGGACGCACTGCACTAAATGTAAATAGCAGGAACGGATCTAGCTGAACACTGTGAGCAGGACCCACTGCATTAAATGTAAATAGTCTAGATAGAAGATAACAGGAACGGATCTAGCTAAACTGAATACAGTGTATATATATATATGCAACACCTGGGATGCATATATATACACAATACACTGTAAGTGCAGCTAACTGACTGACTGTTCTGCCTAATCTATCTAACTCAAATCAAATGACACTGTCTCTCTCTCTCTCTATCTCTCAGCACACCGGAACACACACTACACAGGGCCGCCGTGCAGGCGGCCTTATATAGTGTGGGGTGTGTACTAAATCCCCTGAGCCATAATTGGCCAAAGCCACCCTGGCTTTGGCCAATTACAGCTCTCTCTACTGACGGCGCTGTGATTGGCCAAGCATGCGGGTCATAGTGCATGCTTGGCCAATCATCAGCCAGCAATGCACTGCGATGCCGCAGTGAATTATGGGCCGTGACGCGCCACACGAATTTAGCGCGAATGGCCCATAACGTTCGCAATTCGGCGAACGATCGAACAGCCGATGTTCGAGTCGAACATGGGTTCGACTCGAACACGAAGCTCATCCCTAGTATAGACTAATCCCCAGATCCTTAATCAACAAATACGATAAAGCATTTTACTTATTAGTTGATAATGCATATCTAAATAATCTAATAAACAAACAAACTTGGGATTTCATATGTACCCCTCACCCAAGAGTACCTACATTCTAGAATAAAAAGAATCCCCCGGGAACACCTATAATGTCGGGCTGTGGTGAAATAACAAAAAATCTAAGCAAGTTCATTGACGAGCAGATCAGAGCCTATGTGATATATTTACCCTCTTACATCAGAGATACCATGCATTTCCTTCAAAACTTAGAAGGGGTAATTGTGCCATCCGATGCCCTACTGGTGGCTGCTGATGTTGAAGCACTATATAGCTCCATCCCCCACCAGTTGGGCATCAGAGTAATTGGACACACCATCTCACAATCGCATAGGGATAATCGTCCTTTCAATGATTTTATACTTTCCACTTTGCAATATATACTCACACATAACGTTTTTTCTTTTGATTGCTCCCACTACCTCCAGGTGCAGGGTGTGGCAATGGGGACTTGTTTTGCCCTATCCTATGCCAACCTGTACCTGGGGGAGTGGGAACAATCTTTTTTGGCAAATGAAAATCTGTCACATTTGATGGAAAACATTTTAAGTTGGTATCGTTATATATACAACATTTTGATCCTCTGGAGGGGATCAACTGATTTGTTACATCAATGTATTTCAGCTATGAATAAGAATACATGTAATCTAAGCTTCACTATGTCATATAGTCTTCAGAAAATTTATTTTCTGGGCGTTACTATATCTAAGCAAGAGTATGGTACACTGGCCAGTTCACTATATCGTAAAGTCACAGCTGGTAATACAATGCTTCATGCCAGCAGTGCACACCCACAACCCCTAATCAAATCTATCCCTTTCAGTCAATATTTAAGGATACGACGTAACTGTTCACACGAAAATATATTTCAATTAGAGGTCAAAAAAACTAAAGAGACATTACTACTCCGTGGCTATTCCCACAAATGCCTTATAAAAAAATCAAGGCAGGAGTTGCTTTTCAAGAAGGATACCCACAATAAATTACAGGATACCCAATCCCACAAACTGAGGATCATTACACGATACAACAGACGGCATAATAGGGTCAAAGCAATTATATCAAAGTATTGGCATTTATTACTTATTGATCCATCTTTGAGCCCCTTTATTCCACAAAATCCATCTATAACTTACCATAGAACAAGATCCCTTAAAGACGCACTTGTACAAAGCGAACAAATTCACAGGGAAATTTTGCAAGGATCCTTGCAAACGCCCTGGCACTTTTAAGTGCGGTAGTTGTGGATATTGTCAATATAGGCACACAGGCAGCGATATCAGACACCCTAATGGCAAGATATTTAAACCTATCCACTATGCTAATTGTAAAACAACTGGAGTGGTATATATGCTGTCCTGTCAATGCGGATCCTTTTACATAGGAAAGACTAAACAGGAATTTCATAAAGGGAGTACAGACATATTCTCAGCATACATAAGCCCAATGCAGACCTTCCATTGGGTAGGCAAGTTAGGGATAACCATGGGGTAAATTTCCAGAAATCAAGTTTCTTATCCTCGATCGAGTGCATACTAATACCAGGGGTGGAGACTGGGATCGTATATTGCTCCAGCGTGAAACACACTGGATAGTATACTTAAATGCCACCTCGCCCCCCCCCCCCCCAGTCTAAATGACATGGTGAGTTACCATCCCTTTTTGGAAGGTTTCTCATAGGGGCATGGGAAGAGTAAGGGGCTTTTTGGATGTGATGTCTGGGGGGTTCCCCCTCATGGAATTCTTTTTTGCTTCTGGTAGAGTCTATCCTATTGGCTAACGACTAGGCATAATTGTTTGTTTGTTGTGCCTTTTTATACAAAGTTCTTAACACATCCCTGCTACTCTGATTGGCTAGAACTGGTTTAAAACCATCCTTTGTATTAATGCATCATATCATTGCATGCTCTTGCAGTTCAAGAATTTCTTTTGGGAGACAATTTTACCACAATGCGATGGAAGTTACAAAATGCACCAGGGCGTGGCTATACAGCAATCTAGAGGATAGTGTCAGGACGGTGACAACGGCAGCTGGAGGTGGTGAGACATAACCCAGCACCTTATGTGATGCACCCTTAACATGTGAGTGGTTTTCCAACTTTAAATCGTTGATCATTTTGTTACCGTACCATTGGAAGCACTTTCTTTCTATATGGGATATCATGATATATCCATCCTATGGAGGAATACCATGAGATTTTCATAAGGAATCAACCGATTCAATATTATTTTGAGCTAGATATGCCAACCATGAGAATGGAAGGCATATGTTTCTGGTGAGTTCCTGTCTATTGGGAGAGGGATCACGTTTGTGCACAGAAGGTGTTTACTTTGGAAAGAACACAAAGTGGAAATACTGAGTAATACAGTGGACTTTCTTTTAGCACAATTGCACTGGATTCATTTTGATTATTTTTTTATTTGGAATATTTTTTTCACTTTGGACTATATAATTTAGTTATTAAACTATTTTTTTTTTTTCATGAACTTTTGCACACTTGATGTTGATTATGTTTATCACAGCGCTACAGACAGAGTGGTGAATTTTGCACTTGTTTATTATTCATAGATTTGATCTTAAGGTGGCAGTGGCGATTTTGAAATAATGTTTGGTTTATTTAAACACAAAGATTTAGATTGGAATATTTTTGTTCTTTATAGCTCGGAGAGTTTTTTCTTTATAAACCTTTGTACACTGTCGTACACACTACTGACCTTTATACACTCCCTTACATCATACTGATCTCAATATGCTGCATTACATCCTAATTTTAGGGTAGGCTAAGTTCATATTTTTACAATGACATCTGTTTTATTACATTTTTCTACGTTTTCTTCATGTCATCCTCACTTTTTATCGGCCTTGCTAGGTAATTTTCTTAAGGTCCTATTCCCACCATTGCAGTTTAGTGTGCGGGCAGCTGTCTTTTCTGAGCCTGTTAAGTTAAAACTGTTGTTTTCTGTGTGTTATCCATTAAGAAAAATGCAGGTAACTGCACATAGTAGAAATGGGCCCTTAAAAAAAAAAAAAAGCACCATACCCCACTTATCTTTTATATTTTCCATGTTGTTCAGGTAGATCTGCACCCCCCAAAGATTGCCTACCCCTGGTCTACAGGCACTTATTTAAAATTATAAAGAAAGATCAACTCAGGTGGAAAATTCAGTTGAATTTAACAAAACTGATATTTTTCTTGTTGTTGCAAGTTCTCCTTTCCAGGTAAACAGATCTCTTCATTTGGTCAAATCTACGATGGATTGTTTATAGCTACATGAATGATACCCATAACGGTTGTGTGATTTCAGGCAATGTGTAGCTGTACATCTGTAGTAGGACTTTACAGCTCAAGTAAGGATTTTACACATAGTTTTATTACATCTTTAATGGTATATGTGATGGAGCAGTGCTAAATCATTATCACGACCAGAAATAACTTTTACGGCTTTAGAGCAGCATACTGCTGTTGGTAAGTGTAGTGGTGATGTGGGAACAGGTCAAATTCAAATGACAAAAAATAGGTCCATGGTGTGTCATTCATTTTTTATTTCTTTATCGCTTCTTTTAGTTAGCAAAATATATTACAATGTTGCGTTTTTGTACTTGATTGTTTGAAAACAGCATAGTATAAGATAAAATTGTGCAATAAAACTGAAATTTTATGAAATTGATTGTCCTTTATTCAAGCAAACTACTTACAACATTTCAAATGTACATATATGCTAAAGTTCCCATGCAACTTCTAAAAGTGGTATGTTATATGTATTTTTCGAGCAGCCTATTGTGCTAGTATTATTGTGCTGTTAGACCAGATTATTCACTTGATGCTTTCAACTTTTCATTTTAAGAACTTTTTTATTTCATGAACTTTTTTCAGTTTTGTGAACTTTCCCACTGTGTTGTAGGTAAGACCAATTAACTTGTATATCAGGAATTTCACATAATTTTTTGCCTATTTCCACATTACCATAGGCGTGCGCATGGGGTGTGCCGGGTGTGCCTGGGCACACCTTAATGCCCGGGCTCCCCCAACACACCCCAGGGCTTTTTTGCTGTCAAAATGTGTGAAACCTCTTTTTCCACTCACCTCTGCTAATTGACACTTGTGGCTGCAAGTGGGACTATTTGTCATGAGGATGTGTAACTCCTGTGGGAACTGCAGCCATTGGACGTGGAGTAAGCAGGCAGTCTGCCGCATTTTCCAATGCTGACTCTATAGTTCCGGCTACAGCATCCCTGACAGCTGAATATCACTCTGCTGCCCGCTGTCAGGGATGTAGCATGTGAACTTCAGAGACAGCATCAGATAATTCCTGACCGCTTACACCACAGCTGTGGCTGCAGTTCTCACAGGAGTTACCCATCATCCTATGCCCTGTGTTGCCAGAAGACAGCTTGCCAAACTCCTCTCTGATGCAGCATTTGGGGGAAAACTGTCTCTCTTCTCGGTGTCCTGTCTGGCTGAGTTGGTGCTTTCAAAGCTCCAGTACAGGTGGGAGGAGCAGGAAGAGATCATCACAGTGCACAGTGTATAAACTGCAAGTTCAATCCACCATTGCAACCGGCGCACTGATCAGCACACTTGTAGTTCATTCACACTGCCTACAGCTTTGCAATGACAGCCATACAGACGTACGGGCAACAGAACTATAGGCAGTGTCTGCAGGAGCCTGACACTTTACCCGCACTCTGCTGATTGTGAGCGCAGTACTTTGCAGTCTCCGGTTTTAAAAAATAATAAATGCCCTGGCAAAAATCTGTGCATTTATTTTTTAATAAAAAGGTGAAACTATCCTTTAGGTATTTATAACTTAATCCTTTGCCCCTAGTCTAAGTGAGCATTTAACCCATGCAGTATAGGGGGCCCTACTGCAAGAATGGATTTTTTTATGAACAAGAATGTCAGAGAAGGCACATAAATGTGTGTGTATACAGCATATATAGTGTGTATATATATATATATATATATATATATATATATATATATATATATATATATATATATATATATATATGTGTGTGTGTGTTTGAGTTTTGGGGTGCACACTATAATGCAATGGGCTGCGCACACCTATTCACATTACATTACATGACAACTACTCAGTCATGCAACTCTGTACCCAAATATAACTTTTATCATTTTTTTAAGACAGATAGAGATTTCTTATGATGGTATTTAACCACTTCAATACTGGGCACTTTTACCCTCTTCCAGCCCAGGCCAATTTTCAGCTTTCAGCGCTGTCACACTTTGAATGACAATTGTGGGGTCATGCAACACAGTACCCATATAATTTTCTTTTTTCACACAAATAGAGCTTTCTTTTGATGGTATTTAATCACCGCTGGGTTTAATATTTTTGCTAAATAAACTAAAAAAGTCTGAGTATTTTGAAAAAAAGATCACCCCAATTCTTGCACCTTCACAGCTCAGACCACTACAATTCCTGCATCTTCACACCTCAGATCAACCCAATTCCTACACCTTCACACCTCAGATCACTCCAATTCCTGCACCTTAATATCTCAGACTACCCCAATTCCTACACCTTCACACCTCAGGTAAGCCCCAATTCCTGCACCTTCAACCTCAGGTCAGCCCCAACTCCTGTACCTTCACTCCTCAGATCAGCCTCAATTCTTGCACCTTCACACCTCAGATCACCCCAATTCCTGCAGCTTCACACCTCAGATCATTCCTAATTCCTGCACCTTCACACCTCAGTTCAGTCCAATTTTTGCACCTCTGAATTAGTAGTTCCCAATAGCTGGTTAATTACCAGTCCAAAATGAGAGCAGGCAGCTTGAAGTGTCTGACTCAGCATCAGGACTGGATCTAGCCTGCCTGATGTGGGGATGCACTAAAAAATGTCAAGGGGCAAAGAACAGAAGGTCAGCAGGGCAGTGTACAGGGCTCAGTAGGGCATAGCACAGGGGTCAGCAGGGCAGAGGACTGGGGTCAGAGGACAGGGGGTCAGCAGTGCAGGGGACAGGAATTAGTAGGACAGTGTACAGAGGTCAGCAGGTCAGAGAATTGGGTCAGTGGGCCATAGGACATGGTCAGAAGGGAAGAAAACAGGGTCAGCAAGGAAGAGGACAGGGTTAGCAGGAAAGAGGCCTGGGGTCAGAGGACAGAGGGTCAGCAGTGCATTAGTAGGACAGTGTACAGAGGTCACTGTGTTTGACATTAGTAAGACAGTGTGTGTGTTTTTACATACTATGACCAGTGCAGTACTGTATTATCATATAACTGGTGTGGTGTTGATCAGGGACATATTACATTTTTATATTTTTTTTTTCATAAAAATAGAGCTTTCTTTTGATGGTATTTAATCACTGCTGATTTTTTTTTTTTTTGCTAAATGGAAAAAGATTGGATGTTTTGAAAACAAACACTTTTTTTCTTAATTTTTGTTATAAAATGTTGCAAATAAATAATATTTCTTCAGAAATGTAGGCCAAAATGTATTCTGCTACATTTTTGTGGTGAAAATAACCCAAATCAGTATATATTATTTAGTCTGTAGGAAAGTTATAGAGTCCACAAACTATGGGTATATCTGAAAATCGATTAATCCTGATGTATTGATCTAATTTCTTGAGGCCCAAAAATGCCAGGATATTAGAAATATCTCCAAAATGACCTCTCTTTGGAAAGTAGACAGTCCAAGGTATTTAGTAAGAGGTGTGGTGAGTTTTTGAAGTTGTAATTTTTTGTCGCAATTTTTTTTTCTTTTTTACATAGTATCACCAGTGCAGAACTGTGTCATTGCATAACTGGTGTGTTGGTGATCAGGGACACTGACTGACTGACCGACCGTATGTAAAAAAAATATATATATTTTTTTTTACATTTTTTTCATTTTTTTTTCTTTTTTATTGCTTTTTTTTAACACGCCATGGCCAGAGCAATAAAGTGTTACCATAGTAACACTGTACTACTCTGGAGAAGTGATCAGGAATTTTTTTTTCTACAATTTTTTTTACACATTATGATTGTTTATATCAGTGAATTTCACTGGTATAGCAACCAATTTTACTGAATAAAACTTATTCATTCAGTGGGTTTTGTTGTGATTAGCTGTGATTTCGACAGCTAATTGCATGGTACATATGGGCTGCGATTGGCCTTGTCTGTACCATATGATCACTGTGACCAATCGCAGCTAGCAAAACAATTGTTGAGAATGGTAGGAATCCATCCATTGTTTGCAACTGTCATGGGATCTGCTGTGATTGGTCACAGTGGGCACATGATACCAGCACTGGGTCGGTACACAGATCAGTCATCGGCTGTGTCAAGTGGATACAGCTGGTGACAGATCATGGTGCAGCTTGGTCCCAGGGGGTCCCCGTGCTAGGTGCGATCCAGGAAGAAGTCATATGAAATCCACCAGGATCTACGAAAGTCCCGCCCGTCATTTTGCTACAGGCGAGCTAGAATGTGTTAATCACCACTGGGATTTTTTATTTTTTTGCTAAATACACAAAAAATAGAAACAATTTTGCAAATAAATCATCTTTTTTCATAAATTTAGGCCATAATGCATCCTGCTATATATCTTGGTAAAAAAATAACCCAAATCAGTGTGTCCAAGGTATTTATTAAGAGGCATAGTGAGTTTTTTGAAGTTGTAATTTTTTGGGAAAATTAAGAAATGAAATCATTTTTTCCACAAGATTGTTATTTTAACAATTTCTAACCCTACAAACAGGGCAGGGAATGCGGTTGGAGGAGAATATCAACATTCTAATCTCTCAAACGCCTCTCTTTTTAATCCCCCTGGTTCCTTGGCTCCAGCCATTCGGGTGTTTAGGGATATTGTATTACGAGACCTTGAACAGATCAAGGTTAGGAAGGTGAGATTGCATAGGGATTTACAAGTTGGATTGGAATCTCTCTGCAACAACAAATCCCTGGTCATCAGACCAGCTGACAAGGGTGGGGGGATTGTAGTCTTAGACCGTTGTGACTACCAGAAGGAAATGCATCGCATAGTCGATGACACTGAGACCTATACTGTTCTGAATAGAGATCCCCTGGTCAAATATAAAAGAGAGCTTGAGTTGATTGCAGATGTGGGTCTTCGGAGAGGTATACTGAATGATAAGGAGAGACAATTTTTGGTCCCCAGTGCTCCCCACACCCCGGTTATCTATTACCTCCCGAAGATCCACAAAGATCTGGTTTGCCTCCCGGGACGTCCTATTGTAAGTGGGATAGATTCAATTATGTCCCGGGTGGGCAAATACATTGATTATTTCCTGCAACCTCTGGTTTGTAAAACACCATCATACATTAAGGACACCAAACAGGTGATCAATCTACTCTCCAATATCACCCCCAGGGATGGGCTTTGGATGGTGACTGCGGACGTGTCTTCACTGTACACCATCATCCCTCATCATCTTGGTCTGCAGGCGGTGGAACTGTTTCTTACTCGTGACTCTGGCCTATCTTCTATACAGATCAATTTCATTATGGAACTGTTACAATATGCTGCCAGTCACAATTACTTTTGGTTCGAGCACCAGTTTTACCGGCAAGACCGAGGTGTGGCCACAGGGGCGAAATACGCTCCGAGCTTGGCCAATCTTTTTTATGGCCAAGTGGGAGGAGGACATCGTTGATGCACCCAGGAGCCCAGAGGTACTCCTGTGGGTTAGATACATCGACGACGTCCTCCTCCTATGGGATGGCTGTGAGCTGGAGCTGCACAATTTTATGGCAGCTTTAAATAACAACGATAGAGGCATCAAACTCAACTTTGAAGCCACTCGTGACACCATCCAATTTTTGGACTTGAAGATCCAAATTGTGGATGATCAGTTTGTGACATCAACCTACTTTAAGGCGACCAACAGGAATTCATATATTTCTGTAGATAGTTGCCATTACAAACCTTGGCTTAGGGCCATTCCCCAGGGCCAATTTTTGCATCTTAGACGCAATTGTTCAGATGTAAATACCTTTGACCAGCAAGCATCCATTCTTATGGACAGGTTTATCGAAAAGGGGTACGATCAAGTCTCTATATCCCAGGCTGTGAAAATGGCACGTGATAGAGATAGATCTTCACTCTTGTCTGATGCTCCCCCACATAGGACTGATGCCTCTGATGCTGTGCCGTTTATCACCACCTATTCGGTACAGCATCGTAGCATCAAACAATTGATACAGAAGCATTGGCATGTGTTGGGTAGTGACCAAGTCCTTGGCACTATCTTGCCAGCTAGGCCTAGAGTGGTTTTCAAGGGATCGGCTTCCCTTGGCAGCAGAATAGCCCCTTCAGTTCAAGACCCCCACGGGAGAATAGATCCTTTCTCCAAAATCTCACTGGCTACTATAGATGTGGGAAATGCCAAGTTTGCTCTCTGAATGTCAATAGAGCAAGGCGGATTACCATCTACCAGTGCCCTGCGATCATATGAGATCAAACCCTTCATTACTTGTAGTTCTGAAGGGGTGGTCTATCTCTTACAATGCCCTTGTGGGCTTCAGTATGTGGGGAGGACCAAAAGGGCTATGCGTGTCCACCTGAATGAACACATAGGGAATATGAGGAGAGGCTATGGCAAACATCCTGTTTCTAGACACTATGACCAGGTACATAAAAGAGACCCCACCAACACACTATATGTGGGTATTGATAAATACAGACCGCATTGGCGAGGTAGTTCGTTGGTCAGGGAGATCTCTAAGCAAGAGATGTCCTGGATCTACAGACTGAAAAGCTACGTGCCATTTGGCATGAACGTTGATACAGACGTGAATGCCTTTATCAACAATGCCTGATGAGGAACACTAGGTTGCCCCCTACCTTTCACAATTTATATAGGTAGTGAGCGGTCCGATTAATTTAGGGCCTGGTTATGTTCTGTGCAGGGACTGTCATTGCATTTTGAATATGTGTATGTTAACAAAGACATATTTTGTGAGAGCCTCTACTCTGAGTTCCCATCTATCTGGACTATTCTGGCAGCTTTAGTCTAATGGATAGGTGGGGTTAGTTTGTGATTCCCACCACTATTTCTGATATCTTCTTGACCCCTTACTTGTATATAACATGCAGGCTTTGGTTTTTCAATTGGATTGACTCCTAATTTTCATTTTCAATCTTTTTTTTTATTTTAAAAAGTTTTAAAAGAGATTGTATTGACATCCTTATTAGGAATCCAATACTTTTTCATATGGACATAGGGCTCAGACATGCCCGCATCACATTAGGGCATTATAGTATTTTGCCTTAGGACGTTTACGCCCCGTTATTTTTTGAAGTCCATTCGCCCTTGTATATTTTTATATTTTTTAGTCACCACTTGTATTCAATTGATATGATCTGGCTTGATCTGGATTTACGTTTTGTTTCTAATTGCTGATATGGCCACTAGGTGGCTATCGCTCCTTTGAGCATGTCCCCTCTGACCTATATTTAGCTATTTCCGGTCCGTATCATGGACCGCGTTGGGCGCCGCGATTGCAATATCCTTGGCTCTCTTTTTGTCTGGATCCTTATACATCCCTCCTCTGTCCCCGTTTTGCAAGTGGTTTTATGAGTTTGGATGTTTTTTCCTTTTTTAATATCAAATCATCTAGCATATTTTTATTTATTTTTTAGCTACTGATTTTTATCAGTTGGGGTTTTTGTATCATACTTGGCACTGACGTGTCCACATAGATTCAGTGCCCGTATGGTAATTTTATTATGATTTTGAGTTATTTGAACCATCCATGCGCCTTATGTCTCCTTGATTCCTGACCCCATAGCCCACTTTTTGTGAGTAAGATTCTGTCAATTCCATGTGATGAACTGAATCCTCATTGACTGTGGGTGCACCTACGCATTCGGATCATTCAACGTTTGGGATTTAGGCCCATTGCGGAAGTCTGCCGATGCAGCGGAACTCAGAGTGAGGCTTGGTTAGGTTGTCGTTGTACTATATAGGGAGGTGATGCAATGTGCCGCCCGTGCCCCTAGACGACGTAACTCTATTACGAAATGCTGTGTAGGGCGGAGTGACGTGTTCGTGTCACTTCCCACCGCTGCTGTGATACCAGTAGGACGGGTTGTCTGTGAGCTTCCGGCCGGCGCTCCAGACTCTTTCTAGGCGCTTAAGAATTGATTACCAGCATGTGAGTGCTTTCTTTTTTTGATTTTATAATAAAGTTAAATGATTTTACACTTAGAGCTTTTCTATTTTATATCACATCCACTCTGTTGAGAGCTCGGTGTCCCAATTCCTGTAAGTGTGAACACCTCCATCACGGTACCAAGGCCCTTGATGTTCCATCCCAGTGCCAAGTGTTCGGCCCTTCGGTGGTGACCCGGATTATCATTTAAAACAGCTTACTCCGACCCTCTGTAGTGGGGGGTCATGAGTTTCTGGTAAGCGGCCAGTCTTTATATATGGGGGTGGATCAAGCACTGTGCCTTCATACAGCAAGATTTCAGTTCCAATTGATTTCTCATTAATCACCTGGGTGACTCATATATATTGTATACACATGGACTTTTTATTTTTCACCATTGCATACGAATAATGCATACTTGATGGATCACTAACTTGTTATATATTCAGTTCATATTTGTGTTTTATTTCATTATATATTTTTATATGTTCTATATACATATATTTATTCACTTATTCACTAATAGGATGGACTGATGATCATATTTATGGTCACTGGTCCCCCTCTTAGCGCGATTCCGTTTTTTTTTCCATTTTGATTTTAATGTGTTTATGTTGCATAGAGGAATTCGCAGCTTTTTATTTACACTGTTTACACACTTCACCTATGCGCAGTTTCTTTCTTTTCTTTTTTTGATCCAGGAAGAAGTCATATGAAATCCACCAGGATCTACGAAAGTCCCGCCCATCATTTACACAAAAAATACAAACACTTTTGCAAATAAATCATCTTTTTTCATAAATTTAGACCATAATGCATTCTGCTATATATCTTGGTAAAAAAATAACAAGCTATTTCTCACACACAGCATAGGCATACTTATAATTACACCACAAAACACATTTTTTTTTATGTCTCCTAAGTATGGGGATACCACATGTGTGAGAATTTTTCACAGCCTAGATGCAGAGAGGGGCCAAAATCCAAAAAGCACCTTTGGGCTTTCAAAGAGCATAAATTACACATCTAATTTTTTGACTACAGATCACATTTTTGGAGGCCCTGGAGCACCAGAACAGTAGAAACACCTACACAATGGCCCCATTTCAGAAAAGCAAACACTTCAATGTATTTTCTAAAAGGCATAGTGAGTCTTTTGAAAATTACATTTTTTGACAAAAGGTTTTTGGAAAATTCAGGAAAGAAAATGAAATATTTTTTTTTTACACAACACATCATAGACATACACCCAAAAAAACATTCTGGTGCTCCTCTTATGTATAATGATACCACATGTCTGAGACATTTTTACGGCCTAGCCACACAAAGGGGCCCAAAATCCAAGGAGCACCTTCAGGCGTTCTAGGGAGATAAATTACGCATCTGATTTCCTGATTATATCATATCATAATTTTGGAGGCCCTTGGAGCACCAGGACAGTGGAATCATCCACAAAATGACCACATTTTGGAAAGCAAACTCTGTAGGGTATTTTAAGGAGGCATGCTGAATCTTCTGAAGACTTCATTTTTTTGCCACAAGTTTTTGAAAAATGCAGGAAGAAAATTAATGTTTTTTTATTTTACACAAAGTTATCAAATGAATTTAGATATTGCTTACATACAGAATAGGCATACTTAGAATTACACCCCAAAATGCATTCTGCTACTTCTACCAAGTATGGCAATACCATATGTGTGAGAATTTTTAACTTTTTGGACTGATTATATGCCGGGCATTGTATCTTGTGTGTAACACAAATCATCCAATTGTATCAAAACCAATTCAATCCAGTTATCCATAGGAGATAGCTGGGACTTGTGTCTGACAGGAATATAGTCAGAATCATGGTCAATAAACAGGACAGGGGCAGTACAGGTGGCAGGCAGAGGCAATACTGCACTGGTGTGGTGGTATTCAGGAGCATTGTCGCTGGCTGCACTGGTCTAGTGACACTGGGGACTAGTGTGGCAGCAATCAGGAACACTGCTGTTGACTTACATTAGTCAGGTGACACTGGGACTGGTGTTGGGACAATCAGGGACATCGTTGCTGGCTCACTCTGGTTTGGTGACGCTGCGACTGATGTGGTGGTGATCAGGGACAATGACCTCAAATTTATTCTGCAGCAAGACAATTACACCAAACATACAGCCAACATCATTAAGAACTACTGCATCTTCAGTTTATAGAACATGGAGTCCTGTCCTTGGTCCTGTACCATGTGATCATTGTAACAAATTACAGAGATCGCAGTAGTTCTCAATGGCTGTATGAATGACAGCCATTGTAACTTCTGGACATGTGATGCTGTGACTGGTCACATAGTGCAGCACAGCCGCTTGGTACTCGGGTCAGTAAGTCAGTAATCTGCTGTGTCCATCAGACACATCAATCACAGGATTGTGCCACTGTGCGCCTTCAGGAGAGTGCACAAGGCACAATTCTGGGAGGACGTATGGATACATCTTCAAAGGAACAATGCTTGTCCTGCCCACCCACTGTACCTATACACATATTTAGGCAATGATGTCACCACTATTCTTTACTTTTTTCTTTATATAATCGAGTGTCAACATAAGGGTGCATTAGGATTGACAATGGATTTAGAATGAGGGACTTTTTGGGGATTTACATTTATTTCATAAAGGACTTGTCAAACCTTTGGTACCAAAGGAACCGTTAGTTAGCTTTGAAACTAGCAACAGAGGCCAGTTAATAATGGCAGAGACCTTCTCATGAGTCATGCATAATCCCAAACCTGACACAATATAACCCAGGAATGGTACCGATGACAGCTTGGGTCATCGTTTTTTCTTTTTATGCCAGGTTGGCAGTGGTGGGCATCATAATTGAAAATTGATTTACAATAAGGGACAATTTTGGGGACTTTTTTTAATAATGGATTTGTAAAACCTTTGGGGAGTCTTTATTTTTCATATTACTCATTATTTTTTTTGTGGATGAGGATGGATACAATGTACCTCATACTCTTTTACATTGGGGTGCAAGTATCTGAGGGTCCCCTTATTATTAAAGAGGGTTTCCATAATCTGATAAGTCCTCCCACCCACAAACAGAACAGAACAAGGTACCATTGGTAGCTTTGAGACTAGCAGCTAAGGCCAGTTAATAATGGCATTATTAAGAGTCATTTTCAGAGTCCATGCATAACCCCAAACCTGATACAATTTAACCCAGGACTGGTACCTTGGAAGGCATCAATGACGGCTCTAATCGTCGAGTACTCATTCACATGGGGCGCTGGTATCTGAGTGCCCCTTTAATATTAAAGGGGAGTTCCAGGTACCAATAAGCCCCCCCAACTGTAGACCCCCACAACCACTGGGAAAAGGTTGTGGAGATGAGGCCTTGTCCTCATCAACATGGGCACAAGGTACTCTGCTGGGGGGTGTCCTCCCATGTTGAGGGTATATGGACTGGTATGGTTGAGGATGGAGGATGCACATATGCCCCCCCCCTTTACTGGTCATCTGGGCTGCATGCTTGGATTTCCTGGGGGACCTGACACCTTCTTTTCCATTGTTTTCTTTTTTTTGTGAGGGACTCCCTTAAGAGCCATACCAGGCTCAATTTGTTTCATTCTTGCTGTGGAATGTGCCACAGCAAAAATAACATTTGCAAAAGAATACAAAGACATCCTAAATTTCTGGAAAATAAACCTTACCAGCTTCTATAAAATAGGGCCTCCTATCTATTTGGGGCCTTTGGGGTCTGTGTGCTGTTCTGTAAAAAAAAGAAGCCAAGATAAATGTGTAATTGGCTGGCAATTTAGCACTTTTTGTATTTCTTTGTAAGTGTCAGTGCTAAAAATAAAAATCACTGCTCCCAGTCACATGGAATTTTTCAAAACTTTTTTTGCATTGGCATATGTTCCCCAGGGTAGTGAACCCCCCTTACACACACTAACACACACATTATTTATTAGCCACCCCTTATCCCAGAAAATAGTCTTTTTTGATTTGCCAGATTTGGCTTCCATTAATTTAAATGGGGTTCGGGTTCGACAAGTGAACTTCTTAGAAGTTTGGTGAACCCTTTTTGAACCAAATCCAGGGCAGTTCAGCTCATCGATACTTCAATGAAGAAGAGATGCACAATGTTAAGTTTTCTGAGAAAAGAACCAGTAACAAAGGTTTTTTTTATACCTCTTTAAAACACATACATCATTTTTTGAAGGCCAAGCTTTAGTATTAAAACCTTTTTTTATTAAGGAGATAAAGGATGAAGAAATGAAAGAATAGTCATGTATAAACTGGCTGTAGTAGATGGAAAAAAAAAACAAGAAACCTTTGGTAGCTTTGAGACTAGCAGCAGATGCCAGTTTATAAAGGCAAGGACCTTCCCATGCATAAACCCAAACCTGACACAATGTAATCCAGGAATAGTATATTGGAACACTCAAGAAGATATTATTCCAGCTTGGCACTGAATTCAGTCATTGATGTACTCTGACATGGCCTAAGGATTCAGGGACAAATACAACCCCTTGGCAGGAATAGCACAGTTGAACAGTTTGTGGGACTGGTATTCACGAGAGGCCCCCGAGTGTCCCAGGTCCCAACACCCAGCTTCACCCTGCTCTAAGCACCAAGGATCTCAGAGAACATCGGGTAGTACATCTGGAGCAGAAGAGTGAATTGTGGCACAGTGAAATAGAACAGGTCACCAGGATATGGACTAGGATATGTGCTGTCTCTCTCTCTTTCTCTGTCTGTCTCTCTCTGTCTGTCTGTCTCTCGCTTTCTGTCTGTCTCTCTATGTCTGTCTGTCTGTCTGTCTCTCTCTCTCTCTCTCTCTCTCTCTCTCTCTGTCTCTCTTTTTATCTCTCTGTCTCTTTGTGTGTCTCTCTCTCCCTCTATCTGTCTCTCTCTCTCTGTCTGTGTCAGTCTCTCTCTCTGTGTCTATCTCTCTCTGTGTCTGTCTCTGTCTGTGTCTGTCTCTGTCTGTCTCTCTCTGTCTCCCCCTCTCCCCCCTTGCAGTCAACAGCATGTGGTGAAAATTGTGTTTTTCCCATATCTTACATGTTCCTCTTTAAAAACGCTTATAAACGAAAGTGTGCATAAACTCGGGTTACCTCTTTTACACGAGTTTATGAGCATTTGGCATTTGAAATGCCAGTAAACTACCATCCTGAATGTGATTTAGGCTTCATGTATACTGCTGCTGGTAAACGGATGTTTAGGAGCAGTTGGGTGTTTTTTTCAGATGTCCCTGAACTCTCCTTAATGTTATCTTATAAGTACATGTACACAGGGTTGTTTATAGTCATTTCTAGGCAGTTGTGTTTAGAAGCATTTTTTGGAAAATGAAAAAAAAAAATGCGCTCAGGACGGATGTTCAGAGGCATTTGAAACGCCAAATGCCTGTAACAGCTTGTAAAAGTGGTAACTCACGCTTAGCCGCGTTTCGTTAACAGGCGTTTTTAATGGAGAAACATTTTTGACTATTTTCAATGTTAAAAATGCTTCTGAATGTAAACGCGACATGTAAACACGGCACAATGGACGTTTTTAAAATCTGTCAAGTTAAATCGTTCAGAAGAGGTTTTAAAATGTCCAGTGTACATGAAGCCTTATCTGCTTTCAAGAAAATGCTAGTAAACTCAACTGCCTCTAAACCCCTATAAATGACTGAGTATACGTGTACAGATAAGATAACATTGAAGAGAGTTCAGGGGCTGCTGAAAAAAATACACAACTGCTCCTAAACATCCGTTTATCAGCTGCAGTGTACATGAAGATGTTGGTTGCTATCTGTCAAGTTAAATCATTCAGGAGAGGTTGTAAAAATGTCCCATGTACATGAAGCCTTAAAGTTATGTATTTTCATTGACTCTTTAAAGTTCTTTTAATTTTCTGAATTACATATCAGAATTATCACAAGTTTATCATAGCAATGGTTTTTTTTTTGTACAATTCTATTTGAATAATAAAAGCCCCCTTTCAAATGAAAACATTATGCTGATGTATTTAGTATGCCTGCGGTATGAGGAATTATTACCAAAGTACCAGAATATATCATGGCAGATGTGTAGTGAAGCTGTACAGTCAGCAGTGACGGGTGCAGGTTGCTGAGTCTGTAGAATGACTGGAGGTACCACTGAAAAACACTTCAATAATTAAACATAGTCATCAGATCATTCAAGGGAGCTGGAGGGAGCTGAAATAATACAGAATAAAAAAAGAGGGAGAAATGAAAGCTGAGGGAAGAACAGAGGCGCCACTGAGAAAAGAGAGGAGTGATGGATGACATAAGCACGGCATGCCATCATTTGTGGACATGTAATTAATTGATGTGCCTTGAAATAATGTTTTATATTTCTTTGGAAGAAAAAAATATACATGTCTTGTATAAATACTGTACTTTTGTGTACATGTTATATTGTATATATAACCTTTTTTTCCTCTGCCCTAAAGATTATAAAACTGATTATTAATCTATTTAATTTTAAGATAAACATCAATTGGTCTTTAAAAAATATAATTCCTAAATTTATAATTTTGGCTAAAAATGATTTCTTGTGGTTTAAAATCAATTATATGCATTAATACTAATTTGTAGACCACAAAACAACAAGACAAAACAATAAGGGGGCTATAAAATGCATTTTATACCAGTAAATTAATGTCAACTACAAAGTGATTGAAGTTAAAAAATTAGCTATTTGAGTTATAAAATAAATTGTGTGGTACACATCAGTTTGTGTGTAACGTGGGTAATCCGTACTATCCCCAAAATATACTAATGAAAATCTAGATATAAAAATACAAAATAAATACTAATGAAAAATGTGATGGTGCTGCAATCTACAAAAAACTGGAATATTCAGCTTTAAAAATGTGTACAGTGGAAATAGATGCGCAACCAAAAAGGGGTACCAATGTGTGCAAAAAGACACAAATAAGTGCAACACCTGTTCTGTATGTGCACCTTTAGAACAACTCAACCAAATGAGAACAAAAATCAGCAAAAAACGACAAAATAAATGTCCATCAATATACATAAATTGAGCCTGTGCTAAAAAAGCTAAAAAAAGCCAGGAAAATCTTTGAAGCATTCAGTATAGTCCTTTAGAAGTAGATATAAAGGTAAAATGCCCCAATGAATCCTTTTCTTAGTATGGTCCCACACGACAGCCAAGGAGTAATAAGAAAGCCAGGTGGCCGCTTACCAGAACTGTAGGACCTCTGTTACGGAGGTCTAATGGGCACAGACAGGAGGGAACTCTTAGGCAGGGGTGGTAGTTTTAAACTCTCAGGCAGGGGCGGCAGTCTTTATTCTTACTTGCCGCATTGGCAAGTAAGGATAAAGACTCTGCAAAGAGTGAATCATGGAAAAAAAGAGGGCTTCATAGTGCAGTCCGTATTAAAAACAAACAAAAATTCCTTTATTACTGCAACATTGTAACACTGACATCTACGATATGCACAGAAAAAGCAGGCACTTGAAAGGGAAAAAAGCACCGCCGTGGCTCACGCGGCGGTATATGGATATATGGAAGTAGTTTTTTACAAGCCCCGGAGCTCCTCTGCAAGCCACTGTCGGTTCTGGCGCTTCCGCTATAAATAATATGGATGTAACGCTGCACGCTGACTTCCAATCCCAGTTGATGCCGTCTGGGGGGAAATGCATTAGGCGGATCCAGCGGTGATGTCATGACGCCCGGGCAGCCGTGCTGACACGATACTGTGTGCTATTGTTCAAGAAACATCTCTCTAAATGCAATCTCTTACATTAAAAGCTTTCGTTTTTTAAATGATAATGCACTATGAGTCCTCCCTTTTAATTTTCATCACCCTGTGAGCAGGGAGCCTGAGGCTGTCTGGAGTTCCAGAGAGGTGGCTGTAGGGAATAGTGTCCTTTTCATCTGAAGTTACCTACAATGCGCATTTGATCCTTTGGGCCTGGTAAGCAGCTATTTTTTCACCTAAGAGCACGGTGGTGATGCACCTAGCATTTTGAAGGCTACCCCTTATCTCACAAGGCACTAACACAGTGGAATTGGGACATTTGAATGGCTCCACTATTTATCTTCATGTTTATTTTTTCATTTTTATGTGTATTTATATGTATTTTCACTTTTATTTTTTCATTTTTACATGCAAGAATTTTTTTTAATGGACCTTGTGTCAATTTACTACATTATGGTTCATTAGCTCATTTGCACTTTCATGCACATTTATATAAGTTTTTGGGAATGTGTGCATCTCTAAATAGGCACGCACCACCCCAAGTGTCACATTTGATTTAAAGCTGTGATTAACTATTACCACTGTGTATTTATTGAGACCGCATTTTTTTCTCTTTATCATTACTACTTATCCTGGTATTCAATATTTTGATTGGCCAAGCGCAACCTTGGACTACACCATTAGTACACCTGGATTGGCTGAGAGTTCTGGTATTTCCTTTTACAGTCAATGCTACCTTTCAGAGATTATTGTCTACACCAGACTTTCTAAACCTCTTTATCCCAGAGAAATCATTGAGATACATTATTTAGTTCTCAGGGAACCTTTTGTCAGGATCGTGTGTGCTCCTGCTCCATCATAGCTGCTGGTTCCAGCATCCTGGTTTTAGCTGTGGCATTCTCCTTGTCTGTCTGTCTGTCCACCTGTAAGGGGATTGATGTGGCCAATCTCTGGGTGAAGATGAACCTGTTTTTAGTCAGCCAAGCCTGCCATGCTTGTGATATGGCATTTGTAAGATGTGTTCCAAACTCCCTGTTGGTCTACCCTGCTCTGCTAGATTGGATTCCCTCATTGACGTCCTTGGATTGGATATCGACTACTCTCTGAACGCTGCCTGCCTTTTGACTCGGATTTATCCCTAACTATTCAGAACTTCGTTTGTCTTGTACCTGGGCTGTCATTGGACATACAGTGCATCCAGAAAGTTTTTACAGTGCTTCACTTTTTCCACATTTTGTTATGTTACCGCCTTGTTCTAAAATTAATTGAATTAATTATTTTCCTCAAAATTCTACAAACAATACCCCATAATGACAACATGAAAGAAGTTTATTTGAAATCTTTGCAAAATTATTAAAAATGAAAAACGAAAAAAATCCCATGTACGTAAGTATTCACAGTCTTTGCTCAATAATTTGTTGAAGCACCTTTGGCACCAATTACAGCCTCAAGTCTTTTTTAGTATGATTCTGCAAGCTTGGCACACCTATTTTTGGGCAGTTTATCCAATTATTCTTTGCAGGACCTCTCAATCTCCATTAGATTGGATGGGAAGCATCAGTGCACAGCCATTTCCATATCTCTCCAGAGATGTTTATTCAGGTTCAAGTTTGGGTTCTGGCTGGGCCACTCAAGGACATTAACAAAGTTGTCACGTAGCCACTTCTTTGTTATCCTGGCTGTGTGCTTAGGGTCGTTGTCATATTGGATGATTAACTTTTGCCCCAGTCTGAGGTCCAGAGCGCTCTGTAGCAGATTTTTATCAAGGATGTCTCTGTACATTGCTGCATCCATCTTTCCCTCAATACTGACTAGTCTCTCAGTTCCTGCCACTGAAAAACATCCCCACATGCTGCCACCACCATGCTTCACTGTAGGGATGGTATTGGCCAGGTGATGAGTGGTGCCTGGTTTCTTCCAGACATGGTGCTTGCTATTCGGGCCAAAGAGTTTAATCCTTGTTTCATCAGACCATCAGATTTTACTGAGGAGTGGCTTCTGTCTGGCCCCTCTACCATACAGGCCTGATTGGTGGAGTGCTGCAGAGACAGTTGTTCTTCTGGAAGGTTCTCCTCTCTCCACAGAGAAACGCTGAAGCTCTGCCAGAGTGACCATCGGGTTCTGGGTCACCTTCCTGACTAAGGCCCTTCTCCCTGATCGCTCAGTTCGGTTGGGAGGCCCGCTCTTGGAAGAGTCCTGGTGGTTCCAAACTTCTTCCATTTATGGATAATGGAGGCCACTGTGCTCATTGGGACCTTCAATGCTGCAGAAATATTTCTGTACCATTCCCCAAATCTGTGCCTTGATACAATCCTGTCTCGGAGGTCTACATACAATTCCTTGGACTTCATGGCTTGGTTTGTGCTTTGACATGCACTGTTAACTGTGGTACTTTTTATAGACAGGTGTGTGCTTTTCCAAACCATGTCCAATAGACATGTGCAATTCGTTTCATTCTGAATTCGTTTTTTAACGAATCTTGACAAATTTGTTAATTCAGAAATATCCGAATTAACGAAAACCCATTTAACAAATTTTTCCGTAAATTTGAAAATTCGTAAATTCGAAAATTAGTAAATTCAAAAATTCGAAAATAATAAAATCTGAAATAATAAATAACTAATAATAACTTAACTATTACTAACTATTAAATTATAGGTATTGGAATTTCCTTTCAAATGTGGATGTTAGTGAACGTAACAAATACAAATTTATTAGAAATTATGAATTATCCAAAATAACGAATTCCGTATCTAAACGAATGGAACATAACAAATTAATATTAATAAATAACAATAATTAAAACTTTTTTTGTTATTATTAGTATTTATTATTCATTTGTTCAGTTCCATTTGTTTAGATGTAGCATTTGTTATCTCGGATAATTCATAGCTTTGGATAAATTCGTATTCGTTATGTTCACTAACAGCCAAATTTGAAAGAAATTCCAATAACTATAATTTAATAGTTAGTTATTATTAGTTAGTTAGTTAGTTATTCTTTAGAATTTTCAGATTTTTTTTCTTATTTTCGGATTTTCGAATTTACAAATTTACAAATTGCGATCATAAAGAATGACCTGAAAAACAAAAAAAAAACGAAGAACGAATGAAACGAAAACGCACAAATTTTTCTGCCATGCACATGTCTACCAATCAACTAAATTTACCACAGGTAGACTCCAATCAAGTTGTAGAAACATCCCAAGGATGATCAGTGGAAACAGGATGCACCTGAGCTCAATTTTGAGTGGCATGATAAAGGCTGTGCATACTTATGTACATGTGATTTTTTTCATCTTTTATTTTTAACAAATTTGCAAAGACTTCTTTCTTGTTGTCTTGGTAGAATTTTGAGGAAAATAATGAATTTAATCTATTTTGGCATAAGGCTGTAACATAACAAAATGTGGAAAAAGTGAAGTGCTGTGAATACTTTCTGGATGCACTGTATCTGCCTGTCTGGCTACTGCAATCGCCTGTTTGCTTTGCTCAGTTCACGCCAACCCTGGCCAGCACTATAGCATTTTGTATAAGTCCTGAGGGCAACCAAGTACTGGTAGGCCTGCTTGCCTTATGGAAAAGGGGGCTGCTAAAGGTGAAGAACACAGAAGCTAGCTATAGTGTTTGACCACCTGTGTTAGGGGTAAGTGTGACATTATCACAAGCCTTTAACAAGAACATTTTTCTGTGAAGATGGCTTGTTTATTTGCTGAGGAGATTTGCACACTGACACGCCAAGTCCAGGAACTGTCTGTGCGTGCAAAAACACACCTCCAGCAGTAACGCAGGAGCCAGAGCCCAAGGTTAACCCACCTGGTGGGTTCTGGTGACCCCCATATGTTTTCGAGCTTTAAAAATAATTGTATGTTATACTTTAAGCCACACTCTTTTGTTTCTGAAGTATCCTCTGAGGGAACGGCTAGAAGAAGATCCCAGGGACCCTGCTTATACTGTGGCAACCATGGCCACTTTGTCCTAATAAACTGGAAAATGCCAAGTGTCTAGTGCGGGAGGGGTCTGCTTCTGTAGACTATACAGTGTCAGGTTCCCCTCGGGACAAACTATTTGTTCCTGCACAACTTAGTTCTGCCACATTTTTTCATCACCTCTCAGCTTTCATTGATTCTGGTGCAGCTAGCAATCTCATTGATAGGGACCTAGCACACCGTCTAAAGATTCCCTTGACTAATGTGCACAGACCCTATTTAGTCTTAGCTGTTGATAGCTCTCCTTTGTCCATGGGCCTGGTCACCTTATGCACTGTACCCTTTACCCTGACCATTAAGGAATTTCATAGGGAGACAATCAGCTTCTACTTAATAATATTTCTTGCCTATCCTCTTATCTTAGGTTATCCTTGGCTTAAACTTCATAACCTGCATGTAGATTGGGTACTGGTCCCAGACCTGCTTCCAGAACTGCATTAAAACTGCTGACCAGTTGCCTATTTGTAACTATTTTGTGGCCAGTACCAGTCATGTACCTTTATTATAGTCCTATTTGGATCTTGATCATGACCACTTTTCTAAGTGTGAGTCCAGATTGTATAACAATTTGCCTTTATATGACTCTGTTGTAGCAAAAGATACTGACACGTTTATTGAATCCTTTACAGGCCACCTCTTCAGCCAATTGCCACAGTCTGAATTTTTTCCTCCTAGTGGCTGAACTTACCTAAATTCTTGCAATCTTGGGCCTTGTTTGGAAACTTCCTCTAAGTTTTACAATATCTTACCTCCAGCACAAGTAATGGGGGCCCTTTACCCTGACCTATTGGACTCTATTTTAAAGGCTCAGGCTTGTTTTCCAACCAATATACCCCCTGGACAGCTGTTTGTTCCACCTTAGGCTTAAAGTGCTTTCATAAATAAATGATACTAAAACAGCCAGGAACCCAGGGATTACTAAAACATTTTCTTTGGTTTCTCGCAGGTGTTGGTGGCCCTCTCTCCATAAGGACTCCTGTTCCTATGTAAAAGCTTGCAAAACTTGTGCTCGCTCTATGTCCACAGATATCAAGCCCTCTGGATTACCCTACCTTTGCCTGTCTCTAAACGTCCTTGGACGCTCATCCAGGCCAGAGCCAGAAGAGTGGTGGAGAACGCTTTTGGGATAATGGCCAGCCAGTTCCATCTATTCCTTACGCCAATCAACATGGCAGAATATAAACTTAACCATATAATCCTTGCATGCTGCATTCTATACAACTATTTAAGGAGAAATTCAATGAACTATGTGGCCTCAGTTGGGCCTGAGGCCAGGCTTCAACAAGAAACCCTGACGGCGCTTGAAGCTGGCTATCGTGGCTTGCACCACCAGAGCCCCCACGAAGTAAGACAGAAGTATGTTGAGTACTTTGCGGGTGGGGGGTCCATTGTTATGCTAGAAACTGATTAAGAAACATTTTATCCTAAATTGTTGAACTTAAACTGAAAGAATATTTCCTTTGATTTACTGCCTGGGTATCTTTTAGCTGTCTCATAGGTTCCCCAATGGGCTTTTCTTTTTGGGCATTTTCTTCAATAGTGCAAATGTAATTTATTCGAAACATTAGGTGACAATCTCTTCTTCAGTGAACTATTATTATGTTGTGGGTCTGATACAAACACCTTGTTTTTGTTGTCAATGTATGTAATGCCTTACTGACAAAAATATTCATCATTTTCAGCACCATGAATGAATTTTGTGGAGTCATGAAAATGGCATGATTGAGGCAAAATAGAAAGCACGGTGGGTGTTATTTACTAAAAGAAATTCCAGATTGCACCCCAAGTGCACTTAACAGTGCACATGAAACTGCACTTGTAGTGCAAAGTGGATTTGCCTTTAGTAAATAACCCCCATTGTCACTGTAAACATCAACTTTTACTCCAAAAACTGCTTTTGATCATTGAAAGAAGAAGCCACACATTGTTGAGTAGAAAACTTTTTACTCAAAGCACATTCACATGTGCATTTAGAAAAGTGTTTTTGAACAAACCAACATCTTTGGTGTATAACATTATTTTTTGTCACATTAATTAGAAATAGCCTTTTTTGATTAAACAGGCATGTTTCAAAACATAACATACAGAACTCAGGAACTTACAAAGTTCAACTTTGACAAAGTGAAGGCAATATCAGACATCAGTATGTCCAAACTGTGTTGATATTGCCTTCATCAAATGGGGTGATGTCACCCCTGTAAAAGCCAAATTTTAAAGATGCACACAAATTGGGATTCAAAATGGGGATTTCCCTCCTGATCCCATACC
This sequence comes from Aquarana catesbeiana, assembly GCF_042186555.1. Taxonomy (NCBI): domain Eukaryota; kingdom Metazoa; phylum Chordata; class Amphibia; order Anura; family Ranidae; genus Aquarana; species Aquarana catesbeiana. The sequence continues at coordinate 830,150,227 of NC_133324.1, read as the reverse complement.
TAATGTCAACATGTGCTAGCTCCCATCATGGGGAATCAATGGATGCGTTTTGGGGCTTACTGTGGTACTACGACAGACTGCATTTTCTGGCAGGCCAGACTGAACCCAGGCCAGCACTCTCCAGTCTTCCTTCAAGGTTTCCTTCCCCCCCAGCTGAGGCTTCCGACGGCCAACCTGGGCCTTCCAGGCAGCCACATGTGGAGGAGCCCAGCTTGAGTCAGGTATAGCATTCTTCAAAATATTTCTGGTTGTCAAATTAATGATGTTAAATATATGTTAGTTTTGATAACTAATTTCTGATTTCCCAAAGTGTTTTACATATCAATAGACAGTAGTGGCCATAAATGATTGTGACAAGAATGAAAAATGCTGGGGTCAGAATGATAGTCTTTTCTATTTATTAAATTCAATTTGCAACAGTCATGAGCTGAAAATTGTGTATGACTGATGAACCAAAAACTAAAACTATGTCCCTTTTTCATACTCAGGAAAGTCTCAGCCAGGAGGAGGCTGTAGAAAGTGGCAGCCAGGAGGTGTCGGGGGTAAGTGGCAGCCAGGAGGTGGCCGGGCCCAGTAGCCTGCCCGAATCCCAGGTCACTCCCCTCCGCCTTCCACAAAAAAGTGCCAGGAAGAGGAGTAACCTGAAGGAGGCAGCAATTGGCCTATTTCTAAAGGCTACTGTGGCCCTCAGAAACCCCCCCAGTGTTCAAGAGGACTATGCCTACATGACAGCCTGCAAAATGCTGGAAATGGAGGAGGGCCAACGCCTCTTATGTGAGGAAGTGATCTTGAAAGCCCGAAAAAAGGGGTTGAGAGGTGAACTCACAAGCCAAAGCAACATTTGTGAGTTGAACCATGGTCCTCCTCCTCCTCCTCCACCGCCTGCCACACCTCCAACACCAGAGCCACAGCCTGGAAGGAAGCATGTAAGGAAGACCAGAGAGTGATGGCCTGGGTTCACTCTGGTCTGACAAAAGATGCAGGCTGTGGTATGACCACAGCCTGGGGACATATATGTCATCTGCTGCTGTTCCTGATCTCTTGTAGTCCTGGACCAGATTGTGCTCACTATTATATGGACTCCTCAGGGCACCAATTTTGACTGTAAAATAATAGATGTGTGCCCTGTGGTACAAAGGCTTCACAAATTTCACCAGTTTCTTCAGCGTTGCCTTCCTCTTTATTTTGTTATGACCCAGAATAAATGGATATTTATTTTTCACAAATACTTGCCTATGTGTTTTACTTTAAAAAGGACAGTTTGTGAGTAGGCAGGTACATTTCTAAAATACAAGGTCAAATTGACAAGGGACACCAACCAACCTCCTTGAGGTAAAAAAATACAAGATAATAATGGTGTTGTGGTAACTTGACACACAAAATGATAAATAATATTATGGAGTGCACTAGAAAACAAAAAAAAATGCAGATCTTGATAAAAAAAAACAAATAAAACAAAAAAACAAAAAGAAGAATTATTGAGATCTAACGAAAAAAAAAATTAATATTATTCATGAGATCACGAGAAATTATAAAGAAAGAAGTTTGTGAGAACTCTGTGTGAATATGAGCAGCAAAACAAACTTCATTCTTCTAGAATTCTAAAGAAGAGAATGCGCTGCATTAAAAGATTTCAAAATTTGCAGCGTGACGAATGTGCTGTGTCCATTATAAATGCTAGTTTTACCAGACCAAGCGCTTCCGTCTCGTAATTTATTCTGAGCAATGCTAGGCACTTTGTGCGTCGGAATTGTGTACACACGATCGGAATTTACGCAAACTGATTTTGTTGTCGGAAAATTTGAAAACCACATCTCAAATTTTGTGCGACGAAAATTCCGATGGAAACTGTCACACGGTCGGAATTTCCAACAACAAACTCTGATCGCACATTTTACATCAGAAAGTCCGACCGTGTGTACACAGCATAAGGACTTCTTTGAATGGATTGCCTCATCGAGCAAAGTGAAGCCCTTAATCTTTTCTTCAAGCCACTCTGCTTCCCGCCTGTGTTCCAGCTACCCAGCTTGACTCCAGTGACATGTCACCTGCTATACAGCCTGACTTTACTGGTTTTCTGTCTACCGTCCAGTTTGGCACCAGACTCTCTGCCTGCTAACCAACCTGACCTTGCTGATCCCCTGACCATTACCCAGCTTGATGGACGTGTGCCAGAAGTCTAACCTGCCTTTCAGGGTCTGGGGGCCCCTCCTGAGAGGTGGGGTAATGTCAGGAGTTTGTAGGCTCCTGTTTCATCATAGCTGCTGGTTCCAGCATCCTATTTTATGCTGAGAAATTCTCCTTGTCTATCTGTCCACCTGCAAGGTGATAGAGTGTGGCCCGTCTCTGATTTCAGCCAGTCAAGCCTTTGTGATATTGCATTTGTAACACATTATATACAAAAAATACGCTGCGCTAAGGCGAAAATGTAAATCTGGAGAATATTCAAATACTAAATAATAATGCATACATGGTTTGCTGAAGATACCGTATAGATGGCCTTTCCAGCCACAGTGATAAATAAAACAATGTGTTTAAAGTGCAATGTGTGAATATTATGCTGGATGTATAACATCCAAATAGGAGTAGCAATTACTCAGCTTGATGTGCTATAAAGCCAAAGCGGTGTTGCAAACCTGCCGGAAACTTTCCTACGAATCAAGTGATAAATGTGGCCGCCTACTGGCCAGACCTGGAGACCCCCATAACATTGAGGAACTCCAAGGGGCCATAAGTACAACTAAACCGGGCAAATCTCCTGGACCCGACGGCTTTACACTACAATATTATAAGCTCCTCTTACCCTCCCTAGCCCCTTATATGGTTAAAATGTTTAATGTACTGGGGTTAGAGGCATGCCTACTCCCAGAAACTTTAAAAGCTCATTTTTCAGTGAGCACTAAAGAAGTTAAAGATCTAACATCTTGTGGTAATTACAGACCATTGCTAGAAAATGTCACGATTTTAGGACTTTACTGGTACCAAGAGAGGGACGGCCATACCTTTTATAGTAAAAATAACAACATTTATTACAAAAATATATCAAAAGCATCAATAAAACCATATATTGATATTTTCATAGGTCAGTATACGCCATAAATTAAAACACTAACATGTCTTTGCTAATTGTTTCAAGAAGTCGACGTGTTTGGCAAAGTCGCTTCTTTAGGACGTCAATGTCTTTGGCAACAAAGAACTTAGGCGTATCATCACGTGGGCATTGCACAAAGATGATGGTACAGCAAGTAATGCGGACAGATTATATGTGTGAGGCGGCAGAATAACAAAATGCTATATACAAATGCAGTCTTATTTGTAGATGGCGTGGAGAAAATGGTGCCCCAGTTACATAGTTACATAGTTAGTCAGGTTGAAAAAAGACACAAGTCCATTCAGTTCAACCTTAAAAGCAATAAATAAATAAAATAAAAAATATCGTACAATCCAATATACCCAATTTTATACCCACAGTTGATCCAGAGGAAGGCAAAAACCCCAGCAGAGCATGCTCCAATTTGCTACAGCAGGGGAAAAAATTTCCTGGATCAACTTTACCTATAAATGTTAGTACCCAGTTATATTATGTAAATTTAGGAAAAAATCCAGGCCTTTCTTAAAGCAATCTACTCTACCTCTGGCGGGAGTCTATTCCACATTTTCACAGCTCTAATGCCCTGTACACACGGTCAGATTTTCCGACGGAAAATGTGTGATAGGACCTAGTTGTCGGAAAATCCGACCGTGCGTGGGCTCCATCACACATTTTTCATCGGAATTTCCGACACACAAAGTTTGAGAGCAGGCTATAAAATTTTCCAACAACAAAATCCGTTGTCGGAAATTCCGATCGTGTGTACACAAATCCGACGCACAAAGTGCCACGCATGCTCAGAATAAATTAAGAGACGAAAGCTATTGGCTACTGCCCCGTTTATAGACCCGACGTACGTGTTTTACGTCACCACGTTCAGAACGATCGGATTTTCCGACAACTTTGTGTGACGTGTGTATGCAAGACAAGTTTGAGCCAACATCGGTCAGAAAAAATCCAATCAATCAATGTCCGACCGTGTGTACGGGGCATAACTGTGAAGAAACCTTTCCGTATTTGGAGATGAAATCTCTTTTCCTCTAGACGTAAAGAGTGCCCCGGTGTGGGTTGACCGTAAAGAGAATAACTCAACACCAAGTTCACTATATGGACCCCTTATATATTTGAACATGTTGATCATATCCCCACTTATTCTCCTCTTCTCAAGAGTGAATAAATTCAGTTCCTCTAATCTTTACTCATAGCTGAGCTCCTCCATGCCTCTTATCAGTTTGGTTGCCCTTCTCTGCACTTTCTCCAGTTCCCCGATATCCTTTTTGAGAACTGGTGCCCAAAACTGAACTCAATTCCAGGTGAGGTCTTACTAATGATTTGAACAGGGGCAAAATTATATCTCTCTCTCTGAAGTCCATACCTCTCTTAATACAAGAAAGGACTTTGCTCGCTTTGGAAACTGCAGCTTGGCATTGCATGCTATTATTGAGCTTATGATCTACCAAAACCCCCAGATCCCTCTCCACCACAGATTCCCCCAGTTGTACTCCCCCTAGCATGTATGATGCATGCATATTCTTAGCCGCCAAGTGCATAACTTTAAATTTCTCAACATTAAACCGCATCTGCCACATAGTCGCACAATTAGAGAGTTCTTTTCATTGGGGTGCAACCTATATGCTAAAGACGGTTTGCACTTGAATGGAAGGGGTAATGCTGTGCTGGGGGAGAGGTTTATGGGAAGGCTGGAGGAGTATTTAAACTAGGATTGAGGGGGGAGGGTGAACTAGAATTACATGGGGCAGACAGGTCAGTTAGGGGTCAGACATTAATGGAGGGTGGAATGGGGATAGATGGGGGGAGGGTTATGGCAGGTGATAAGAAATTTCCCATGTTGCAAACAGCCATTGGAAACTATAGTGCCATTTGTACTACTAAAAATTATATGAAAAACACCAGAGCAAAATGCAATAATGCATTAAAGTGTTTTTAGACCAATGCCAGAAGTCTGCCAAGCAAAATAGGTGAGTTGGAAGCTCTGGTGCATGAGGAGGGCTATGATGTAATCGGTATTGCTGAAACTTGGCTTCAATCCTCACATGACTGGGCTATTAATATTCCTGGCTATGCACTCTTTCGGAGAGACAGGGTAAAAAGGAAATGTAACGGGATCTGTCTCTATGTGAGAAGTGATCTCAAAGCAAGTGTGAAAGAGGACCTGGGTGATGGAGAGTGTGATGAGTCTGAAGAATTATGGGTGGAACTGCATATAGATGGGCATAGTTCAAAGTTAATCATTGGAGTTTGTTATAGACCACCCAATGTTAATGAGGAGGTGGAGACTCAGCACCTTGCACAGTTGGAAAGGGCTGCAAGGGCTGGGACAGTAATAATAATGGGGGATTTTAACTGCCCAGAAATTGACTGGAGTAATGGCACTGCTGGGACAGTTAAAGGGCAAAAAATTATAAACCTATTACAGGACAATTTTATGGTCCAGTTTATTGAGGCCCGACTAGGATTGAAGCTCTGTTGGACCTGGTAATCTCAAACCATGCAGAGCTTATTACTAATGTCCAGATAAAGGAACACCTGGGTAGCAGTGATCATAACATGATTTCATTTGATGTTAGTTCTAAATAAGAAATACATACGGGAAAGCTAAAAACACTTAACTTCAAGAGAGCAAATTTTCCAAGGATGAGGGCTGCTCTCCAGGATTTAGACTGGGAGGGAATATTTGCATTGATAAACACAGAACAGAAATGGGAATTCTCCAAAAAGACTGTTTGGGACCTCACTGCAAAGTATATTCCCATGGGCAATAAGTTTAAAAGGCTAAAAACAAAACCTATGTGGCTCACGGCCAAAGTTAAAAAAGCTATAAACAATAAGATAAGAGCTTTTAAAAATATAACAATGAAAGAACACTAGTGTCATTTAAATGTTACAAAGAGTTTAATAGAATATGTAAAAAGGAAATCAAGGATGCAAAAATTCAAAATGAACGACAGATTGCAAAAGATAGTAGGACAAACCCTAAAAAATTCTTCAAATATATTAATAGTAAAAAGGTCAGGTCTGAGCATGTAGACCCTTTAGAAAATAATCTAGAGTGGGTGACTGGGGACAAAGAGAAGGCAAATGTATTAAATACTTTCTTCAGCTCTGTGTATACAAAAGAGCATGGGGGAGCTCATGTCCACAATGGGGGTGGTATTGACACAGCCCCGAATGATCCACAATGGCTCAAAAGTGATAGGGTCCAGAAATATCTAGACAGACTAAAGGTGGATAAAGCACCTGGACCTGATGGCATTCACCCACAGATCCTAAAAGAATTGAGCTCTGTAATTTCAATGCCATTGTATCTAATTTTTAGGGACTCATTAATGACGGGAATAGTACCACTGGATTGGCGCAGGGCGAACGTGGTGCCTATATTTAAAAAGGGATCAAAGTTTTTACCAAGTAACTATAGACCCGTTAGTTTAACTTTTATAGTGGGAAGATACTGGAGCATTTAATAAAAGACCACATAGATGAGTTCTTGCTGGAAAAAAAAAACATTTTATGCAATGGACAGCATGGATTCATGAAAGACAGAAGTTGTCAGACAAACCTGATTTCTTTTTATGAAGAGGTAAGTAAAACCTTGCACAGCGGGGTGGCTGTGGACGTGGTATACTTGGATTTTGCAAAAGAGTTCGACACAGTTCTCTACACGCAGCTCATGTGTAAGGTAAAGTCTACAGGCCTAGAAATATCAGTTTGTAAATGGATAGAAAACTGGCTAAAAGACAGAATTCAGAGAGTAGTGGTTAATGATTCTTACTCTGAATGGTCTAAGGTTATCAGTGGTGTACCTCAAGGTTCAGTGCTGGGACCCTTACTTTTTAATATGTTCATAAATGATATAGGGTCTGGGATCAAAAGTAACATTTCTGTCTTTGCAGATGACACCAAGCTATGCAGTGGAATAACATCCTTACAGGATGTCTCCAATTTACATTTACAATTTACAATTACAATTTAAGGTGTTTTTTTTTTGTCTAAATTTCCAATCATCAAGCCAGACAAACCGACCATGTGTTTCCACAGTTTCACTTGTACTTCCTAAAAAGGAACCATCCAATCCTCTTGCTGTATCATACAAATAAGGATATTCCTCTCAGTATGCCAAATCTAGGTTTTAAATCCACTACACTATCCACACCACAAGTATGTCCACCAGCGTAGTTACAGACCAATATAACTGTTGAACATTGATCTTAAGTTAAAAGTAGCACTGATCTAACGAGTAACAGTCTTTCAATGGAAAGGAAGAGATGAAATCCCTGCACCAACTTCAGTGTGTAAAGACAGCACACTACACCACAGTGACAATCCAATTTCCTTATCAGAAAGAAAATATAAGCAGGCATGTAGCAAGATCTGGGCAACACTTCCAACTCCAATCCCTTAATGGATAGCCGTGTAATGTAGCAGCACGTGGGAAGGTCTAGCATCATGTTACCAAAAGTCAGCTAGGAGTTCCAATGGCCAGGTTCAGTCATACACTTTCTCACAGTCATGGAGATGACTGTTGCCCAGATCTTGCTACATGCCTGCTTGTATTTTCTGTCTGGTAAGGAGATTGGATTGTCACTGTGGTGTGGTGTGCTGTCTTTACTCACTGAAGTTGATGCAGAGATTTCATCTCTCCCTTTCCATTGAAAGACTGTAACTCTTTATATCAGCGCTGCATGTGGACTTTTATATTTACCTTTATTTGTATATCAAGCAAATGGTGCTGGCTGTTTATTATTCCAATTCGATTTTTTGGTAGCGCGGCTATTACCATACATTTTTTTATAGATCTTAAGTTTACCAAAATATAAGCCTCCTGTCTCCAACAGCACTTACCACAGTTGATTAATTTAGACCAAGTAAGGTTTATCTGGGATAACGCAGTTAAGGTCCTGAATCTAATCTATGTAACCAACCAGACTCATAATCTGTGTGTGTTCTTAGGTACGGATGCCAAGAAAGTGTTTGACCGGGTAAACTGGTGATTTATGTTCTCAGTTCTATGCTATATTGGTCTCAGAAATACCATGCTTGATTGGATATCCAAGATGTACACTACACTGACGGCACAAGTCAAGGCTAATGGGGTCCTCTCCGCACCCTTCCCCTTTACTAATGGGATGAGGCAGGGATGCTCCCTGTCTCCCCTCCTTTTTTCCCTTACCCTCAGACCTTTCTTATCAAAGATTTGCTTAAACCCAGACTTCACAGGTCTTAGTGTTGGGGGGGTTCAATATAAAGTATTGGTGTATGCTGACGATATGCTCTTCTCCCTAACCAACCCCTCGGTGTCTCCTTCTAACCTCCCCAGTGAATTTTGACTTATAAGGGGCACTGTAAAACAAAACCAAAGAAATTCCCAGCTCAACTTACTGACCAGCCTGCAACCAACCACATTATCATATCTAACAGAATGTGTTAAAAACAGGGGTTTAGTTTGCACACATTTTCACATTTGTAAAGGGCACTGTCTAACCTTAGACCTTTCTTATCAAAGATTTGCTTAAACCCAGACTTCACAGGTCTTAGTGTTGGGGGGGTTCAATATAAAGTATTGGTGTATGCTGACGATATGCTCTTCTCCCTAACCAACCCCTCGGTGTCTCCTTCTAACCTCCCCAGTGAATTTTGACTTATAAGGGGCACTGTAAAACAAAACCAAAGAAATTCCCAGCTCAACTTACTGACCAGCCTGCAACCAACCACATTATCATATCTAACAGAATGTGTTAAAAACAGGGGTTTAGTTTGCACACATTTTCACATTTGTAAAGGGCACTGTCTAACCTTAAGATCAACTTTACAGAAGCGATGGGAGTGATGATGCCACCACCCCTACCTCAGACTTTGCAGCTCAGTTTTAAGTTTAGATGGACAGACTCGGCTCTGATGTATCTCCGCACATATGTACCCCCCCCACTTATCTTGTGCTTTCGAACTTAACTTTACACCACTCCTGAGTAAAACACGTACCTTGCTGGAGACGTGGCATTGTGGACTACATTCAAAGTTCGGATGCTGCAACATCATAAAAATTAGCATCTTGCTGAAATTCCTATACCTCTTCTAAACCTTACCTATAGCGATCCCCTCCCGTTATTTTAAACAAGTGCACTCTTTATTCACTGCCTTCATTTGAGCCTATAAATGTCTTAAATAGCTGTCCCAGATTTACATAAATATTATCAAGCAACTCATCTAGGTAGACTTATCGACTGTGTGGCCCCTGGGAGACTAAGCTGTGGACACTCAAACAGGCTCAAAACTGTGTTCCACTACTGTACATAGAGCACCATGGTGTTCTGGCACCTTACCACACTCTTTGAAGGCACATCAGTTAATAGGAACTACGACACGAATGTGCTCTCAGCTCTTCGTTCATGCCTCCCTCTACTCTTCAGATGCTCCATTATTTCCCATCCTGGGAACCTGCTTTTCTCACCAGGCCTCCATGATGTGACTTTTCAGACCTGACAAACCTCTGTTCAGGCCTCTCACTTCCTGATGGCAGACACTTCCCTGCATTCATTAATGAGCCCTACGGGTCCATTTTGTTTAGACATTTGAAAGGCTTTACAGTTACACCACTTTTTAAACTCCTTGCCATCTACACATAACTTCAACCGTCACCTCACTACGTTAAGGAGCTCTACCCCATATACTTTTGAAAGTTTAACTACCGACTGCCCTGTAAAGCAAAGTGGGAGGCTGACCTGGACCTTACTTTTACTTTGGAACAACAGATCAATATCTTTGATTTATGCTAAAATCCTGAATCTGTACAAGAGTCCAGAAAACCAACTTTAAAAGCATGACACATTGGTACCATACACCATATATTTTATATAAATTCCTTCAAAACACTACCGATCATTGCTGGCGATGCCAAGAGGGGCAGGGGACACTGTTCCACATCTTCTGGTCCTGTCCCAGACTTGGACAATACTAAAAAGCGGTTTGGAGGATCATCCAAAAATTCACAAATAATGTGGTCCTGGAAGACCCAGCCTTGTTTCTGCTTCATGTCTTAAAGATCCCAAGGTAAAAGAGCTAAACTTCATGCATGACCTAGTGCTTACTGTGCAGCATAGACTTGAGAGGTATTCTAAAACCTGAATGTTATAGAAAATATTCTAAAACCGGAATGTTTGTCTACTCTGAAGAGGGGAAAGCCCTGTTTGATGTACGGCCTGCTGATTGAAAGCTCTTGCTTGTGCTACCCACTAGGACATGTCAACACATTTCTTTAATTTCTTTACCTATCACAGTTTTTTCCTTACATGACTCGACCTACAACTCTCTTGATCTAAGGAAAGGAAGACGTTACCAACTATCCCTTAGTTGTTACTTTGTAGATAGTCTGCTCAGTACACACGGAGTATGACTTTGTTCTTTTCTTTTTTGTATCATGATTTCACTTACTGGAAGTATAGTACTGTAGTTTGCAGAATGGCATGTATTACCATCTATTGTTGTATTTCTGTCATAGAACCTGCCTTTTTGATAAATAAAGAATTAAAAAAAAACATGTATTGTTCAGTGGCATTCGCTGTAACCAAAATAGTCCACAATAATACTACTAGTACAGAAATGCTTTTTCTTTTTTTTCTTTTTTTTTTACACTTTTGTCCAGTCGATGTCATTATGGGCCTTCCAGTGCACTTTGCATTTTGTATACCAGCATCAGTTTGGTAAAGGTTCTGTAGTTACCGTACATTACATTACATTATTGTGCTAACTACATATACATTTGAGAATTACCCATAGTAGATTTTATTTACTTTTTGATTTATTTTAGTTTACACTTTGGATAAAAGTTGTATGTTTTAATACTCTTTACATTATGGTATAGCATGTAGTCTTTCCTTTTGCTTTGTGTAACATTTCCCATTGTTAGGTGGTTTTCTTGCAGTACTGTATATCATAGGATGCTGTCCACTAATAATGTACTTTATAAATAATAGTTTATAGTCTCACCTTTATTCTATAATATGTTTAGATTTATGATCTCCCTCTACACAGTAGGACATTAATACAGAGCCTTAAATTACTAATAGTTTTTTCTTCCCTGTTTTATGGATTTATATCAGGAATAATAAAAAAAACTGTTAGGTCATCAGCAAAAGCTGAAAGCTTCCAAGGATGAAATGGATGCCATTATTCTTAAGCAGATTGTGCATAAAAAAATATGTGTAATAAATGGATTTGGCTACACTTGGCTAGAGTTAGTGACAGAGACTACTTGATGACCAGCAGGCAGCTTTGTGTGTAGACCTTATATGTGAATTACATATGAAGTCCTGTCTAAAACTATGCATTTATAAGAGCTCATAAAAATGAAAAGTCTCAGTTTGCCAGGCAGTAGCATATAATTGGCTGATCTACAGCAATTTCACACTTGTGCTGTATTACTCATCCATCTCATCTGCAGTTTCGAAAATATAGCCTGTATATTTTCTTTAATAGAATTCTGCTAGCTATCGTCACTTGAAGAAATACAGGTAATCTCACACACTTATAGTAGCAACAGGAATGATTTCTTGATTTTAAATTACATCATCTGCTACATGCATCATGCAGTTTTAAAATGACAGTTACAATGACATTCAGGTATACATTAAAGATAATTTGCTTAGTATGATGCAAGAGCTGGAATTACAATTATTCCAGATTATATATGTCAACCATGCTCACAGCTTGTACCTGTATTGGTAAGACTACTGATAGTACCAAGATATGTGGTGGCATCTGTGTACCGGAACCGGATCAGACCTTTGTGGAGTCTACTTTATGGATCAGGGGTCTTAAAGGGGGGAATATGATAAAAAAAACAAATGGTGGCAACCAGGTGCTCCAAGGTGGAATGGATCTGAAAATGGTGAGGCTGAGGTTAATGAGTGAACTGCAGTTGTGCTTTAATGTCTTTATCTCCAAAATCTCCATAGAGACTCCCAATGCACTATGCCTGGAAGCTGTGCATTATTACTCTTAAAGTGGTAGTAAACTCTGTACTACCACTTGTACCTACAGGCAAGCCTATAGTAAGGCATACTTGTAGGTACTGTGAATATCTCCTAAACTTGCACAGTTTAGGACATATTCAATGTGCATGCAGCTGGTGATGTTACTGGTGCATTAGCTCTGAAGGTTCGGCATACAGTGCGTCATCTTGCTTCCACCCACTCATGTAGGACGCAAACCTGGAAGGAAGACCGGGGGAAGATGTCAGCCCTCTCAGCGGTGACAGCGGTGACAGCGTGATGCTGGAGGGCTTTGTTCTAAGGTAAGTCTCTCATGAGATGCATACTAGCACATTATGACATTACCTTGCAGGGAAATTTTTTTTCAACAACTGCAGTGAAAGTGAAGGCTGAAAGGTGGCTAGTTGCTCTGCCCCAATTTCTCAGCAGGCGTGCTGCAAATCAAATTGAACAGAATGTACTCAATATTAAGCTCTAACTGTAGCCATTTTTCTAGGTTGTGGAGGGAAGAGTTAAATCGTCTGTCAAGTTTGTATTCCAAGTGCCCACTTGGAAGATCATCATTTCCTTTCTGCTTGGAGGAAGAGAATGGGTGTCCCTGGGACAGGTAGACACAGGCAACAATAAGAACACTAAAGTTCCAACCCTTTTTTGCTATATTAAAATGTTTTTGTCTTTGTTTCTATTGGAGAGATTTCCTGTCCTGACAGAAAGTGAAGGAAAATCTCCCTAAAGACACACAGATGGCAAAAAGCCTAGCAAAGGCTCCATCATGTAACCACACAATTTAAAACAAAAATTAATCCTAAATGAGTCTTAAAGCTGACATTGAGATACTTATGAATTGTAACGATCACTTCCTGCTTCCTTGTAGATTACAAATGTATTTTTTTACATTTGTTTATTTATAAATGTAATTTATTAGAAAGGTACCTTTTTGTAATATGTGATATCACCATTTCTATTCATAAAATGCAGCTATGACCAGGCAACCACAGGAGAAATCAAACAAGTGGTGTCATCATTTCCACTAAGTGTATAACACAGCTGGAACAGACTACAATTACTAAAAATGCCATACAAATTGTAGTTCTCGGTAGACATTATTGTGGGTGTGACTGTGGGTGGGGGTGATTATGGACGGGTGAATTGTAATACTCAGGAGGCTCTAGGGGACTAGACACAATAACACAATGTAAGTGGACATGTTGAGATTCCCGAGTTCCCTCACTACAGCAAGTGCCTTGCTTACAAAGCACACACACAGGGGAAATTACAAGACCAGTGGCCATGGAAAGAGCAGCCTCTGATCCCCAGACGACGCTTGTTACAGAGAAATGCCTTGGGAGTGGCCTCACAAGTGACATTGTTCCTCAAGTCGGGCTGACCGCATGGACCGTCTGGCTGTTTGTAACACATACTGTTTTATTCCTTGGAGAGTGTATTTTCACTGTTTTATTAAAATCAATTAGTGAATTACTACACTATGTGGCTCTCCCTTTGTACTTTAAACCCTCCATGGAGTTTATTTCTGCCTATAAGTTCAAGGAGCAAGGTGTTTAGTGACCTCTTTGTGGGATCAGAGGAACTGGTAAGCAGCTCATTTAACTGTTTGTGATGATTCCTTTTGGGAACACTTTTCATGGTGGTGCACATTATCATCATTTTTTCACTGCAAGAGAGAAGAAATGCTGATATTTTGGAACTAAGCTCTTTTTGCATTTTATAACATATTTGCACTATATTTTTTGCACACATTTTTGCAGCCGCAACCCACAGAGCTTATTATTCCTCTATTCCTCTTCTTCCCACCACCAGCCCCCCCCTCTCCTGTGCCCTCTAGATTGCCTGTTCTGCCTCACAATCTCACCGCCCTCCACAACCTCTTTATCAAAAATTCCTTTAACCTACTTGCCATTACCTAAACCTAGATTCATAAATCCAACACTACTTCTCCTGCTTCCCCTACCCATGGTGGCCTTCTCTGGATTCACTACCCCAGGCCAAGTGCTTTTCCCGAGCCTCTCCCATCCTCTGGAATGCTCTATCCCAATCTGTCCAACCATCTCATACTCTGTCCACTCTCAGACAATCCTGAAAACTTATCTCTTCAGAGAAACCTATCTGGCCCCCACCTAACAACTGTACATTTATTTTTTCCATCAGCACATCCCCCACCTCTGGTATCTCTTAACCACCCCTCTTAGATTGTAAGCTCTAAGGAGCAGGGTCTGATTCCTACTATATTAAAGTGTATTGTATTTGCACTGTCTATCCTCAAGTTGTAAAGTGTTGCGTAAACTGTTGGCACTATATAAAACATGTATTATAATAATAATAATGATATATGGACTTGATTTAAATGGATTTGTTAATATAAGATGAGTTCATGATATGTTTAAGGCACTTTACTGTGTTTCTTATGAGATGTATTACATTTGTATAAGGACAATGCACTTTGGAATATTGTTTTAATGTAAAGTATAGTGGCCACTTGCCTTATGACATGGATGTAGAGAGTTTGGAAACCATGGCTGTCACGTGCCTTTCCTACTCTCCCCCCAGCCAGCTTGGGTTGTCTATGGCGAAATGACCTTGATGCCCTCGAGCCCTTACCTCTCCCCCTCTCTAGGCCTCTAACTCCCTGCCCCCTTTCTTCTCTAGCTTTCCTTATCCATTCCCTGGCTCTCTACTGCTTTATTTTCAACTCTAGCCCCTGCATGGGTGTAACTATAGCATGTTAGCTACTTGTTAAAACTGAAAAAAAATTATTGAAAAAGAAATGGATGTAGAGGAGAATGAGGACTTGTCATACTGGATTCATTCAGGTGGGGATTATTCAGTGGCTGGATAACTGCTTGGAATAGCACAACAATATTGACTAAAAGTAATAAATTATCTATTTGCATGTGGAATAACTTTTCTGCACAGAGTTTAGCTTTAACTGAAGTTGGGCTTTAAAGTGAGGAAGAGAGTGAAGGATAGCACAGGAACAGACACTCACACACTGTCACTTACAAAAATTCACCTACAATGCCTTATAGTAAATAAAGCCCAAGTGTAAATTTAAAGTGATATTGTCACATACCTTGATTGGAGGGTGAGCTGATGGGAGGGCTGCCCTTGCAGCTTTGATCCGAGCACCCCTGATTATGGTGACAGAGGTACAAGGCTCAAAGAAGCACAAGTACCTGTGGCTTGGTATCAGATGATTGCCATGGTGAGAGACATGGGCAAGTCGAGCCAGGGTCATACACAGTGAGGCAACAGCGTGGTCTGGAAGCAGACTGAATCAGTACCAGGAAAACAGGCAGAGCAAAGTCCAGTAGCAGACCAAGGGAAGCAGGCAGAGAATAGTCAGAGGCAAGCCGAGGTCGGTACCCAAAATCCACAGAGCAAGGTCAGGAACCAGCTGGGTCAGCAACGGAAGATCAGTCAGAAAAAGCAGGAACACAGGAATACGAATCATGGGAAAGCTGAAGAACAGGCAGCTTGATGCCAATGCACGTGGACGTGTGTGCCAATGCGCACTGTCACACATAGATGCTCTGACATGTCAGTGCATGCTGGATGCTAGCCTGAGCTGGTACATGCACACAAGCTGCACAAGAATGAGCATTAGCTGCATGGGAATGAGCATTAGCTGTGCTAGTTTCCTGACAGATATTAAACCTTGGAAATTTTTTGTTAAAATAATAAACATGTCATACTTACCTGCTCTGTGCAAAACAATCCTCTTTTTCACTTTTTAAAAAAGTGGCTTTCTATGGGAGCACTCATGCACTTTTTCTTCCGACCCTCCCACTCCTTGTCTATTGACACAGACAGGGCCGCTTGGCTCCGCCCCTTGCTCCCTCATCACAGAGTTTGTTTGACAGCAGCAGGAGCCAGTGGCTTCCGCTGCTACCAAGCTGCCCAGTGAGGAAACACAGCCGTTGATCTCATGCTCATGATCTCAGCTGCTGATCTCATGCACATCGCTTGATGGAGATCGGGCTCAGGTAAGAGGGGGGACTGGGGCGGACTAGGGGGATCTGGGAACACAGAAGATTTTTTACCTTAATGCATGGAATGCATTAAGATAAAAAACATTCAGCTTTTTAAAACCACTTTATGAAGAAAAATCAAGCATTATATTGTGCAGATTTGTTTCATGACAATGTGATCTAACTTCACATCTTGCAAGTACACTTATAAGACAACTTTTCATAATTTGCCTGTCAAATGGATATCCCTCTGAAATATTTGCTTTTTTGTGTTTTGCTTGTCATTCATTTTTAATCGGTTATTAATTTATCCTCATTTATATATTAGACAATATTCTCATCATTACATCTTTGAAGATTTTTAAATTGATGTGTATTCAAAGCCACTTTTTTTAATGTAAGATTGCAGAGGTCAAACCCCAAACCTCTGAGAAAATATTCTGTCTCCTTGGCTGAGATTAATTGGCTCGGCAGGAAAGTGTCTCTGAAAATGATTGTAAGATGTTGGCAACTAGGATTCAAAGGGACATTGGTACTGTTTTAATTTTCAGAAAAATTCTATTTTGATTTTGATGTGAAAATGTGTTCCCTGAACTGTCAAAAATACTTTGTTGATGCAGTTACACTGTGGTAATGCTGTACTGATTCATGACCAGAGAGACTCCCAGACCACTAAGTATCAGGGCACCATGTTAAGAAAGGATTTGTACTGGAGCATTTATGATTGTAACTATCTCTTTTCCATTTTTTAGAACAGTTACAGAACTATTCGGTTATAATGGCCATTGCAGGAAAACTGTATTCCAGCCTGTCAGATGGAAGAAGGATTTTTTCCTATAGAAAGTGGGAATCAATATGAAAAATGATTAGAACAGGAGAGGGAGACTTGCGTTATTCACAAAAATATGAATCTGAAAAAGAGAAGTGTGTTCTTATATTTATTATAACATTGAACTGTGAGCAGCCTTTAAAAATAAGTATTGTGTGCTTCATATTTGATAGTTAAGCTGCCTGTTTAGACTAGGGGAGTGTAAAGTAGTAGGCTTGCAGGTGCTTACTCTTCTAAGATCTGTTTCCCCTACATACCATTTAGCAAACCCCTGGAGCTGCACCAAATTTCAAAACCAACTTTATTGTTCAGCTCATGCACAAACACAAACACTCCACCCAGGATCCTTCCTCTACCATGTTCCATTCTCTACTGGGGTCTAATCATAGACAAAAATACATACACTCAGTGTCGGGACAAGGTCATCCAGCACCCAGGGCAAAGAAGCCAAACTGCGCCCCCCTTCATTATGTATGAACTTAGGGAATGTTACCCCAAGCAGTGATCTGCTAGTCAAAATGCATTGCAGAATGAGCTCAATGGCACCCCAATCTATACAGTAAACCGCTGTGCCCAGGGCAGCCTCCCTTCCTGCCAATCCCTTGCGCCAGCCCTACATACACTCCCCATGTCAATTGAGTTTTCATCCCCTTTTCCTTTTGCTCTATAATTAAAGTGGTTCTCCAGTCTGTAACAAGAAATTAAAAGTCAACAGCTACAAATCCTTCAACTGCTGACTTTTAATCATAGGACACTTACCTGTCCATGGATCCAGCACCGTCCTCACTTTTTTTTTCACTAGGCTTCGGGTTCCTGGAGCCAGCATCTTAAGTGTGGACAGCTTGCGGCTTAACAGCTAGCTGCGTAAGCCAAGCTGCAATTTGTGAATGATCCCGCGGTTTTCTAGTCTTCTGTGTCCCAGAAGACTGAGGAGGGGGGGGAGCTTTCGGGGACCTGTCAAAACTAGACACCCTCCCCGCAAAAATGACATACCAAATTAGGTAAAGGACGTGGGGAGGAGGACTTAAAGCACAATTTCCCCTTTTGGGTGAAGCTCCACTTTAAGTAAGAGGACATAAGGTTGATGTACCCATTGGAAGTGGTTTGGGTCTTCCAGAAGATTGCCAGAGAAATTCTTATTCCTGGTTCCCCTGACAGCCAGTGTTTCCTACTGCCCTCCTCTGATCCCAAAATGTGGATGGGTCCTATGTCCTATGATAGGACCTATGTTCTTTGATAGGCCCTATGCTCTGACATATGTCAGACATATGACATATGCTCTGACAATGTGAAATCACTTGCCCTGCATTGTATGAATTAAAAGCTAAGTGCACCTTTTATAATAAAATAATAAATGCACATCTTTTTGCAGGTAAGAAAAAAAGTGCATTTATTATTTTTTTACTACTTTTTTTTGCAGCCTGTAGGGTATTGAACCTGTCATCAGTGGATTGCAGGTGCAATGCCAGGATCCTGCAGACACTCATTATGTTTGCCTGTCTGCACCTCAATCTGACAGACAGTTACTGAATGGCAGGAAGCATCAATAGACTACGAGAGCGCTCACCAGCACCCTCGCATTTAATTAAGAACTACATTATTGTCGTCTGCTGTGGCTAACGATACTTTTAGTTTATCCCTTCACAGAACTCTGTGAATGAATGATGCGGCCGTGTGGGTGGAGCCCTGCACAACTATGCCATTTTAAAATTCTGACAGCAGGTGCCAGGAAAAAATCTCCCACCCGCTGTCACAGGGAGGGGGGATTCAGAAGGTACATGGTCCATCCTAAATACAGATGGAGCATGTAACATGTTCCAAAGGTGAACATATTCTTTAACCACTTTAATACCCAACACTTTTACCCCCTTCTTGCCCAGGCCAATTTTGAGCTTCAAGTGCTGTCCCAATTTGAATGACAATTGCGCTGTCATGCAACACTGTACCCACATGACATTTTTATCATTTTTTGAGACAAATAGAGCTTTCTTTTGGTGGTATTTAATCACCATTGGGTTTTTAATTTTTTGCTAAACAAACCGAAACCAAAACCAAAACTTTTGAAGAAAAAAACATTTTTCTTTCTTTCACATTTCGGCTATAAAATTTTGCAAATAAGTAATTTTTCTTCTTCACTGTTGTGCTCTGATGAGGCTGCACTGATGTGCGCTAATGAGGCTGCACTGATGGGCACTGATAGGCTAAACTGATGGGTACTGATAGGCTGCATTGATGGGCACTAATAGGCTGCATTGATGGGCACTGATAGGCTGCATTGATGGGCACTGATAGCCTGCATTGATGAGGCTACACTGATGGACACTGATAAGGCTACACTGATGAGGCTGAACTGATGGGCAATGATGAGACTGCACTGATAACTTGCACTGAAGGGCACTGATATGCTGCACTGATGGGTACTTATATGCTGCACTGATGGACATTGTTATGCTGCACTGATGGGGCTACACTGATCAGCAGGGCACTGCTGATCAGTGACCTGATTATCAGTGTGAATCTGCCCTGTCACAGGAAAGCCGATTATCAGCTTTCCTTTCCTCAGACAGTGACAGCGCTGAGGAAAGGAAATGTGATAACCGGCAATTGTTTACATGTGATCAGCTGTGTTTGGACAACAACATAACTATCCTGATCGGTGATTCACTGTGTCCGAGGGGCCGTGCATGTGGGGAAAGAATGGGAGGACAACATCCTCCCAGAACAAGAGCGGTCCCGCCAAGCTGTTGTACAATAGGCCGGGTGGGAACCAGTTAATTCTGACAAATGGGTGACGGCAAAATGGACCAGGTGGAGAGAATTTTTAGAATCAGTAATCCATCCTGCAGGAAGCCTGTGGGAGTAAGGAAAAGGGTAAGCATTAATTTGCTTTACATTTTTTCAAACTATATAAGCATTTCACCTTTACTATCTGGGGGGGGGGGGGGGGGGTCACAGTACAGCATTTTAAAGGCTGACCTGAGTCCAGCTTTAACATTGTTGCAATATAACAGAACCATACACAAATGTGTTACCCAGAATGTTATTATTATTATTTCATTTAATTTAGGGTTCTTTTGCAAGCTAACTTTTATGTATATTATATTTCCAAATGAAAGTGGAATGCAAGACATTGTTTTTGTTTGTTTTGAGTTAGAACATCTATTGGGTTTTTATTGCTATCTTTGTCATGTTAGGGAGATTTCACCATTCTTACCAATTTGTGGAAATAATAAAACTCTCATTTTTGTCAGGTATAAGAGATTTTTCATAGGTGATCATAAAACAGAATCTCAGTGTGCACCTTCCACCAGTCAATCCAATTCCACCATGTGGAGTCTGGGCGGACGAGCTGCAGTCAGTGGCGTGAGAGGCCGGGACATGTGGCAGAAGTGAAAGCCCACTGCACCCCCAGAACACCACCAGGACAGCAGATGCTCGAATCGGCAGCTGGCTTGATGTTGGAGGAGGAGAGACGACAGCCTTGAGCACAGGAGAGAACACAGAGCAACACACCTGGAGGACCCCCTCTTGCACCCCCCTTTGAGACTTGGAAGGAACATACAGGGGGGGAGATTTATTTTGAGCCCTGATCATCTGTGAATCCCCTGGAGTGGTGTTGGCAGCAGCTTGTGGCTTAGATGTTTCTTCCCTTGGAGGCTTATATTTTTCTTAGCTCTGGTGAGTTTAACCCCCTGAGGGGAGCGTGTTCTCAAATGGTGGAATTGGATTGACCGGTGGAAGGTGCACACTGATATTCTGTTTTATGATCATCTATGAACACTCTCTGAACCACTTTTTAAACTCCTCACTACTCTTAAAGGACTTTCGTGTGAAGTTGGCCGCATGCTTGTGTGTTTTTTCTCAACAATAGCGCTGTTTGTAGTGTACTATTATAGTTCAATTTATTGATTATATTATACTACTTTTTATTATAATTTGTTTATGGTTTAAACGGCTGCTATTGTTAATATACTATTTCAATCTCTTGCCTTCTTTGTGATAGCAAATTGGGCGTTACCTGTATTTGTAGCAACAGTTTCTGTTTCTGCTTTTGAGCAGCAATTTTTCCCTGGCGCTGAGAGGTGTACTTTGGGCCCGAGTGAACACCTTTGTTTAGATTGTTAAGAGATTTTTATGAGTAACTTTTTATGTGCTTTTGGTGACAATGGTAGGGAATAGTATTAACCTGATGAAAGAAAGGTTTAAAAGTGAAATGGGAACATTCTTTATTGTCTGAAATGTTTAGATACATACACATTATGATCAGATTTTTGGATGTTGGATGTCTCATTCTAAAACCATGGGCACTGAAATAAAGTTGGGGAATGGAAAACCTGTGGTGTTGCGACCCCTAAATTTAATATCCACCGGGGCAGGTGCAATAGTCTAAGTCAGGATATATGCTGTACATACCATAGACAAACATCAAAGAGCTAGAAAATCTGTCTCTGACTTGATTGATGATAAAATGGTTCAAGCTTTATTAAATATCCATCAAGGCATAAAAGTATCTATCACATAAAAGAATTGATGTGTTTCTGCCCCAACCTTAGGGCCTTTGTTATAATATGATATTATTATGACTAAGGCCCCAAAGTTGGGGCAGATTTTCGAACTCATTGAAATAAATATGCAGTAGTAATAATTGCCCCCTTACCCCCCCCCTTGCAGATATAACAGTCTCAACTCTTCTTGGAGGGCTTTCCTCAAGATTTTGGAGGATCTTGCCTAAAGAAATTAGCGCTTTTTGAGGCAAAATAGCATTTGTGAGGGTAAGTGCAATAAGACCAGTTACAATTCATCCCAGAGGTGTTCAATAAGGTTAAGGGCCCTGTTCTTCCACCCCAAACCTGTGAAACCTTGTCTTTATGGACCTGGCATGATGCATAGGATAGCAGTCATGCTGGAGCAGTAAAAGACCTCCCCACAAACTGTTGCCACAAGGTTGAAAAGGGCACAGTGTATTAGCTCAGGTGTTTTCAGTGATGGGTACAGGTATTGTTACAGGATACATAGACAATTTAGACAGATGTGTACTTCTAACCTTATGGGACCAGTCTGGGGAAGTCACTTTGCTTTGCAGGCCTTTGGGATAAATTGCAATGCCATTTGTGAGCCAGGTTTTTTCATCCAACATCAGTACCTGACATACATGCTCTTTTAGCTGAATGGGCAAAGGTGGATGGAGTAGCGTTGTATAGCATCCAGTGCCTTTAGTGGATGTATTATTCTTGAAATTCGACTTTTTAGATGCCCAATGATTGCAAAAGTATCATCATAAAAATTGTACACAATTTTTAAATGTAAAATATAAAAAGTATTATACAAAACATAATATACTTCAAAAACATCCGGTCTATACATTTTGCAGGCTTATAAAACTCCCTCCAAACACAGCAACCCATTGGTATCCCTTGTTTAGGGAAAAATCAACATTTATACATGAGCAATCATAGATTGGTATATATTTTCTGGTTTGAGTATCCAGGGGAGGCTTTGATGCGTTTTGCGATTATTAACCTGCTTCCTCAGCAGGATGGGAGAGATCATTAATTCTGAAATATGTAACACAAATAGGTAATAGTACAAAAAAATCGTATTGTCAGTTTTAACCATAATGCATCACCAATATAACAATACTCACTACATTTGTGCATAAATCCAGCATAAGTAAATACCGTACCACAGGTTCCCTCGAAGGGCAAGTGTAGGTG
Source organism: Aquarana catesbeiana (assembly GCF_042186555.1). Classification (NCBI taxonomy): domain Eukaryota; kingdom Metazoa; phylum Chordata; class Amphibia; order Anura; family Ranidae; genus Aquarana; species Aquarana catesbeiana. The sequence continues at coordinate 830,127,602 of NC_133324.1, read as the reverse complement.
CTTTTAAGGTAGAACTGGAAGAGAGAAAAAGGGGAATTTGGTAATGGATAAAGGATGACATAAATTAAATGAATCTTGGCAAAAAGTCCACAGGGTTGATGTTAAATCATATAGCCCACATAGTTAGGATAGGGGAGACCACTTAGTGCATAGGATTGGTATATGAAGTTGCACAGCTGCTATATTCAGATTCGCTGATTGAATATCAATTGGAAGTATTCATAAAAAGTACCAAAGGCATGTTTGATGGCAGCCTTTGGTATTTTTTTAGGAATGCTTCCGGTTGCAAACTGAACTTGACACAATTATAACAGACAAAACACAATATAGCTAAATGTTAATGAATAAATCATTCATTTATTTTTTGCAGCTATATGCAGCTAGTAAAATTACCTGGATTTGGCTTGGTATAAGAATTTTGCAATCCTCCATACAGCAGCATTCAGCACTCAGGGAGGGGTAGCAATTAGAGACAATAAAGTGTAATTTATATATATAAAGCTTTATGCAAATGTGTGCACAAGAAAAATAATAACAGGAGGGGAGAGAGTGAGCATACACAACAACATCAGTCTTTTTCTGCTCTATTACTGGCCAATTAGAAGGTTGATGGGTGGAGAGAAGACATTACTGTAGTCCTTAACTGTAAGTTGTTTCATCCAACATTCTCTCAGAAATTAATGGACAGAAATACAAACACTTCATCAGGTGGAACAGCTCCCAAATATACATTTTATCTGTGCATCTAGCTGTTTACCTGGAATTCATGTTTATTGAACATTGTATAATGAAGTATATTTATATAGGTTCTCATTTGAATTAACTACTCCTGGCAATTACAATGCACTGCTAAATTTCTCTGATTGTACTTAATTTTGCACCATGGTCATATTCCATTGCTTGGGTCTGTAGGGAGATCCAGCTGTACACTAAAGTATCTTATGACTGATGTTTGATGTTTGTTATGGGAAATAAATTTCCATCAAAGGAAGCCTCTGAACTGAATGCATTTTGAAAAATGCTTTCTTTATTGAATCTACACAGCAGAAAAGTGGCAAAAATTACTTTGAGATCATCCCAAATGTACTCTATATTGCATTTTACCTGTCTTTTAGCTTTCTTTGATTTAATAACTTTTCCTCGTATTCCTGTTTGATTACACTTAATTGAGAACTAATTCACAGCAGCGGAACAGAAGGGGTTTGTGATGAAAAATTAAGATTTTGCCTTATTTAAATCTATTTTTTGAGGAATTAAAGGAAAGTAAATTATAAACTAGTAAACAAAATACTTATTTTGATTAAAGCCAAACTCCAAGGTAACAGTTATATACACAGATGAAATGCATACATGGGATCGGTTTTACCTGACTGTATACAACACAGCCCTGTCTGGCACTGCAGAAGACCTGATTTTTTATTTATTTTTTGCTTCAGTTAACACTTAAAGGTATTACCCCTTCCTCAGCTTTGTTTGGACAGTGGAAGGAGAAGCAGAAGACTGAGTTGCTTATAAATCTGTCATTCTTCTTTCTATCAGCAGGTCTGGTGTTATTATTATACAGGATTTATATAGCGCCGACAGTTTACGCAGCGCTTTACAACATGAGGGCAGACAGTACAATTACAATACAATTCAATACAGGAGGAATCAGAGGGCCCTGCTCGTTAGATCTTACAATCTAGGAGGGAGGGTCAAGTTATACAAGGGGGTAACAGCTATGGGGGATGAGCTAATGGAGAAAACAGTGCAGTTGTTAGATAGAGGCAGGATAGGCTTCTCTGAAGAGGAAAGTTTTCAGGGATCGCCTAAAGGTGGATACATTTGGAGACATTCTGACAGATTGGGGTAGGGAATTCCAGAGTATGGGCGAGGCTCAGGAGAAGTCCTGGAGGCGGATATGGGAGGACGTGATGAGGGAGCTAGAGAGCAGGAGGTCTTGGGAGGAACGGAGACGGCGATTAGGTTGGTATTTTGAGACTAGGCTAGTGATGTAACTGGGCGCAGAGTTGTGGATGGCTTTCTAACTTATTGTTAGTATTTTTAATTTGATTCGTTGGGCGAGTGGCAGCCAATGGAGGGATTGGCAGAGAGGGGGAGCAGACACTGAGCGGTTTGTAAGGTGGATGAGTCTGGCAGCAGCATTCATGATGGACTGAAGGGGGATAGTCTATTTAAAGGTAAGCCAATGAGAAGGGAGTTGCAGTAGTTGAGGTGAGAGATAACCAGGGAGTGAATCAGGAGCTTTGTGGTTTCATTGGTTAGAAAGGGACGTAGTTTAGAGATGTTGCGGAGGTTGAGGCAGCAAGCTTAGGAAAGTGATTGGATATGGGGCCGAAAGGAGAGTTCAGAGTCCAGGATAACACCTAGTACCCTGACATGTGGGGAGGGGTGGATGGTTGTGCCATTGCTCTTGACGGACAAGTCAGGGGAAGAGGCACGTAGGGGAGGAAATATATTATATTTTGGACAAGTTGAGTTTGAGGAAGTGATGTGACATCCATACAGATATGTCGGTTAATAAGTTAGTGATGCGTGAGGAGACTGATGGGGTGAGTTGAGGGGTGGAGAGATATATTTGTGTGTCGTCAGCCAAAAAATGATATTGAGAGCAGTGAGAGGCTATCTGCTGACCCAGGGAAGAGGTGTAGATTGAAAATAAAAGAGGTCCGAGAACAGAACCTTGGGGGACCCCGACGAAAAAGGAAAGAGGAGTGGAGGAAGTAGAATTGTAAGTGACACAGAAGGTGGGTTGGGATAGGTAGGATGAGAGCCACTGAAGAGCACAGTCACTGAAGGAGTAAAGTTTTTTGAGGAGGAGAGGGTGGTCAACCGTGTCAAAGGCAGCTGAAAGGTCCAGAAGTAGGAGTACAGAATAGTGTCCATTGGTTTTTGCAGTTAGTAGGACGTTTGTGAGTTTTAGAAGAGCAGTTTCTGTGGAGTGTTGAGGGCGAAATCCAGATTGAAGGGGATCAAGAAGGTTGTTCTTAATGAGGTGGTCACTCAGTTGGTTGTAAACCAGGCGTTCAAGGAGTTTAGAGGAAAAGGGGAGCAAGGAGATAGGGCGTAGGTTGTTAAGATTGATAGGGTCCAAGGACGGCTTTTTAAGTATGGGGGTGACCAGTGCATGTTTTAGAGCATTGGGGAAGGTGCCAGAGGTGAGACAGAGATTGAAAATGTGGGTTAGAGAGTGTAGGATGGAGTCAGAGGGCGACCGTAGCATTTGAGAGGGAATAGGGTCCAGGGGACAGGTGGTTAGGTGGGCAATAGAAAGGAGTTTAGCAACTTTGTCTGTAGTAGCAGATTTGAAAAAGGGGAGTGTCGGTTGTACCTGTTGACATGGGGTCTTAGCTGTGGGAGGTACCTGTAGAGTGGAGATTTCATCACGGATTATATCTATCTTGTTTTTGAAGTGATTAGCGATCTCCTGTGCAGTGAGTGAGTCAGTGGGTGGAGGCGGTGGAGGACGAAGTAGAGAGTTGAAGGTGGAGAAGAGTTTACGGGGACTGGATGAGAAGGTGTTAATAAGAGTTTTAAAATAGGTTTGCTTGGCAGTGTTGAAGAAAGAATAGTATTTTTGGAGGGCAAATTTGTATTGGTTGAAGTCTTTGAGAGACTTAGTCTTGTGCCACAGACGCTCAAGAGCGCGATTACGTTTTTTGAGAACTTTAGTGTCATCTGTTTGCCAGGGTTGTAGGGGTCGGGGTCTGATTCTGCATGTAGTGAGGGGAGCGAGCTTGTCCAGGGTGGACAACAGGGATTTATTGTAGAGGGACGTGGCTTGGTTGGGGCAGGACAGGGGAGAGATTTTGTCATAGAGGTGGTCAGATTTTTTATTTATTTTTTGCTTCAGTTAACACTTAAAGGTATTGCCCCTTCCTCAGCTTTGTTTGGACAATGGAAGGAGAAGCAGAAGACTGAGTTGCTTATAAATCTGTCATTCTTCTTTCTCCTCCAATCAGCAGGTCCGGTATTAGCAAATGAGCATTGCAATACAACTCCTTGTTCTGCTATAACCTCTCCTAGTCAGAGCTCTACTCATAGGTGTGCGCAGCCTATTGCATTAGGATGTGCACCCCAAATCTCAAATACACATGAACGCCACCTGCTATCGCAGAAAGGAAGCTCTCGTGGTGGGAGACAGTTGACTGGGAGCATATTACGTTACACCCTAAATACGGGTGTAACGTTTTCCTACTGTTGAACCTAGCCTTTAATATAATGGGGGCATTTACACTGGCCACTGGCGCCCCCAACTACCCACCTGGTGTTGTCCCTGGATAATGCTAATGCACATGGGGTGATAAGGGTGTGCCCATGAACACCTGGCACACCCTGTGCGCATGCCTATGGCTCTACTTTAGAAGCTGACTAAGACAGAATGGGGCACTAAGCAAAGTAGTAGCTTTGGCCTTGACATCCTTTTCATTGATATTGTTAAGGATTGCAATAGGTGCAGAGAAACCACCCTATTTGCATTGTGTGTACTAGCATGGCTTGCCCCATTAGACTTAAACTGCATACAAGTTCATCTTCCTTCTGACAGGCATTTGCACAGATTTGAAAAAAATGGGATATCCACCTCATTTACTACAGCAGCATGAAGGTTGTAAGACAAAAAAATAATTGCCTTATTCATTTTTTCAAATATAATGAAAAAAATGTGGGGTAAAGTGGGTAAGTGAATAAATATACTTAACTCCAGCTTCTCTATTGCAGAGGGGGATGTCACAATACTTCTGATCAGCTTCAAAGATCTCACAAGATGATGTTTACGTACAGCACAGGAGTGCAGCTACTCAGCCTTCTCCTGGATTTCACTGGAAGGATGACAATATCACCCTTGCTTAGGCGTAAGTTTGGGGTGTCAGGGTTGGCCTCAGCCCTTCCTTCTCTGAACTGGCCGCTCAGCTGTCAGCTAATTGCCAGCTCCCATCTCTCTCCGCAGTTATTCAGTTGTTGTTGATATCCTGCTCGTCAGTCCTACCTACTTAAGCCGTCCAGTCCAGAGGTTCTCTGCTTTTGCCTTGGTTAACATCACAAGAAACATCTCCTGCGTTACTGTTTAAAGACTGGCTTTGCTGACATCCCTTCTGGCTCCAGATCCTGCTTGCTGTTCCGCTACATTGATCCCTCACTTCTGCTCCTGAGTCACATGGCTCACATGGAATCTCACACTGTGGCCGCCCCTGTACAACCTATGTTGCAGGCCGACCCTGCTGCTGCACCAGTCTCTGTGTAGGCACCCACCTTGAGTGTTACCTCTATAAGAGGTATGTCTGGTTCCGCTTCCCCAGCGATTTGGGGTGATCCAGTCCAATGCAGAGGGTTTCTCAACCAGGTTGAGATATACTTTGAGATGCTGTCCCAGGACAGAAGCAAAGTAGATTTCGTGATATCTTTGCTTTCTGAGAGAGCCTTGGCCTGGACAAACCCTCCATGGAAGATGCAAAAACCTGTTGTCTTGAGCTACCCTGAGTTTGTGGCTTTGTTTAAAAGGGTATTTGATGTTCCTGCATGCTTCTGCTGCCAAGTGCCTCATGGCCATAGAACAGAGTATGAGAACTGTTGGCCAACTATGCCACTGAATTCTGTACTCTGGCAGCAGAAGTTGCGTGGAACAATGAGGCCCTCTTGGCTGCTTTTTCTCATGGTCTCTAGGATACCATCAAGGATGAGATAGCAGCCCGAGATATACCCACTGAGCTGGAGAGGTTGATCACGTTTGCCATCCTCATTGACTCCAGACTCAGAGAAAGACTCTCTTTTAAGGATCGCTTGTGGAAGCCTCCTGTACGTTTGTCTCCGAGCTTTGCAGCTCCACCCGTGCCTCCCTCACCTCCCATGCCTCCAGATACCGAGTTGGTCAGTGAAGGTTAACCCATGCACTTGGGTTTCATGTGTCTCTCTGAGGATGAGAGAACCTTTAGGAGGACGGAGAGATTGTGCCTTTATTGTGGCCAGGCAGGTCACTTTTTGAAGTCTTGTCCTACCTGTCCAGGGAACGCCCGAACCTTGACAGACCTTGACAGACCTTAGGTCGCGTTGTTCGAGATTGTGCCTTTATTGTGGCCAGGCAGGTCACTTTTTGAAGTCTTGTCCTACCCGTCCAGGGAACGCCCGAATCATGGACAGACCTTAGGTCGCGTTGTTTCATCCCCAGTTATCCAGAAGGATAAGCCCCTGGTTTCGGTTACCCTTTCTTGGGCTGAGTCATCCATCGAGATACAGGCTCTAATCGACTCTGGGGCTGCAGGCCTGTTCATTTATGCTGCCTTTGTATCGAAGCACTCAATTCTGCTGCAGCTGTGTGACACTCCACTTGCCATTGAGGCTCTTGACGGGAGACCTCTACAGCCTGCCCATGTGACTCATGAGACGGTTCCATTGTCCATGGACGTAGGGGCTCTTCACCATGTGATAATCCATTTCCAAGTTATTTCCTTACCCAAGTTTCTGCTGGTTATTGGTTATCCTTGGTTACAGAGGCACAACCCCTCTTTTGATTGGCTGCGTGCTTAGGTTCTTTCCTGGTCACCACAATGCAGTGAGACATGCTTCCAGAAGGTAGCCAAGGTTCTGTGCACCTCTTCACTCTCCTCCCTACCACAATGTCTTTGACAAAGGTCAAGCCGGTAGTTTGCCTCCACACCGGCTGTATGATTGCATAATTGACCTTCAACCTGGTGCCATACCCCCCCGTGGCCGGGTTTACCCTTTGTCGGTCTTGGAGGATAAGGCCATGTTGCAAATGCACTTTCTCGAGGTTTCATCCGCAAATTCTTGTCTCCTGCTGGTGCTGGTTTTTTTCTTTGTGAAGAAGAAGAGTGGTGAACTGAGAGCTTGTACTGATTATAGGGGTCGCAATTGTTTCATGATCAAGAATGCCTATCCGATTCCATTGATTACAGAGTTATTTGACCGCCCCAAGGGAGCAACGGTTTTCATAAAGCTTGATTTGAGAGGGGCATACAATCTCATGAGAATTAAGGAGGGCGACGAGTGGAAAACTGCGTTTAATACCAGAATTCCAGGAATTTATTAATGATGTCCTCCAAGATTTGTTGCAGTTATGTGTGGTGGTTTATCTTGATGATATTCTCATATTTTCCAAGTCCCTGGAGAGCCACCACACAGATGTCTGTCGTGTGCTTCAGAAACTAAGAGAGAACAATCTCTATTGTAATCTGGAGAAGTGCGAGTTCCATTATGAACAGGCTAAATTCCTGGGCTATGCCATTTCCACTGCTGGTTTTTCGATGGACCTAAAGAAACTTTCGGCAGTCCTACAGTGGCCCCGACCCGTGGGTTTATGTCCTCTGCAGCGTTTACTGGGTTTTGCCAACTATTATCCAAAGTTTATTCGTAACTTCTCATCTCTGGTCAAGCCCCTGACTGTTATGACCAGAAAGGATGGTAACCCACAGAGTCGGTCTCCATTATGGCCTTTGAGAGTCTCAAGGCTACCTTTGTTTCTGCTCCTGTGTTGGCACACCCTGATCCTATGTTAACTTTTATCCTTGATGCTTCTGAGACTGGTGTTGGCGCCCTTCTTTTTTATGTCCTAGCTCTGAGAGCGCTATGCATCCTTGTGGCTACTTTTCCAAGAAATTGTCACCTGCATAGTGCAATTACGAGATTGGTGACAGAGAGCTGTTGGCGATCATTTCAGCCCTGAAAGAAAGGAGAAATCTCCTCAAAGGTACCACTGTGCCGGTTCTCATTCTTACTGACCATAAGAATCTCACATTCTTGTCTGAGGCTAAACGCCTCTCTCCCAGAAGGGCACGATGGGCTCTTTTCTTGTCAAGTTTCAATTACACTGTTTCATTCTTACCCGGTACTAAGAATGTAAGGGCTGACACCTTGTCATGACAATTTGCCTCCAAGTTGGACTTGGTTCCAGTTCCTGTGATTCCTCCTTATTGTATTCTGGCTATGGTTCACACCAGTCTCACTTCTTCTTTGGGTGACAAAATTCTTGCTGCTCAGGTCCATGCTCAGCCTGAGAAACCTTGTGACCACTGACATGTCCCAGAGAGTCTCTGTACTGCCGTGCTCCAGACTTACCATTTCCCCAAGGCTGCTGGCCAGCCTGGGAAGAATCAACTCATTTGGGCCATTTCCCAACAATACTGGTGGCCTAGTCTACGTGCTGATATAACTGCCTTTGTAGCTGCCTGTTCCGTGTGTGCTCAGAGCAAGACTTCCAGTGGGCCTCCTACAACCCATACCCAATGGAGAGAGGCCCTGGACCCACCTGTCAATGGATTGCATTGTGGAGTTACCCAACTCCCAGGGCAACACAGTTATCCTTATGGTGGTTGACCAGTTCTCAAAGGAACTGGCTTCCATTTTTGCTCGGGAGATCTTTCGCTTACATGGGCTACCCAAGGTGATTGTCTCAGATAGGGGTAGTCAGTTTGTGTCCCGGTTCTGGTGAGCCTTTTGTGCACAGTTGGGAATTCAGCTTGCTTTCTCCTCTGCATATAACCCGCAGTCTAATGGGGCCACAGAACGAGCCAATCAGTCCTTGGAGCATATTCTATGTTGCTATATTTCTGACCATCATAACAACTGGTCAGACCTATTACTGTGGGCAGAGTTTGCTCACCACAGTGCCTTGAATTTTGCTTCCCGATTGTCCCCGTTTATGTTGAATTATGGTTTCCAGTCTTCCATGTTGCCTGACTCGTTTGTTCTGCAGAGTATTCCTGCGTTAGAGGAGCATCTTTGTGGTCTTCATTCCACTTGGGCACAAGTCTGGGAGGCTTTGCGTCATGCTAATGATAGGTACAGACTCCATGCTGACTGCAGAAGCCTGCCTGCACATTCCTACCAGGTTGGGGACAGGGTCTGGCTGTCATCTCGCAACTTCCGACTTCGTGTTCCCTCACTGAAGTTAGTACCTTGGTTTATTGGGCCTTTCCGTATTCTTCGCAGAATTAACCCAGTGGCTTACGCATTAGACCTTCCTTCTAATATGCGTATTTTGAATGTATTTCATGTCTCCTTATTAAAACCTTTGGTCTCCAACCGCTTTACCACCTTGGTGCCACATCCTCACCCTGCACAGTTTGAGAACCATGAGGAGTATGAAATACAGTCCATTGTTGACTCCCGTAGGTTCGGTGGTGCATTAGAAGGGGTACGGTCCGAAGGAATGCTCTTGGGTCTCATCCACGGACGTACATGCCCCTGTCCTCCTCCGTGATTTCCATAGACATTTTCCCCTCAAGCCTGGTGGTCCTACGATGGGGAGGGGTCATTGAGCAGGGGGTACTGTCAGGGCTGGGCTCAGCCCTTCCTTCTCTGAGCTGGCCGCTCAGCTGTTGGCTAATTGCCAGCTCCCATCTCTCTCCACAGTTACACAGCTGTTGTTGATATCCTGCTTGTCTGTCCTGCCTACTTAAGCCGTCCAGTCCAGAGGTTCTCTGCCTTCGCCTTGGTCAACATCACAAGAAACATCTCCTGCTTTCCTGTTTAAAGACTGGCTTTTCTGACATCCCTTCTGGCTCCAGATCCTGCTTGCTGTTCCACTACATTGATCCCTGAGTTCTGGCTTGGCTGACTATCTGTTCCGGTTACTGAACTTTGGCTATGTTTTGACTACGTTTGTTCTTTTTACTTTTATTATTAAACAAGTGTGGTTTAACTGTACTTCTGTCTCGGTCTGATTTCATGGTTTCTGACAGGGGGGAGGGGGGTGGTTGGAGTTAGGTAAGGGTATATACTGAAATAACTTTATACCCTATGAATTTGATTTAGTTTTAATTTATTGTATCATTTTGATGTGAGGGAAAGTAAATAAGCAAACCTTGCATTTTTAGGTTTGCTTTAATTCCTGTTCCCAGTCCTCCCATTCAACTAAAAATCAATCACACAACTTGTAGAGAAAGATAATTATCAAAAGTAAGTACACCCCTAAGTGAAAATGTCCAAATTGGGACAAACTGTCAATATTTTATGTTGCCACCATTATTTTCCAGCACTGCCTTAAGCCTCTTGGGCATGGAGTTTACCAGAGCTTCACAGGTTGCCACTGGAGTCCTCTTCTACTCCTCCATGACGACATCACAAAGCTGGTGGATGTTAGAGCTTGTGCTCCTCCACCTCAATAGGGTTTAGGTCTGGAGACTTGCTTGGCCTGTCCATCACCTTTACCCTCAGCTTCTTTAGCAAGGCAGTGGTCGTCTTGGAGGTGTGTTTGGGGACGTTATCATGTTGGAATACTGCCCTGAAGCCCAGTCTCCGAGGGGAGGGGATCATGCTCTGCTTCAGTATGTCACAGTACATGTTGGCATTCATGGTTCACTTAATGAACTGTAGCTCCCCAGTGCTGGCAGCACTCATGCAGGCCCAGACCATGACACTCCCACCACCATGCTTGACTGTAGGCAAGACACACTTGTCTTTGTACTCCTCACCTGGTTGCCGCCACAAACTCTTGACACCATCTGAACAAAATAAGTTTATCTTGGTCTCATCAGACCACAGGACATGGTTTCAGTAATCCATGTCCTTAGTCTGCATGTCTTCAGCAATCTGTTTGCGGACTTTATTGTGCATCATCTTTAGAAGAGGCTTCCTTATGGGAGGACAGCTATGCAGACCAATTTGATGCCCTATGCGGCATATGGTCTGAGCACTGACAGGCTGACCCTCCACCCCTTCAACCTCTGCAGCAATGCTGGCAGCACTCATACATCTATTTCCCAAAGACAACCTCTGGATATGACGCTGAGCACGTGCACTCAATTTCTTTGGTCAGCCATGCCAAGGCCTGTTCTGAGTGGAACCTGTCCTGTTAAACTGCTGTATGGCCTTGACCACCGTGCTGCAGCTTAGTTTCAAGGTCTGGCAATCTTCTTATAGCCTAGACCAGTGATGGTGAACCTTGGTATGACAGACCTAGCCGGGACAGAGGCTTTTGGAGGGAACTGAATGCTAGCCTCTTGCCTACCGATCATGGGCCCTGGCATTTGGGGGCTCTATGCCTGGGGACCCTTGAGGTGTCGTTACTTTAGATTCAGGTCCATATCCCCCCAAGAGACATTGGGGACCCTGTACTTGCCATATTACAAATAATGACTGATTCATACTGTTGGGACACATACTGTGAGGAAATGCTGATGTCAATTCCAGCCACCTGTCTCTGTCTGTTGTCTTCTATAATGTAAATGAGTCTAGTGTAGCTTCTCTTTCAGCCATTGTTGTCTGGGCTAATTAATCCTGCAATTGTATGAAGGAGTCCTGTGTCTATACTAATGTGTGAAGCTCGGCGACCACAAGTCTGTCCTAAAGGTCATGTCTCTGAGTCACCTAGTCTGGGTAAATGATTAGATAATTAGCTCATGTTAATTAGGTTTCTGGTGAGAGGTTGTAGTTTCATCCTGCGGTACATATTTGTGTGAGATCTCAAAATAAAGATTGATTCCTGTTTGAACCTCAAGGCAGAGCCTCGTCTCATACTTGGGGGAGAATTATTCATATGGGTTTCTTGTTCGGCTGATTGAAGTGTTCTGTTGTTGCCTTTGTGTTCGGAAATGGAATGTCTTAAACGGCTTTAACCCCTTTCATACTCGGGGTGTCATTACACTTGGCACCCCAGATGTTTTGGAACTACATTTCCCATGTTGCTCTGGCACTCTGCAGTTCATGGGATATGTAGTTCTAAAACATCTGAGGTGCCAAGGTTCACCATCACTGGCCTAGGCCATCTTTATGTAGAGCAACAATTCTTTTTTTCAGATCCTCAGATCTGTTCTTTGCCATGATGTGCCATGTTGAACTTCCAGTGACCAGTATGAGAAAGTGAGAGCGATAACACCAAAGTTAACACACCTGCTCCCCGTTTACACCTGAGACCTTGTAACATTAACGAGTCACATGACACCGCAGAGGGAAAATGGCTAATTGGGCCCAATTTGGACATTTTCACTTAGGGGTGTACTCACTTTTGTTACCAGTGGTTTAGACATTAATGGCTGTGTGTTGCGTTATTTTGAGGGGACAGAAAATTTACACTGTTATACAAGCTGTACACTCACTACTTTACATTGTAGCAAAGTGTAATTTCTTCAGTGTTGTCACATGAGCATCATATAATAAAATATTCATAAAAATGGGAGGGGTGTACTCACTTTTGTGCAATACTGTACATGCACCCAGCAATTATGATATACCTTCAAAGCATGTATGGTGTGCATAAAACCTCAAAATAATGCTGACTTTATTTCCAATAGTATAGTAAGGTGTACTAACAAATGTGCATGTTAATATTTTACCATCAAATTAACAATGTAAAAAAAAAAATGTGACAAGTATCACAATTGCTAACCGTGGTATGAAATGTGTCAAAACAAGGAAAAGCTCCTAAAGACCTATACTACATGCTGCTGAAGCAAATAGGGCAGCATATGAATGTTTATCATCTTGCAAGCAGCAGTATATGATTTTTCTCTAGATTTTAATCCCAGCTTTGAAATTAATGTTTGTAGGCTTCATAAAACATTGGAAATGGTGAATTATGAGTATGGATTGCATTATATACATCTGTTAGGAGAGGAAATATTTCTGCTGATAGTAACTTGTAATATTCAGCAGAGTAGCCATCAGGTCTGTGTGTTTTATAGTTAGTCATGGTTTTAATTTCAGCTAAGACTTTTTATATGAGTGGATAATTAAAGGCTGTTTCTGTTGCTGTTAGCTTTGGGAACTTTGCCTCTTCAATTACTTCCTCAGCAGAGCAAAATGAAAAGATTAATGCCGCGTACACACGAGCGGAATGTCCGACAGAAAAAGTCTGACGGAAGCTTTTCATCGTCTATTCCGATCATGTGTATGCTTCATCTGACTTTTTTTTTCAAAAATTCTGACGGACCTAGAAATGGAACATGTTCTAAATATTTCCGATGGAACCAATTCCTATCGGGAAAACCGCTCCTCTGTATGCTGTTCTGACGTACCAAAAACGACGCATGCTCTGAAGCAAGTATGATACCGAAGCTATTGGCTACTGGCTATTGCACTTCCTTTTTCTAGTCCCGTTGTATGTGTTGTACGTCACCGCGTTCTGGACGGTCGGACTTTGGTGTGTAGGCAAGACCGCTTGAGCGGAATTCCGTCTGAGAAACCTTTGGAGTTTATTCCAATGGCAAAACTGATCGTGTGTACAGTGTATAGGTGGCTCAAGTCCTTTGGTAGTAACATGTTGGCCCTTAATTTTATCTTGTGTGGATGGATCAGATAGTATACAGGTGATTCCTCCAAATTTATTGTTAACAGGTGCATTAAATCAAACACACAGCCATGCAACTCCATTGACGCTGGCATTACAATTGGTTGTACTAACGACCGCAGTGATTTTCAAGGAGGCACAGTCATAAGCTACCTCCACAATGAGTATGTTAAATTTCTGTTCAGTTACAAAGTTGTAGACCGCACAACCTCCCAAGCACTGAAACACATGACATGTAAAAAAACACCTATCATCTTTGCATTACTGATAACAGAGTTCCAAACTTCCTCTGGAACATCAGCACAAGAACTCACATTGGAGATTTGTGAAATGGGTTTCCATGGCCAAGCAGTTTCACATAAACCTAAGATCATTATGCAAAATGCCAAGCATTGACTGGAGTGGTGTAGAGCATACTCCCATTGAACTCAGAAGCAGTGGAAAATGTGTTCTCTGGAATGATAACTCACATTTCACAATTTTGCAGTATTATGGACAACTTTTGGCTAGGTGGATTCAGAAAGAATGCTATCTTCTGGAGTGTTACCATAAATTTTAGTGGAGGAGCGATAATGTTCCTGGGCTATTTTTCAGGATTTTGGCTTGGCCTCTTGATTCCTTTGCAGGGAACTATTATTATTACAGTCTACAAAGACATTGTAGACAATTGTGCACATCCAACTTTGTGGCAAAACAGTTTAGGAACATCCTTTTTTGTTTCACTATGTCTGTGCCTCTGTGCATAAAACCAGATTCATAAAGACATGGTTTGACAAATTTGGTATGAAGTAACTCAAGTGGCCTGAAAAAAGCCTTGACCTAAACCCTATTTAAAACCTAAGGGATGTATTAGAACACAATTAGAGGGCTAGGCATTCTCATTAAACATCCATACCTGATCTTACACACTTTTGACTGATTGGGAACAAATTATAACAATTATACTCAATACACTCCATAATCTTGTGAAAGGCCTTCCTAGAAGAGGAAAGGATGTTATAACTGCAAAAAGTATGTATGCATGTGTGTGTTGCAGGAGAGGGGCACATCAGTCGTATTGTCCAACAGGCTGATATAGGCAATGGTCAGGTGTCCACAATCTTTTGGCTGTATATTGTATCTGACAATATAATGCAGACTGTATGCTTTCTCCAGTAGAACATTTTAGCATTGGATTTTACTGCAATAATTGTATGACATAAGTAGTAGAGCTTGCACAAAAGGATGTCAACATTCTGATGTGCTAGTGTAGCATGATGTCTAAATACAGTTCAGGTCATAGTTCTGCTCTTAGCCATATGTAAGCTTTAGGTACATCCACATTGGGGTGTGTTTCTACTAATTCTTTTGCATTCTCCCTCATATACAATAAATTTAAACTCTAACAGGGATAGTGGGAACTTCCCTAATAGCTGCTCAAGATGTGACCTCTTGTCTTTTAGAGATATGAGAAACTGTTAAAGCCTATTCACTTAAACCTAAGAACAAAAAAAGTAATATGTTGCAACTTACCAGTCCTTAGATGTGGTGACTCCATGTCTTCTCTCCTCCATAGCATAGACGAGCGAGGTGTGTATAGTCCACAGAAAAAACTGGGATAAATGCTGACTGATAAAACAAATTAGCACAGTTAGCACAGAAAGACCTCAGCTCACTAGTTTTCATGCAAATTTAACAGTTATTTTGAATTTCTTGCATTTATCAAACAGATAACAAGTACATATCAACAGACCAAAAGAGAGAAAACAGTACAAGTCCATTGTTAGAATATGCAAACATGTTTAATTCTTGGGCATCTACCAAACATCTATATATCACTTTTAAGTGTTTGGACCTTTAATGTCAGATTTGACAATTTCTGAGAATTTCTATAACACAACATAAAGGAAAAGGTAAAATGAACTTGTAAATATGACATGGATTTGAGAAGTATAGACATCACTATAGAAAAGGTCATTTAAAAGTGGAGGTATCCATTAGGAATGATCAGCTGCACATTAGACAGAAGATTGCACTTGAATGAACATGAAGTGAATTGATAGCTCCTTTCATTAAAGTATAGCTAAGACAAATCTGTTTTATTCTTTCCTGTAATGTAAATAAATTTTATGATTTGCACAAAGAATAGGACTGATATAGACAATGCTAATTTGACCTTCTTTTTTTGCCCACACTTACAATAATGCGACAGCTTCAAAATACTAAGTAATACATTTTTCATTACTTTTGGAACAATGCTTTCAATGATGATGTTTTGTGTAGCATACACAGTGTTCAGAATGGAAAGCTTGGATTACATGGTTGCATGATGAGTACCAATCATAATATCATTATTTGTGGGGGTAGTTACCTGAATGCATAACCACCACTTTTAATATAACAACTTATTAGCTTCAAAGCAGGCATAAAGAAACAGAGTTCCTTATGATGTAATAGATGCAAAGAAGGCCACAGCTGTTGTCTCAAAATGAGATATCACCTCTGCTTTCCTGTGCATACCCCTCCAGGCTACATTTTAATCAGGGCTTGTTTTGATGGCATTTTGCATTCATTATTTTCTATAGTTAGGCAATAGTAGACATTTAGATCTTGCCACGGCAGTAAGAAGGTTATGTATCTGTCATGGACCTTGCTGACATCTTGTTCAGCTGAAAGGTTCAAGCATAGCTTATCTTATAATTTATTATTCCTATGTGGTTCACAAGACATGGATAACTAGGCAAAGGAAGCTTGGAACCCTCCATAAATTTCCCTCTATGCCCAACTGATTTCCCTCTCTTTTTGGTAGGTGATGCTATAACTCGGTGATGATTAAAAGTAAGAACAGAGATTATTAAAATTGCACAAGTGATGAGAAAGAGGCAATAGGTTTAATCCTTTTACAGCATGCCTTGGTTCTAAGGGCCAGCATATTTGTTTTTGCCCCAAGCTCATTTGTCTTCTCAGAAGCTTTGAGTTTTTTTGTGACTGCTGGTGTTGGAATGCAGCCATAATGACACAGAATGTCAAATGGTGACATTCAATCGAAGACGGCCAATCAGTATCTCATCCTGAACAAAGATCTTGCCCTCTCACAGCCATTATGTGTATCTCTTGGGAGTTGGTAATATCTTTCTGTACATTTATTTATAATAAAAAAATGATCACTTACTAGCAGCAAATGTAAAATGATGTGGTGTTTGGATAACCACCAAAAATAGGGCCCATCTGGAAATTAAAGTTAAAAAAAATGCTCAGGGCAAGAGCTTGATTTGTAAATTATGTTTAGACTTTTTTTTTTTTTTAATCATAAACTGGGATGAATAAGAAAATATATGTTTAATATGGTTAATAATTATTAGTGAAGCATCAATGCTGTATGTTAGATCCAGCCTAAGTGGAGGGGGAATAAAATAAAGATGATTCAGTATGAGTTCACAAAGTGTCCTGGATTATTTGTAGCTATTTGAACTATCCATACTGTTTAACAATTCATAGGGAAAAGGGGAAAAGGATGTTTTGTAGAAATTTTCGATTTTGGCTATTGATTAAACAATGCTAGTGTGTGGCCCTTGGGTACTTATTTTTTCTTTTTTTTATGTATGGTTCTAGCAATATAAGTATATTTTGTTAAGGCTGTAAATATCAAATATTATTCATATTTTAAGCGAAATTTATTAGAAATGTGAACAAGTGTCATGTTGTAAATGATAACTTTGTCTCACCTAATTTTCCTTGATTAACCACTTGACCTCCTTCAAGACCAGGCCATTTATTGTGATACGGCACTGCGTTACTTTAAACAAACTCGTGCAACCCTGTACCCAAATAAAATGTTTTTCCCACAAATACCACTTTTGGTATTTGATCACTTCTGCCTTTTTATTTTTTGCGCTATCAACAAAAAAAGATTTTTTTCCTTTCAGCTTAAAAACCTATCCAATAAAAATAAAAAGATAACTGAAAAAATGAATTTCTTCATAAATTTATGCCAATATGTTTTCTGCTACATACTTTTGGTAGAATCCCAATAAGCGTATATTGATTAGTTTGCGTAAACGTTATAGCGTCTACATACTATGGGATATTTTTATCTAGTTTTATTTTATTTTTTTACTAGTAATGACTGTGATCAGCGACTTATAGAGGGACTGTGATATTGCGGTGGACATTCTGACACTGACACTTTTGACACTTTTTGGGGACCAGGGACACTAATACAGTGATCACTGCTAAAAAATATGCACTATTACTGTACTAATGACATTGGCTGGGAAGGGGTTAACATCAGGGGCGATCAAAGGGTTAACTGTGTGCCTAACCAGTGTTTCACTATACTGTGTAAGGTGCTTTTAGTAGGGGAAGAGATGGAATTTATTCTCTGCTTTGCAGGGACACAAATTCCATCCCTTCCCTCATGCCAGAATGGCGATCTGCCTTGTTTACATAGTTCTGTCTCTCTGCCTATCGGTGGGTGCCTGGAGGACATCGGATACCGTGCATCCGCTGCCCAGCTTTTGCTGTGTGTAATGACAGTGGAAGCGAGTCGCCTACCTGGAAGTGTCTGATCATGTGTATATATGTGACCTGGCACACAGGTGCCGCCCTGTAGCAGTAAAACTGCTATAGGGCGGACCTGAAGCAGTTAATAGAGAGTCATCAGTTGCAGACAAAGTGGTTTGGTATTTGTAAAAATGTTAGGAAGTCACACATGCAGATATGTATGTGTAACAAGAAAATAATGTTGAACAAGCTAAGCTTGTAATTTTTTATTTCCTTTCAGAGACCTACTAGAAAACAAATACTTCTTCAGAAGCTCTACTCTATTACTATTAGCTAAAATTTCAGGCTAAATGAGACATTGCTGATTACTGCCTCTGCTAATGATGAACAAAAGGCTCATTTGTAATGGAAAGCAGATATTGCTATCCACTCTCTGATATACACAAACTATAGCATATGCAATAGCAACACAAGTCATAATGTAATTAAATGTTATTAAAAATGACCTTTCCCTTTCAATCTGCAGCCCTGTAATTTTCTGTAAAATGCAATATGACTACCGGAGACGTTCTGTACACAGATGGTGTACAGAATGCCCCCCAGATATGTCATTTCCTGCTTGTGTGATTGGCTTACTGATTGTCCCAGAAGTCTACACTAAGATACTGAAAGTAATTGTACACCTTGACAACCACCCTGGTTTATGCAGGCAGACCACTGGGACCCTCGGATCCATGAGAGACCACATGAGACACAGGGAACAAGCTGGAGTGTGTTTATAAGATCTCTGTCTTTATTGAATACAACAGTAGTATATATACCAGTAAAAATACATGTTTAAGGGTTATTCAGACTTTACACTCATTACTTTCTTATCAAGAGTTAGGCTGCTAACTAGATAACAAGAAATAGCTGATTACGTGCTTACACAGTTTCGGCTTAACCACAATATGTCATAGGGTGTGGTTCTATGCAAACTGCTAGTCAAACTGACCATGGCAAAACTTACAGACACAAAAAGTTCATTTATACTTTATGTAAAATGGAAAGGGAATCTAAGATGGAGTCAGTTGTTTATACATTCTATTACAGATAAAGTCAGATTTTCAGCATCCCCTGCAACAAAAATGTAATTTTTGGTGAGATTCTCCCAAAGGGAAATCAGGTCTAAAGGGATGCAGACCCTGTAACTTTCCTCATTCCCTGTAGGTGCAGAGGCTGACTGATAATTATAAAAACAGACAAACAGCCATTTCTTCAGAATAACAAAAGGTAGGAATCTGCAACAAAGTTTGTTAAAATCCCTGCAATGTACATAGATCACCAAGAGGGGAAAGTTTTTTTCTTAACAAAAGTGGAGCTACGCTTTAGAGCAGGTTGATACATCTTATAAGGAGGCCATTTGCAAGTCAGCAGGAGATCAATTGTAAGTAAGATGCACTTGTGATAGGTTGCAGGTGAAATCATCGTAAAGAGGAGCTCTGGTACTTTGGTGTTTATTAAAAGTCAGTAGCTACAAAAGCTGTAGCTACTGACTTTTAATAAACACACACTCATCTGTCTCAGGATCTAACAATATGATTACTAGAGTCGTCCATTCTCTCCCTCTTCTTTCCCTGATGTCGGCATCTCAACTGAAGAGTGAAGACACCTGGCTGTGAGAGCTTGCGGCTTCACAGCCCGGTTCCACCTGCACATGTGCGAGTCACGTTGCACCTCCTGCATAGTCTGGCAGTCTTTTGGAACATGTGATGTGTTCCAGAAGACTGCAAAGAGAGAGGTGAGAGGAGAACTTCCACTCTGATCACCTAGGCGATCTTAGTGGAAGTGGAAGCAGATACCTGTCAAAGCTAGGTGTCTGCTCCCCCCCCCCCAAAAAAAATGTCAAATGTGACAGGGAGGAGTACTTAAAGCGGAACTTTCCCTTTTTGGTGAAGCTCCTCTTAAGGCTGATCTTGCAAGCTAGACACATTTGAAAGCATACCGAATTTGTCCACTGTAAAATTGTGAATTGACTTTTACAGCCAGCCTAAAAAAAAAATGTGACATGGAGGAGTACTTAAAGCGGAACTTTCCCTTTTGGGTGAAGCTCCTCTTAAAGCGGAGTTCCACCCTAAAGTGGAACTTCTGCTCATCGGATTCCTCCCCCCCTCCGGTGCCTCAATTGGCACCTTTCAGGGGGGAGGGGGGTGCAGATACCTGTATAATACAGATATCTGCACCCACTTCCTGGCATAGCTAGCTGCAGCTAGCCGCAAATGCCTGCCCCCACCCCATTGTGTTGTGGGAAACACACAGTTCCCACAACACAACGGGGACCAGTGTAGACGCGCAGCGCGACTCGCGCATGTGCAGTAGGGAACCGGGCAGTGAAGCCACAATGCTTCACTTCCTGATTCCCTGACCGAGGATGTCAGCGGGGGCAGCTGAGAGATGAGCAATCAATCGGCTTCAGCTGCCGACATCGCTGGACCCTGGGACAGGTAAGTGTCCATTTATTAAAAGTCAGCAGCTGCAGTATTTGTAGCTGCTGGCTTTTAATATTTTTGTTTAAGGTGGAGCTCCGCTTTAAGGCTGATCTTGCAAGCTAGATACATTTGAAAGCATACTAAATTTGTCCACTGTAAAATTGTGAATTGACTTTTAAAGACAGCCTAAAAAAATTATAAAAATCAATAAAATGAATATTTGTTTGGTAAATTCAACTAAAGCTTGTGGCATTTCCTTTAGACACCTTTCACACTAAGCCTCGGCTGCTTTAGCGCTGTTTAAGCGGTGCTTTTCGGCTGCTAGTGGGGCGCTTTTAACCCCAAAGAAGAGGTTAAAAACTCCCACGTTACTGCACTTCCAAAGCGCTTTTCAGGCACTTCCGAATCGCTTTTTAGGAGCTTCGGAGGCGCTGCCCATTCATTTCAATGGGCAGGGCATTTTGGGAGCTCTAAATACAGAGCTCTCAAACCACCCCAAGGATGCTGTTTGCAGGACTTTTTGGAACATCCCGCAAGCGCACCACCCCAGTGTGAAAGGTCACAATTAAATGAATGTAAGGCCGTTTTCAGGCATTTAGCAGAGGCTAAAGTGCTTCTAGTGCTAAAGTGCCTGAAAACCGCCCCAGTGTGGAAGGGGTCTTAGTGAACTGAAAAATCAAACCCAGATAACAGCCTGGCTTCAATCTTGCTGAGTCTCTGTTCTGCAATAAGCCTGCAGTTAATGAAAATCAAAAAAGTCAATATTCCTTCCTCAGCTTGACAGAACAGCATGTAGGATTTTTAGAAGGAGAGGTCAGCAATAGCAAACTCCATATTTCTCTGACCCTTAATGGCTAATGATGGCCCAACTCACATTGGACAGGGGCGTGGCTTAGCCCGTAAGTCAGCCAAAAGTATGAGGGGAAACCAAATTAGAGAGGAGTACTGTGGGAAATTTTCAACCTGCTCTTTGTTTGGACTTGAAAAACTTTTAAAGTATAAAATGACTGGGAAAGTCACTTTATTGATCTTCTTTCATCCTTCCTCCAAAGTGCTTCTTCTATCTTTGTTTCTGTTGGAGACTTTCCCTCACTTACGATTTCTAGTGAAACTGTCATTGGGACAGTAAGTGAGTAAAAACCTAACAGGGGTTCTAATCTTTTCCCACTTTATCCAATACTAAAAAAGTTTTTCCCGGACACATAGTTCATACCGCACGTACATCAAATTAACAGTCATAGTATATTTGTGGCCATACAACCTAAAGGCACTGGCTAAAACTAACGGCCACTGACAGACTTAGCCTAAATACTACTGACAGATGAACCTAGGTGAATTCTCATGTAAAATGCAGTGAAACAAGTCAGAAAATGAATAGTTGTCTGAGAACGTGTTCATGTTACAATGGTTTTCATTTGCTTCTTTTTAGCTGAACTCTGGGCAGATTTAAAAGACACATATTAAGAATGAATTAAACTCTGCTATATATATTTTTAATATGAGCCCACCGGAGGTTTATGCCATGATGTGCTAGTATGCACAGCATATTAGCAAATTATGGCAGACTTACCTGTCAAATTAAGCCCTCCAGTGATGTACTGCTCAGTCACTTGAATGGATGGACCACGATGACATCACTAGTCATGTGCTGTGCGTTTCATTACCGTTCGAAATTTAGACAAAATTTGCATTCTTCATTTGGATGTATCTGAATCTCCGAATTACAGCAGTGACGAATTTCAACTAATCCAGCCTAAATTAAAACAACACAACAAATTCATTTATATTCATTTGTTTCATTTGGATGACAGGAATGCAATAGTTTGGACCTTTTGTTAATGTTTGAGGCATCTGAAATAACATAACAACATAATGAATGATCTGAATTGATTTAAATTCATTAATTTTTAATCTAGTGAGTGTACCATGAATATTCTAATAAGATTCTTTTTGCATTGGGGTTGAACTTGAGAGACCATTTGTTTAATTTGTATGTGTGTGGCCCAACAAAGTCAGTAAGGAATTCGGAAATTAAATTCAACTTAAAGCGTTTGTTACCCCAACACTTCATATTCATGATATGTGCCTGCTGTACCATGTACTTGTATAAGAAAGTCTCCTGTTCTCTCTGTATTGCTTCCTTTTTGTGAAATCCCTGGTGTTTCTGCAAGTCCCTCTGCTTTCCTATAAAACTGACCACACTGACCAGGAGAGCACAGCGTGGTCAGTTCTCTTGCTATGCTGGGAACTCAGTATGCTCTCCTCCAATGATCAGACTTGTCCTGACATGCCTCCATTGCACAGCAATTCACTGGGAAGCCAAGCGTGCTGTTGCTTCTCGTCCCCCCAGCTCTCATGCAGCTGAGAACAGAGAGAATGTAATCATTTATAAAAAAAGGAAAAAAGGTATTTATAATGTATTTTTATATCTATACAAAAAATGTTTTGCCTTTCATTTTTATTTTAAACTGAATGGGTTGTTTTACAAGGTGATCGTTTACAATCACTTTAATAACATAACGGATGAATACGTATTAATTTGGATTCATTGTCTTTTGCTCTTGGCTACTCAGCCGATTCGTTTTGCATTAACATATTTCATTATTTCATAAAATATGCACTACATATGAAATGGAACTATATTGCAATAAATGCAGTAAGGTATAAAAGTGAAATAAAATGATTCCTACTTATTGTGTTTGGGTTGGATGGAGGTGGATCCATCAGAATCTCAGAATCATAACATAACAAATTAATCCAAAATTAATTCCGTTCCATTTGTTACTTTCAGATGCACCCAACTCCAGTCAACATCATCCAATCAACTCATTCTCTTTCTCTTTGTGGGTTGGACTAGCAGGGATGACTCAGAGTGCATAAACTAAATTAATTAATACGTTAAAGCAAATATAGCCAATCATCTGAAATAACAAGAGAATAACAGAACTTGTGAAAATACAAATCAATTTGAAACAACAAGTGTATACTCCCCCAAAATAATGAAAATTGTTCTAAAAAAAGAATCATTCTAGCATTACGATTATGACAAAATAATTTACTTAACAAATGAAATTGAAATTAAATATCATTTTCCATTGTGCACATCTCTAGACATGGCTTCCATGCATGTTCACAGGAGTCACTTCATCATGCCACTGAGCGGTGTCATAAATGTACTCTGTGCTATGCATGCATGGCTCAGTGTACATTACCACTGACAGGCAGGGAGAAGCATTTATAACAGAAGAGACTACTAAAAACCCTGCCTGTCAGCAAAAAGTGTTACTGAACCCACAGCAGTAAAATCAGTCTGTAGGTTGTAAAGGAAATTTGTAAATTCTGTATACAATTGTATTCTATTTTGTATGTTTGCCTATGTATTGCACACTGCACTCATTGTGCACACGGCACTAATAATGTTTTCATTACATATTTGCATTCTTTCGAGTCCTGATTAGAATTAGCCTGCCTATGTTACGCCCCTTGTTACCATAAACATATAATTGTAATATTAACCACTTAAAAGAGAAGTCCAGCCTCAGCTTTTTAGGCTGGGCTTCTCCTCTGGGTCACAGGAGTACAATTCGCTTTGCACTCCTGTGATCTGTTTTCAGCGGAGAGCAGTCTGAAGTCCGCTCTCCACTGACGTCACTGCCATCAGTCGAGGCAGCACGTCATCCTGACTTTCCAAGTCTGGATCCGCCAGCTGCCTTAATTAATGGCAGTCTCAGTGTCTCAGCGAGCCACTGAGACGGCCGCTACCCGCCCCTCCACAGCTCAGTGCTCCAGTGAGCGTGGAGAAGTAGAGAGGAGAGACGCTGACTGACAGGCAGCATCTCTCCTCTCTGGGATTTGTGAAAACTGAGCCATCGATGATGTTCGGTAGCTCGGTTCGCAGTGCAGAGACAGCCATACTTCTCTTTTAAACCCCCTTCCTAACTCGGCCAATTTTCAGCTTTCAGCATTCTCTCATTTTGAATGACAATTACTCAGTCATGCAACACTGTACCCATATGAAATGTTTGTTCTTTTATTTCACACAAATAGAGCTTTCTTTAGATGGTATTTAATCACCACTGGGTTTTTTATTTTTTTGTGCTACAAATGAAAAAAGACCGGAAATTTTGTAAAAAAATGCATTTTTCTTCATTTTGGTTATAACATTAGCAAAATAGTAATTGTTCCTTATACATTTTGACTAAAAGCTATACAGCTACATATTTTTTGGTAAAAATAACCCAAATAAGTATATATTATTTGGTATTTGTGAAAGTTACAGAGACTGCAAGCTATGGTGGCAATCATTGAAAATTGATCACACCTGATGTACTGACGGCCTATCTCATTTTTTGAAACACTAACAAGCAAGGAAAGTATAAATACAGTAAACATGGTTTACTAGCTGTTTTCTTAAAAAATCCTGACTCGGTTTGCGATCTTTGTCTCGCAAGGTTAGCAAGATTCAAGCCTCTGGGCTGTGCAGTACGGAATTTGGCCAGAGGTGCGGGGGGGGGCGGTGACGCACAGAGACACTTGGAGCAGCTCGGAGACACTCGGAAACACTCCATTCCCGAGTGTCTCCGAATGTCTCAGAGCAGCTCCGAGTGGTCTCCGAGTGTTCCAAGTGTCTCTGGTGCCCCCTACCTCTGGCCACATGCGGTTCTGCATAGAAAAGCAGCGGCTGTGGACCAAATTATCTGAGTTTCCATTGATTCCTATGGGGAAACTCACTTTGATATATGAATGCTTTGGATTACAAGCATTCCTCTGGAACGGATTATGTTCAGCATCCAAGGTACTACTGTACCCCCAAAATTACCCCTTTTTGGAAAGTAGATATTCCAAGGTCTTTAGTAAGAGGCATGGTGAGTTTTTTTGTTGTAAAAGTTGTAATTTTTTCCCACAATTCTTTGCAAAATTAAGATTTTTATTTTTTTTTTAAGAAAGTTATTTCTCACACGCTGTATAGGCATACTTACAGCTACACCCCAAAAACACATTCTGCTACTCCTCTTGAGTATGGTAATACCACATGTGTGAGACTTTTACACAGCCTAGCCACATAAAGAGGCCCAACATGCAAGTAGCACCTCCAGGGCTTCTAGGAGCATAAATTACACATATGATTTCCTGACAACCTATCACATTTTTTAAGGCCCTGGATCACCAGGACAATGAAAATGCCCACAAAATGACACCATTTGGAAAGCAAACACCCCAACATATATTCTATGAGGCATTATGAGTTTTTTGAACATGTCACTTTTTTCCAAGTTTTTGGAAAGTGTGGACAGAAAATGAAAACACATTTTTTTTACACAAAGTTGCCCATTTATAAGATATTTCTAACACATAGCATGTACATAGCAAAAAATTACACCCCAAAATACATTCTGCTACTCCTCCTGAGTTTGGCGATACCACATGTGTGATACTTTTACACAGCTTGGCCACATACAGAGGCCTAACATTCAGGGGGCACGGCCAGGTGCTCTAGGGACATAAAATTACAAATCAAATTTCCTGACTACCTATTACACTTTTGTGAGGCACTGTAGGGCACTGATAAGCATGGTAACGGCAGTGATGTGGCATATATGAGCACTGATGTGGCATAGGGGAGCACTGATGTGGCATGGATGAGCACGGATGAGGCATGGATGTGGCATGAAGGACCACGGATGAGGCCAGATGTGGCACAGATGAGGCACAGATGAGGCATGGCTGTGGCATGGATGAGGCATGGATGAGCACTGATGTGGCGGGGATAAGCACGGATGAAGCATTGATGTGGCACAGATGAGGCAGGGATGTGGCATGAATGAGGCACAGATGAGCACTGATGTAGCATGGATGAGGCATGGATGAGGCACAAATGAGCATGAATGAGTCACTGATGAGGCATGGATATGGCACAGATGGGCATAATTGAGGCACATATGGGCATGAATGAGGCACAGATGGGCATGAATGAGGCACAGATGGGTATGAATGAGGCACACATTGGCATGAATGAGGCACATATTGGCATGAATGAGGCACATATGGGCATGAATGAGGTACAGATGAGGCATGAATGAGGCACGTATGGGCATGAATGAGGCAAAGATGGGCATAAATGAGGCATGAATGAGGCACAAATGGGCATGAATGAGGCACAGATGGGCTAGAATGAGGCATGGATGAGGCAGGGGTGAGTGCTGCTGCAATCTCTCTTCTCTCCTCGCATGCTGTACTGATCAGTATGTACAGCGTGCGAGGAAAGAACTAAAACATGCAACGGTTTGTTGACAAGTGATCGCTCTATCATTGAGTCCGGTGAACCCGGCGAGCACAGACACTTCCATGTGCGCATCCCGGGAAGCGAGAGTCTGGGAGGACGTCATTGTACACCCTCCCAGAATTAGCCAACTGCGCTGTAGCTGTCATTAGGTAATGGCCCAGTCGGCAAGGGGTTAAGGTGATACCTACACTATCATGTGTATAAAAACCTTCAATTGCATCAAATAAAACAGAACAGTGCTCTTTGGAAAGATGCTGGGTGTATCTTTTTGTGTCTGTCCTCTACTGCAGTAGTTATTATTAATTTGGAACCACTAATCAATATGAGGATAGGAGTTTCCAGAACAAAATGCAGCAAAGTATGCCTATTATACTCACTGTAGAACCCAAGGGGTTAATCCTATGCTTTGTGTAAAAAGACTGTTTTATCCTGTCTTCTCTGATCCTTCCCTTCTTCCACTGCCTCCAATCTATCTGCTGATAGAACAGAGCCTTGGGGGCAAGCTGCACATGCTCAGTTTGGTGTGTATTGCTAGAGAGTTTTTTTTCTTGTAAGAGTGCACAGGGCCAATCAGCAGTGTCCAGACAGAGGGTCAGGGGTCCTGCAGCCTTATAGGACAATCAGGAGAGAATGACAACGCCTCCTACAAATGTTAACCAGAGACTGATAAAAGTCACAAGACTGCTATATACTGCTGATGGGAAAGGTATTTAGCAGTTTAAATCTACTAAAACAATTGCATTCTGGGTACTGTGGGAGACCAGATTTAGTCTATACAGGATCCTGGGTTTAGTAACACTTTAAAAATGAAATGAAAGTTTAATTATGCTTTACTGCAAATTGATATTTAATAATACATTTTAAGTATATATATATTTTTAAATGCAAACAGTGTAAGTATTTGAATGTGACTTAGTGTCAGCCTCTTCCAGTCCCTATGCAGCAGAGTGAGGTTGGGAGAGGCAGCACAAGCAGCCATTCAGTTGTGCTGAAGTGCTCATGTTCTATCATTAAGCAATTATATTGGATGAGAGAGTAAAGTAACAGAGGGATGACTAGTCCGCTACTTCTCCTTTCACTGTCCAGTCCCAGGCTGAAGGATGGACAACACCTGCAGTATAAGTGTTACTTAAGTGTAGCAATAAAAAAAACATGTCTCCTTCTTTGTACTGTGTAAGTCTGTGTAAATCTCATGACTGGACTGAAAGGAATACCATTCTTCTGGCAGGTAAAACAGGCCTCATGAATGTATTTCATCTGAGTATTTAGCTGTTTGCCTGGAGTTCATCCAACTGCTTCACAGCTGTAGGTAGCCAAAGCTGCTCACTGCCTGAACAAAAATAAAAAAGAAACTCTTTGTAACAAGCACTGAAAGTGAGTGGATCTTCTTGACCAGGGATTCAAAGGTTTACATTATTGGTGGACAGAGTTGGCTAAATTAGTGGGGGAAGGGATGGTTATAAAGTTAGGTTACAGCCTTCATATTAATTATAGCAACATGTTCTAACACAAGAATGTGCTGTTTATGCAGATATAAATTAAGGAATGTGTTCTGGCATTTCCTAGAAGGGATGCTTAATAAAATAATGACCATAATCATAATCACAGAATTACTTTTACACCCATTATTTTGTTTGGTGCTTTGCTACAAATTGTCCCCGGGAGAGTGATGCCTTTAGAAACTACTGTACTGCTATATAAATGTGCCCCTTTTGGAGCCATAGCACAGGCGATAATACTTTTTGAAGGATTATACGGAGTGAGAAAATACCATTTGCAGTTCTAGTAGACCTCATAGAAATGAATGTGCATAAAGCAGCTAAATTGTGAAATTTATTATTATTTGAAAGCACATTAAATCACGTCTTTATTCTTTAGCTCAGAAAACCATGAACATTATGCTGATGAGATCAGATCCACAGCTGGCAAATGACAGGAACAAACGCAAAGTATACTTGACAGATGGTATTGCTTTTCAAGTGGAATATTTCTGAAGGCTCAACAAACTCTATAATATGAATATTTTGAGAACTAAAAAAATAATAATATCCACTCAAAAATGAACTGCAGTGCTGTTTGTGCTCCCTTTTTATGGAGCATGTCCTAGCACTTTATTTTGCATGTGGCACAAAAAGAAATCACATAAGCTCCAGCCCGAGGCAAACAGTCAGCTTCATTTCCCTCAGCAGTTGGACACTGCCAAAACCCAATATTAATCACTTGAAAAGAATTACTTTTCAAATGTTCAAAGCAAAGACACAGTGATTACATTTGTATGTCAGTGATTTGACAAGCAATGCTGAGTACAGATGTACTGCAGTTAACATGACCAGGACATTACCAGGAAAGTCAGATGAGCTTCTCACTCCTGCTCCCTTATTCATGTTGTAAACAGTTTTTGTAACCGCAGCTGTTACATTCAGTTTGGTACATTTGATGTGCAAGCATTGATTCTGTACACTACATTTGGGGTGGTAGTAGTTGCTTATGACACTGTTAGTTGTAAGGGGTGTCTTTTTTTATGTATGTTAAAATCAATTCATAAAGTGATAATGGTATTTAGGAAACACTGGTATTGTGCTCTGAAAGTCTAGTTAATTGTTAAATAACCCATTGTAGCCACACTGGGGCAGCGCAGTGGCCAAGTGGTTAGCACCTCCGTCTAGCAGCACTAGGGTCATGGGGTCAAATCTCAACCAAAGCACTACTTGCACAGAGTTTGCATGTTCTCCCTGTGCCTTTGTGGGTTTCATTCCAGTTTCGTCCTACACTCCAAGACATGCTGGTGGTTTAATTGGCCCTAGTATGTGTATGTATGAATGTGAGTTAGCGACCTTAGACTGTAAGCTCCTTGAGGGCAGGGACTGATGTGAATGTACAGTATATATGTGAAGCGCTGCATAAATTGACATTGCTATATACTGTACGTACCAGTAATAAATAAATAATACCGCGCCAGATTTTCTCCATTCAGCTGTACATTGTCATGTGATCCTATGCTAGTCAACCTTCAATTCCAAGAACTACAGAGCGCAGGACTTTCAACCAGGGAACACACTTGGCTGCATTTTTGAAGGCTCAGATTGAGGGCTGTCCAAAAAAGAAGGATAACAGCAGCCTCTGGGATTTGGCAAGCAAGAGACCCTGCTGCACCAATGAATGCCAGAATAAGAATTAGAGCTGATCAGCAGGTACACTGTGTCCTCGAATGAGCTGTATTTAATTTCTACATGGTTTCCACAAAGAAACAGGCATTGGAAATTGCACTTTTTTAATAAACAGAAGTTACAAGGTGCTTATCAATGCCTGAATACTTTTATCAACTTGAGTAACACATCCATTCCTTGAAATTGAAGTGGACTGGAGATTAATTAATTCATTTGTGCATTTCAGTTTGAATGCTGGGTAAAAACAGCAAAAAAACAAAACTAAGGGACTTGTAAAATTCATTTAAAATAGTGTTTTATACAATAGTCAAAGAATTGCTTTATATTGTATTTCCACTTCTGCAGTCAAATTTGATAAAATCTTACTATATGTTATGAGCTCACATTCACACAGTATACTTAAAAAAAAAAAAAAAAAAGTATGTCTTACCTTTTTTAGATCTTTCTGAGTGGAAGATGTCATGACTGACTGCCCAGTTTTATTTAACAAGAAAGTAAAAAGTTCACATCCAACACAAATGAAATGGTAACCCTCACAGGGGTGTTCAGCATTCCACCTCAAATGCTATACAATAACACTCATGCTTCCTTTAGCCTCCTGACTCACTTGCAGCACCGCTGCTCTGGTCTTAGGCTTAGACCCTTGTCTGTTCCTTCAGGCCATCTTGCAGCATTACTGTGCTCAAGTACAACCTACCAGAAAATCCAAAATCTCTAACTCAATGTTCTGAAATGTTCATCCTAGAAACAGGGACTCTCAGTTGTCTCATTTTGAAAAAATGGAACTTCCTGAATGAAATTCAAAAGCTGGTAATAGTCCTATATTAATAATAAGTAAGAGAATGAACAGTTCAGCAGTGTACAATCAACCCCACCCTCAAACAGAGAGAGAGAGGACTGAAAAGATACCAAACATTTTTCTTTACCTTAACAGAGTGGTGCCATACATATCTCTTCCATATAGTTTAATGCTGCAAAAATAGCAGGCTAAGAGGGCCCTTTATACCCCTTCTACTTCCTACAGCATCTAATGGCGCTGAGGGAAGCATGGATGCCTTAAATCACCACTGCGCATGTGATGTCACGCCTAAGCGCAACACAAACACTGGCGCCATGTTGTGAAGTCTGCCCAGAGCAGGGAGTGGCTTCAGGCTGTACAGCTCTTAGCCACTCAGATCCACCCAAGCCCCAACAGAAATTAGGGTAAAGGGGAAGGATACTACTATGGGGGCAAGCTGAGTGGATGGCCAAATCACCCAGAAAGGACGGTCCTTAAAGGGGAATGATGGTGACGCCCTGGGCGTCCATATGGTCACCCATTTCCAAACAATGAACCTCATAAGCAACCAAAAGAATGCCATCTTAGTGGCCAGGCATGGGAAATACAACCCCAGCATATAAAATTAATTTAATATTCACATATGAGCCGGATGTCTATGGAACAAATCCCAAGACAAAAGACAGGATATATTAGAGGCAGGGAAATCTGACAGACAAATCAGTTCCATGCTTGAATGAGTTACAAAAAACTATTAAACAAAGATACACAATCATTATATCGTCTTATTGATAGGAAAAATTATCCTAAACGTGCACAGTCTTAAAATTCTCCTTCACAGAAGAAAGAAAAAATTAAATGGCTTAAAGGAAAGGTTTGTAGCTAATGGACTCTTTCAGTCCAGGATGTTTATAGCTGATAAGGTGTGAATCCATTTGGTTTCACGCTGTAATAAAAGTTTATCAACATCACCCCCTCGCTCATGTACAGGTGTATGTTCAAGGGCAAAGAATTTCATTTTAGATCATTTAAAGCTGTGGTAGAGCTCCAAATGTCACCAAATTGGAGTTTCCATTTTCTTTTTTGAGGCCAAAGACACATGGTCTAATAGATTATGCCGATGGATTGACAATAGGCATAAAACTTGGGCATGTATATTTCTCCATTAGGAAGCTTTATCTGACCAACATTCATCATATATCTGCAAAAATTGTATTTTACACACGACCCAGTACCCATGCATTTTCGAGCGTGCTGTGGAATTTTAGTGTTTAAATGACTATGGACAAGTTGATCCCTAAGAGACTGGGACCTTCTATATGTGATTTGAGGATAGGGACTAACATATTTAGAAAACACATCATCTGCTACTAGTAGATGTCAATATTTATGAATAATATCCTGGATCTTCCGATATTGCCCAGAGAAACGGGTTACTAAACAAGCTTTTTGATCTACTGTTTTGTTTTGTTTTTCCAAAAATTTGATTATCTCTATTCCTCAAATTGGCCCTATGAGAGGCCTTTTTCAGCCATGATCGACTATAGCCTCTTGCCAAGAGACGATTCTGTAAGGCTTTTGCTTCAGTCTCATAGTCTTCTTGTTGACCACAATTTCTTTTTAACCTAAAGTACTGGGTGTACGGTATGCTCAAAATTAAGGGTCTGGGGTGTGAACTCGTACAATGAAGTATCGTGTTGCCTGCTGAGGGCTTACAGAATAAAGAGGAGCCTATACTTCCATCATCATTGATACAAATCTGAATTACAAGAAAGCTAATGGTCCTCTGGTCATAGTTCATCGTGAATTTTAAATTGAAATCATTTAGTTTTAAGGCTTCCAGGAAAGAAAGTACTTCCTCCCTGGACCTTGTCCATATCACAAAAATATCATTGATGAATCTACGCCAAATGAGCACCTTGGTTAGGTTCTCCTGTAATTCCTCACATGAAAAAATATATCGCTCCCATCCCCCCAGGTACGGGTTGGCATATGATGGGGCACAATGTGGTTACTGTATGGTGATATCCTGATTTTTTATGTATAAATAAATTTGATATTTTTATATATCGGTTTGTTTTTGGTTTGTTCCTGGCACCCTAAAAATCCCATCATCCTCTTTCTATTCATGTACTTTAATATAGGGATGTGGTGTCGTTGACTATACAACATCCAGCAATTTACATTAATATTATTTCTTTCATGTGTTACATGCATGGGCTATGATTTCTTATGTTACATAGTTACATAGTTAGTCAGGTTGAAAAAAGTCTATCTTGTTCAAACGAAAAAAAAAAAATTATACAATCCCATATACACAATCCTTCACCCACAGTTGATCCAGAGGAAGGTGAAAAACCCCAGCAAAACATGCTCCAATTTGCTGCATCAGGGAAAAAAATTCCTTCCTGATTCCCTGAGAGGCAATCTGATTTTCCCTGCATCAACTTTAGCTATAAATGTTAGTACCCAGATATATTGTGTACATTTAGGAAAGAATCCAGGCCTATTTTAAAGCAATCTACTGAGCTGGCCAGAACCACCTCTGGAGGGAGCCTTTTTTTATTTGTTGATCATAACCCCCATTAATCTCCTCTTCTCAAGAGAGAATAAATCCAGTTCCTCTAATCTTCCCTCATAGCTAAGCTTCTCCATGCCTCTTATCAGTTTGGTTGCCCTTCTCTGCACTTTCTCCAGTTCCCCGATATCCTTTTTGAGAACTGGTGCCCAAAACTGAACTGCATATTCCAGATGAGGTCTTACTAATGATTTGTACAGGGGCAAAATGATATCTCACTCTCTGAAGTCCATACCTCTCTTAATACAACAAAGGGCTTTGCTTGCTTTGGAAACAGCAGCTTGGCATTGCATGCAATTTGTGAACTTATGATCTACCAGAACCCCCAGATCCTTCTCCACTATGGATTCCCCCAGTTGTACTCCCCCTAGTATGTATGATACATGCATAGTCTTAGCCCCCAAGTGCATAACTTTACATTTATCAACATTAAACCTCATTTGCCACTTAGTTGACCAATTAGACATTAGTGCATTGAGGTCAGCTTGTAAATTGGAGACATCCTGTAAGGACGTTATTCCACTGCATAGCTTGGTGTCATCTGCAAAGACAGAAATGGTACTTTTAATCCCAGACCCTATATCATTTATAAAGTTATTAAAAAGTAAGGATCCCAACACTGAACCTTGGGGTACACCACTGATAACCTTGCAAAAGAGAAGGGAAAGTGGGACTTTAAATGAGATAGATGACTTTGTGGAGGCAAAGTTGAAAAAAATTGTAAAATTATTTTATTAATAAAGAACGTTATAAAGAATATGGCAATATGATAACCACATATACATTCAGTGCAATAATTCATATAGACTCCACCCACACATAACATAAAGGTGTGGCATGGGTAAAAAGTTTGCATGAGTATGATATTGTCAAAGCAGTTCAAAAATACATTACATGGAGTAAATTGTATATATACATATGACATATAAACAGCACCAGCGACAGGAGTAGGGATGAGCTTCGAGTTCGAGTCGAACTCATGTTCGACTCGAACATTGGCTGTTCGCAAGTTCACCGAACAGCGAACAATTTGGGGTGTTCGCGGCAAATTCGAATGCCGCGGAACACCCTTTAAAAGTCTATGGGAGAAATCAAAAGTGCTAATTTTAAAGGCTAATATGCAAGTTATTGTCATAAAAAGTGTTTGGGGACCTGGGTCCTGCCCCAGGGGACATGGATCAATGCAAAAAAAAGTTTTAAAAACAGCCGTTTTTTCAGGAGCAGTGATTTTAATAATACTTAAAGTCAATCAATAAAAGTGTAATATCCCTTTAAATTTCGTACCTGGGGGGTGTCTATAGTGTGCCTGTAAAGGGGCGCATGTTTCCTGTGTTTAGAACAGTCTGACAGCAAAATGACATTTTGAAGGAAAAAACTCATTTAAAACTACCCGCGGCTATTGCATTGCCGACAATACACATAGAAGTTCATTGATAAAAACGGCATGGGAATTCCCCAAAGGGGAACCCCGAACCAAAATTAAAAAAAAAAAATGACGTGGGGGTCCCCCTAAATTCCATACCAGGCCCTTCAGGTCTGGGATGGATATTAAGGGGAACCCCGGCCAAAATTTAAAAAAAAAAATGACGTGGGGTTCCCCCTAAATTCCATACCAGACCCTTCAGGTCTGGTATGGATTTTAAGGGGAACCCCGCGCCAAAAAAAAAAAAAAAAACGGCGTGGGGTCCCCCCAAAAATCCATACCAGACCCTTATCCGAGCACGCAACCTGGCAGGCCGCAGGAAAAGAGGGGGGGACAAGAGTGCGGCCCCCCCTCCCTCCTGAACCGTACCAGGCCACATGCCCTCAACATTGGGAGGGTGCTTTGGGGTAGCCCCCCAAAACACCTTGTCCCCATGTTGATGAGGACAAGGGCCTCATC
This sequence comes from Aquarana catesbeiana, assembly GCF_042186555.1. Lineage (NCBI taxonomy): Eukaryota > Metazoa > Chordata > Amphibia > Anura > Ranidae > Aquarana > Aquarana catesbeiana. The sequence continues at coordinate 830,092,724 of NC_133324.1, read as the reverse complement.
CTCACAACCCTGGCCGGTGGTTGTGAGGGTTTGCGGGCGGGGGGCTTATCGGAATCTGGAAGCCCCCTTTAACAAGGTGACCCCCAGATCCCGGCCCCCCCCCTGTGTGAAATGGTAAGGGGGTACATAAGTACCCCTACCATTTCACGAAAAAAGTGTCAAAAATGTTAAAAATGACAAGAGACAGTTTTTGACAATTCCTTTATTTAAATGCTTCTTCTTTCTTCTATCTTGCTTCATCTTCTGGTTCTTCTGGCTCTTCTGGTTCTTCTGGTTCTTCCTCCGGCGTTCTCGTCCAGCATCTCCTCCGCGGCGTCTTCTGTCTTCTTCTCCTCGGGCCGCTCCGCACCCATGGCATGGGGGGGAGGCTCCCGCTCTTCTCTTCTTCTTTTCTTCTTTTCTTCTCTTCTTCTCTTCTTCTTCATTTTCTTCTCCGGGCCGCTCCGCAATCCATGCTGGCATGGAGGGAGGCTCCCGCTGTGTGACGGCGCTCCTCGTCTGACAGTTCTTAAATAACGGAGGGGGGCGGGGCCACCCGGTGACCCCGCCCCCCTCTGACGCACGGTGACTTGACGGGACTTCCCTGTGGCATTCCCCGTGACGTCACAGGGAAGTCCCGTCAAGTCACCGTGCGTCAGAGGGGGGCGGGGTCACCGGGTGGCCCCGCCCCCCTCCGTTATTTAAGAACTGTCAGACGAGGAGCGCCGTCACACAGCGGGAGCCTCCCTCCATGCCAGCATGGATTGCGGAGCGGCCCGGAGAAGAAAATGAAGAAGAAGAGAAGAAGAGAAGAAGAGAAGAAGAGAAGAAAAGAAGAAAAGAAGAAGAGAAGAAGAGAAGAGCGGGAGCCTCCCCCCCATGCCATGGGTGCGGAGCGGCCCGAGGAGAAGAAGACAGAAGACGCCGCGGAGGAGATGCTGGACGAGAACGCCGGAGGAAGAACCAGAAGAACCAGAAGAACCAGAAGAGCCAGAAGAACCAGAAGATGAAGCAAGATAGAAGAAAGAAGAAGCATTTAAATAAAGGAATTGTCAAAAACTGTCTCTTGTCATTTTTAACATTTTTGACACTTTTTTCGTGAAATGGTAGGGGTACTTATGTACCCCCTTACCATTTCACACAGGGGGGGGGCCGGGATCTGGGGGTCACCTTGTTAAAGGGGGCTTCCAGATTCCGATAAGCCCCCCGCCCGCAGACCCCCACAACCACCGGCCAGGGTTGTGGGGATGAGGCCCTTGTCCTCATCAACATGGGGACAAGGTGTTTTGGGGGGCTACCCCAAAGCACCCTCCCAATGTTGAGGGCATGTGGCCTGGTACGGTTCAGGAGGGAGGGGGGGCCGCACTCTCGTCCCCCCCTCTTTTCCTGCGGCCTGCCAGGTTGCGTGCTCGGATAAGGGTCTGGTATGGATTTTTGGGGGGACCCCACGCCGTTTTTTTTTTTTTTTTTGGCGCGGGGTTCCCCTTAAAATCCATACCAGACCTGAAGGGTCTGGTATGGAATTTAGGGGGAACCCCACGTCATTTTTTTTTTTAATTTTGGCCGGGGTTCCCCTTAATATCCATACCAGACCTGAAGGGCCTGGTATGGAATTTAGGGGGACCCCCACGTTTTTTTTTTTTTTTTAATTTTGGTTCGGGGTTCCCCTTTGGGGAATTCCCATGCCGTTTTTATCAATGAACTTCTATGTGTATTGTCGGCAATGCAATAGCCGCGGGTAGTTTTAAATGAGTTTTTTCCTTCAAAATGTCATTTTGCTGTCAGACTGTTCTAAACACAGGAAACATGCGCCCCTTTACAGGCACACTATAGACACCCCCCAGGTACGAAATTTAAAGGGATATTACACTTTTATTGTTTGACTTTAAGCATTATTAAAATCACTGCTCCTGAAAAAACGGCCGTTTTTAAAACTTTTTTTTGCATTGATCCATGTCCCCTGGGGCAGGACCCAGGTCCCCAAACACTTTTTATGACAATAACTTGCATATAAGCCTTGAAAATTAGCACTTTTGATTATTCATGTTCGTGTCCCATAGACTTTAACGGTGTTCGCATGTTCGAACGAACTTTTTTCCTGTTCGCATGTTCTGGTGCGAACCGAACAGGGGGGTGTTCGGCTCATCCCTAGACAGGAGTATAAATGTAGGAAATAAAACCATGATAGATGAATAGATGAATGTCAGAATTAATAATCTGCTGCAGACCAAGATTCAATGTGTCCATTACAGACACAGGTCAGCATCACTTGTGTCCGAAGTGTTTCGTGTAGAGACACTCCTCAGGGGTAGATGCTAAAATATGTCTGCAGAGTGTAAAGAAAGAAATGATGACATTAGTCTAGTTCTAATTAATAATGTAGAAATAGGGCAAATTAGCCCGTCCTAAATACTCACATAGGGTCCAATACGGTAAAAAGCTGCGGCCATGTATTCAAAGTCCCAAGATAGTCTCCCCCCGGGGAACTGAGGTAATTGCAGCCGCGCACAGCAGGGCACATGCAACAAAACCTCCCAATGACCCAAGGCACAAAATGCTGGTGTATAAGTGGAAAGTTGCGGTAGCCTGTGAAGGCAACCTGAAGTGATCTGTAGAGGTGTAAAAAAGAATGTGAAAATGAGAATGAGAGAAAAAAAAAATGAATGTGATATAAAAGGGGGTGTATGTTGACTCAATATATGAGCTATGTGAGCATTGTTGATGTTGCATGAAAAGGTGAAAGATTGGGTGGTGAGAGCCAATGTTAAAACAAAAAACAGTGATAACAAAAAAGGAAAAAACATCAAACAAAAGTGACAGGCAATTGTGAATGACCTAGGGGGTGGCTTACATGTTGAAGCAAAGCTGGAAACAAAGGGAAGTGCTGGATGCGATGTGGTATCTGAGAGGTGTAACAGCAAGATTGTGACAGGGGAGGCAGCTTATATGTACCCCGCACACGTGCACGCCGGCTCTTACCAGTGTCACCCTAGCGTAATATAGGCAGGAAGGGGCTCCGGAGAAGGCGGTGGGCACCGCCCTCCGCAGAAGCCTATATTCACTGCCAGAACAGCTGGGATGGAAATCACATGCTCTGTGTGTTGGCGTCAATCATGACGCCACACGCAAGGCAGGATGCGTGGCGCCGATGCTCTGTAGGCATCCACCCGCTACCCCGTACCGCAACGGCTGTTGCAATTTTTTTTCAACTTTGCCTCCACAAAGTCATCTATCTCATTTAAAGTCCCACTTTCCCTTCTCTTTTGCATACATTTTAGGGATGGAGGCACACCGCATATGTGCCTCATTTAAAGTCCCAATTCCCTCTCTCCATTCGATTTGAACAGGGATGGAGATTTGATGACTGGTTTGGTAGTATTCCCCTGCCACCCAAGTGTGAGGCCTGTAGATTCTGGGTGGCAATGTCACCATACCCGAGTTCTTACACACTCAGGGTACATTAATTTTGTATCCATGTAGTTCTACAGCGCCGTTGCGCCAGTTCATTTGGGGTATGTTGCGGTTGTGGTGATTTGTGGTTCCTTTTTTGGTCTTCTACCCGGGAGCTGTGATGCTCTTTACGTGCCTCCCCCTCCCCTCTCCACCCACCGGGGGGCGGGGAGCGGTACGGGGTAGCGGGTGAATGCCTACAGAGCATCGGCACCATGCATCCTGCCCTGCGTGTGGCGTCATGATTGATGCCAACACACAGAGCATGTGATTTCCATCCCAGACTAATGTCATCATTTCTTTCTTTACACTCTGCAGACATATTTTAGCATCTGCCCCTGAGGAGTGTCTCTACATGAAACGCATCGGGCACAAGTGATGCTGACCTGTGTCTGTAATGGACACATTGAATCTTGGTCTGCAGCAGATTATTAATTCTGACATTCATCTATTCATCCATCATGGTTTTATTTCCTACATTTATACTCCTGTCGCTGGTGCTGTTTATATGTCATATGTATATATACAATTTACTCCATGTAATGTATTTTTGAACTGCTTTGACAATATCATACTCATGCAAACTTTTTACCCATGCCACACCTGTATGTTATGTGTGGGTGGAGTCTATATGAATTATTGGACTGAATGTATATGTGGTTATCATATTGCCATATTCTTTATAACGTTCTTTATTAATAAAATAATTTTGCAATTTTTTTCAACTTTGCCTCCACAAAGTCATCTATCTCATTTAAAGTCCCTCTTTCCCTTCTCTCTTGCATACATTTTAGGGATGGAGGCACCCCGCATATGTGCCTCATTTAAAGTCCCAATTCCCTCTCTCCATTCACCACTGATAACCTTAGACCATTCAGAGTAAGAATCATTAACCACTACTCTCTGAATTCGGTTTTTTAGTCCGTTTTCTATCCATTTACAAACTGATCTTTCCAAGCCTGTAAACTTTATCTTACCCACCGACCCAGCATCCCACACCTGCGCATTGGGCTCTCCATCTGTGCCCTGTGATGCTGTCCTCTCTCCGTGTCAGCGGCCTTCGTTGACATCTGACGTCATTGCGCCTCAATGCGCGCTGACGTCGGACGCCGCCTAGGCTGGGGAACCGCAATTGGCTGGCGCTCTTCACACACACCAGTGCACTCATCTGAGTGCTCGAATCCTCCACCCTCTCCCCTTATTAAAGTTTATTCCTTTCCCCTGGTTCACATCCACCTCAGCTATGCAGGATTGGCTGTCCTGCTACACCACTCCTACTTTACCAGGTACTTAGCTCAGTAAAACACAGACACAATCCTGCTACACAGCTGAGATGAACGCTGCTCCATACACATTGAACAGCTAACTAAATGGCTAAGGTTGGTCAATTACCTACTTATCTCCCTTTGTACCTGAGCTAATACAGCCACTCAGATACTTTCTCTGTAATTCTCTCTTGGTATATTTTTACTTATATGCACCCATTGATAGTATATAGCTATATATAATTTCCCTTGTTTTCTACCCTGTCTAGATTTATGCCATCCATGCTTTTTTGTGGCGGTTCTCGTGAGCCCTGACCTGCTGCCCTGCCGTTTGGCACAAGGCTAGCCCCCTCTAGAACTAAGGCTCTATCCCCTAACCAACTACTATTCCATTGGATTTAGTGGTGGGGACAATTTTTTCCACTGGACCCATGGACGTGGGAGTCCATCTTATAACATCTTTGTGTATGTTACCATTGCAATAGAGAAACAGATGTCCTGTGAGTACTTTTTTTTTAATTAGCATTCACTCTGATGTGTTTTCTGTCTTTCTGGGATAAAAATTCAGGCCTTTTAATCGATGTTTCTTTCCTTGTGATTGTCTATGTAGATGCAAAATATGTTTAGTTATATACATATATATGTTATACTTTTCTTTTTAGAAATACAATAATCTGCTTTTCTGAAACCCCTGAGGAAGGAAGTACACACCATAAAAAGAAATGAATCTTTTTGTGTTTTTCTGAAACATGTAGGGTATTTTTGTTGCAGTTCCACTCTGTTGTTTATCCATTTATCGGCCCCCCACTGTGGTCACTGCAGCACTCCAGAGTTGCATTTTGACACGAATTGCTCTCTTTGGATCAATGTTTTTAGATGTCAGTACATGCTTTGTATAATTTGTATATTAATAAAATCTTTGATAATTTTATTCAGCTTGTTATACTCCATTTGCACCCACAACTTATTGATCCTTCTTGATCCACTGCCCACACTATCCCTTTTGGGGCATTTTTGCGGTTTGTTTTTCTCACTGTTTGGGATGTGGCAGAGGCCTCTAGGATCAGCTCAACGCTAGTTCCTTTCCAAAAAATATTTTCCACTGATAACCTTAGACCATTCAGAGTAAGAATCATTAACCACTACTCTCTAAATTTGGCTTTTTAGTCAGTTTTCTATCCATTTACAAATTGATCTTTCCAAGCCTGTAGACTTTATCTTACACATTAGTCATGTGGGGAACTGTGTCAATTGCTTTTGCAAAATCCAAGTATACCACATCCAAAGCCACCCCTCTGTCTGAGGTTTTACTTACCTCCTCATAAAAAGAAATCAGATTTGTTTGACAACTTCTGTCATGAATCCATGCTGTCTGTTGCGTAAAATATTTTTTTCCAGCAAGAACTCATCTATCTGGTCTTTTATTAAACTCTCCAGTATCTTCCCGACTATAGAAGTTAAACTAACAGGTCATTAGTTACTTGGTAAAGATTTTGATCCCTTTTTAAATATGGGCACCATATTGGCCCTGCGCCAATCCAGTGGTACCATTCCAGTCATTAACGAGTCCCTAAAAATTAGAAATAATGGCTTTGAAATGACAGAGCTCAATTTTTTTAGGATCCGTGGGTGGATGCCATCTGGTGCAGGTGCTTTATCCACCTTTATTCTGTCTACATATTTCTGGATCATATCACTTTTAAACTATTGTGGATCATTTGGGGCTGTGTTAATACCATCCCCATTATGGACATGAGCCCCCCCCATGCTCCTTTGTATACACAGAGCTGAAGAAAGTATTTAATAAATTTGCCTTCTCTTTGTCCCCAGTCACCCACTCTAGATTATTTTGTAAAGGGCCTACATGCTCAGACCTGACCTTTTTACTATTAATATATTTGAAGATTTTTTGGGGGTTTGTCCTACTATGTTTTGCAATCTGCCGTTCATTTTGAATTTCTGCATCCTTGATTTCCTTTTTACATACTCTATTATATTCTTTGTAGCATTTAAATGGTGATAGCGTTCCTTCATTTTTATATTTTTTAAAAGTTATTTTCTTATTATTTATAGCCATGTTGACTTTGGTCGTGAGCCACATAGGTTTTATTTTTAGCCTTTTAAACTTATTGCCCATGGGAATATACTTTGTAGTGAGTTCGCATACAGTAATTTTGAAGAATTACCATTTCTTTTGTGTGTCCATTGATGCTAATATTCCCTCCCAGTCTGATGTACACACGGTCGGATTTTCCGATGGAAAATGTCCGATCGGAGCGTGTTGTCGTCGGAAATTCCGACCGTGTGTGGGCTCCATCGGACATTTTCCATCGGATTTTCCGACACACAAAGTTGGACAGCAGGAGATAAAATTTTCCGACAACAAAATCCGATCGCGTCAATTCCGACCGTGTGTGGCGTGTTCCGACGCACAAAGTGCCACGCATGCTCAGAAGAAATTCCGAGACGGGACAGCTCTTTCTGGTAAACGTAGCGTTCGCAATGGATACAGCACTTTCGTCATGCTGCAATGTTCAAAATGGTTTAATACAGCGCACTCTCTTCTTCTTTATAATGTGACAAGAATTAAGTAGTTTTGATGCTCATATTCACACACACTTCTCACAAACTTATTTCGTTACTATTTATCGGGATTCCCTCAATATATTTTGATTTCTCACATCTGACAACATATTTTTGTATATATTTTTTTTTTTTTTTTTTGGCTTTAATGTAGATTCTTTTTTTGTGTTTCTATTTTTTTTTTTTTTTTGCGATTTTGATTTGTACTACCGAAAATGTTTGTGTGTGTTTTTTGTGACAAGTTCCCACAACACCATTGATATGTTGTTATATTTAATCTGTAGGAGATTGTTTGGTGTTGTTGTCGCTTGTTAATTTCACATTGTACTTTAGAAATGTACCTGAATCGTCACCAACAAACTGTCCTTTTTGGATGAAAACACACACAGGAGAGTAGAATTTACCTAAAAAATTTTATTAAGGGCTCACAACTAAACAAAGAGGGAGGCAAAGCTGAAGAAAGTGCAGAAGTGGGTGAAGCCTTGGACCCCCAGGGCAGACATCAACTATTTAAAAGCAAAATTGGTGGCCTGAGGAGTCCTTATCTAAGGGAGGGCAGTGTGGTCCAGAAGTCCCAGAGATCCGGAAAGCAGCAGATGACATCTGTGTCCCCAGGCTGTGGTCATACGAGAGACTGCATCTTCTGTCAGACCAGACTGAACCCAGGGTCATCACTCTTTGGTCTTCTTTCCACGCTTCCTTCCACGCTGTGGCTGTGGTGGTGGAGTTGTGGCAGCAGGAGGAGGAGGACCGTCGATCTCAATGACATCCGTCTTGGGTGTCAGTTCCCCATTCAACCCCTTACGTAGGACTTTATAAATCAGGTCCTCAGAGAGCTTGCGTTGACCCTCCTGCATGCCCTGCAATTTGGTGGCAGCCATGCAGGCAAAGGCCTCTTCAGGACTGGGGAAGGCTCGTAGGGACGCAGAAGCCTCCTGGATCAGCCTGTACGCTGAATCCTGCACGGGACTCAGAGTGGCCTTCCTGGCCCTTTTGTATGGAAGGCGGAGGGGAGGGACCTGAGACTCAGTCAGGCTGCGACTGGTCCCTGGCTTCTCTTGGCTGCCACTTAGCCCCGCCTCCTCCTGGCTGCCACTAATCCCCGCCTCCTCCTGGCTGCCACTAATCCCCGCCTCCTCCTGACTGCCACATTCCACAACCTCCTCCTGGCTGAGGTCTTCCTGTGTATGAAAAAGGGACATAGTTTTAGTATTGTTTTCATCAATCACACACAATTTTCACCTCCTGACTGCTGCAAATTGAATGTTAACAAATATAACAGACTATCCTTCTGAGCCCAGCATTTTTCATTTTTGTCCCAATTTTGGGTGCCCACTACTGTCTATTGATATGTAAAACACTTTTTTCAATCAGCAATTAGTGATCAATAATAACATCTAGTAAACATCATTTATTTATTGTCCTGAAATCTGTAGAAGAATGCTATACCTGGCTCCAGCTGGGCTCCTCCACTTCTTCCTGGCTGGAAGGCCCAGGTTGGATATCGGAAGCCTCAGCTGGGGTGGAAGGAAGAGTGGAAGGAAGAGTAGAGAGGGATTCCCTGACTTCAGTGTGGTCTGACAGAAATCGCAGTCTCTCATAGTACCACAGCCTGGGGACATAAACGTCATCTGCTCCAGCTCCTGATCTCTGGGAATCCATGACCTTCTTGCGCTCCCTAAGATAAGTGCTCCTCAGGCCACCAATTTTAGCTTTTAAATAGGGGATGGTTGCTGTGGGGACCACCGGCTTCACCAACTCCAGCAGTTTCTCCAGCGCTGCCTGCCTCTTCTGTTTGTGGTTATAGTGGGGGTGTCTGACCTGCTACAGACAGGGCAGCTCCCTGTACTTGTCTATGAACAGGGGCAGGAAATTGTGGTCGTTGAACCCATCCATTTTCTCTGCAAGACACAACACAAGACAAACCCTAATGTCAGGCAAAACTCCCCTAATCTTGTTACAATATAGGCTTCCATTTCGAAGCAGTATAGGCGCAAGTTTAGATCTTACCTTCGTTATCACGATCGGCATCTCCGATGCTCCTTCCTCCGCTCACAGATCGTACGTAAGACGCACGTGTGTTACGCTTTATACACACTGCGCATGCGTATAACTACGCCCGCCCCTGATGTTCTTTCTAGTCTATTCCCCGCCCCTTTTTGTTCGGCGCAGTGGGGGAAGAGCACATGGCGGATAGACAGCATGATCGTGATAATTGGAGCAACGAGGAGGAGGAGGAAAGGCCGGAGCCTGAAACGTCCCAATCCAGAAGGAGATTTAAGGACTCAAATATGTCCTTTGGGGAGATGTTGGAAATGGTGAACATCCTGAAGAAGGCTGACTATGATGGAAAGTATAGGCCTTACCCCAACCCCAATGTCCGAAAGGCCAAGATCATGGCGAAAGTGGTCAGGAGTCTGCACCGGAAATTCGGGGTACGACGATCGAAAGATCAGCTCAGGAAGCGGTGGTCAGACCTGAAATTACGCGAACATGAGCAGTACCGAAAGATCCGGAGAGTGCTGCAAAAAAGTAAGTAGTTGTGCTGTGTTCCTATTCTTTTTGTGTTTATTACGTTCGTGCTGCTCCATGTGCTTTTAGGAACTGTTGTACAGTTTAAAATGGCAACTTTCATGTTCATGGGCACATTATTCGTTCGGATCAAACATTTTTCGTTCCAAATATAAAATACCATTGTTTAGCCCATATGCATTTGGCCACCATTTTGACGCCCTATACTTGTCTTAAAAGAATTGGGTTGTGTAGATGGCTTTGTTACTAGAATGAAATGCAAACTAGATTCTGTGTAAGGAGAGGACACTCAGCAGCTGTTTTCACATCTGGACACTGGAGCTCTAGTGTGGGACAAAAGAACACCATTTTAATTAGGGGGGCCACACAGGTGCTCCAGTGTATACTATAGGGGGGTCTCCATCTGTGAAGCTTGTACTAAACAGGTAAAGTATTGCAGGTTGACAAAGGGCATTAAAAAAATTACATCTTGGAACTCTGCTAAAATAGATAATTGTACCCCACTTCCAAGCAATGTTTCATCTTTATAGTTCTGACATTAAATATCTGTGTGCTAATTATACCATTTTTGTTTGACATAGGGGAGAAAAGACTCGGAGGACACCCCTCATCTGAGGAGACCAGAGCCCCCCCCCTGGAAGAAGGTGAAATCCCCCCAACACAAGCTGAGCAGGAGGATGAAGATGTGGTGGAACTAGTCACCACAACAGGTGAGTGTCTGCGACCACAGGCTCAGATAAGAGATGGATGGTGGCATTTTTTTAAAACCAAATTTATTTTGGGGTTCCTCTCTTTTTAGGTGATCGTGAGGTTGTGGATGAAGATCCTTTCACATCCGAAAGTGCCCAGATCCTGATCGGGGAGATCATGGGGTGTAATTTACAATTGGAAATCATCAAGCAAAACATCAATGATGTTATTCCAAAATATAAAAACATCATTGATGTTTTGGGGCGAGTTTAAAACCCCTCCAAATCACTTTCTTCTTTTGTGTGCTACAATGTGCTAAATGTTTTTGTGATTTTTCCAAAAGCCAAATTTGGAGGATGCACACAGTGTGTCAACATGTGCTATCTGCCATCACGGGAGATCAATGGACGCGTTTTGGGGGTGCAAACCCTTCCTCAATAATAAAGAAACGGTGAGGAAGGGCTTGCTCCCCCAAAACACATCCCTTGATCCCCCGTGATGGCAGGTAGCACATGTTGACATTGGAAAATTTGTGTGCATCTTCCAAATTTGGCTTTTCCTGGGGTGACTTCCCCCCATCTGAACGCTATATCAAACACAGTTCCTAAATACTCATGTCTGATATTGCCTTCAAGTTCTACCAAATGTGAACTTTGTAAGATCAAGATTTGTATCTTTCTTGTTGGTTTTACACAGGCCTGTTTTCTATAAAATGGACATTTTGATTTGGGATAATGCCACCACAAAAATTGTTATACAACAAACATGTTGGTTTGTCAGCAAAACCTTTGGTAAATGCACATGTGATTGTGCAGGTATTAAAAAGTTAATCAAGAATGTGTGGATTATTGTCTCAACGCTACAACACTTTTGGGGTGATGTAATTGTTGTTTTATGAGAAAATGGGGGTTATTTCCTAAGGGCAAATCCACTTTGCACTACAAGTGCAGTTTCAGTGCAGTTGCAAGTGCACTTGTAGTGAAATGTGTTTTTGCATTTAGTAAATAACAGCCAACAGTGCTTTGTATAAGGTTACACAATCACGACATTTTCTGGACTCCACACATTTCTGTCAGGGTCAGCTCAAACAAACACAAGCAGTAAATGTCCACAAAGATTTTTTTTTTTATTATTTGAAAAAGGCTTCACATATTCTCTGGCATATTGATAGCCCCCCTACCCGCAAAGAACTCCAGGTAGCGTAACCGGACATCACGGGCACTCAGGGAGGGCAAGCCAGGACGGCCACTTTCAAGCGCCGTCAGTGTGGTTTGATGTAGGATTCCAGCCTCAGGCCCAACTGAGCCAGCATAGTTGGCCGAATGTTTCCGTAAAAAGTTATGGAGAACACAGCACGCAAGTATTATATGGTTCAGTTTATACTCCGCCATATGGATAGGTGTCAGAAATAGGCGGAACCGGCTGGCCAGGATTCCAAATGTGTTCTCCACCACTCTTCGGGCTCTGGCCAGCCAGTAATTAAAAACCCTCTGTTCCGGGGTGAGGGTCCTCATCGGAAATGGCCGCATCAGGTGGTCCCCCAGCGCAAATGCTTCATCAGCAACGAACACAAATGGGAGTCCTTCAACATTGTCCTCTGGAGCTGGCAAGTCCAAGCTGCCATTCTGGAGACGCCTGTAGAACTCCGTCTGGGCGATGACTCCACCATCGGACATCCAGCCATTCTTCCCCACGTCCACATACAAGAAGTCGTAATTAGCCGACACCACCGCCAACATCACTATACTATTAAACCCCTTGTAATTATAATAGTACGACCCCGAGTTGGGTGGTGGGACGATGTGGATGTGTTTCCCATCAATTGCCCCTCCGCAGTTAGGAAAGTCCCACCGCTCGGCAAAGTGGGAGGCCACAGTCTGCCATTCCTGTGGCGTGGAAGGAAACTGTTGAGGAAAAAAACAATAAACATTACTATGTTTACTCTAAAACATGGCAAGCAGATTAGACACAAACATTATGGGGCAACCTCCAGATAGCATTTATTAAGGGGAATTTAACAAGGCCAAAGTATAAGGTACACCTATCATATTCCCCCCCCCCCTCTCATGGGCCATTTCTAACATTATGGGGTGTGTGGAAATCTTGGACAGGTAACCCTCTTCACTTCATTGAGAGATGAATGCCTAAATAATGGGTATTACTTTGAACAGCCCCTCCTTAGTTACACTATTGGCAGCCCACTGGACAGGTAAGAAGTGTCTGAATACAAAGATATAAATACACACTGTACACATTTGAGGACATTTGGACATTCTGCTATTACCTATCAAGATAATAATAGGATACAAAAACTTTAAACAGTACCATTGGGAAGTATACAGGCAGGCCCTTGCACTGCATGCTTTGACATGCTTTGGGGAATTCATCCATATAAATCTGACCAGTAAAGAGGTGGGTATAGTGTGTATGGGTTTGGCAAAGTCAGCAGATAGATGATTGAGGATAGAGAATTGGGATCAGCTGACTTAGCAGTTGGGGGGAGAGAGGGTTACTAAAAATTATTTGGGGACACCACAAAAAAAAGCCTCTGGCACTCTGCCTGAATTTAAATCAAAAATAACATTACCAAACATTTTAGGGGGTGGTTGGGGTAAAGCACTACTATGGAGCAGATAAAATACATTGTTAAGTGACTACATGAGGTGAATATAGGGCAGGAGACACCATACTGGGGAGGTTATTGAAGGGCAAATATGTATGAAGGACCTTAAATTATAATTACATAGAAATCCAGCATGCATGAGGACAAAGGGGACATTCACAGCATATTACAAGCATGGTAATTAGGGAATGAGGAAAGAAATACAATATATTATCAAACATTAAAGACAATAAAATGTGATATAAAAGGATAAAAATCTTACCTTCATATACTCCTTCTGCAGGACCTGGATGATGGCAGAACAGGTCTCTGGGATAATGATCCCCAGAGCCTGGGGGGAGATGCCTGTCGAGAACTTGAGGTCCTGCAGGCTTCTCCCTGTGGCCAAATACCGCAGGGTAGCGACCGACCTCTGCTCCGGAGTGATGGCTTGCCTCATGCAGGTATCCTGCCTGCTGATATAGGGGGTCAGCGAAGCCAACAAACGGTGAAACACGGGGTCCGTCATCCTGAGAAAGTTCCTGAAATCATCAGGATTATTCTCACGGATCTCACGGAGCAAAGGCATATGAGAGAACTGGTCACGCTGAAGCAACCAATTCTTGGTCCATGAACTCCTCCCCACCCTGTACATGGACTGGACTTGTGTCAAGGTCAGGACCCCAACACCAAGCCCCCGCACAGCACGAACTCTACGAGGAGTACGCATACGAAACATGGCTAGAAAACGGTCGGCTGCTCAGAACGAAGTAACAGAACGCACTGAAGAACAGCAAGGCCTGTGAAGAGCGACCTGAAAATCAGCAACGAGCAGGCAAGATCACACAGAAAACTCTGATACGAACTGACTGCACGCACTGAAGAGCAGATACAAACCCACAAGCACAAACTGAACGGCAGAAAACGATCTGAAAGCCACGAGTCTGAAAAAGCGCGAATTGTCTCTCACCAAACTTTTACTAACACGAGATTAGCAAAAGGAGCCCAAAGGGTGCCACGCTTGGTTCTGAACCAGCCATTTCTAGTCTCGTCGTACGTGGTGTGCGTGACCGCGTGGTTGGCAATCGGAAATTCCGACAACTTTGTGCGACCGTGTGTAGGCAAAACAAGTTTGAGCCAACATCCGTCGGAAAAAATCCTAGGATTTTTTTGTCGGAATGTCCGAACAAAGTCCGACCGTGTGTACGCCCTATTAGTCTTGGAGAGCAGCCCTCATCCTTTGAAAATTTGCTCTCTTAAAGTTAAGTGTTTTTATCTTTCCCGTATGTGTTTGTTGCTTACAGCTAACATTAAATGAAATCATGTTATGGTCACTGCTACCCAGATGTTCTTTTATATGAATATTGGTAATAAGCTCTGCATGGTTTGAGATTACCAGGTCCAGCAGAACATCATTCCCAGTCAGGGCCTTAATAAACTGGACCATAAAATTGTCTTTTATTAGGTTTATACATTTTTGCCCTTTAACTGTCCCAGCAGTTCCATTACTCCAGTCAATTTCAGGGTAGTTAAAATACCCCATTATTATCACTGCCTCAGCCCTTGCAGCCCTTTCCATATGTGCAAGGAGCTGAGTCTCCACCTCCTCGTTAACACTGGGAGGTCTATAACAATCTCCAATGATAACCTTTGTAGTACGCACACCCATGTACAGTTCCACCCATAATGCTTCAGACTCATCATACTCTCCATCAACTAGGTCTTCTATCACACTCACTTTGAGATCACTTCTCACATAGAGACAGACACCACCACCCTTCCGTTTTACCCTGTCAGGATATAGCCAGGAATATTAATAGCCCAGTCACGAGAAGAATGAAGCCAAGATTCAGCAATACCAATTAGATCATAATTTTCCTCATGCACCAGAGCTTCCTTGTCAAAAGAAGTTTATTGAGTATACAATGTTATAAAGATACATAAAGTAAGTTTACAAGGATCTATAAAGTAAGCTCATTGTTTTACAGTAGGGTTTATATAGGTAAATATCATGAAATTTCAAATATTAAACATTGGGTTCACGTAAACCTAAATTAAAGATATATATCATTTCCTTAGTTACTTTTGTAGGTATTTAAATGGTTTATACCTACTATACATATTGTTTACAAGTAGAGTGTATATAGGTCAAATAAATTCTGATAATGAGCTTTGATCGTAAGGTGGAGAAAAGGAAAGAGAAAGAAGAAAAAGGGTTGAAAGGTAGAGGTATGGTCCACAAGGTTGTCCCGCTCGTCAGTTTATTATTCTTTTTAGTTCTCTTTGAAGCCTTAGAATGGGTGTCTCTGTAAGTCATTTAATCTGTTACCATGGCAACAGGACAGAGTCATTGAAGTTTGACAGGAACTGTTGTTTTATCCAAGGATGCCAAAGTTTTTCAAATTTTGGAATTTGATTTTGATCGATGGCTACCATCTTAGCATGGGACATTGTATTATTCATTCTGTGAATTGTTTCTGCTTGTACCAATGTAGGAGATTTCCATGCCTTGGCCACTGTTTGTTTTGCAGCCGTTATTAGTTGGATCATAAGTTTGATTTGAGAGAGTGTTAACCATTCCGGTTTTAGATTAAGTAAAGTTAAATATGGATCTGGTTGTATTATTTTTTTTAATATTTTAGATGCAATCACGAAGACTTCCTTCCAGAAGGTTTGGATTACTGGGCACGTCCACCATATGTGTAAATATGTGCCTATTTCTGGGCATCCTCGAAAACAAAGAGCTGAGGTATTAGGTGAATATTTTGCCACTCTAGCGGGTACAAGGTACCAGCGAGTTAGGACTTTATAATTTGTCTCCAGTGCTAAGATGTTTGGTGAAGATGACTTAGATGTGAGCCATATGTTAGACCAGTCCGTGTCTTCTAAAGTTCGTCCCAGGTCCTCCTCCCACCTCTGAACGTAAGAGGGTCTATTAAGATTTGCTACTCCATATAATTGATTATAAAGTGATGAAATTGTACCTTTAGCAAATGGATCTTTTGTACAGATTGATTCAAAAATGGATAATTGGGATAATGGTGTATCCCCCTTTAGGAATGGTGTATAGAAATGTTTGATTTGGAGATATCTGAATATCTCAGAGTTTGGTAGATCATATTTTTCTCTAAGCGATGGGAATGAAAGGAATGATTTAGATGCTATGAAGTCATTTAGTGTCTGAATGCCTGATGTTGTCCAAGCTTTAAAAGAATTTGGTAGATCCATTCCGGATAAAAGGCCAGATTTCTGATAAAAGAAAGGAGAGGATTGTGTGGAGATTGTAACTGATATTTGGTTTTTAGTTTATCCCAGAGAGATAAGAAGTGTTTAGTTATGGGATTATGAATTTTAAAGCGGTCTTTAGGATCAAGCCATAATAAATTTGATATTAATAGAGGGTCATTTTCTGAAGCCTCTATAAATACCCATAATGGGATTTCCTGTTTTGCATGGTATTTGGACAGACTGGCCAAATGTGCTGCTCTGTAGTAGTTAGTAAAATTAGGGTATCCCAGGCCTCCTTTATTTTTGGGAAGATGTAGTGTGTGTATAGGTATACGTGGTTTAGAAGAGCCCCATATAAACGAAGTTGCTCTTTTTTGTACTATTCTCAAAAAATAGGAAGGAATTGGAATAGGGAGGACTCTGAATAGATAAAGCAATTTGGGTAGAATAGTCATTTTGATTGCATTAATCTGCCCTATCCAGGATAAAGGAAGTTGCGACCATTGTTTTATTAGATTTGTGATCTGTCTTAATACAGGAGGATAATTGGTTGAGAATAAGTCAGAATGAGATGCTGTTAAATGAATTCCAAGATATGGGATTGATTTTTCTGCCCATGTGAATGGGAGTGCAGCCCTAGCCGGGATCAATTCCATGTTTGTGAGTGAAATATTAAGCACTAGGCATTTCTTAGGATTAATCATAAGGCCGGATAGGGCTGCAAATCCATCAAGAGCTGGTATTAAGTTAGGACCAGAGACCTGTGGTGATGATAGAAAAAGTAATATATCGTCTGCAAATATACATAATTTGTGTGTAATACCTCCTACTTCAATGCCAGTTATAGTTTGGTTTGTTCTGATGTATTGGGCCATGGGTTCGAGTATAAGGGCAAATAATAAGGGAGATAATGGGCAACCCTGTCGGGTACCTCTTTCGATATTAAAGGCTTCAGATTTGTATCCAGCATATTTTATATAGGCTTTGGGTTTATTATATAATGCTTTGATCCATGTTAAAAAGTGGGGTCCAAAACCCCATTTTTGTAATGAATATTGCATATATTGCCAGGATACTGTGTCAAATGCCCTCTTAATATCGAGAGTAGGGATGAGCCGAACACCCCCCTGTTCGGTTCGCACCAGAACATGCGAACAGGAAAAAAGTTCGTTCAAACACGCGAACACCGTTAAAGTCTATGGGACACGAACATGAATAATCAAAAGTGCTAATTTTAAAGGCTAATATGCAAGTTATTGTCATAAAAAGTGTTTGGGGACCTGGGTCCTGCCCCAGGGGACATGGATCAATGCAAAAAAAAGTTTTAAAAACGGCCGTTTTTTCAGGAGCAGTGATTTTAATAATGCTTAAGTCAAATTAAGTCAAATTAAGTCAAACAATAAAAGTGTAATATCCCTTTAAATTTCGTACCTGGGGGGTGTCTATAGTATGCCTGTAAAGGGGCGCATGTTTCCTGTGTTTAGAACAGTCTGACAGCAAAATGACATTTTGAAGTAAAAAACTCATGTAAAACTACCCGCGGCTATTGCATTGCCGACAATACACATAGAAGTTCATTGATAAAAACGGCATGGGAATTCCCCAAAGGGGAACCCCGAACCAAAATTTTAAAAAAAAATGACGTGGGAGTCCCCCTAAATTCCATACCAGGCCCTTCAGGTCTGGTATGGATATTAAGGGGAACCCCGGCCAAAATTAAAAAAAAAAATGAGGTGGGTTCCCCCTAAATTCCATACCAGACCCTTCAGGTCTGGTATGGATTTTAAGGGGAACCCCGCGCCAAAAAAAAAAAAAAAACGGCGTGGGGTCCCCCCAAAAATCCATACCAGACCCTTATCCGAGCACGCAACCTGGCAGGCCGCAGGTAAAGAGGGGGGGACGAGAGTGCGGCCCCCCCCCCTCCTGAACCGTACCAGGCCACATGCCCTCAACATTGGGAGGGTGCTTTGGGGTAGCCCCCCAAAACACCTTGTCCCCATGTTGATGAGGACAAGGGCCTCATCCCCACAACCCTGGCCGGTGGTTGTGGGGGTCTGCGGGCGGGGGGCTTATCGGAATCTGGAAGCCCCCTTTAACAAGGGGACCCCCAGATCCCGGCCCCCCCCCCTGTGTGAAATGGTAAGGGGGTACAAAAGTACCCCTACCATTTCACTAAAAAACTGTCAAAAATGTTAAAAATGACAAGAGACAGTTTTTGACAATTCCTTTATTTAAATACTTCTTCTTTCTTCTATCTTCCTTCATCTTTTGGTTCTTCTGGTTCTTCTGGCTCTTCTGGTTCTTCCTCCGGCGTTCTCGTCCAGCATCTCCTCCGCTGCGTCTTCTATCTTCTTCTCCTCGGGCCGCTCCGCACCCATGGCATGGGGGGAGGCTCCCGCTCTTCTCTTCTTCTTCATCTTCTTCTCTTCTTCTCTTCTTCATTTTCTTCTCCGGGCCGCTCCGCATCCATGCTGGCATGAAGGGAGGCTCCCGCTGTGTGACAGCGCTCCTCGTCTGACAGTTCTTAAATAACGGGGGGCGGGGCCACCCGGTGACCCCGCCCCCCTCTGACGCACGGGACATGACGGGACTTCCCTGTGGCATTCCCCGTGACATCACAGGGAAGTCCCGTCAAGTCACCGTGCGTCAGAGGGGGGCGGGGTCACCGGGTGGCCCCGCCCCCCGTTATTTAAGAACTGTCAGACGAGGAGCGCCGTCACACAGCGGGAGCCTCCCGCCATGCTAGCATGTGTGAGGAGCGGCCCGGAGAAGAAAATGAAGAAGAGAAGAGAAGAAGATGAAGAAGAAGAGAAGAGCGGGAGCCTCCCCCCCATGCCATGGGTGCGGAGCGGCCCGAGGAGAAGAAGATAGAAGACGCCGCGGAGGAGATGCTGGACGAGAACGCCGGAGGAAGAACCAGAAGAGCCAGAAGAACCAGAAGATGAAGGAAGATAGAAGAAAGAAGAAGTATTTAAATAAAGGAATTGTCAAAAACTGTCTCTTGTCATTTTTAACATTTTTGACAGTTTTTTAATGAAATGGTAGGGGTACTTTTGTACCCCCTTACCATTTCACACAGGGGGGGCCGGGATCTGGGGGTCCCCTTGTTAAAGGGGGCTTCCAGATTCCGATAAGCCCCCCACCCGCAGACCCCCACAACCACCGGCCAGGGTTGTGGGGATGAGGCCCTTGTCCTCATCAACATGGGGACAAGGTGTTTTGGGGGGCTACCCCAAAGCACCCTCCCAATGTTGAGGGCATGTGGCCTGGTACGGTTCAGGAGGGGGGGGGCCGCACTCTCGTCCCCCCCTCTTTTCCTGCGGCCTGCCAGGTTGCGTGCTCGGATAAGGGTCTGGTATGGATTTTTGGGGGGACCCCACGCCGTTTTTTTTTTTTTTTGGCAGGGGTTCCCCTTAAAATCCATACCAGACCTGAAGGGTCTGGTATGGAATTTAGGGGGAACCCCACGTCATTTTTTTTTTTTAAATTTTGGCCGGGGTTCCCCTTAATATCCATACCAGACCTGAAGGGCCTGGTATGGAATTTAGGGGGACTCCCACGTCATTTTTTTTTTTTTATTTTGGTTCGGGGGTTCCCCTTTGGGGAATTCCCATGCCGTTTTTATCAATGAACTTCTATGTGTATTGTCGGCAATGCAATAGCCGCGGGTAGTTTTAAATGAGTTTTTTCCTTCAAAATGTCATTTTGCTGTCAGACTGTTCTAAACACAGGAAACATGCGCCCCTTTACAGGCATACTATAGACACCCCCCAGGTACGAAATTTAAAGGGATATTACACTTTTATTGTTTGACTTTAAGCATTATTAAAATCACTGCTCCTGAAAAAATGGCCGTTTTTAAAACTTTTTTTTGCATTGATCCATGTCCCCTGGGGCAGGACCCAGGTCTCCAAACACTTTTTATGACAATAACTTGCATATTAGCCTTTAAAATTAGCACTTTTGATTTCTCCCATAGACTTTTAAAGGGTGTTCCGCGGCATTCGAATTTGCCGTGAACACCCCAAATTGTTCGCTGTTCGGCGAACTTGCGAACAGCCAATGTTCAAGTCGAACATGAGTTCGACTCGAACTCGAAGCTCATCCCTAATCGAGAGATAGAAAACATAAAGGGATTTTTCGTTTTTTAGCAATATGTGCCAATAACACTGCCCTGCGTATATTATCGCCTGCCTGTCTATTTGGCATGAAGCCTACTTGATCTCTATGTATTAATTTTCCTATAATGCTATTGAGGCGTTTTGCTATTATTTTTGCTAATAATTTAATATCGAGGTTTAACAGAGAGATAGGCCGATAATTCACACAGGAAGTATCATCAGAAAGGGGTTTTGGGATCATACAAACAATTGCCATTAGTGTTTCTTGCCGAAAAGAATGTCCATCTAGAAGTTTGTTAAAAGTTTCAGTGAGAATGGGAGAGAGTATTTCTGAGAATGTTTTATAGTATAAAGCCGAGTAGCCGTCTGGGCCTGGTCTTTTGTTAAGTTTTAGGTCTTTTATGGCGTTAGCAACTTCATCTATAGTTATAGGCTCATCCAAACTGCTTTTTTGATTCTGAGATAACTCAGGTAAGGTTATTTTTGAGAAGAAGGATTCAGCCTCTGTAGGATTAAATTCATAGTTTGTCTTGTATAAAGTTGCAAGATGTGAGTGAAATTTATGGACTATTTTAACTGGATTACAAGTGTAAACATTTTTTGATAATTTCAAACGTATTGGTTTGAAAGATTTGTTAGTTGAATTTAATGCCCGAGCCAAATATGTACCTGGTTTGTTTGTATTCATGTAGAAATTGTGTTTGGAGCGTTTGAGGGATTTATCAACTGACTCAGTGAGAAATAGATCGTATTCCAATCTAGATTTTTCCAGATGAAATTTTGTACTCTGAGATGGATTATCTTGAAATGATATGTAGGCTGCATTAAAATTGAGTTCTAGTTTTTTTGCTAGATTTTTGCGTTCCCGTTTAAATAGTGCCATTTGTCTTTGTATTGTACCACGCAAGACAGGCTTATGAGCTTCCCACAGTGTTATTGGGGAAATGTCTGTTGTATTATTAATTGATATGTATTCCTTTAAAGCTTGTTCAATGGCCATCTGATGTAGTGGGTGTTTGAGCATTATGTCCGGTAAGTACCACGTTGGGTCATGCGCTTTTGGTATGGCTGAGGCTATAGTAGTGTATACTGCATTATGGTCAGACCACGGAATCGGAATTATATCTGATGCAATAATTTCTGGTATCATTCCTATTGTTAGAAAAATATGATCTATTCTGGTGAAGGTTTGATGAGGGTGCGAGAAATAAGTGAATTTCTTTTTCATTGGGTTACTTTCTCTCCATGAATCTACCAGATTGTATTTGGAAAGAAGTTGAGAAAAAGGTAATCTAGAGGTTATTTTGGATGGTGTAAAAGGTGATTTATCTAGAAATGGGAGGAGGACCTGGTTCGAATCCCCACACATTATCACTGTTCCTATTTTGTGTGTATTAATCACTTGTAATATATGTGAGAGGAATGGTGTAGGTTGTTTGTTAGGAGCGTAGTAGGAAATCACCGTGATTGCTGTATCCATTATATAACCCATGAGTATCAGGTATCTACCTTCTGGGTCTTTAATTTCTGATGATAAGGTGAATGGTGTGGATCGGTGAAATGCAATTAGAGTTCCCCTTTGCTTGGTACAGGCAGAAGCCGTGTAAATTTGTTGATAAAAAGGAGAAATACATTTTGGAGTAGAATCTTTTGTGAAGTGTGTTTCTTGGAGGCATACTATGTGAGCCTTCTTATTATGGAAAGTACGGAAGGCTTTGGTCCTTTTTTGAGGGACATTTATTCCCTGAACATTCAGGGAAAGTATATTCAGTGGTGCCATGGCAATTGATCAAATAGTTTTGACTTACTTTTTGTTATGCAGAGCTGACTGCGCAGATCAACCTGTGTGGACTGAAGAGATGAATAGATAGAAAAGAAACCAGTGAATTCTGGAGTAAAGAGTAAACAAAAAACATATGAGATTAGATGATACATTGTATAAATTATTTTTTGCAAGTAATCACAATTTACCCATGAAAGAGAATAAATATCTCTCTCAGGGGAATAAGTGCCTTCGTCACACTCCCATATAATATGGTTGGGAGAATGAGGAGGGCTAATGGGGGTACACGGATCTTCCACTTACAGGAGAGAAGTGCTATGTCAAAAGACATCAAAATGATGTTTCATTAATTGGAGTGCAGAATATAGTTTTTGTTGAAATTATTTATTCCAGGGTGGTTGTATATGGTTAGTTTTGCCCTAGGCTAAATAATTCAGTTAGAAAGGTACTGTTAATATCTTTGGTATTGATGAAGATAGTTTGAATTATTTTGGGATTTTAACCCTTTTAGAGTAAACAATTACATATTTTATTCATATGTAACTGTTTAGATATGTTAACTCATAAAATTGAGGTTGTATTGCTTCAGATTAGAATAAACAAAAACATAATTCTAGGAACTAGTTAGGTAATAATATATTTGTTTTAAGAAAAGAAAGAAAAAGCTTCCATTACTTCTGGATTATTGAACATATTTGTCCTAAAAAGTAATAAATCTATTGTTATTACCTGATAATATATAACTGAACAAGAATTTCCTTATTTCACTTATATATTCTAAGGCTATATGAATCAGAAGTAATAAGAAATATAACTGGAATGTAACATGATACCACACAGTGTCTGACTATCAGAATGCAGTTACATTCAGTTATAAATATAGGTTTTTTTATAGAGAACCATCTCTAATGCCGCGTACACACGGTCGGACTTTTCGTCTACAAAAGTCTGACAGCCTGTCCGACAGACTTCCGGCGGACTTTCGGCGGACTTGCAGCAGACTTTCTAACGAACGGACTTGCCTACACACGACCACACAAAAGTCCGACGGATTCGTACGTGATGACGTACACCGGACTAAAATAAGGAAGTTCATAGCCAGTAGCCAATAGCTGCCCTAGCATGGGTTTTTGTCCGTCGGACTAGCACACAGACGAGCGGATTTCGGGTCCGTCGTAGTAACGACGTAAAGATTTGAAGCATGTTTCAAATCTAAAGTCCGTCGGATTTGAGGCTGAAAAAGTCTGCTGAAAGTCCGGAGAAGCCCACACACGAACGGATTACCAGCCAGCTTTAGTCCGTCGGCGTCCGTTGGACTTTTGTAGACGAAAAGTCCGACCGTGTGTACGCGGCATTGGTATAATAAATGAAGAGATATCAGGAATTAGGATGTCAGTCCATTGAATCTTCTTGGTCCATGGATGATGTGGCATAACGGCCTCTTTTGTGAGAATGATGATTCCCATTTTGTTCTGAAATTTTCTGGGTGCTGCCTGAAGGTGAAGATGATGCCATTCTTCTGCGTGTGGGAGTGTTGCTGCTTGTAGGTTCTGTCAGATTTAATTTTAAAAGGGTTTGTTGTAGTTCATCTGCTGATCTGCTTCTGTAAATTGTACCTTGGTAGTTAAATCTGACTGAAAAGGGTAAGCCCCATTGATACATAATGTTGTGGCGTTGCAGTTCCATTAGTTGGGGTTTCATGGATCGTCTTTTAGTAATAGTAAGTTGGGATAGGTCAGCAAAAATTTGATAATTGTGTCCTTGAAAATTAAGTTCCTTTTTTTCTCTTGCAGCAATTAGTATTTGTTCTTTCGTTCTGTAATAATGAAATTTTGTGATTATATCACGTGGGGGTCCATCTTTCTTTTTGGCTGTGAGGGCTCTGTGTACTCTGTCCAGTTCTAAACGTTCAATAGGGATATCTGGCTTTAGTTCTTGTAATAGAGCAGTAATAGTAGATTGCAGGTCTGTCACAGTTTCAGGTATTCCCCTTATGCGCAAGTTTGAACGTCTGGCTCTATTTTCGTAATCTTCGAGCTTAGTTTGAAGTATTAAATTCTCTTTTTTTAATTGTTCCAATTCTGTTATATTTTCTTGGGTTGTAATTTCAATTTCATCCATTTTTATTTCTAAGGCTGCGGTGTGGTTTCCCAGCTCTCTTATTTCTTTGGTTAGGCTTTTTGTTATTTGGTCTGAGGTTTGTTTTAAAGTCTTATGAAGCATCTTTTCAAATTGTAATAATATTACTGGGGATACTGAGGAGGCTTGTGGAGAAGTTTGTGAGAGGATTTGTTCTGTATCTGACTCAAATGGAGAGTCTTGCTGTGACATTTTCTGTCTGTGAGAGCGCCCTGATGCTGTATCTTGTGAGGTGACTGGAGCTGCTTCAGCTGCAGTGAGTGCCTGTGAGCTCTTTGTGAGGTGATTTTTATTTCTGCCACGGCTTCCTCCCAGTACCATATTTCCTGCCCAAACTTTCACAGTTTGTTCCCTGGGGCAAAAAGGTTCAAATGGATACCTATTGAGCCTTCAGGCTCCGCTTTGTCCTTCTCTTCTCTCCTCAGCGGTGTGGAGCTCTAACAATGCATGTCTGCTCCGCTAGGCTCCGCCTCCTGCCCCCCATGCACCAGAGCTTCCAACTCACCTATTTTGCTTGTCAGACTTCTGGCATTGGTGAACAAACACTTTAATTCATTGTCACATTTTGCAAACATATGTTGCATATTTTTCATTTTACTACAGAAAATACCATTTCCAATGGTTGTTTGTAACATAGGAACCTTCATATCATCTGCCTCCCCCATCTTTCCCCCTTCCACTCACCAATAGGGGCTGACCCCTGTCTGACCTGCCTGCCCCATTATAATCTAATTCACCCTCCCCCCACATTCCTAGTTTAAATACTCCTCCAGCCTTTCCATAAACCTCTCCCCAGCACAGTAGACCCCCTTCCATCTTTAGCATATAGGTTGCACCCCAATGAAAGGTCAGCCCAGTGCTCTAAAAACCCTAATCCCTCCTTTTTACACCAGGTCTTTAGCCATGCATTCAGCTCTCTAATCTCCCCCTGCCTTTCCTGTGTTGCGCATGACACAGGCAATATTTTAGAGAATATCACCTTGGAAGTCGTTCCCTTCAACTTGCAGCCTAGTTCTTTAAATTGGTTCTTAAGCAGCCTCCACCTTTCATATATTCTGTTATTGGTTCCAACGTGGATCAAGATAGCTGGATCATTCCCAGCCCCTTCCAGTAATTTATCAACCCCGTTCACCACATGCCATACCCTGGCACCAGGGAGACAATAAACTATTAGAATGAGGTGATCCTGGTGACAAATTATTCTATCAGTCCTTCTGATTATAGAATCCCCTATTACCACCAACTGTCTAGGCCTACCTGCACCCCCTATACCACCCCTACTAGATGGGCTGCTTTCCTGGCTGTTAGGGGGAGCAGTGACATCTAGGGCTGCCACCTCTGAGCTTGATACCCCCACATCTTCACCCACCTTGGCAAATCTGTTAGGGTGCTCAAACACAGGGCTTGCCTTCCTTTTCTGTGAGCCCCTACCACTCCCTCTAACTGTATTAACCCATCTTCCTACCTGATAATCCTGACTTACCTCTCCACCCTCACCAATAACCTCACTAGCCACCTGCTCAGTGAGCAGTGGACCCCTTTCAAGGTTGTCAGTTCTGCCCAGTGTTGAAATTTGTTCCTCCAGATCTCTAATGCAAGCTTCCAGAAGGGCAACCTGCTCCTATCTGTCGCAGCAGTATCTACCCTGGAGCTGTTGCTCCATTGTGGTATATATGTGGCACGCTGTGCACTGCAAAAAACCTTCAATCTTGCTAGCACACATTTTCCCAGTTACAATAATAACATTAATAACAGGAAATAGAAGATGTTACTTACAGGTTTGATGACTCCTGTTATAATCTCCCATTTTCAACTCTGGTTTTTAACTCACCACTTAGTCAGTTCCACTTGGTCTAAGTTCCAGCAAGCAAAAATATAGCAAGCTCAGAAATGAGTTCTACAGAAAGTTATATAGGACTTGAAGCACCTGTGATCAATTAAACACTCCCCTTAATTAGTAGTCTCAAGGAAGGAAGAAAAAAAGGCTGTTTAAAAAGTGACAGAAAAGGTGTTAAAAAGCTGCAAGGAAAGACCCCAAAAAGAACCTAAAAATGCAACCACAGCAATTACCAGCAATCAAAAGCAAAACTGGTTTTCACGCTACACTCAAAGTTCCCACTCTTCCACTTCCAACCAGCAAATCTGGTCTGTCTGTCTAATAGTTACCATGATGCAACAGTGGTTAAAGTGTATCTAAACCCAAAAAATAAAGAGTAATATATTGCAGCTTACAGTCCTTAGATGCGATGGGAAACTTAGTTCTCTTTTATCAGCATTTTTTTAAATTTTCATATGGTTATTCTGTCAGTTCTATCCAAAAACATGATAGGACTATAAAACTCGAACCCCCTCTTCTTCCCTTCATAATAGAATGGGCGACCAGGTTCTGTAGACCTTAGAGATTGTTGAGAACAATGTAACTGATAACCGTCAGTGGAGAGCACAGTAAGTTGTAAGCTCTGTTAAAATCAGTAGGTATTTTTTAACACCTAACTAACCATACAACAAAAAAAATGCTTTCAATTGTGTATTTAACAAAACAAAAGGGACCATATAAAAGAACTTCATTGTTAAGGTTTACATACCCTTCAAAGTTACTAAACCCATCTTCAGTGCTTAATGATTTGTGCAAATGAAAAAAAAATTACACTTTGCATCTCCATATCTGTGAAGTGGAGGAAATACAAAGTAAGCCACTGGGTGTTTAAAAACTAGAATGAGACAACAAAAGCATAACAAATAGGTAAAAACAGGCTATTGTTTCTTCTCTGTCTGTGCTGTAAATGCATAAACAAGTCATCAAGAGGCTAATATTTCAAAGAGCGTTAACAGGAGTGTTTCCTGATGCTCATAACAACCAATCAGCTTTCAGTTGTCATTTCTGCAGTCTTGGTTAAAAAATAAATCACGTATTCTGATTGGTTTGCAAAGATTCCTGTTGACACACTTTTGATACATCAGCATAAAAAGTGATACTAAAGACTTGTTTTTTTTTTTTTTTTTGTTAAAAATAAAAAACACGTTATACTCATCTGCTCTGTGTAGTGGTTTTGCACAGAGAAGCCCCGATCCTCCTCTTTTCGGGTCCCTCTTTGGTGCACCTGGCCAGTCCCTCCTGTTGAGTGCCCCCACAGCAAGCAGCTTGCTATAAGGATATCTGAGCCTAGCCACAGCTCCCTGTGTCCATTCAGACACTGAGCAGCAGCCCGTTCCCTACCCCTCTCTATCCTCATTGGTTCAATGACTTTGACAGTGGCAGGAGCCAATGGGGCTTTGCTGCTGTCTCAGCCAATGTGGAGGGGAGTCCCAGACAGCTGAGTCTCCCGTGCAATATTGCTGGATCGAGATAGGGCTCAGGTAAGTATTAGGGGGGCTGAGGGGGCTGCTGCACACAGAAGGCTTTTTATCGTAATGCATAGAAAGCATTAAAATAAAAAACCTTCTACCTTTACAACCACTTTAAGCGTAAGCATGCTGAGGGGACAATGTTATTCATATACATATATAGTATATACATATACTACAGTAGACTAATTTTCTGGCAATTTCTTGAGAATCCTGATTTTTAACTGCTGTGCAAACAGACTCCACTACAAAACAAAAGCCAAATCCAAGTATTGCCTGGCACGTTAAATAATGTATAGTTATGTATTTTAAATGTTATATATAAGTAAAGAAATGTCAAATTTAGAAAATATATGCACTTAGTTGCAAGCTTCCCTGTAGTAATTATCACAATCTTATAAACATGTTCTCAAAATTATTTTTCTTGTTTCTGTGAAGACCTAAATACCTGATATATTTGTCCTTTTAATGTGCTTAATGAATTTAATTAAAAAAAAATAGCCTCACCCCATTTTTAATACTTGTTTTAATGAGATTATGTTGTCTTTACTTATTTATTCAGCCTAGTATTCTTTTATTCAGTAGGCTTGTCACAGGTCTACAATACCTTCAGCAGCAATCGATTCAATGTAATTATGATAACAGTAGGAATAGAGGCTACTGTTGAAAGTAGATCCCACTGTTTCTATCTGTAGTAATACGTAGAACAATGTGAGACTAATCTGACAAGCAGTGCAATGGTCTTCTGTTCATTCATGCAAAGGTGTGTACAAAACATATAGGGGGTTATTTACGAAAGGCAAATCCACTTTGCACTACTGTGCAAACTACAAGTGCAAAGTGCACTTGAAATTGCACTGAAAGTGCACTTGGAAGTGCAGTCGCTGTAAATCTGAGGGGTAAATCTGAAATGAGGGGAAGCTCTGCTGATTTTATCATCCAATCATGTGCAAGCTAAAATGCTGTTTTTTATTTTCCTTGCATGTGCCCCTCGGATCTACAGTGACTGCACTTCCAAGTGCACTTTCAGTGCAATTTCAAGTGCACTTTGCACTTGCAGTGCAAAGTGGATTTGCCTTTAGTAAATAACCCCCATAGACTCTGGCCTATTCGCCTCCTTTATCTGAAATTCCCAGTAATATATAAAACAACATAGGTAATTTAAAAGAGGAACATGAACTTCAAAAGGAGGAGCTGGGCAGAAAGGGTGAGCATAGTTGGGCACTCTCTTTCACAACCTTTTTATTAAGGTTTTCAGCAAATGAATAGGGATGAGCCGACCACCCCCCGGTTCAGTTCGCACCAGAACATGCGAACAGGCAAGAAGTTTGAGAGAACATGCGAACCCTATTAAAGTCTATGGGACATGACATAGGTACTGCCCTAGGGGGCATGTATCAATGCAAAAAAAAGTTATCAAAAGAACCGTTTTTTCAGGAGCAGTGATTTTAATAATGCAATAATGCAAGTGAAACAATAAAAATGAAATATTCCTTTGCCTGGCGGTCCCCTTAGTCTGCCTGTAAAGTGGCGCATCTGTGTGATGTGTAGAACAGTGCTGCAGCAAAATGACATTTTTAAAGGAAAAAATTCATGTAAATTCATATAGATGAAAAATCAAGGAAAAAATGGCATGAGTCCTCCTCCCCCCAGTCCACACCAGGCCTTTCGGGTCTGGAATGGATTTAAGGGGAACTCCATGACAAAATTAAAAAAAAACAAGAGTGGGTTCCCGACCAAAATCCATACCAGACCCTTATTCTTGCATGCAGCATGGAGGATAAGGTGGGGGGGGTGACGCCCCTTCTCCTGAACCATACAGTTCACATGCCCTCAACATGGGAAGGGTGCTTTGGGGTCCCCCCACAAAGCACCTTGTCCCCATGTTAATGGGGATAAGGACTTCTTCCCGACAACCCTGGCCATTGGTTGTCCGGGTCTGCGGGTGGGGGCTTATCGGAATCTGGAAGCCCCCTTTAATAAGGGGGCCCCCAGATCTTGCCCCCCCATGTGAATGGGTATCGGGTACATTGTAACCCTACCCATTCACCAAAAAAAGTATCAAAAAGTAAAAACCACAGTAGACAGTTTTTGACAATCCCTTTATTAAAAAAAAAAAAAGTGTCCCGTGATGTACATCTATCATCAATCACGCCGCCCAACAGACCTGAAAAAAGAAAAACCCTGAAAAAACTCCACCTCCATGGGAGGCCTCCTGGCGCCTGCTGTCTTTTGGCTTTGACAGCTGGTATATAGGCAAGGGCAGGGTCACTCACTGACGTAACTGAGTGACCCCGCCCCCTCTGATGTCACATAATGTCACATGACATCAGAAGGGGGCAGGACCATGTCACCGGGTTTTCCCGCCCTTGCCTATATAACAGCTGTCACAGCAGTCTCGAGGAGGCCTCCCATCGAGGCGGAGCTTTTTTTTCTATTCTCACGTCTGTCAGGCGGTATGATTAAAGATGGATAGACATCGTGCGACCCTTTGTTTTTTATATGAAAGAATAGTTAAAAACTGTCTATTGTGGTTTTTACTTTTTGACACTTTTTTTGGTGAATGGGTAGGGGTACAATTTACCCAATACCCATTCTCATGGGTGGGCGGGATCTGGGGGCCCCCTTGTCAAAGGGGGCTTCCAGATTCTGATAAGCCCCCCACCTGCAGACCCCAACAACCAATGGCCAGGGCAAAGCACCTTCCCCATGTTGACGGCGCTCACTCACCCCTCCTTTTCTGGCCTGCCAGGCTGCTTGCTCGGATAAGGGTCTGGTATGGATTTTGGGGGGTCCCACACTTTTTTTTTTAATTTTGGCATGAGTTCCCCTTAAAAATCTATACCAGACCCAAAGGGCCTGGTATGGATTTTGGAGGGACCCCATGCTGTTTTTTTTCTTAATTCATAGTCATAGGGTTCCCCTTAACCACTTCAATGCACTGTATTATCAATAGATATAGTCTACATCGAATGCACTGTATATATAGTCTACACTGAATGCACTATATATATATATATATATATATATATATATATATATATATATATATATATATATATTAATACACTGCCTGCACTGTATATAGTCTACACTGACTATACTTCAACCACTTCAATGCACTGTATTATCAATAGATATAGTCTACACCGAATGCACTGTATATATGGTCTACACTGAATGCACTGTATATATATATATATATATATATATATATATATATATTAAACTGCCTGCTGCATGCCACTAACTAACCTGCCTAATCTAGCTCAAGTTCTCACAATCTCCTCCACGTATCACACTACATATGGCCGCCATGTAAGCAGCCTTATATAGTGTTGGCGTGGACTTGTGGGTACGTGTGGGGCACCCTGCCTTTGGCCAATCATGGCTCCCACAGCAGATCGTGCTGTGATTGGCCAAAGCATGCAGGTCAGGTGCATGCTTTGGCCAATCAGCAGTCGTCAATACACTGCGATCTCGCAGTGCATTATGGGGCCCTTTGCGGCGCTCGAATTTGCCACGAACGCCCCATATGTTCAGTTCGTTTTTTGAACAAACACCCGATGTTCGAGTCAAACTTACGTTTGATTCAGACATCGGGAACATCCCTACAAATTAATACAATTGGAGTGTGAGTTACCATAAAGCAAATACAGAATAGCAAAGGACATAATGATTGAAAATTGCTATATTGCAAATTTTGTAAAACTTAGAAAAGGCAGAACATAATGCTTTCTTAAAAACTGGTCTCAGGTATCAAACTATTCCAGGGGGGTAGGAGGCAGAGGTGGATATGGCTCATTACAGGGATTAGGAGAAAAATACCAAAGGGGGAGCTCTAGGCTACCCATATGGATTGAACAACTGAGAAGATAAGTGTTATCAGGTGTCTGATAAGAAAAATACCCTATAAAGAAGTTTAAAGGCTAAGTTCACCTTTTTTTTTTTAATTCCAGCTCCCCTATGCACCAATATAGCATTCATGTACTTTTTTTGCAAAAATAACAAAGTTTTCCAAAAATCTACAGACACATACCTTACTGTCCTCCATCCATGATTCCAAACGTATCTATTGCTTCTGTCTTACGTCCTTACAGAATGTAGGTTACGACACCAGGAGTTGACCAACTGACCACATTAGCACACACTCTGCATCATCCACCCTCCCATTCCCAGCTGCACGTTTTTTAAATGAAATGCAATCAATCAGTGATAACCCTTCTCACTAAATACACAATCAGATTGTATAGTGTATGGCCATCTTTATACAAGTACATAGAAGGGAGTGGACAGAATGTATGGCCATCTTTATACAAGTACATAGAAGGGAGTGGACAGAAACACAAAAAAATGCATGTGGGAATGTAACTTTCCATTATACAGAGATGTGAACAGGGCTTGACAGCTGCATGTTTCTGTCCACTCCCTTCTACGTACTTGTATAAAGATGGCCATACACTATGCAATCTGATTGTATATTGTGTATTTAGTGAGAAGGATGATCACTGATTGATTGCATGTCATTTAAAAAAAACGTGCACCTGGGAGAGGAAGGGTGTGTGCTAATGAGGTCAGCTGGCTCCTTCCTGTGTCATAAGCTACAGCAGGGATATGCAATTAGCGGACCTCCAGCTGTTACAAAACTACAAGTCCCACCATGCCTCTACCTCTGGGTGTCATGCCTGTGGCTGTCAGAGTCTTACAGTGCCTCATGGTCTGCTAATTGCATATCCCTGACCTACAGTCTATAAGGACGTAAGACAGAAGCAATAGATACGTTTGGAATCATGGATTGAGGACAGTAAGGTACGTGTCTGTAGAATTTATGGAAAGCTTTGATATTTTTGCAAAAAAAAATACATGAATGCTATAGGGGAGCTGGAATTTAGAAAAAAAAAAGTTGAACTTAGCCTTTAAAATTATGTGACCAGAGGCACTGTGTTGACATAGGAAAAAAAGAAAAAAGAAAGACAAGACAAGGAAGAGAATACAAGCATGGTGGGGAAGGAGGGAGAATGGGAGGGGGAGAGAGGGAGCATGGGTCTGGCCAAGCGCAGTCTCTTATATAGTCCTTTGCATAGTCAGACGGTGAGGAGCGTGTGGTCAACATAGAGGACTTCATTATACTCCAGCCAGGGGAACCATATTTTGGGAAATTTTGAGTGCATATTGTATATAAGTGAGCTTTTCATAACTCATGGCATATATGATACGCTGTTTTACCTAGATAAAGTTCAGGGTCTGTTGTCACCATGCTGTGGCAATAGTTTGGTGGGTATTATGATATATAAGTGCAGCACTTCAATATTAATTTGTGCATGAGTAAACCAATCCTAATAACAGGATAACGAACAGTCCAAATAATCCAAATAATCATATACAGGCAGTCCCCGAGTTACAAACATCTGACTTTCATATGACTCCTACTTACACACATAGGGAGACAACAGGAAGTGAGAGGAAATCTACCCCTAGGAAGGGAAATTCACTCCTGTAAGAGTTATCATAAGAAAAGCCACTGAAGCGTCATCACCAATCCTTGTTTCCATAACAACCCAAAATTTTCAAAATCCAATTGTTACATGGACAGAAAGTGAGGTAAAATCTCTTTACCAGGGTCAGGGACAACAAAACAAAGGTTACAGGGTTTTAACCCTTCCCTATGCTATCCAAAAAACATAAAAAATTTTTTTGGCAGAACTTACACTTAAAAAAATGTACCTCTTCCAACTTACTTAATTTTCGACGGATGTTGGCTGAAACTTGTCTTGCATACACACGGTCGAACAAATGTTTTTGGAAATTTTGATCGGCTAGAACGCGGTGAGGTACAACACGTACGACGGGACTAGAAAAAGGAAGTTCAATAGCCAGTGCGTCACCCTTTGGGCTCCTTCTGCTAATCACATGTTAGTAGAAGCTTGGTGAGAGACGATTCGCGCTTTTCAGCTTTTCTGCTCTTCAGTTTGTGCTTGTGGGTTCGTATCTGATTTTCAGTGCATCTAGTCAGTTTGCATCTAGTTTTCAGTGCATGCTATTTCTAGCACATATCTGATTTTCAGTGCGTTCTTGTTCGCTCGTTTCTGATTTTCAACTCATTCTTCTCAAGTTCTTTCTGATTTTCAGTGCGTTCTGTTAGTTTGTTCTGACCAGCCGACCGCTTTGAAGCCATGTTGCGGTTACATGCTCGTCATAGAGTTCGTGCTATGCAGGGGCTTGGTGTTGGGGTTCTTACTTTGACCCAAGCTCAGTCCATGAACAGGGGGAGGAGGAGTTCATGGACGAAGAATTGTTGCTGATGAAGCATTTGGGCTGGGTAATCACCTGATGTGGCCGTTCCCAATGAAGACCCTCACCCCGGACCAGAGGGTTTTTAACTACCGGCTGGTCAGAGCCATTAAAGTGGTGGAGAATGCTTTCGGGATATGGCCAGCCAGTTCCGCCTGTGGGCTTGTCACAGGTCTAAAATACCTTCAGAAGAAATAGTTTCAATGTAATTACGATAACAGTAAGAATAGAGGCTACTTTTAGGGCAAATTTTAGAGTACTGTGGGGGTTATTTACTAAAGGAAAATTCACTTTGCACTACAAGTGCACTGCACGTGCACTTGAAAGTGCACTGAAACAGCACTGAAAGTGCACTTGTAGTGCAAAGTGGATTTGCTTTTAGTAAATAACCCCCATTGCCACTGTAAACACCAAATTACTATGAAAACTGGTATTGAGTATTGAAAGAAGAAGCCACACTTTGTTGAGTAGAAAACATTTTACTCAAAGCACATTCACAGGTGCATTAGAAAAGGGTTTTTGAACAAACCATCATATTTGTTGTATAACATTTTTAGGATTGACAGTACAAATAGCCTTTTTTGGGTTAAACAGTCATGTTTAAAACCATAAACATACACAACTCAGGAACTTACAAAGTTTAACTTTGACAAAGTGAAGGCAATATCAGACATTAGTATGTCCAAACTGTGCTGATATTGCCTTCTTTAGATGGGGTGATGTCACCCCTGTAAAAGCCACATTTTGAAGATGCACACAAATTGGGAGTCAAAATGTGTATTTGCCTCCTGATCCCATGCCTAATGTCAACATGTACTAGATCCCATCATGGGGGATCAATGGGTGTGTTTCGGGGGTGCACCCCCTTCCTCTTATCTACTTGAGTTGCGAGGAAGGGGTTGCACCCACAAAACGCATACCTTGATATCCCGTGATGACAGATAGCACATGTTGACACACTGCTTGAAAGTACAATTGTCTGTTTTGGCGGAGTTCCAAGCTGAAAACAAGTTTTTTTTGCCTTTAGAAAGCTGGAATAATTACCTTTTTTGTGCAAGTTTCACAGATGGAGACACCCCTATCATCCACTGGAGCACCTGTATGGGACACCCTAAAAAGTTTGTTCTGGTGTCCCACACTAGTGCTCCTGCATCCAGATGTGTAAACAGCTGCTGAGTGTCCTCTCCTTACACTGAATCAAGTTTGCATTTCATTCTAGTTACAAACCCATCTAGACAACAATGTAATAAACTTCTTTAAATACAAATAGGCATGAACAAATGTAGTTAACCTGCATCTGCCAAAAACATTGTATTAGTAGGCGAACGAACGATGTTTACTACGAACGATTACTGTGCCCACGAACCTGAAACTTACCATTTTAAACTGTACAACAGTAAAGAAAAGCACATGGAGCAACACAAACGTAATAATAATAATAGGAACACGCGACAAAATACTAACTTTTTTGAAACAATCTCTTGATTCTTTTGTACTGATCCTGCTCCCTCAATTTGAGATCTGACCATTGTTTCCTCAGTTCATCCTGGGATCGCCGTACCCCAAAATTCTTCTGCAGACTTTTTACACCTTAGCCATGATCGTGGCCTTTCTCACATTTGGGTTTGGGTAAGGTCCATGCTTCTCATTATAGTCCCCCAATTATATTATAGTCCCCCAATTCATTGATATGCACAGAGAGCTGCCCTGTCTGTGGCAGGTGAAACACCCCTTTTATACTAATAAAAGAAAGAGGCAAGCAGCGCTGGATCAATTGCTGGAATTGGTGAAGCCGCAGATCCCCACGGCAAACATCAACTATTTGAAGGCCAAAATTGGTGGCCTGAGGAGCACATATAATAGGGAGCGCAAGAAGGTCCAATATTCCATGAGATCAGGAGCAGCAGCAGCAGATTTATTTCTGTATTTTTTACGTTTATTTCCCCAGGCTGTGGTACTATGACAGTTTTTGTCAGACCAGACTGAAATCAGGCTCAACCCTTCCTTCCGCACTTCCTTCCACTTATCCTTCCACCTCAGTAAAAAATCCCCAAAAACACTGCGCTTACTCGGTACAATAGCAGCTCACACAACAAACAAGGAAATTTGTAAATAATGCAGGTGTATATAGTGTAGCGCTGATTGGGATAAGGATTTTTCAAATTACAAAAAATCAATATATCAAACCATTATTCCTAACCTATGTATTTCAAAAAACATTGAGAGTGAATTCCAATAGGCACCTATTACATATAAGATCTGAAGACAAAAAAAATGTCCAACATAGATGGTGGTGCTCTACACCACGTGAAATAACAAACTGAAAAGAAGTGATATAAAATAAATGGGCCCTCCGTGTGGAAGCAATACAGGCTTACCGGAACCGTTGGACTCAGAGAGACGTATGTCACCTGAGTCAATAACACTTGTGTTGCCACCAGGCAATGAAGTGGGGTTTCACAGTGGAACATTGTGGAATCCAGATGTTTGTTCTAGGACTCTCGACAAGCCTCTTTTGCATATAACCCGGTCTCATAGTGGCCCATATAAGGTAAAAAAAGTAGCCACATAGTGTAATAACATTTTTAAAAATAAATTTATTAAAAAGTAGAACACTTACATTCTCCGTATTAAAAAAGCACTTATAAATAAAATTGTGGCAGGCAGTGGAGTCTCCCGACGCGTTTCATCTACTCAGACTTCATCTGGGGTACCCTACCACTGCTGCCATACTACCTTTTATAGGTACCAGGACCCCCCATGATGAGAATCCGGCTTGTTCCCATTGTTTACATGCAACTCTGGCTATTGCCAAAATGGCGGCCCCGCGTGCGTTCCAGGCCTCCTTCTAATGCCCCATGTGCGTTCCAGCATTTCCTTATGGGTGTTATAAGAGATAAAAGAATAAATCGTTTTACTACAAAATTCAAAAATGTTGTGATTAATTCGTGTCTACATTAATATATATAATAATAAACCGTGGATGAAGATATAAGCTGGAGCGGGATCATCCGGATGTTTCACAGAGGCTGTGTGAAAACGGATGGTCGCTCCTCATGACGCAAATGGCGTCATCTTCCACCTAGGTGGAACGCAAGCTAGGCGGTCTTCCGCCGCATGCGTGTCACGCCTCTATAAAAATGGTAAACATCTCTTTACCAGGGTCAGGGACAACAAAACAAAGGTTACAGGGTTTTAACCCTTCCCTATGCTATCCAAAAAACATAAAAAATTTTTTTGGCAGAACTTACACTTAAAAAAATGTACCTCTTCCAACTTACTTAATTTTCGACGGATGTTGGCTGAAACTTGTCTTGCATACACACGGTCGAACAAATGTTTTTGGAAATTTTGATCGGCTAGAACGCGGTGAGGTACAACACGTACGACGGGACTAGAAAAAGGAAGTTCAATAGCCAGTGCGTCACCCTTTGGGCTCCTTCTGCTAATCACATGTTAGTAGAAGCTTGGTGAGAGACGATTCGCGCTTTTCAGCTTTTCTGCTCTTCAGTTTGTGCTTGTGGGTTCGTATCTGATTTTCAGTGCATCTAGTCAGTTTGCATCTAGTTTTCAGTGCATGCTATTTCTAGCACATATCTGATTTTCAGTGCGTTCTTGTTCGCTCGTTTCTGATTTTCAACTCATTCTTCTCAAGTTCTTTCTGATTTTCAGTGCGTTCTGTTAGTTTGTTCTGACCAGCCGACCGCTTTGAAGCCATGTTGCGGTTACATGCTCGTCATAGAGTTCGTGCTATGCAGGGGCTTGGTGTTGGGGTTCTTACTTTGACCCAAGCTCAGTCCATGAACAGGGGGAGGAGGAGTTCATGGACGAAGAATTGTTGCTGATGAAGCATTTGGGCTGGGTAATCACCTGATGTGGCCGTTCCCAATGAAGACCCTCACCCCGGACCAGAGGGTTTTTAACTACCGGCTGGTCAGAGCCATTAAAGTGGTGGAGAATGCTTTCGGGATATGGCCAGCCAGTTCCGCCTGTGGGCTTGTCACAGGTCTAAAATACCTTCAGAAGAAATAGTTTCAATGTAATTACGATAACAGTAAGAATAGAGGCTACTTTTAGGGCAAATTTTAGAGTACTGTGGGGGTTATTTACTAAAGGAAAATTCACTTTGCACTACAAGTGCACTGCACGTGCACTTGAAAGTGCACTGAAACAGCACTGAAAGTGCACTTGTAGTGCAAAGTGGATTTGCTTTTAGTAAATAACCCCCATTGCCACTGTAAACACCAAATTACTATGAAAACTGGTATTGAGTATTGAAAGAAGAAGCCACACTTTGTTGAGTAGAAAACATTTTACTCAAAGCACATTCACAGGTGCATTAGAAAAGGGTTTTTGAACAAACCATCATATTTGTTGTATAACATTTTTAGGATTGACAGTACAAATAGCCTTTTTTGGGTTAAACAGTCATGTTTAAAACCATAAACATACACAACTCAGGAACTTACAAAGTTTAACTTTGACAAAGTGAAGGCAATATCAGACATTAGTATGTCCAAACTGTGCTGATATTGCCTTCTTTAGATGGGGTGATGTCACCCCTGTAAAAGCCACATTTTGAAGATGCACACAAATTGGGAGTCAAAATGTGTATTTGCCTCCTGATCCCATGCCTAATGTCAACATGTACTAGATCCCATCATGGGGGATCAATGGGTGTGTTTCGGGGGTGCACCCCCTTCCTCTTATCTACTTGAGTTGCGAGGAAGGGGTTGCACCCACAAAACGCATACCTTGATATCCCGTGATGACAGATAGCACATGTTGACACACTGCTTGAAAGTACAATTGTCTGTTTTGGCGGAGTTCCAAGCTGAAAACAAGTTTTTTTTGCCTTTAGAAAGCTGGAATAATTACCTTTTTTGTGCAAGTTTCACAGATGGAGACACCCCTATCATCCACTGGAGCACCTGTATGGGACACCCTAAAAAGTTTGTTCTGGTGTCCCACACTAGTGCTCCTGCATCCAGATGTGTAAACAGCTGCTGAGTGTCCTCTCCTTACACTGAATCAAGTTTGCATT
Organism: Aquarana catesbeiana; assembly: GCF_042186555.1. NCBI lineage: Eukaryota > Metazoa > Chordata > Amphibia > Anura > Ranidae > Aquarana > Aquarana catesbeiana. The sequence continues at coordinate 830,053,672 of NC_133324.1, read as the reverse complement.
TCATTCTAGTTACAAACCCATCTAGACAACAATGTAATAAACTTCTTTAAATACAAATAGGCATGAACAAATGTAGTTAACCTGCATCTGCCAAAAACATTGTATTAGTAGGCGAACGAACGATGTTTACTACGAACGATTACTGTGCCCACGAACCTGAAACTTACCATTTTAAACTGTACAACAGTAAAGAAAAGCACATGGAGCAACACAAACGTAATAATAATAATAGGAACACGCGACAAAATACTAACTTTTTTGAAACAATCTCTTGATTCTTTTGTACTGATCCTGCTCCCTCAATTTGAGATCTGACCATTGTTTCCTCAGTTCATCCTGGGATCGCCGTACCCCAAAATTCTTCTGCAGACTTTTTACACCTTAGCCATGATCGTGGCCTTTCTCACATTTGGGTTTGGGTAAGGTCCATGCTTCTCATTATAGTCCCCCAATTATATTATAGTCCCCCAATTCATTGATATGCACAGAGAGCTGCCCTGTCTGTGGCAGGTGAAACACCCCTTTTATACTAATAAAAGAAAGAGGCAAGCAGCGCTGGATCAATTGCTGGAATTGGTGAAGCCACAGATCCCCACGGCAAACATCAACTATTTGAAGGCCAAAATTGGTGGCCTGAGGAGCACATATAATAGGGAGCGCAAGAAGGTCCAATATTCCATGAGATCAGGAGCAGCAGCAGCAGATTTATTTCTGTATTTTTTACGTTTATTTCCCCAGGCTGTGGTACTATGACAGTTTTTGTCAGACCAGACTGAAATCAGGCTCAACCCTTCCTTCCGCACTTCCTTCCACTTATCCTTCCACCTCAGTAAAAAATCCCCAAAAACACTGCGCTTACTCGGTACAATAGCAGCTCACACAACAAACAAGGAAATTTGTAAATAATGCAGGTGTATATAGTGTAGCGCTGATTGGGATAAGGATTTTTCAAATTACAAAAAATCAATATATCAAACCATTATTCCTAACCTATGTATTTCAAAAAACATTGAGAGTGAATTCCAATAGGCACCTATTACATATAAGATCTGAAGACAAAAAAAATGTCCAACATAGATGGTGGTGCTCTACACCACGTGAAATAACAAACTGAAAAGAAGTGATATAAAATAAATGGGCCCTCCGTGTGGAAGCAATACAGGCTTACCGGAACCGTTGGACTCAGAGAGACGTATGTCACCTGAGTCAATAACACTTGTGTTGCCACCAGGCAATGAAGTGGGGTTTCACAGTGGAACATTGTGGAATCCAGATGTTTGTTCTAGGACTCTCGACAAGCCTCTTTTGCATATAACCCGGTCTCATAGTGGCCCATATAAGGTAAAAAAAGTAGCCACATAGTGTAATAACATTTTTAAAAATAAATTTATTAAAAAGTAGAACACTTACATTCTCCGTATTAAAAAAGCACTTATAAATAAAATTGTGGCAGGCAGTGGAGTCTCCCGACGCGTTTCATCTACTCAGACTTCATCTGGGGTACCCTACCACTGCTGCCATACTACCTTTTATAGGTACCAGGACCCCCCATGATGAGAATCCGGCTTGTTCCCATTGTTTACATGCAACTCTGGCTATTGCCAAAATGGCGGCCCCGCGTGCGTTCCAGGCCTCCTTCTAATGCCCCATGTGCGTTCCAGCATTTCCTTATGGGTGTTATAAGAGATAAAAGAATAAATCGTTTTACTACAAAATTCAAAAATGTTGTGATTAATTCGTGTCTACATTAATATATATAATAATAAACCGTGGATGAAGATATAAGCTGGAGCGGGATCATCCGGATGTTTCACAGAGGCTGTGTGAAAACGGATGGTCGCTCCTCATGACGCAAATGGCGTCATCTTCCACCTAGGTGGAACGCAAGCTAGGCGGTCTTCCGCCGCATGCGTGTCACGCCTCTATAAAAATGGTAAACATGGCGCGATGTCGTCATAGGCGCTCCGGCCTGACGATACGTCCACCGTTGTAAAGGTGAAGCACTGTTGTCTGGCAGCTATTATGCACCACATAGACAGAACAGCTATATGTATGAAGATATTATCTGTGTATGTGAAACAGAATGAAATCTTTAGTTGTGAAACTAATAATAATGTGGTTAAAAAGTTAAAAATTATAAATTAAATATATAATAGCAAGTGTTTTTCTAATTGTGTGTTAATTGTAAATATATATATATGTTTTCGCTAGACCAATGACTCTGGTGTATGTACTTTCACCTGGATACATTTAGTATAGCGAACCATTCTACGTGCAATATGGTTGTGAACTATAAAAAACGTAGCTCTGAAACCGTGACTAAAAATTAATGTCAAAAATATATAGGAAGTGTTCTATGCAAAAAACACCTTCTATGTGAACAATCTCCTACAATTCATAATTCTGGAAGCCAGATCACAAATCCTTGGTAATTCTTGGTCTAAAAGAATATAGGTCCAAGACGAATTCTCAATGGGTGATCCATATTGTATAAAATTACATATACCATAAACAAGACAAAATAAAAATAAAAATCAAATTACACGTAACCAGTTCATGCGTAAAATACCTCATTCCTTATATGTATATATCTAATCCCACCAACTCCTATGACACTAAGATTCGTTAATAAAGGCATTGATGTCTCAGTCTACATTCATACCCCATGGGTGGACAGACTGTAACTCATGGATCCAGAACATTTCCAGACGAGAAACGCCTCTGGTCAGGGCCCCGCCTCTCCATGGGGGGGTGTATTTATCAATTATCATAAATAGTGAGCCAGCAGGGTCACTATTATGAAACTCTTTATAGTGTCTAGGGACACTATGTTTTGAGTCCCTACCCTTGATGAGGTTGATATGTTCACTCACTCGTATCGTGAAAGTTCTGGTTGTTCGGCCCACATATTGTTTGCCACATGGGCAAACAATTAAATACACTACATATCTAGTATTGCATGTGCAAAAGGGTTTGATAATGTATCTCTTCCCTGTAACGGTCAAAGTAAGTTATGTTAATTTTCGTCTTATCGGCACATTCTGTCGACAGATGACACACTTTTTACATGGATAAAATCCGGTCCAGTCATGAAAAAAAGATGGACGTACTGGAGGGTTTATAATATTCGGTGCTACGTGTCCCTGTAAGGATGGTCCCCCCTTGAAGATAATCTTAGCTTGTTCCAGCAATATCTTTTTCAAGATATTATCCTGTCTTAGGACCCCCCCAGTGCTTTTTCATAATGCTCTTAATTTGTTTATGTCCTCCTATGGAGTGGCACATTTGAGACTCTGGCAAGTTTCTTCAATGATTTGAATTCCAACAATAGAGGGATTTCTCTCACATACGAAGCTAGCAAAACTGGGATCCATTTCTTAGATTTGGAAATCAAAATTGTGAATGGTCAATTTAAATTCAATACCTATTTTAAATCAACGGACCGAAACAGTTTTGTCTTCAGATCTTATATGTATTAGGTATTGGAATTCGCTCTCAATGTTTTTTGAAATACATAGGTTAGGAATAATGGTTTGATATATTGATTTTTTGTAATTTGAAAAATCCTTATCCCAATCAGCGCTACACTATATACACCTGCATTATTTACACATTTCCTTGTTTGTTGTGTGAGCTGCTATTGTACCGAGTAAGCGCAGTGTTTTTGGGGATTTTTTACTGTTGACATATTGGAACACACACTGCTGCTGCTTGTATTTTGTTAGAACATTTCCTTTATAATGGATGTTTTTGAATATAGGGCCTCTCATAAGGTCAATACTGAAGGAGTTTTTATAGCTACTGGTAATGAGACGGAAATAGGGGGTCTATTTCTGAGGTTGAAAAATGTTATGACAACCGAACTTCATCTTCAATGGGATCTGGTTTTCTTGCAACAGTATATTTCAGAACAGATGGTGCCTAGAAGCCTTTGTTGGGAGGTACAACCCCAACAAGGAGAAACAGACCCAGATACATGGTTCAAATATTTTAATGATGCAGGTATCAACCTTTTAAATGTCCTTATTTCCAAGAAAAACAATAGACTCCTTTCCCTTGATAGGGAGATCAAGGAGCTTAAGGATAAACTGTCAATGCATAAAAACTCCCAAGAATACAGTTCACTGTCTTCCAATCTCCTAAATCATTTGGAAAATGAGGACAGGGAACAAAAACACAAAAAACAGAAAAAATATTCTAGGGACATAGGCGACTATAAAACAAACAATGTCTTCAATTGGCAGAAATTATTTAATATCGCCCCCTCCACGGAATCTTCAGCCAATGACATGGAGGTCACTCTACCATCACATACACAGGTAGCTCCGACTACCCGGGTTCCTCCATCTAATCTAAATAGAAATCGAACACCAAGAAGCCAAGAAAGAAAAAGCAGGGGATTCATACTCATCACAATCTAGAATACGACATTTTAGTCCACAAACCCCCGCACGACCTCTAAGAGGTAGGGGCAACCATAGGGGGAAACGTGGAAACAGGGGTAACTTTAGAGGTAATACCCAATACTCCGATACCCACCCTCACCGTGATCATGAGAATCTGCCTTATCGAGACTATGAAAATCAGCCCTACTGTCGCCCCTCGGGGAGACAGGGTACATGGCAAGATTCTTACTATGAAGAAAACTCATATTATCGCTACCCTCCCTCTCCACTTCCCACTTCTAACCGTTATTCACCCCTTAGAGATACACATAACTCTAATGATAGGAGGGGTGACCAGAGGGATCCTCCATATAGATACAATCCCAATACCTATGGTAACCAGGATTTTCGCGAGGACTACCACGCCAAAAAACGAGGCCCAGACCTAAGAGAGGATGCCGGGAAGGTAGGAAACTACAGAGGAGAAAAGAGAAAAAGAGTGTAGCAGGACAAGGTATATTTAATCTAAGTACCCAGCCACTCACTCAGGGAGAAATTTCAGTACTAGACAAAGGCCTAAAATATGCCCCACCAAACAAATTAAATACATTTCATACCTACATAGATTTCCATAAATATATACGTAAAATCAACATACAGAGATATCTAGTTACCAACCCTATGAGAACAGATTATCCAGCAGCCACTTCAGGGACTGTACACTCCGGACTTTCCAACCCTTCTCTCTTTACCCCCCCTGTCCCTATGGCACCTGCTGTCAAAATCTTCAGAGATCTGGTATTGGACGACCTTGCGAAATTACCGGAGAAACGTATTAGACACCCCCCAATATCTAAAGAGGGATTGCAGTCTTTATGCTCACGGAAAAACATAGTTGTCTGCCCGGCAGACAAAGGTGGGGGTATAGTGATTTTAGATAAAGATAAATATGAGGATGAGATGTACCGGATCTTAAACGAACCAGGTACCTATACCGAACTCGCTAATAATCCCACCAACACATACAAAAAGCAACTCCAAAAACTGGTTAATAAAGGTTATGATCAAGGAATTTTGAATAAAAAAGAAAAAGCATTTATGATACCTAAAGCACCAAGAATTCCCACTATCTATTTTTTGCCTAAGATCCACAAAAACCCTACTTGCCCTCCAGGTAGGCCAATCGTGAGTGGCATCAACTCCATCACCTCACAAATTGGCAAATATATTGACTTTTATTTACAGCCTGTGGTTAAGAAAACTCCTTCCTTCTTGAAGGATACGGGTTCTACAATTAAACTCCTGGAAAGCGTAAGTATACGGGATGGCTACATCATAGCGACGGCAGATGTAGCATCCCTGTATACATGTATACCACATGAGAGAGGCATTGAGGCAGTCAAACATTTTTTAGATCAAGAGCACTCTTTGACTTCCTTTCAGAGTGACTATGTGATAGAGCTTCTAGAATTCGCAACGGAACACAACTACTTCTGGTTCAACTAGCGCTATTATCTTCAACAGCACGGTGTAGCCATGGGAGCGAAGTTCGCTCCAAGTCTTGCGAACCTCTTTATGGCTAAGTGGGAGGAGGATGTCGTCTATGCCCACGGCACCCCATCATTGGTGCTGTGGGCAAGATATATAGACGACATCCTCCTCCTATGGAGTGGCACATTTGAGACTCTGGCAAGTTTCTTCAATGATTTGAATTCCAACAATAGAGGGATTTCTCTCACATACGAAGCTAGCAAAACTGGGATCCATTTCTTAGATTTGGAAATCAAAATTGTGGATGGTCAATTTAAATTCAATACCTATTTTAAATCAACGGACCGAAACAGTTTTATCCCTAGAGATAGCTGCCATCACAGCTCTTGCCTCAATGCTGTCCCTCGGAGCCAATTCCTAAGGCTCCGCAGGAATTGTACCGATGTTGATACATTTATCACTCAAGCAGGAGTTTTGAAACAGAGATTTATAGACAAAGGATACAACCTGGGAGACCTGGATACAGGACTCCAAAGAGTGATCAATACAGATAGAAACACCCTCTTAACAACGAAACCGGAGAGAGAACCTGACACTACATATAAATGGGCATTGACAACCACGTACTCAATACAACATAAACAAATTAAGAGCATTATGAAAAAGCACTGGGGGGTCCTAAGACAGGATAATATCTTGAAAAAGATATTGCCGGAACAAGCTAAGATTATCTTCAAGGGGGCACCATCCTTACAGGGACACGTAGCACCAAATATTATAAACCCTCCAGTACGTCCATCTTTTTTTCATGACTGGACCGGATTTTATCCATGTAAAAAGTGTGTCGTCTGTCGACAGAATGTGCCGATAAGACGAAAATTAACGGAATTTACTTTGACCGTTACAGGGAAGAGATACACTATCAAACCCTTTTGCACATGCAATACTAGATATGTAGTGTATTTAATTGTTTGCCCATGTGGCAAACAATATGTGGGCCGAACAACCAGAACTTTCACGATACGAGTGAGTGAACATATCAACCTCATCAAGGGTAGGGACTCAAAACATAGTGTCCCTAGACACTATAAAGAGTTTCATAATAGTGACCCTGCTGGTTCACTATTTATGATAATTGATAAATACACCCCCCCATGGAGAGGCGGGGCCCTGACCAGAGGCGTTTCTCGTCTGGAAATGTTCTGGATCCATGAGTTACAGTCTCTCCACCCATGGGGTATGAATGTAGACTTAGACATCAATGCCTTTATTAACGAATCTTAGTGTCATAGGAGTTGGTGGGATTAGATATATACATATAAGGAATGAGGTATTTTACGCATGAACTGGTTACGTGTAATTTGATTTTTATTTTTATTTTGTCTTGTTTATGGTATATGTAATTTTATACAATATGGATCACCCATTGAGAATTCGTCTTGGACCTATATTCTTTTAGACCAAGAATTACCAAGGATTTGTGATCTGGCTTCCAGAATTATGAATTGTAGGAGATTGTTCACATAGAAGGTGTTTTTTGCATAGAACACTTCCTATATATTTTTGACATTAATTTTTAGTCACAGTTTCAGAGCTATGTTTTTTATAGTTCACAACTAGGGATGAGCTTCGTGTTCGAGTTGAACCCATGTTCGACTCGAACATCGGCTGTTCGATCGTTCGTCGAATTGCGAACGATATGGGCCGTTCGCTCCAAATTCGGGCCCATAATTCACTGCGGCATCGCAGTGCATTGCTGGCTGATGATTGGCCAAGCATGCACTATGACCTGCATGCTTGGCCAATCACAGCGCCGCCTGAACAGAGAGCCGTAATTGGCCAAAGCCAAGGAGGCTTTGGCCAATTATGGCTCAGGGGATTTAGTACACGCCCCACACTATATAAGGCCGCCTGCACGGCGGCCCTGTGTAGTGTGTGTTCCGGCGTTCATTGAGAGAGAGAGAGAGACAGACAGTAACATTTGATTTGAGTTAGATAGATTAGGCAGAACAGTCAGTCAGTTAGCTGCACTTACAGTGTATTGTGTATATATATGCATCCCAGGTGTTGCATATATATATATATATATATATATATATATATATATATATATATACACTGTATTCAGTTTAGCTAGATCCGTTCTTGTTATCTTCCTACTGACAGGCAGGCTTGTCTTGTTACAGTATTTACAGCTACCTGAAGAAAATTACTGGTGTTCCTTTGATCCTATTAGTACCACAGTCAGGCAGCTAGACTATTTACAGTTAGTGCAGTGCATCCTGCTCACAGTGTTCAGCTAGATCCGTTCCTGTTATCTTCTTACTGACAGGCAGGCTTGTCTTGTTACAGTATATACAGCTACCTGAAGAAAATTACTGGTGTTCTTTTGATCCTATTAGTACCACAGTCAGGCAGCTAGACTATTTACAGTTAGTGTAGTGCGTCCTGCTCACAGTGTTCAGCTAAACCTACAAGTTAGTGTGGTGCGTCCACCTCACAGTGTTCAGCTAGATCCGTTCCTGTTATCTTCTTACTGACAGGCAGGCTTGTCTTGTTACAGTATATACAGCTACCTGAAGAAAATTACTGGTGTTCTTTTGATCCTATTAGTACCACAGTCAGGCAGCTAGACTATTTACAGTTAGTGCAGTGCGTCCTGCTCACAGTGTTCAGCTAAACCTACAAGTTAGTGGGGTGCGATCTGCTCACAGTGCTCAGCTAAACCTACAAGTTAGTGTGGTGCGTCTACCTCACAGTGTTCAGCTAAACCTACAAGTTAGTGCAATGTGTCCTGCTCACAGTGTTCAGCTAGATCCGTTCCTGTTATCTTCCTACTGACAGGCAGGCTTGTCTTGTTACAGTATATACAGCTACCTGAAGAAAATTACTGGTGTTCTTTTGATCCTATTAGTACCACAGTCAGGCAGCTAGACTATTTACAGTTAGTGCAGTGCGTCCTGCTCACAGTGTTCAGCTAAACCTACAAAAGTTAGTGGGGTGCGTCCTGCTCAGTGTTCAGCTAAACCTTCAAGTTAGTGCGGTGCATCCTGCTCACAGTGTTCAGCTAGATCCGTTCCTGATATCTTCTTACTGACAGGCAGGCTTGTCTTGTTACAGTATATACAGCTACCTGAAGAAAATTACTCGTGTTCTTTTGATCCTATTAGTACCACAGTCAGGCAGCTAGACTATTTACAGTTAGTGCAGTGCGTCCTGCTCACAGTGTTCAGCTAAACCTACAAAAGTTAGTGGGGTGCTTCCTGCTCAGTGTTCAGCTAAACCTTCAAGTTAGTGCAGTGCGTCCTGCTCACAGTGTTCAGCTAAACCTACAAGTTAGTGGGGTGCGTCCTGCTCACAGTGTTCAGCTAAACCTACAAGTTAGTGTGGTGCGTCCACCTCACAGTGTTCAGCTAAACCTACAAGTTAGTGCAGTGCGTCCTGCTCACAGTGTTCAGCTAGATCCGTTCCTGTTATCTTCTTACTGACAGGCAGGCTTGTCTTGTTACAGTATATACAGCTACCTGAAGAAAATTACTGGTGTTCTTTTGATCCTATTAGTACCACAGTCAGGCAGCTAGACTATTTACAGTTAGTGCAGTGTATCCTGCTCACAGTGTTCAGCTAAACCTACAAGTTAGTGGGGTGCGTCCTGCTCACAGTGTTCAGCTAAACCTACAAGTTAGTGCAGTGCATCCTGCTCACAGTGTTCAGCTAGATCCGTTCCTGTTATCTTCTTACTGACAGGCAGGCTTGTCTTGTTACAGTATATACAGCTACCTGAAGAAAATTACTGGTGTTCTTTTGATCCTATTAGTACCACAGTCAGGCAGCTAGACTATTTACAGTTAGTGCAGTGCATCCTGCTCACAGTGTTCAGCTAAACCTACAAGTTAGTGTGGTGCGTCCACCTCACAGTGTTCAGCTAGATCCATTCCTGTTATCTTCTTACTGACAGGCAGGCTTGTCTTGTTACAGTATATACAGCTACCTGAAGAAAATTACTGGTGTTCTTTTGATCCTATAAGTACCACAGTCAGGCAGCTAGACTATTTACAGTTAGTGCAGTACGTCCTGCTCACAGTGTTCAGCTAAACCTACAAGTTAGTGGGGTGCGATCTGCTCACAGTGTTCAGCTAAACCTACAAGTTAGTGTGGTGCGTCCACCTCACAGTGTTCAGCTAAACCTACAAGTTAGTGCAGTGGGTCCTGCTCACAGTGTTCAGCTAGATCCGTTCCTGTTATCTTCCTACTGACAGGCAGGCTTGTCTTGTTACAGTATATACAGCTACCTGAAGAAAATTACTGGTGTTCTTTTGATCCTATTAGTACCACAGTCAGGCAGCTAGACTATTTACAGTTAGTGCAGTGCGTCCTGCTCACAGTGTTCAGCTAAACCTACAAAAGTTAGTGGGGTGCGTCCTGCTCAGTGTTCAGCTAAACCTTCAAGTTAGTGCGGTGCATCCTGCTCACAGTGTTCAGCTAGATCCGTTCCTGTTATCTTCCTACTGACAGGCAGGCTTGTCTTGTTACAGTATATACAGCTACCTGAAGAAAATTACTGGTGTTCTTTTGATCCTATTAGTACCACAGTCAGGCAGCTAGACTATTTACAGTTAGTGCAGTGCGTCCTGCTCACAGTGTTCAGCTAAACCTACAAAAGTTAGTGGGGTGCTTCCTGCTCAGTGTTCAGCTAAACCTTCAAGTTAGTGCAGTGCGTCCTGCTCACAGTGTTCAGCTAAACCTACAAGTTAGTGGGGTGCGTCCTGCTCACAGTGATCAGCTAAACCTACAAGTTAGTGTGGTGCGTCCACCTCACAGTGTTCAGCTAAACCTACAAGTTAGTGCAGTGCGTCCTGCTCACAGTGTTCAGCTAGATCCGTTCCTGTTATTTTCTTACTGACAGGCAGGCTTGTCTTGTTACAGTATATACAGCTACCTGAAGAAAATTACTGGTGTTCTTCTGATCCTATTAGTACCACAGTCAGGCAGCTAGACTATTTACAGTTAGTGCAGTGTATCCTGCTCACAGTGTTCAGCTAAACCTACAAGTTAGTGGGGTGCGTCCTGCTCACAGTGTTCAGCTAAACCTACAAGTTAGTGTGGTGCATCCACCTCACAGTGTTCAGCTAGATCCGTTCCTGTTATCTTCTTACTGACACGCAGGCTTGTCTTGTTACAGTATATACAGCTACCTGAAGAAAATTACTGGTGTTCTTTTGATCCTATTAGTACCACAGTCAGGCAGCTAGACTATTTACAGTTAGTGCAGTGCGTCCTGCTCACAGTGTTCAGCTAAACCTACAAGTTAGTGTGGTGCGTCCACCTCACAGTGTTCAGCTAGATCCATTCCTGTTATCTTCTTACTGACAGGCAGGCTTGTCTTGTTACAGTATATACAGCTACCTGAAGAAAATTACTGGTGTTCTTTTGATCCTATTAGAACCACAGTCAGCCAGCTAGACTATTTACAGTTAGTGCAGTGCATCCTGCTCACAGTGTTCAGCTAAACCTACAAGTTAGTGGGGTGCGTCCTGCTCACAGTGTTCAGCTAAACCTACAAGTTAGTGTGGTGCATCCACCTCACAGTGTTCAGCTAAACCTACAAGTTAGTGTGGTGCCTCCACCTCACAGTGTTCAGCTAAACCTACAAGTTAGTGGGGTGCATCCTGCTCACAGTGTTCAGCTAAACCTACAAGTTAGTGTGGTGCATCCACCTCACAGTGTTCAGCTAAACCTACAAGTTAGTGTGGTGCCTCCACCTCACAGTGTTCAGCTAAACCTACAAGTTAGTGGGGTGCATCCTGCTCACAGTGTTCAGCTAAACCTACAAGTTAGTGGGGTGCGTCCACCTCACAGTGTTCAGCTAAAGCTACCTGTAGAAGGTTGGTGGTGTTCTCATACTACAGGCAGGCAGTTGATTTTGCTAGCTGCAGTATCAGTACATATATATATATATATATATATATATATATATATATATATATATCCCAGCTTAGTGCAGCTACAGGCCATTAGTATGTCTGGAAGGCCAAGAAGGAGAGGCAGACAGTCACAAGCCAATAAGAGAGGGCAAGCAGGCTCTGTGTCTAGTGCTGGTCATGGAGACGGTGCATCCTCATCAGCATGTGGCCGTGGGACACGCTTGGGCTTTTTTTCGGCAGCTGGCCGCGTTGAGCCACAACATGCGGAAGACTTGGTCGAGTGGATGACCAAGTCGTCCTCATCCTCCTCATCCTCTCTCACCCATGCCAAGGGTACTTTGTCTGGCAAAGCAGCGGCCTCTTCCCTCGGCTCAATGTCATCAGTGACTCCTTACCTAGCCCCACCATGTCCTCCTGAGGAGTCCCTCGAACTGTTTGACCACAGTGTTGGGCACATGCTCCAGGAGGATGCCCAGCGTTTGGAAGGCTCTGATGATGATACTGAGCTCGATGAAGGCAATAACATGAGCGCAGACAGAGGGGGTGCCCAAGAAGGACAGCAATCTGGCAGTCATGCTCCCCCTGCTGCAGCATACTGCCAGGTTTGCTCCAGTGATGAGGAGGGAGGGGATGATGAGGTCACTGACTCAACGTGGGTGCCTGATAGGAGAGAGGAGGAGGAGGCGGCACATCACCAACGAGGCAGGATGCCCTCCAGGGGCCAGCCTAAGGGCAGCACATTGACTGCATCACACCCCAAAGCTCCACATGTGCAGGGCGCTGCAGTCTCTGCACATTATTCAAAAAGTTCTTTGGTGTGGGCCTTTTTTGAGACGAGTGCATCAGATCGCACCGCTGCTATTTGCAACATATGTCTCAAGCGTATCTCGCGTGGCCAAAACATCTCCCGCTTGGGTACCACATGCTTGACCAGACATATGTTGACCTGCCATGCAGTTCGTTGGCAAGCGTATCTAAAAGACCCACACCAAAGAACAAAGAGGACCTCTCCTTGCTCCTCATCAGCTGAGATCTCCAACCCCACTATACCTTCAGTCCTCTCTGAGACCTGCACTGAGAGGAATGAAGGTGTAGAATTAGGTGTGTCACAGCCAAGTACTTGCGGGCAATCTGCTTTTGGCACACCGACGTCAGATTGTACCAGGCAAATTTCCCTGCTCCAGCTGCTTCACCGCCGAAAGAAGTTTGCTCCCAGCCATCCACATGCGCAGCGGTTGAATGCTAGCTTGGCAAAATTGCTAGCACTTCAACTGCTGCCTTTTTAGTTGGTAGACTCTGCCCCCTTCCGTGAGTTTGTGGAATGTGCGGTTCATCAGTGGCAGGTACCTAAACGCAACTTTTTCTCACGGAAGGCGATTCCGGCTCTCTACCGGCATGTGGAAGGCAATGTCCATGCCTCGCTGGACAGGGCGGTCAGCGGTAAGGTGCATATTACCGCTGACTCATGGTCCAGCAGGCATGGACAGGGACGTTACTTAAGTTTCACGGCGCATTGGGTGACTCTGCTGGCAGCTGGGAAGGATGCAGGACAAGGTGCAGTAGTGTTTGAGGTTGTTCCGCCACCACGCCTCCAAAATGCTAATGATTGTGACACACCTCTCTCCTCCACCCCCTCCTCTTCTTCTTCCTCCATGGCCTCTTCCTGTGCTTTGTCCTCGGAACCAGCGGTGCTCTGTAGCCATTCAAGGGACTACGCAAGTACGCAGGCCAAAAGATGCCATGCGGTGCTTGAGCTGGTGTGCTTGGGGGACAGGAGCCACACTGGGGCAGAGGTTCTGTCAGCTCTGCAGGGGCAGGTTCAGAAGTGGTTGACGCCACACCAACTTAAGGCAGGAATGGTGGTTTGCGACAATGGCACCAACCTCCTCTCTGCCCTCCGACAGGGACAAATGACCCATGTGCCCTGTTTGGCTCACGTCCTTAACTTGGTGGTGCAGCGGTTCTTGGGCAGGTACCCGGGCTTACAGGATGTCCTGAGGCAGGCCAGGAATGTCTGTGTGCATTTCCGCCGGTCATATAATGCCAGTGCTCGGCTGACGGACCTCCAAAAGGAGTTTAACCTGCCCAAGAACCGCCTAATCTGTGACATGCCCACCAGGTGGATCTCAACGTTGGCCATGCTGCAGCGGCTGCACACACAGCAGAGGGCCATCAATGAGTACCTGTGCGACTATGGCACCAGGACAGGGTCAGGGGAGCTTGTTTTTTTTCCCCACGCCAGTGGGCCATGATCAGGGATGCATGCACTGTCCTGTCACCATTTGAGGAGGCCACGAGGATGGTGAGCAGTGACAGTGCATGCATCAGTGACACTGTCCCTCTTGTCCACCTGTTGGAGCACACGCTGCGTGGAATAATGGACAGGGCACTTGAGGCAGAACAGAGGCAGGAAGAGGAGGACTTCCTTAGCTCTCAAGGCCCCCTTTATCCAGACAGTGTTTCTGCATGCCCGCCGATCACACAGGAAGAGGACGAGGAGGAGGAGGAGGAGGAGGAGGAGGAGGAGGAAGATTGTGTCAGTATGGAGGTGGAGCCTGGCACTCAGCATCAGCAGCAGTCTTTAAGGGATCAGTCCCAAGAAACACATGGACTTGTAGGTGGCTGGGAGGAGGTGGCTGCGGACCAAGTCGTCCTTAGTGACCCAGAGGACTCCGGACCAAATGCCTCAGCAAACCTACTTTGCATGGCCTCCCTGATCCTGCAAAGCCTGCGTAAGGATCCTTGTATTCGTGGTATCAAGGAGAAGGACCAATACTGGCTGGCAACCCTCCTTGATCCACGTTACAAGGGTAAGGTTGCGGACCTTATCTTGCCATCGCAGAGGGAGCAGAGGATGAAACATCTTCGGGAGGCCTTGCAGAAAGGTCTGTGCAACGCGTTCCCAGAGACAGGGAGGTTACAAACTCCTGTTTCTGGACAACGTGTTGCTGAGGCTTCGGTCAGTCAAAGAAGGAGCGGTGGAGAAGGTGGCCGTCTGACCGATGCGTTCAGACAATTTTTTGGTCCGCAGCCCCAAGGTATGATCGGTTCCAGCAACCATCGCCAGCGTCTGTTTTACATGGTGCAGGAATACCTAGGGGCAAGATCAGACTTGGACACCTTTCCCACCGAAAATCCTCTGGGTTACTGGGTCTTGAGGATGGATCACTGGCCAGAGCTTGCACCGTATGCAATTGAGCTACTGGCCTGTCCTGCATCCAGCGTTCTTTCGGAACGCACATTCAGTGCTGCTGGAGGCTTTGTAACCGATCACAGGGTGCATCTGTCCACCGACTCGGTCGATCGACTGACCTTCATAAAAATGAATGAGTCTTGGATCACCACCAGCTACCAAGCACCTGATGCTGATGTAACCGAATCATTTTTTTTTAAATCTCAGATCCCTTCAAAGACTGCCTATGCTGATGCTGAGTGACTATCCCTGAGTAATTATCCTCTTCCTCCTCAATCATCACGCTGATAGGTTGAAAGAACATTTTTGGTTCTGGGCGCCACCACCAATGCCTAAGGCACAATTTTTTAGCCCCTGTTTAACAGGGGCGTGTGATTACAATTTTTGATGCAATACTTTGCAGCAGGGCTCGTTCCTGCATTCCAACTAGAGTGTCTGTGAGGGGTTGCAGTGTTGTGGCACCAGCACCAGTGCCTAAGGCCCAATTTTTCTGCCCCTGTTTAACAGGGGCGTGTAATTACAATTTTTGATGCAATACTTTGCAGCAGGGCTCGTTCCTGCGTTCCAACTAGAGTGTCTGTGAGGGGTTGCAGTGTTGTAGCACCAGCACCAGTGCCTAAGGCCCAATTTTTCTGCCCCTGTTTAACAGGGGCGTGTAATTACAATTTTTGATGCAATACTTTGCAGCAGGGCTCGTTCCTGCATTCCAACTAGAGTGTCTGTGAGGGGTTGCAGTGTTGTAGCACCAGCACCAGTGCCTAAGGCCCAATTTTTCTGCCCCTGTTTAACAGGGGTGTGTAATTACAATTTTTGATGCAATACTTTGCAGCAGGGCTCGTTCCTGCGATCCAACTAGAGTGTCTGTGAGGGGTTGCAGTGTTGTAGCACCAGCACCAGTGCCTAAGGCCCAATTTTTCTGCCCCTGTTTAACA